>NC_141691.1:414874044-416228727 GCF_964263255.1 Lissotriton vulgaris
ACTTTTCTCCTGTGCCTTATCTATTTACAGCTGCACCATCGCACTTGTTAATCTCAGCCATACCTTCCTGTGCGGTCAAGTGGTATGATCCACAGGTGTAGTAAAGGGATTTGCATAATTCTGTTGCTGGTTTTAGGACTCCCTATCTGTTTCCTCTCCAGCACATATGCACCGGTTCTGTGTTCCCACCTAAAATAAAGACCCAGAAATGCTCCACTGCTTTTGTTTACTTTTATGCTGTAGAAATGCCACATGCATTCATCAGTTTTGACTAACTGCTACTTTCTACTCCCGCTCAGTCATTTCTTACCTAATTCCTTCTCTGCATGAAGCTGTTCCTGGACAAGTTCCAGTTATTCTAATATTGAGTTTGCTCATATTATTAAGCGATACAATTTGCTAAGACCTTTTGTCCTCATATTGTATTGAAACATTCACATTTCTGTCATTTATGAGTTCATATGCCGAAGAGAATTGAAAAATTGATTGTGTTTCCAAGAAAATGTGCATTGTTTTCATAAAGCCGATGTTCCATTTTCTCCACATCATAAAGTTACTGAGTGCTAGTATATTGTACATTTTCTTCAAATCACATCTCTTTTCATTGATATTTGTTTAAGTACAGAATGTTGCAATGTATGAAAAATAAGCATTACTTCAGCCAAGCAGATAAGAATTGACCTCCACTATAGCAGACACCTTTCGAATGCATTGAGAATATTCACATTAATATCTGTGATGAGAAAAACTGCAAACAGAACACTTAGAAACCTGAAATGGACCAGAGTGCAGTGTGCCTTGAAAACCTGCTATTCATTGGATACAGTACTGCTCATTCTATTCAATAATTGATATCATATTGCATTCTTTTCATGGTGCCATTGACAGGCAAAGTGTGGAAGGCTAGAAAATGCTTGGCTACATTCCTAGTGGCTTTAGATTATTGAAGAATACTGCCGTTTCAAGCACTGTTGCCTCAAGTCAATTTACAGCTCTAAACAGCATGGACTAGTGCATAATGTGCTGAACGAAGGCCAAAGTGGAACCAAACGTGTTGATGAGAGCACAAAACACAAGATGGAAAATCTGAAAAAATAGTCCACATCTTGGTAATATCTAAGTCTTTCTTGTAATCATTTTTATAGATCTGCGCAGGCAAGGATTGAACGATTTGGCATGGATCGACTTCGGCCTTCTTTGCCCTCTGTTTGATATTGTGTACAAGCCTCCAAGGGTCAAACTGAATAACATTCAGTGCAGGAAGGCAATTCATAACGATTCCCATTGCAATGCAAATTAATAATATACACTTTGCAGAAGGGAGAGAGAACATGTTTAACAAACAAACCACACTCTCAGCAATCTGTGCTGCTGGAACTATTTTCAATGTGTGAGTGCTGGCCCCCGACATCATCATATTCCTAAAGCCAGGTGTGCTGTGAAAAATCGAAGCGCTACTTAGCAAAGAGTGAGTGTACTAAATGAGCTAACCCCAGCTGGAGTTGTGGCGGTTCAGGTGTGCTTTTTAGAGCCGATATTCTAACTTCATTCCTCTGCACAACTTCGATGATCCGTTTTAAAGAAACCCCTCAGAAACTGCAGTCTCTTCTAGCACAAATTGGCACTGTGATATTATCCTTTCGACTCCAGGTCAACAAGTTCGATCAGAATCTCCACCTCCGGTTGATTTGCTCTTTATACTTTAGGTTTTAGAGCACTCTATCCCAAAAACCTTTGACCTGTTTGGCACGTATATAAAATGAGTTGTCTGTGCCTCAGTTAAGTCAGTGGCTACCGGTCATTGTGGCTTGGAAAGGAACCGCCCCGTCTCTCTCTGCTGAAGAGAGACCTGGTTTGATTAGCAGTAACAGTGCAGCTGAGATGTGAGGTCACTTACTAATAGCACAACACATGTTGGAAAGCGATTTGAATATTCAGTTTCTGGTTATGTAAACGTATTCAGGCCTCCCTAAGTCGTATTTTCGCAGTTCATACACGCTACTTCTGGGAGCCCAGTTGAAATAATGCCTCGCAATAATGCCTGGCACAGCGGCGAGTTGCATATTTTATTTCATGCTTAGACGTTCCATGCCTTGTTGACTGGACAACATAACATTTATAATGAAAAAATACACTAGCAAATTCTCATTTTGCCTAGCTTTGAACCAGTTCATATCATGATTATTTAGATATCTGTGTTTTTTATTCCCTATTGGTGCATTTATTTCCACTGGACTAGCACATATTTTATGCTCATGTGCCTTTACATAATTGCTACGGCGATTACTGTATTAACATGTGCGGTGGAATTGCACACACCTCAGTTCACCACGTAAACTGAATAATGTGCTTCTGAAAAAGCATCATCGCTGAAGCACATTTTATCACACACCATTGTGTGATCGTGTGTACGCCGAAGCAGGCGCCTTATCTGAAAGTACACATATGTTAGCAATTTGGGAGCATATTCACAAGGATTTATCTCCGAATTATCTCCATTTTAATGCATCAAAAGTGGTGATAGAATTAGCACCCCATTCACAAACTGGTGCAAACTGCAGACAACACCAGTATTCCTGCGATAACTGCCCCCAAATTAATCTCCACTGTGGACACCACCAAATAACAATAATGAGATGCAGAGTAGGCGTTCCCGTGCAAAAACACACGAGAAAACCACAACACCACATTCACAACGAACTGCCAGATCTGAGAAGCGAAGCAAAAACAGGGGATAAACAGCGGTAGCACCAGGGATTTTACACCTGCCTTTTGCTTGTGTTAAACAGGACAACTACCTGCAGCACGGATGGGAACACAGTCAGGATCCTTTTTAAGATGAAGGTATTCCAGATGGAAGGTGTCTGCCTAAGTTAGCACCACTAAAATGACAGTATTTTTGGATGAAACTAATGGTCAGACTTCGAGGAACCTGATGGCAGCGGTCACCATACTGCCAATCTCACAGTGACACCTGGCTTCCAGCAGGGGCAGTGTTGGGCCGGGACCTAAAAGTAGAGATGATGGGACTTTTCAGCCGATTATCGGCCATTCACAACGTATCGCCGGCTAACGCAGGATTTTAAGTCACCATCTCGATGATTAGTATGTGGGTTTTGACACCCCTTCCCTGTTACTATCGTCATGTACCGCGGGTTTGAAAATACCCCGCTAAAATGGCAATATTAATCATAGGCAGCGTTAACTTTCCTTGCGATGACTGACGATGGCGATAGTTAATGCCCGTCTTTGTGAATATCCCCCTTGGTTTTAGTGAAGCTGCACAACCTCATGTCAAGTGCATTTTATACACATCTGTAGTCATGGGGTCAGAAGTTGCAATTATGCACTTTCCTTTACTGGATTTATGCTATGTTGCAGGCACTGTTTTTTCCACATGTGCAATTTCATTTGCTTAATATGTCCAGTGACATAGGTACCACAATTATAATTTTAATAGCATTTATTTGAATACGCCAGTGTGTTGGGTGCTTGAGGAACATGTAGAATTATTCCTTTATCAAAAGGAGCAGTCTATAAAACAAAAATTACAGCGCAAATGTGGCAACGTGTCTGCCGACATTGTAAGTTAATGGTGTTTGCATGGAAAATATTTGCCATGAACATAGCACATATTCAGTAGCAAAAATTTCACATAGAAACATGATAACTGCAAAAGTGCAAAGAATGCACAAGTGCGGTCACCATGATGCAAACGTAGGTAGTTTTGACCAAATTTACACTTTCAGGTTGGTATCTGGGCTTGTGTACAAACCGAATGTACACATTTTAAAGGACTCCAGTCTAATGAATGTGGTTCACAGACCTCTTGGACCTCACAATTCTTGAAACAGAAGCAAAAGACAAATGGCATGTGTCAGAAATAACAAACAATAAGCATAAAAAATATTGTATGTTCAAGATAACAAAAGTAAAAGAAGCACTGTAAGGACGGAAAATTATTCTGCATGGTAAAGGACGTGTTCCCTTATCCTGAGGGCCTAACTGTACTGTTGCCTGGATCCCTTATTCTGATTTTTTGCTATCATAAGCAAACGCAGATCATGCGTGTGCGTCATGACATAGGCCTGTCTCACGAATTATGGTCTTGTTGGACCAGGAGGGGCACCCAAAGCGTTACCCTCATAGTGGCTGAAAGCTACAGCCTTCACCAAAGAGTTAAGTAGCACTAGTCTGGTGGTGGTAGCATACCATGTAGTAAGCAGTGGGAGTGAATAGGTCCTTTTTACCCTGCGTCACTGGAGTGAGGACTACAGACTCAATCACCTTTTCAAAGTTCCACTGCTGTGTGCTTAACTCAACCTAGGCCTACATCTCAAGAGTGCTCTGCAGCGTATGAGTAATGAATCTGCGCTGGATGTATGTGTGCCTGGGAAGAGTACATTCTAAGGGTTGAAGATTGCTGTGCAGTGCATGTATGATTAGTGCATACCCTGAGTGTATGTATGCCTATGAGGAATACATTATATGAGAGATTTAGTGCTATGTAGTGCTTGCGCAATGAAAGCATGTTCTGGGTGCATGTGCACCTGCAAGAAGTGCAATACATGCAGGGTGAATTACTGTACAGCGTGTGCATGGTTAGTGTGTTTGCTGGTAGTGTCTGTGTTTTCAAATAGCACACAATGGTACAATGCAGCGAAACTACAGTACTGAACACAGTGCACAAATTAAATGTGTGTACTGAATGTATATGTGTCTGTGGTGTAAAAATGTCTGGAGATAACAGTACTGGACTGTATGTGTGCTGTGAATGCGTACTGAGTGTAAGTGTACCTGTAATGGTACATTTCCTGGATGACCCTGGGTTCTCTTTTGGGAATAGGCCTGCCTGATGGAGTCATAAAAAGTGGAGGATTCCCCCCAGACCGATGTGTGTATCCTGTTAGCAGGGTGGGACACATCCTGGAGGAAGGGAGGAAAAGATACTCCCTTTACACTTCAAAAGGTTGCTTTTAGAGTAGTGATAGATCACAAGGAAAGGGCCTGAATCTATCTCAGGAAGGAGATGGTGCTAATAAGTGAATCACAGAGAGTAGGTCTGGAAACCCAGGATTAACCTTTTGACGCACATATCATTGTGGCTGACATTCAGGTGTGAACTCAGGTCATTCCCATAAACTGTGCTGTGGGTCTAGCAACTTCAGAGTCTTTCCTACTGTGACAGACAGTCTTTCGGGAGGAAAGAGGAAAAATAAAAGTGTACACTTCAATTGAAGCAGAACCCTAGCATATATCTTCAAAGACTCAGACTCTAAATCATATTTGGTGTCTGGAAATCGACTAAAAGAAGGGGAGGTTCAGATCCCAAATGTTGTCATCTGCCAAGCAGCCTTCAGACAGGCTGTGTGAGAAGGGGAAGCTCTTCAAGACTTCCACCTGTGACCAGGACTGGAAGTTAAGGCCAACTAGCCTCCTTAGCTAGGTGAGGGGACACCATCCACCCTGGAGCCTGGAGTACAAACATGTGATTGCTTGCCAAGACTAGTGTGCCCTGTAAGGAAAGCATTGGAGGGAGCAAGGTACAGTGGGGATCTCTAATGAGAGGACTCCCAGAGCAAGGTGTGAAGGAATGGCTGTGCACCGTTTGGGTCATTGTCCATGTGTAGTGTTGGCTCAGTGACCCCCGTATGCCAGGAGAGGGTCGTTGTGGACTGAGCCAGGGACTAAGCACCATCCAGGCCTTGCCAAGCCTGTACCGGCATGTTGCGGTGACTTTGTATGTCAGAGGGGGCACTGTTTAGGTTAGTGCTGCGAGAGCACTGATACTAGTAATCACGGTGGTGTAGGCGATTGCAACAGAGAAGTCTGCAATCTATTTATAAAATACTTTGGCAACCAAATTTGACAGGTGGGACTACCTGTAACGACGTTGCCCAGATGTTTGGGTCATTGCCCGAAGAAAGATTGAGGATCTGTTGGTATGTAGAGCGAGCATAGGGAGAGTACAGTTCCATATTGTTCCATAAGGACTGTAGAAGACACAGTGGACAACGTTGTACCCTTGCTCAGTTCCAGTCAGGTCGCTCAGGAAGGGAGACCATGCCTGTTAATTGCTGTCACAAACACAGGGAGCAGCGCAACTTCTCTAAACAAGATCAGAACTCTTGAGTGACCTGAGCCTGTGGGGCCCCAAAGAACTTCCTGCTGATGGTGCTGCAGCACAATAGACACTTTTGACTAAATTCCAAAGAGACTGAGAGGAACTCTTGACTACGGCCTAGTAGTATTGTGGAAAAAGGTAGGGCTAGGACCTTTCTCAAGATTTGCCCGGCGCTAAACGCCCTTGTACCATTCAAATTTACCAAGCAATGAGGCAGGCGCCGGAGACCAGAAGGCAGGAAACAGAAGTTTTATTCCGACGGAGCAGAACACATCAGATCAGACAACAAGGTATCGTCTCGAGGTGCTCTAACAGCCTCTCGGAGACCTGGCCTCTTATACACTGGTTTATGGCATGTGACCTTTCTTTATTACAATCTGAACATTGTGAATAACAAGGAGAGACAAATCCCCGTAATCCTCGTGTCGATCCCACCCCCATATACCTTCACAATAGAGGTCCTCAACCTGCTGATAAGAGGAGGGGGTCATCACGCAGCTGAGTGTTTCGCCAAGTCTTAGGATGTGTGCGCCTGATCATATCCCAGGGGGTGGGGAGGCCCTGATCAACAGTGTGTCCTTTGAAGAGGGGCGATTCCATACAATGAGGGGCAGTAAATGGTATCTCCCGGCTTAGGCAATGGCCTCGGACCTGTGTGGACAGCTGGACACGGGGGAAGGGGTCATCAAAGGAGTGGTATTCATGCCGCGTGGACAATTGAGCGCGGAGGGAAGGTTTATCAACAGAGGGGCATTCATGGGAGGAGAGGAGATGCTGGTCAGGCGCAGGGGTGACTCCCAAGGACAGGGTCATGCAGAAGGGTTATGCTCATGAGGGGGAGGGAGGGGGAGCCAGGGTGCGCGGAGGATGCTCGCTGGGTGAGAGGGGCGCGCTGGCGACTGATTGTGGACAGGGAGACCCTGATGCCTAAAATGGCGATCGTGCATGTTGTACGTGGGTGACAAGTTGGCGCAGATGATGTTCAGTTCGTAAACTAAAATTCCACAGTCCTCCCTTTTAACATGTCTCGCCAACTTGTCAGTTCGGATTTATCCCCATAAGGCCACGTATTTCTACTTCATAGAGGGGACTCATGTGCTCATTTCGGAAGTCCAAAGTCTTTGGGCACATACAGTTAGAAACAAGGCCACACAAAGATGGCAGACATTGGATACCTAAACAACACCCACATAATATCACAACAGGTATCAGCACGAAGGAAAACAACCTCCAACCCCAGTTCCTCAGAGTGTCCCAAAACCAGCTCCCAAGCGACCATCCTTCTTGTTCTTGGTGAACCTCTGAGGAAAGTCTGTGGAGGTGTTCAATGGCTTTGTAGACTGAAGGCGAGTTGTCTGGCACGTAGGTGCAGCAGCTGGATCCGATGATGCGGCATGCTCCTCCTCGGTCGGCTAGGACCACGTCTAGGACAAGGCGGTTTTGAAGTGTCACAAGGCGGACCGCCTGAAGCTCCGCCGTGTTGTTAGCGAGGATGCCAGCCGTGATGTTGATCGTTGTTTCTACTGCCTGAGTCAGATGTCGGATAGCACGGCTGTTTGCCATTGGGCCCCACAGAGGAACAAGTCCCTTTGCTGCATCTAGGAACTGTGCTCCGGTGGAGTCGGCTTGTCCAATGTCATCTGCACGCTTCTGCCGGTGATGGTTGGCAGGGGCTACATATGTGGGTGGAAGAACGAAGGCAATGTAACAGGCGCCCTTCCAACCTCTCGGGAGCCAGGTGTAAGCTTTGGTGCCACACACAAAGTACATATTCGGAGAAGCGACAAAGGAAGGGGGGTCAACTGAGTCCAATGTTCTGGTGATTCGGCAGGCACTGTGACCCACCAGCTGCGTTCCATGGCCTTCGAGACACACAAGACCTGTGACGTTGATAACAGACAGGGCCACAGTCAGAGTAGTGGTAGTTTGTTTTTGTAGATGAGAGAAGGTGGTCCTGGCTGGATTGTGGAGCACCTGTACTTCGACTCGTTCTTTGGCTGGAATGTCTTTAAGGAAGGTGGCGCCCGTGAGCGCAGGACACAGGGCAGCAGAGGTCTTTTCGGTTTTGTTCAGCCAGAACCCAGAGTAGAAGTGTGACACTGTCCGGCTGGAGGTGGCGTTGTCCTTGTGGCTCTCCTGCATGAGGATCAACCAGGCGAGGCAAGAGCCGTGAACTGAGAAAGGAGAAGGGATGAAGGGGATGGAGTGTCCAGTGGCATGCGGGAGCAACCCACAGATCCAACAGTTCGTAGCATTTGCAGCAAGGTTGTGTTGGTGCAACAGCTGCACGAAGGAATTGTTCCAGAATTCCCTGCGCCTTTCTCGCAGCTGAGGCGACAGAGAGACTAGGTAATGCTCTTTCAGGGGTGTTGGTTGTGCAGTAGGTAGCAATGCCTCATGAGCCGGTGTGCTTTCCTCCAGAATCCAGAAGGAGGTCATGAGGAGGAGGCAGAAGAGGAAGACAATGAAGAGTGCGATTGTCTTTGATTTGTGCAAGTTGTCAGTCTTTGGATTTCTATACCGGGTATTTCCTGTTGCTTCCATCATCTTCTTTTCTGGCGCTTCCATCATCTTCTTATCTGGCGCTTCCATCACCTTCAAGGGGCTCGGTAGTGGGCAGAACCACAGACTTCGTTTAGCTTCTCTCCCGGTAACCCTTGATTGTGCCTAGGTCACCGTTCTGAGATTCAACTTAGTCCGTGGCCTACTTAGCCGAAACTCCCTCCTTTCGACGCAGGAAATACCCTTCTCTGGTTGGCACAGTGGGATCAGAGAATTTTGCAAGTTCGAGTGCCTCAGTATCGGGATAACAGTCCAATATCGGTCGGTCTTTGCTCAGGAGCTCTTCTTGGGTGCTGACGTTTTCTGTCGTGGCCAGGTTCGCAGAGACCTTCCGGCAATGATGCGCGTGCAGCCAGTGCTTCTTCCCCTCCACTCGAAGCGCCGTTCGGGTGGTAATCAGCACTTGCCAGGGGCCCGTCCACCGAGGTTCCAGACTCTTGGTCCACTGGAAATTTCGTATTAGGACGAAATCTCCCGGTTGGATGTCGTGGCCGGGGCCCCTGGAAGCATCGGGGATGGCCTGCTGCACCTGTTGATGAATGACAGACAACGTTTTAGTTAACTTGCACAAATAATCAGATAGTAGGACGTCTGGGACGTCATGAATGGAGGTCGGTTTGGGAGCAGTCCAGAGATTCATCGGTCGCCCAAACACGACCTCGTAGGGGGTCAAGTGGTGCTTGGTGGGAGTGGAGCGCATCGATAACAAGGCCAGTGGGAGGGCATCCGGCCAGTTAAGTCCAGTGGTGGCCACTATTTTTGACAATTTTAACTTCAGTGTGGCATTATGGCGTTCCACCAGGCCGGCGGATTGGGGGTGGAAGACCGCATGAAACCTTTGCTTCACCCCCAACCCCTTTAGGATTAGTTGGATAACCTCAGCTATGAAGTGGGGGCCATTGTCGCTCCATAAAATTCGACAAAGGCCATAGCGAGGGAAGAATTCTTTCAGTAGTACTTTGGCAGTAGTCATGGCAGTGTTGTCACGGGTTGGATAGGCCTCTACCCATTTGCTGAAGGCACATACGATGACTAGTACATACTTCAAGCTTTGGCATCTCTCTAGTTGGATGTAGTCCATCTGAAGGACCTCAAAGGGGTGATTGGGGGTCCCAAACCCTCCCCGGGGTACCACAGTTCCTTTCCCGGGGTTGTGTTGCAGACAGATAAGGCACTGCTGGACTAGGCGTCTGGCTGAGTCGGGGATTTTGTCGTTGTGCCAGACTTTGGAAATGAGTTCGATCATGGGTGCAGATCCTATGTGTGCGGGGGTATTTGCCATTGTCAGTATGGGGATCAGATATGAGTCGGGCAGCAACCACTTGTCTGCATCCTTCGTTCACCAGCAACCCTCTTCGTCCTTCAAACCCACCCTTGCCCACTTAGTCAGTTCGTGAGGGGTGCTGGCCGACTGTATGTCTCTGATCATTACCCTTGTGTCGCTCCATTTCTCTGCTTGTGACCTGGTCACATACATGCGTGTCACCGTCCTATTCTCAGCTGTGGTTTGTGCAGTGATGTCGGCCAATGCATTCCGTTGTCCGACTAAGTCTGTCACCCTTTTGTGTGCCTGACATTTGATCACCGCTAATCGTTTGGGGAGGAGAACTGCTTCAATCAGGGCGGAGACTAGATCTCCGTGGAGGATCGGGGTGCCGTGGGACGTCAGGAATCCCCTCTCCCTCCACAGGAGTCCAAAATGGTGGACCACTCCGAAGGCATACTGGCTGTCCGTATATACGTTCGCGGTGGTCCCTGCGGCTATGATGCATGCTCGGGTGAGGGCTATCAGCTCTGCTGCCTGGGCAGATCGTTGTGCAATGCAGGCTGTTTCAACTACTGTTCGGGCTGTCGTTACTGCATAGGCAGCTGAAGTGGTGCCATCTGGGAGTTTGATGCATGAGCCGTCTACCCATAGCTCTCCATCGGGGTCAGTAAAAGCAGTGTCTCGGAGGTCAACCCTACTCCTAGTTTGTTCGTCCGTGAGGGTCACACAGTCGTGTATGGGAAGAACGTCGGGGTCATTTTCAGGCAGGGGCAACAATGTGGCAGGATTCAAAGTTGTGCATCTCTTTAGTGTGATGTGGGGTGCAAGTAACGTCAGTTCGTACCCTGTCAGTCGTGCGCTAGTCAGGTGTTGAGTCTTGGTTTGGTTCAGGAGGGTGTCGACAGCATGGGGTACTAGCACGGTGAGGGAGTTGGAAAGTACAATTCCCTCGCTCTGACGGATAGAGACAGCAGCGGCAGCTACTGCTCGAAGGCAGGCAGGCAAAGCTCTGGCTACAGGATCAAGAGTGGCGGAGAAGTAGGCACAAGGGCGCTGCTTAGGACCAATCGATTGAGTTAGGACAGACAATGCACACCCCTCCCTTTCGTGGGTGAAGAGGGAGAAGGGTTTGGAGTAATCCGGGGTTCCTAGGACAGGCGCCGAACAGAGAGCATCTCGCAATTCCTTAAAGGATGCTTGACACTCAGGGGTCCAAGGGAGCGGGAAGGAGGCATCTTTGGTTAATAGGGCAAGTAGGGGTTTTACAATGAGGCTGAAGTTAGGTAACCACTGTCTGCAAAAAGAGGTTAGGCCAACCAAAGAGCGGACTTGCTTTTGTGTTTTTGGGATGGGGGTGTCTAGGATGGTTTGGATTCGGTCGGGTGTAAGTTTCCTCCCTTCTTTGGACAGGAGATGGCCTAGGTAAGTCACTTGTGGCTGGCAGAATTGTAACTTCTTTTTGGAGACTTTGTGGCCATTTTCTGCAAGAAAGTGTAGGAGTTGGACGGTGGCTGTCGTTGCAAGCGGGGTGGTGTCGGCCGCCAAAAGGATATCATCGACATATTGGATCAACACCACTCCATCTGGTAGTTGGAAGGCATCCAGCTGTCTTTTGAGGGCCTGGCTGTAAATGCTGGGACTTTCAGTGTACCCCTGGGGAGCTCTACAAAATCGGTACGAGCGGGATTTTAAAGTGAAGCCGAAGAGATAACGGCTGTCTGGATGGATGGGGATAGAGAAAAACGCGTTCTTAAGGTCGATAACAGTGAAGGTGGTGGCAGTGGACGGGATGAGGGTCAGAATGGTAGTGATATTGGAGACTACAGGGTATTGGGGTATAACCACTTTGTTAATCTCTCGCAAGTCGATGATGAAGCGATATGCTTTCTCATCTCCTTCGCCTTGCTTCTTAACAATGGGTAGGATTGGGCTGTTGCAGACGTTGCTAACCACCTCTTCAACCACTCCTGCATCTACCAGAGACTGAATGATCGCTACCAGTGCCTTCTCACCCTCTGGGGATATCCGATATTGCGGGAGTTTCGGGAGCATAGCGTCCTGTCGTACGGTTATGTGAATAGGATCAATCATCATTCGCCCCACATCAGAGTCATTTTTGGCCCATAGGTACGGAGGCAGGGTGTCAAGCAAGGACATGTCAGCGTCAGTTATGGAGCACATGTGTCGTGGGGGACGGGATCTGGGCATGTCTGGGTTGTCGTACAAGATGACTCGTATTCCATCTGGGGAACACCTAATGGTAGCTCGAAAATGTTTCAGTAAGTCAATGCCCATAATGGCGTCAGGGGAGTTGGAGGAAAGCAGAAATGTCGCGTCAGTGGTGTTGTTTTCTAGGTCAAAGGTAATAGGTACGGACAGGGGGTTAGTGGAGGGTGTCCCATCGAAACCTATCGACGTTATGTGTGAGCCAGACAAGGGTGCCCTTGGAATCAGTCGTTTTGATAACACACTACGTGTCGCCCCAGTGTCTACCAAGAATGGAGACTCTGTACCCAGGACCTTAGCGGTGACATAAGGACCTTGCTGGTCAACACAGAGCTCGACTGGATCCCTCCCTTGCCCCTGGCAGTCCTATGCAAAGTCGGGGACATTTTCACCTTCGGACAGCTGATATTGGTTCTGTCGGGGACGGTCAAATGTGTTCAGTCTCCCTGATCTGTCATTGTTGGTGTCGTTGGTGTGCCCTCGTCCTTGTACTCTATTTCTTGGACCACCTGCCACATCCCTGGAGTCCCTATTTCTATTCATCTCTATCATAACCGGACACTGGTATTTCCAATGGCCGAACCCTTTGCAGAAGGCGCATTGGTCATTGCTAATGTCTCTACGTCCAGTGTGGGGTGTGGGAGTGTGATCTTTAGGAGGTAGATCTCTGGGGGTGGTTGATTGGTAGTTCCCCCTTTGATGTTCCCGTCCTACCGTTATACCTTGTATCTGGGCTATCATTACCCTTTCTTTTAAATCTTTCTTCTTTTTCTCGGACGCCCTATCGTTCTCATTCTTTTGGTGCTCGTAATACTGAGCCATCTGAAGGATAGCTGCGGGTTTAGAGGCCCCCCAACTACTCTCACTCGTCTGCAGCTTTTGGGAGACCTCTTGTGTTAGGCCTTTTACGTAATTTTGTACAAACAGGTGCTGTCCGGTTGCGGTGGTCATATCTTGGCCACTGTAGTCGGAGAACACTGTCTCGAACCTGGAGAAGTATTCTGACACATCTTCCTGGGGTTTCTGTCGACAGGCCGTGACTATCGACCAGTCTACCTTTCTTTCTGGAATCAGCGTCTTTAATTTCTGAACTATTTTGTCTGGGAGTTCTAGTATGTCTTTTACTGGTTTCCTTCCAGGTTCTCGATGTCTATCTAGTTTACCGAGTTGGTCCCAGGTATGTCCAAACAGATCCGTGTGGTCAGCCTTCCGGATTTGCTTCCACACGTCAGCTGGCAGGCATAACCCGAAGAACAAGTCAATGTCCGCTAAAGTCATTATCGTCGAACCCAAGGCTGTGCCTAATTCGGTATAAAATGCTGTCGGGTTCTTTCTTAAATTGGGCAGGGTTTGTTTGAAGGTTAGGATATCTTGTCGGTCCCATGGTTGGTAAACCCAATTGTACACAACCCTCCCTTTTGCATCTGCATTATTAATATCATCGCTTGTTCCCTGGCCACGTGGCGGGATCCAGTAAGGGGCCGCCTCTCTGATGGGCATCATAGTATTGGCTACTTCTACTGAGGTCGTTTCAGGGACTGTAACCTTGGCTTCTGGTTTTTGTTCCGTGAGGTGGCGGAGGACCTCAAGCATCTGCGTGAAGAGCTCCGTCGCCTCACATTCAGTCCCATCTCCAACATCAATCTTCCTATACAGCGTTGTTAGTTTAGCGGGGCCCTTACTTTGGTACCTATCTTCATATGCGTTCAGGGTGTGGTAGCTGAATCGCAAAATGAAATGCCGCCTGTGGCTGTCGGCATGTGAATTATATATGTTCATTGTGTACTCTTCGCTCTCCCTTCGTTCTACTAAGGTCTTTGCTATTTTGTCGATCCCATCTCGCTCATCTTTGCTCAACCTATTTGGTCTGGCTGGTGGTTGTTTACTAGCCTCGGGGTCGTCTGACGATGTTGTTAATGTGGCTGGTGCAGAGGCCGTGAGGGCTGGTGCACTAGCACTGAGGTCACTTTCGCTCGCACTCGGAGCTTGAAAGCTTTGTCGGCAGGGGGCATATGGAGGGGGCATGTAGATGATTGGGGGACCTAGCAGTAACTCATCGTTCGCCCGTTGTTTGGGGGGCAATTCAGGGTAGAGTGCAGAGGGGGTCCTAACAGGACATTGGCCTGTCGACCCTGATTCTTGGTTTTGTGTGGCTTCCTTTCTTTCCTTTATTTCCTCTTCTAGTTGCTTTGCGGCTAGGTGGGCTGCCTTTCGTAATTCTTTCCCTATTTTTGCTTCTTCTCTTTTCTTTCGTTGTTACGTTTCTTTGCGCCACATGCCGATACTGTCGAGCATAGTGGGCGTGGTCTTATTCTTCTGGAGCGCTATTTCTAATGTTTTTATTTTATTTTCATTAAAGGAACCTATCAGTGGCCACTGACTTTCAGGGTTCTTTTTTGTATATTTATGCCATAACTTAGTATAAGCTATAGCGACTAGTCCATGCTTAGTGAACATGTCCTTATTAGGGGTGCCCTCCAGTGGAGCTGGATGGTTCATCTCTAATAAGCGGTCCGGGCTAAACAGGCTACCAACCAGTGGGGAGAAGATAGGCATGACGGATTACAACGGGGACAAAAGTCTGCACTACCTATCTTATCACGGCGGGCAAAGACTAGACAGAATATTTCTATTCTCCGTTGTTTGCCGGCGGTGAATACCTCAAACGAACCAATACCGAATAATCGGTCAATCAAATCAATTCAGTGGGGAGAATAAGTGGGCACGAAAAGTTATCGTTCCCCACTCTTTCTCTACCTGCAAAGAGAGACCTTGTTCTTCCCTGTTTGCAGACAAAGAATCTCCAGACAATAATCCACGAACGGTAGTTCGGGAAACAGTGGGGGAGGAAGATAGGCACGACGGATTACAACGGGGACAAAAGTCTGCGCTACCTATCCTTCACTGCTTGCAAAGAGAGAGCCTGTTGTTTTTCTCCGTTTGCAGACAGTGAATCTCCAGAGGGTTTCAACAAAGCGTAATACTAGTATTATCCAAACAAAACAATCTTTTCTCAATTCGTCGTGTTTACACGACCTTACCCGGACCGCATGGACGGTTTCCTGTCTTCTGGATCCAGCGCCCGATCGTCCTCTCTCCTTCGTGATGCCCGTGGCACTCCTGATGGTTCCCAGTCAGGACCGTAGATCACTCGAGAGAGGTCTGTTCAGAACTAGTGAAGGTCGGATGATCGGCTGTCAGACGAGGGTCTATCGGACACGAGCTCTTCCCGATCGTTGCAGTCGTTCACTCTGTCGTCGGGACCTCTCCCACTGGATCCACGTGTCGCTGATGGGCCCCACGCTTTGGGACGCCAATTGTGGAAAAAGGTAGGGCTAGGACCTTTCTCAAGATTTCCCGGCGCTAAACGCCCTTGTACCATTCAAATTTACCAAGCAATGAGGCAGGCGCCGGAGACCAGAAGGCAGGAAACAGAAGTTTTATTCCGACGGAGCAGAACACATCAGATCAGACAACAAGGTATCGTCTCGAGGTGCTCTAACAGCCTCTCGGAGGCCTGGCCTCTTATACACTGGTTTATGGCATGTGACCTTTCTTTATTACAATCTGAACATTGTGAATAACAAGGAGAGACACATCCCCGTAATCCTCGTGTCGATCCCACCCCCATATACCTTCACAATAGAGGTCCTCAACCTGCTGATAAGAGGAGGGGGTCATCACGCAGCTGAGTGTTTCGCCAAGTCTTAGGATGTGTGCGCCTGATCATATCCCAGGGGGTGGGGAGGCCCTGATCAACAGTGTGTCCTTTGAAGAGGGGCGATTCCATACAATGAGGGGCAGTAAATGGTATCTCCCGGCTTAGGCAATGGCCTCGGACCTGTGTGGACAGCTGGACACGGGGGAAGGGGTCATCAAAGGAGTGGTATTCATGCCGCGTGGACAATCGAGCGCGGAGGGAAGGTTTATCAACAGAGGGGCATTCATGGGAGGAGAGGAGATGCTGGTCAGGCGCAGGCGTGACTCCCAAGGACAGGGTCATGCAGAAGGGTTATGCTCATGAGGGGGAGGGAGGGGGAGCCAGGGTGCACGGAGGATGCTCGCTGGGTGAGAGGGGCGCGCTGGCGACTGATTGTGGACAGGGAGACCCTGATGCCTAAAATGGCGATCGTGCATGTTGTACGTGGGTGACAAGTTGGCGCAGATGATGTTCAGTTCGTAAACTAAAATTCCACAGTATGTATTGCCTGGATGTGGCCACATGTGAATGGGGAATAACCCCAACAAAAACTGCAGCCCGACCTCAAGGGGATTGTGTTGTTGCTAATGAATGTCGTCTTTTCTTTGCATGTGTAGAGTTAGAAATAGAAAACATTTTTTTCTTATAAAGCAAGTACTTGCCTGGACATTGATTTATTGACAATACTGTGTTAACTTTAAGTAACAAATCTATTTCTAAACTCACCCCCCCAAGGGAGCCTTTGACTGCTCGTCCATAGCTATCACTTAGAGTCAAGTCCAGAAGGTATACTTGGCCCAGTTGCTCAAGATCCATAGTATGTTGGGCCTTGGAGTTAAAAGCCTCAACCATCATGGTTGGGTCCAGTAGATCCTGTATGCCACGTGGCCCTCTGACAGAGGATTTGACAAGTACACTAGTGTTTATTTAGACCACGCAACTAAATTCCTTATTTATAATTTATAATATTCAGTGGATGGGATACACCAGTTATAATGCACTTGTAGTATAGCAGAAGGGATATTCACTATTTTTATGGAGTATTTTTTCACTCAGATTACAAGCAAAGCCCTTACGCTCCAAAGACAATCTGTCTCAGTAAATGTTGCAGAAACACAGTCATATCTTCTATATTTAAATCCCAGACTGGCAATTTGAGGAAGAACTAGTGAAAAATGAGGCATTTACCACCGTTATTTGCTGATGTTAATGTGGCATAGTTTTTATGTGTCGCAGATGCTATTAAAAAGCATCAAGTAAGCTCTTTAACAACAAAACTCAAATTGTGTGCATTTGTTATATGTATGAAAGTCTGTTTTCTCTAGATATTCATTGCCTGCACATCCCTCATAATAAGTATCAATATGCGAACAGTATGTTACACTTCTCTGCTATAGTACAAAACACAGTGATTTTTGGTTTGACATTTTATCCATTTTAAATTAAAGCAGGGACTCCATATTCCGGAGACTATCGGACTGCCAGGAGGGAAGGTGAGATTCTTGTGTATCTTGGGTAATGTGTACAGACAAGGGTATTTTGGATTTTCCACTCTAAGATAGGTGTAATTTGGGGGTGTGGCTTGGCGAGCCAAGATGGTGGAAGCACTCTGAGAGTGCTCCCAGACCCACATGCCATCCGCCCGCAATCCGCCCATCTAGTTGGACATCCAACCATGATATAGAACACCTGAAGTCTAAAACATGTGTATGTAAGCCAATGTTTAGTGCCTCTCTCAAACGCAATGCTACAAGCATAAAGTGACTGGGAGAGACAGCCCTTAACCATAAGAACCCTCACTCACCCGAGGGTGACATGCTTCATCATATGGGTCCTCCTTACCAGTGTGGAAAACCTAGTCACCACTGGGAGCTACTACTTTGGTGTTTAAAGAAGGAGCTCAGAGATGTTTTAACAGGTAAGGAACAGGATGATAATCCCATATGTGAGATGATAGGTGTAGTGAGGTGTGCAGCGCTGTGTGGAGGAGTGCGTAAGTGAGATTAAAACTGCCTAAGTGGAATCACTGAGTAGCTTTATTAATGTGTTCAACTTGACAGGGTTAAAAAGAACAGCACAGTGGTATGGATATAGAACCACTGTCACTTGATGATCGACATGTTTCAGCCTGACAAACCGGAAAAACCAGACAAACCAGACAAACCAACAAACCAGCCAGGATCCCGGCCACCCAGACCAAAATGGACCATTTGACCACTGCTGAGCCTGGGGCGACCGGGGCTATCCACTGACAGAGATGCCCCGCTGGCGGCAGATCTGTCCACCATCCTTCAGGCCATCCACACCTCGCAGGCTTCAGTGGAAGGCAAAATCGCAGAAGTTCGGGTGGACATGACCCTCATCCGGCAGGATCTTTGAAATTCCACGGCCTGGATCAAAGAGACTGATTCCAGTATTGTCACTGTGGAGGATGACGTCCTTAAAGGCCTAGTCATGCGTCTCCAGTCAGACACCCAGGAACTGCACTGGCAGGATTAAGATGCATAAAACAGATCCCGCAGCAACAACCTATGCTGGGTGGGCTTTCGGGAGGGGGCGGAGCAGGGCCGCACCGTGGAGTTTGTGGAGAAATGGTTGAGATCCTGAATCCCTGACAGCTCCCTCTCTCCGAGGTTCACGATCGAACGGGCCCACTGCTCCCTTGCGCCGAAACCACCAACTGGCACAGCACCCAGACTGATCATAATGCGGATTCTCAACTTCAAAGACTGCAATTCTATCCTGGCCAAAGCCTGCAAACATCATAATCTCAGATAGGACAATCACACGATTATGATTTTGCCAGATTACACTTGTGAGGTCCAGGGTCAGCGCGTTTGGCGAAGTCAAGCAAAAGCTGCATGCCCTGAAAATACAATATTGGCTCCTCTTCCTGGCATGCCTACAAGTGGTGTTCTCCAACAATACCCTATTCTTTGACTCTCCTGAGGAGGCTTGGAGTTGGGCTATGAATGAAGGAGCGTCCCCTTCGGACCAAACGGCCGGAATCCACTACCGGGTGGCGCAGATGGTCGTCCCGCCCACCCAGAGAATCCTGCACCATGGTCCCAGCGCAACCGCTCTCGTAGCCACCGTGGCCAGCGGTGAGCCCACTCAGACTCCCCACTGGGCCCCTCACGGCAGGCTACGCGGCCTCCTGTTAAACCTCTGCCCTCTGAACCCTGGGGGTACTTTGCCTTGCCCTTCATTGCTGAATCTCCAGGACACTGACCTTTAACGTAGCCCGACACTTCTTGGGGACCCAGCTTGAAGTCATCTCTGCCTGCTGGGCTTAACTCCGCAGCTGGAGGCGGCATACTGGTTCACCATTGTTCTCACTGTCAACTGACTTGATTAAGTAAATCCGGCAAGAAGGAGAGGTCCTTCACACTTTCCACATTCCCAAGCGTTCTAATTTTGTCTTTTTCCTGTTAGGGCAACGGATGCTTCTGTTTCTGAAGTATAGGGTGAGGGGTAGGCGGAGGGTTAGGATGAGGGCAACGTTGTCCCACATTCCTTTTTTTGTTATTTATTTATTTATTTTTTGACGCATCAGCACTCACATGACGCCCTGCTCTATTTTCAGTGGGACACAATGATTCTTCTCTGGACACCCTGCCTTGCCTCCAGGCGACCCAGCCTCTGGCTGAGCTTCCCTGTGGGACTTTACCCCACCACCGAGACTGACTGCCACTATGTCTGATACACAGCTCCTACACACTTCCCTGCGAGTCATGTCCTGGAATGTTAATGGCCTCCTGGACTGCTTCAAGTGCATGGCTGTACTGCGATACGTGCAACACATTGGGGTGGAGGTCCTACTGTTATAGAAAACACATTTGATGGGTAATCACTGCACCTTATTAGCATGCTACGGGTACAACAGGGTTTGGCACTCAGGTTTCACCCAGGGTTATCGTAGGGTGGCGATCTTGGTGAAATGCTCCCTTCTTTTTGTGACGATGTGAATTGACCACGACGTCCAGGACTCCTTTGTGGCCCTATCCGGCTCCTTGAATGGTGATCCCTTCAATTTGGTGTCCCTCTATTCCCCCCATAGATGTTGACAGCAACCCTAACTAACTCTGCGGCCCTTGGGGGTGACTTCAATGCGGTCTCCTCCCCTGACTTAGACATGACAGGTACCCTTGCACAGGCGAGACAATGAACAACTAGGTCTGAATCACTGGATCTATGCGCACCTGCATCCACCCTCAAAGCAATATACACATACCTCAGCAGCTCACCACACGCAGGCGCATATCGACACGATTTTCGTTTGTTCCCTCGACCGACTGTCTCATGATCCAAGATGTTTCCATCCTCCCTCGAGGTATATCTGATCACTCCCTGGTGTTACTTAATACTGGATCCCCTTCCGTCGCAATACATCAGACATGGAGGTTAAACGCTTGGTTCCTTCAGGACAGGGAGTTCCAGAAGGTGGTGGGGCGGGAAATCAAATAATATTTGCAGACTAATGAGGGGTCTGTATCCTCACCAGGCACTATGTGGGAGGCTAGCAAGGCCACGATTAAGGGAGCTGCCAAGGGCCAGACCAAACTCCAGCGGCAAGCTCAGTTGGAGCAAATTACCTCGCGAGAGGTACAGGCTCTATGCCTTCAACAATCCTCCGCTCGGAATCCAGATGCCCCCAAAGTAGGGCTCCTTGCTCATATTCGTGCAGAGCTTTGACAGCTTTCACTGGACACAGTCAAGCTCCTCTGGCGCTCATCCATTGCCAGGGTGTATGGTTGGGGTGATAAAAATGTCTCACTTCTCCACAGACTGGCCACCTACACTAGGGCAAACCGCATCATCCCTGAAATCATATCTCCATAGGGTTCGGTGTGCCCTCATCCTCCAGGACCTCTCTGCGGCATTCGACACTGTCTGCCACCGAACTCTAGTGAAGCGCCTCAGCAACATCGGAATTCGAGAAAAAGCGCTGGAATGGATCATCTCGTTCCTCACCTGAAGAACCCAGAGAGTCTGCCTCCCTCCGTTCAGATCCGAGGCCACCGAAGTCATCTGCGGCCTACCACAAAGATCCTCACTCAGCCCAACCCTCTTCAAAGTCTACATGAGCCCCCTCGTAGCCATCGCACGCCAGCACAACCTCAACATCATCTCCTACGCTGACGACACCCAGCTCATCCTCTCCCTCACCAGTGACCCCACCACCGCCAGAGCCAACCTACACGTAGGGATGAAAAACGTCACCGACTGGATGAGGAACAGCCGCCTTAAACTGAACTCGGACAAGACGGAAGTCCTCATCCTGGGACCATCACCCTCCGCCTGGGACGACTCCTGGTGGCCCCCGCCCTGGGCACTGCTCCCAAACCGACGGACCACGCACGCAACCTGGGCTTCATCCTGGACTCCTCCCTGTCAATGACCAGACAAGTCAACGCCGTCTCATCCTCGTGCTACAACACCCTGCGCATGCTCCGCAAGATCTTCAGATGGATCCCCACGGAAACCAGGAAGACCGTCACCCAGGCACTCGTCACCAGCCAACTGGACTACGGGAACACCCTCTACGCCGCAGCCAAGACGTGGATCTCACTCCCCACCTACCTTCGTCGAACCCAAGACCATCTCGCCTTCAGGAAGCAGCTCAAGACCTGGCTGTTCGAGCAGTAACTTTCCCCTCCCCCAGCGCCTTGAGATGCTCCCGGGTGAGTAGTGCGCTATACAAATGACATGATTGATTGATTGACTCCCAAGCGGCGATGGCTCGTGCCTTTGCCTTATACTCTCACCAACTATATGCTGCCAAAGCTCCCTCCCTCTCTCTCTTGGGCTTGTTGCGGATTGGGAACGACTACCTACCTTGTCTGGACTCAAGAAGAAATTGGGGAGGTGATCACCGTCACCTCCTCCGGCAAGCGCCGGGCCCAGAGCGCCTCCCCCCGGAATACTATGCGCTCTATCAGGATACGCTCCTTCCCCACATTGCAAGCCTGTTCCGGGAGGCAGTGGAGAAGGGTTCCTTCCCTCCTTAGATGGATATGGCCACCATTGTGGTCCTTCCCAAATCCCAGCCACCCTCGGTGTATGGACTACCTCCCCATCTCCCTTATCAATACGGAAATGAAACTGTTTGCCACAGTCCTCGCACAACAGCTCAAACCCCACTTATTCACTCAGACCAATGTGGGTTTATGCCCTCGCGTGGTACCCGGCACTGTCTCCGGAGGCTGCATATAGCGCTGGCCCATCGACATTTTATTACCCTCTAATTAGCGATCCTTCTTGTCGACTTCGCAAAAGCCTTCGACTCGGTGGACTGGGGGTTTCTGGAAGATGGGCTGGCCGCGATGGGCTTTGGACCCCGCTTTCGGGGTCTAATCCAAGGTCTATATGTTCACCCGAGGGCACGGGTTCTGGTGAATGGGACCATATTGAAACCCTTCTCTATCTGCAGGGGAACAAGGCAGGGATGTCCCCTTCCCCCCTGCTCTTTGCTTGAGTGAACACGTGCGGGGTTGGAAGTGGCCTAACACAGAGGCAGACAAGATCATCCTTTATTCGGACAATGTCCACATTTACTTAGCCGACCCCGCGCAATCAGGCGTTCATTGTCTCCGTATCCTGCACTCCTTTGAGCAGGCCTTTGGCCTCCGGCTGAACCCCTACAAGTCGGTCTTGGTCCTTCTCCATATGTCTCGGGAGGATTTTAATTGGCAGTCCAACATACCGCTCTGCCACCAATCATTCAAATACCTGGGTATATGGGTGACTCTACTCCCTGAACTTAGCTGGACTTTTAATGTTACTTCCCTGATGAAGAGGGCCAAGGTAGACTGCCAGGAGTGGTGAGAGCTGCCCCTGAACACCATGGGGAGAGTCGCTCTATTTAAAATGATGATTCTTCCCAGGTTCCTTTACATCCTTCAGAACACCCCCCTCAGCTTCCCGAGGACCTGGTTTCAGGACCTAGATAGCATGGCTTCTAAGTTCCTCTGGGGGAAAGGGAGGGCCCGCCTAGCTCTGAGTGTCTGTAGGATCCCAACCTCTGACGGGTGCCTGGGGATGACCCACCTATATCCATATTACTTAGCCACCCGTCTGCTATCTATACTGGACTGGTTCAATGGGGGCTGGTCTGTCCCGGCAAACAGGCTGGAATTGAGTGAGTTGGGTTTGACCAGAGTTCAGTTGATGCTATACCGGGAACCTATTCTGTCCCGATTGCCTGAGGTGACGCGCTCCACACTGGTGGCCTGACAAGCCACTTTGCGACATACTAAGTGGACTCATACACTGACCCAATGCACGCCCCTGTGGCAGGGTACCTGGCTCAGGGAGGTCAACCGGATGCCGGGTTTCCGATCCTGGGATCTTATAGGGATTTCACAATTGGATGACGTAAAGGGGGGTGACCACAGGCGTTCCTTCAAGGACCTTCAAACCTGGCACTCTCTTCACCAGTCACAGTTTTACAGGTACCTACAGCGGCGCCATGCTCTTCAAGTACACCTCCCGATGGGTACACTGCTTCCTGACCATAGTCCGCCTGACGCCTAACACGCAACAAGACATACCGGTGGTGAACCCCATATCCACTTTGAATCCGATAGTGAACAAAGTATAACCTGAGTGATGATGAACTGAGGGTGCTAAGTAAAGGATTTTTACTTAGCACAGTTTATGGCATGTGACCTTTCTTTATTACAATCTGAACATTGTGAATAACAAGGAGAGACACATCCCCGTAATCCTCGTGTCGATCCCACCCCCATATACCTTCACAATAGAGGTCCTCAACCTGCTGATAAGAGGAGGGGGTCATCACACAGCTGAGTGTTTCGCCAAGTCTTAGGATGTGTGCGCCTGATCATATCCCAGGGGGTGGGGAGGCCCTGATCAACAGTGTGTCCTTTGAAGAGGGGCGATTCCATACAATGAGGGGCAGTAAATGGTATCTCCCGGCTTAGGCAATGGCCTCGGACCTGTGTGGACAGCTGGACACGGGGGAAGGGGTCATCAAAGGAGTGGTATTCATGCCGCGTGGACAATCGAGCGCGGAGGGAAGGTTTATCAACAGAGGGGCATTCATGGGAGGAGAGGAGATGCTGGTCAGGCGCAGGCGTGACTCCCAAGGACAGGGTCATGCAGAAGGGTTATGCTCATGAGGGGGAGGGGGAGCCAGGGTGCGCGGAGGATGCTCGCTGGGTGAGAGGGGCGCGCTGGCGACTGATTGTGGACAGGGAGACCCTGATGCCTAAAATGGCGATCGTGCATGTTGTACGTGGGTGACAAGTTGGCGCAGATGATGTTCAGTTCGTAAACTAAAATTCCACAGTATGTATTGCCTGGATGTGGCCACATGTGAATGGGGAATAACCCCAACAAAAACTGCAGCCCGACCTCAAGGGGATTGTGTTGTTGCTAATGAATGTCGTCTTTTCTTTGCATGTGTAGAGTTAGAAATAGAAAACATTTTTTTCTTATAAAGCAAGTACTTGCCTGGACATTGATTTATTGACAATACTGTGTTAACTTTAAGTAACAAATCTATTTCTAAACTCACCCCCCCAAGGGAGCCTTTGACTGCTCGTCCATAGCTATCACTTAGAGTCAAGTCCAGAAGGTATACTTGGCCCAGTTGCTCAAGATCCATAGTATGTTGGGCCTTGGAGTTAAAAGCCTCAACCATCATGGTTGGGTCCAGTAGATCCTGTATGCCACGTGGCCCTCTGACAGAGGATTTGACAAGTACACTAGTGTTTATTTAGACCACGCAACTAAATTCCTTATTTATAATTTATAATATTCAGTGGATGGGATACACCAGTTATAATGCACTTGTAGTATAGCAGAAGGGATATTCACTATTTTTATGGAGTATTTTTTCACTCAGATTACAAGCAAAGCCCTTACGCTCCAAAGACAATCTGTCTCAGTAAATGTTGCAGAAACACAGTCATATCTTCTATATTTAAATCCCAGACTGGCAATTTGAGGAAGAACTAGTGAAAAATGAGGCATTTACCACCGTTATTTGCTGATGTTAATGTGGCATAGTTTTTATGTGTCGCAGATGCTATTAAAAAGCATCAAGTAAGCTCTTTAACAACAAAACTCAAATTGTGTGCATTTGTTATATGTATGAAAGTCTGTTTTCTCTAGATATTCATTGCCTGCACATCCCTCATAATAAGTATCAATATGCGAACAGTATGTTACACTTCTCTGCTATAGTACAAAACACAGTGATTTTTGGTTTGACATTTTATCCATTTTAAATTAAAGCAGGGACTCCATATTCCGGAGACTATCGGACTGCCAGGAGGGAAGGTGAGATTCTTGTGTATCTTGGGTAATGTGTACAGACAAGGGTATTTTGGATTTTCCACTCTAAGATAGGTGTAATTTGGGGGTGTGGCTTGGCGAGCCAAGATGGTGGAAGCACTCTGAGAGTGCTCCCAGACCCACATGCCATCCGCCCGCAATCCGCCCATCTAGTTGGACATCCAACCATGATATAGAACACCTGAAGTCTAAAACATGTGTATGTAAGCCAATGTTTAGTGCCTCTCTCAAACGCAATGCTACAAGCATAAAGTGACTGGGAGAGACAGCCCTTAACCATAAGAACCCTCACTCACCCGAGGGTGACATGCTTCATCATATGGGTCCTCCTTACCAGTGTGGAAAACCTAGTCACCACTGGGAGCTACTACTTTGGTGTTTAAAGAAGGAGCTCAGAGATGTTTTAACAGGTAAGGAACAGGATGATAATCCCATATGTGAGATGATAGGTGTAGTGAGGTGTGCAGCGCTGTGTGGAGGAGTGCGTAAGTGAGATTAAAACTGCCTAAGTGGAATCACTGAGTAGCTTTATTAATGTGTTCAACTTGACAGGGTTAAAAAGAACAGCACAGTGGTATGGATATAGAACCACTGTCACTTGATGATCGACATGTTTCAGCCTGACAAACCGGAAAAACCAGACAAACCAGACAAACCAACAAACCAGCCAGGATCCCGGCCACCCAGACCAAAATGGACCATTTGACCACTGCTGAGCCTGGGGCGACCGGGGCTATCCACTGACAGAGATGCCCCGCTGGCGGCAGATCTGTCCACCATCCTTCAGGCCATCCACACCTCGCAGGCTTCAGTGGAAGGCAAAATCGCAGAAGTTCGGGTGGACATGACCCTCATCCGGCAGGATCTTTGAAATTCCACGGCCTGGATCAAAGAGACTAATTCCAGTATTGTCACTGTGGAGGATGACGTCCTTAAAGGCCTAGTCATGCGTCTCCAGTCAGACACCCAGGAACTGCACTGGCAGGATTAAGATGCATAAAACAGATCCCGCAGCAACAACCTATGCTGGGTGGGCTTTCGGGAGGGGGCGGAGCAGGGCCGCACCGTGGAGTTTGTGGAGAAATGGTTGAGATCCTGAATCCCTGACAGCTCCCTCTCTCCGAGGTTCACGATCGAACGGGCCCACTGCTCCCTTGCGCCGAAACCACCAACTGGCACAGCACCCAGACTGATCATAATGCGGATTCTCAACTTCAAAGACTGCAATTCTATCCTGGCCAAAGCCTGCAAACATCATAATCTCAGATAGGACAATCACACGATTATGATTTTGCCAGATTACACTTGTGAGGTCCAGGGTCAGCGCGTTTGGCGAAGTCAAGCAAAAGCTGCATGCCCTGAAAATACAATATTGGCTCCTCTTCCTGGCATGCCTACAAGTGGTGTTCTCCAACAATACCCTATTCTTTGACTCTCCTGAGGAGGCTTGGAGTTGGGCTATGAATGAAGGAGCGTCCCCTTCGGACCAAACGGCCGGAATCCACTACCGGGTGGCGCAGATGGTCGTCCCGCCCACCCAGAAAATCCTGCACCATGGTCCCAGCGCAACCGCTCTCGTAGCCACCGTGGCCAGCGGTGAGCCCACTCAGACTCCCCACTGGGCCCCTCACGGCAGGCTACGCGGCCTCCTGGTAAACCTCTGCCCTCTGAACCCTGGGGGTACTTTGCCTTGCCCTTCATTGCTGAATCTCCAGGACACTGACCTTTAACGTAGCCCGACACTTCTTGGGGACCCAGCTTGAAGTCATCTCTGCCTGCTGGGCTTAACTCCGCAGCTGGAGGCGGCATACTGGTTCACCATTGTTCTCACTGTCAACTGACTTGATTAAGTAAATCCGGCAAGAAGGAGAGGTCCTTCACACTTTCCACATTCCCAAGCGTTCTAATTTTGTCTTTTTCCTGTTAGGGCAACGGATGCTTCTGTTTCTGAAGTATAGGGTGAGGGGTAGGCGGAGGGTTAGGATGAGGGCAACGTTGTCCCACATTCCTTTTTTTGTTATTTATTTATTTATTTTTTGACGCATCAGCACTCACATGACGCCCTGCTCTATTTTCAGTGGGACACAATGATTCTTCTCTGGACACCCTGCCTTGCCTCCAGGCGACCCAGCCTCTGGCTGAGCTTCCCTGTGGGACTTTACCCCACCACCGAGACTGACTGCCACTATGTCTGATACACAGCTCCTACACACTTCCCTGCGAGTCATGTCCTGGAATGTTAATGGCCTCCTGGACTGCTTCAAGTGCATGGCTGTACTGCGATACGTGCAACACATTGGGGTGGAGGTCCTACTGTTATAGAAAACACATTTGATGGGTAATCACTGCACCTTATTAGCATGCTACGGGTACAACAGGGTTTGGCACTCAGGTTTCACCCAGGGTTATCGTAGGGTGGCGATCTTGGTGAAATGCTCCCTTCTTTTTGTGACGATGTGAATTGACCACGACGTCCAGGACTCCTTTGTGGCCCTATCCGGCTCCTTGAATGGTGATCCCTTCAATTTGGTGTCCCTCTATTCCCCCCATAGATGTTGACAGCAACCCTAACTAACTCTGCGGCCCTTGGGGGTGACTTCAATGCGGTCTCCTCCCCTGACTTAGACATGACAGGTACCCTTGCACAGGCGAGACAATGAACAACTAGGTCTGAATCACTGGATCTATGCGCACCTGCATCCACCCTCAAAGCAATATACACATACCTCAGCAGCTCACCACACGCAGGCGCATATCGACACGATTTTCGTTTGTTCCCTCGACCGACTGTCTCATGATCCAAGATGTTTCCATCCTCCCTCGAGGTATATCTGATCACTCCCTGGTGTTACTTAATACTGGATCCCCTTCCGTCGCAATACATCAGACATGGAGGTTAAACGCTTGGTTCCTTCAGGACAGGGAGTTCCAGAAGGTGGTGGGGCGGGAAATCAAATAATATTTGCAGACTAATGAGGGGTCTGTATCCTCACCAGGCACTATGTGGGAGGCTAGCAAGGCCACGATTAAGGGAGCTGCCAAGGGCCAGACCAAACTCCAGCGGCAAGCTCAGTTGGAGCAAATTACCTCGCGAGAGGTACAGGCTCTATGCCTTCAACAATCCTCCGCTCGGAATCCAGATGCCCCCAAAGTAGGGCTCCTTGCTCATATTCGTGCAGAGCTTTGACAGCTTTCACTGGACACAGTCAAGCTCCTCTGGCGCTCATCCATTGCCAGGGTGTATGGTTGGGGTGATAAAAATGTCTCACTTCTCCACAGACTGGCCACCTACACTAGGGCAAACCGCATCATCCCTGAAATCATATCTCCATAGGGTTCGGTGTGCCCTCATCCTCCAGGACCTCTCTGCGGCATTCGACACTGTCTGCCACCGAACTCTAGTGAAGCGCCTCAGCAACATCGGAATTCGAGAAAAAGCGCTGGAATGGATCATCTCGTTCCTCACCTGAAGAACCCAGAGAGTCTGCCTCCCTCCGTTCAGATCCGAGGCCACCGAAGTCATCTGCGGCCTACCACAAAGATCCTCACTCAGCCCAACCCTCTTCAAAGTCTACATGAGCCCCCTCGCAGCCATCGCACGCCAGCACAACCTCAACATCATCTCCTACGCTGACGACACCCAGCTCATCCTCTCCCTCACCAGTGACCCCACCACCGCCAGAGCCAACCTACACGTAGGGATGAAAAACGTCACCGACTGGATGAGGAACAGCCGCCTTAAACTGAACTCGGACAAGACGGAAGTCCTCATCCTGGGACCATCACCCTCCGCCTGGGACGACTCCTGGTGGCCCCCGCCCTGGGCACTGCTCCCAAACCGACGGACCACGCACGCAACCTGGGCTTCATCCTGGACTCCTCCCTGTCAATGACCAGACAAGTCAACGCCGTCTCATCCTCGTGCTACAACACCCTGCGCATGCTCCGCAAGATCTTCAGATGGATCCCCACGGAAACCAGGAAGACCGTCACCCAGGCACTCGTCACCAGCCAACTGGACTACGGGAACACCCTCTACGCCGCAGCCAAGACGTGGATCTCACTCCCCACCTACCTTCGTCGAACCCAAGACCATCTCGCCTTCAGGAAGCAGCTCAAGACCTGGCTGTTCGAGCAGTAACTTTCCCCTCCCCCAGCGCCTTGAGATGCTCCCGGGTGAGTAGTGCGCTATACAAATGACGTGATTGATTGATTGACTCCCAAGCGGCGATGGCTCGTGCCTTTGCCTTATACTCTCACCAACTATATGCTGCCAAAGCTCCCTCCCTCTCTCTCTTGGGCTTGTTGCGGATTGGGAACGACTACCTACCTTGTCTGGACTCAAGAAGAAATTGGGGAGGTGATCACCGTCACCTCCTCCGGCAAGCGCCGGGCCCAGAGCGCCTCCCCCCGGAATACTATGCGCTCTATCAGGATACGCTCCTTCCCCACATTGCAAGCCTGTTCCGGGAGGCAGTGGAGAAGGGTTCCTTCCCTCCTTAGATGGATATGGCCACCATTGTGGTCCTTCCCAAATCCCAGCCACCCTCGGTGTATGGACTACCTCCCCATCTCCCTTATCAATACGGAAATGAAACTGTTTGCCACAGTCCTCGCACAACAGCTCAAACCCCACTTATTCACTCAGACCAATGTGGGTTTATGCCCTCGCGTGGTACCCGGCACTGTCTCCGGAGGCTGCATATAGCGCTGGCCCATCGACATTTTATTACCCTCTAATTAGCGATCCTTCTTGTCGACTTCGCAAAAGCCTTCGACTCGGTGGACTGGGGGTTTCTGGAAGATGGGCTGGCCGCGATGGGCTTTGGACCCCGCTTTCGGGGTCTAATCCAAGGTCTATATGTTCACCCGAGGGCACGGGTTCTGGTGAATGGGACCATATTGAAACCCTTCTCTATCTGCAGGGGAACAAGGCAGGGATGTCCCCTTCCCCCCTGCTCTTTGCTTGAGTGAACACGTGCGGGGTTGGAAGTGGCCTAACACAGAGGCAGACAAGATCATCCTTTATTCGGACAATGTCCACATTTACTTAGCCGACCCCGCGCAATCAGGCGTTCATTGTCTCCGTATCCTGCACTCCTTTGAGCAGGCCTTTGGCCTCCGGCTGAACCCCTACAAGTCGGTCTTGGTCCTTCTCCATATGTCTCGGGAGGATTTTAATTGGCAGTCCAACATACCGCTCTGCCACCAATCATTCAAATACCTGGGTATATGGGTGACTCTACTCCCTGAACTTAGCTGGACTTTTAATGTTACTTCCCTGATGAAGAGGGCCAAGGTAGACTGCCAGGAGTGGTGAGAGCTGCCCCTGAACACCATGGGGAGAGTCGCTCTATTTAAAATGATGATTCTTCCCAGGTTCCTTTACATCCTTCAGAACACCCCCCTCAGCTTCCCGAGGACCTGGTTTCAGGACCTAGATAGCATGGCTTCTAAGTTCCTCTGGGGGAAAGGGAGGGCCCGCCTAGCTCTGAGTGTCTGTAGGATCCCAACCTCTGACGGGTGCCTGGGGATGACCCACCTATATCCATATTACTTAGCCACCCGTCTGCTATCTATACTGGACTGGTTCAATGGGGGCTGGTCTGTCCCGGCAAACAGGCTGGAATTGAGTGAGTTGGGTTTGACCAGAGTTCAGTTGATGCTATACCGGGAACCTATTCTGTCCCGATTGCCTGAGGTGACGCGCTCCACACTGGTGGCCTGACAAGCCACTTTGCGACATACTAAGTGGACTCATACACTGACCCAATGCACGCCCCTGTGGCAGGGTACCTGGCTCAGGGAGGTCAACCGGATGCCGGGTTTCCGATCCTGGGATCTTATAGGGATTTCACAATTGGATGACGTAAAGGGGGGTGACCACAGGCGTTCCTTCAAGGACCTTCAAACCTGGCACTCTCTTCACCAGTCACAGTTTTACAGGTACCTACAGCGGCGCCATGCTCTTCAAGTACACCTCCCGATGGGTACACTGCTTCCTGACCATAGTCCGCCTGACGCCTAACACGCAACAAGACATACCGGTGGTGAACCCCATATCCACTTTGAATCCGATAGTGAACAAAGTATAACCTGAGTGATGATGAACTGAGGGTGCTAAGTAAAGGATTATCTTACGTCCCTACTAACATACCAGATAATTTGACAGTGAGGACTGAACTTTTTACATTTTTCAGAAAGATTCGGTTGAAGTATTTCTTCCGTAATTCCTCACCCTACCAAAAACAATCCCACACTGGTTTGATGATTTCATCCACCTTTGTTCCTCCGTCTAGTGCCATGTCACAAAAGATCTTGGCATATGAAGCTGTTGTATGGAGAGATGTGCAACAAGTATTGCAAGAAAAGTCTTATATCAAGTTTAATATACGTAACACTGAGAAGGCTGCACTCCAATCCCTTGCTCAAAACAATGAGGTTATCATCAAACCAGCCGACAAAGGTGGGGCCATTGTCGTCCAGGATGTTTCCAAATATGAGTCAGAGATCCTCGGACAACTGAACAATGGTGTGAGTTATAAACTACTGAGATCAGATCCTTCATCATCATTGGCTCTTGAAATCTTAGAAGTGACTAAAGAAGGTCTAGACCAAGGTTTCCTCTCCGAAAAGGAGTTCCACCATCTTAATCAAAAGAATCCTAGATTAGCCACCATTTATACCATACCCAAGATCCATAAAAGCATGGTCGACCCCCCGGGACGTCCCATCATCTCGGGTTGCGGTTCCATGCTCGAACCACTTGGAAGGTACGTGGATTTGTTTCTGAAACCACTTGCAGAATCAACCCAGACATACTTACGGGACACAATGCATACCATCAATATTGTGGAGGCTTTACCATTTGATCTGCAAAGGCAAATTCTGGCTACATGTGACGTTGTTTCCTTGTATACATGTATCCCCCAGGAGGAAGCTCTAGCTGTTGTAACTAGATCTCTTCAACAGCGACCTGCACCAGTGGCAGTTCCCTCTGAATTCATCATAGCCTTATTAAGGATAGCAATGACAATTTTTTTTTTCATATTTAAGAACCAGTTCTTCCTCCAGATCAAAGGCGTAGCGATGGGGGCTCCTTTCGCTCCAGATGTGGCCATTATATATATGTCAACATTTGAGGATGGGACCGTCCTGAACAGCTTCAACCCATTCAGAGACCGTCTCAGTCTCTGGATGAGATATATCGATGACATCCTACTGATCTGGGATGGTGATCCAAATGAACTCATATCCTTTCATTCATGGCTCAACCAGCAATCCCCCCATCTGAAATTCACAATTCATTCAGACAACCACAATATGGATTTTCTAGATATCACTATCTATGAGAATTCTGGCACCCTATTCACCACACTTTATCGCAAGCCGGCTGAAAGGAACTCACTTTTGTAATATAACAGCCACTACCCCCGAGCCCTACGTGACAACCTGCCCTTCGGGCAGTTCATACAGATTCGTAGGAACCGTTCCAACAAAGACCACTACATTGAGGAGTCCGAAGATCTCTCCAATCGTCTTCAACAACGTGGATACCCGAGATGACTTGTTAAAAGAGCGAGGAAACAAGCCTGGTTCTATCCCCGTGAGCATTTACTAACTCCAAAGGACAGAACAGACCAACAACAAGAAAGAATTGTATGTGTTACCACATTTTCAACAAAAAGCAACAAAATAAAGCGCATTGTCAACCAACACTGGAAATTGATTGCAGATGATTTGAGACAAGAGAACACACCATTACATGCTTTCAGAAAGGCAGAGAGTGTTAGAGACCACGTTGTGAGATCCTTTCTACTACCGAAGGAGGATCCAACTATCACTCCCCTGTGGAATCTTCCACCTATTGTGGGCCATTTTAGATGTGGACAATGCAGCACTACTATACAAACCAAAGAATTTGAACACAACCAACGAAAAGTGCAATTAAAATCACACACCAATTGCAATACATCCAACATAATTTATGCGATAGTATGTCCTTGCAATCAGATTTACATTGGGCAGACTCAACAGAAGGCCAAAGTAAGAATCCTACAGCATACAAGTTGGATTCGCTGCGAAGTACATGGCGCACCGCTTGTTGAACATTTTAAATCTGCCTCACATCCCCCTGACAGCTTTAATTGGGTGGTTCTAGAGAAGGCAATCCTTGGACCCCGTGGGGGTAATATTACCAACATTTTAAACACACAAGAGTTAAAGTGGATGCTTTATTTTGATTCCATCCAGAATGGCCTGAACGAAAATGACAGCTCATTTTCTCAATTAGCCACTTTGCCTTAATGTGCACACTTTAAATCCCAACTATACCTTGACTTCTGTGTATTGATCTCTATGAAATATGGTAATGCTGGTTTGTTTTCCCTTATTCTGTTTTGATACCGCCTTTACCATCATATGATAGGTACGCCGTATAATGATATCACTAATGACCTTTACTGTACATGGATTTATATGTGTCTATGACTGTTTTACTTCCCAATAGGTATGCCTTAATGTGGTATTTTCATATGACTTTCCTCATACATGTGTTCATATGTATTTATACTCACATCTGACTCCTTGTCTAATCTACATTATGACAATTGGTGGTCCTATCATCAGTTACAATCATGTTTATTTGACGTGGCCTTTACCATCGTTTGATAGGTACGCCACACTGTGCATTTTGTACATTATATATAATATTCTTTATTTTATACAATGTTTCCCAAGAATCTGTATACTCAGCGTCGACCTATGAAATGCTTAGGTTCAATCACTACTTGACTACAACAATAGGCCAATATTCTAAATTTATAATATGAACCTTTCACTTCTATGACCGTGGTTCATTTTGTCATTCCATCCTAATTTTAATTAATTTTGACCTTGTTTCACTACTTTACGGCTCCTAGTCATGTCCTGAGTCTTTCTACTATATTTACACGGACCGTCAGAGGTCACGTGGTCTGGTTGCCTTGGTTACCCGCTCAACAGGAACCAGCCGACTGCCATTGCCGAACGCGAGTCGACGCACAGACAGATTTAATCTGCCTTCGGTAAGCCCTACGCCATTAGAACACTGCCCTACATTTTAGCGATTACCCCATGGTTTGATGGAACCTAATCCCGTCCTTTTTCTGCAGATGGTCAAATCCTGACGTCGTGATAATGCCGAACGCGAGTCGGCGCACAGACAGATACAGTCTGCCTTTGGTAAGCCCTGCGCCATTAGAACTTTGCCCCACATGTTAGCGATTACCCCAGGTTTGGATGTAACTAAATCCCGTCTTTCTTCTCCAGACGGTAAATCCCGACGTCGTGACAACTCTGCTACAAACTAGAGTGCCCATCACATTCAATTCCTGTGAGTTATTTGTTTCATTCCCATATACGGTTTAGCAACTCTTCCATCCCATAAGATTCTTGTGATTAATGTTATGTCGGTTTTCTTTTCTTTTTATTCCTAGACTCGAGGGCTGCCTTACATTATTATATTATGTAAGTGCATTTTCTATCAATTCCCAATACTAGACGCATTTCACTGTGAGGGTCCTAATCAATCAATACCTTCCCATTCTTAGGACCTGAAGTAATTCTTCTTATGAAGGTATTCTCCATTCCAACTTCCAAATTGGAGACGAGCAACCCATGGTATGTCTTGTCCACCATTATAGTGTGCTTAACCATTCGTTCAAATTCTGACTCATGCACCTTATTAAATTAAATTAAATCTATGCTTACTAAATAGGTTGCCTGCCCCGTCCCCGTCCTGATGAAGACCCCAAAGCAAGGTTACAATTAACTCCTGCAATTACTAGAGGGTCGAAACGTCGACAGCTTTTATGTTTATCTACTTCACCCCATCATTAAGTCATTCAATGTGATATGTGGAGTATGATCCTTATCTAATGATGTACTGAACCTACGGTCCATTCTTTGTCCATGTTTGAATTTGATACATAGTACAGTGAGGCCATTTGGCTGTTTTTTATTGTCACTATCCTATACCCACACTACCTGCACTATATCACCTCCCTCCCTTCCTGGGGCACTATGTATTTTGTGATAGTTTATCTAAACTAAGGATGACTAACGTATGCCTACAGTGTATGTGAATCAAGTGTTTCTTTATTTATTGGTATTCAACGGTTCGAATTTATTGTTGATTGCTGGGACCCCCCTTTCTCAGTACTGATATTACCCAGGTCCCAGTCACTACGTTTGGTGAACCCTTTGCTATATCCATAGTCCGCCTGAGGGACAGATTATGTTTGGGGATCGGGGAAGGGGGGCATTTCTTGCATATACCGATCATTATTCAATTACACCCCAACATCTCTAGATCGGTTACTTGTTCAATGGGAGGACTGGGTAACAGTGTTTTTCTGTTCAAAGACCAATGGTACAGGCAAAAACGAGGGGTAGCTATGATTCGAAATTGTCCCCCTTGTATGCTAATCTGTTGATGGGCTGGCTGTAGGAGGAGTGATTTAGGCATGAAAGGTAGCTACTGGAATGACTCGATTCTATTTTGGTGCAGATATATTGACGACTGCCCGATGATCTGGACAGGCACTACAGACAAGCTATTGAACTGTTTCATGCATCTAAACAATAATGAGTCTAAAATCAAGTTTACCTTCTAATTAAGCCAAGAGAACATCATATTTTTGGAATGTGGACATTTTCACAACAGATAACAAAATCCAGAGCAGATTGTTTCGTAAATCAATGGAATGTAATGCTGTATTACACTCAGCAAGTGCACACTCTAGGCACCAGATCAATGCCATTCCCTATCGAGAATTCATAATGCTAGAAGCAACTTTAGTACTGACCAAGACTTCATAAATTGCCTGCAAGGGATTGTACACAGATTTAAACGTAGAGGCTACAGTCATCTTGTGATTCTTAATGCCCTAAACAGGGTTTCTAAAGTTTGTAGGCAAAATGCCCTGAAAGATAAGACTAAGAAGGGCAGCTTAGAAACTATCCACCTTGTTACTGACTGCAACACACTCCCACAAACTCTCACACAAATGATGAAAAGGCATTGGCATATAATCCTTGCTGATAACACTTTACATCCTCTATGTAGGAGAGTAGGATCTGCCTATAGTGGTTACCCCCACTTTTTGCTGATCTTTCACTGTTTTTTTACTTTTGTCTGGCTGGGGCCCTGCTATCCAGGACCCCAGCCTAGCTGCTCCCTCTCTAAATTGATTGCATGTACTTTAGGTACACCCCAGTTTGGTTACTGAGGCATCCATGTGAGTCCCTAGTATATGGTACACTAGGTACAAAGGGCATAGGAACCCCAGAGGCCTACCAGGGACTGAAGCATTTATTATGCCACCCCTAAGAAGTCTTCCAAAATGGCACCACGGAACTGCTACTGCAGCCTGGGTAAGGTGGTGCATGCACCCCTTACTAAGATATAGGTTATCTATATCTACCTTTAATCACTGACACATATTAACCTATCAGTCACTCCTCTGGCAGGCCTTATCAGTCCTGAAGGCAGAGTGCTTGGTTTGGTGTGAGAGGGTGCCCATGCATGAGCAGGACCCCTCTGCAGCTTTCAGAATCTATTCTCTGAAGCTGTTCTGTGATGTAGCCAGACCATATACTCTTAATTGCATTATAACCTCGCAGTAAATGCTAACTTTAGAATGGCTGCATAGAAACATGTCGTGTTTGATGTCAAATACTTTAGAAACCTACCACCCCACCAGTTCTGGCGGTGGGGGTAGAATTCCACCCTTTTAGAGGGAGAGACATGTACACACTGGTCTGCCCGGTAATAGTTTAAACGAGCCCCAGCATCACAAAATGGATGATGCAACCACAGACACGCGTCTGATCTCCTGCTGCTGGACGAAACTCGGGCAGGGGCGGCCCGGACAATAGGTTTCATGTAACAGGGAGGTATAACCACCTACCAGACAGGCTTTAGTGTATTGGGGCTGGGTGGGTGCACTCTGAGAGTACCAGAAAGTCTGCACTGGGGGTGCATTTGGTGTGCCTGTGCATAGACCAGTTCAACCCGGTTGGAGGGACACTCAGCCCCTGCTGTGGTGCAAAACTGGACAAAGGAAATGGGTGTAACCACCCCTCTTTCCAGACCCTCCCATAGGTGGGTCCCCAGAGTATGTCCAACCCCTTTTCTTAGTATAAGGGACCCCTGGAAACAGGACTTTAGATTACACCTGGACAAACTCTGAAACTCAAACCTGGAACTTCGATGCTCTACTAACGATTAGACGATGGAAGAATCTCCCTTGGGGTCAAGGAGTGACTCCCCTGTTAAAACAGGCACCAACAAAGCATTTGCCAGTGTGCATCCCTGAAGCTCCCGCTGGACTTTGAAGTACCTGCAGCCCAGGTAGAGGATTTCCAGACTTCTTTAAGGCCGACCCGAGTCTCCAGCAAAGCTGAGACCTGCAGCTCTCATGAGTGATGTGGAACCTGAGGATTGACGTTCATTGCAATCCCACAAGGCCAAGCGGTGACATCAATTTAGGCAAATTGACACTGAACAAAGTTGATTGTCATCTAAATCATCGTCAAACAGTTTGCCCGCCCTAGTATCCTGTGAGGGTGAGGAAGACGAAAAAGAAATTGAATCCTTACTTAAGCACGACATCATTGAGCGTTCAACTGGTCCAACTCCTTGTGTTTCTCCCATAGTGGTAGTGCCCAAAAAGGACACCGACGGAGGTGTATGCATATGCATTGATATGCGCAAGCAAACAAGGCAATTGAATGAGAACGGCATCCAGGTCCACATATTGCTGACATGATAATGCAACTAAATAGTACAAAGGTTCTCTCTCGTCTTGATTTAAATAAAGGTTATCATCAGCTGCAACTTGAAGAAGATTGAATGTAAATTACATTCAGCCATGGTCAGTGCAGGTAGCAGTGGTGGGGCAGTGGGGGGGATTTTGAGGTTCGGTGCAAAGGTAAAATTAATTAAATAGTTTATTTTCCCTCAGCATCATTCCTCGAAACAACCCCCAATGCTGCCCTACCGCCCCACCACTGTTACCTGCATGGACCGAGGCTGGTTACAACCTTTTCTACACACGTCAGTTACGATAAAAAAAGATTCCGTTTTTGGTGTGCCATTGGTTGCAGAACTTTTCCAGGACATTATTCAACATGTTTTACAACAGTTTGTGAATGCATTCAATTATAGCTATGACATATTGATTTTTGGAGCTACACAAAAGGAGCATGATAAAGCTTTTACCTAAGTATGTTGATTAATGACTGATGCAGGCCTGACTTGAATGTAGACAAGTGTGAGTTTCAAAAGACTAACTAAACATTCTTAGCTATATCTTTTCTTATGGGGGTATGACACCCAATCCTGCTAAAGTTCAAGTTCTGTCTAATGCTGATCCACTACAAGATGTTTCTATGATACAGTAATTTCTTGGCATGGCCAGTTACTGTTCAAGATACATACAAGACCCTTTTGAGGGTTAAGAAAGAAAAATGTTTTATTCAAGTTGTCACAGGAATGTGAGAGAAGTTGAAAAAAATCAAGCAAGCCATTGAAACTACTAAAGAAATGGCCTATTTCAATCCAAAGCTTCACACATATTTTGTTGCTAATGGCTCCTCGCATTGAAAGGCGGGGACTCCGATTGAAAGAGTATTATTACACCATTGCATATATTTCAGACACACACCAAAATCCTGCTGAATACTTTTCCAGAGTGCCTAAACAAGGTATGGTTCTCTATCCAAGAGGGCTGAACCCTACGTTAATTTCATTGTATAGTCAAATACGCCAGCTGCCATACATTTAGCCTAGATCATCACTGCCACAAGCCATGATAGTGACATGCTGAAGATGAATTATATAATTAAATATCAGTCATGGAACCAAAATGCTTGACCTCTCACAAGTGATGGTACCAAAAGTACAAAAAAATTCAAGATTGATTGTCTATAACTCAGGAAGACGTTATACTGCGAGGGTCAAGAATCCTAATTCTGGAGAGTTTCAGACAGAAGATAATTGAAGTCGCTCACAAAGAACTTTGTGGTATTGTTACCACCAAGAGAGTTCTCCAAGATCGAGTCCGATTTCCATATTTAGATGAGAGGATTGATAAGAAACTCAAGGCCTGTCATCTATGTAAGTACCTCTCTAGGAACATTAATAAACACACTCTTACCATATCAGAACCACTAAGATATCATGGGTGAGAATGGAAAGGGGCGACCACTCGGTCCCCCTGAACGTATGGTCAGGTGCCCCGATCCTCCCGGGAAACCATTTTGGGCGGGAGGCGTGTCTCGGCTGGTATGCCCAAAGCGGCGTAGCCGGGGCGCGCCTTTTTCCCGCCCAAGAGGGGTTGTCCTAGACACCTACACCGTTGGCCACCCCCAGTAGGCGTACCTGGGGTGGGTACACGCCCTCCCCAAGAAGAATAAAGAGAGCGGGAATCCGAAGAAGCGTCCTCTTGTTCCTGTGCTTGGAAGGCTGCACCCACTCGTTGCTCGTGAGCCCTCGACGGAACAAGGAGCCAATTTTGAGAACTTGTAATTCTTGTGTTTCTCTTTCAGTGACTTTACAGAGAAGAGTCCCGGACCGTCTTGATTGACCCGGAGTGAATAATCGAAACCATGTCTGGCAAGAAGGCAGGAAAGGGTTCCGAGACAGACCAGGTGCTTCGTATGTTGGTGAACAGAATGACGAGAATAGAACGAAGCATCGGTCAAGTTCCAGCGCTTGGTCGTGATATGGCGGGCATTAAGAAGCAACTGGCCGCAATGAACAAGCCTGGTAACCCGAAGAAGGTAATAGGCCCGGCATTGCCGGGAGTCGTCCCCGAGGGTAGAGGGAAACGGGTCAAGAGGAGGGCGGCAGCGGGGGAGGTTCCGGTCCCTGAGGTGCCCCCGGTCAGCCCTGCCATACCAGCTGATGCCCCAGTACCAACCCCAGACGCGGGTCAACCGATTCCGGTTTTTGATTACACCCACTAACGATGAGGATATGCCTACTGAATTGGCCACCCAGTTGGCCGCATGGCTCAATAAGAAGGCAGGAGGTGCTACGGCGCCTGGAGACACGGCCGAAGAGGCCAAACTACTAATCCAGCAGTTGCGGCAGTCGCGAGATGCCGCGAAGGCTAATCTCCCTCTTGTCTCCCCACAGGCGACACCATAAGGACCGGCAGCTGGTCTCGAGAACACGGCGGGAACAACGACCGCACCAGGTAAGCTCACCTTGCCAGTGGCAGGGGAGGGCTCATTACCCTCAAGGCGGTAGAGGGTGGTTCAACATATCCCGTTGGCAACAAAAGAATTGATCTGGGCAGACAAATATGTCAATATGTTTTCATTGTTAACCGACCATCGCGAGATGGAGTATGCTAAGACACAGAAAGATTTGTGGCACCCGAGTGTCTGGCGCGCCAAGATGGCGAAGTTCAGGGTTGAGGAGACGATCACGAATTGGGCTAAGGCCTTTGCAATGTTTACTGCTATTATTGGTGAACGTAAGCCCGAGGTATTGCCCAAACTGTCTTGTTATCAGGCACGTATAATGGATTTTCATGAATCGTATGAGGGGGGTGAATGGAAAGGTTACGACATGAAGTTCCGTAAAGCAAAAGAGTATGATTCCTCTCTGACATGGGATTGCCTCGACTCAATTTCTTGGCATAAACAGCTCCTGCCTGGGGCGGCAAGAACTTCCTCGCCAGGCGGGAACGGGTCGGGGGTTTCCCGCCAGAAGCCCGTGGTGCCCTTTCGAGCAGGCACCGGTGACGATCACCAGCCGAAAACCTGCGGGAATGGTGGAAAGCGGGGGGTCTGTTGGGGCTTCAATAGAGGCAATTGTAACAGACCGCAAGGTACATGTAGGTTCAAGCACATGTGTGCGGGTTGGGGAATTCCTCTCACACGGAGAGTTCATGCAGATCCAAAAATAGCGGGTAGGGAGGTAAAGGAGGGTCCAAACAGGACTGAGGTGGATTGTTGGGTACAGTTGCCTACTCCCGTTGATATCATGGCTATGACTCCTTGGTTAAACAAATACCCTGATTATGTCTCCGCTGGGGTGTTAAGGAAGGGATTCTTATATGGCTTCCACATCCCGGCGGGGGATTTTCGTGGGGAACCTTTTTGCAAAAACCAGCATTCAGCACTGCATAATCCAGGTGTGGTGGAAAGAAAAATCGCTAAAGAGGTGAGCCTAGGTCGAGTGGCTGGGCCTTTTCGGCTCCCGCCAGTCGCGAATTTCATCTGTTCCCCGTTAGGGGTGGTCCCCAAGAAGGACCCGGGGGAGTTTAGGCTGATCCATAACCTATCTGCTCCAAGGGGTTTCTCAGTAAACGATGCTATTGACCCAGAGGTCTGTTCAGTGCGGTACGCATCGTTCGATGATGCCGTCACCATGTTAAATCGCCTGGGCCCCCGGGCGCTGATGGCGAAATCAGATATCGAATCAGCGTTCCGGTTGCTCCCGGTACACCCACAGGATCAGCGTCTGCTAGGCTTTGCGTTCCAAGGGCGCTATTACATGGATAAATGCATGCCGATGGGTTGCTCCATTTCTTGTGCCTATTTCGAAAAATTCAGCTGTTTTTTAGAGTGGGCATTCACCGAGGCCACGGGGCATAGGCATGTTATGCATTACCTAGATGACTTTCTGTTCTTGGGAGCAGCCGGCGACACGGAATGTGCGCAGGCGCTATAGGATTTTTGCATCCTTTTGAGGGAGTTTGGAGTGCCATTGGCACCAGGTAAGACGGTTGGACCATCTACTTCACTTGAGTTTCTCGGAATTGAGCTCGATTCTGTGGAGGGATGTTTCCGTTTGCCAGAGGGAAAGGTATCTAAATTTAGGTCTTCCCTGGAACTTTGCCTTGGTAAGGCGAAAGTGACCCTGCACCAGTTACAGCAAGCAGTGGGCCAGCTTAACTTTGCCTTGAGAGTGATACCAATGGCCCGCCCCTTTTCACGCTCTATTGCACAAGCTATGGTTGGTCTCAAAGAAGGACACCACCGCACGAGACTGTCTGCAGAGGTTCGCCAGGACATGCGCATTTGGTTGGCATTCCTGGCGGACTTCAACGGTGGTGTGGTGTGGAACAAGCCGCCAGCGTCCTCGGACGAGCTGGGTTTGTGGACCGACTCGGCGGGGAGCGTGGGTTTTGGCGCCATCTTTGGTAATCGATGGTCGGCGCAAAAATGGCCGACATGGTGGCACACCAGCGGTCTCACAGGTAACATAGGGTTCCTTGAGCTATTCCCTATTTTTGTTGCTCTAATGGCATGGCCGAACGAGTTCCGAGACCGTTCGGTGGTATTTTGGTCTGATAATATGACTGTTGTTGAATGCATTAACCAACAGGCAGCACGCTGCAAATGGATCTTGAGATTGTTGAAAGAAATTGTGCTGCTTTGCATGAGACTGAATGTACAGTTCAGGGCGAAACATGTGCCGGGTGTACTGAATCATGCGGCTGATGCCCTCTCTCGTTCACATATGCAGGCGTTCAGGGTTTATCTACCTACAGCGGACCTAGTGGCAGCACCATTCCCCGAAGCACTCTGGCTAATTGGTGCCCCGGATTACAAGACCTCGTGGCAGCAAGCTTAGCCCCCAGAACGAGGAAAGCATACGAAGGAGCGTTTCGTTCCTATTGTGCATTTTTGGGTCCGACTGGGAGTCAGAACTTGGGTCAGGAGAATTCCTTCCTTGGGTTCCTGGTAGCACTGCACAGAGAAGGTCGATCAGCGGCTACGGCCAATAGACACAGGGCGACCATCTCATTCATGGCGCAGGTGCATGGCATCAAAGACCCAACAGGTTCCTTTTTGGCGAAAAAAGCCCTTCGCGGCTGGCAGCGCCTCGAGGGTCGCAAGCAAGACGAGAGGCGCCCGATTGGCTTAGAAAGGTTGTCCCTGCTCATGGCAAAGCTAGGCACGACATGCTCCTCCCAATTCGAATCAGTACTGTTCCGGGCAGCTTTCGCATTAGCGTTCCATGGGGCTATGCGGGTGAGCGAACTGGTCGCAAGGAATAAGAAAGATGTGGAGGGCGGCTTGTGCAGGGATCACATCCTGATTAGGGGTGATTCGATGATAGTCACGATAGCGAAGTCCAAAACTGACCAGGGCGCGATGGGAAACAGTGTTGTTGTCCAGCGCATGCGAGGGTCCCCCACGTGCCCGATAATGTGTATAGAGGAATACTTGGCACTGAGGGCGGATACATGGGGGGGGGAGTTTGCTGAGGCACATCGATGCCACCCCACTGACAAGGTTTCAGTTCCAGACGGTACTAGCACTGACAATCGCTGCGGCGGGCATGGACCCGTGCGATTTCGGGACCCACTTCTTCAGGTTAGGGGCTGCTACTGAGGCTACAGCCAGGGGTCAGAGTGCAGAAGAAGTGAAACAGTTAGGACGGTGGTCCTCGAATTGTTTTAAAAGGTATGTGCGATTGCACATGTTGTGAAGTCAAGTTACATGCACTCACGCTTCTTGTCTTCTGTTTGATTTACAGTTTCACGAGCATTTCATGCGGGGCGGAATTTGCAGTCGACCCAGTATCAGGGGACCAGCAGTCATGGATCACCGGCTGAGGAGACAGTGGTATGGGTCATGGGCCACTCATACGTGAGGCGGGCCGGGGACATATTCAAAGCAGGTGACGCGACTCGCGCAGCTGGGGAATACGGGTACAGAGTGGCCTTCCATAGAAGGGGCGGGCTCTGTATTGACCAATTCGAATCATTTGTTGAGGGTCTCTTAGGGCGGCAGAGGTCACCGCCATCTATAGTCATAGTACACCTGGGGGGCAATGACTTGGTGACACTGGGTAGACGAGTATTACTCGAGCGAGTCTTGTCCACTGTTAGCTGGTTGGCAAAAAGAATCCCGGGGTGCACGATTGCCTGGTCCCACATGATTCCCAGAAAGGTGTGGCGGGGGGGCCTTTCAGTGTCAGCTCTGAACCATTCGGTGAAGAAGGTTAATAACAAAATTGGTAGATTGTTTCGCTCTGCGCAGTTGCATAGCATTCCTCATGGGTGTATTCGGGGCGATCACATGTATTTGAATGATGGGGTTCACCTGTCTCGGGAGGGGAATGTTTTACTCATAGGAGACTGCGTAGCATGGCTAAGGGGTTTGAGGAAGCATGACCTTTAGGAGGAGTTTGGGGGGGGCTGGATAGCCGGTCAACTATCCGGCCTGTGGCGGTAAGGTCATGATCGGTGAGCAGTAATTTCAAGGTCCCTAGAGGGGGGGCGTCACCCACTATGGATGGGAGCGCCCGGGGGGAGGCGGCCATTGGCCCCTCCCACTGGGAGGTGGCACCCACTAAGCATGGGTCGCCTAAGGAGGAGGCGGCTATATGCCCCTCCTACGAATTTTCCGGGGCCCGGATATCCGCGACGGCGGATGTGATAGAGAGTGTGGGGGTGGGGGGGGAGTCCATGCTGTCCTTCCTACAGATACCTCACACGGGTGCTCGGATGACCTTTAAGATGGTGTCGAGCGGAAAGAGGGGCCCCCAACAAGACAAGGGAAATTGCAGTTGGCAATGAGGGTACAGTCCTCTGCGCGGCCGCCACTCACACCGTGAGGGCGAGAGTTTTTGGTAGTAGGGATCTGACACCGGTTAAGACCTTGCCGTTGGCCCTTAATACTAGGATGTACAATTTTAATTTAGAAAGTATGCATTTGCAGGATGTTAGACTCGGCTAGGAAACCTTTGTATTAGAGATTTGTTAAGGTTAGCCAAATAACATGTCTTCATCGAAATGTAATAAATGAAAATTGTACATGATTATGAAACTTTTATTTAATGTTTTAATTTTGTTTCATATTTTAATAAATACGGCCGGGAGGGTGACTCCCTCCCGCCTTCCAAAAGTTCAGAACTGTGTCCGTCTTCCTATCCTTGGGGATTGTGTTGGGAGGGGGTGACGGGCATCCCAGGCCATATGGAAAGGGGCGACCACTCGATCCCCCCGAACGTATGGTCGGGTGCCCCGATCCTCCCGGGAAACCATTTTGGGCGGGAGGCGTGTCTCGGCTGGTATGCCCGAAGCGGCGTAGCCGGGGCGCGCCTTTTTCCCGCCCAAGAGGGGTTGTCCTAGACACCTACACCGTTGGCCACGCCCAGTAGGCGTACCTGGGGTGGGTACACGCCCTCCCCAAGAAGAATAAAGAGAGCGGGAATCCAAAGAAGCGTCCTCTTGTTCCTGTGCTTGGAAGGCTGCACCCACTCGTTGCTCGTGAGCCCTCGACGGAACAAGGAGCCAATTTTGACCCACCCACCAGCCCCTTATGGCAATGTTGGTTTTGCAATAAAGTTGCTCTGATAACATCTTTTTCCCTCCGTATAGCAGGAAAACGAATGGCTAGATTGATGTGACTTTTGTCTGTCGGTTTTTTCTTTTAGGAGTTAACAGTTGATGCAATTAGTTAGGCTGATATTTTCTTCCTTAGTAGGTGAACAAATGTCGTATTTATTTTTTGGTCGGGCGGTAAGGTCATGATCGGTGAGCAGTAATTTCAAGGTCCCTAGAGGGGGGGCGCCACCCACTATGGATGGGAGCGCCCGGGGGGAGGCGGCCATTGGCCCCTCCCACTGGGAGGCGGCACCCACTAAGCAAGGGTCGCCTATGGAGGAGGCGGCTATATGCCCCTCCTACGAATTTCCCGGGGCCCGGATATCCGCAACGGCGGATGTGATAGAGAGTGTGGGGGTAGGGGGGAGTCCACGCTGTCCTTCCTACAGATACCTCACACGGGTGCTCGGACGACCTTTAAGATGGCGTCGAGCGGAAAAAGGGGCCCCCAACAAGACAAGGGAAATTGCAGTTGGCAATGAGGGTACAGTCCTCTGCGCGGCCGCCACTCACACCGTGAGGGCGAGAGTTTTTGGTAGTAGGGATCTGACACCGGTTAAGACCTTGCCGTTGGCCCTTAATGCTAGGATGTACAATTTTAATTTAGAAAGTATGCATTTGCAGGATGTTAGACTCGGCTAGGAAACCTTTGTATTAGAGATTTGTTAAGGTTAGCCAAATAACATGTCTTCATCGAAATGTAATAATTGAAAATTGAACATGATTATGAAACTTTTATTTAATGTTTTAATTTTGTTTCATATTTTAATAAATACGGCCGGGAGGGTGACTCCCTCCCGCCTTCCAAAAGTTCAGAACTGCGTCCGTCTTCCCATCCTTGGGGATTGTGTTGGGAGGGGGTGACGGGCATCCCGGGCCATATAGCCATTGATTTCTTTGGTCCTCTCGACAATGGAGATCATTTGATGGTAATTGTGGATGAATACTCTCCATTTCTATTAATAGAGGATCTTTCATACACAACTCAAGAGCAAGTCATTGAGAGACTTGGGGAGTTCCAGCCATGTTGAAGTCTGATAATAGCCCGACGTTTAACAGTAGAGAATTCAAGGATTTTTTGGATCATCCAATATTAAAGTAGCAGAAGATTACACTTTTGTGGCCACAGGGCAACGGACTCTTTGAGCGTTTTATGAGTATGCTAAAGAAAGCAGTACAGCTTGAAACTCTTGAGAGGCTCACTCTGCAAACAGTGTTGCATTTCACCCTGCGATGATATCATTAAACACCGCACTTGACCATGGTCAAAATCATGTGGCTTTGAATTTCAGGAGAGCAATGACAAACAAGTTACCTCAATGTACCAACAAAAGAGAAGGAGGTGATAATACAACTTGAATGAAGGACTTAGTTAAATGCTAACAAGAGGTGACATACAAAGAATGTTGAATTTAAGCTAGGAGATCTAGCCTTCCAACTATGAAGGAGAAAATCTGATGTTCCATATGAGACTGTCCCTTTCCACATTGGGCCCACCAAGGGACAAATGGTGACTGCCCAGCATCCTGGGAAGTGTATTACCAGAAACTCTTATCACTTTCAGCATTTGATTCATAGTCTTTTCATCTAGATGGTGAAAGAAAGCCTGAACCTGAGAACCCAGCGACTGCTGTTACTTCTTCACAGTCTCTGCCGATCTCTGACAGTGAAGATGAAAGCTCCCAGCTTCCAGTAACCAGATCAGGCCAAGTAATTAAAGTGCCAAAGAGGTTGATTGGAGAAATATGATTGTAAATATCAGCCCTGCCAAGTCCCACAAATCAGGCATTAGACTAAAGCATTTCAGTGTGGTGATCTGCAACACCACACTGAAATGCTGTTTCACGCATTAATAACCCCTCAGCTGTCCATAGGAGTACTGGTATTTAGCAGATCCACTGACTGCCAAAGTTTTTAGCTTGGGAGTTTGCTTGCTCAGCTCATTACAGGCTACAATTATTACCCAACACGTGGCAATCACTAACATCAGGTCACAAGTCTGTCCCATGGTTCACTTTGCCCAATCACCATATGCCCCGTGGGCAGGTGCGGCTGCTTGGCGTTGCTGTAGTTCTTTGGCAGCCTGCACACTTTTAGCCTGTTGCTGCTGCAGCTCGCAACATGTGGCCCGGCCGGCGTAAGAATTTGGCCGTGGCTGGAGAGCCTGTTGGTGCTTGACTGCCTCAGCAGCCACCCTGCAGTCGAGTGTAAACAATACCAGGGGAGTCGGCCATCGGAGTGTCCTCTGATCGGGACTGTGGTCGCGGCAGTACCCGAGACTGTGCCAGTGCAGTCATCAGATGGCCCATACCGTCAATGAAGTTCACAGTTGTAACAGAGTAAGTGATGTCTGGAGTCTTACTCACTGTTTCTTCTCCATGGCTCCCGACAGCATCTCCATGAACAAATTCTCTCTGTAGGCACTGCGGTCGGCCCAGCCCTCAATGCTTAATTGTCACTCACATCAAGCAGACCATCTATCTCAGTGAGTGTACCTTTAAGGTCTCCTAACAGTTCTGGACCAGCAGGAAGTTTGGCCAGTTAATATCTTGCTGTTCAGTGTGGTGGTCCACTACATCTTGAGCAGTTTTATAGATAACATGAACTCGACCGGAAGATTTTTTTGCAGCGTTAAGTTGTGATGAGGTAAGGCACCTGTAATGGGTGCTCACTGGCATTTCCATTGCATCTCATTTAAATGTTTGAACTACTTTGTTGGACTGATAACAAAGATGCCAATCCTGTTCCCCAGCTTCATATTGTAAGCAGGAGCCCTGGTAGCTTTCTTCAATCTGTTACCCTGTTCTCCTTTCCATGCACTTGAAGCCAGTAAACAGTTTAGTACATAATTACTGTGAGGTATGCTGCATATTTTCCTTGCTTGTACCCTTCCAAAACAAGACATGCTAGATAGAGGAACACAATATATCTTCCACTGAACAATAAGCACTTCAAAACAAGCTGATTTACAACATGACAACTAAAATAATGCAAGTACTAGCAAAGTCCATAGATCTTCTTTTTTAATCAATACTGTTTTCATTGATTGGCGAGTTTGTCCACGTGAGTGTCTCTGGAGGTATGTGTGAATGTTTGCGCGTCTGCATAAATGTGTATATATGAGCATGACATTCATGGATGGTTGAATGGATAGTAGATAAGGTATGAATGTGTGGGTGCCCCAATGAATGAAAGGGCGGCTGAGTGCTTGAATATAAATAAGTGCTACTTGAATAGAACAGTGGATGAATAGAAGAATACATGTGAAAGAGGTGTAGCGCCGGGAAACCTACGGGTAGCTGTGCGCTTTACAAATACAGGATTATTATTTATGGAGTGAAAACTATGTATGAGCAGTTTAATGGGTAAATAAGATAACAAGAGTGCATGAATGGACAAATGAGTGAGCAAGTAGATGAGAGATTGGATGCCTATATATAAGTTAGTGAGTGCATGGGAAGATAAGCTCATTCACACATGCGCTCCTAAAACCACTAGTATACTTACGCCAGCAACCTCATTCATACCTCACTGCCACATGCAACAGTATCCTTCCTCGCACCTGCAATGGAAGTTGCAAAGTATTCTCATTTGCACCGCACTCATGGAACTGGAACTTCCACCAGTAAGCTCACACTCACCTCGCTCACACCTTTACTGTGACTTGTGCCAGCACCTGTACTGGCATTTTAACACTCATATGCACTCATACTTGGATGGGCATCATTAATCTTTCACACAGTAGCACTGACATCCACTCTGGCACTAAAGTTCACCCCTGCTCTCCTACTTGCAGTCACAGTTATTTTTACACTACACCAGTAATATCTGGTTACTGTTAGGTGATGTTAATAAAATTCATTGGTGGCTTAAAACATCATCTCAGTCTCTCGCAGCCACATTCACTGCCACACTCACTGCAGAGTGATGTGTAATACTCAAAGAGCAGAAATATCTCCAGGGAGACTCCTGGTAACTTTGATTCCACCAACTACCAATGTTTTGCTATTTTTATCCAGAATCGTATGGTCTGAGTAAAACTAGCCCTGCCAAGTAGCACGCATCAGATGTTACAGTGCCAGAGCTGAGCTCTGCATTGCAGTCACTGTTTGCTGTCTAAACAAAGTTGAGTTCAGCAGTTAGGCTGGCTCAGAGTTTCTTGTTGCTGAAATGGGTGTAACTTGTGATATTTATATGCTCCTCTTGTCTACATTGCTTGATTTTGCTCACGAGAAAGTGTCACTCATAGTCATTAAATGTCCCGCGTAATTGCACTGAAATTATTAAAGGGTCACACATATGCAATCTGAAACCTTGGCAGCTATGAAGTATATCTATTTGGTGATTTGTAAAAATGTTACATTTTTCATTTAACAGAGGGGGAGATGTAGTGCTTTGTGATTCTTTAGAATTGAACTCTTTTTGCTCCTAACGGACACTGTAGAGCTTTGAGTTAGGTGTAAGAGCACGATGCTATGAAAGCTTGTTTTAGAATGTTGAGCTCACAGCTACACGCAGCAGAATAAAGATGTGTAATATTAAGCTCTGTGTGTGACGTGATTATTGGAAGTTAACCTGGCTGGGACGATGTTACACTATTCGGGTTATATCCCAGTACAAAATAGTATACATTCAAAATATCATGTTTTTAAATATGAGTTTTCCTGATCAGCTGAGCTTTGGTTGGAAAGCTCTGGGCAGGTGAAATTTGAATTTCACACCCAGAGAAGGTCCCTCGCCAGCTAGATACTTTTAGTGCTTCGTCCAGTGAAGATTTCTATCTTCACACTTAGTTACCTTTTTGGATTTCAAATTCTACTTGTGGGACAAGGCTGCAGGTTATAGCTGAATAGGGCTCTATGAGGCTGGATATCTTATCTGTTAGGTCCCAGTGAATTAGGTTTACTGCTACAGAAAAGCTCTGAGCTGGAGTGACCTGAATCTTTGGCCCATGGAAATGCATCTTCTTCAGATCGGTTGGCAGGTTGGTCCCGATCCTCTGGAGGTTTATGAAGCCAAGAAGTATCAGGTTTTAAGAAACGTTAAGACACCAGCCAAGGTCAAGGACTTTGGGAGCAGCACTTAAGAGTCAAGACTCATTCTAACAGAGGCAGAAGTAGGCTCCAGGGCAGGTCCAGTTGAAACTGGTCAGTTCTAGCTTGTTGTGTCCCTATAGCTTGGGCAGGAGTTCATCCGCAGGAACTTTGGAGTCAACTTCTTTGAACTGGGTACAAAAAGGTGAGCAAATCCATTTTCAAGACAGTTCTCAGGTCACAAACTGCAGGACCATTCCTTTTCCTTTCATCCCCAAGTCCAGAAAGGGTTGTGAGTTGGGTACTGAGGGTTTTGCATTTATGCCGGACGGATCACTGACATAATTTCGAGGGACATAATAGCGACTAGCAAAAATATCGGCGAAAAAATATCGACAGACAGAATATCGACTTTGTATCTACAAACAGGTAAGTACAAAAATATCGAGTAGAAAATATCGTTTACAAAAATATAATTTGTAAAAATATCGACTTTATTAAAAACAATGTTAAATTAAATTACTATTAAAAATTAATTACTAAAATATACTTAAAAATACTTAAATTACCTTATAATAATTAAATAATTAATTAAAGTTATAAAAAAAATGTTTATAATCTTATTTGTTAAAACATATATATATATATATATATATATATATATATATATATATATATATATATATATATATATATATATATTCACTGAAAAAACCATAGGTTTCACACCAGTTATAGTTAGGAATTAGCATTTAAAAAACCTATTAAATTCACTGAAAAAACCATAGGTTTCACACCAGTTATAGTTAGCTGGAAATTTTACTGATATAAAACCATTGAAATTCCCACGTTATAGTTAGTCGGACTCACTATAACTTGCGCGTGCAATGCACTGCTGATGACATCACATATTACATCACTCATGACATGGTCAGTGACATCACTCATGACATCACTGATGACACCATCCAGTGAATATGTGTCTCTCTGAAAAATAAATATTAGTGAGGTATGTTTAAATATTTAAATACATATATTAGTGTTTCACTTTGTATGTATATGGGTTATTTGATATTTTTATTAGTATCAGTATGAGTGTCTATATGGTTTGGTGGAGGTATTACCTAGCACATAGATGCATGAGTGACTGACTCTTTGTTTGTATGTGTTTTGAAGACAGCATATGTACAGGACTGTATGGGTGGATGAGTGTCTATATGTGTTTGTTAGTGAGTGAATGACTGTCTCACTAGTGTCTTTATCAGTAACTACATATGTTTTAATCTAGTATATATGAATATTGATGTATATAAGTCAGTATATGTGAGAGTAAGAGATTGTAAGATTTCCTGTTTAAATAAGTACGTGTTTCTATAAGTGATTGTTTAAGAGAATAAATATGTGTAATTTTCAATAGAAGTAAGGTGGAAGTGTGTGTATAACTCTATATTCAAATAAATGGTTGTTCAATAGTTTATTTGCACGTGTGAATATGTGTGTGAGTAACTTTTGGATGAATGTCGGTGTGTAACAGGATGTATAGGTGTATCTCTTCATATGATGAGTGAGTATATGTATGAGTGACTATATAGAACAGTTGGTGAATGAGTGGATGTGTATATAGATAGTGGAATTACAGAATTGCTTGTTGTAACTGATATAGGTATCTCCATTTTTTAAAAATTTCAGTTTCTATTTTTGAATATGTGTCTGAAGGGTTACTTTACACTGAGAGGAGGTCTGTCACTGTGTCACAAGGATGGTGTCATCAGTGATGTCATGAGTGATGTCACTGACCATGTCATGAGTGATGTAATATGTGATGTCATCAGCAGTGCATTGCACGCGCAAGTTATAGTGAGTCCGACTAACTATAACGTGGGAATTTCAATGGTTTTATATCAGTAAAATTTCCAGCTAACTATAACTGGTGTGAAACCTATGGTTTTTTCAGTGAATTTAATAGGTTTTTTAAATGCTAATTCCTAACTATAACTGGTGTGAAACCTATGGTTTTTTCAGTGAATTTCATAGGTTTTTTAAATGCTAATTCCTAACTATAACTGGTGTGAAACCTATGGTTTTTTCAGTGAATTTCATAGGTTTTTTTAATGCTAATTCCTAACTTTTTATACAGACTCATACCTATGTGTTTTTTAGTGAATTGCTAAAGTATGTTTTTGTAAAAATGAACACTATAATGTATATTGAGATAATATTTTTAATTTAAAATATTTTTTTTTTATATTTCACTTTGGTGCGCTTCCGGTGCGCGCACCGGTGCGCGTACCGTCAGCGCACTAACAAAAAAAAAAAAAATAATGAAGGAGGGACTGTGTAATAGATAGTAAGACAGATAAAAAGTGTAAAAGGAAGTAACTGAGAAAAGAAAAATGAATAAGAGAGCAAAAGAAAGAAGAAATAGGAAGAAGACTAAAGCAGAGGTTAAGGGAGAATGTAAATGGATGTTGAAAGTAAAAAGAAGGACAGTTAAGTATGGGAATGTCAGGTAGTGACGGAATCAGAGGAAAAGAATAGCAGTGATTGAGGGAAAGTAAATATCAGTGAATATAAGTAAAGAGGGGTGAAAGAGGGTACATGTAAGTGAATAAGGGTAACACATGGGGAGTAATAGAGAGAAAGAAGAGAGAGAGTAAAAGAAGGACTGTCACAAAGGGACTAAGTGAACCAGTAAAAAAGGTAAGTGAAGGAGTGTGCATAGGCAGAAGTACTGAAAGAAATTGAATGTGGTAGGAAGTAAACATGGAAGAAAAGAATAAGTGAGGGAAGCAAAGTAAGGAAATAGGTGTGCGGTAGGGTGACAGAAAAATAGTGAAAATAAAACAAAAGGTGATAACAAAAAACATTTTACAAACACACTTACCATATAATCTATGCAAATTTGTATCTGTGAAAGATAAAGGAAAAACATGTTATAATTACATAAAAATGTATAATAAAATAGAAGAAACAGTTCATGAGGTTTAAAAATCTACAAAAGTTTACTTAGAAATGAAGCAATAGTGAAGGATACAAAAACAGAAAGAAAGTAATGTAGAAAGAAAAAAAAAAGGAAAAAGAAATAGTTAGAGAACAAATTCCTAAAGGTAAAAAAGAAACTAAAAGAATGTAAAATATCAAAACAAAATGAGTAAAGAAAAGAAAGAAAAAGAAAAATGATTGAAAAGGAGAGAAGTCAGATTGATAAACTATAAATAAAATAGAGGAATAGAAGATGATTGAGAGTGAGTGAAGTGAAGTCACAGAGTGAAGGGATGAAAGAAATGAAGTTATTATAGAACGATGGATAAAACAGGAGTGAGAGAGTAAGTACACAGAAAGACAAAAGGAAGAACTAACTGAACTACAGTACAATGAGTGTGAAAGAAAAAAAAATGGAGAAAGAGAAAGAGGGTTAGGAAACTAAAGCAGTGGTACTAAGAGAATATGAAAAAGATAAAAAGTGGTGGAAGGAACAGAGGAAATGCAGATAGTTCCTATCAGATTAAGAAGTTGTGAATGAAGTGCAGTAAAGAAACAGCGATGAAAAAAGAGTGTAAATTAGTAAAGAGAGGTAAATAAGGGTGAAAAAGAAAATGAGTGTATAACAATGTGAACACAATATAAATTACACAATGCAAACTACACAATAACTTCTACAATATGTTACATTATTTATTTTTGCTGTTCTCAGAATATATTGAATTCCACTTAAATTAGTGAGTTCAAAGTCTTCATCATATAACAGCGGGGAAAAAAAAACACAATCTAAAAGATTGTGTTTAAAAAAACCCATTCAAACATACATCTCATATATGTACACTAATCTTTGATTCACTTACTTTTCCATGAGGCCAAATAGAAGATAGTGAAGGTCCTTTTGGTGGAAAAAAAGTCTGCTGTTCCTTATAAGTTCCATTTCATCGACTTCCTATGAAAAAAGATCTAAAAACATCATACCTTACACAATCCTCACGGCCAATTTGTGTCTGATATATCAGTATTTTTTACTTTGAGATCCACTTAAAGTATCTACATGAGATAAATAATTTAAAATATTAGATTAACTAACTAACTAACTAACTTTTATTAACTATTCCCGTCTTCAAAGGCCAATTCCCTTTACTAAAACTTTGGTTTTAAAAACACTAGATAAGAATTTGTAGAGTCATAAGGCAAACGTTGTTTATAAGTTAAATGAGAATCATTGCAGTAACTCCATCCATTTTCAGATTTTAAGTAGCATGTATAATGTCCTGAGGTGGTCGAAGATCCATCATGATAAATAATAGCTTCAGTTGTAAAGGTCCTTCCAGAAATTGATAACTGAGAAGCCACAAAATTTTTGATAGAAGTTGTCAATTTAGTTACATCAGGTCTACATCGTTGGAAAACTAAAATGATATACTGCCCATACCTTTGTATAAATAATGTGGACAGCATTGTACAGTTACATTGGGTACACACCATATTATGATCTGCTGCTTTAACTAGATTTTTAAAAGACACTGATTTACAGTCTGGTAAAGTCAAATATATAAATCTTTCAGTGTCTATTCTAGTAGTACTTGATAAACTACAATTGTGGCAGTCATGCTGCCATTGATAAGAAAGACTGAAAAGATTATCTACATCTACACCTTCATCTTCCAAAACACCAAACATATACATTAAAAATTCCTGACAATCCTGCTGAATGTTCTGTGAAAATTTATCTTGACCAGAACACAAATCTAAAATATTTCGAATTTCTGTTACACTTTCTATTTGTGCTGTAACACTGCTACATTTCTGAAACACAGAATTCAATAAACCACACAATCTTTGATCCCGATTTTCAACAATCTGTTCTTGTAAACTTTTAAGAAAAAAAACAACATTAACCACTACATTAGCATAGCAGTTGACACCAGAACTATTTTCAAACTGAAATCCAACAACATTTTCTCCACAATTCTTTTTCTTCCTGTTTTCAATTACAGTTTTCTCTACTTTTTGTCTTTTTGCAACTACCTCACTACAATTATCCTCATTTCTTCTTTTTCGGCCTACCACACGTTTTTCAAAGAGAGGATATTGAGGCAAATGTGGAGCATACTCTCTTCTTAACCTATTGTATTCTTTAACACAATCTAGATCTGCAGAAATCTTTGTCTCATCACACGCAATCAAGTACAATCCTGATAAAGTTCTGACTCGAGATAATGCCACATATGCCATACCCTCTTTAAACACAGATCTTCCAATGTTCACCAAAGCACTATCTACACTTAAACCTTGAGATTTATGAATTGTCACCGCATACGCCAAACAAACAGGAAACTGTTTTCGGCGAACATATAAGTCTTTTACAAGTAAAAATCTAGCAGAACAACGACTTATTTGTTGTACTTGTTCAATGCCATCAAATTTTATTTTAAAAAATTCAATTCCATCTCTATTTCTGTAATTCACAAAATCAACAACATAACCCATTGCTCCATTTACCAGACCGCTTTCAACATTTAAATTCCTTCTCAAAATGATACGACAATTTAAACACACATTCAGAGTCTTTTCAAAACCAGCTGTTTTTTAAATACTTTTCTCCAATGAATGCAATTTAGTTTTCAAATTTTCTGACAAAACAATTGTTGCACCCATATGCTCTATTTTATCTATTGCTTCCAGTTTCACAATCTCTTCATTTTCTAAGTCTAACATTTTTTGGTTGAAGATGGAACATTCTTGCAGAGTTGGCATCAAACATATCCCAGATTTCTTCTCAGTCATTTTTTTAAAAATATTCTCTGGAAGAATGTTTTCATTTGGATACAAATTTGAAATTAATCGACTATGCAAAGCTTTTTTCCCTTTCTCAGTCATTTTTCCAATTCTTACATCTTGTAGAATATTTTTATAATCTTCATCCTTGGCCTGTCGCATATTTTGAAGCAGTTCAGCATATTTAAAATTTAGCCATATATTAACATTTCCAATGCTTCCAAGGGACTTCCTTGTATCTTCATGCGTGAGCATTTTAAACACTGGTTGTCCTTTTACTGGAGTCAACTGCAATAGATCTCCAAAAACAATAATGTGTTTTCCTCCAAATAACACATCATAGTCTGTTTTAAGAATTTCTTGCATTCTCAAATGCACAAAAGCAAGCATTAGATTTGAGACCATGCTTACTTCATCTATGATAAGAAGTTTCATTTTCTTCAAGACTCTTGAAACTTCAGAACACGCATCTCCAGATAGCTTGTTGTAATGCAATTTATTATCATGTTCAACTGGCAGCATCAATAAACGATGTAGAGTAATCCCTTTAATGTTATGTGCTGCCAGACCAGTTGGAGCAGTTACAACACAAGACAGTGGTGAATCAGTCCTTTTCTGCAGATAACTTGCAACGGCTTTAATTAGAAAACTTTTTCCTGTCCCCGCTTCTCCACTTACATACAGTCGGACAGGGTCAAATAATATACATGAGCACTCTTTTTTCTCATGTCTGAATCCATGTTCAATCTGCTCTGTGACTTCATCATATATCTTTTTCTGCTCAATGTTTAGTTGCTTTACCAAATCTTCTAAGTTAACTCCATCCTCTTTAGCTTGTTCCATAGCTCTTTCCACCTCATCCATGGCAGTGGCAGCTTCATTTTGGATAATTGGTCCTCCTAGTGGATCCTGGCTCAATGAAGTAGAACTCTGACTATCTTGAGAACTGTTTCTAGCTATCTCTTCCGCAATTGTGGTTTCTTGCTCCATTTCTTCATTCAACATTTGCAGATAATTTAGAAAAATAGGACATTCTATGGTATCCTTAGTTGCATTAAAAGAGTCTTCATAACAGAGAAAATCTCCAAGTAGTTCCTCTTCTGTACGCCATGGCTTAAAGAGTTGCAAAAGAGCTAAATAGTAAAATTCTCTTTTGTCTGGAACTTCACAACTCAATTTTCGATGATTAATCAAATGGCCTTTTTTCTGCTTCACTAGACATCCTTCATAGCCAATGAGTGCATATTTTCCATTATTGATATCTTCTGTGATGTTCCTCTTATAACTGTAGTTTTGAAGAACTTCATACAAACATGTGTTCTCAAGGTGAGTACTTCTATTTGGATAGTATGTATCCAACATATTTGTCTTCAAAATATCTGTACTGTTTGGTTCTTTTTCCGCCAAATATTCAATTTCTTGTACAGATTTCAAAACTCGGTTTCGTGTTGCAGCAAGACCAAGACTCACCCAAATGATTGTTCTTGATTTGGCATAGAGACTTGCTGATGATAACCGATCAGAACATTCATATGCTCCAATTTCTCGATGCGACAACATCTTCAGACTGAAACTGTATAATTTCTTGCTTAGACTCTTTTCATGTGAAATGTCCTCCCACATTTCCTTCAGTTCTGTCTTTTCTTTTTTGGTGATGTAAGATGTCACATATCGAGCCACAGCGATAGAGTTGTCAGCAACGAACTGAATATCCATGTTAGCATTCCACATGGACAAAATCACTTGGTTGTAATCGTTGATGTACTTAGATTCTTCATTTCTTTTCAAATTATATGTGTTTTTGGGAGATTTTCTCGTCACAGTATGTCGTAGAGATGACATCAAATTATTTACTCTTCCCTTAGAGATCACTGGTCGAGGAAATGCAAAACGACATTTCGTGTAGTACTTTTCCTTGTTTTTAAATTTTCGACGACAGTACTTTCCACAACGATGAGATTGAAAACGTAAAACTTGTTGCCTTAAATTGTTTTCTTCAGTAGATTTTGGAACAGCACATGTTGAATACTCTTCAATGAAACTCATCACTGTTTCATCTGAATCTGATCCAAATTTGGGTGCATCTTTAATCCACAACAACATATGTATATGAGGAGCACCTCTCGCTTGATATTCCTTCCTCCAAAAGAAATCCAAAACCTCTCCAAGGGGAGGATTTTTTTTGTTGGTAATAAAAGACATCATAGCTTCAAATCTATGATTAAAATATCTGCAAACATTCACTGGATCTAAAGAACACAGTTCTCCTGGTGTTTTCAATTCTATATTTGGTATGTTTTCATTTGCCTCTCGTAGAAATTGAAGTAAATCGTCCCATGCATACTCAGCACAGCTAAGAGTGAGGAACCATGTAGGAGTTCCTAAGTTTCTTAGCATACATTTCAATTCTCCATGACGACGAAACCAATACTCGTTGGTTCCACGTTGACATGCCATGAGATTGATTAGCTGAGATTCCAAAATACTGTCTTGCAGATTAACTTTCTCCATAAAGTCCCTTGCACAAACATTCTGCAAATGAGGTCCACTTTTTAATATATGATTAACTGCATAAGAAAGCCCAGACAAATCACTTTCAAACAGTAGATGAAATAAATATGGAATGCATTGACGAAACCTTGGATCTTCTGCATATAATCTTAGAGTCCGGTATTCAGCTGCAGGAATTTGAACTGGTCGATCATCATATCGTCCACCACAACCTGTTGGAAATAATTGTGGAAAACAACGAGCTTCCAAACTTTCTTCCCATACACTAATGGGACTTCCTTTTGCTGCTTTCATTTGAAACAAGTCAATTGCATTTCCCATTACTTCTTTGGAATGCAAAGGATGAACAGTATAATGTTCATATATTTCTTCAGTTCTAGACATATCAACTTTTTCAATTTGACCAACTGAAGAATCACTATCTTCTTCTGTAGCTGTTTCCTCTACTCCAACACTTACATTTTTGTAGTACTCATTGTTTTTGACTAAATACAACGTTGCCTTCTTGACTTTTTTAACATCCACTAAATCTTGCCAAATTTTCTTACTCTTTGTTGGAACCCCATTAACTAGAATAACTAAAGGATCTTCTTCTACTCTTTCTACACCAATTGTATTAATATTTTTCTTTACCTCTAGAGGCAAATAAACAACTCTTCCCTTTAATCCTCTCAGTAAATCTGATGGAGGCAATTTCCCTGTCTTAGGCTCCATGCGTACAATAGCCTGAAAAGGATGGACACATTGAATCAAAATAGATTCATAAGTATTTAGATCCATCAATTCAGAAGGAATATCTATCAACTGAAGATTATTATAAACTGCTCTTGCAGGCATTCTATTTTCATTTAATTTTTTCAAACAATAATTGCAAATACGCTGATCCAAACTCAAATCAAAAGAATTCTCCACCAACAAATAACTTACAAAATCCTCCCATTCACTATTATTTTCCAATTCACTTTTTGCATATAAATCAACTAACCTAGTCTGAATTTTATAATGAGTCCGTCGACAACACACACAAGTTAAATTAGGCCTCTCACTTGATTTCACCTTAAACTTGATAATTTCCTCATCAAACTTTTCAATACTTGAAATTTGTCCATTATCTTCTGCATTACCATCCATTACTATATCTATTTCTACACTGTCCTCTTTGTTCCCAAAATAACAAAACTCAATTTCTTCACAAATAGTCTTCACATCCACTTCAGATCCATGCAAAAGAGCACTATTTAACTGTTTAAGCTTAAGTGCAGGACTTTTTGCATAATACAACTTCCTCACTAATTTCCTTACGTTATTATGATGCACTGCTAACATCCTAAAATGATGAAAAACACTCCGACAAACTTTTCTAGAAAGACAAGCTAGTGAATGCCCTTGCAAACCTGTGCTTTCTCTCACTCTGCAAGGATCTAACTCTTGCAGGATCTTCATTTTTTGTTTGAGACTTTTTTTACTATATGTACGTAAGAAATTTCGAAGCAAATCGATTGATTCCTGTCGCACACTACAAATACTACTGCATTTCCATGTGTACACTGGACCCTTAGTACGTCTCCCTAAAACTTCATCAGCTAACACCTCTTCTGCATCTCTAGATACAAGTTTCTCTTTTTCCATCACACAACTATCTTTCACCTCATATGCACGACCACTGGTGTCAACTGCATGCACCAAATCATTTTCCTGAAAGTAACTCTCCTCATTGAAAAAAGGCTCAGAACTTGAACTATGCATCCATTCACCAGAAAATACTTCACAAAAATTACTCCGATTAATAATTCTTTTCCATCTACTGTTCGATTTGAAAACATCCATTGCCTTATTAAGTATCCTAATTCTATTGATTATTAAAATAAATAATTTTTTCTTAACTTCAAAAGCCTGATCAACAATCTTTTCTACACTTTTCTTTTTCTTGTAAAAAGCAGCTTTTAGTTTACTTTTCTTATCATTTTTTAGCAAATTTAAAACTACCCTATTGCGAAACATTCGCCTACGAATGTCCCTAAAAACATTTACCCTTCTATTGCTATCCATTCTCTTCTCTCCTGGTCCAATGGAAACATTTTTTGTGGGCTTCTCTTTCCTTTTTAGATTTGTTGACTTTTTCTGTATATTCACATTAGCAATTTCATTTTTTTTCCTACGACATATGTTGCGAAGAAAAGACTTAATTGGCTTACCAGAAGCTTTTCTGGTGTTTTTTGAAGTACTTGTTGAAGAGGATTCCATAAACTCTGTTGTTGATGTTCTCCTTTTCCGTATGTTATTTTTGATATTTCTTTGCTTTGAAGGCATTTTTGCTTCCTTTTCAGAAGTTGATTTGAATCTGTTGTTCTGTTAAAAAAACACATGAAAGACCACTATTAGCAAACAACAAAGTAATGTTAAAAAGCAAACAATATATACAATAAATTGCAACATATTTAAGTTTATACAATAGCAACTCATGGCTTTATTTTTAAAGGCCTTGCGCCACCAGTGCGTCACTTATTACCCATGTTTAAAGTGATGCATCAGCTGCACATGGCATTCATAAATAAGGGCCAAATGCAAATACCAATCAATTGCACCCAAAAATCGATTTTTGAATAACATGTAAGAAACACTGCGCAAAACCTAAGTACAACCACTCAATATCATCAAACAAAGTCAGGGCCTGATTTATAAAGGCCTTGCACCACCAATGCATCACTTATTACCCATATTTAAAGTGATGCATCAGCTGCACATGGCATTCATAAATAAGGGCCAAATGCAAATACCAATCAATTGCACCCAAAAATCGATTTGTGAATAACATGTAAGAAACACTGCGCAGAACCTAAGTACAACCACTCAATATCATCAAACAAAGTCAGGGTCTGATTTATAAAGGCCTTGCACCACCAGTGCATCACTTATTACCCATGTTTAAAGTGATGCACTAGCTGAACAAGGCAATCCTAAAAAAGGGCGAAATGCAAATACCAATCAATTGCACCCAAAAATCGATTTTTGAATAACATGTAAGAAACACTGCGCAGAACCTAAGTACAACCACTCAATATCATCAAACAAAGTCAGGGTCTGATTTATAAAGGCCTTGCGCCACCAGTGCATCACTTATTACCCATGTTTAAAGTGATGCATCAGCTGCACATGGCATTCATAAATAACGGCCAAATGCAAATACCAATCAATTGCACCCAAAAATCGATTTTTGAATAACATGTAAGAAACACTGCGCAGAACCTAAGTACAACCACTCAATATCATCAAACAAAGTCAGGGCCTGATTTATAAAGGCCTTGCGCCACCAGTGCGTCACTTATTACCCATGTTTAAAGTGATGCACTAGCTGCACATGGCATTCATAAATAAGGGCCAAATGCAAATACCAATCAATTTCACCCAAAAATCGATTTCTGAATAACATGTAAGAAACACTGCGCAGAACCTATGTACAACCACTCAATATCATCAAACAAAGTCAGGGCCTTATTTATGAAAGCCTTGCGCAACCAGTGCGTCACTTATTACCCATGTTTAAAGTCATGCATCAGCTGCAAATGGCATTCATAAATAAGGGCCAAATGCATGTACCAATCAATTGCACCCAAAAATCGATTTTTGAATAACATGTAAGAAACACTGCGCAGAACCTATGTACAACCACTCAATATCATCAAACAAAGTCAGGATCTCATTTATAAAGGCCTTGCGCCACCAGTGCATCACTTATTACCCATGTTTAAAGTGATGCATCAGCTGCACATAGCATTCATAAATAAGGGCCAAATGCAAATACCAATCAATTGCACCCAAAAATCGATTTTTGAATAACATGTAAGAAACACTGCGCAGAACCTATGTACAACCACTCAATATCATCAAACAAAGTCAGGGCCTGATTTATAAAGGCCTTGCGCCACCAGTGCATCACTTATTACCCATGTTTAAAGTGATGCATCAGCTGCACATGGCATTCATAAGTAAGGGCCAAATGCAAATACCAATCAATTGCACCCAAAAATCGATTTTTGAATAACATGTAAGAAACACTGCGCAGAACCTAAGTACAACCACTCAATATCATCAAACAAAGTCAGGGTCTGATTTATAAAGGCCTTGTGCCACCAGTGCATCACTTATTACCCATGTTTAAAGTGATGCATCAGCTGCAAATGGCATTCATAAATAAGGGCCAAATGCAAATACCAATCAATTTCACCCAAAAATCGATTTTAGAATAACATGTAAGAAACACTGCGCAGAACCTATGTACAACCACTCAATATCATCAAACAAAGTCAGGGCCTTATTTATGAAAGCCTTGAATCACCAGTGCGTCACTTATTACCCATGTTTAAAGTGATGCATCAGCTGCACATGGCAATCATAAATAAGGGCCAAATACATATACCAATCAATTGCACCCAAAAATCGATTTTTGAATAACATGTAAGAAACACTGCGCAGAACCTATGTACAACCACTCAATATCATCAAACAAAGTCAGGGTCTCATTTATAAAGGCCTTGCGCCACCAGTGCATCACTTATTACCCATGTTTAAAGTGATGCATCAGCTGCACATGGCATTCATAAATAAGGGCCAAATGCAAATACCAATCAATTGCACCCAAAAATCGATTTTTGAATAACATGTAAGAAACACTACGCAGAACCTATGTACAACCACTCAATATCATCAAACAAAGTCAGGGCCTTATTTATGAAAGCCTTGCGCCACCAGTGCGTCACTTATTACCCATGTTTAAAGTCATGCATCAGCTGCACATGGCAATCATAAATAAGGGCCAAATACATATACCAATCAATTGCACCCAAAAATCGATTTTTGAATAACATGTAAGAAACACTGCGCAGAACATAAGTACAACCACTCAATATCATCAAACAAAGTCAGGGTCTGATTTATAAAGGCCTTGCGCCACCAGTGCGTCACTTATTACCCATGTTTAAAGTGATGCACTAGCTGCACAAGTGAATCATAAAAAAGGGCCAAATGCAAATACCAATCAATTGCACCCAAAAATCGATTTTTGAATAACATGTAAGAAACACTGCGCAGAACATAAGTACAACCACTCAATATCATCAAACAAAGTCAGGGTCTGATTTATAAAGGCCTTGCGCCACCAGTGCATCACTTATTACCCATGTTTAAAGTGATGCATCAGCTGCACATGGCATTCATAAATAAGGGCCAAATGGAAATACCAATGAATTGCACCCAAAAATCGATTTTTGAATAACATGTAAGAAACACTGCGCAGAACCTAAGTACAACCACTCAATATCATCAAACAAAGTCAGGGCCTGATTTATAAAGGCCTTGCGCCACCAGTGCGTCACTTATTACCCATGTTTAAAGTGATGCACTAGCTGCACATGGCAATCATAAAAAAAGGCCAAATAAAAATACCATTCATTTGCACCCAAAATCGATTTTTGAATAACATGTAAGAAACACTGCGCAGGACTTATATACTAACATACAATTTCACTTCTAAAACATAACTATCTGCTTCCAAATATTCTCCATAGAGCAAATAAGTCTCTATCTAAATTAAATAAATCATTACTTACCTTTACAAATGCTTTTGGAGATTGAGAACAGTGTCAGACACACACACCAATTTTTCTTTAGCAGAGCAAAAGGTGTGCTCTCAATACACTGAAACCAAGACTGGCATAGAAAATCTCTATCTTTGTACACATATGCCTTAATTCAACCAATCAAAAGTCTTCCCTCACTATTTTCAAACCAACACCCATCCCCCTCTCAGACCTTTCTATCTGTTACCATAGCAACTCCCTCCTAACTGAACTCTAAGGTTCAAAAGTTTATCTTACAATGTTGCAAATTAACTCAGCAAGGATGTTTGACCTCTCAATACAGCAGCCTATACAGGGTATTTTTGCTTTTGGTGACTTTTTTTAAACCATTCAAATTGCTTCTTTCACACAACATAACCATGCACCCTAACTTTCAGTTTTCAACTATCTGAATCCACCAATCATTGCTTGTGATTCAAGAGCAGAGAAACTCCACAATTATTTTTTTGTAAACTCCTACTGTTCCAACTGCCATTTCATTCCCACACTTCATCTGACTGGACCAGAACCTTCTCACATCATGTACTCTGTCTGGATTATTGGACATAGCTACATCCACTGGGCTCAAAGGTATGCAGCTAGGAGAAATTTTCATAACCTTGATTTATCAAATGTGGAAATCAAGTGGATTGGCCACAGAGGATTAAAATGTCACCAATTGATACCATTGGTGAAAACCTTTTTGCATCTGCCAGAACCTGACCTTATAATTGTGCACTGTGGTGGGAACGATCTAGGCACATTGACTGGGGTAGGTCTGGAAATGCTTTTAAAGGACACCTTTCATCAATTGATGATACTTTTTCCCCACACTGCCTTGGTATATTCCAATATATGCCAAAGACAGAAATGGAACTGGTCCAACCAATTTTGTCCACAATTTGAGAAAGCACGGAAACATGTGAATAAATCTGTTTCTGCTTACATGAGAGACTATGGAATGGGTTCAATATACAATAATAACTTGCGTTACAACATGCAAGACATCTACAGAGGAGATGGAGTGCACTTCTCAGATGAAGGGAATAGAGTATTCCTCCTGAATTTAAGAATGTGCATTGGAACCTACTTGTAGGTACCTAAATCAACCACAGAACCCAAAAGCTCTTTTCAGAGCTACCCTACCTCTGATCATTCAAAACGTTTATTTTTTTAAACTTTTTTCACTATTTTTCACCAAAGTACGCTTCCCGGTACGCTCCCCGGTGCGCGTACCGGGCGCTTCCCCCGCGAAAAATATCACATATTTTTTTTTTGTTTTCACCTTTATGAGCCTCCTAAGACCCCCTCAGAAAACGTAGAGGGTCAAGAAGTCTCTACTGTGCCCCCTTCTAGCCATACCGAACATTGATTGCCCTCCATCTTGTGTCTCGATTGTCCCGAAACACAAAATGGAGGGCTCCCGTTACGCTGCCGGTGCGCGTACCGGAGCGCGCACCGGTAAGCGCACAATAAAAAAGGGGGGGAAAGTAAATTACGGAAAACCCAATGGAGACACTTTCATCAAATATAGAATAGGCCCTACTACATAGCAGTCCCTACCATTTGCCCAAATTTGGTGAAATTCCATTGAGACATTTAGGCTACAGGCCTGTCTAAATATCCTGAGGTAAATTACATGACAAAAACACACTTGTAATGTTAGAATTTACAACCAATTAAAAAGTATCTTTCATTTTCTACGATTATTTCCTGACGTTTGATTGGTTAAGTACAAGAATATATATAAAAGAAGAGAGGGAAACACAGCCATTTTGACAACTGCTTCCAGAAGTACATTTGAAAACAAATATCACTGACAACTTCAACTGATTTCTCTAAGGTAAATTGTTATTATGGAAGTATATTGTACACTTTAAGTTAATTTCTGAAAAAATATTCTGTTAGTTATATGCTATCCCTCTTTAATACTTAGAGATAGAGATAGACTTCTCTGTAATAGTTATGGATTGAGTTAGGCTTCTCTGGTATACAGTACCCTAACTCTACTAATATAGTTAATTTGTATGCAATTTTCAGAAAGAAAATGGAAGGAGAAAATAAGGCAAATGATACTTCTATCAAAGTAAAGGTGGAAAAACCAGAAGATCAAAAAAAAGAAGTTGATTTCATGGATGACTCTTTGGATGAACAGTTTATAGAATGTTTGGAAGAAATGGAATCATGTACTAATAATTATGAGGAAATTCCGGACAATATTATGTTAGAAATTTTATTAAATTATGAAAAAGAATCAGAGGAATACATTTATATTTAATAATTTCAAATTGTTTGAGACAATGTTCATTTTTATATGTAATTCATAAAGTATTATCAAAAATTTTTAAAATATAAAGTGAGACTTATAGTATACTGTTCAACTATTTTTCTGTTACATAGTAAGTTTACTCATAGTTACTACCTTTCTCACACTATAGTATCTCCTATGTATATTTTACACCTCTTTTTCATAAGGGAGCAGGATAGACTACTCATGATCCCCTAGAAATTCTCAGGGAGTGCTTAAAAGATCTGTTTCTGCTTTCCAGACAGACTATGTTATAACTTCCATATACCACAAGAAATACAATAACAACATGCAAGATATCTACAGAGGAGATGGTGTACATTAAATTAAAGTCTCTGCATTGGTACCTACATGTAGGTACTTACAAAAAATAAAAAAAACAATTAATAAACATACAATTTTTTAAAGTGATTATTTTTCCAAAGTACCCTCCTTGGAGCGCTCCCCGGTGCGCTCCCCGGTGCGCGTACCGGGCGCTTCCCCCGCGAAAAACGCAAAAACATACTATAATTAAAAAATATCCAATATTATTACCGTAGGATAGCAGAAGTGTAAAAATGACTATTCCCACTCCAGACAGTGCAACAGTAGATAAGGCGTTGTATAGCGTAGAGGTAAAAATGACTATTCCCACTCCAGAGAGTGCAACAGTAGGGAAAGGGTTGGATAGCGTAGGGGTAAAAATTACTATTCCCACTCCAGAGAGTGCAACAGTTGGGAAAGCGTTGGATAGCGTCGGGGTAAAAATTACTATTCCCACTCCAGAGAGTGCAACAGTAAGGAAAGCGTTGGATAGCATAGGGGGAAAAAATTACTATTCCCACTCCTGAGAGTGCAACAGTAGGGAAAGCGCTGGATAGCGTAGGGGTAAAAATTACTATTCCCACTCCAGAAAGTGAAACAGTAGGGAAAGCGTTGGATACAGTAGGGCTAAAAAATACTATTCCCACTCCAAAGAGTGCAACAGTAGGGAAAGCGTTGGATAGCGTAGGGGTAAAAATTACTATTCCCACTCCAGAAAGTGCAACAGTAGGTAAGGCGTTGGATAGCGTAGAGGTAAAAATTACTATTCCCACTCCAGAGAGTGCAACAGTAGGGAAAGGGTTGGATACTGTAGGGGTAAAAATTACTATTCCCACTCCAGAGAGTGCAACAGTAGGGAAAGCGTTGGATAGCGTAGGAGTAAAAATTACTATTCCCACTCCAGTGAGTACAACAGTAGGGAAAGTAGATACTTCATATATTATTTAAAAATATATATATATTAATATCTATAAAAAATAATTAAAAGTAAATACCAATTTAATATAATAGAATAATTAATTCATTACAAATACTAATTTAATGTAATCATTACAATTAGTTATCTATTAATACTAATTAATTACAAATTACCAATTAATTAATTAGTAATTAAAAAGTTACTTAACAATTAAAATCTAATAAATACCAAATAAAAATTAACATATGTAATTAGTTATAATTAAATTACTTCCCACACTATTCCCCTATAAACCCACAACCCACAAAAAAAATTAGTAAAATTAACATAATTATCAATTAATCAATTTATTAACATTAATTCTCAATTAAAATTTAATTAATTACCAAATAACAAATATTTAACAATTAATTATAAATAAATAACACTACATAAATTACCATATTTAAGTAATTATAATTAAATTACTTCCCACCCTATTCCCCTATAAACCCACACACCACTACAGAATTAAACTACGCAAAATTTAAATAACATTAAATTCATTAATTAAATTACATTATAATATAAATAAACACTTTTAACACATAAAATACACTGTAAAAAATTCGATATTATTAAATGTTTGATATTTTTACTAACCTATATTATGTACTTCGATATTTTGACTATCTATATTTTAAAATCCGATATTACATTACTTACCTTCAAAACAATATTTTTGATGTCTATATTCTGTCCATTCGATATTCTGTCCAGCCTATATGTTGTACTCGATATTATGTCCATTCGATATTTTGTAGTCGATATTTTGTCTGTTTACCATGCCTGACACCATCCTGTGGATTGGAAAAACTCATGGCCACTCTCCAGCCAATGAGGTAAGTTACCAGGGGTAAACCTACCCACTTATGTGGCATTTCCTGTGTGCCCTACTGCAAAAACACTATCCCTCTATCCCTAAAACTAGTATGGCAGAATCTTGCTTCCACTGTATATAGCTCTTGTTCCCACTCTAGAGGTGACAAAGATACACAATGGATGGACGGAATGCAGAACAAATCAAAACATTCTCCCCCAGTGAAGAGATCTGGGTTAAATACATTATTCTTTTGCTCACTATGTTCCCCAGTTTAGAACTGGCCATATGCAAATCAGTCTTGACCCTGTGCCTCATGAAACAGTCCAGCCCGAACAGCCAAGCCAGGTCCTCCCTGTACCGGAAACAAGCATCCTAGGACTGGTTTCAGGGTTTCAAGACTCATCAGCCAGGATAGTTTGAATCCAGTGGCACAGTGAGCCGGGGACCCACGTCTTAGCATACCCAGCGCACTTAGGGCGAGGAAGCAAAAGACACACAATTGATGGACGGAATGGAGAACAAATCAAAACATTCAAACCCAGTCAAGGGATCTGGGTTAAATACATTATTCAAGGGAAAGGGTCTTAAAAAACTGGTATAGCCCAAGGCAGATGGCCTACAGGCTATTAGAACATTCCAACCACTAAGGGTAGAATGTTCTAAATTAAAAAAGGAACAACATAACAACAAACATTGGAATGTTGGAGCTCCGGGCTTATACTGGCCATTATCATTCCAGAGCCACTCCATTGTCTTCAATGGAGCTCTCCAAGTTCCAATGTTCTAATGATAATTAGAACATTGGAATGTTGAAAGCTCCATTGAAGACAATGGAGCAGAACCAGCCTATATCAACTGGTATAGGCCTGCTGCTCACAACATTTAAACGTTCTAATAAACAGCCTCTGTCTTTCTCTCTTTCCTGCCTTTCCAAAATACTGGTAGTGGGCAGGGGAAAGCAAATGACAGAGGCTGTAGCTCACAGAGTGACTGAGCCACAGAAAGAGTGTGAGGGAAATCCTGCTCAGTTACAGTGTCTCACTGACTTGGCTGAATGAGAAAAAAGCAGTTTTTGCCAAGCTGGGAAGAATGAGTAGCTGACTTCAGCCCTCTATTGAGCAGCTAACAGCCATTGCCCTGTACGCTGCAGTTAGCTGTTAAACAATCACAGCAACAATTGTGAAACAAAGGCTTCAGAGCCTCGGGTTCTTCAACTCCCTCAATCTCTGATGCCTTTGTTTTTATAATTAGGTAATTCTGCCCTCTAGAGGTGGAATATTCTAACAGCCTTATAGCCCAACGTACCGAGCCTACCGGCCATTAACGGTCAGCTCCCTTCTTAAGGGCCTTTGCCTTCGGCCTTTAACGCAGGAGGGGGCATTTAATGGTTAATAGCCCACTACTGCAGTCTATAATTTATTTTGCTTTATTTTTGCCTTCTGATCTCCTTCTGTGAAGTGCTCTTGCACCCTTTTGGTCTGCTACGCTCTATAAAAAACTGGCAGATTAATAAATACATATACAAACACATACATAAATAAATAGAATTTTGAAACCAGTGTTTTTGAAACCATTTACAGCCAAAGTATTTCAGTGTAAGTAGACATCTCTTCATGGGATCCGTTTACAGGATCACCCGCTACCGTAGGGGGTAGCCCAAGTGAGGGAGTGACTGGGGATGAAGTGATGGCTAGAAGTACCAATATTGGTGCGGATCACCCTGAGGTCATGAACTTGCCGTTGAGTAGGGAAAGTGGGGTTTCTGTGTGGGGGCATTCACTTTGTTACTGTAGCCTTTATTTGCCCTGTTGCCACTTGTGTTGGTCCCCTCCCGCCGCCCCAGCCCACAACACAGCAGCGTGTCGACCGAGGAGCAGGGAGACCACAAGCCCCAGGATCCTCAGCGGCAAGAGCTGCCTACACCATAACCATGCGCGGAGGCGCATACATTTCAGCAGCGCCCCAGTGGAGCAGGGGCTCAGACACCATTTCTGTGTGGGGGCATTCACTTTGGATCTGTAGCCTTTATTTGCCCTGCTGCCGCATGTGCTGGTCCCCTCCCGCCACCCCAGCCCACAACATTGCAGCGTGTCGACCGAGGAACAGGGAGACCACAAGCCCCAGGATCCTTAGCGGTGGAAGCCGCCTATGCCATCACTGTGCCCAAAGACGCATACATTTCAGCAGCGCCCCGGTGGAACGGGGGCTCAGACACCGTTTCTGTGTGGGGGCATTCACTTTGGAACTGTAGCCTTTATTTGCCCTGCTGCTGCTTGTGTTGGTCCCATCCCGCTGCCCCAGCCCACAACACTGCAGCGTATCGACCGAGGAGCAGGGAGACCGCAAGCCCCAGGATCCTCAGCGGCGGAAGCCGCCTACGCCATCACCGCGCCCGGAGGCACTTAAATTTCAGCAGCGCCTCGGTGGAGCGGGGGCTCAGACACCATTTCTGTGTGGGGGCATTCACTTTAGAACTGCAGCCTTTATTTGCCCTGCTGCCGCTTGTGTTGGTCCCCTCCCGCTGCCCCAGCCCACAACACCGCAGCGTGTCGACCGAGGAGCAGGGAGACCACAAGCCCCAGGATCCTCAGCGGCGGAAGCCACCTATGCCATCACCGCGCCCGGAGGCGCATAAATTTCAGCAGCGCCCCGGCGTCAAGGGATCAGGCGCGGGTCGCTCGGGGCTAAGCCCGGGCAAAGGGCGGGCTATCTGTGGCCATCGGGGGCCAGAGGAGGCCGGGCAGGGCCAACCCCCTTGCTCTCGGCAATTGAAACAACGGACAATAAGGTATTGTTGACACTTTACTGGCCTCCAAGCCAATACAAACTTACATTATACCCAATTGCAAATTTTATTTATATAAGGATTTGGAAATATCCTGCTTAATTATACAGTCAAATATAAGTCTTGTTAAACTGTGTTACCTTACTTATTTTTACTACTACTTTTTATTATTTCTCTACTCCCTCCTTTGATTTGGTATACCATAGAATGGGGAAAAAAGGGCTGCCCAGAAAAGAAACTGCCACCACCTTAGCATACACCTGTCCAGAAACAAACATCAATTGACAGGATGCTTGCGAAAGCTCTGGGGGCAGTAGCTACTGAAATCGAAAGAACGGAAAGGAGATTATCGATTACACCTAATCTACCCACCAGTACATTGATTTCCCATTCCCCTGATGAAACAGAACCATCACTACATGAGCCGTCAAGTGACTTTCCTACAGATGTAGAAACCACAAATAGGGAACTCCGGGCAGGTAGAAACCGCCGTAGGCTAGATAGAAATACTAAAGCTAAACCTAGACCAAAAGTAAAGCCACCAGCAAAGCGGAAAATTGCGCAAGTTAAAAAGGTAGATTTAGCAAAACCACCAATGTCCAACATGACAGGCGACCTTGCTATACAAATAGATGAACAGCCTATTTGGGTGTCAGATTTGGTGATTAATTTAGAGACTCAGCTGAAAGTTATCGTCAAGGAGGAACTCAGGCCAATACTAGAAAGCCTGGAGGGTCTAAAACTAATATTTGCTAAGGGAGCAGCCACTAAGAGGACGCCTCATCAGGAGAATAACCCTAGAGGTACTACTACTAACAACCCAATGAGAGATAAACCCAATATTAGTACGAGCAGAAGAGTACTATCGCCAATAATTAACATAATCCCAGGAGCACAATTACAGGCGAGGACTACCACGGAAAAAGACCTAGATAATCTTACTACAAATCAAGCAAAGGGAGAAACGGCTCAACAAACAGTAACAGATAGTGTTAGGGAATCCAAAAAGATTGATGGGAAAAGTCAACCAGCATTAGGTTCTCTGTCTGAACAATCTGACCAACTCACCAAACCTCCAAATATAAATCTACCACCTGCATCAACCCGTATGTGTTGATTCTGGCTGGGATACCTGAGTTAAGAAAGGACAGACAGAATCCCACCCAAGAGCTAAAAAATAAAAGTGTACACTGGTTAACCAACCATAGCGACTTTTGCTATGAAAGCCCAGAATACATTTTAACCACTAGAAGGGTGGGCTGGATTGGCCAATGCCAGAAAGATATTTATGGCAATTGCATAGTCTTTATTTTAGAAATCCTGCTGTCACTAAAAGAATTTTAGAATCTGTGACAGGTATGAACCCGGGTAATATCTTTTTACTTCCCTTGGGCTTTTTTTACCCCCCCCCAGAGCACCACCGAGGTACCAGTATGGTAACCACATCAGGTGGAGATCCATTGAGCCTAATCACTTCCCGCTAAACACCGGCAAAAACTGGACAAATCAACACACCTTCAATATACCTACTGGTAATAGCTTTAGCCCCCTGGAAGGGGTAGATTGACAGTTGGCAGCCCCAGTAGTAGCACAGGAGGTGAAGCCGGCAAATTTAGTTGACTCTGAAAGCGGGGTGCGTTCTCCTGAGCCCCACTCCCTAGGCAGGAAGATCTGGGTGGAGAGTACTTGAACGGTTCCCGATCCAGTATCCCAATAGGGGATGGGCTCATCCCGTTAGCTGGCCCTCCTAGCTTCACAGTTGCGAGAAGTTTAGAGAAGGCAGTTGTGCAAGTAATTCCAAATGTAGGATCTAAGAACTGCCATCCCCAGGCTCAGAAGAATTTTAATACGAAAATAGACAGTAAAGAAATTACAAAAATCCTGTCCTGGAATATAGCAGGCATTAATAGTAAATTAGATGACCCGGAGTGGAGAACGTTCATTGCAGAACACGACATTTGTATACTCCAGGAAACATGGGCTAGAGGCGAAGTCCCCATGCAAGAGTTTGCTTCATTCCATATCCCGACTACCCATGCGGGTGTTGGAAGACCCTCTGGGGGACTAATTATATGGGTGGGTGTTCAACTCGGCTGTATGGCAGCCCAAATAGATACATCCTCTAGGGATATATTATGCATACAGCTGCAGTTTTCTCTGCACAGCCCCATCACGTTAATCAATGTTTTCTCAAGACCCACCCTGAGAGGAAAGGAGTCATCTACCCTCGAGGAGCTTGATATAGTTTTATCCACCACCCCTGTAAAAAATATGGTCATACTAGGAGGGGATTTCAATTGCCAATTCGAGCCCTTGGAGGGCTTGAACTGTGATATTATCTCTGAGGAAGACTCCCTCCTCGAAATCGCGGAATCTGGCTGCCCTCCTGTACCCAAATGGACACCCCTGGTAATCCAGATGAACTGCCTCATTTTAAATCATTCAATGAGAGCATGCAATGGCAGATCTCTTTCTGACACATCGTCTGCCCCTACATTCCATAGTAAAGATCGAGGGTTTATATTGGACTATATCCTGCTAAATACTAACTACTGGGACAGGATGGTTGATTTTAAAAATTTTCCCCGCATCGACAGCGACCATGACGCATTAGTAGTTGACCTCCATTCAGTTACCCCTAACGTGGTGCACTGCGCAAATTCCCATAACAACCAGTGGATAACATTATCTAATTGCAGGAGGCGAGTACGATGGGTCAATTTTGTGAAAATATTGATGCCCTTCTACCGGTGTTCTTAGAAGCCTCCACCCTATATAACATAAACAGAGACTTCATGGATAAAGAGGCGATCGGGCTTCACGAAAAATTTAAGAAAATAGTATTAGCATTTTTTTCCAAAGCAAACCAAAAAAAAAAACAGTCGGCCTGTGCCCCACCCATGGTATAACTCATCTTGCCGGAAAGCTAAAAGCTCACTGGTGGCCTCAATCAAACTAAATGATCACCCCCAAATTAAAATAAGGAGAAGGGCTTATAAAGACACTGTCCAAGGAGCTAAACATAGATGGGAGCTGGAAAACTGTGACGTACTAAACATTTCTCTTGGGGAAAGAGATGTGAGATCTTTCTGGGGAATCGTAAATTCAGGTACAACGGCACCCAGAAGAGCACTAGAACCGACCCCGGGAGAAGAGGTTTGGCTGGAACACTTTGAATCTTTGTATAAAGATACAGAGAACACAGAGTTTCCCCCATGTGATCAATACTTGGATGATACCCATGCCCCAACTTTAACCTTGCAAGAAGTAAAGGCTGCAATAGAGAAAATAGCTCCAGGCAAAACCCCTGGTTTAGATAAAATCTTGGGGGATCTCTTCAGGAGTGAGCCAGAAATTTGGGCCCCGTATCTGTGGGTTATCTTTAATGCAATCTTGTCAGGCATGAAGATCCCGATAAGCTGGACAGGCGCAGAAATAATCCCCATTTTGAAAAAGGGCTCCCCCTTACTGCCAAGTAACTACAGACCAATTAGTCTGATAGACATCCCTCAAAAGATTTTTGCACAAGTGTTATTACTGAGACTTCAATCCTGGACAGACGATGAGAGTATTTTCTCTCCGCTCCAGGCAGGGTTTAGGGAAAATCTGTCAACCCTGGATCAAGTCCTAAGACTCCAACTATTCCACTGGAAGACGGTTTGTCTCGAGAGGGGTAGTTTGTACCTGATATTTGTTGATCTGAGGTCAGCTTTTGACCTGGTGCCCAGGGCAAAATTATGATCTGTCTTACTTGAGCTGGGGGCCCCGGCATATCTTATACACCTCATTCAATGTTTACATGAAAACAACTTTGAACAAATAAGATTTGGCTGGGATGGTAATTTATCGGCCCCTATACCTATTAAATGAGGTGTGCGCCAAGGTTGCGTACTTGCTCCTACACTGTTTAGCCTCTACATAAATTACCTGATTAATGTATTGTCACAAGAAAAAGATCTAGATGCCCCCAATTTAGCTTCAAGAAGAATCTCAGATATGATGTTTGCGGATAATATGCTCCTGGTATCTAAATCCCCCATGGAGATTCAAAGGGTGTTGGACAGATTCCAGTTGTTCTGTGAGGACAGAGGGCTTGAGTTAAACCTCCAGAAAACGAAATTTATGGTTTTAATAAACAAAAGAGCACTCGTCCAAACCCTCTACTAAATAATGAACCCCTAGAAAGAGTAACATCGTTTATGTATTTAGGCATTACAATCACTGAGACCATGGATTGGGGGGCACATATAGGGAAATCAACATTAAAACTAGCTCAGTCAACAGGGGTAATTCTGAAGGTTTTTAATAATTCAAACAGGAGTGCCATTAGCCCGGCATTGGAAATCTAAGAGGTCCAGGCTTGCGGGGTGCATTATACGGAGCAGAACTCTGGGGTCACTGCAGGCCCAAGTCTTTACTGCAGATTGAGAACCAATATATTAGGAATCTCTTTAGATTGCTGCATAGCACTCCTCTAGTTCCTCTCCGTCTAGATCTGGGTTTGATGGAACTGGAGGCAGTCCTATGCCTTAGACCCCTTTTATACTGGCGCCGTTTATGGTCGACCCAGGAACTTTTTACATATAGAGAAGAACTGTCCGAAGTTTTAGAAATTAGGGGTGCTGCTAGTCTCCCCTGGTTTTCCCATGTTAAACATTTATTAACTAGCATGGGTTTGGGGGAATGTTGGTCTGATCCGGAGGTAGCTTGTCCCCAATTCTCAAAAAAACAATTAAAGATCATCTATAAGATTTATAGAATGACCCTGCTACTCTCTAATCCCAATATATGCAAATCAACCTCAACCTTTTTGGAAATTAAGGACAGTCCTGCCTTTGAAAGGTTTTCGACCTCATTAAACCTCCAACAGCCAGAAAACTCAATCTGCAATTTAGATTTGGAGTTTTGCCTCTGCGTTGTGTGACCTCTAAATAGAAACAGCAAAACGAGGTCCGGTGCCCCGCTTGTAACCAATCTGAGGAATCTGAACTCCATGTCTTTTTTAGATGTCCTGGGTACAGTAAAACGAGAAAGAGATGGTTAGCTCAGATCCGCAGAAATCTAGGCAGTAGATGCTGTGTTGAAACATTCAGGATACTGAAATATGATCTTAGTATCCCAATTGTCTACTCTGTGGCGGGGTTCCTGTTCTCCATGTGGTGCACTAGAAGGATCTTTCTCAAAACACCAAACGCGCTAACAGATAAGAACTAGCTATCGAATTGCACTAATTTATTATGATGTAATGCACCTCCTAATTGAATGAAGCTCTCCTGTGTCCATTTTCGGTCGTGTTTTAGCCTGATCAATTAGGTTCTGGAAAAGAAAAGTAAGGGAAAAAAAACAAAAAAAAACAGAATAATGCACCCTGCACTTTAGCTGGAAAAAATTCATTCAAAGAAAAAAAAAGAAAAGGGGGAGAAAGACCAAAACTCTGATTTTATGTTTTTATATAATGTTCTTTTATTCATCTTTTAATCTTTGCAAATGCCACGGGATTTTAATTCAAAGCTCCTTTTTTAAATGACTCTTACAAACGTTTGTTGTAAAATGTTGCACTTTCTGGGCCATGTTGGCCGTAATAAAGGTACATTTGACATCTTTGCATTTTTTTACTTACCAGCCAAGATTTTTTTTAGCAATCGATTAAGTGGATTCAATTTTCAATATGGTTCATTTCTATTGTATTTTGTCTGCGTCCTCTGCCTGTTAGATATGCAGATGTACTAAAGGAACTAACCAATGTAAACTACCTCATGTAACAAGCGATAGATAGCACATGCTGCTCTGACTTATGGATTCCACTTTCACCTTTTTGTAAACCACTCTCCTCTAAAACCCTGCATTCCTCTTGCTCTACCTTTTCACCCTAGTGTGGTGTTTTTAAACACACCTGGATTTAAAAAAAATGTTTTTCAAAAAACCTAATGAAAATATGAAAACAATGAAATGACATGAAATTGATAACTAATCTGTCACACTTTATTGGCCCTGAAGTGTAATCAATAAGTCAACTACTTATCCCTTTCATATTGTAGCGAAATTTGCTAATAGGCCACCGAAACTGCTCCCAGTCATCACTCCTTTTTACATAGTGTCTCAACACGACCTTTCCTCAGAATAATCTGGTGTTAAAATGAGTATAAAAAACTGTCTGGAATCATTGCAAAGGTGATCTGATTTGCATTTTATAAAGAACAATTCACTACATTATACGCACATAAACACATAAATAAATGAAGACAATGGCTTACATTGCATTATGGTCGGGTAAATCCCTCTTGAATAACTAAAATGGTGCCAGCTAGTGAATATTAGCAGTCACTCAGACGAATTGTACTAAGGCAATAAACCCCAAATAGAACGTATTCCCCGCCCTTTGAATGCTGCACATATGGGTAGACTTGTTAAAACTACAATAATGGTAGCATTCTGCTTAATACTTTTTACGTGCTTTATATAACTGAAAGTGAATTAATTTACAGATATGTGACATTCCTGTTCAGTTGCGTTTTGTGATAAGAAATAAAATAAAAAGAAACACTGCTCTGGAAATGAATGGCTAGAATTCTTTTGTAACCAATACTATCATTTAAAAACTATGGGGCATATTATCAAGAAAGGGCCTTACATTATCGCAGCTTTTATCGGCAGGAATCTGCTGTTAAAGCGGCGATAATGTAACACCCTTTGTTGATAATATGCCCCTATGTTTTTGGTATCATATCACCCTTATTTCCCTTTACACCAACTTCCGACTCTGTAATAAATGATTCTGTTCATAGTGTTCTAAAAGTTCAGTAAACATAATGATGAAAAGCTATTGTCAGTCTGCCAAAGGTTCCAATGAAAATCCTGTTGAAATGCCAATACGACTGAACAGATGGGAAAATAAATTAAAGGAGTCATGCTGTGATCACAAATCCATCTGGAATTATTTGACTTTTGCAATTGCAGCGCATATTTAATATGAAGCTACAGCTCATACAAACAACCAAAAAAAAGCGCTGTCGCCGGAGATAAGAGATTTCCCCATGACTTTCAGGTGAAATGCAGTTTTCCTGGGTGCCAGAACAGTTCAGCTGCAGGCTCTTATGAGCACTTTAATGGAAATGATGACTGTACCTTCCAAGGTGATTCTACCACATTTATTCAAACCGTGATAATTATGAGCAGAGATTCCTGTTTCACTAGTTTCTTCTTCTCAACCAGGTACTCCACACTGGGTGAAAAAATGCGCTCAGACAAATGTATACTGAGGGCCCAATTCACAAAGTTCATATTGTGGTACATGAAATAGTATTTCAGTCATGCTAATGACCTACTACAGGAATCAATTCACACACCTTCGCTGGAGGCCCCTGTCTCCACCTCTCTGATCTTTTCTGTGTGGAGGGCTCTTTCATGTGTGCCACGTGTTTAGGGATCTCTGCGCACGTAGGTACATTTTTTTTAGTAAATGTAAGAGGGCAAGGAGGGGTGGCTGGAAAATGGGTAAAGATTATTGCATGGATTTAGGGAATTTGGATGGGGTTGTCAGGGGCAAGCTTATTAGAAAAAGATACAGTTGCAATTCACAAAATGCACTACTAAAGTTTCTACCACCAGATGAGTGTCACAAGAGGCATAAATACACTGCAGCCCAACTTTGAGCAAGTCAAGTACTATACAGGGCTAACCCATGGTACTGTCACACTCTCCCATATAAAAAAATAATAAAATGAAGGAGGCAGGGATTTTTGAGCACCCATTATGAACACAGGTTAAATTAATTAAATGTGTTTCAAATTTAAAATTATAGTGGTTAAGAGATTAATAAATTACATGTATCTACTTTTAAAATAATAATAAAAGTAATTTAAAAATTACATTAAGTCACACTTTTCTTTTTTTTTAAATAACATTTTAAAAGAAATTACAAATGTAACATTCAACCAAGTATACTAAATAATAAATAAAAATGTTAGTAAATATATGTATACTTTGTAAATTGCTGTTTACAAATTAATAATTATAGATTGATTTAATATAGTTCAATTATGTTATTATTTAATACACATTTTGTTAGAGGAGGAAATGAGATATAAACTTTACTTTTATTATTTCCAGATTAATAATAATTTTTTTAATTAATGTACCAATATATTATACATTAAAACACATACATATATACACATATGCATATATTACCTACTGGCGGTCGCCAGTAGGTAGTTATAGGTAGGACCTATTTTACATAGGAAATCCGCAACACTCTATTCCCAATAACTTTGGTGACAAATCTTCATGAAGTTTTCAAAACTTAGGGTCAGCTCCAGTCCGCTCCTATCCTGAAAGTCTCTGGATGATACGTGTAGCAGGGGCCGAGAAAAAAGAGGGGTCCCAAAACGTGTTTCCCCCATGCAATTTCCCATAGGACATTGAGCCGCAGCTACCGCCCGAACTGCTGAACGGAATTACTCCAAATTTGGCAAGGAGGTAGTCCTTAGTTCAGACTGATTGCATAAATGGTGTCAATCTGTTCAGTAGTTACTGAGAAAATTACAGTTAAAAGTACATATATATCTATGGGCGCGGTGGATCCGCGTACCCTGTGCGCACCCTCCCGATCACGCGCTGAATGCTAATTGGCTGTCAAGTGGTTGTCAACATTCGAAACCAGGAACTGTTGGCAGCCATTTTGTGCCTTGGTAGAAGCGAAGGCTGAAGAAATCTGTGGAATAAGTGTGCAAAACGTATAAAGGGGGCATGGTAGAAATACCCTGACCCTCTAGACCTGCTTAGGGGTCCCAGAAGGACTCATAGGCCCCCCTAACTTTTAAAAACTGCTAAGTGCGCGCAGGGTGCGCGGATCATGCCGTAAAAGAAAAAATAAATAGAACAGAGATTCTTTCATAATTAGCCCCTTGGGCGGCAAATCACGGGGGCAAAATTGGACCGCCACCCCCTGTGCTACAAAATAAATTGTTGGGAGGGGCTCAAAAGCCCCTTCCAGTATAATTTGTTGGGGGGGGCTCAATGACCCCCCCAAGCCCCGGGGACTACCACCCCCGGGGCTTTCTGTATTGTGGGAGGGGGGCTGTGTGGCCCCCCTCTTTGGAGCCCTCAAGGGCCCTGGGGACCGCCAACCCCCAGGGCCAGCCGGTGCAGTGTCCTGGGGTGCCCACCCCAGGACACTGTTGTTTGCTATGGTAGGGTGGGAGTCTTCCGCCCTCCCATAGCAACCGTGGATTGGATTTTGAAAGAGAGAGCAGGGACACCTGCTCTCTGTTTCAAAAACCAAACTATATTGCTTTTCCATACAAGGAGCTGCATGTTAGCAGTTCCCCATGTGGAAAAGCAATGCCGGCTCCTGAAGGACACGGGGATCCGGCTTTGACCGTTGGGGCGTTGGGGCTCCCCCCATGGTCCCCAACGTTTTTTATAAGCCCCAGGGGGATGGGGTCCCCGGGGATAATAAGAATTAGTGATAAGGGCTATTTTTTTATGTTAAAATTAGGAGTCGCACATCCAGCATGGCACTCAGCCCGGCCCCCTGGTGTGCACGGGTTTGAAGCACGACTACTTGTCTGTAGGGTGCGCGACTCTAGCGCGTTTGGTGCACAACTTCTAAGTGTTCGGTGCATGACTCTGACGTGTAGGGTGCACGACTCCAAGCAAAAAAATCACAAAAAGGTTTTGAGATATACAGCAAGCTTTTGTGTTTAGTTCTTAGGTGGCTCTAAACAGAGCCCTTGTGTTTATTGAGAGATGTTGGTACCTACAAGTAAGTACCTATGCATAGTCTAAAGTTCAAGAGGAAGACTCTGTTACCCTCATCTGTAAAATGTACACCATCTCTACTATAGATGCCATCCATATTGAAACGCAGATTGTTGTGGTAAATGGACTCCATTCTATAATCTCGGAGAAAAGCAAAAACAGATTTATTGACATGTCTCCTAGCTTTCTCAATCTGTGGACACAAATGATTGGACCAGTTCCATTTCTGCCTTTGGCATATGTTAGAATAGACAAAGGGGGCAAACTAACATCAATTCAGTCAAGGTGTCCTTTATAAGCATTACCAGACCTACCCCAGTGAAAGTGCCTAGATCATTGCCACCACAGTGCACAATTATGAGGTCAGGGTGTTGGAGATGCAAAATGGATTTAACCAATGGCATCAGTTGGAGCCACTTTGACCCTCTGTGTCTAATCTATTTAATGTCTACATTTGGTAAACCTAGGTCTTTGTCCATGTTTCTGTTTTCTGCATACCTTTGGCTCCAGAAAATATAGCTGTGTCCCACAATCCACACTCTAAGCATCTTGAAGGGAGGTCTGGATGCACTCAGATGGTCTCTGTATGTGAAATGGCAGTTTGAGAAGTGAGATTTTTCTAAAATGGTGGATAAGATGCAGTTTTGAAAGAAGAAAAGAAATGATTGGGTGTTTGAGATCATTTTAGTCTCAAAAGTAGTGTGCATGTTTCTGTTTTTTGAAAGCATGTTTTTTATTGGTTTACAAAAGTATTTCAAAGGTACATTACATACAATACGCTGATATTTTGAGTAGTCAAGCACACTTGCTGTTTGGAGTTGCAACATTGTGTGTTGAACTTCTGACCTATGAGTTCAGTTAAGTGTTCCATGAACTGTTTCTATGGTAACAGGCAGTGAGCAGATAGGGGGTAGCGTTCTGCAGAGAGTGTATTAAAATATGTGGAATGTGTGCAGTCATGTTTCCTATTCCAGACTACTAAATGTTTTTTTGGTAAAGTGCAAGGGGTACTGTTATTTGCCTAGAATCACACTGTGAGTCAGTGTGCATTTGGGAAAATTGTGAGAGAAGCATTTGGTTGCTTGATGTGTTTGCAGACACATAAGTGCTTAAAAACTTTTCTTGATGTAAAATGAGTTAGGCTTTAACATTAAAATGCAGTAATGAAATATGTGAAATGTGTGTTGACACTTTTGTTTTTGTAGATCAGTAAATGTGTTTTGATAAAGTCTGAGATAGTCTTGGTTGTCTTGTATCACACTGTGTCTCTATGTAAGTTTAGGATCTGTTGTGAGAGAAGTTTGTGCGTATTTCATGTAATTGCAGTTTTAGTACTGGTTTAAAACTTATGCTGTTGCTAAGTTTTGTTAGAATTTAAAGCAGTCATTGCTTATGTATTTTAAAATGTGTCAGGCTTTTACTCTCAAATGTAGTAATGAAATATTTGTATTGTTTTCAGTCTTCTTAACTCTTGTAGACTAGTGAATAGTGTTGCTTCTGTAGAATCGCACTGTGAGTGTGTGTTCATTTGTAATGCATTGTGAGAGAAGCATTTGGTATGTGAGCCTGTTGTAATCCTTTCAGTAGAGTGGAAGGGATACTGTTATTCGCTATTTGTTTATGTTGGGAAAATTGAGAGAGAATTGTTTGCTTGCTTGATGTGTTTATAGACACGGAAGTGCATGTACTCATGCAGTGAGCCAGGTTTTAGGCCACGCAGTGCTTCAAACTCCCAAGAACAATGCATGTAGTGATCTAACCACCTTCACACTTGTATTTCAGGCCTACAATTCCCCAGTTAGTATCCATACACTTCAGGAAACACCCTGTGACTGCTCTTGGAAACCCATAGTGACTCTTTCAGTAGTATGTGGTAATCCTTTCAGTAAAGTGCAAGGAATACTGTTATTTGTCTAGAATCGCACTGTGAGTCAGTGTGCATTTACGAAAATTGAGAGAGAATCATTTGCTTGCTTGATGTGTTTGCAAACACATAAGTACGTGTACTCAAAACAGAGGTCCTGGTTATCCCTGCAGCGGAATCACCCTGGAGTGATCTGTTCTGGCCCCAGGACCTAGGTCCTACCCCCAAACCATGTTCAATTGTAAAAAGTCTTGGTATAAAAATTGATCATGAACTTTCAATGGCTAGCCAAGTCTCATCAGTGGTGGGTACGTGTACAGGACTAATTAGACAGCTACGGAAACTGTTCCCCCTTCTATCTACTTCTACACTCTGTACGATAGTCTCAGCGATAATAATGTCAAGGCTGGACTATGAGAAAGCCCTCTACCTGGGTCTTCCCCAGGCATTGATAAGTAGACTGCAAGTGGTCTTAAATGATGCAGCTAGATTGATCTTCAGGTTGCCGAGATGGACTGATGCCTCACCACTGTTGCATAAATTGCATTGACTCCCCATAAAACAGAGAGTGAAATTCAAGAACCTCTGTATAGCCCATAAAGCTATACACAGCCCCGGAGTAACGATGTTGACCAGCGGTAAGGCAAATACCAGGAGGACACTTGATCATGGGGGCTGAAAAGAAGGGACGCCAGGTGACACCCCTGGAAAAAAGCCCCACGACTCATTCACCGACCAGCAAGACAACGCGGATGACAAGGAGTAAATCACTAAGTGTCAGCCCAAATGCAAGGCCACAAGAGGCTGACCAAAGAGGGACGATTACAAACTTTTTCAAGAAAAGGGATCGCCCAAATAGCTACCACGGCTGCAGCAAGACTACTTCCTCTGGCACCCAAGACCCGGTTCAAGACTACAGCACACTCACCCACAGTGGACGATTGTCCAACTTTAACTGTACTCCTAAAGTTGCGACGCCCCTCTGCAAGGAACCCAGGGCCGCCCAGGAACAGGCCAGTGCACAAGCCAGTATAGCCCATGGTCAACCACACCCAAGGCTAACAGAAGGACAACTTTGTGCCAGTTCTTCCCCCGGTCCACAGATGAGACACAGGACATTACGACCCATAAGATCAGAGCCACAGCCCCAACAGAAAGTGGCCCTACCGCAATTACAATAGTGCAAATCCACCAGTTAAAAGACTCTGGCCCATCTCCTCAGAATCCGGGTTCAAGTATCTCCCAGCACGATCATGAGCACGAGTTTAAGGATCTTAACTTAACGTTCCTCCAACCGGATTCCCCTGTTCCAGTGCTGCCAGCCGCCGGGGAGCTCATAGGCTCCTTTCTTTATAACCTTGAACAAAAGATCAAAAGAACCCTCAATCTAACCCCTATTCCACTGTGGCCCCAAGAATCTCCTTGGGCTGACAAAACGAAAGCTGAGAACCTAGCTCGCAACAGCAGTACAGACATGAGTACAGACAACCCATCTCAGCTGGAGACAAACAGTGTCACCTACAAAGCTCTCATGTGGCAATCCACTAAGATGGAACTACAGATAGACCTCCCACAGGCAATAGCGGGGTAATTAGCAGACATAAGCTTCAAGGTGGAGGCCCTGGCTAACAGGATCTCCCTGCATGAGCTCTCCAACTGGGGGGCCTGCTCTTGCCGCTGCTCAGACCTCATCAAGAAGTGGACTTCCCTGCCTGAGGTACTAGCTGAAATAATGGAAATAGCGAAAGGGAGAATTGCGGCACCAACGTTGAATGACAAAGAAGAGTGGGCAAAGCACAACAGACACACCCAGAAGGAAACACAGACACCATGGGCCCCAACGGGGAAGAATGACACAGCTGGCAACGGCAAAAGTGTAGAGTAAACGACCATAAAGTCAGTCAGCAGCTCACCAGAATCTATAACCGCCCAAAGCCCAAACCACAGGGACAGTGAAGACACCGGAACAGCTAGGCCTGAAGATTCGGCAGGTATAACAGACACGCAGAATCCCCCACTGTCAAGGAGAGCAAAAAAGAAGCTAAATAAGCAACAGAAAAAAATTAAAGCTAAAAGTGAGAAAATCCCCACAGCTATTGAAGCTCAAGTACCCACCTTCGAGGGAGGGGACAAAAGCAAAAGCAACTCAGCTGAATCCAATATTTACAGATAAAAACTGGGGCAAAAGGACTCTCCAGGTCTCCGCACCAAAGGGAGAGCAACACAAACAAACCACACCATCAAGTCCCCCCAGCTCAAAGGATGAAAAGGCATGAAATGAAATGAAATGAAGGGAATCTTGTATGGTGCAACTAAGCCCGAAGGCATCAAGGCGCCTAACAGAAAAGAAATAGGAACAAATGAAGAGTAACTACGGATACGCCCTTGCAAACAGCCATGTTTTCAGTGCTTTACGAAAAAGCAGAACGGAGGACTGAGATTTGATTTCACATGGAAGGGTATTCCATAGCTTAGGGGCGATTGAAGAAAAAGCCCTACCGCCCCATTTACTCTTGCGCAAACGAGGAACCACCAGCAGGTTCTTTGAGTAGGAGCGTAAGAGTCTGCCCGATACATAGGGTAGCAGCAGTTTCTTGACCCCCACGCACCCTTCCCAGATAGTGCCTGTGGGTCAGGCAGAGCGTTTTGAAGATAATCGTCGCTTCAATCGGAAGCCAATGTAAGGCCTTCCTGGCTGCCGTTGATGACGCTAATCTGGGAGCGTCCAGAACAAATTTGGCTGCCGCATTTATGAGCAGTCTGAAGACGCTATATCAGGCTCTTATTCATGCCGATGTATAAGGCGTTACAATAATCTAGTCGCGAAGCGACAAGTGCTACCACCACTTGCTTCCGCGCCTGAGGGGACAGGATATGTTTTATTTTTCGGAGTATTTTAATGATGCCCCAGCAGGTAGCAACAGTTCTGTTTACGTGCAAGGTCATGGAGAGGGCGGGTTCAATCAGTACTCCCAAGTTCCGAGCTGACTCCTTGGGAATGGGACAGGTCCCCAGCGAAGGCGGCCACCATTCAGGTGACCAGATGTTATTGTTAGGGCCAAACACCAAGATCTCGGTCTTCGCCCCGTTCAACTATAGTGAATTGTAGATCATCCACTGGGACACTGCTTCCATGCAGTTCCTAAAGTTGAACAGGGACGAGCCACCAGAGTGAGGGAGGACACCATCAGCAATGCAAACTACCCCCACGGCAAATCTGCCAATGGCCAGAACAAGCTTACCAGAGCCAACATGGCGCTTGCAGCCAAGTCCATCAATATCCATGCCACAAGGAGCGATTCTGCATCAACTTCAAACAAGCCCCCAGCTCTCAACTAGGATCAACTACGACCAAAACAAGAGGCCGCAAGGAGGCCCGCCCTCAACCCCCCAAGGCAGTCACAGGTCAGCACCCACCCCAGTAGAACCAGCCACAAAAAAGTGAGGCGGGCCCAAAATTTGAATGCACTTGCAGCCGTCTATGAGGTGGTTCTTACTCCAAGATTTTCCAGCACAGGACATCATGACATCCTGAACCGGAGCAACCTCCTACGTCTTTTTAAACATCTGGATGCTCTGGACAAGACACAATCAGGGGATATAGAATGGGTGAAATTCGTGAGTTTGAAAGGGGACACTCATGGAGACTCCACTGTGGTGGGTTTGAAGAATAAATAAATACAGCAAGCCATCAAGCAAAACTCTGCCCTACTTGCGGAGTGGGGCATCGAAGTTCAGATATTATCGCCCCCAAAATATCCACTCGTTTTGGTTCCAGACAGCGGGAGAAAGGCCACCCGATCAGTCCTAAAAGGGACAACCAGTTTGGGTCCCCTAAACAGAAGCCAGACGGGCCATAGGGCACCCACAGGAATCAGAATCCTTTGCGAAAATGACCAACGAGTCATACACAACATCTCTCCCACCCCTGAGCAAAAGGGACTCGGAAGTAGGAGGACAGAGTATTCCTACCGGTAACAAAAGTCTGCCCCCCTGCGGGGACGTCAGGCTCGGTACCACTGTGAAGTCTCATCTAACAGTAATCTCATGGAATATAGCAGGGATTAGCAAAATCTGCAACAATGAAAACCTGAAGCAGTTCCTGGAATGTGGAGACCTAATTTGTCTCCAAGAAACCGGGGCACTGACCCACACCCCTCTGGCCGGGTATTACGAATTCCAATTACCAGCAACGAAAAGAAACATCTTTGGTCGTCCAGCAGGCGGACTATCAATTTTCATAAAACATGAGTGTGTCCTCGAAGCTACTTCCATCAACGCGAACATGCTTCATCTACAAGCGCTACAGATAAGGGGTCCGAGTCTCACCAAAACATCCAATCCATCTGCTAGTACTAAATTGCTACATCAACCCCTCACAGACTCTAATGAAAGACCATCTGGAGGCACTGGCATCAAATCTGAAGGACTTGCTAAATAAATATAAAACACACCAGGTCATCTTAGCGGGGGACTTTGGGGCATATTATCAAGGGGGTTTATCTCCGCTTTTTTGGCTTTAGAAGCCAAGAAAGTGGAGATAAAATTATCTCCCTATTACCTAGCTGTCACTAACACCAGTTAGCGACAGCTAGTAGGAGATAGCGACCATCTTGGGTCCCACTTTGCATGTCAGTGATATTTATCACTAATGACATGCAAAGTGGGCGTGCCAAGATGTTAGCGACTGGAAACAGTCGCTAACATCGCTATCTCCTATTACCAACTTTTGGAGATATTCACGCTAAGCGCGAATATCTCCAAATGCTAACACTTGCAATGAGCAGTTCTTAGCCATGTTATCCAATGGGAGGTGGATAACATGGCTAAGAGCATTAGCTCGGTAATGCATGAATATCGCTGACTTTTCAGCGATATTCATGCATTGCGGCCGATTTTTATCGCATTTGCGATAAACCTTGGTAATACCAAGGTTTATCTGCGATAAAAATCGCCGCAGCTCAGCGGTAAATTTTTGTCTCTAACCAAGCAATAGCAATAATTATCGCTATTGCTTGGTAATATGCCCCTTTAACCTAAAAAATCTAGACAATTTGGAAACCCTTCCCCTAGGATCGGGAAGGGCGGCTCCCCTGCGCGACCTTTTTCTCAGCTACAAACTGACATCAACTCAAGTACAGAAACCATCTCACTCAAGTGCCTGGCAGCCTCAGCCCACTTTTCGGAACGTGTCCAGAATTGATTACATCTTAATAAGTGGAGTACTGGCGGATAGAATGACTGATTTTGAAGTTGTGAATCGGCAGGATAGTGACCACAGGCCATTAAGAGCATCATTCCAGCTGGTCATACCGGCCGCCACCCTCTACCAACCCATTGGGGAGTCAAGTGGGGAGGAGACACACACCGTCCTGCGGAGAATCAAGTGGACAGATAAGACAGAGGGGAAACTTCAATCATGGCTGGATCAGACACAGCAAGGGAGTCTGCTTGCATTTGATCCCCCCACAACAGGATGGGTGCAAATCATTGCGGATTTACAAAACAAACTCGGAAATCCCAAACCACAAAACTCAATGATAAAAGCGCCTCTCAAGAACGGGAACACCTGCCCTCAGGAAATACGAGAACTTAAACGACTCCTGCGCAAGGCTCGCACAACAAAGAAAAGAGGAGACTGCCAAACAGTAGGGCCTTCAACATCTGAACTGAGGGCCTCCCTAAGGAAGAAGCTATGGTAACTTAAAAAAACAGACATGGAAAGCAAATGGCTAAAAGTTTTCTTCCTTCTCAAACAAAAGAACCTGGCACGACTCTGGAGATTCATCAATCAGCTGAGCAACCATGGGCAAACGAGAGAAAACGGGGTAGGCGAAAAAGATTGGATCCAACACGTGAAACAGCTTTACGAAACCGCCCCCAGTCACGAACCTTCGACAACAGACAAGGCGGAGCTAACTGAGGATGTCCAACAGTCCCACCTCCACCCAGAAGCAGCCATCTCAAGCCCAGGCAACAACATAAGGGGTAGTAGCTCTCCGGCCGACGTTGATGTTACTACACCAACCTGGACAAACACCAGACAGGTCATCAATACCATCAAGCGGATGAGAATTGAAGGTGCGCCGGGGCCCAACGGGATTCCAGCGCCGGTCTTTAAACAGACATTAGAGTTCTGGACATCACTCTTAACTTCGCTTTTTAACCTTACCTACCTGACCGCTACAATCCCCGACTCTTGGAGGGGCTCTATACTGTTTCCCATCTTTAAAAAAGGGGACCGCTCAGAGCCTTCGAACTACAGGCTCATCGTCCTGCTCGACTTGGAGGCCAAGGCATATGCACACCTATTACTCAGCGACCTAGAAAAATGGGCTGAAGATGAAAATATAATACCAATGTATCAGACTGGTTTTAGGGCCAAGGCATCTACAATGGACACATCCTGGCGCTAGCACATCTTTCAGCAAAGGCAACCTTGAAGAACCATCCCCCACTATTCTGCTGCTTTGAGGACTACATATTTACAAAAAGGGGTGGTGAGGGACAGAGTCTCTGAATTAAACAGAAAGCTCTCACCCAGTCAAAAGATCAGGGCTAGATCCAACACCGTTTTTTAGCTCACTGCACCATCCCAGTTTCAGAACCTGACTGTATGCAAATTAGTCTGTTCCTTTCCCAGTGCATGATGGGAACAGGACAAACCAAACTACAGAAGCCAATTCTTACACTGGGAAGGAAACAAGCTCCCGGGGACCGGTTTCTGGCATTACAGCCGTCTTCGGCCCGGTTTGTTTGAATCCTGATGGTGCAATGAGCAAGGGTCTCACATCTGAGAATACCCTTCCACGCTTAGGGTGGACAAAAATATTTACAAAAAGGGGTGGTGAGGGACAGAGTCTCTGAATTAAACAGAAAGCTCTCACCCAGTCAAAAGATCAGGGCTAGATCCAACACCGTTTTTTAGCTCACTGCACCATCCCAGTTTCAGAACCTGACTGTATGCAAATTAGTCTGTTCCTGTCCCAGTGCATGATGGGAACAGGACAAACCAAACTACAGAAGCCAATTCTTACACTGGGAAGGAAACAAGCTCCCGGGGACCGGTTTCTGGCATTACAGCCGTCTTCGGCCCGGTTTGCTTGAATCCTGATGGTGCAATGAGCAAGGGTCTCACATCTGAGAATACCCTTCCACGCTTAGGGTGGACAAAAATATTTACAAAAAGGGGTGGTGAGGGACAGAGTCTCTGAATTAAACAGAAAGCTCTCACCCAGTCAAAAGATCAGGGCTAGATCCAACACCGTTTTTTAGCTCACTGCACCATCCCAGTTTCAGAACCTGACTGTATGCAAATTAGTCTGTTCCTGTCCCAGTGCATGATGGGAACAGGACAAACCAAACTACAGAAGCCAATTCTTACACTGGGAAGGAAACAAGCTCCCGGGGACCGGTTTCTGGCATTACAGCCGTCTTCGGCCCGGTTTGCTTGAATCCTGATGGTGCAATGAGCAAGGGTCTCACATCTGAGAATACCCTTCCACGCTTAGGGTGGACAAAAATATTTACAAAAAGGGGTGGTGAGGGACAGAGTCTCTGAATTAAACAGAAAGCTCTCACCCAGTCAAAAGATCAGGGCTAGATCCAACACCGTTTTTTAGCTCACTGCACCATCCCAGTTTCAGAACCTGACTGTATGCAAATTAGTCTGTTCCTGTCCCAGTGCATGATGGGAACAGGACAAACCAAACTACAGAAGCCAATTCTTACACTGGGAAGGAAACAAGCTCCCGGGGACCGGTTTCTGGCATTACAGCCGTCTTCGGCCCGGTTTGCTTGAATCCTGATGGTGCAATGAGCAAGGGTCTCACATCTGAGAATACCCTTCCACGCTTAGGGTGGACAAAAATATTTACAAAAAGGGGTGGTGAGGGACAGAGTCTCTGAATTAAACAGAAAGCTCTCACCCAGTCAAAAGATCAGGGCTAGATCCAACACCGTTTTTTAGCTCACTGCACCATCCCAGTTTCAGAACCTGACTGTATGCAAATTAGTCTGTTCCTGTCCCAGTGCATGATGGGAACAGGACAGTGAGATAAATAACGGTGATGGATCAAGCCCTGATCTTTGGACTGGGTAAGAGTGGTCTGTTTAACTCCCATGATGCACTGGGCCAGGGACAGACTGATTTGCATATAGCCAGGTTCTGAGCTGGGATGGGGCAGTGAGATAAATAACGGTGATGGATCAAGCCCTGATCTTTGGACTGGGTAAGAGTGGTCTGTTTAACTCAGACACTCTGTTCATCACCACCCCCTTTTTGTAAATCGTTTTTGGCCACTATAGGTGTGGCAGGGTATACTCAGACATGAGTCCCTTTCTCACTGCTCCATCAGGATTCAAGCAAGCCGGGCCGAAGAAGGCTGAAATGCCAGAAACCGGTCCCCGGTAGCTTGTCTCCTTTCTGGTGAAGAATTGGCTTGGTAGTTTAGTCTGCCCTGTTCCCATGATGCACTGGGCCAGGGACAGACTGATTTGCATATAGCCAGGTTCTGAGCTGGGATGGGGCAGTGAGATAAATAACGGTGATGGATCAAGCCCTGATCTTTGGACTGGGTAAGAGTGGTCTGTTTAACTCAGACACTCTGTTCATCACCACCCCCTTTTTGTAAATCGTTTTTGGCCACTATAGGTGTGGCAGGGTATACTCAGACATGAGTCCCTTTCTCACTGCTCCATCAGGATTCAAGCAAGCCGGGCCGAAGAAGGCTGAAATGCCAGAAACCGGTCCCCGGTAGCTTGTCTCCTTTCTGGTGAAGAATTGGCTTGGTAGTTTAGTCTGCCCTGTTCCCATGATGCACTGGGCCAGGGACAGACTGATTTGCATATAGCCAGGTTCTGAGCTGGGATGGGGCAGTGAGATAAATAACGGTGATGGATCAAGCCCTGATCTTTGGACTGGGTAAGAGTGGTCTGTTTAACTCAGACACTCTGTTCATCACCACCCCCTTTTTGTAAATCGTTTTTGGCCACTATAGGTGTGGCAGGGTATACTCAGACATGAGTCCCTTTCTCACTGCTCCATCAGGATTCAAGCAAGCCGGGCCGAAGAAGGCTGAAATGCCAGAAACCGGTCCCCGGTAGCTTGTCTCCTTTCTGGTGAAGAATTGGCTTGGTAGTTTAGTCTGCCCTGTTCCCATGATGCACTGGGCCAGGGACGGACTGATTTGCATATAGCCAGGTTCTGAGCTGGGATGGGGCAGTGAGATAAATAACGGTGATGGATCAAGCCCTGATCTTTGGACTGGGTAAGAGTGGTCTGTTTAATTCAGACACTCTGTTCATCACCACCCCCTTTTTGTAAATCGCTTTGAGGACTACAGCACAGCATTTGACAAAGTGGACAGAAAACGCCTACGGTGGAAATTAGAAAAATGGGGGATACCACCGAAACGCTTGAAGGCTATTAGGTCACTATATGAGGCCACCTGGCGCCGGCGTGAGCGGTCACACTGGTCTCGCTCTGGAAGCCTGAAGCTGGAGGTGGCTGGACACATGTTTAACAACTGAATGGACGACTGAATAAGCACAGTTTTCTGGTTTTTCCGACCGAATATGTTGCGATGTTTTTTCAGTCTATGGTTTGCCTCATGTTCCTGGCAGTAATTGTGGGTGTGTAGCACTGTTCTGGAAGGCTTGCGTTTGCAGTCGGAACCGGAGCCGGTTTACCAGGTCTATTGGAGAGAATACCCGAACGATTCAAGGACTGGACCGGACTCAGGGGGCCGAATGAACTGAAGACTGAAAAAAAAAAGTGCCTCTCTGATGTATTTCGGAGTATTGGAGTATTGGAATATTTTGTTTTGCTAACATTTGCTGGAATTACTGAGCTAAGTCATCTGACAGAGGATATCTTGCCGTGATCATCAATGGGCATCGCTATTTCTTCAGACTCCCCAGCTTCTAAAAAAAAGTCGGTTGCCACAGTACAGAGCACACTGGCACGTGAGTAGATAATAGCCCATTCTGGTGAATATTTGGATTATTTGAAGAGAGAAGTAAAGCTGTAGCCTCAGTCTAAGACCGACCAGAGGGGAATATAATAGTATTAGCCCTATTGTAAGGGGGAAAGACTTTAATTGCCTAGCCGGACTGCCAAGCTGTATCAGCTGCTGCTTTGTACGTTCCATCGAATGCTTTAATAGTCTGTGGATTAAGATAACCCCTCCGATTCCTCTGACTCCTCGGATACCAATGGTTTATTTTGCATCCTACCTTCATTCGCGTTTTTGCACAGCGGTCTGCATTTAAACCCCTCTTCAGCGATTAGCATGGTGCGCTTTCTCAGCATTTTTTTCTCAGCTCCTTTCTGCCTCTCTGTCGACCTCAAAGCCTGGCCGGCTCAGTGAACGTCATCAGAGCACCTGCTTGCAGTAACTAATATAGCAAGATCGCCACACCCCCAGGCACAAGGGAGCGTCTACAAAAGACCGTTACTGCTTTTCTACTCGCTTTTACCCGCTTTTAATCGTTAAGGTCTGGAGTACTTAGCAAACATATGACTTCGCTGTTTGTGGAACACAAAGACACGGAGTCGCAGGCGAGGTGTGCTAACGGTGCTCTGGGGGTGCTAATTCATATTACGGTGGAGTGTATCTACTCTGGGAAGTCGGGAGGCGAGGTCAGGCACAAAGGGAACCCCCATAAAAATCTTCACAAAGAAAAGCAAAAACTGAAGCAAAGACTGAAGCAGTTAGGGTGGAGGGTAAATAGAAATTCACACAGGCTCACATTCAAGACGAATGAGGAGGGAGATCGTAATTCAAGGTTTTGTGACTCATGAACTTTGGAGACCCTCTATGGAATCAAAAGCAGTGCAAGCTCAAGCAGCATAGAAAAAACCTCAAGTAACTCTGGACAAGTCAGGGAGTAAACGAGTGGCCCAAGAAAATCCAGAGGTCCTTATAAATGATGAAGTAAAAATAATTGCTGAAAATACATTAGCAGCCTTGGATTCTGAGAGTGGCTTAAATCAACAAGCAATGAGCAGTCAACAAAAAAATAATAGCACCGTCAGAAGACCAGAAACCAGAGGGCACAAGAGGACAAAGAAGTCAAATATGGAAAAGAATGCAATGAAGACAATGCCTATGGTAAATCAAAAAACAAAGACAATAAGGAGAAGAGCAAAAGTAAAAATGTAATTAAAAACTCTGAGAAGGAGAAAGAAAGCGAGAGGGGGAAACAGAAGAAACAGGAGCAGATAAACGAGCCTCTCCAGTCTTTACACTCCGAAGAAAAATCTGATTATCAGGCTGATGAAAAGGCGGAACATATGGCCAAAAAGGCCAAGAGGTTACAAACCATCAATAACCTGAAGGCCGCAGCAAAAACAACTGGTTTGCCTGACGAAACGCAGCCAAGGATTTCTAATATATTTGCCCCTGTATCAAATGAAGCCTTGAATGAAGACAATAAATACTATACCAGTAATAACATTAATAATGGAAAGCAACATGCAATAATGTCGGATGCAACTAAGAATAAAAATATCCCCAGAGATGAATTAATTGCAAATGGATCAAGCACAGATACTGGCTTAGATTTAGTTAACCAAGAATTGGATCATACTTCCTCCTCGGGACAAACTACTTTTATTGCCAAAAAGCTACAAATAGAGAATGAAGTAGTCTCAGAGGAATCCAATTCCAACTTTTATGAAACTGGATTGTCCATCTCTAGCGAGATGGTAGAGACTAGCGCAATTAGTGAAGACGAAAAATCCCGTATTGCCATCCTGGAAGTGTCCGATCAGACAGGCACAAAGGACAATAATGAATCCGGTCGAGATTCAATACCAAAAAAGAAAGTGGAAAAAAAGAAATCTAAACATAGAAGACTCCACAATCCAATTGATGACGAAACAACAGATCAGGGGAGTTACCCTGACCAAATAAAGAAAAAATCTAAGCATTCACGGAAAAGCTCAACCCCTAAATTTATAGGAGATACAGAACTCAAACAGTCGAACAATGGGGGGGGGGCTGTAAGGGGCACAACTAGACCTCATAATGATACTGGTAATCTGGGACTTCCTGTAGAACCTTCATTGGGCGAGGTCCTAAAATCTATTAAGGATTTTCATTCAAATGTGAAAATTGATAGCCAAAGGAATCATGATGCTATACAACAACTCCAAGGCGCATTCAAAAACGTTGGTAACACCTGTACCGAGATAGTGGACAGAATGGCTTCGGTTGAAAGCCGCACTGAAAATCTTGAATTGGACGTCATTAAACTCCAAAGCAGAGGCAAGGCCCAGGCTGGTATCATTGAAGACCTAATGATAAAAGTAGAAGATCTTGAGAATCGGGCAGAAGAAATAACCTCCGCATCCTGGGAATCCCAGAAGGTGAAGAGGGCAGTGATCCATCGGGATACTCCTAAAAACTGCCCTGCCTGAACTTCAAACATGAGAACTGGTTCGTGAAGTTCAACGTGCTCATCGTTTTCCTCTTACACTCCCCAAACATCCTCATAAAGGAAACCAGTAACCGAGAGCTGTTTTGGTCTGCTTGGGAAATTTTCTCTTACGAGAAGCGATCTATGACCTGGCTCGACCAACGAGTAAAAGAAAATATCAAGGACACAAGTTTTTTGATCGTCCGGATTTTGCCCACGGAACGGTGGAACGCCGCTGGAGGATGCGGCAACTCTTTGCCCCGTTTGAACAGATTGGAGCAACTGTCTATCTTCTGAATCCAGCACCTTTAATTAAGTAATTTATACAGGAATATCTAAGAACTTTACAAGCGAGATCCAAGCGGAGGCTTACCTACAGGAACTTTCTGAATCAAGAAAATTGGGGGAAAAATTGGGGGGGGGGGGAATAAGATCAAATAATAACTGATACTCAAAGAGGAAACTTCTAAATAAATAAAATTATATATAAATAGACTACCAGAAACAGTACACAATAAGGAAAGGTCTAGCAGGGAGATAAGTGAGATCACTGTGAGAACAATTGTTACTCTAGCTGTGTACTTATTACAATAGGACCAGATTATTGGAAACTACAATTGAAAATAATTCTAACAGCTAGCCATCTGTTAAATTATGTGTTTACAGTTTTTTTTTCTAATTCAGGCGACCTAGCGAGCGGTGGTGCTCGGATCACTCAGACGCCCACACCTGGGTGCCTTATGACCCAGGAAGCCTCAAGAAATTGTGTGGGGAGGTGGGGGGCGGGCTTTCAGTGTCAGAGTGGATATACAGGCAGGACATTAGGGTAAAAGACTTAGTTAGATTTTTTAATATAGCGAGTCCAGAAGACAAGACAGATCCAATAGGTACTAATGGCTAAATTGAACATTTTGTCCATCAATATATGTGGGTTGAATGATACAAACAAAAGACAGAGAATTGCAATAGGTTTTAAATCAATTGGTGAAGATATAGTCTGTCTGCAAGAAACCCATTTTGAGGGGTCCCAGACACAGTTACTAAAAACACTAGGATATAGGGTTATTACTGCTACAACTCAGCCCAATAAAACTAAAGGGGTAGCTATCCTGGCACGGGGGTGGAATACAGTTTGTAAGATCGATAGCAGATAAATCAGGCCGATGGGCCATCGCTGAATGCTATTATGAAAAGGGGAATAAACTTACAGTTTGTTCTGTATATGGCTGTGTTACCAATAACCCAGAACTACTGAACTTTTTATCTAACAAATTAGTGCATTGGCCTGTCCCGCTGATTGTTTGTGGTGACATAAATTTAAATCTCCCGTCTAAGTGGTCCTCTGTGCAAAACTTCAGCTATCATGGGAAGAAACCTAAAACTTTTAATGCCCTTAGTGATCTCTGTAGCACTCACGCGATCTCCGACTGTCGGGAGATGAAATTCCCAGCCAATCCTGGGTATACTTTTTTTTCACACCCCCATCTTAAATTTGCCAGACTGGATAATTTTTTTGTGTCAGATGTCATTATCTCACTGTTCGGTAGCTCGACTACCAAGGGTTTTTTCTGACCATAACCCATTAATTATTACCATAGAAATGGGGGAGCAACCAAGTGTCCGCAGTAATTGGACATTTGAAAGGGCTTTACTGACCAACGCTAAATATTGCAATACTATGGAAACCTGGATCCCAGATGTTCTAAATAATAACTTAGAGAGCGCTCACCTAGAGGTTGTCTGGGATACATTAAAGGCCGGAGTAAAGGGAGAAACCCTTAGATTTTTGATTAAACACAATTAAGAAGCTAAACAAGAATTAATTACACTACAAAATAATCTTATTAGTAAAGAGGAAGATTTGATGATTGCTGTTCAGGACGATGCCGATATAGAAGGGGCAGTAACAAACGTGACAATTGCAAGAAATTTAATAACAGAAATACTTACTACTAAAGCTATAATAAAAGCTACCCTGAACAGAGAGAAAGTATATGAGCTCAACGAGCAGGTAGGACACCAATTGGCCGTCCGCACAAGGCAACAGATTAGCGATAACACAATTACTAAAAGTAGAGATCCCATTAAAGGCATTACCAGCGAACCCAAATAGATTAGGGAAGCATTTCATAATTATTACAAGGATTTATATACTGAGACTAGGAAGAATCAATCTAAAATAAATGCATATCTGGATCTCGGCATAGGGATTCGATTACCTAAAACCGACAAAGAAAAACATGAGGAAACACCACACTGGATTGAAATCCTACTGTCTATTGATAGCCTACCAACCGGCAAAGCTACGGGCTTAGATGGAATTCCAACTGAATTTTACGCTGAATTTCATAAACAATTAAAATAAATACTAACTAAACTGGTAATCCAGGTATTTCAGGGTGGCCAAGCACCTGAATCATGGAATCAGGCCAAAATCATTGTCTTTCCCAAAAAGAATAAAGATCCGACGGAATTAGGGGCTTACCGCCCAATTACCTTGATAAATAACGACGCAAAAATCTATTCTAAACTACTTGCTACCCGACTTGCCCCGGTAATCCATAAAATAATCTGTCAGGCAGCGTGGATTCGTTCCTGGTAGATCCACCACAGATCACATCCAGAGGGTGATAACACTCTTTGACATAGCGGACGTAACAGGAGACCCTATTGCACTAATTCTTTTAGATGCCAAAAAAGCTTTTTATAGGGTCTCCTGTAAATAAATTTGGACCGCTATGTCAAGGAGTGGGATCGGGGAGGTATATATCAATGCAGTTCGCATGATGTATGTTAATCCAAAAACCGTGGTCTCGATAAATGGTGAAAACTCCGCTTCAATTAAAGTAACAAGAGGAACAAGGCAGGGGTGTCCCTGCTCCCCGTTGCTATTCGCCATTTTTATCGATCCGTTCATCCATAGACTGGAAAAAATATACATCTATAATTTCAATAAAGACCCTTAATGGTGAAACTAATTCCTTAGCTTATGCTGATGATATCGCTATTGTCACAGCCGATCCGAACAAATCAGTAGAGGTAATGGAAAAAGAAGCAAATAAATTTGGTGAAATCTCGGGGTATAAACTAATTCAAACTAAAACTCAAATTATAATCAATAGCAAATGTAATTTTGTGGATGATAGAGTAACGGCAAGGCAATGTATTTGGGCGTCAATTTTACTGCTAATTTAAATAACTTGGTAAAACTCAATATGGATCCCCTAATCAAACAAACCGTAAAGGGCCTAAAAAAATTACATAATTTACATCTTACAATCATAGGAAGATGTAATGTAATTAAAATGTTATATTTTCCTAAACTTTTATATTTTTTCCGTACTATTTGCTTGAATTTTGAACCATTATTATTTAAGGAAATTGATAGAATTTTCTCTCACTTTATATGGAGTTATGGGAAAACCCGTAGAGCTAACACATTTATTACTCTACCAATAGATAGAGGAGGCCTCGCACTCTCTAACCTAAAAACCTACTGGTGGGCGACGATTCTTAAATATAGTAGCCTGTTACTAAAGACTAATCTGGAGGACACTATAGAGAGATCTGTTCCAACCCATCAGGAACTTATTCTAGGTAAACTAGCGGGCGCACATTTGTGGCGATTGACTTATGACTGCCATTTTAAGATAGTGCGGTTCAAAACTTTAAAAGGTATTTATTCTGCCTGGAACCAGGTTCGCAAACATTTAGGGTTAGGTAGTTTTCGTACTATATGAATTTTATATGTAATCAAAACCTCCCAGAGATTTTCTCGGATTTGTGTATGACACGGTGGATCAGACTTGGTATAGTCCAAGTCGGTTGTCTTTATGAGCCAGCCGGCTTCATGTCATTTGAATCTTTAAAAAATAAATATGGCTTAGAACATAGGGACTTTTTTAAATACCTACAGGTGAGGGATTATATCATGAAAAAGATGGGGGGGGGGGGGGAGTGTGACTCTCCAGAAAATTGAGTTAACAGAATCTGTGGTACAGTATAGTTATGTTAAAATCGGGGTAATAAATAATATTCTAACCATTGGTTTTCCCGATGATATGGATACAAACATATTTAAATGGCAGAACAAACTTGGAATATCAAGTTTAGCTATCCAGAATTCATTTGAAATGTCTCAATCGCTACTAATGTCTTCGAAGCTACACGCCCAATTTTATAAAACTTTTTTCTCTTTATATCATACACCTTATCAACTAGCTAAATGGAGTACTGGGAAAGGGACTTTCTGCCCCAGATGTATGATGCCAGAAGTAGACTTAATACATATGCTCGCTACATGTGGGGCATTATGCACTATTAGACGCAAGATATCTACCTTTCTCTCTGAAATACTGGAGACGCAAATAGAAATTACAACAGCAGAAATAATTCTGGGGCTAGACAACTTGAACCATCCGGATAACATAAAGGGATTTCTCTTTGTCTCTATGAAAGTGTTTCAAATTTGTCTAGCCTCTGTGTGGTTAGACAATGATCCACCATCCTTTCAACAATGGTGGGCCCGACTACTCTCAACATATAGCTTGGAGAAAGCAATATATAGTAGGAAAGGTACAAAAAAACCTAAAGATTTGGTTTAGAAATTTAGCACCCATTAATGCATTAGATTGAAGGTCTAGGATAGATTGCTTTATTTATTTCTCTATTGTAATGATTAATTATCTTGATTTATTTTTCTGGATCCAATAATTTGATATGTTTAGTTTATTTGTTGTCAGTCGATATGGATATTCATATTGTTTAATAAAGCCTGTATCGGGGTGTGGGTGTCTCAAAAAAACAAAAAATATGGAAATTTCCTGCAATTTCTGCAATAAAGAATTGTTATAAAGAGGCCACCTGGGTGCGGGTTAAAACAAGCACTCGCACTGTCACTCGCAAAATAGCCACAGCAAACGGGCTGAAGCAAGGGTGCGTGCTGGCCCCCATCCTATTTAATCTATACACCGCAGATTTTGGTGAGGCCTAAAAGGTGTCAGTCTAATAGCCCCAGATTAGGAAGAGTGAGGCTACCAGTTTTACAGTACGCTGATGACACAGCCATAATGGATCACACGAGGATAGGCCTACAACGAGCTTTAACGGCCCTAAACAGCTTCAACATTGCCAATAGCCTGACAGTCAACCAGGGGAAAACTAAGGTCATCATTTTTGGATCCTACCATCAGAAACGGCAAGCACATTGGCAGCTGGGAAATGCTCAAATACACTCTGTGGCCTCTTACAACTATCTGGGGGTCTGGTTCTCAGAACGGGCCAAAGCAAATGTCCACCTTAATCAACTGACCTCGAAAGCCAACAAGGTAACACATTTGCTAAGACAATTAAGCCAGAACCTGATCAGCCCTTCCGTTAGCCCAATTCTGATAGCCTTAAGAGCAAAGCTTCTTCCTGCAATCTCCTATGGACATCTGGCATTCCCTGGGAAGCTGGACCCACTTCTCAACTCTGCCCAAGTTAAGGCTTACAAGTCGGTGCTACATATACCTAGGTCTGCAAGAAGAACCAGGCTGAGGCTGGAGCATGGCCTAGCAAGGCCTGACGTGATAGGCCAGGGGGACCTTATCAAGTTGTATCTAAGGATATTAAAGGTCCAGGCTAACTCCCTTAAACACCACTTGAGATACATCTTTGAAGACCCAGCATCAACATGGCACACCAGGCTGGGAATTGCAACTAAAGCTCTTAAGATAGTGGGGGAAAATCTTGTGCCGCAGGACATCCCGCTGAACGTTTGGAAGAGAGCCATTAACAAACAAGTGAACGAAATCTCCTTTCAACTTGATTATAAATCCCTTCGCCGAAGCCTCAATTTGGAACCCCTAAACCACTCATACACTGTGGGCAAAGCACAATCATATCTAAGCGAGGCCATCACAACACAGTCCTGAAGCAAAATCCTATCCATGAGGCTGATCACGCTCGGGATAGCAGATTTCGACCCTCCTTGGGCCTAAAGAGGGGACTCCATATCCTGCAGGCTATGCACGTACAAAAGGGAATCCTGGCTGCACCTCCTCTGTTGCTGTCCTCATTTTAAGAAGGAACGCCGGCGACTGCTGCACCCGATCTGCCTTAATCGGAGCATAACAACATGCTCGGAAGCATCAGCCCTGTGTTTGTCAACCACCAACACTATGTTGGTAGCGAGATCAGCGAAATTCGTTCACCAAATTAGTTTAGCACTAAAAACCCATAATGAGAGTATTCCATCACTCACGAGTCTCACCTCAAAAGCAAGTGATCAGAGTTGAAGTGCACTCGTCACGCAGTTTCATTGACAGTGCCACTTGCACGCCCCCATATGGAAGAAAGTATGGACTTGTCCTAACGCAAACAATTGCTGGGAAAGGCCAATCAATGGGACTAAGACTGTGGGAGCTGTATCCTTTTTTCTCACTCTGTTTTTTTATTTTTTTATTTATACCATTTTTTTAACTAGCACTGGCGTATACCTTTTTTTAAACAAGCAAAGAGGTTTTTAGAATTACTGTTCTTTGCACTTTCTCTTTTCACTGTAAAGATTTTAATTAATTGTACAGTTAATAAAAAACCTTAAAACCTATACAGGGCCTAGCATATATATAAAAGAATGCTTTGAGGTTTATACGAGCATTAAGGTCTTCTGAGGCGCATTAAGGTCTTCTGAGGCACAACTGTTGTCATGTCCTTGGTACAAACTGTACTCTAAATGTGGTAGATCTTTATCAGTGCTGGTTCTGCAGCTCTGGAACAAACTACCAGGGCATCTCCGCAAAGAATCCAACTTGCTCCACTTTCGGAAATTGCTCAAAACTCTCTTGTTTAAAGAAGCATTAAGCACAGTTTAACCTCTGATGACCCGTGTGCCTTTAATTCACTCAGCTGCCACTTTCTCTTCCCTGGGCCCAAGCGCTAAGAGACCTGTCGGTGATTTGGCGCTATATAAATCAAAATTAACATAACATAACGTATGGTAAGTTAGGTGTGTTATATATGCTAGGTAGATTTGGCTGTCTATGTAAGTAGGTACAGTATGATAGGTTAGGTATGGCCCATAGGAATGAATGGGGAGTCTTTCCTTATTTGCGATTAGCAATTTGCTAATCGCAAATAAGGAATGTGTAGGAATCGCATTTAATTTTGCGATTCCTACATGAATCCCGTTTTGCGAGTCTGTAATAGCGATTCTTTATGAATCGCTATTACAGACTCGCAAAACGGGTCTTTGATGAATCTACCAGAAAGACCCTCTCACACTTGTCTGGCAGTTTGATTGCAGCTCATGGTGCAATGGCCTTGGACAGTGCTGAATTGTGTGACATACAAGAGCAGAAACTATTTTTGTATTTTACTGTCCAGCAGCATATGCCTGGAAAATTGCATTGGGAGCATGTTTTTAACCAATCCTGAGATGTACATAATTTATTTCTATGCTCGCTGATTTTCAGTTTCCTCTATAGCACTCCTATAGACTGTGCAGACTAGGGGTGGGTGGCAAATTCCGTTCCGCTCGCATAACTTGCGAAATTACGGCATTTTCGCGTTCCACGCGGAACGCGAACATTTTGAAACTTCTGTTATCCACGGTGGACCAGAATTCGGGGGCATAAGGGCAGAGAAAGTACTCCAGTTGAGTAGAGGTATTGCACAAAACGGTGGCAACTTCGTGGATAAATATGCAGGGCAGGATTCATTCTGGCACGGTGCTCCTGTCACAGAAATTAAACCTCAACAGGAAGCACTTACAGACATAAATAAAGCAGGTGCCCGAGTTGAAGCTCAAATTCAGTAACATATTAATCAGCCCAAAAAATGAGTGAGCAGGGTCGAGGCTGGGCAGGTGTGCTTTCTCCCCATATCTGCAGTCAAAAATTAGCTGTAATCCTTTATGGAGGTCTTTGAATCCAAGAGTTTCTCGAGCGCAATCCCCGTATAGTTCCTGTGACTAGGAGGCTGCTTTCTCCTCATCTGCTGCTCTGATCGGTCTCTGACCCTTTATAAATATTAGGCATGTGAACTCGCATAGAAACAGCGCCCATCTGGCCTAGCCCTTTACACACTTATGGTATGCAACGTCTTCCCGCCCTTTCCCCACTATGATGGACAGCTCACTCAAGGTACCTCAGCGCCTTTTGGTGCGGTGGCAAAGTTACAGGCATACATGGTCACTGGAAACAACTCTTCTGGCCCTTTACACATCTGTAGTGTAGGAAAAGCACTTTAAATTTACCCAATGAGGTAGCACTTACTGATTATTAGCTAGGAGAAAGTACTCCAGTCGAGTAGAGGTATTGCACAAAATGCAAGCCAGGGTCTGAGGGGCGGCAGCTCTGCGCAACGACAAGGCGCCCTGATGCCGTCGGAGAGGAGATGGTGCCTGGTTAGCAGCAGACTGGCAGCATCCTGCCCGCACGCAAGGGCACAGACTATTCAGACTCCAGATTGCGTGGATGGGTGTGAGGTTACAGCAGCAGCTCCTTGGCACCACGATCTGCCTGCACAGTCTCTCCAGAGGCATAGGGACATGCAACAAGCAGCAAGGTGGGTGGCATGGGCAGATGCCCGAGTTGAAGCTCAAATTCAGTAACGTATTAATCAGCCCAAACAATTAGTGAGCACGGTCGAGGCTGGGCAGGTGTGCTTTCTCCCCATATCTGCCGAAGAAAATTCGCTGTAATATTTGATGGAGGATTATGCACCCAAGAGTTTCTCAAGAGCAATCCCCTTATAGTTCCTGTGACAAGGAGGCTGCTTTCCCCTCATCTGCTGCTCTGATTGATCTCTGACCCTATCAAGAGGCATGTGAACTCGCAAAGAAGCCCCGCCCCCGAAATCTCTGCGAGCATGCGAAATTCCACGTCTCCGCAGAGATTTTTTGTCGTTTTGCTGAATTTAGCTAATGGCAATTTCTCAAATTCCACCCACCCCTAGTGCATATGGGGCTCTACTCTGAGTGTATATGAATTAACAGTTATTGGTTTATATTCTCCACTGTCTCGCTGACTCTTCATTTGGTATGGAAGGCTGAGAGGTGGCCAGTGGTGACCCGGGTGATCCTAAGCGGGTCACTTCCTTCAGTTGGCGCACAAACAAGGATTCCTTCGGGTAATGACCCTTCCATTTTACGCTGATGGAAGGGAGGATGATGACATCATCTGGTTGAACTGACGGCTCAGGGATCCCTGCACCAAGACCTCTGTTACTCGCAGCTGCTGCCTCTGTTCCACCGGAAGGTGCTTTGCTAAATGGTTATCCCAACTGTAGTCCTTAACGGCAAGCTCTTTATCTAGCTGTTTGGTTCGAGGAGTCGGCAGTGGAAAACTGATTCCTTTGTACCTCTGATATCAGGAGTCTGTTTTGGTTCTATGTGGATGTGGTACTTCTGTGATTTGGTTCTGTTTTAGTACTTGGACTGTTTTGGTGAAAAGTGTTTGCAAATACTTTGCCAGGTAAAATAACGATTTGTTTTTTTATTCCTTTGCAGTCCCTGGTTTTAGTAGGATTCAGAGTTTGTTTTGTGTTTGTTGTTCTACATATGCACATTTGGCCGAATCCCAACCTGCACCCCCTGACTGCAGTCCTAATTATGATATGCATGTGAAAGATGGCCTTGGCCCTATTATGTTTAGTACACTACCGCACAAATATACGAGGGACAATGTAGAGTTACAGTGGTCTTTGACAAGCTCTTTCGATGAACAAAAGATTGGATTTCTACTGGAAAAGTTGTTTAAAAGACATAGACAATCTATGTTTGACTCTCTTCCAGTAATTCGTCCTCCATTGTCTTTATTTACTGACACACCAGTGCACGGCTCGGAAGACAGAGATCACAATGGATTCAGAGAACGGTCAGGTCTGTGTGGGAGGGCGGGTCGGATAAACAGACGAGGAGGCTGAATATACTTTCCAAAAGTGCATTTTTTAATTTCAGTAACAGGGGTATCATATGTTATAGTCAGCGTTTCTTTTTTCTCTTCTCTTGATCCTGTTGCCGCAGACTTGGTTGGGAAGTGGAGGATGGTGGGTCCCGGCTCCTCTGTCTCGTTGGTGTCACCCCAGAGGCTCATAGAGAGGATAAAGGAGAGCCGTCAATTCAATGATAGGGAAATGGATTATATCTGAGCCATCACCACACCAAAAAGTGCTTGTAAGGTTCGGGCATCTTCTTGCCAACCTCCTTTTTATAGGTAGAGTTGGGGTATGGGCTAGGTGAAGGGAAGAGCAAACAAAAATAGAACTAAATCAGATTGAGTTAGGCGCGGTAAAAGAGGATTCCATGTAGATGAGGAGGGTCAGAATGTGCCAAAAACACGCAACAAAACATAAAGAGGTGTGTCACATGTGAGAGGGTTTCTATGGTGTTGGAGTTCATACTTATGCTACCCGTGCCCGTAAATAGGTGTACCTCCCACCTCCCTCTAACTATCCCTCCCTGTCCTGGTGACGTAGTCACTCACCGGCTCCGCCGCAACTCTCCTGAGTTGCGGCCACTCTACTGTCTTCTCCTCCAGTGGGCACCACCACTCCTCACTCAACTGTTTGTCTGGGTCGTCGTTTTCTCCAGTAGCGCCGCCGTTATTCGATTCGTTCTTGTCTCCTCTCATGCAGTCTCCATCTCCTCTCCTCCTCGTTCCTTCGTCCATCTTCCAGCTGGGTTTTTCTCCCTAGTTGGTCCTAGACTCTTCCTCTTTGTGTCGCCCCCTTTTCATTGGATCCTTTTAATGACTTCCTGGTCAACTCCTCCCACTTCCGATCTCTGACAGTAGTCCCGCTGCAGAGAGACAGAAGAGGTGGGTGTATTTCGTGGTTCCGCGTTACTTTCAGCCTTCCGGACTAATTCTTTCGCTGATCAGGTGTCGAGGAAACCCCTGTGTTTATAGATAGGCTCCCTATATGAAGGTAAGAATGGGACTCCCAGGTTCTCTTTCTCACAGTCCGATAATGCAATCTGGGGTGGGGGAGAGAGAGAAGAATTAAATAGCAGGCCAGGCAATAAGGTGGGCTCCCAACCCTATTTATGGTCTCATGATATCTGGTAGGTAATGCTGGACTTCGATCCCTTTCTGCAACAACGCTGGACTTCGATCCCTTTCTGCAACAACATGCCCTTAAACATTTGTCTTCCAGTCTAATCAACCTTTGGCACGCACACATTGAAACGTAAGCACCCCAAATATTATTTCAGATTAATGAAGGCGCTTATGTACATAGTTTGAAGCCAATCTCTTTTTATACAAATGTTTCTATACTGTTGACTTATAGAGATAGGTTACATGATAGGAGTCCCACCAATATAACTAAATTCCCAATGCGGGAAGTTGACCCAATTTACCACCCGTAAATCCCTGCAATAACAGATCAGCATATGACAGTTAGCAGACCATCTGTAGCTGCCTATTTTCAGGAACAATGGGTTTATAGTCCATGGAAAAGGAGTGAGGTCTTTGCCCTTAAGGCTACGCTGCCCGACCCTAGCAAAAACCCTACTGCTTATTATAAAGCATTGACGAAGGCTGCTTCCTCTACTGTGATGATCCTTGCTGACATTGAGATGTCCTTTGATTTACTAGTTCCAGTTGATATTTGGCGGTGAATACATACCCAAGACCATGTCGTCGAGTTAGGCAGAATGTGGGACATGATTAAGGGTTGGGACTGAGACAGGAAGCCAATACTTAAACCATGCGCCGAGTTACTTGCCTTGCCCGGCCATATAATAGCATACATGCATAGTCTTATTCTGCCCAAGAAAGTTAGTTGGGACGGATTGACTGACTGTCGGCAGAAGAAACATGAAAGTGTGTCTGATTTCTTCACTAGGTTTGAAAAAACGTTCCTGGATTACAGTGGGCAGGATATGTCTACAGAAAGAGGAGTCAGTTTATTTGTTGATAGGGTTGTCACTAATAATGTCCAGACTCCAGTCATCTGAGAGCACTTGGTGTATGCCTTCTCCCTCTGTGATCTTAAATGTGTCCCAATATTATGAGCTTAGGGATAATGGAGACAAAGACAAAAATTACAAAAACATAAAAATCTCAAGATCAAGGTATTACGGCAACAAGCATATTCAGGTAACAGCAGGTGTCGGGGACCCCAACAGCTGCCTGGTGCTATACAACCTCCAACTACACCTTTGGGGCAGAATCAGAGTGTACATTGTAAAGGGGAAGGTGACTGGGGCAGCCAGTGCCCTGTACTTTTGCAAAAAGTTTTGTCAACTTGAGGCCAAGGTTCCGGAAACAGGGGCCGTGGGACCAGTAGGCAGCAACATACTACTGCCTCTGTAAACCATTCTGATAAATATTTTGATGACGCTAGCAACATGCAGGACTACAATGATGACTATGATATTGATGATGTGACAGGGATGGTATGTCTTACAGCTAGGACAGCCAGGGAAAGGGTACAGGACCAGTTCAAATACCTGTAGATCAGCGTGGCCCTTATGTCAAGTTAGATCTGCAAGAATCTCCTAAGGAGTTCTTGGTTGATACAGATGCCACGAAAAGCTCCATTGCCCACCACCTGGTCCCTGGGGCGCCCCTGTCTGGCCTAATAATGTTTCGGTGGGTGTTTCAGGAGAACCCCCTTGCTCTTACAATTGGTCCTTTCACTGTGGACTCTCCATTTCTTTTAATATTTAATTGTGGTGAGAATTTGATGGGTTTAGACTTATTAAAGAAACTGCTTGCTACTATCTGTTGTTCCCCAGGCGGTGTTTATATTACAATGGGCCCGGACGCAGGTACTAGACAGTATTCATCTAAAGATGCTTCCCTTCCACCTGAATTTGATCAAGTACCCCCTACTCTATGGGTCACTGGTGATAGAGATGTAGGTCTATTGCATATCTCCCCAGTTTCTATAAAGGTTAAGGACAATGCTATATTGCCCGCATTATTCAGTATAAAATACCACAGGCAGGAGAACACGCTCTTCTTCAAATAGTTCAGGACCTAATACATAAAGGAGTTGTTGAGGAGACTACAGGTAATGTATGTAATAGTCCAATTCTTCCTGCCACAGACGCTTCAAAATACCTCACATGCACTCAATGTGCCTTGTGCCCACATGTCCCTCTCCCCAACTGGGGGCTCCACCTTTCCTCTGTCTTTTATCTTTTTTCTTTTCTTTTTGACCAGCCCTGACTGTGCCTTTTTTAACCCCACACCACTAATACATGGCCCCATCCTTTCCAGGACGTTCTGCTCATAAGTGCTTTCACTATAGACACTTGACAGAGAACTGCACCCAACACCACGTGTTTGTCGTGCCCCTCTGTTACCATTGCTTTTAAATCGTTCTGAATATAGAGCACTAATATAGCTAGTTTCTTAATGTCACCGTTAATCTCAGCCTCCCTATTTTTAACCACATGTAGCTAATTCCTGTTACCTGGTACAACCCATCCCATGTCACTTCCTAGTAATCACACACACGATCCGGATAGTTCACCCAGTAACCATGATGACGGACGTACACGCGGTACGTCAACAAACATGGCCACACCTAGGGCTCCCGTAGGCCGTTGTCTATGTCCGTCGCGTCAACAGACTGTAATGTGAATTGAGCACACCTGCTCCCATCACGGGGATATATACGCGCATTGCAGACCTAGGCCTCCATTGATGGAGATCCGAAGCAGGCGAATAGGTCTTCACACGGGTCCAGAGCTGCGATGTAGTAAGTTGACACCGCTCTTCTGCAACAACAAGGGTAAGCCTCTCACTTTCAGCTCATCACCATGGCCATCATGCCGCTCGCTTTTCCTTTTCTCTTCCTGGAATTTTTCTAACAGCCTGAACCCCTGCCGGAATCTCATGAGGTGTATCCTGCTAATCGCTAGTGTAATAATCACAGCATACAATTCACCATTATGCACCTAGTCTTACACGATACCGCATAATTCGGTAGTACCACGTTTTGCCTCCACTTCGGCAAATTACACCGCTGTTTTTTCCGTGTCTTTGCTGGTCACCACATGTGTATATTTGTATGTTTGTCTGTATGTTTTGCTTGTGTTAGTTAGGGTTTCCCCTTTACAGGAATACCCTGAGAGGGAACTCCCCTCTTACACATAATGCACCTTAGAGCGTGCAACACATTTTTGCTCTAAACACATAAACCAGGTTTAAACTTCACACCACACACACTATAAGGTACAGAGGAAAGCCAGTATATATCCTAGGCTTGGCTGAAACATGTAGACCTATTCTTGGATGTAGGAGCTCCTAATTACCGCTCCACGCACATCCATTGCCTTGCTTTTATTGCTGCCAGTGGCCCAAACATTAAAGAAAACATTGTTGGTAATGGGACCACTGTACAGTTTTTAACGTCACTATCACAACACCACTCTGCACACTCAGTAAGAATACCTGCTCCACTTTAAACCAGGCGTAGTAGCACACCAGGGGCACACTCAGTGTCACCAGGTGGGCCCGATAATGAAGCATGCCACCAACTAAGTTGGTGGGTGAGGGCTTCATGGAAAAGATAAGCTCTTTTCTTTTTCTTCAGTTTAAAACATACAGCTCCTTCATTATCACGTAGCACGTAGCACTGGACTAGTTCTTCTTGATAACACATATTAAATTTGGGGATAAAGACTAGTTCTCTTATCCTCTCTCTCCTCTTGATACTCCAAAAGTAGGTTACCTTGCCAGGTTGTTATGGTAGTTTAAAACTACATACACAGACACTGCAGTGGCAGGCCTGAGACATGTTTAAAATTCTTCTTAGTTGGGTGGCACAATCAGTGCTGCAGCCCACGAGTAGCATTTGATTTTTAGGCCTCGGGTACATGTAGTGCACTTTACTACATGTACCCCAGGGACTAGTTTCCCTATCCTATTTCCTATCCTATTTTAATCACCACACTTATAATTTTCTTGAAATGCACTCTCCCATCAGATCAACATCATATGGTTCAGTAAAGTGATTGTGTGTCGTTACCCCAAGCCAACCATGGGGGTATGCTGGATGTCTCAATGATCAAGAGACACAATACCCTGGCAGGATTACCAGATGAGAATATTGATCCATACAAGTCATTGATGGGAATCCTCAATGAGGTTGATCGACAATCACAGGTGGCCCATGTTTTGGTGATTTGTTCTGTTAGCTAAATATGGTAGTCACTTACTTATCTTAATGGACTGAATCAGGCGTTAAGGTAGCTTGAAAGAGATCCCAACAGGGTTTCTAGTTTAGACCCCTAAGTTTGTTTGTTGTATATGCTGCTCTTTAGGGGATATAACTTAGGCTGGTCATTAAATATCCCTTTAGCCCTCCACCATCGTTTTGTTATTTGTGGACATTGACTGTTACACACCCAAATGAATGATAGTCAATATCGAATTATATGTGTCAGTAAAGTTGGTCAGTGGGGTGTTTAATGTGAGTGCTGTGGAGCAGTGACACTATCCAACTAGTTAATCAACCTGCATACTTGAGGAGTTTTAGGTCCTCATGTGTGGCAGGGGCATTCACACACTAGATATGGTTGAAGATTTATACTGTCAAGTCTGGGAATTGCCATGTATTGAAAAGAAAAATTATCAAAATTTGACAAAGATCTCCTGACCAGTGAATCAGCGTGAGGTCGTTCTGTCAGCCAGTTAAAAAAACATATGATGTGTAGATCCTAAAAATATATGGTTGTTCTTTCTTTCCACAAAGCCCACAGGTGAAACCTTATGATTGCTAGATCTTGAAAATATACAGTTGTCCATGTTATCCATACATCCTAGGGCTGAAACCTGAGAACACATGGCAGGTTATCAAATCTGGCATTTTGCTCGCCGTTGTTTTCCAAACGTGAAATGTTTTGCTTGAACCCATAGAATACCCATACATGCCTGGCATTGCACACTCAGGAGACCTGGAGACACAACACTGAGGGAGGGTTATGTTCTTGCACACGGAGGTTGTTGAGATGTTTACCATGTTTCGGAAATAATGCTAAAAATCAGACAAACGTCATGTGAAGCACGAGCTGCCAGCCAGCTAACCAAACTGGGTGAGGGAGGTCTTGCACTCAGCAATAGAAAAGTTAGGATATATAGAAACTAAAAATATATGATTGTTACCTTTGTTTCAATGCAGCTCAAAGATGGTACCTGTAGCCAAAAGACATGTAGCTTAAACTGGCAATTTACTTGCATTCTCATTCCAAATTTCCAAAATATGCTGCACCCCAGGACATCACTTGTAGGCTGAATTAATATAATGTTTGGTATTGCCAAGCTCGAATTACCCAGCACACTAAATTTAGGGTTCAGACTTTGGTATAGATAAGAGCCTGGAGGGACTAGAGGAATAATGTTTGCTTTGAAACAATACTTTACATCTGACGATCTTCATGTTCCATGTGACTTTCTGGCCAGGTAGTCCTATAAATGAGATTTGGCACCCAGCAAAATAAACTTAGAATGTGTAAATGTAAGACATGGTATAGTATGTTTCCATACAACAGAAGGGCGATATGTATGACCCAAGATAGGTAGCATAAACAGGCATTTTGATTTAAGTTGATTCCTAGTTTTCAAAATGTATTGCAACCAATTTGTCACCTTGACATCATAGATAACTCATACATGTCTGGTATCCTGACAATCAGGAGGCCCAAAGGAACAAAGTTGGAGGTCAATTCCCACCAAAACCAGGAAGACGGTCACCCCGGCGCTCATCACCAGCCGACTGGACTACGGAAACACCCTCTACGCCGGAACCACAGCCAAACTTCAGAAAAGACTCCAACGTATCTAGAAAGCCTCCGCACGACTAGTCCTGGACATCCCCCGACACAGCCACATCTCTGACCACCTGAGAGACCTGCACTGGCTCCCCGTCAGCAAGAGGATCACGTTAAGACTCCTCACCCACGCACATAAGGCTCTCCACGACCTGGGCCCCAAGTACCTCAACAACCGCCTGACCTTCTACACGCCCACCCGCCAGCTACAGTCTTTCCACGCATCCGCAGAGCTAGCGCAGGTGGAAGATCCTTCTCCTACCTGGCAGCCAAGTCACGGAACTCCCTCCCCATCCACCTCCGGCTAACCCAGAACCATCTCTCCTTCAGGAAGCAACTCAAGACCTGGCTCTTCGAGCAGTAACGTACCCCTCCCCACCCCATGGCCTTGAGACCCTTCTGGGTGAGTAGCGCGCTATACAAGTGTCATGATTGATTGATTGATTGATGATTGATTGGTAGGCATTTAGAGAGACTGGAGGGATTTACCATGTTTTGAAAAATAAAATGCGAAAAATCTCTCAAATATTGTTCAATGCAATGCCTGCCATGCCAATCAAGATGAGGGAAGTCGGGTACCCAACCATAGAAATGTGGATATGTTAAAAGTATATGGTTGTCACATCTTTCCATAGCTAAATTGTCATTTCCCTTGCAGTTGCTTTCCAGCATTTCCAAAACGCACTGCAACCCATTTATTGTCTGTCTGCACCCTGAAACCACAGAACACCCACACATGTCTGGTACCTCAAGACATGAGAGGTCCGAGGAACAAAGCTTGGAGTCAAGGCTTGGCAAGGATATGTTCCTTTGAGAGGGAGACTTCTTTTTTCATAACAGAAACGTTGTATCTTGAATGACGTGAAAAGAAAATACTGTTAATGTCATGCTCAGAGTGTTCTACTAGCCAGCCAGTGAGGCAAGAGAGGGCTGGATCGCGCCAATATATTCCTTTGGTTATAGAGAATTAGAAAATATATTTTTTATAGCGAAACACTGGGCTGCATGATAGGGAAAGGCTGGAAATGTGCCATATTTAAGATTATACAGTGCATTCCTGTCTTTTCCCTGTGCTGGCACACAATGTGCTGTCGAACCCCCATGTAGGCACCCTTTCATCATGATGCAAGAGTGCCTGTGGTTTAAGCAGGATCCTCTGAGGCATCTTCCTCTTTCCCCTTTCTAAGTGTGCTGCAGACATAGACAAAGGACGTAACGAGCAGAAATAAATATACTTCTCCTTGTTACACCTCCCCTTGGGAGGCTTAGCAATGTGATGCATTCCCAGGTTTACCAGTAAGGGTAAATCTGGGGCTGTGCCAAAATCCATGGATGGATGTATGGCAACACCCACTCTCCACCCATGGAACACCTCCCTGGGGTAGGGAAATGCAATGCAGCAGTTTGCTCTGCGTTGCCTTACTATAGATTTTTCAGGCCATACAAGAGTTGTGTATGTTGTGTCGCTCTTGCGCACTTTTACGTGGTGCAATGGCAGCGCAAGTCTTTGATAAATGTGTCCCTCGTAGCACACCATAAACAGTGATTCAGGCACTATTTTGTGATCCGCACTAATATTACATATTTAACTGTACAGACTTCATTTCCATTATTTGGCAATGTCGCACATTTGGGCAGCAATTTCTTGTTTAGCATTCCTGGATTTATATTTATCCATTTTAGAAAGGGATTGAAATATTGAGAAAATTTGTCAAAAAAATAAAAATATCTCCATATTTTTCATGCTATCTTTATGCTGCACTGAGATTTTGATGCAGGGTTTACACCAATGTATAGCACTAAATGTGGCACAGAACCTTTTGTTTGTATGGATGCACAAATAAACCAAAGAGGTACGTGTGCTTAACCACCCTAATGCCATTTAAAAAATCTTCTGTACTCGGGTTACTGTAGGACATTGTTCTGCATTCTGTCCATCATTTGTTCTTTTTGCTTTTGTTATGTTTTTTTGCATTTAAAAAATCTTCGGCACAAAAATCCGGTCAGTGAAAGAGTTAACATTTTTCTAAAAACAGAAAATAATGTATTATATGTCAGTTGAAGTGGCAGTTAACTCCACAGTTCAAAGGACCAAACCACCAGAGAGAACAGTTTCCCACTATGGCATATTTCCGGACTGGATTTCATACTACTAACTAGGCTACATGGCGAAGTCTTCTGGTTGGAACATGAGGCCACACGAGGCTGGCCAAGCAAAATGGTGATACACATTAGGCAATAAAGCAATATCACTTACATACTCGCATCCTTAAATAATGAAACTGCCTCCTGCATCCTCTACATCTATTCTTCCACAACAAAAAGCCAGTCTTGGATATATTGCCAAATACTAAGTACTTCCCAACAACTCCATCTTGGTTGCCATAAAGGGTTAATATTTTTTATCTACATTCCTTTTAGACGTGTCACATGTGATTTATTAATAACGCAATAATCATGATAGCAACATTTAATTGCACTGTAGCGTCCAGAAGCTGTTAGGAGCCTTACAAACAATCATTTCTGCAGAACACGGGAAGTAATTAAATACATCTCTACCCTATGACTGTCATCTTATGCACTCTCTAGTGAATGAACTCAATAGGAAAACTTACAAATGGCATAGGAATGTAAGGCAAGTTCAACTTGACCTGCATCCATGTGCTCATATATGACTTCATGAGGGACATTTTCTAACATTTTGCTCTGTGTTAGCGTCCCAAAAGTGACGCTAACCAGCGCAAAATCTTTTTTTTGCTATTTACTTTCCAGCGAAAAAAAAAAATTTGGGCTAGAAAGCACCTTCAAAGTAGCAAAAAGCAGCGCAAAGTACTGCTTTGCAATACATAGCGCTGAGGGAAGTTACATGGGTGGAACATGGGCGTTCCCATGCAACCACCGATGCCTTTTGACGCAAAACCATATCTACATAGATTTTTAGACATGGTTTTGCGCCAAAAGTTAATGCCCCTTTAAAGGAGGCGCTAACAGCAGAAATGCTTTCATTTCTCCATGCTTTTCCGACTTTGTATGTATGCTGCACTGTGCAGCATGCATAAAATGTAGGAAAAGCTTTCCATTATGTCTAGTATTTTGTACAAAAAGGGAACCCTTCCTGTACAAAACATATTCTAGACTCATGCAAGCACCCTCGCGCTAAGATGTGTGTGTATGGCGCGCAGCTGCTGAAATCAGTGCCATCGCAAGGGAAAGGGAGGAGGAGCCATCCTGCTCTCTCCCTGTTGAGCAATGCAGAGTAGCCTTGTGGGGGCTTTGCCGCGGTGCGTGACTTTTTTGTAATTCTCTCCTTTTTTGGTAAATCTCCCCCTATGTGTCATAACGCTAGCACAGTATTGTGGTTTGTAACCTGATTCTTTTTATTTACAGCAAACATATCTTGTAGTTTGAATTTACAATGAACAACAAATATTAGCCTGAATGTTATTTAGGGCTACCATGGGTAGCAACATGGTGTCTATGATATGTTGTCTGGTATCTTATTAGTTTTCAAAGACCTATCTTTCATAGATCACGGATCAGAAGCAAATGTTCAAAAGCACCCAGCACTATCATGGTAAACATTACTTCACAGACTTAAAGGAGGCACACATTAAAATCAATTATGCTATTTGAGTGGAAATGCTAAATATAATGGCTAAAGTTTAAAATGGAAGAACCACCGTTTAAGCAGCAATGAATGTTACTTTAACTTTGGTATATATTATTTGCTAATCCTTTTACATGCTACTGTTCCAGTTGTCAGTTTCTCCAATGATTTTACATTACGCTTTTCAGTGTTTGCTCATATTCACCAAGGCCTGTCCTCATCCAGCCTGCTAATGAGCTACTACTAACAGGCTGTGGACAGATTGCAGATGTGAAGCACTTTTAAAGCTAGTGTTGCATTGCTTCCAGTGAAATGTGCTCTTTCATGCTCCGAGTAATAAATTCCCCTCGCCTCTGATTTAGCACAAATTGCACCCCAGAGATGTTACAAAAAAGTGTTAAAAGTCATCTTCTGTCAAGAGCTCAACACTCTTCCATACAGAATAAAATACAGTGGCAAATGTTCCCTTTCCTTTTTTCTTCATCTCTTGCTTGCTGGGTTTTAAGAATCACTAACAAAACTGCAATCACCCAATTCACAAACGTAAACCTAGCCCTGAAGTCTAAGTTTAGACATAAAGTCTAACTTGTGACTTGAAGTATAGGTTTAGACCTAAAGTTTAAGTTTAGACCTGAAGCCTAGCTTTGGACCTGAAGTTTAACTTTAGACCTGAAATCTAACTTTAGGACCCGATTCACAAAGGCCAAAGTCTCATTTTATGACTTTCGGTATTCACAAAAAGCATTTACTACTTGTAAAGCCCCTTTGTTAATCACGCCAAGACTTCAGTTCTAAATTTAGACTTCAGATCTAAAGTTAGACTTCCGGTCTAAAGTTAGACTTCAGATCTAAGTTTCCCTTTGTGAATCAGACTCCATGTAATTGCCTCAAAAGTTAAATATATAATTTCTCGTCATAAATATTCACGGTGGATATTCTGAAAAACCAACCAGGATATTAATATTTAGGGGATTGACACGCCCAGCTATGCTTCACAATAATGCAGGTCCACTTTCAAAGGTTTGCCGTCAGGAAAGGCCACTGGAACTCTGCGAACGGGGGCTAAATTAAGTGGCAGGGTTCACTGAATTAGGAGGCAAGACTACATTTGCGCATTTTGCGAAAATAATATTTGTTTAGTTGTTCATTTTTTTCACATGTAACACTATTTGGGCATAGACTTCACCGCCTTAGTACTAGGTTTACACCAAAATACAGCAATAAGCAACTGGAATTTCACTTTCCCTGTTTAACAACATATGCTATTGAATTTTTAGTAACTTTTTATCTGATTAACAAGCAAAATCCTTTTCTTGGAAAGAAAATCTATAACTTATGTAGCAGTTAATTGATTGATTATGTGACAAATGTGGCAAATCCATAATTATGCAGAAAATGCTGTGGCTGCAGAATCACTTAATTCCAGTGGCCCAAATGTGAAATCCTAATGCCCCACCCATTTACTGGTGAGTGGGGTATGTGAGAGGGGGCGTCATGTTTTTTAGCACCAAAAAATAGCTGTAATTTCCTCAAACAGTAACTCTGCCCCTAAACCTCTTGCTGTGTCACCTACTGAAAGTTCTGTCATGGGAACAACTCCCTAAATAACCCTTGCAATAAAACTTCCCATATGCTGATTTCCATACCAGATGCCTCAATATTTTTTGCAATGACACATCAACACCTTTCACAGAATACGCTCAAAGTCCTGACGGTGTAGAGGCAAGATGGCCGCCAGACTGCTGTAGAGAGCAGTCGCACATATCCCTTCTCCTGGACCCAGGGATTGAGCAGCTGGACATGGAGTAAAATATGCTGAATCCACATGGTATATTCTGGTCTAGTGGCAGCATCGGCAGCATCGGCATTAAGGCATTACAAAAGGCGCTTATGACTTTGGGATCCTACTATTGTGAGCATTTCAAGAAGGCAATTGTGGATGGTATTAATATAGCCTTAAGAATGTCTCACCGCACAGGCACTATACCAAAGGTCACGTTAAATAAACGTGCAACATCGACGACTATTGCATCAAGTGGCGCGACCCAGAAAATCCAGGCCAAGAAAAGCGAGAGATCGGCAAAAGATAAAGAAAAAACTGACCCCAAAGCGGAGACTAAGGCAGCGCCACAAACAACACAATCAGAGACTCCTGGAGCTAAAGGACAACAGAGGCGCTCTCATTCGGAGACCGGATCAACAAAGCAGGCGAGTACAGTACCTTCTACCAGCAGAGACTTGCGCCAATCCACGGTCACGGAGGCATTCGCAGGGAAAAACCAACAGGTAAACTCGGCTGCTGCTGGAGGTGCCGAGGGAGTTACGGAGCGAAGCTCGAAGCTGAACGCGGAAACGGACCGCGAGGACGCAGGCACGGCGGTTGCCAGGCAACCAGGGTCTGAGACGCTCACGCCTCTAGCGGGAAACACGCAGAAAGCCGAGTATGATGCAGAGCCTGCCGAGGACGCCAACTTGAGCAAGGACGTGAATGCAGACAGCGAAGCAAGCGGCGAAATAAGCCTAGAGACGGGGAATAACACAAGTAAGCCTGGCAAGGGACACTCGATGGAAAAGGCCATGTCGGCAAATGTTAATAATGCCCAAATGCTTGAGGCACTGTTGGAAGTTGAATTAGCGCCAACACCGGGGGAAAGGAACGTATTGGCTCAGTCTAACTGGGGCAGTATAAAAAGTATTCAGAGTCACACAACAAAGGGGGTCAAAGGGAGGAGAGTACGCTCGCCGGAGGGAGAAAAATTTTACACAGTGACTGAGGGGTCAGGCTCTTCCTTGTTGGGGTCAGAGGAAGAGGAAGAGTGTACTACTACAGACCTATCATCAGGGTCAGAAACTGAAAAATCTCTCTCTAGCGAACATAGAAATAAGGAGACACAAAAAAGAAGAAGAAGAACAATGATAAGGCGCGATAGAGAGACGGATAGAGCAGCGACAAGCACAAATCGCAAATTGTTGTGGGATTATGGTAGCGCCTCCAAGATGTATCAGGACCAAGATTTGGGGGCCGCATCCGAGAGCTATCCCCTTAATGCCTCTGATAACTTAAATGATAACCCGCCTCAAGCAACTCTGGACGGTATGTTCTCTATGCTGAAGCAAATGCATTTAGAAGCTCGCTTAGAAAGTAGACGAGCAAGGCAGGATACAAAGAAAATACAAGCGAGCATTAGGAAAATGAACAGAAAATATCAGGAAGTTGAAAGTAGAGTCGAACAAGTAGAAGAAAGAACTGGGAAATTGGAAGACGAGGTCACAGACTGGCAGAATACAAGATCAGAACAAGGGAAGGTGATCGAGGACTTGCAGTGGAAGCTGGAAGATTTCGAGAATCGCCAAAGGCGGAACAATCTACGCTTTCTAGGCATAGAGGAAGGACTGGAAGGGAAGGACCCGAGGGGGTTTATGGTTAAACTGCTAAATGATGCATACCCAGAGGCGCAGTGGCAGTGGGAAGTCGAAGTACAGAGAGCGCACAGATTCCCATTGACGCAGAAGGGGGGGAAGAGGCAGTAACCAAAATGGCAGTAATCAAAATGGATTGCCTAGGGCAATGTTGGTCTTTTTTGGAAACTTCTTGGCTAGGCAGGAAATTTTTGAGACCGCAAGACCAGAGAGGAAAAAATCAGTTGAAGGGATTACCTTTTTCACGAGGCCCGATTTCTGCCACACTACTGTGGAAAGGAGGTGGAAACTAAGGCAGCTTATCACTCCTTTTCAACAACAGGGCTCAGAAGCATACTTGATGTATCCATCTAAGTTAAAAGTGGTTACAAGGGGCCAATTAGAATGTTTTTCTCGGAAGTAAAGGCAGGAGAATACCTTGCAGAGATTACAGAGCTTCAGAAAGGCAGGAAGAGTAAGGAATCAGAACCAGCATAGGATAAACAAGGAAAATATTAGGCATACTGTATATTGGGTTTTATGATGATAAGATGGTTAACTAGGGTGGGAGAAGGAAAGCGACACTACAGCAGTACGCAGCCACACATAGGTCAACTTGACCTATTTGCCTGTGACAAGGGGGGGGGTCAGTAAGGGGAGGGGGGGAAAGGGGGGGCTGGGGGAGGGGGGACAGGAAGGGGGTGGTAAAGAGATAAGGTTTTGTACAGCACAAAATAAAAAGATATGTAGACTCACAAAGGTGGCAGTAAAATATCTTGAGGTATTGTTTTTTGGTCTTTTGTACAAAAGCAGATGGCATTAAGAATTACTACAATTAACATATGTGGGTTAAACGATGGGGGTAAAAGGCAGAAAGTAGCGGCCATGTGCAGAATGTTAAAATTGGATATTATATGTCTACAGGAAACACATGTGAGGGGGAAGGATAGGTATCTTTTGGATCAACTAGGGTTTGATGTATTAGCACACACGCAGCAAGATACTAAAACAAAAGGAGTGGCCATACTGGCAAAAAAAGGTTTGATGAAAGTAGAGAGAAAGAAGGAAGACGTGGATGGTAGATGGGTGATGATAGAAGGAGAAATATCTGGATGCCGCTACACAATTGTTTCTGTATATGGTTCCAATGATGACAAACCGAGTTATTTGATTATCTTGATACCGAATTGCCTCTATGGCCTGAACCAATAATTGTGTGCGGAGATTTTAAAATCAATGGGCTAACAGGGTTGGGTATGATGGGAGGGGGGATGAAGGGCGAGCGCAAGAAGAGAGTAAGAAAAGCCATTGTCAATCTAATGAATAACAATGCGCTGGTAGACGTCTGGTTGGCATATAATTCTATAGGGACAGGTAGTACTTTTTATTCTGCCCCTCATAGAAGTATAGCCAGATTAGACTACTTCTTAGTCTCCAGCCCATTGGTATCAGAAGTAAAAATAGAGATATTACCTCGAGTTTCCTCAGATCACAACCCACTGGTGTTGACTATCTCCCGGAACCGCAATACTAGTCACAAAGAGTACTGTTGGACATTTGAAAGAGGGCTGCTCAGAGAAGATGACTATGTAAGCAGAATTAAGCTATGGATTACACAGTTCTGGGAGGCGAACAGAGGTACGGCAAACGCAGGTATGGTCTGGGATGCATTCAAAGCAGGGATAAGGGGGGAAACACTAGCTTATACTCTATATAGGAGTAAAAAGGAGAAAACGGAGTTAACCAGTAGGCTACAGGATTTAAGGAACCTAGAACAACAGCTCATTCAGCATGTTATAAATCAAGAACCTCTGGAGCAGGTCCTACTAGAAATAGAGCTGAAGAAGGCAGAAACTGGGGAAAAATTGGCTAATAAAGCGGCGGCTAATTATTTAGCAAAAAAAGAAAAGTGTTACGAGTTCAATGAGAGGGTTGGACATATGCTCGCAATGCGCACTAGACAGGACCTGGCAGCCGGGGAAATTAAAGAAATTAAGAATAAATGCGGGAAGGTTGTAACTAAGGTGGAAGAGGTGAGGGAGGTGTTTAGAGAGTTTTATTCTGAATTATATGATCAAGACGTGAGGAGCAAGGAAGATGAGATAGAGGATTATTTGGCTGGTATCCCACACAAGGAACTGTCCCTGGAAGATAAAGAGACTTTGGAGGCACCATTAACTCTGAGTGAACTACATAATGCAGTATTAAAACTCCCCTCGGGAAAGGCCGCAGGACCTGATCAGATACCGGCAGAATTTTATAGGACGTTTTGGGATACATTGGGGATAGACATGTTGGAAACTTTAAGGCATGCACAGACAGGGGAGAATACACCAAACTCATGGGCTGGTGCAAGTATAGTAGTTATTTTAAAAAAGAATAAACCACATTTGGATCCTGGTTCTTATAGGCCGATCACGCTTATGAATGCGGACGCCAAAATATACTCCAAGGCTCTATCACAAAGACTTAGCAGAGTAATTGAGGGGTTGGTATACACAACACAGCATGGTTTCATACCAGGTAAAGGGACTACGGAACACACAAGGAGAATGGTTACCATACTGGATGTCACGGGAGCTGCAGGAGACCCTGCCTCAGCCATTTTCTTAGATGCAGAGAAGGCCTTTGACAGGGTCTCCTGGTGTTACTTGTGGAAAGCCTTGGAGTGGTTTGGGATAGGTACAGGCTATATACAGGCCATAAAGGCGTTATATGTAGCCCCAACAGCTAAAGTGAGGATTAATAGAGGGTATACAGAGGATATACATATAAAGCGTGGTACAAGACAGGGTTGCCCGGCCTCACCACTGTTATTCGCCCTGTACCTAGACCCTTTTTTGCGGAGGTTAGAAGGAAATTCGAACATCCCCCCGATTGGTTTACATGGCTATGCATATAAGACACTTGCATATGCGGATGACGTGGCAGTGGTCACACCAGATCCAGAGTCAGCCATTATTGAAATCGAACAGGAGGCTACACTCTTTGGCACATTTTCAGGGTATTCACTAAATAAAGGAAAAACACAAATAATTAAAAATAAGTGGGTAAACTATCATGATATAAGAATAGCACCTGAAGTCACTTATTTAGGGGTGAGGATAACGCCCGAGTTAGATAGATTAGTTGAAATTAATATGAGACCATTGTTAGAGAAAATTAAAACAAATACAGAAAGAATGAATAACTTGCATTTGACCTTAATGGGCCGAATAAATGTTATTAAAATGATAACATTCCCTAAAGTGCTGTATCTACTCAGATCCATACCCCTATATTTTGAAAATTGTTGGTTTAGTAAATTAGAATCGATTTTGAATAAATTCATTTGGGTGAAAGGGAAAACAAGAAGAGCATACAGACACTTAACGGTAGATAGGGAAAAAGGGGGCTGGGGGGCACCGGATTTTAGACTCTATTACTGGGCTGCGGTGTTACAATACAGCAAGGTGTTAATAGGTGGAGGAGGTCTGGAGCACCCAACGAATAGGGAGATGGGCTTACCTAATGTGTATGCCGTATTGTTGGGGGAGGAAGCCGAGAATGGGTTTTTCAATACAACTGAATTCATGTATTTTAAACACACGAGATTTAAGACTCTGAAAGCAGTATATAGGGTGTGGAAAGGAGTGGCTAAAAAATTAGGGCTAGGCAGATTTAATAACTATACAAGATTGTATACAAATAGCTCACTGCCGAGGGAGATCTTTAAGGACGCCACTATGTATGATTGGCATAATAAAGGCATAGTGCAGATAGGGAACTTACTGGACGGGCAGGGCAATATTATGCAGTTTGGAGCACTCAAAGCAAAGTTTGGACTAGAGCATAGCAGTTTCTATAAATACTTACAAGTGAGGAGTTTCTTAACACAAAAACAAGGTGGCCCGCTCGGGTTGGGGAAATGCAAAATTATGGATTATATAGAAACAACCACCAAATGTACAATAAGACATCTTTATGCAGAATTGAAAGGAACTAAGTCAGATGAAAGGGCAAAATTTTCACAAAAATGGATGGAAATACTGGGGTCAGGCTCAGAAATTTTTCAGGAGTCACTAGATCTGGGTAGAACGGTGTTATGTTCGGCAACCCTGCAATCGCAACACTTCAAAACATTATTTTCACTTTACCATACACCGGCTAGAATCGCCCAGTGGGGTGGAACAACAGGAATAACTTGCCCACGATGTAACGCGACCGGAGCAGATATTGTGCATATGTTTTCACAGTGCCCACAACTATTTACTTTAAAAATGGCGATTGAAGACTTTTTTGATAAAACGCTTAGGATTAAGATTAAGCTTCTAGATGAATTAATTATTTTAGGGGTGGTAAACACGATAGAAGCTATGCCTGTAGAGTTTATTTTTGTTTCGATAGCAGTGTTCCGCATCTGCATAGCAAGGAATTGGCTGAATAAGGCTCCTCCATTATTTTCAGATTGGATTGCTAGCCTCCTCACTATTTATAACTTAGAAAAGGCAATATATGACAGGAAAGGTAGAAGGGCTAAGGCCTTAGGCAAAAAAATATGGCAACCAATTACGACGTGGTAAACTAGTAGGATAAATCCAGAATAGTGCAAGAGAAGTTTGATTTGATTTATTTTAGAGGGCTGTTTTTTGGTTGATTATATCTGCTTACGATATGAAAATTGTATATAACAAAACAATGAAATGTATATGTATATGTACTATATAACCACCTGAGAAATCGGAATGTGCTGTAATACATATGTTGGAATATGTGGAAAAATTTTGGAAAAATTTAATAAATATGTTTTAAAAAAAAAACACCTTTCACAGAATACTCCTCTCCAGTAAATTAAAGAAAAACAACATTTACCCTTTTAAATATTCCTTTCTGAAAAAAGTTATAGGTACATCTTAATTTCTTAAAATGTAAACAAAGGAGTATCTCAAGTGTCAAGAAGATTTAAGCAACATATTTTTGCCATTGAATCATAGTCCAAAACCAGCGATGAAAAAATATCCAAATGCAGGTGTGTGTTCTTCTTAAATTCTACCTTATTATTTCTTATGAAGAAAATACAGCCAGAAAAAACAGCCTACGCGTTTCGCCCCTTCAGGGACATCATTAGAGCTGTAAAAATACAAAAGAAAAAGATATAACTGATGATTTATGTGATTTTCACAAAATTATTCTAATCACAATCTTTAACCTGTCTAGCCTATATGCCATTCTAAACGTTATTCCGAATATCAGGTCACTTCGTCTGCCTATATAACAATCTTCTTTGTCTTCATATCACAATGCCAGAAAGCAGATAGAAAAATGCAAAACAGATCCCACCTGGTAGGAAGGTCATTTGGTAAAATGTTGGAATGATTTATTATTTAATTAAAATTGTATTAATATTTTTTAGAACTAGAAAGGGGGAAATTATATTCATAACTACTATCTCATATCTGAGAAACTCAATCTCGTCACATTAAATAGGTCTCACCTCACCTTTGAAATAAAATGTATGCTCAATTCCAATCTCTGCCTCAGTTTTAGTAGAAAAACTTCTTTTAAGCTTGCTCTGTAGTGTGCAACAAGAATGGGCAATGGACCAGAAAATATTGTAAAAAAAATGTATATTAGTTTAACCACTGGGCTCAAGGTTAACTCTATTTTTCAAGAAACAATTTTCTGCACTCACCTAGAACAATTATTAATTAACCTCCAATTTTGGTATCAATTTGTTCATTCTTCTTATACGTTCTGTGAAATTTCACCTTTCTAAAAAATCGAATCACTAGTATTTTGTCTACAAATAAAGATTCACACGAAACTCCATTATGGTTCCACATCTCTTAAAGACCAATTTACTTCTAATCAAGTCTCTAAAATAACCAAACAAGTTGCACTGCTCGCTCACCTTAAGTTAACGCTGTCAGTTATAGTGATCTTTGGCGATATTAATCCTGGTACAATCACCCTCCTGCAATATCCAAAAGTGAACCGGATATCTCTTATTCTCAAACTCCCTGCAATACAAAAAAGATCTTAAACCCTTATTCGTTCAAGCAATCACTGCTAATTCCTTCTAAACCCGTTCCCAATCCTACCTCCAAAGTTTCGCACATCGATCCGACGACCAGTTCGATAAATCCCGCCGTATTATTACAGGTAGCGGTGATGGACATTTAAAGTGTAATCCAACCAATCAAAAGCTGTCCATTTTCCCCGTTAAAAAGCATGTAATGCTTTCCTCGTTCTCTCTAAGGTCCGCTCCTACGTCCCACAACTGGAAATAATATCAAAAGTTTCCTATTGCTGATATCTACTAATCAGAAGTGTATTTCAGTGTTGCACCACCATCCAGGCTACCGCCATATGGCCCGCCCCGTGTAAACGCTACGTCTTTCCACCCAACTGTAAAAAAGACTAGATCGACTTGAATGTTTCCTGCACTTCCCTTCAATAGCGCATAAACAAACTTTATTAATCCAGCCAGTCTGGCTACAGTAATCTTGCACTCACCATCCTTATCTGCATCTTTTAACCCTCGGACCGCACTGACCGTTATATTTATATCCCCCTTAGTTCTTGATCTTCCGGCGCACGGGGCTCTGGTCTAATGAATAACGAACCTTCTTGTGGATGGTGCAACGTTACTATAAAGGTACGAAATATGTCACTCACCCGAGGGAGGTGATTCATTATTCTATGTACGATCTGTCATCCATTTTGAACCACACGTAGTCGGCTATGATAGATATATGCTCGTTAGAGATGACTACTAGGCTTAGCCCCGTTGGGAGGGAGGGGTGAGGGGGGGTGAGCAGACACCAAACCAAATTGAGAGTGTGCAAAAGGCCGCTTTATTGAAACAGGTGCATATTCACAACAATACAAACCTGGCAAACGCCTCACAAAACTAGTCCTCACTAATTAAAATATTACCTTACAACCCCAAACGTCAGGCCCGCCCCTAATACGTCACAATCCCCGCCCCCACCCAGCACAACATAATTACAATTCAAACAATACCAAAACCTGCATAATCATTTAAACATCATCCCAACCCAAAAGCATAACATCACATTCCAAAAATTGCCCACCAACAACTTACATTACCCAAAACCGTGTAACCACCCCACGAAACAGCTATTTAAACTTTTCCAGCCATAGCCCAATTTTAACAAAATCCCAACAACCTTCATGTCCCTGCTGACAAAGAACCCCCAATTTCCGCACGGCACCTGTTCCAAGTGCCAATGAACAAAGTATAAACCCCATATCCACCTGTTCTGACAAACGACCCGCAAATCTAAAAGCTAGAAAAATAAATAAAAACCCCGGGGAAAAAGAAGACAGAGCAAGCAGAAAAATTAGGGAGGGAGGGAGGGAACATTTTTCAAGTTAAACTAATGAGCTCCCGGCCACCAGGTCATTCAGCCTAAAATGGTGGCCGGGAGGAGGAGTCAAGGAAATATATAAGTGGGCTCCCTCAGTAGGAACCAAGGGAGCCCAAAAGGAGCCCAAAACAAGCCCAAGGCTAGCGCTCAGCAGGCACCCCCCCCACTAACCCCTCCCAATCAGTCCGGGGGGGGGACTTCCCTGCGGTCGGCTGCCCCCCCCAAGCCCCCCTTCTACCCCATACTGTAGGACGATGTCCAGTTTTCAACATACATAGCTCCTTCCTTTTTATCCTACTTTTGATCTGAGTAGGACGCCATATGTATCATGAGGACATTAGGGAAATTCTGATCTTTAACCCTGTTTTTTTTTTTTATAAAAAACGTTAATTATTCTGACACTAACAGGAAAGAAAATAGGATTCTCTTCTCGGCTGACGAGAGATCCTCCCCGAAAGACTTGAAAAACGTGGACCATTTGAATAATTAATCCAGTGGAACTTTCCTCTACCCCAGGTACGTTTCACTTTGTAAAAATGCATTAATACACTACCTGTAGATGATCAGAAGGAAATTGGAGATGGAAAAAACCTATATTATATCTCCCCTCTAACTCATTTATAGAACTTGAAATGAATTGTTTCCCCTGACCGCCTCCGTATTAATTATCTTTCTGCTAGCCTGGAAATATTCCTACGAAGTGATTTACACCACTATGATAGGTATATGTACGGACCCTGAACTGAATGAACCTGGCTGATTTCGTAAATACTCTAGCCACCTTGAAATCAGTTACGATGTCCTTTTATGATACCCCCAATGTTTTTAATGAATGATTGATTTAGAATAACCATCTAGGAATGAATGAGTGAATGTTGGAAATTTAGATTCGGAGTAACCATATAGGAATGAATGACTGAATGTTGGAAACTTAGAATTATGATTCTTTTGTCCTCACCTGGGTCTATATCCTCTGTCTGAACCTCGCTCCCCGATCGTGGGGGGTCATATCTTGGGAGCAACAACATGACATCAGAGCCATGACACCTATATTCAACAGATTTATCTTGATAATAAATTAATCATGTTTTTAGCAATCATGAAGGAAATATGTATTAGACCATATAGTCATCCTATACTAAGAAATGTTTTTGATTTTTAGAATGTATGTTCCCCTCCCAGGCTGTACCTGCTTGCCCTGACGAAGGTGCCCAACGCCGAAACGCGCGTTGGCGTCATTTATAAGAACAACAGTACCCTAGTCCCTGAGGACAACGGTTTTCCATCTAACCTGCCTTTTTACCTATGCACCCCCGTCCATGCAACTATGATTCTATCTTTTGTTGCAGGCTTTGTTGTACCTATATGACTGAATTGTATGAATGTTTGTGAGTGTGATTGACCCCCTGAAGATACTAGTGTCTGTTAAGTCCCTAGAATTACCCTGGAGTGAGTGGAACACTGATCATTATGAACAAACCTTTTTTCTTCTAATGTGATATGAAATATCCCCTTTTCCCTATCTAGTGAATTCTGTATATTTATATATCAAATGTTTTTTAGATATGTCAGATCCTATGAAAATAAAAAATATATATTTTAAAAAAAAATATGGACTGATTTAAGTACTATCTGGATGTCATTGGCTCTGCTGCATAGTTAATGTTGCTCCATATATAACTGTTGTGGATCCCTTAGAGGACCTTTGGTTATCTATCTTGGCAGTGTTTTGCTATTTCTATTTATTTTGCTCTAATCCCCTCCCTTCATGCCTATATCAGTAATCTCCCTGGGGAACCCCCTTCTATTGTGTACTACCAGATTTCCCAGCATACTTCTGAAAAGAAAGTGATATCACTGTAAACGCTCCATCTGTGATCCCTTCATTATCCTGAATATCATCATCCAGGGTGGCCATCCGCCCCTGATTTGCATGAATCCCGTAGTGCACAGCGTTGCGGTTGCAGATTAATCGCACCTGTGCCCTGGAGACCGCACACAATTTACATCACCGCCGCAGAGAGTTTTGCGGCCTACGGGCCAGACAGCCATGAGACTTATGAGTGAGCAGTGGGAACCGCTTGTGCCTAAGCGTACACCCGCGGCTGTGAGGAGAACTACATGAGGTGAGCCGCCACGAATACCCGCTGCCTGAGTACTGTGAGGCGGAGGAGACGACTCATCACGCATCTGGCGACCGCGATAAAGCCTGGGTGGCTTGCGGGGGTGACTCGGGCTGGACTCGGAGTCTCCTGCCGGAGCTGTTGCCACCACACGCCGCATTCTGGGAAGCCGGTCGGTGAGTGAGCTCAACAAGCGCTAGCTGCAGTGAGGAGTGGGCAGGAGTGGCCCGGCGACGCTAATCAAGAACCTGGAGCCCATATCTATGAGACTGGCTGCCACCCTGGGGGGCGCAGCAAAGGCGTTGGGGAGATACCATCAGTGGCACCTGCTCCGCGGATAAGATAGGACGCTGCAGGAGACGCGCGAGCGCGTCAAACAAGATGGCGCCATTAACTGAGCTCCATAACTCCCTCAGCCCGACTTCTTTTCAAACGCCGATTTTTGTGTCAGGAAGTCGGCGAAAATGCTGGCGCTTACCTCACAAAGTGCTTGCCGACTTGTGGAGTGATTTTGGGGCGATTTCTTGTTGAGGAAGTACGATTTCTGGCTCCATGGTTCTGGACCCCGGTCTCTCCTTCAGGTACTGCCGAGTTTGAGTGCTTGGGGACGGAGCAACTTCTGTGACAGAGCCTGGCTTGGGCCTAGCCACGCCTCCAGTCTAATTTAGCTGCTGCACCTGCTGCTTTTAAGAGTTTGTTGGTGTGTTTGGTGATAATTACCTCATTTTTCTTGCATTTTGAGGCTGTTTTTCTTCTTTTTATCAATTTACACATATTGCAGAACATTTATTTCACCTCAAAATGGATTCTAAGAATTCCAATGCTAATAAACGTAAGCAGCAGGTTTCTCCTCCTCCAGCAAAGTCCAAGATGGTAGAGTCTTCAGACCCTGCTTTTGCTCTAATTTTGGAGGGAATTAAAGCACTACGCTTGAATACTGATACAATTGCTTCAGAAGTCAAAAATATCCGCAAAGATATGGCCTCTATGTCAATGAAAATTTCTGACAATGCCATTAAAATTCAGGATAATAAAAACAAAATTGACACTTTTACACCTTTACTGGCCAAAATTGTTCCAATGCATACTGAACTGTTGGACATGGAAAATCGTAATAGGCAATACAACCTGCGTATTTTTAATTTGCCTGAAGAAGTTGAGGGGACAAGCTGTTGTTTATATCTTGAATCTCTTCTACCGGGCCTTTTGAATATAAAATTCGCTGAAAAATTTGAGATTGATAAAGCCCACAGAGTCCCTTCCCATCGGAATCCTAGACATACTAAACTCAGGCAAATGATTTTCAAGGTTCTGCGTCATCATCATTTGGTCCTCATTCGCAAGGCTGAAAGAGAAATTCCTTCCTTATTAGTGAATGGGACCAACATTTTTATTCACCAGGACTTTGCCAAAGAAACTGTTGCTATTCGCAAAGAGTTTTCTGCCTATCGTCCACCGCTGCGACACCTTGGATTTAAATATGGTCTTTTTGATCCTTCAACGATGCATGTCTGGAAAGACAATGTCTCCAAATCTTTTCAAAGTCCTGAAGATCTTCGTTTGTTTCTTGATCAGCAAGCTCCTCCATCTATGGATACTCAGGATCCTAATACTTGAATTCGAATAGCCTGGCTTTTCTTGTCACATCTTTGCATATTCTTATACTTATGGGCTCCAACGGTTTCTGGCCATTCTTGTGGAACGGGTGTGCGTTTCTTTGTGCTTATTTATGTTCCTTGTTTGTCTCCTTTCCTTTTTTGCTTTCTTCCTATTGTGTCTTTCCTTTTCTTACTCTCTGCATAGAGTCGCTCCTTTTCCATGGCTGTTTCTCCATTTCTCTTTTTCTGTGTCATTCTTTTGCCCTTTTCTCTTAATGCACAATGGCCAATATTCATAATGTTAAAATTGTTTCTCTTAATGTTAAGGGTTTGAGGCATCCGGTAAAACGCACTAAGATCTTAGATTACTTGGGTGCGTGTAAAGCTGACATTTGTTTTATTCAAGAAATGCATGTTGATGATAAAATTCTCCAATATATGAAGAAAAAATGGGTTGATAATATTGTTTCCTCCCCTGCACAGGGAAGAAAAAATGGGGTTGCAATTCTCTTTGCAAAACGGTTACATTGTCAGATTCTTAGTAAGTTTACAGACTCAGAAGGTAGATTTATAGTGGTTAAGGTTAAAATTCACGACTCAATTTACTTTTTGCTTAATGTTTATGGTCCTACGGCTGAAGACCCTTCTTTCTGGTCTGCTTTAACTTCTGAGGTACTGAAGTTGGGGCAGGTTCCTTTGATTGTTGGGGGGGATTTTAATGTAATTATTGATCCGTTACTAGATAGGCTTTCCACTACAAAATTCCGTCCTCCTAAAGTGTTTCATGCCTTTAAACCTTTCCTTCACACAACCAAATTAGCTGATATATGGAGGTTACACTTTCCTACGGAGAAAAGGTTTTCCTTTTTCTCTAATCCCCATAATTCTCATTCAAGAATTGATTATTTTTTGCTTTCACCTTCTTCACTTCAACCAGCCACCAACCCTGTTATAGGTAATATTGATGTTTCGGACCATGCATTGATTTCCTTTGTGTTAAATATTTCCTCTACTTTTACTAAGCAAAATCGTTGGCGTATGAACACAAATATAGTTCTCAATGATAAACATAAGTCCAAACTATTACAAAACATTCAAGACTATTTTTTATTCAACACAGAAGGTTCAACTTCTATTGTGAATAGGTGGTATGCCTTTAAGCCTACATTAGAGGTGCCACTATTTCTATTATTTTTTTTTTTTTTAAGTAAACAAGGGGGACCCACTTAATGGCTTTGGACCATGGGTATTGGCTATTTAAGAGAACAAAGGTCCTAAGCTCAAAACAATTTCTGGAAAAAATGAATGACATATGGACCACAATCGGACACCATGTACAGTTCTTCTAATACCCAGCCGGGCATAGAATTTATTTTAGGAATGTTTGACAAAAGGTCAATTTGAATCTTTCAATTACATAACAAACATAATATTGTTTGAAGTGAGGCACAAGCCTGTACCAAACTCATAAGAATAAGGAAAAAGTTGTGAAAAAGGGTGCAGAGGAAAGAATATTTTACATCAGGCAAAGGAAGAGTTGAGCAAAAAAAGTGGTACTGCTTTAGAATTTATATTAGCAGTATTCCCAGTAGTAGAACATACACCTAGCAAATCACAATAAATAACAATGTATGTCTACATAGCAGTGTCGACGGCGTTTCGATCCTATGCTCTAAAATAAAAGGATCATCATCAGGACTTAATATATGCCTGGATTTAAACAATTAAGCCTGTAAAGGAAAACAGGGGAAAACAGAGAGACAAACATATATTAGAGAACGCTACTCTGTTTTTTGCAAAGATATAGACAAGGAGTCAACTTCGTCACACAATATCTGACATGCACTTTCGAAATCGCAGTGCGGTGGATGGTGTTTATCTTCAATGGCGGCGATCAGAATAATGCGCAGTGAGTGGGGAGTGCCTATTTTGTAAAAGAGAGTCACTTCCGTGTGGGTGAGGAGATGACACCTTGTGAATGAACGAGCTACTGGGATAACGGATACACGACAAGTAAATGAGGCATTGGTGGGGGAGTGCAAGTCTAGAAAACATTTAACGTGAATTGTGCTAGATAAGAACGGGCGTACCCAGCGGTGGTTTTGACGCACTTTCATTTGATGTTGGCCTCGAGGGTACGGTTCATTGACGAGCGAGAGGCTGTGAATTAATGGACATGATTAAGACTCTGATAAGGCTCGAGTTGGTGCTCGTGAGCTAACGTGATACTAGCTGCAACCATTACCTATGTCTTTAATGGCCTGGAGCGCCTACCCAATCCTGGCTGCCACGTGAAGAGGGAATAAAGTGATGAGCAATCTGCGGGCAAGAGATGGTCCAGATTAAGCACGGGGCACAGTGTGGATAATCATCTTGAGGGGCAGGGACTGGTACTTGCTCACCTTTTCAAGGGAAATTATATCCCGTGGCAGCGTCACTTGGCTAAATAAAGTTGAATGAGCGCCTAGTTTGGCGTTCTCACTCGGATTGCCGGGGCTCTGTAGCGGCGGTCACTGGATAAAACAATCCGCTACAATAAAAGGGGAGAGAGATACCGTCAGGGTAGAGCGTGCCTTGCTACTGAGGGTGTCAGTGCAGCGGGCTAGGGCAGGGGCTGGGCTGGGTCTTACCTCGCTGTAAGCAGGATGCCGATGCATCTGTTCCGCGCTGGCGTTGCAGCTTCCGTATGGAGAAGTCTGCGGGCAGGGATTTGAACGGGTGGCGGTCATGTGACTTGGGTCATGTGAGCCTCCGTGTTTATTGTAGCGCTGCCACGGGATATAAGTTGAAGGCGATCTTTTGTTTGTGTGCGATAAAAGAAAAAATATTTTGATAACTGAGTCAAAATCAAAAGACATAAATCATTGTCAGGGTAAATTAATAAAGTTTTGTTTATCCGTAAATCACCATTCATTGTTTCAATCAACATTGGAGGTATAGGCAAAAATCCCCTAGTTTATACTTAGTACTAGAGCAGGAATCCAACTTACAAAATCTAATGCTAAATTTCGCTTTAACGCCAATAGATCTGGAAAACTTCTTGCAAACTATTTACGTATTAAGAGGGACAAAACTCAAATAACATCGATTTGTAGTCCTAATGGTCGAGTTGCTATTTCTCATAATGATATTGTACATGAATTTTTAAATTTTTATTCTCATTTATATAGTAAACCAGTACCCTGGGATGACTCTTTAATTGATTCCTTTTTAAATCAGTACAAATGACCTCAAGTCTCTCCTTCAGACAGATTAAGTTTAGATTCTCCGATTAATTCTGATGAAATTCTACTTGCTATCAAATCACTTCCCAAGAACAAATCCCCGGGCCCAGATGGTATCCCTGCTGAATTTTACAAAGAATTTCAATCTTACCTTTTACCTTATTTAAGTTCACTTTTTCCCATTTTGGTTCCTCTGGCACTATTTCAGGCTCCTTTTCAGACGCTTTAATCATTGTTTTGCCCAAACCTGATAAAGACCCTACCATGGTTGCTAATTATCGTCCTATTTCCTTAATAAACCAGGATTGTAATCTTTATGCCAAAATTCTTGCCACTAGATTAGCTCCCATCCTTCACTCCATCATTCATCCAGATCAATCTAGTTTTATGAAAAATAGGTATTCGGCTAACAATACTAGATCCCTCTTACACGTTATTGAGCAGAGTCCATATCTTGCTTCCCCTGCGGGAGTGATGGCTTTGGAAGCAGAAAAAGCTTTGATGAAATTCATTGGCAGTTTTATTTAAAACTTTATTGTCCTTTAATTTTGGTGCCCATTTTATTCGTATGATTTCTGCTTTATATTTTGCCCCTACTGCTCGTTTGTTTATTAATGGGCAAATTTCCACTCAATTTTCCCTCTTTAGAGGTACTAGGCAGGGTTGTCACCTTTCTCCACTATTGTTTTTAATAGGAATTGAGCCTTTTCATAATTATATCCGATGCAATGATAATATTCAGGGGATTGCGATAAATGATGTCATGATTAAAACTTTGGCCTATGCTGATGATGTTTTATTGTTTATTAGTAATCCACTTTCTTCTGTTCCCTCCCTATTAGACATTATTAGAAAATATTCGGTGGTTTCTGGTTATAAGTTAAATGTAAGTAAAACAGAATTTTTTCCCTTGAATGCTTTTTGTACCCCGGATATGCTACCGAACACAGATATTATTTGGCAGAACAGTAAGCTGAAATACTTAGGTATCCTATTTGCCTCCTCGTTGCCTGCTACTTTAAAACTTAATGGTGACTTTTTACTTGAATATATTAAGAACAAAACGTCCAAATGGTCTCCCCTTTTCCTCACCTGGTGGGATAGAATGGAAGCTATAAAAATGAATGTTGCACCAAAAATGTTCTACTCGTTGGCCATGATTCCCACTCAGTTCCCTCTTAAATTTTATAAAGATATTGACAGACTGTTATCTAAATTTCTTTGGTCTAATAAGTTTCCTCGTATTGCTTATAAGAAATTAAAACTCCCTAAGTTCCAGGCTGGCTTTGCTATTCCAGACTTTTACCACTACCATAAAGCTTTTATTTTAAAGCAAAGCTCCTTATGGTTTACAACCTCTCATATGGTCACACCTCCAATTTGGCTTGATATTGAATCTTCAATTGTTCGTCCCTTTTCATTGCCCTCTTTGCTGTCAATGTCTTCTACATCCAAGGTTATTCATAAGTCCTCTATCATCAAATCCTCTAGATTAATAATTAATGATTTGGATTCTAATTTTGAATTGCCCTTACTCTCCACAGTCCACTTGTCTTTATGGCACAGTGCTTTACTTAAACTAAATAGAAACATTAATTTCTGGTCCTCATGGATTTCAAAAGGAATTCTTTATCTCAAAGATGTCTTTTGTGGTACTGCTTTTATTCCTTTTGAGCAACTACGGTTAAAATTTGATATCCCAGCATCTGATTTTATAAAATACCAAGCTTTATGTAATTCAATTTTGGACTCTTTTTCCCAATGGTATTCCTTCTTCCACCACTAATGACCTATTGACATACCTTGCAGCTGTTACATCATCCCCCAAAGCTGTCTCAGTATTTTATAAAAAAATGTACTTCTTTCCAGGGCTCCAATGTTGGTACAATATCATCTTTTTGGAATACTGAATTGTCCATTTCCCTATCAGATGACATATGGTCATCAATATGGCTTAACAGTATTTCTGGTTGGCTTCCAGTGTCTTTGTATCAAACTAATGCTTTTATTTTATTTAATGCCCTATGGACCCCATTTCGATTATGCCATACGAAATTGTTACCATCTGATGTTTGTTGGCACTGCACTTCTAGCTCTGGATCACTTCGTCATATGTTATATGAATGCCCAGTTATTTTAAAATTTTGGTCGGATGTTTGGATTGTAATTTCAAAAACTGTTACCTGTACAAGATGATATTTCTTATGCTATGTTAATATGTAAACCAGTTGCCCTTTCCCATCCTCTTAGTGAGTCAGAAGCTAAGTTATTTAATTTCTTAATCACAGCTGCTTTAAAATCCATTACTTTTTGTTGGAAAGATGCTTCTTCTCTTTCAGTTCATGCCTGGTGGTCGTGGATTATCTTTACTAGAAAAGGAGCACAGCTGTCTCTTAAAGGCGTTATTCACAATTCGCAGTCATTTCAATCTTTTTGGTCTCCTATTGATTCGTATGTTATGCAATGATTCATGGGTTATGTAATGCGATGACCTCAAGTTCTATTCTGTATTTTGATACTTAATTTCCCCTATGTTACCGGCCTTTATAATTCAATTTAATTATGACTCTATTTTGTTGTATCTTACGATTCTATGATATGTCCCCTACCCCGTCCCTTCCCTCCCTTTTTCTCCCCCTTTCCTATTCCTTGGATCATTGCATTTTATGTTCGCAATTTCATCATTTACGCATATGAGAATTATTCTTTTGTATTGTATTTGTCTAATTTCTTCTGTTTGCATATTGTTTCAATAAAATCATTCTGAACTTAAAAAAGATAGGACGCTGCAAGTGACCAGCACAGAGCACACCCTGCTGTGGCTCTATTGGGAGTAGAGTCTCCAGAGGCCAGCGCTGCGCCCTCTGGGACCTGTGCGCCATCGCAGGCAAGCGGAACTCACGCTCAGTCTGGGGGTTAAGCACATCAAAGGGGCTTTTGACCACAAGGGACAATGGTAGTAGGAAATCTCCTCATCTCGCAGCACTGAACCCCATGCATGGAACTCCCCGGTGGCACCCGCTCCGCGGATGAGATAGGGTGCTTCAAGTGACCAGCACAGAGCACACCCTGCTGTGGCTCAATTTGGAGGAGAATCTCTGGAGGCCAGCGCTGCGCCCCCTGGAACCTGCGCGCTATCACAGTCAAGCAGAACACACTCTGGGGGTTAAGCACATCAAAAGGGCTTTTGGCTACAAGAGACAAAGGTAGTAGGAAGCCTCCTCAGCTTGCAGCACTGAAACCCATGCATTGAACTCCCCGTACCAGTGAAGAGTTTGTCTCCCTAGAGACACCAGCACACCTGTGAATAGCCTTGAGGCCCTAAAGGCAAGTGGCAATTACACTGCTTCGAGTGGTTGGAAGTCGGGCATCTGTGGTGATTGTAAAGACACTGCCTGACCGTGCCATGAAGAGCCCGGGGAATTGAGAACTCTGGTAAGCTCCGAGGCTGAGAGAGAGGAGACTCATTTCAAGACACGGCCTGCGATCACCATACTTGCTGCCCTGAAACCGCCGGGAGGTCGAGCACAACTGTGTCAGCTGCCCGCCAGTGAACTGATCTCTTAACGGAGAGGGATACACCATTTGGAAGTGCTGCGTCATCCCAGGCCAAGCACCCAGAAGTACTGGGGATACCCTCCCCCTCATCCTCTGTACATCCACCCACTGCATAAGAGAGTCCCTGTGCAGTAACCTGAATTGACACGGAGACCGAAGTGTTAGACCTCGAGTTGGAGTGTCTTCGGGTGACTCTGGTCACGAGCGCAGTGTTGAAGAAACAGGTGATGTGCTGTGTAACAAAATACACTCTCATCTGCGAGAGACAAAACGTTGCTGTGCGCTATCGTATGCAGCAGGAGGCGCCTGCCGCTATGGTGGCAACAGTCATAGAGGGTGTTGTGACCAAAGTACAACAGGAAGGCAGCTACCCTCAAAACTGACTTGCGTACATTTGGAAATGAATCGCTAACGCTCCACAGGGCAGGCCCGATGTCTGGTAGCAACTGGATTGGAAATCGCTGGGCTGAACAGCACCCCTGATTGTGCTACATTATCCACCATTATCCACCAAAGAGGAATGACATTATCATCTGCTATCCGTTAATGCCTTCTGCACAGCAACTAGTGATGGGCTGACTAGCAATAAAGCACAGCAGGGGGCCACATGCACCGGTACCTTGGCGCCACCACACGCAGGCAGAGAAAACTCTGCAGAACCATCAAACACAGCTTTGGTGGCTAAACTCAACTCTGTGTTAGCAGCAGTGGAGAAGATTGGCAATGCGTTAGAACAAACTAGAACATCCTTAGAGTCCAGGATTGATAAGGTCACCACGGATTTCACTCTACTGCACGCAGACCACCGTAAGCTGGCTGAGAAGGTCAACCTACACAGTCAGTCATGTATGGAACTGAAAGCCATCACCCAAAGTCATAAAACTGCATTACAAGATATCCTAGATTGTATGCACACACTGGAGGACAGAGTCGAATATGCGGAGGTGCGCTCCCACTGCAACAATGTCCGCGTAGTTGGCCTTCCGGAAGGGGAAGAAGGGTGAAACCCGGAACACTATATTGAGCGTTGGCTTCAGGAAAGACTACCCCTGGGAATGTTGTGACCGCACTTTGTAGTTGAAAGGGCACACTGAGTTCCAACACAGAGGCCGCATCCAGGAGCCAGTCCACAACCTTTCCTCTTCAAGCTCCTCAACTACAGAGATATAGATGCCTCAGCGCTAGGAGCCGTGCAGTATCGGGAGCATCAGGAAACATGCTCCATTGATTCAGCAATGGCCGGTGGCTCCTCGTCTCCTGTCCCTGACGATCCGGATGATGCAGGCCCCCTGATGTGACTCCACAGACTGCCCATGATATCATCTGAAGGAATACAACTGCTATGAACTGTGTCCGCATTGGTTCACGCAAGTAGAGACTCCAATGTAAAACTTATTGTTGTGCTCATAAATATATTACTGATTTGGGCACCACTATTGGGCCAGTTGCCCTGATGTATATCCTGCCTGTTAATAATCTCCTTCACCTGACATCAGTATTTACCACTGTCCATATGTCACCAAGCAGATCTACCAGCAGATGGTATGCCCGGTCTATTTCCTCTAAATATGAAGGGGATGGTAACAAAGTAGTTAAGCCAACACTACTCGCAACCCACCAGACGCCATACTGGAATAGTTTCTTTATTGTTATTGTTAGACAAAATGTTTGGACGGACACCTTTGGTGAGTTCGTCCCCAGTCGTTATGATGTCAAAGGTTGAACCGTTGTTTAGGTTCCTCTTGACCTGCCTACACCTGTATATCTGTGCTGATGCCGCGACAACACCCTGCTCACTCCTGACCCCTTTGTCGATTGCACACAACTGCCATGACGCACGTTAATACACTGACCTGAAATATACTTGGAATGCAAACACCCACCCGGCGCTACTCAATATTTTCTTACCTGCAGAGACATTTGACTGGCATTGCACTGCTACAGGAGACACACATGCCCCTATTGGAACTAAGAAGGTTGCATAGGCGCTGGAGAGGACAGGTATTTGGTACCACGTACTCAGCTTATGCTAGAGGCACACTGATCTGGGTGAGGACAGGGGTCCCATTCAAACACGGGGAAACTGTGATTGATGACGATGGTCGATACGCCTTTGTACGCAGGTGTTTAATTGGGCAGGCAATACTTCTAGGCTCCATATACACTCCAAATGTTGACCAACCCTCCTTCCTAACACGACTCCCTGCACAATTGGCTCCCTGGGCTGGTATTCCCTAGATAACAGGTGGGGACTTTAACTCAGTGCTTGATATTGACATGGATCGATCATTCCCCCCCTGAACAGAACATCCGTAGCATCTAACACCCAGGCGCTTATGGATTTGTTGACACACTGGATGATTATAGCCAGATGGTGAACTATACATCCTGCGTAGCGTATCTACTCTTATTACTCAGCAGTCCATGGTTTGCACGAGTGGCTGGATAGGCTGGTGGGCTCTCAGTCCCTGCTCCCCTTAATTAAGAAAAAATAAAATCTAGACCGGACACACTCCGATCATAACCCTCAATGGATGCAACTTAGTTGGGAAGCAGAACAGCCCAGTGCACTGGAGGACCCAGAATTCTGGTCATCACTAGAAACGGCTATCCTGCCTATTTGGAACTCAATAAGGGTACAGCGAGCAATACACTAATAGAATGGGAGGCTTTTAAAGCAACAAACAGGGTGCCTACTTGTGGGCCACATGGAATATCCGCAAACAACTGAGCTTCTCACTCACACAGTTAGAAACCCAGTTACTACGGCATGAGCAGGAAGGCGAGGTGAGGGGTAAAGGTACATGAAGCCTGGAAGAATTACGTGCAGACCATACTGAATTGCAAGAATGTTTAAGATGCCATATTTATGCTGCACGCACATATGCATCAGCCGACAGAGAGGGCCAGTTGCTGGCCAGGCTCATACAAAAGGACAATATTTGGGCTCCGATTGGATCTATACGTACACCCACAGGCTCACTACTGTACACGCAACATGAAATACATAAGGTTATGATTAAACACTATGCCCAGTTATATCAGTCTAGGAGATGTTGCACTGATCAGGAACTAGAGAGGTTCCTGGGATCCATCCAATTGCCCACAGTCTCGGAGGTGCACCAGACCATACTTGATACTCCGCTCACATTGGAGGAGATAAGGAGACGCCATTGGGTCCATGGCCTCTGGAAAAACACCTGGCCCGGATGGCCTGCCGGCAGAATACTACAAGGCTTATCAAGAAACTCTTGCACGGCAGCTTCACACATTGTTTGCAGATGCCTTAGAACAACAATACTACAAGGCCTATCAAGAATCTCTTGCAAGGCAGCTTCACACATTGTTTGCCGATGCCTTAGAAAAAAAAGAATTACCTCCCTCGATGCGCAAGGCATACCTAGTATCCCTATTGAAGCCGGGTAAAGATCCCACGGCCCTTGGCTCCTACAGTTCTTTGGCTGTACTTAACACTGACTATAAAATACTTGCCAGGTAAAAGCTGACAGGTTGGCGCCAGTAGCCCCCACACTGGTCCACATTGACCAAAATCACTTTGTACCCACGCAGAGCACCTCCCTTAACTTAAGACATTTCTTTAGAGTGGTGACAGCTTCTATACATGAATGGCCTAGGGCAGGGTGTCTGATCCTAGATCTAGAAAAGGCCTTTGATTCCCTAGAATGGGGCTACCTGGCTGCAACCTTGCTAAAGTATTATCTGGGCATGGGGTTCCTTCAGCTGGTGAACCTGTTGTACAAGAACCTGACAGTTCGTGTGCGCTTTGGACCGTACATCCCTGTCTGGTGCAGAGGCACCAGACAGGGATGCCCTTTATCCCCGCTCCTTTTTGCCCTTGCAATGGAGCCGCTGGCTGAAGCAATACGCGCCGTGCCACATTAGGGGACGGCATACCTCTGGGAGACGCGGTACAACAAGTCTCCCTATATATGGATGATCTCCTAGTGTATATCAAAGACGTTGAGAGCATCCCTGACCAGTTTCCGCATCTGTTACAGGAGTTTTCCTTAGTCTCTGGCCTACAGGTGAATGGTGAGAAATCATATATATATGCATTTTCCGAAGGAGTCAGCGATCCACATTTCACTATTAATAGCAGAGAGGTACAGTGGAGGGAAGGCATCGTCGGCTACCTGGGTATCCAAATCTATCGCCAACTGAAAGATCTTTTTAATGGAAACCTGGGCAGAGCCTTAACAGCAATTCCGTAGCAGATGCGATTCTGGGGCACAATTCCTCTAGCAGCGATGGGCAGGGTGACATTAGCCAAGATGGTAATTCTCTCCAGACTTTTATACTACTTTGCAAATCTGCCCCTATTTATCCCACATCCTTTTTTGCCACATTGACTAAGCTAGTCAGATACTTCAAATGGGGCAACGCACGTCACATAATGGCACTGGCAAAACTATACTTACCTACAGATCAAGGAGGCCTTGCAGCACCGTGCTTTGAACATTATTATCTGGCGGCCCAATCGCAATGGATTGGCTGCTGACATGCAGACAAACATTGCGCAGACACGGCCACAACACAACCACCATACTCCCTAACACAAATAGTCAGGCTCTTCCATCCTGCAGGTAAGTCAAAAACTCCAAAGCCGTTGCTGTTTGCGGTGGCACACAAATGCTTTTGCAGAATCATCTACATCACCAGAATCATAATACCCTATGCGCCAGGGATACTGCTGTAGGGGTGTCTGAGCAGGCTCACAGTACTCACAAGGCAGTCAATTGAGGAATGGTTAGAGAGGGACATTCAGACACTAGGGGATCTATACTGCGACGGAACACTCATATAATATACGGCCCTGGTGGATGATGACGGGCTACTGCCGGGACAATTCCTTACAAACCGCTCGCTACTAGCCAGTCTGGCGGGTAGATGGGGAGAAATGACTGCTGAGCTGCACTCCCACCTTACCATGCTATTTCTTCATTTCATGGGACGTGGCAGTCACCTTATACAATGGTTTGCCACCTCCCTCAGGACACATGCTGCGATAAACCTTGACCCTCTTTTCCGCGAAAGGGAACTAGACCTGGGGCAACAACTAGTAGATTGAGAGTGGATTCAGATACTTAAGACCCCAAGATGAATACCTCGGAATATGAGATTTGGGCAAATTCAACTATACATCATTTACAGGACCTACCTCACACCCGCCATGATCAATCAATATTTTAACCACACAGACGCGGCATGCCCGAGATGTGCTTCACCAGGAGTTGAACTAGTCCACATTTTATGGAGCTGGCCCCACATAGGGGTGTACTGGGACAAGATCACTAGAATAATACACACATGCACAGGTTGAGAGCTACCTTTTGAATGGTCCATATGCCGATTACATCAATTCAGGAGGACGCCTGCCACCAAAGTAACATCTATGTTCCTAGACCTGGGGATGATGGTAGCTAAAAGGCTCCTGACTAGACGGTGGAAGGCAGCAGACCCACCACATACATGGGCGTGGCAACACTCGTTGTTAGCATGGGCCAAGGCAGAAAGCATCTCTATCAAACATGAAGAAACATTGGGATTACGTCGTTAGCCCATAGAAGCTAGTTATGACACCCTCTTAAACAAACTGCAACATATGCAGGAGGGAGACCCTGAGGACCCGCCTGACTGAGACATGGGTGAATAGAGCCAGTGAGCTATACACAGCACTAACAGGCACATCATGATATTCTGTGGGTATACATAGACCACTTAAGACTGTGAATAACCATGGGCGCTATACCTAGGTGACGTCGAGTAACACACTAACAAGGATGCGCTACACAAATATGTGCGACAGTGGGAAAATCAAGATATTGTGGGCAGGTCATTGTTTTCTTTGTTGTTCTTGTTCATTTTGATCCATCTGTTCACAGGCCTAATGTGTTAGAACTGGAAGGTCTCTTCTAAAGCATAGCATTTGTTACATTTCTAACCCATCATACGTTGCCAGAGCTTTGCATAGTGCCTAGAAATAACTGTATAGCCAGGAAATGTACATGCTTCCTTTACTCATAAGCAAAGACTGTCACAGCTTACTAGGCTTTCATGTTGTGAAAGGCGCAGGTAATATCTAACATTATACCACAGGGATGTATACCAGATATATTGGCACTGTTTCGGAAACCTTAACTGCATGAGAAAAGTGTTACAAATGATTGTTTCTCAATATGCTGCTACATAAAATCAATAAAACAGATTTAAACAAAAATCACCTGGGGTTCCGATTGAATACATACCCTTGCATTTCATGCGTTACATTACTTGCCTTTACAACGCCGTCATTATAATGACTGTGTTGTTACAACGCAAACTATTACATCGCAAGTCATTTCCACGACTTGCTGTGGGGGCCATGCTGGACTTAGGAATAGTATCATTTACTATTCCTACTCCAGTATGTGCAACAGCAGGGAAGAGTTGGATTGTAAATCCAACACCAGTGCACCCTCTACAGCAAGTCATTGAAATTACTTGCAATGTAATGGTTTGTGTTGTAATAATGTGGTTGTTGGAACGACCGTGTTGTAAAAGCATGTGATGTAACACATGCTATGTTATGGCTGTTTCCCATTCCGATTATGCTGCATTATTGAAACCGCTACCCTTCACTAAGTGAAATATGCCCACTTGCTCAATTACATAATGATTCTTGCCCCCTCATCCTGGGTTTCTGAAATAATACTGGTAAATTACTACTATGTTTAGCATACTGCCTCAGCAATTGACCGCAACTTGTTCAGGAAGGCACTATCAGCTCCCAGGCTCCCACTGGCATCTGTGGTGTCACACAGGGCTCAATCTTGTCACCCATCATTTCCAAATTTTATATAAGACCTTTGGGAGTCATCATTCCAGACATCAATATCCACAAGTATGCTGACAACTACATTTTCTCAAAATCTCTTCAGCGAAGGACTCAGAGACTCAACGACTGCCTTGAAGACATCCACAACTAGATGTCAACTTAGTACCTGATGCAAAATCCTTTGAAGATTGACTTACTCGTACTTGCCAATAATGCCAAATTTTTTCAGTCATGTTTCAGTCATGCATCTAGTATAATGGGGTGATGCAGTGCCCTGGATGTACAAGAATGTGGAAAAAGTTGGTTCTGTTGTGTAAATATATTGATTCTTGATATACTCAATAATACCGAATACAAAACAACAGTATTCAAACCTTCCAGAAGTATTCAATGAAAGGGAAAAAAGAGAAAAAAGACAAAGAACATGAATCAACAACACATCAAATTTAAATCAATCAAACTCTTTATTTAAGGAACCGTCCATATATTCTTTTACATTTTGTGGTGTCGAATGAACATTAGAAGGCTGTCAATGTTATGGAATGTACACTTTGTTTCAATGGCGCAAGTGCTATGGTGAAAAAAATAGCGAATTAAAGTAATAAATGTGAACAAGATATATACAGTGCTGTACGCATTGTTGAAACTGATCATTCAGAGGACATCCATCCAAGGGGACATTGAGCTCAAACCATTTGGGATTTAAATTTCCATTTCACGTGTGGCGGAGAGAGTAGGGACGACGTTTCAACCCTATAAGGTGCGTGATTTACTAATAGGCACAGCGGGTCTTCCTAAGGACAAGGCGATACAAGGGACAGCCAGAATGAATGGAGGAAAGGTCTTCAGGGATTGGTCCACCATGGGTTGGACTCAAGGGGCAATACATGAAGAAAGTTCCTGGATGGGGATAAATCGCTTCAAAATGGCAGCATAGTTCTGTCGCTCTCTGGTGCTGCTCAGGAACAGAAAGCCAATCCCTGAAGACATTTCCTCCATTAATTCTGGCTGTCCCTTGTATCGCCTTGTCCTGAGGAAGACCCGCTGTGCCTATTAGTAAATCACGCACCTTATGGGGTCAAAACATCGGCGTGCCCAAACGGTTCGGAGCTTCATGTACCTAGCGATGGATGTCCTCTGCATGATCAGCACTTGCGCTGTTGGAACAAAGCGTATGTTCATTAACTCTGACTTCCTTCTAATATCAGTTCGACACCATAAAATGTAGAAGAACTTATGGATGGTTACTTAAATACAGATGTTGATTGATTTAAATTTGGTGTGTTGTTGATTCATGTTCTTTGTCCTTTTTTCTCTTTTTTCCTTTTATTGATTATTAATGAAAGGTTTAAATACTGCTGTTTTGTATTGGTTAATATTGAATGTACCATGATTCAGCCCTGGCTCTCACTCTTAAATAAATTGTGATTCACACTCGAACTGACAGAGCAGGATACAACCCATGCATTCACCATTGACTCGAACCTCTACCTGTAAAAACACATTACCAAGTATACCGGAACAGCATTGATACAACTCTTCTGAAAATAGAAAAAAACCTTTTCCTTCAGCAGAAGACTTCAGAATGACAGTTCAAGACTGTAAGAAGTTGGGTTATTAATTAGGAGTGGGCAATGACCCCCCTTAAGTAATTAGTTCCTTGTTAGGGTGAACCACTAAAGTCACCAAATTAACCTGAGCTCAACCCCTAGTAGCTATGTTACAGAGCCGACAGGCTTAACTCAGAGGCAATGTGTAAAAAACTTATGCAGTACCAAAAAAGAAATAGAGTCAAACACAACACAAGAAAAGTCCCAAACTAATTTAGAACATCAAATTACATTTTAATAAAAATTAAATGGCATGGCTCTATAGTACAGTCAGCCTAGCAACAGGTAAAATTGCTTTTGAGATGAAGTCACTGTGCCGATATGGTTAACATAAAGTTTCTATAAGTACTAATTTTAAATACCATGCACCCTACATTATGGGTGAAAAGGCCTGCTTAGGGGTAGCTTAGTAATATTTAAAAGAAAGGTTTAGACCTGTCACAAGCTGAATTGTAGTTTTGTACATGACTCCAGTCATGCTACAATGGTCGTCCTGCAGGCATGTTTGCACTGCCACTGTAGTTGATGGTCTCATAGGTGCAGTCCTCAAGTGACATTTATTTTATGTGCCATGGGTACACTTTGTAATATATGCTAGGGACTTAGAGGTAACTTAAATATGCTAAATATGGTTTTGCCAATTCAACCATGTTATATCGGGGAGCACAGACACTTTACAAAGAGCTAGGAGGGCTAATGTTCACAGAGTTCCACAGCCTGCAAAACCAGCTATGGCACAAATCTGGGGTGCACCACACAAAAGATGTTCCTTTCTATAAAACCTCAGTCCTGTCCATTTGAGATGGATGCAACGTCCTTCTACTTGGCAGCCCAGAGTCCACCCCCACTTCATCCAGCAGGGCATAAGAAATTTGACCACAACACCTTTGCAATAAATGCACTATAATGGTTTTGTTTGCAAGCCTGAAGCATCTCAAGATAAGTTGCGTCACTTTCAAGGTCCCCTATACCAAGACCCCAGACTACCTAGCTAGCAAACTAACAATATCTGGATGTCGCTATGAGACGAGGAGTTCAGCCATCACAAGATTACATACTAAACACAGCAGAAGAAAAAAACAAGAAAAAAAGCCTTTTCAGCCAACACCTGCAGGATCTTGAGCAACAATCCCTTTGACATCAGAACAGCACCACCCTCTTACAATTTAGAAAGAATCTGAAAACTAACCTTTTTAAGGAACACTACCTTGTTTGACTGAGTGTTACCACCTCTCTCTGTCCCCTTGTCTCTCAAGATCGAGAGTTTCACCTGTATTATCCTTTAGATCTCAACTCTAAATCAATTCCAAAGTATTTTCAGAATAGTACTTTTGGTGACCTAATTGTGACTGGTATGCCAAGAAGGCCTTTGATAGCACTTTGCATAGTAATTCAGCTGAGAGACCGGAATATGAACCAGATGCAGAGAGATTACTTTCTTAAAATTCCAGGTTAAAAGATCTTTGAGGAACAGCTCCTTAGTTGTATCTGCAAATGCACACCTTTTTAAAATACTTCTTCTCTTTCTAAAAAAAACAATAAACAGGTCCTTCTGTCACCCAATCCAGTGGAACTCAAAGTACTTGCATTCTTGGAACTTGAACTCATGGTCCTAAGATCACTATAAATATAAGTGCCAAGTTTCCAAATCATAAGACCATCTTTCCAACGTTAACAGCTTGAAAGCTTGGAAGCAAGCATGTAATAATTTGTGGGAAGCTCACAATTTCAACTCAGTCCTTGGCCCCAGACACAATGCAACACAAGCCCTTAAGTGAGATTTACCATGCCATGGAGAGCCATCTAATGTGGTTCTGAGTGGCATAGTAAATCTGGAGTAACGCAAGGCAGCACAAGTTGTTACCTGCGTTACTCTGCCCTGGGAAGGCATTCCTTGGTTGGAGTGTGGGCAATCCACAGTATCCACCCATGTTTTTGGCACATTCCTAGATTTATTAATTCTAGTAAACCTGGGAAAGCATCAAAATACTACATCTTTCCAGGTGAGGCATAACGAGGAGAACTATCTTTATGTCTCCCAGCTTTTTCCTCTTTGTACATATGCAGTTTTCTGCAGCACACAGAGAAAGAGAAAAAAGTCTCAGAGGATTGTTTTGGTGAAGAAAGGGGTCACTTCCTGCTCATAAACAATCCTACCAGTAACACAGGCACCCTTGCCACATGGCACAATGGGGCCTGTGTTGGCGCTGGACAGTACACAGTTCACTAGTGCAGGGAGAGGGCAGGAATGTACCATAGCTGTCATAAAGTGCAGTGCAGAAAGTTGACTTGCTGCATTGTTTTGTGTGACCTGTTAGTAAATCTGCCCCACAGTTTACTTTTTATTAAGAGACAGCAGTCTCTAACAAGGTGAATCAGTATAAATAGCTACAATAGTACCATCAAAATTGGGACTATTTGTGTACAAATGGACAGTTATAGAATTTAATTGAACACAATTAGAACATGACAATACATAAACAATTAGTGAGCAGAAAGTGACAGGGTATTGGGAAATCAGTTGATTTCCTTACCCAGGCAGGTGACTTAAAAGTGACTCTTTAGGTGAGAATAAAAATTAACAGTACTCACAATTTACAAGAAAACATGTTCTACTCTACATATTTTTGATTTGAAGTTTAGAGTTACGATGTAAGTGTGGTCGACGTTTCGATCCCCAACAAGGTAATGGGATCATCATCAGGACTGAACAATAAAGCAGATGTCTGGGAAGTTTGCCTGGATAAGTGATGAGAGGAAGGAAGGCAGGGGAAAGGGAATAAGAATTAAAATTACAGAGAGGTCACACAATAGAGTAACTGTGCTGAGAAAAGCATAAGTTACCATTCAACTGAATGGGAGAACCACAAGCTGGAGCCTCAGTGTGGTTAAGGAGAATTAAAATTGTAGAGAGGTAGTCACACAATAGAACAACTGCGCTAATGAACGTGTGAGTTACCATTAAGCCGAATGGTAGAACCACATGCTGGAGCCCCAGTGTGAGGAAGCTATAAGTTACTCAAGGTAAGGTACAGTAATTAGAGTGACTAGCCGGTCGTGAGGACGTGAGCCAAGAAGATGTGATAAATTAAGATGTCAATCAGGCAGTGTATCTAGTCCACATTTGAATGATTTCCAGTACAACAAATAAGTGGGACCTAACAGAATTGAGAGGGTTTAGTCCCACTGACCCACATTTTACTAATAGTAATTTCACGACTGTGAAGAATCTGCATTTGTGACGAAGACTGCATATAAAACGATATACTACATTTTTGGAAGTAAACACTCTGATCGCTAGACATTGATGGCACAACACTTTGATTTCAACAGTAAAATAGCCATATGTGACAGAGTGGACAGTTGGGCAGCTAGCACATCTGTGACTCCTCCAATGCATATATTCAATCTTGTTGGATCTGATATATCAAGAATTACAGGCATGCATTTCATTAAAGTAGTCACGTCTAAAGCAACAAAGAAAATTAACCACATCATTCATTTGCACTTAAAGATTACCTTCACCAAACCATTATCCTGGCATTGGTTTTAGTGCCAGGAAATGAACCTTTATTTATCATTGTAACCTGGCTAGAGATAGATTAGTCTGACTACCCTCTATGACACCAGAACTGCCCAAGCCTTGATGACACCTCCAGTGCCTGTCCACTGTAAGCACATTGAAATATCCTACTCACAGCACCACTCAAATCAGTTATACATTAATTGCACCGTGCAACACTCCATGGAATAGCGATGATATTGCGATTTTCTAACTTTTACTGGTATCAACACCTTTAACAATTTAACTATTTGCAGAAACCCAATGGGGAGTATTAGAATGTAAGGTAAGGTTGCATTGATATTTGCAGACTCCATCTGTTGCAAGGAAACCCCAAGACCCATCTATGCCGTCTTCAAATATTGTGGACCTGATTCACAAAAGGAAAACATACATTTTTGTGTATGACTGTCTGCTACTAACAAAGGTATTTTACTAGTAGCATCTTTACGACTGCGGAGGCCCCAGACATAAAAAGATATAAGGACTGTTCTTACACAATTGTTTGTGAATGAGGACTTGTGTGTGAACATGCGCTGCTAATAATGTAGATTTCCAATGAGACACCAGTGAACTGGACACCATCTGCTATTAAACTTTAACTTGATTTTGGTTTTGAAATGCCCTCAAACCCTGGCTCTCAACTTCTCGAGCGTCTATTCAAAGTAGAACTACCTGGAAAGGACTGCCTGGATGTCACACAGTTCCTAAATCATAGAACAGGACAGATACCTAAGCTGCTGTGATACCTGAGCAAAACAGGGTTCTTGATTGTTAGATCTGTCAGACTTAGGGTGTTCTCCCTTCTCAACTTTTACCCAGGCTCCTCGTGGGGTGCTAGGGGGCACCAAGCAAGATGGCCGCACTCACGTGAGGCTCTTGCGGTTCGGGAGATTATCCGCCATTTATCCTGGTTGTTGTGCTCCTCTATACGTAAAATCTGTAAATGTGGGCATCGGAACGCTGCGGCAATATACATTGCTGAGCAAATTACTGTTACCTGCCGGCGGTGACGAGGAAATTGCTGATGAAATCTGGCGCCTTGGATGCATAAAATGGCGGCGGTGCGGAGCTAGACTGCGGAGCTGTGCGGCGCTGAGCAAATCGCTGTGGATGGCTCACCTTTTGCCTGTGCAGCCTGCGGGACCCCAATAAGATGAGAGCCCCTCTGCTGATTGCGGGGGAGGCGCGCGCTGGTCCCACTCACTAGCGGAGCTGTGATTGGGAGGACGAGAGGCTGTGCCACTGCGGGCTGCTTAGAAGGTAGGTGGGCACTGTGAAGCTGAGCCGGGGGCTGCAGCCGGAACAACGCAGGGCATGCAATAGGAGCCCCCCGGGGCCGGCTGTAATCATTGTAAGGTGGCGGAAGTACGGGACAGATGGTGCCGCTCTGCCTGTGAGGGGCTCTACCTGGAGGCCTGAGGGCCTAGCATGACCCAGGCGTGCTCCGGGACCTGGCCAGCTGGTGTGGAAGGACACCCTGGGACGTAAAGGGGACAATTAATATTGGATGGACGAGGCAGCGGAAAACCGTGTGGAACTGCACTGTCCCCATCGCTGGGGGGGGGTGTCTGTCCCTGCGGCAGGGAATGTAATGTGACGGGCCTGCTCTCCTTGCTCGTTGGAGGGCCTATAGACACTGTAGGTGACATGTACGCCCACATTAGCCTACGCAGCAACCCCAGGATGGTGCCCCTGCCTAGGAACTGCATTTGGCCGGCTTACACTCCTGACCAACCCCTGCCACACGACGAGACACTGAGGAGCGGGCCTATAGCCACAAAATACCCAATACACAGTGAAGGGGCGCCTATGCCATACCGACAGCTCTGTTGAAAGCAGTGATAAAGTGGGGCAGTTGATGGTCTGCCCTTGAACCGATGCCCCTGGTGAATTCACGGAGGGCATAGGGAAGAGCATTGTTGAGTTCCTCCCGAGTGGCTAGGAGTGTCCTGGCAAATCCATGCAGATTCTCCTTGCCCCCCAAGAAGCATTGTACGGATGAAGCTGGACCCTATCCTTGACTCGGGCAGGCCCCAATAGCGGAGGTACGCTGACACCTTAAAGTTAGAAGTGCGGAGTGGTGGCCCCCCCCATTTTATGCTTCTATACCAAGCCCAAGAGTTACGCAGCTGATTAGACACCCCTTCCTGGTTCGCTGCATTACGCTTCTGACAAACATGGGGAAGCCGGACAGGCGCCAACCTAAGGTAAATTCGTTTTCCAAAAAATTCACGGTTATACCCGTTTTGAAACACTCCCAGAAGTCTGTGAATCGACAGATAAACGAGACAAACATTAATAACACACAAATTTCGTGTATTCGCATTATCATGCTTTGCCAGTTCCTTATGTCATGAAATATAGAGCTGTTTGCTTTTAGTATGGTTCCATCTTAGGTACATATCTAATGTACCCGCAGGATATCGTACTATCTAGTGTACCCTCTGTTTGCCCTTACAAATTTTCAGGGGGGTATTTTTAGAAACCTTATTAATCCCGGCGTGCGCACATATCAAGACCCGTTTATCTGTCTATTCACAGATTTTGCTCCTGGTGACTTCTGGGAGTGTTTCAAAACGGGTATAACCGTGAGTTTTTTGGAAAACGAATTGTATCTTTTTCACATCTTATCTTATCTTATCTTAATAGTCATTTCTTGAGCGCACGTACACCCTTGAGTTTCTTGGCGCTATAGAGTCAAGACAACAACACCATTCTTAAGCGTAAGCCTGTTGGAATAGCCAAGTTTTTAAAGATTTTCGGAACGTCAATAGATCCTTGCTCTGTCTGATAGAAAGGGGGAGAGCATTCCAGAAGGAGGCAGCCAGATGGTAAAAGCAGCTGCCGCCCTGGCGTTTTACATATGCTCACGGGGTGGACGTGCCTTAGCGAGGGTGGACCCCCCGGGGGAGTTCACTTAAACGGTCCTGATGAAAGCTGAGCCTAATAACAATAGCAGAAACATGTCGACCATTGCTTTTTAGGACACAGTGGTTTTAATAAAAAACATTACGTGGTCCTCACTTGTTTTTAATGTGAACAGCTGACCCACTAATAAAGGGTTTTTCGGCGCAGCTGTGATCTTTTAATTTTGCACTCACAGCACTAGAGCACATCCACTAAGAAAAACTTTCAATAAAACCAGCTCCGCTGCAATTGCAGGCGTCGTAGCACACAGGGAGGACACACGGTCTCCCCTGTGGGAACCCCATGATGAAGCATGTCACCACTAGGGTGAGTGAGGGTTCTGTTAAGAAATAGAGTGTTTTCTTTTTGCTTTTTCATCTCCTTGTGCCTTTGTTTTTTCACCTTGAACACTGTGTAGCCTACTGGATGGGGTATCACACAGAGTGGATAAACATGAGGAGCGACTGGCGGAGACGAACGTCGGATATCGGATCTGGAGAACATCTCTACTACAACAACGTCCCGAATGCTGGAAATAGAGAGGGTGCTGAGAGTGATAGGGACCAAGAACGAGGGCTTGGAGTCCTGTTCTCGAAGAAACAACCTCCACATCTTGGGAATACCGGAATCAACCACCATCGGAAGAATGGAGGAGTATGTGGAGCACCTTCTCATTGTGCTTCCTGGATAGGGAGGCCTTCTCACCAGTGTTGGTGGTCGAGCGGGCTCATCGCTCACTGGGGGCTCGCCCGGTACCTGGAGCAACATCTCGCCTGATCATCGCCCGGCTGATAAGTTACCGGGACCAGGATTCGTGCTCTCCGCCTATTCAGGGAGCGGGGACAGCTCAGCCACGAGTGAAAAGACATTTCTATAAATCCTGACTTCACCATGGCCGTTCAAGAGCTGAGGCGGAAATTTCTACCAGTGAAGAAGTAACTACAACAGCTTAATATTCCCTACACGATGCTCTTCCCCGCCAGACTCAAGGTGACGTATCAAAGTAAACAACATTTCTTCAACACCCTGCAGCATGCACAGGACTTTCTTAAAACCGTGCTAAAGCCGACGGAGGGACGAGCATCCACGCCCCATCGCCCTGAGGCTGGAAATGGTATATCAGACATGGAATGATATGAAGCCCCCTGGCTTTAATCTGCACATGGAGACCATGCCACACAACAATGGACCGGATGTTATTGTAGATAGAGGATGACTGGACATTGCGGCAGCGGCCTGGAGAGGGGTCTGTCAGCCTCCCCTTGATATGGAACTGTTGAGGACCTCAGGGTGCAAGAAACCGGATGCTCCTGTGGAGGAGGTGGGGGCCTGTTGCGAATTGGGATGGTCTGGCTACACCCTCACCCTCCTGACTGTCTGCAGTGATATGGACAAGTACACTCTATCCCTGAACTGATGAGCTGGTGGTCTCCTACAAAAGTGTAGATGCACTGGAAATTGAAACGGAGATGACCCTACATATTCCCACCCGAAAACCGCACGCCGGCTAGGAAGACCCCTGGTTGCCCTCTGGACTACACCTCTCGGGTAAACCTTTATTAGTATGGTTGTTAATGTTTTACTGCTAGTTATGGCATGGGCTACATCGCACTCCCCTGTTGGGAATACTGTGTTGAGGGACGGGGGGAAGGGGAGGGAGGGAATGGACCATGGCAGGTTTGCGCTACTGAGTGGGGAGGGACTGTTTTGTTTATGTCTGAAAGCAGCAGGCAGACCTTGTGACAAGTCACAGGCCATAGGGTTTATTAGCAACTTAACGCCTAGATATTTCTACCAATTTGTGTCAGACCACTTTTTAAGAATGCGTACTCACAATCTTCGCTATGATTGAACTTTCGAGACTCCCCACATATGTAAATGTAAAAGGACTGGGAGAACCCCGCAAGCGCAGACACATTATCTTACTTAGATCGTCATGACATACACTGAGCGATGCTGCAGGAAACGCATTTTAATCCCACTGTCCCTTCCACATTTGCCGCTCGCTGGGCCAGTTATACATGTTTTTCTTCCTATTCATCATATGCTCGGGGCACATGCATCCTAGTGAAGAAGTCCCTCCCATACATCCCGGTTAATCAATCCTTCACGTTAGTTTCATGCTATGGGCCGAACAAGGATGACCCGGAGTTTTTCCATGTAGTCTGGGGAAAGATACTAGAGATTGGCTCTACACATTTACTAGGGGGAGGATTTTAATGTCACAGTTAATCCTACACTGGACCGCTCACATCCGCAACCACACCACTACTCCCACTCACAATCCACTCTCAAGATGATAATTGAGGACCATGAACTGCTTGATGCATGGCGACACATACAACCAATGAGGTGGGAGGGCACTTGTTACACCATGGCCCGGGCCTCTTGGTCCAGAATTGATGCGTGGTTTATTACTAAAGGCCTAATCCCTTGGGTGATGCACTCCTCCCACCTCCCCCGGACTTATTCGGACCACTCCCCAGTGATGGTCGCTATAACCCCCCGCACGTGGACTCTCCTTTTCAATCTGTTATCCTTATTGGACCCAGTTTTTAAGGAGGAACTCGAGCAGGAGATCACTGACTTTTTCCCTCGCAATGAGAACTAGGTGGAGCAATACTCAACTGTGTGGGAAGCTTTTAAAGTTACCATACGGGGCCTGTGTATCGCGAAGAGTGGCGGTATCCTGAGAGACATCTGTTCCACCCTGCACCGTCTGGAGATGGAACTCAAAACGATTGAGATGGAATTGCAGCATAATCCCACATCTGAGTTGCAAGCTAAGCTGCGCAGTGTGTTTAGTGAATACCTAGAGACAGCGGTGAGCGTATGTAAATACAGAGGGAAATATAATAGGGCATGCCAGTATGGGTAGGGGGATAGACCTGGAAAGACGCTTGCGGCACTAATTCGACCCCCGCAGTTTTCGAATATTGTGCTGGAGATTGAAGATGAAGACGGCCAAATGCATATTAACACTGCCAAGATTGTCGAGACCTTTCGTTAATTCCATAGAGGTGTTTACAAAACGCACAGAACCCAGAAAATAGACTTCACCTCCTTTTTTGAGGATACGGCGACAGCTTGGCTGGGAGATGGGCACAGGGAATTTCTTTTGAGACATCACGAGGATGAGAAAATCATAACGGCCATAATGCAATTGCAATCTGGGAAGGCGTCGGGCCGGATGGCCTCACAGCTGAATTTTATGAAACCTTCCATCACCTACTCATCCCAATACTGCAACATGTTTTTGAGAAAGCTCGGGAGAGGGGTATACTTCCCCCTCCATGCATGAGGCGCGCATCATATCCATACCTAAGCCGGGTAAGCCTTCGGCTTACTGTGACTCATATAGGCCTTCATCCTTAATAAATGTATACACGAACATTTTAGCTAAATTGATTGCTAGTTGTATTAGTTCCCTTATGACTGCTTTGGGGCTCCCTGACCAATCAGGCTTTGTGCCCTCTCGAGGCACATCACATAATTTGCAACTGCTAACTAGTGTATCAGGAACCAATCCGGGAAGACAAACGTTGCAACGTAGTCTTCTCTCTGCTGGACACGCAGAGGCAGCTGGACCCCAACTTTCCCCAGAAATCATCTGACTAACACTGAACCAGAGACACTAGTGCTCATCTGATAATCTCAAGGGAAGGGAGTTTTACAATAAACAAAAATAATTAGTTAAAACAAAAAGCTAAAATAAAGAAAGAAACAACTGGTGTGCGTTCAAGCCTGTGGAGAAGCAAACTCTGTGTCACAGAACAATCTGGGACACCTGTCCTAAAGCTAGGAAGGAGTATGGAAACGAGCTCCTGCTGCAGTAGTAAAATACATCAATAAGAACACAAATAATCAATGACATAACTTATGCAGAAACCTCTGCTTTGGGTCACGATAAAAGAGGTCTTTAGAATGATTAGAATAAATTAGAACTGTACTCACACCATATGGAGCAAGAGATAAATACACACTCACAAATATTGCAGCAAAGATAAATACACACTCACACAATATTGTGCACACGAAGATTACACATAAGCACGCCATACATTCTTATTTCAACGAGATAAGACATAATCTGTATCCTTCAGCTGATGTATGTCCAAGGCTTGAGAGCGTTACCAAGACCTTCTTTCAGTGAGAAAAGACAGAGACGTAACAGGACAACAATAAACACTGCAATAATAATATACACTTCTCTCAACAAGGACTATGCATGAATTACATAAATGATATGAGGAGGAAATTACCAAAATCCAGGCGAGTAGCATAAAGTAATCTGAGTGGGAACAAGAGGGAACTGTGATATAGGAAACAAAGTCAGGAAATCACTGACTACAAAGAGTTTTGTGCGCAGTTACCAAAGATCTCCCCGACAACCAGAAATCAGTTGGGAGTCATAACAATAAAATTTCACTGAGCACAAGAGATAAATGTAGCCTAAAAAGTATTTAGACTTATCTGCGAGTAGCAGCAGCAAGGATGGAATAGGACTCATCGACCAGCACCTGCAGAGAAGAGCGGTCACCCCCCAGGATCTTCAACAGGAAACTTAATGCGGAGCACTGAAGATGAGCTTGGGTTAGAGTCAAATACCTTTTGCCAGGCTAATGAGTCATGGAGGTTGCTAAGTCATGGAGGCTAGTTGAGTCACGGAGGCTGCTGAGTCATAGAGGTTGCTGAGTCACAGAGGTTGCAGAGTCATGGAGGCTGCTGAATCATGGGGGTTGTTGAGTCACAGAGGCTTGTTGATTCACGGAGGCTGCTGAGTCATGGAGGTTGCTAAGTCTAGCTCTGGCGTAGCCTGGAAAAAAAGATAAGGAAAACACCACCACATACTGGATCACAGAATTAAACAAATATATGTCAGCTTTTCTTCCCCAGGGAACACGGGGTGTAAAAGAGGGGATGAGCCGAGGGCGAGAGGCATGTGTTAAGAACCTGCTAGGAACCCCCACCCAAAGGCAGTCTACCTAGGTAGGATGTAAGTGAGTGAAATATACCTAGTGCCCTGGGGTTCACCCTGAATAGTTCCCCCACTACTGCTGGAGTGTGGAAGGTGGTGGGCAGTCCGATTGATCCTGTAAGTACCCCCCTTCCAAGGCTTGGTAACAGGGCCCAGTTTGTAGTGGTTACGCTGATGGAATATACGCCACAGTCAGGGAGCATGGACATGAGATAGTAGCTCCCTGGTGCGTTCCTGTGGGCCATACCCTTTCCAAGCTAACAGGTAATATAAAGCGCCCCTGGTTCGGCGAGAATCTACAATAGAACTTACTTCATGTTCTAAATGACCTTCCACACTTACAGGGGGTGGTGTAGCGAGGTGACAAGTTTTTGGATCAGGGGGTTTTAAAAGGGACACATGAAAAGTAGGGTGAATTTTTAAGTGAGCCGGAAAGGCCAGGCATACTGCTGATTTCTGATATAGTTTTAGACTGGGGAATGGACCGTTGTATTGTGGTTGAAACTTACGAGGTCCTTTTAAGCGCAAGTGTTTGGTGGATAACCACACTTGCTGGCCCACTTGGTAAGGAGGAGCTAAACATTGCTTTCTGTCTGCGTCCTGTTTGTATAATAGTTCTGCCCCTGTCACATTCTTTTTTAATTCTTTGAGACCTTGATGTTGTAAGGCGTGTTTTTGAGCTAAAGGTTTAGGTGAGCATGCATGCTGTGTTAGTAACCGGGAAGCTCTGGGATGATACCCATAGAGAGCGTAGAATGGTAAGAATCTGCTAGATGTATTTACTACATTGTTATGGGTGAATTCTGCTAACCAAAGGTGATCAACCCATTGCTCATGTTCAGTAACATAATTTTGTAATAAGTGTTTGATCTTCTGGTTGATTCTTTCCGTTTGCCCATCAGACTCCGGGTGAATGGCAGAAGAGAGATCCACCGAAATTTTAAGTAATTTGCAAAATGCTCCTAAGAAGTTCAAAATAAATTGTGTCTCACGGTCAGAAATGATACGTCATGGTAAACCATGGAGCCGTACTATTTGTGGGAAGAACAGATTAGCTAGATGGGGGCATCAGGTAACCCTTTAGTTGGGAAGAAATGACACATTTTAGTTAATAGGTCGACTACCACCACGATCAATGTAAATCCTTGGTCTTGAGGTAGATCAACTAAAAAATGTGTTATGTAACATTTTCTTCCATTACGAGACAAAATAGGGGGTTGTGTATGGCATCTGAAAATATGACTTGTTTTTCATAGACGTCACAACATCTGATGTGGCACAGATGACCACCAGTGCCGGGGCCAGCAGTGCGGAGGGGTCCACTCTAGATGCAGCAGCGCCAACAGGAGGAGCTGGGGGGGAAGACTCAGCGGCGGCGGGCGGTGGTAAGTTATTATACTCCTTACTCATTGAAATGTTTTGATTAGGCTCGCAAAGGAGTGTATGATGTACTGTACAGTAGTACACAGTTCACTAATATAAGTAGACTGTCCTGTTAAGAGCAGTTACTAATTTAGAACTACTTTTTGGGCTATCACGGAGAAGACAGTCAACCTTGACTTGTAATAGCATTAGCGGCGGTACTTCTCGGGTAACCAATGGCCCCCTCTATTTCACTTCAACTCAGCTGGCAAATTTTTATTGTGAAGCCAAGTCATATCAGATGTAGTTTAGGGATGCGAAGAACGAAAAGTTAAAGAAGGGTGAAACGAAGGACGAGCGAATCTTAATATTTATGACTGTAAAGAATGGTTTTGTTGAATGCAATTCAAGATAAGAAGACAGCGGTTTCCAAAATATAATGAAACGGGTGTTAGTTGGTTGTTGACAAAAAGACATTTTGGTACATTTGAGACATTAAGAAGAATCATAGACTTACTTTGGAAGCCTGGATGTTATCTTCTTTATCCTCATCGATAGCAGAGGTGTATGTTGTAGTAGAGCAGACGCTGAGTGGATGAAGTATGGCCAGTGGCAGTGCCACCCCTATAGAAAAGTAAGACATTCCTATCCCCACCTGCATGTACTGCTTAAAGTACTGTGAGTCTGCATCATCATGGCCTGTGTCTGTATTTCTTGGGTGAAAGCTGAGTGAGCTGTCATTATGGCGGCTACCACAAGTTCACGTACCAGTAATTTATTTAGCAAAACAAGAGAAAAAAAATAAAAAAGGCCTTCTTTTAGTACTCTCTGACTATGTATGTAGTAGTGAGTCCACCCATAGTGCTGCTATTGGAATTCCTGAAACTCCCAGTAATGTCACAGGCTTACAAAGTCGGCCAAAAAATACATGCCAAAATGTTATACTGTGTTTGCTACTTGCTGGTGTTACTGAGTGTCAACTTTCTGTTGAATTATTTTGACTGTATGTTAAAGAATATTGGCTACAGTATTTGTCTTTCTTTCTTTATAGATGCTACTCCAAAAAAGCTCACCCGCAAGGAGATGGCTGTTCGGGCCAGGGCCCGTAAGCTGTAGGCTATTTGTGCCGAGTATCGACGGTTGTGGGCTCGGGAGCATGAGGAGACATCAACCACTACATCCTCCTCCACTGCCCCCAGGTCCACCAGCCAGAAGCCTCCAGACAAATGGAGCAGTGGCCCGACAGCCTCCCGCCGCTGCCGCACAGCAGCAACAAAATCAGCGCCCCCCCCCCAGATCCTGGATGGTTCGTGTGTGCCGCTACGTACAAGAGTGGACTACCTGGAGCGGTTGGGCGAAAAACATCAGCGCCAGCTCCGGGACCTCCGCAAAGAGCTGCGGGACGTGCAGCACCAGCTGTCCGTACTACGCCACCGGAGGAAGTGACTTTTCCTTGCCCCTTTTTTAAAGACTGTTGGGGGGGAGGGGTGGGAATTGCGTATTTGGGAAAGGGGACTTTTGGACCTTGGTTGAGTTAGGGAGGGGGGTTGAGTTGGGGTAATTTATTTTATTTTTGTGCTGACAACATGAATATATATTTCTTAATAATTATTTTTCTTACTAAAACACAGTATACGCGTTCATATATTATTTTGTGTGGGGGTTGGCGGTGGTTACTGGATGTTTGTTTTCTTCAAACTTACCAGCATGAATGAAACATCTAGTCCTGAAATGTACCAAAATGCAAGTAACAGAGTTAGTCAATTCAGTAGCCCTACTTCTGTACTTTACTAGTTGTACTGTCAGTCTCTGCTCTCCTCCCAACTTAGTCCTAGCCCATTATTCTACTACCTCTCCATTATGCTTATCTTACCTGTGATTTGTGTTTGAGAATCGGGGTAGCTCCAGGGCTGCCTGCATTGCAAATGGTGATTAAGGTTGGTTGTTGACTTGAATCCTCAACGGATGCAATATCATTGTTGTGCTGGTAGCAGTAGTGGTACACACTGGCAGTATCACCATATGAAAAAAAAGGAAATGAAACATTGAGTGGCCTAAGCGTAGCATTAGAAACAGTACATTAGATAGTAGGGTAGAGAACAGTGCCCTAAATTGTAGCCTAAGCAGTGCTAAATTAATGTAAATATAAGTAGTAGTTGCGTGGAGTTTGACTGCTATAAGAAATTAAGGCAAAGGACACGTCATCAACGTAACGTAAGCATTAAGCATTTGATTGTTCACGTCGTGTAGGAGGAGGATGTTCTTATCAATACACGATGGCGCACATGAACTTCTGATTGTAATGATTTTGGTTGCTTTGACCTTATCCTCCCCAGCAAGTGTGTGGAATTTATTGTTGTTGTCAGTCACACCTCAATGAAATACCACACAGCCCGGGGGAAGAGGGTTAGGGTTTGAAAAGTGGATGGGAATGGGTTTTTTTTGGGAAAGTTTGGTAGAGAGGAAAAAAAACACAGCATGGACAGTCAAACAACAAATGAAGAGAAACAAATCTTTGGATTTGAAGATATTGATAAATCTTTTAAGGGACATAAAGGAAGTGCACTAAAGCATGCCAGAAGTTGTTTACTAAATGGATGGTTAGGTTACTGAAAAGTAGTACTACTACTTACAGCAACTTACTAGTAACTACGAAGAAACAAGTTGACAGTACAGGGCTGCAGTCATTACGCAATTTCCCTTGCCTCTCTGCCCTCAGAGAGAATAAACACTTATAACATTAAATTACTGTTAAACATAGCAAAGACGTATCAAATAGCGGGAGGGATGAATTTGAAGCAGAGATCAAACAAACGGACAGAGTCTCACTCGTAGAAGTAAGTTCAAGTTCACAAGAATATCATTTAAAAGATAAGCAGAATTTTGGATACTGTAACTGTTTTTAGTAGTTGACCTGTTCAATTTGTGAAGTTGATGCATCCAGCCATTCCTCTTATTTGCAGTACTCCTTCATTCCATCGGATTCTCCGTCGATCAATCTTGGTGACCAGACACACTGTCCACTGCCTGCCTGATGCGGAGTTGTGGATTGCTAATTGTAAGCTTGAGTAGTACATCGATGGCACAGGGTAAAAGCCTGCCTGCAATTGTTGATGGAAAAACAGAACAGTAAGTGATAAATACACCTCGGAGAAGAAAATATATATGGTATGCTCTGTAGTACATAATTACACTTTCAGAAATAACAATCCCCAAAATCTAGAACACCCCACATTACACTCCCAAAAACGTGCCGAATACTGCTGCTACCTCGCAGAGGCCTAATTTTTAATCGTGCCAAAACGCACTCAGAAAGTATGCCCAAAACCCCCCTTTCCCACCATGGATTTTCTTCAAACCACTTGCAATCAAAATTAGACTTTCCCACAAGTGTTCCAAGACCCCTCCCAGTCGTAAAAATCTAGAACACCCCCAAAGACATGCAATACAATACTGCTAACCCTAACGAGCCCTAAGTTAAGAATACTGCCAAACGCTTTCTGCAACTAGGACAAATCCCCCCATCCCCACCATGGATTTTCTTCAAACCACTTGCAACCAAAATTACACATTCCCACGAGTGCTCTAAGACCCCAGAACCCAGTTGCAAAAATCTAGAACACTCCCAAACACATGCAATACTGCTAACCCTAACAAGCCCTAAGTTAAAAATAGTGCCAAAACTCTTTTCACTTCCGATTTTCTCCAAGCCACTTTTATCCGGTATTAGACCTTTCAAGCAATGCCCCCAGACCCGTCAACCCAGGCGATAACAAGTTTAACACCCCCAAACAGCCAAAAAGCGAAACCGCAAAAAGTGACACTTAGAAAAATGTAGGCGTCATTTCGAAATCACTCCATGCGCGCTCTGCAGGTAGGCCCTAACTCCCCTTTCCCACCATGGAGTTTACTTCAAACCACTTGCAATCAAAAGTATCCATACCCAGCGTTGCTCCAAGACCCCAAAACCTCCCCACATTCACCAGGAACCCCCCAAACAGCCCCCCGAAAACGCTAAAGTGAACGAAATGTCTGAAAATGGAAAAACGTTTTCACCTCCGATTTTCTCCAAACCACTTTTATCCAGTATTAGACCTTCCCAGCAATGCCCCCAGACCCGTCAACCCGGGTAAAAACAAGTTTAACACCCCCAAATAGCCAAAAGGCAAAACCACAAAAAGTGAGAGAATAATTTAGCCCTCAATCCCAAATCACTCTGTGCGCGCTCTGCAGCTAGGCCCTAACTCCCCTTTGCCACAATGGAATTTCTCCAAACCACTTTCAATCAAAAATATCCATACCCAGGTTTGCTCTAAGACTCCAAAACCCCCTCACAAACACCAGGAACCCCCCCAAACAGCCCCCCGAAATCGCTAAAGTGAGCGAAATGTCTGAAAATGGAAAACATCTTCACCTAGGATTTTCTCCAAACAACTTTTATCCGGTATTAGACCTTCCCAGCAATGCTCCCAGACCCGTCAACCCAGGCGAAAACAAGTTTAACACCCCCAAACAGCCAAAAAGCATAACCGCAAAAAGTGACACTTAGAAAAATGTAGGCCTCTTTTCCAAATCACTCCATGCGAGCTCTGCAGCTAGGCCCTAACTCCCCTTTCCCACCATGAATTTTCTTCAAACAACTTGCAATCAAAAGTATCCATACCCAGCATTGCTCCAAGACCCCAAACCCCCCCACAAACACCAGGAACCCCCAAACAGCCCCCCAAAAATGCTAAAGTGAGCGAAATGTCTGAAAATGGAAAAACGTTTTCACCTCCGATTTTCTCCAAACCACTTTTATCCGGTATTAGACCTTCTCAGCAATGCCCCCCAGACCCCTGCAGCCACCCGCAAAAAATCAGAACACCCCCAAACAGGCAAAAAGCAAAAATGGGCCTACCTTCAATTTAGTCCAAATACGCTCTGCGCTAGGCCCAAACTCCCCCTTTCCACCATGAATTTACTGAAAAACAAATGCAATCAAAATTAGACTGTGCCAGCAGTGCTCCCAGACCCCAAACCCACCCCCAATAACCTAGAAGCCCTCCAAACAGCACCCCAAAAACAGGCAAGTGAGCAAAAATGGAAATACTTTTTCAACATGGATTTGGTCCAAAACACTTGATTCCGATATTAGACCTTCCGAGCTATGCGCCCAGACCCCTGCAGCCACGCGCAAAAAAGCAGAACACCCCTAAACAGGCAAAAAGCAAAAATGCAAAAACTCATACTTAGAAAATTTTCAGCAAACCAGTCAACATCGGTCCAAACGCGCTCTGCAGCTAGGCCCTGACTCCTTCAAATCACTTGCAATCAAAGTTATGCTATCCCAGCAGTGCTCCCAGACATCCAGACCCTCCCCCACAAATCTAGAACACCCCCAAACAGCCCCCCAAAAACATGCAATACTGGAATATTCAAAACATGGCAAATTGCGCTATTCATGAAACATTGCTGTTTTCAGCACTTCCACTACTTCGATCCTCTTGAAACTTACCTGGACAGTCACTTGTTCCAGCGATTCACAAGAATCTCAGCAAGGCAGAACAAAATCAAACCACTGCGCTCTTTGAAGAAGAAGAAGAAGAAGAAGGTCTACGACTATTTTTCACTTAGTTTTCACCCAAACACACGTGCCCGCAAAACACCTAAAAAGGCCAAAATTCTGCCAATTCTGGACCAAAGAACACCAAACCCCCTAAAACCTTGCCGTTATCATTATGAATGAGTCTGCATCGGGCCCGAGCCCTAGAATGAGCGTGAACCATACCAACTTAAACCCAAAAACCCTAGTAAATCGCACTGAACCCTAAACCCTAGATATGCTTTGTCTGCCATGTCATAGAGCCTAGGTATGCTACATCAGGAGGATGCTTCACTCAGTGGTGCCTGCCTTGACCGTCTGCATGGCCCTGCCGCAAGCATGCGCCAAAAATCCGTTCCGCTCAAGAATTTGCAATTTTTCGGTAATTTTGCGAGATTTGCGAAATACCGAAAAACTGAAAATGTTGCAAACAACAGATGTTTGGCCCAAGCTTGAGGCAGTGCCATGCAGAGGGTCAGGGCAGGAACCACTGAGTGAAGCAACCTGATGTAGCATACCTAGGCTCTTTGTCAGACAGACAAAGCATATCTAATTGTAGGCAGCAAGCCACATAGCCCCAATTTTACATGAACTGCTGTCTGGAGTGGACTCTGCCTGGCATATCAACAACAGTACATTGCCTTGCCCTCGACCACTACATACCACAAATAGACAGACATGTAGTTCTGCTGTAGTAATTGTTGTAGACTGGTTTACCTGTTTGCCACTCATAAATGGGCCATAGTTCTTCCGTAAACCGACTCTGATGATCCATCCATCCCAGAGAGTGACTGTAAAGAAAAAAGATATATTATTTAATCAATCATCATGGTATATTGGCAAGTGAGTCCGCTCCAAGGACATTTTGCATATTGTGAAATGCAATATAGTGGCCCCTGAATTTGAAGTACAATTTGAATTAAACAAGGTAAAAAAAAAACAGAGTTGTTGACATGAGTTACAATTACTGTGTAAAAGATTAAATAATAACTAAGACAAGACATATGAATCATCATTTCATGCACAAAAAACAAACAGCAATTGGTTTTATCAGAGCCAGACAGCCATTGCTGTCGACTGCATGCCATCTTCTCAATTATTCATTATCTGTTCTACTTTTTGTCTGCATCTTCTTCGGAAAGTGAGGGCCCACAGGGCAGCCTCTCCTGTCAATATCAGAAGTAACTCTGTCAGCAATCAGCAAGCATGTAGTCAGTCAGTAATTTCAGTCCCACTTAAGGGGACTCGTCATAATCCATCCATCTGCCTTGAGGGAAATGGATAGGGGGAGTCTGGAAGAGGAGTTTAAAGGAGCATGATTGAGTTGTGAACTTGTAAACCTCAGGAATGCAGACTGCGGCACCTTCAAATCAATAAGGAATATAAGATGAAGACAGTGCTGCTGATGGACTTGTTGTGATTAGGTGATTAGAGTTTTGTTGTGGTAAAAGTTGCAAAACAAAGAAAGACACACAGGAATAAAAGTGAATAATGATGAAAAAAAGGAAGTCATTTTCAGGGCTCGGTGTCAGGTAAGTAGAGCTCGTCCTCAAACTCCATGAATTGAGACGGGAGTAGGTCAGGCAACAGAGAAGAACTTCCGTCACCTAGTCGGTGTCCTCTTCTTCCTGCGTGCATTCACGTACTTTGTAATCTGGTGGTATGAAGTGCTGATTCATCTTGATCAGTGTTAACCTCTCCACATTTTTGGCCGAGAGGCAGGTCCTTTTTGAAGTTACAATGGCACCAGCAGCACTGAAAACACGTTCAGAAGACACGCTTGCGAGTGGGCAAGACAAATAATTTACAGCCAGGTTGGTGATCAGTGGCCATGGAGACATTTTCCTGTACCAATACAGCAATGGGTTCTTATTAGGAAAGACCTCTGTTGGGTCATCCAGATAGGCCTGCACCATCGACTCAAGGTTCTCCATGGTTGCTCCACTTTGCGTACCATCTGTCTCCTGCCTGATTCAGGGCTGTTGGCATGCATGGCTGTAATGCCACTGCCCCTGCCTTTTCCTCCTGCCCTCAATGGTCTTTTATATTGCCAAAGCCTCTCTTGCCTGTACTGCATGGTTGGTTGGTTTTCCCTGCCCCAGCCCTTTCCCCTGCCCTCCATGGCCCATTGTGCTTGCTGCTACTGCCCCACCTATCTGCCCAGCGTGGTTAACTTGTTGTCTCTGCACACTCCTCCATGAGAGGGTCTTAATCCCATAGATCTTATGGTTAGTGCTCTAAACAACTAAAATGAAGGCAAATTTTCTAAGTTCTCAAATCGTAACAAAGCTTTATTTATGTTTTTTTATCCAGTTGTACACTTGATTATTTGTTACGCTTAAGAGAGAAAAATAACCCTGAGCGTAGCTGGCGTGTTAAAGGTAAAACATTCGCATGCGGGCACACTTGTGCAGATCACCGTGAAACGGCAAGGAAGAGTAGGACGGCAGCCCAGGGACGCCACAGTCAAGGTAAATTTTGTATTATTTTACCTCTAATGTCTTTTTATTTAATTGTTACTAGGGGGTGGAGGCGGGGGCTGATCAACTCCGCTTCACCGTGGGGTGTGCAGAGATTTGCCTACTCCGCGTTCTCTGCGGAATGTGGAGTAGGCAAATCTCTGCATACTCAGCTGGCGGAGCAGAGCTCTCCACCTGGGGCTAGAGAGAATGTGAGGTTATGACCAGAGCTGCAGACTTTGCAACTGGGGAACCAGGTTTGTGATCCAACGTCAGCTCGACATCCTGTGATTCTGGGTAAATCACTGAATCTCCCCATGCCGAATAAACAAAATTGAATGTGTCCTTGAATAATGTAACTGCTGCTCAAGAAAAGTACTCCATAACCTTTGGGTCAAGTCGGAGCTATATAAAAGTGCAAAAAATAAACAACTTTAGTGTTTTGCACACTTCTGTCATTTGACTATGCATGGGCTACATTTGGGTGATATTTGTGCTCTAGTATTTGTTATGAAGCTCCCAAATTTCCTCATTTATTGCAGTTGCCTCAGAAGACAATGCTTTCAGTTTTCCACTATGATTCCATCAAGATGGCATTCAGATGCGACACCCTTTTGACATACATATAGAATGTTGGTACTCTAGGTCTTCATTAGAACACAATAGTAAAGCTGATAATCACCAGGGAGTTAGCTGGCAATCTGCTGCATGTTGCAGTCTGCATGTCAGAATGTTTTATTAAAATATATGAGGAAGCTATCTGAGAACTCACTTAAACCTTGTCCTAATTGTTTTTTTCACAGCACCAAACATAATTTCGAACACAAACTGAACCCCATCATTTTGTTCCCTAGTAAATTAATGTTTTAGGTTTTACCAGTTTGATTCAATCAACATGACTTTAGGTGTGCTATACTTTTGCCAGCTATTTTTAGACTGTTTAAAGCAGCAAAGACGTATCTTATCTCATAGATCCTAAAGGTATACAGAGCTAAAACGGAGGCTAGTGCTTTATATGGAACAGAGATCTGGGGCTATGCCAGCATAACTAATCTAAGTAGAGCCGAAATCAATTTTTGCATACTCAGTTCAGCTTACCAGATAGGTCCCTTCTTGTTCCATTATTACATGATCTAGGGCTAAAGTAAGTGAAAAAAAGGTAAAACTGTGGCCCCTCCTTTTTCGGTGGAGATTAAAAACATCCCAGCTCTTTCTGAATGTTACCTTGATTCTAAAGAAATTGTTAACCTCCACAACTTTCATGTCATTAAGTCGGAGACTTTTATCAAGCATATGCTGACTACACTTGGGTTGGGTCACCATCCAGAGGATTATCCGCTATTATTGCATGATCTACTGAAAGTCTCAACCAAAAAATATGTCACTGGCACGGAATTCTTGGCCGATGCTTTCTTGCTCATTAAGCGGCACAGCACCGTTGAGCCCTTCTGTGATTTCCTATTGTCCTCTGGTGACAGTGCTTTGTTCCTGAAGCTATAGCATGGCACATTACCCATCCTGTCCTTTACTGCAAAGTGGCAGCCCATGAATGCTGGCAGGGATATCTGCCCACTGTGGTCCATTTCAGAGGAGACTCTAGACCACCTTTTCTTTTTTGTACAGGCTACAATGGATCAAGAAAGAAATGGATGGATTTTGCCCATATGTAGGTTGATGGGATGCCAGCAGTATTGTATTGCACTTAGGCTACTGCTTGTAGAAACTAGAGAAGCTATAGTGATTGCAGTGGCCAAATTCCTGAAATGGTGCTCGGTTATTCGGGCTAGTGCCCTAAAAATCCGAGATTCACAAATTGATAGGGTCATAGACAGGTCTCCATGGGCCATTTATTTTCATGGCAGTATTTAAATTATGTATAGCTAGACATTTGGTCAATTGAAATAATTTTATATTTGCAAAATGAAACCGTTTGTTAAGTAGGGTCGGAGACTTGATGTAGTTGAAGCATAGGTTTATTGAAGGTAAGTAAAACACCCACAACCGGAGCCGTTCAGTCGTGAAGAAGCCAACGTCCAGAATGACGTTCAAAGGAATCTTCATGACTAAAGGACAACATGCTGGAACTTAGACATAGAACGAGTCTCGCGGATGCAACCATGAGACTCTTAGAATACAGAAGACAAATATTGCATTAGTAATTATATAACTTCTTCCCCTCTTCGAAGGGTAACAAACGAAAAAGAACATTTGCAAATTACAAATCTACTCCAATACATAGTCTCTCAATTTGCAAGACAATTGCTTTAAACGTGAAGTTCTTTTAGTTGTCAATTCGGGAGACTCTTCCAAAACTGTATCTGAGGGTAATGACAAATGGTCAGAGACAACAAATTGTGAAGCTACAGATGTTTCTGGAGACTCTCCCAAAACTGTATCAGAAGGTAAAGACAAATGATCAGAGACAGGAGATTGTGATTCCACAGATGTTTCCAAATCTGGATTAGAAGAGGGTTGCTCATAAGCTAAATCAAACCAATCACAATGTTCTGACTCTGAAGTGGCATGTTCAGTGATAACATGGGCCTGAAGTGGGAAAATCTTAACAAGAACCCGCTGGTTCCACCATTCTTTGTTATTGAGAAGGGCTCAACCTTTACTGACATGCGCAACTAAATTTGGAGGTGAGAACTTGGATTGCCCTTTCATAACTCTTTTAGGATTTTTAATGAGCACCTAATCCCCTTTTTGTAAGGGCTAATCAAAGGAATGTTTACCTTTGTCAAAGCGAGATTTCATAGAATTTTGTATAGCTTTCACATGTTCCTGAATAGAGTAAGAGTTAACAGACAAATGACAATTCCCATGTAACCAACTAGGATTGAAAAGTGAATGCACTTTCCTTTTCCTAGGCAAAGTAAATGGTGCAATATCAGTTGTGGAGTGTGGAGTGGTATTGTATGCCCACACTTTGTCATGTACAAAAGACAAAGGGTCTAGCCCGGAGGAGATTGCAGTTTGTATACCCTCCTTGAGTATACAAATACTCCTCTCAACTAATCCATTCGAAGAGGGTGAATACAATGCAACCTTGTAATGAGATATGTCATGACTTTTAAGAAAAGAGCACATTTTTTGAGAAACAAAATGTGTACCATTGTCGGTAACAATGGTTTTGGGAAAACCTTCAACAACAAACACAGATTGTAAAAAATTTCCAACATTTTCAGTTGACGCAGAATTGCAAAAAGAGTAATACAACCATTTAGTGTAGTAATCAACTAAAACAATCAGATATTCGTTCTCATTTGGTAAAACATCATAAGGACCAGAAAAGTCCAAACCTACTTTGTCCCATGGACCTGCCGGTAGAGGTACAGGACATAAAGGAGTGGAAAGAGTTTTCAAATGTTTGTCAGAGAGGAGGCATTGTGTACAATTATCGATCATTCTCCTAATATGTGAATCCATCGAGGGCCACCAGTAAAATTGTTTGATGTGTTGACAAGTTTTACAACACCAAGGTGTCCTTGATGAGCAGAATGAATGATAAGATCTCGCAAAATAAATCATTGCGCATGATCATGTTGTTAACTAAAGAAAGTTCCTCTGACACATTTGCAAAAGCTTTTAAGTCAGCGGACAAAGTTCTACTCTCAGGCTATTTGTTAACAATAAATTCCTTGACCTTTGAGAGTGTTACATCATTATTATAGGCTGAATTCCATTGGACCTCAGAAATGGGTTGACATTATGCAATGGCATCAATTGTAGTGACAACACACTCAATTTCATCATCAACAATAGAATTATCATTCAAAGACAGTCTTGAGAGGCAATCTGCCCTGAAATGTTGCCCCAGAAATGTGCTTGATGGCAAAATGAAATTCATGAAGTTTTGAAAGAAGACAAACAAGTCTTGCAGAAGCCCCGTTAGAAGTACTGTCAGAAAGCATGTGCATAAGAGGCTTGTGATCAGTGTAAATCTCAAACTCAGGACCCCAAATGTAAGATATAAATTTTTGTATAGCCCAAACACAAGCCAAGGCTTCTCTTTCTATTATTATTATTATTATTATTAAATCTTTATTTCGACATGTATGTCATAAAAGCAACACGTTAAAAACAACATTAGAAATGATAGAACACTGATTACAGAATAGGGTCATTTAAAAAGGAGGGGCTAAAATTGCAGATCAGTTAGTCCTTGGGCGCTATGCAACTAAAACCAGTCCACTTTTTTCCTTCTTAGATTCCACATTGCCGCCAGGAATTTAGTAACCCCAAACACAATCCATGGCGACAGGTCAGTTTTTAGTATTCGGAACGAATCGAGGTGCTGCCTGATGCCCAAATTTCTTCAAATAGGGACAATCCAATTCTTCCTGGGAATCTTGTATAGAGGACAAAAAAAGACCATATGTATCTCGGACTCTAGATCAGCATTGCACCCAGGGCAGTTTGCAGGCGCATCCTGCTTCCATCGTGCTGATAGGGCTCTGAGCGGTAAAGAGTTATATCTCCACTGAAGGTACAGCTTTCTGTGACTACTATGATTGATGGCATCCAAGGCGGGCTCAGGTTTATAAATGTCCTTATGCTCCAAGAATGACAGTGTTAGCGACCCTATTTTGGGGTTAGATAGGTGTTCGGCCAGGTTTTTTTGGTAGTATGTTCTCACCATTTCCTGCCGGGATATCCCACAGCATGCTTCTTCAGGGTTCCTCCATACTTGGGTCAGGCCCAGTCTGTCAAACTCCTGCCTGATGTATTTTAACCAAGGAATGTCCCAACTATTAGGTAGGTGTAAAAGTTCTGATAATTCATTCCTATAGCTAGACAATTCCGGAGTAGCCCAGAGTCGTCTCCAAAAAGTAAGAGGTTTCAGACCTAATTCCTCCTTAATAGGTCTCAGGCCCAAGTCCAGTCTAATAGGAAAAAGGGGCGAACTCGGCGGTAAAGATAAGAGCTGTCTGATGAACATATTTTCCAAGGTACTGAAATTTGATTGACAACTATGCGCCCATAACTCACCCCCGTAAAAGACTGCCCCCCGTGCCTGCAGCTTATAAATTTCAAGGGGAGGCGAGACAGGTTTGTAGATAGTCTGTTTTAACAATTTAAAAATCCCCCCAATTTTTTGTGAAAGCTTCAGTTGGGATTTGGTCTGGTGATGTGCCCAGGTCATGTCCTCGGTCAATGTTAGGCCCAGATAGTCAAAAGTTGACACTCTCTCTAGGGAAACACCCTCTATGGTAGGGTTGGGGCGAGACAGTCTGGGTGAATTGAATACCATATACTTAGTTTTGGATTTATTTATTTCCAGGCCCCTATCGTTGCAGAAGGTAACAAAGGCATCCAGAACTCTCTGTATACCCATGGGTGACTTTGCGAGCAGCAGGGTATCATCCGCGAACATGATCGCGGAGATGCCGGTTCCCGCCAGCCTTGGGGCATCCCGGTTGGGGACCCCGTTAAGATGGTCAATCACCCCGTTTACAAAGAGGCAAAACAGGGTCGGTGCAAGCACACAACCCTGTCTTACCCCTCTGCAAACGGGGAAACTCGCCGACAGGATCCCATGTCTGCCGCTTCTCACCCTCGCATAGTTCTGGGCGTGGAGACGGATGAGGATGTTTAGTAGGGGCAGGGGAATTCCTAGATCCCTCAATACTTTCCAGAGTTTGGCTCGTGGGACTAAATCAAAAGCCGCACGAAGGTCAACAAAAACAGTGTACAGCGAGCCCCCCTTAATTTTGACCGTTTTCCAGAATATCATACTCAATCTGAAGATTTGGTCCACTGTGGATACCTTCTTTCTGAACCCAGCCTGGTACACACTCAGGATTTCCGACTCCTCCACCCAATCCAGAAGATGGTCCAGAATCAGCCTCGAAAAGAGTTTCTGTGAAACATCATAAGGCTGATTGGCCTAGAATTAAGCGGAAGAAGGGGGGAGCCCTTCTTGAATATGGGCACCAGCTCTGCCCCCAGCCAGGTGTTCGGAGGAGACATACCACCTAAGATTGCGTTAAAGATTTTTTGAAGGTAGGGGGCCCAGATCTCAGGTTCCTGTTTGTATACATCACCTGGTACTTGATCCAGGCCTGGCGCCTTGCCCAGTGGAAGATTTGCTATAGCTGTCCTTACTTCCATCAGGGTAAAGGTAAGCTCAAATCCATCCGAGTCCGTATTGTTTACGGTCGACGCGATGGGGTCAAGCAGGTCAATGGGTCCTTCCTTATAAAGGCTGCTGAAATGCTGTTCCCAGGCCTCAGGTGCTATATTGGGCATCACAGCTTGCTCATGGTCCGCCGAGCCTGTGCCTACAAGCTGCCAGAACTTGCGGGCGTCTTTGACCCCCAGGGTTGTAGTCATGCTGGCCCATTTTTCAACCTCCCATTCCTCCCTGGCGTAGCGTGTGAGATCCCTATATATCTGTCGCTTCATTTTTATTAAGGGCCTACTGGTATTTTGTTTGAGCGCCTCTAGGAGGTCTCTTTTTGCTTGCCTACATGCCTTATTGTACCAAGACGGCTTCCTTAATTGGCTAGGCTTTTTTCCGCCAATGGGGTTTAGGGTTCCTTTAATGGCAGTGACTAACGAGATATGTAGTTTGCCGAGCTGGTGGTGATAATCGCCTTGAGTGTGTTCTAGTGCAGCAACGCCCTCAAGTAGCGGAATTAGTAGGGTATACAGTTGGCCAACTCTGTCGGATTTTTGGCCAGCTTGTCCCATCTTATCTTGCGTCTGTTACTAGACAAGGTACCGGCGTTAAAGTTGTCCTGCTCGGACAACCGGGCCTCTCTCGTACCCGGAATCCTGAGCCATATCGTCAAAGGGTCGTGGTCGCTCTCCCCCCTTTGTGTGATCTTGAAATCCACGATTCTTTTCCATTCCCTGCATTCAATAAATACATAGTCCAAGCGTGCCCTCCTTCCTGCCTGGGAGAAGGTATAGGCGGGGGGGCGTGTCTGACTTTGCTCGCCCGTTACATGCCCTAATCGAGTGAGTTAATGTCAGGGTGGTGATCTGCAGGGCCAGTGGAGACCAGACTCTTGCAGTGGGTCCGGCGACTCGGGGAATTTCCCAGACATCGTCCTCTTCCTGATCCGCTGCATCTAGCAAGCCAGCAAGGGGTTCGAACTGACAATTGAATTCACCTCCCACCACGAACATGGCTCCCTCAGGGAAGTAAGTTAGGAAGGAGGATAGTTCCTCAATGGTTCTGGAAGTAGCTGAGACACTAACTGGCCTGGAATAGACATTTATAATGCCCAGACTGAACCCATTCGACCACTCTAACAGCAGACACTGAACATCTTCCGAGCTGGTGTCCAGAGTTTTTACACTACAACCCAGGTGAGTTGCCACCCAGATAGTTAGCCCTCCCGATGGCCGACCCTTTCCAGCCCACTTAGCGGGAACTGAGTAAGAGGCAAAACCCAAACGGTTTTGTACCTCCCGGGCCCAGGTTTCCTGGAACATACATACGTCAGCGCAGTCAATATATGCTCCCCAATCTGGACAAGCTAATTTATTACAAAGACTCGCTATGTTCCAGGAAACAATATTTAGAACCCTGGAGTCATCTGGTGCTCCGCTCGGAGATAAAGGGCCTTGCTGCGGGGTACTAATCTTCTGGATACCAGGAGAGGGAATTGCTGGGTCGGGTTTAGTATGTTTTGCCAGTGCGGGTTCCAAGCTTAATGTGAAGTGGTCAGCCCCGAGGCCCCTCTCTTTGCCAGACTCTTGGTTCAGTCAGTCCACCTCTTCAAGACAGCTATACCTATTGTGATGCATGAAGTCCATTTGGGCAGGTAAGTGATGTCTAGGAGGCCTGTACCTTGACCCATCGATAGCAAATCCCACCTTGGTCCATCCTTCTTCGCCCCCCGGGTTCCTATTGATTTTAACTCTGGGCGGATAGAAGAAGGAGAGTGGGAGCAGTTGTATGCTGGTAGTTCCCGAACCCCCCAACCAGTTAGTAATGAGTTGAACTATCTGGCAGTTTCTAAAGGTAACCAGTATACAATCCCCTTTAATCACCTTGCTGATATGTCCCACCCAGGAAACACGCCTAACCATTAGAATGTCCCCCCTCAGATTTGATGGCAGTGGTCTGTGGATATTCAACCAGCCGATCACCTTATTTCTAAGGGACTCAAATGGTTCCTGAGTATTGGGAGAGAGTTCAGGAACTCCAGCCAAAATTACAGTGTAAGGAGCGGCTTCGGGTGGGAGATTTACTATAGGTGGGTCTTTCAAGGGTGGAACATTTTGGATAGTGTGGGCGTTGGAACTGCTCTGTGTAGTTCCTTGCCTAGAAGGGATAGTAGGTGCTGGCACTTTGGATTTTCTTGCTAATGGTACTGGGGGAGTTTGCTTTGGTAGTGGGGTAGGCAGTGTGGTGGAGGAAGAGGGATGAGGGATCTGGAGAGGTGGGGGGGAATTGTACCTACTGATGCCATAGGAGGGCCAGTTACTGGAGCTGGCGCTATAATGGCGGGAACCCCACTAGGAACTGTACCTGTGGAATGCATCCCCCTCTGGTTTGGGTGGGCCTTCATATCCCCCATTGTAGTCTCGATTGCTGTTAGCCGAGTATTAATGCTATCCAGACACCTCATCAAGGGTTCCAGGAGTCTCTCCATCACGTTAGTGATGAGGGGTAAAGACTGGTCGCCTTCCGCCCTTAGATTTTCGCCGAAAACAAATGGCCCCCCTGTATCCTGTAATGAGAGTTGCGTAGGGCACAGTGGAGACTCGCGAACATTATTTAATAGAAGGGGTGAGCGTTCCATGGAGTCTGGGGAGGCTGCAACGCTAGTCGGGCCTTGGTCGATTCTAGCCCTTTTTGCTCCCTTCGATTGTCTGAATATCTTCCTTTTGGGAACTGCTCCTTCTTTATTGCCCCTTGCTTGCGTAGTGACCAGTTCAGGGCCTGATCGCTTAGGTGAGGGAGAGTTAGGCAATAGGATTTGAGTGCTGCCAGTGGTCGCAAGATGAGAGTCTCGCTGAAAAGTAGAAGAGGATCTAAGCTGCAGAAGAACGGATTCAATTGTTTGATCTATGCTATCTAGGAGCTGTAGGTGCGAGGCCTCCAGTGAGTCCTGGGAAGGGATAATTGGAACTGGCGAATTTGGGAGGGCGGTGCTCTGGGTCAAAGGGATTTCCGTGACACACATGTCATTGGTGGGTTTCGAACTGGTTTTAATCAGGAAGTTGTCCAAAGTACCTTTAGATGTAGCAGCTGCTGCCATCGCCTTGCTCCGGGTCTCCCTTGTAGCCATGTAATGTCCACCTTGAAGCTGGGGTGCACCTTTCGGCTCAATCCAGGATGATAGGTCCGATGATCAGATGAAAGAGATGTGGCCCGGTCCAGTCCCTCCTGGGCTCGAACGGGCCCGCTCTTGGCCCGGTCTTCGCGCGCATCCCGCGACACGCGTCCGATTGCGTACACTTAAGGTAGTGAAGAGGGCGGTCACCACAGGAGGCGGGGTGGGCGGGAAGAGTGTCCAGGTGCGGCTCCACACAGCGCCGCAGTCAGTCCTGGGACTCGCAGTCCCTCTCGCTGTCAACGCCTCCTCTAAAGCCCCCAGCAGGTCCGGTGTAGAAGAACGTGGGTTGAAGGCAGCTCCCTCAGTAAATGCGCAACTTCGAGCGGCCCCCGCGGAGCGGGGGCCGCGAGTCGCGGTTTTGACACCACAGGAGGCGGGGTGGGCGGGAAGAGTGTCAAGGTGCGGCTCCACACAGCGCCGCAGTCAGTCCTGGGACTCGCAGTCCCTCACGCTGTCAACGCCTCCTCTAAAGCCCCCAGCAGGTCCGGTGTAGAAGAACGTGGGTTGAAGGCAGCTCCCTCAGTAAATGCGCAACTTCGAGCGGCACCCGCGGAGCGGGGGCCGCGAGTCGCGGTTTTGACACCACAGGAGGCGGGGTGGGCGGGAAGAGTGTCCAGGTGCGGCTCCACACAGCGCCGCAGTCAGTCCTGGGACTCGCAGTCCCTCACGCTGTCAACGCCTCCTCTAAAGCCCCCAGCAGGTCCGGTGTAGAAGAACGTGGGTTGAAGGCAGCTCCCTCAGTAAATGCCCAACTTTCTATTGTACTGTATCTAGTTTTAGCTGAAAGAAGTATTCTGCATGCAAAGGCAACCATTTGTTCTGTGCCCTCCACCCATTGTCCCAAAATGGCCCCCAAACCGGTGAGACTGGCATCAACAGTGATAAAACACTTCAAACCTTCCAAAAAAGGATGCAAAGCTGGTGAATCCTCGATAATCTTTTTAACTGCTCAAAAACTTTTTGTAAATCTTCTGACCAGCAGAATTTCACTCCCTTTCTTAAGAGTGCTCTCAAAGGCTCAACAATCTGAGCATAGCCATGCACAAACCTGGCGTAATATTCTGCTCAACCAAGGAATGAGTGAAGGGCATCTCTATCTTTGGGAGGTATGGTATCTCTGATGGCTTTTATTAATGAAAACGTAGGTTTAATGCCCTTGGGTGAAAGTGAATGGCCCAAATAATCCAAATCTTGAACCCCAAATTAGCATTTGTCATGCCTGACAGTCATACCAGCCTTTTCTAGTACTTTAAAAACCGTGTTAAGAGTATGATTATGTTAAACAATGTCATTAGCAAAAATTTAAATATCGTCCTGATAGGCCTGCACCCCAGGGATATTCTGTAATAGGTTATCCATCAGTTTTTGAAAAATGCTAGCTGCCGAAGCTAGACCAAATGGGAGTCTGAGATACTTGAAAGCGCCAAACGGCATAATAAAAGTTGTTAATTCTTGAGACTTAAGAGATAAAGGAATTTGGTGATAGGCAGACCTTAGGTCCAGAAGGGAGAAGAATTTAGCCCCACCCAAATTAGCCAGAAGATCATGAATTTTGGGTAACGGATGGCAATCCACAATGATATTATTATTCAATGAGCGTAAATCAGCACATAATCTCACCTCAACAGATTTTTTACGAACTAAAACTATGGGGGAGACCCATTCAGATGAATCACATGGTGCAATGATTCCCTCATCACATACATTTTTCAAAACCTTCTTCAATTCATCTCTTGCACTCAATGGAAGAGAACAAACTTTGTGGATAACAGGTTGAGCATTGGGTTTAATCCGAATTTCATGCTTGAAAACCAAAACTGTACTGACCTTATCCTTAAAGAGGTTTGGAAAGGAATTAATTAAATTATCCATTTTATGATTTGGAAAAGACAAATCTGAAACATTGAAGTTTCCAGTTTCATGACTAATGTGGTAATTATGAAGAATATCACCTAAAGCAATAGGTTGATCAGAACCAGGTTTAAGAATTAAACCCATTCTGGCTTTATCAAACCAACCTAAAATATCTCTGCCCTTAAGAGCAACATAAACTTTCATGAAGGTGTATCTACCAAGACATGCAATGTTAGAATAAAAGAAACCTAACATGTCAATATCCTTCTCGCCGAATGCTTTGGGATTGACATCAGATTTGCAAAGAACAACTTTATTTTCCCAATTGGAAAAAATGTGGGATCTGATAAAATGGTGATAGGTGAGCCAGAACCAGCTTTGAATTGGAGTGGAACTGTACCAACCACTAACTCGCACCAAAGACCCTTATTCTTGGAAAATTCAACAGAATCACATTCAATAGACAACATGACATCATGAAGTCTGGTTGATCAATATTCTAAATTCTCATGAAACTCAATATTATTAACTCTAGTAAATGTTTTGCGACCCCCTACAAACAGATGGAAAGTGTCCAATTTTTTTACATGAAGAACACTTTTTCCCAGATGCGGGACAACTAGAAGAATTACCAAGATGACTCCTTGAGCCACATCTATAGCAAATGATAGGCCTCTTATTTTGTTGTCTGAACGAATTGTTACCAAGGTCAATGGAGCCAGAAGTAGAGCCTTGATCAACCATATGAATACAAGGTTGAGAAATGCTTTCTTGCAAAATTTTACATGAATTGGTTGCACGTTCAATCCCCTTAGCGATATCTGTTGTTTCAGACAAAGAAGGATTTTTACAGCTCAACAAACCTTCCTGAATTTTTTGGGAAAAACAAGCAAAAATGAACTGATCCCTCATAGAAGCGTCTGTACTAGCACCAAAATCACAGGTAGAAGCAAGGATTCTGAGTTGAGCAATATAGTCTTCCACGCTCTCATCTATACTTTGTTTGCGTTTGAAAAAATTGTGACGTTCCAAAACAATACTTGGTTCATCATCATATTGCTTGTTGAGTCGTGCAATGGCTTCTTGATAGACATTCCAATTGTCACCAGAGTCACCAGAAGGAGAAGGGATAAGAGGAAGATTCTCAAAAACTTGTTGAGCTGCAACCCCTAGAAAACCATAAAGAATAGCAACCTTGCGAGGAGGATCATACTTAGTAGCATCAATGGCCACCAAATAGTTCTCAAAACCTTTGAGCCAGTTGCGCCAAATGAGAGGAGGTTTGCCATGAGTTTGCAAAAATTGAGCTGGTGTCTGAAACTGCTGTGAAGAAGCCATGGTGAATGCAGCTTAAAAAGAATTGTGCTAGTGAAAAGTTCTTCAAAAACTTTGAAAGAACGAAAAATAACTGTTTATTGAAATAGTGTGTAAAACACTGTAATATGAGATGCAAAATGTTGACAGCGTAGAAAAATAAAAATACATTTTAAAATAATGCTGAAAAATGAACTTGAAAAGTGTGCTTATCACTGTAAGCACTGACAAACGAAATGGCAGGCAGATATGTGAATTTTCGTGCCTATGATTATGATGAAAAAGTGTGCCTGTCACAGTGAACGTTGACAGACAACATGTGATAAGTGATTAATGACTTAAGGTACCTATCACTGTGTTGAAAATTGAAAACTTGCAAGACAGTAGCAAGAATGAGGTTTGAAGCGGTTCCTATGCGTTGATGAGAAGTGACAGGAAAGTAGAAATAAAGCGTGCCTATCGCTGAAGAGAAGCTTTGCATTTATAAATGCTTTTCTTTGGCGTAGGCAAACATGGTAGGCAGGTTAAAAGTAAAGCGTGCCTATCGCTGAAGATCGTGAGCTTTGCATTTACAAATGCTTTTCTTTGGCGTAGGCAAACATGGTAGGCAGATTAAAAGTAAAGCGTGCCTATCGCTGAAGATCGTGAACGAAGGCTCCTCATTAAAATGGCCGACCGACGCCGTTGTCAGGGTTACAGCCGTGCGTAACTTTTGACAGGCGGTGGCCTCGAATTACTTGCGCTGTGACGTTGTGAAGAAAAACGCTGTTTGCGCGTAAACGCGTTTGAAGAGCGCAAGTGCACTGTGGAGCGCGAGACACAGTCAAACTGCCACAACTTCAGCTTCTTGAAAACTGTAAAAAAATACGACCAGAAGACGAAGGCTGATTATGGGCCGAAGACAGGGTGAGTGAAGATGAAAGGACACAGGCAGCAGGTGTACTGGTGAAATCTTCAGGTCCGGCCGATTTTTTTTTTTTAAACTGCTTGGCTCTTTGGCGGTGGGAGAGAAGAGGGTCCCGATCGTTGCCAAGATGTTAAGTAGGGTCGGAGACTTGATGTAGTTGAAGCGTAGGTTTATTGAAGGTAAGTAAAACACCCACAACCGGAGCCGTTCAGTCGTGAAGAAGCCAACTTCCAGAATGACGTTCAAAGGAATCTTCACGACTGAAGGACAACACGCTGGAACTTAGACATAGAACGAGTCTTGTGGATGCAACCACGTGACTCGTAGAATACAGAAGACAAATATTGCATTAGTAATTATATAACACCGTTCCTTTAGACAATACACTTTAACAAATTGTATGAATTTTCTGGATTGCCCTTCGTATGATATGTTTGTATATATATATATATATTTTTTTTTTAGACCAATCCTTTATTGTAAATTTAAAAGTTTTTAAATATATGATATCCTTGGGAAACATCCTTTACGACGCAACTTTTACCACGCAGTGACTTTACAACGCAGGTTTTTCAACACAAGTCATTAAGACGAATTGCGCTGGGGGTGCTGTAGGATAGGTAATAGTTTAATTTACTATCCAACACCTTCCCTACTATCCACGGGGACTGGAGTTGGAATAGTAAATTAAACTATTCACTATCCAGCACCCCCCAACGCAAGTCATTGTAATGACTTGCGTTGAAAAACCTGCGTTGTAAAGGCATGCATGGTAAAAGCATGTGTTGTAACAATGTACATCTGATATCCTTACATTCTCCTACCTCGCAGGCAAGACCTGGAATGATCTCCTCCTTCAACTCTGCATACCCAGACACTGCACCAATTCAGGAAACACCTCAAGACATGGCTTTTCGAATGACCCCAACGGAGCTGCACACACACCCCTCTGTGCCTTGAGACCCTAACAGGTGAGTAGTGTGCTTTACAAAGACCTGATTGATTGATTGATTGATAATATTGTGCTGTTTGTGTACACGTTGATGGTCAAAACTGCACCAAATAAAAATAATGGGAATAATATATTTAGTATTTGAAAGTGGGGTAATTTTACAGTTTGCCGGTTGGTAGTGCTAAAGGGTGGTAACGGTAATTTTAGAGTTCACCGTTGGGTATTGCTAAAGGGTGGTAAGGGTAATTTTAGGGCTTATGAATGAGTAGTGGGAAAGGGTGGTAAGGTACATTTTAGGGTTTAAGGGTAGGTAATGGTCAAGGGTGCTATGGGTAATGTTAGGCTGCACGGTAATGGCATGCCTGGTAAAGGCATTCTGTGTAAAGTCATGCCACCCAAATAGAGTCTAACAAATTAAGATACAGATAATCTTAGAAACTGTGGTTTTAAACTACATGCTGACAACACTTCTATACTGTATTAACAACTCCAGTACTGGAAGGTTCTTACCAAAAACAACGATTTCAAGCACTCCACAGTATTCAAGATGGAGAACAAACATGCTATTATTACAATGTACTCTAGGTGCCACCAGACATAGGTTTCTATTCACTGCTATACACAAACAGCAAGAGCTAAATGAGTAACTTGTGACGTAGAGAAGATCGTCCACATCCATTAAGATACCCATCGGAGTAGCCTACACAATAGGTTGTGCACCGTTATGTCTTGTTGATTTTTTTTCGAGGCTTTAAGAGTGGGAGGTGGGCAGCTCTTGGACTAATAAAGGCCACCTCTTTTCATTAGTATTACACATTTATTGCGCTAGAGAGTGATGAACATGGCAATAAGGTGGTCTATAAATCAATGTACAAGATGGAGAGAAACGTCTGGTGGCGAGGCTCGAAGGAGGTCGGTAGGCATTTTATTTCCTTTTGGCTTATTGCCATGTCACTATTGTGACATATGGACATGCTTTTCTTGCAAGACCTGCGGACATGCTTTTCTTGCAAGAACTGCTACGTTCCTTGAGTAACACACTGTATTGATGTCTTGGGGATTTACGTTTCTTATATAAACACACATTCATCTCCTCCGTGCCTCAACGCTATTTGCATAAATTATATTTGTCCTAATGGGTACCGCTATGCTACTTCAGTAACTTGACTTTATACTCAGAAGATGCGCGGTATGTTAAATCTTTACCCATATGGTATCGGGGCTGCTTCCGTGTTTTTCACCGCATTAGGAAAGTTACTTATGCTTGTGTTTTTAATTAAACTTTGTAAGTAGTTGAAGTTTGGTGGGTCAGTTTTGTGTCTTCATCATTCTTGCCGTCTTTCAGTTATTGCAGACAGATTGTGCACAGAGATAATTGGTCTCAAGAGCTGAACGATAATTTAAGATTGACTTGGAACTTAACTATATCATTTCAGATTTAAAAGCCTTAAAGTTTGTAAAACATTTAATTATTGCTAGGTTAGAAACAATGTATACTTTTTTAAGTTGTCACTGGCTGTTCAATCGTTGTTAAAAGTTATGAAAGTGATTTAAACATGTTATTAAGTCACAACTTTTATCATTACTCATCTTTTTTTTATTGTCGACACAACAACGACTTTATCATGGTTTTGACTACAGAAGGCAGTTTGTATCAATTTGTGTACGCCATTTCCAGTTAAGTTTGGACATGTGAATTGAGACTCTACATTGACTTACTTATAACAAAGAGTGAAGTAAAACCTGTATACGCATTTGGCACGGTTTTGTCAACATGTTGCATCTTTTTGTTGAGAGTGCTTTACAAAGATTAACTGGACACTGGGGGTCATTAGGATTGCGTTTTTTCCGCATCCTCCTGGCCGGCGGAAGTGTCCGCCGGCCCGGAGGATGCGGAAAAACCGCTGCGGAGCCTTCAAAGACCCCCCACCAGATTAGGATGGCTGGGGGGTCAGGATGACCGTCCGCCGCTTTTCCGCCGTGGTTGCCTTACTTGCGTTGCGGGCCCCCAGGGTTACGGGGGGGTGGGGGATGCACATGGGGGTACCTATGGTACCCCCATGCATTTGCATGCAGAAAGCGGCAGGCACCGCGCGGTGCCTGCAAATGCGAAGCATGCATGTTTAACATTGCGGCGGGTGCTGCTTCAAGCAGCACCCGCCGCAATGTTAAACATACAGGATGTGACCGCCAGGGTGGCGGTCACATCCTAATTTGCACAGAGGCACTGCCGCTGCCCCTGCGGACGGTCCCTCCTCCTCTGGGGTGGCGGGCGTCCGTCCGCCATCCTAATAGGGCCCTCTGTTCTCAAATTAAAGCCTCACCTCTTTCTTTATTGTGATCGATCAATAGAAAACATACCTGAAGCCAGTGTCAAAAAAGTTGATATTCCTCTCATTTAAGACTAAACAATATGTGATTACTAAGCAACGTCATTTACCTGAGATCGATTGAATACAAGATAACCTTGACCAGGCTACTGAGGTAGAAGGGTTGAACAGCTGCGCAACAACCCAGCTATAGCCACACATGAAGGAGTACCCTAGCTAAAGGGCTTGCGCACCCAGCTCCAGACATACCTGTTAACATAAACCGGGGGACAGGAAACCAGGTAAATTCCACCTCACCTTTTAAAATGATGTCATAGAATACCACAGGAATACGCACTAAACTTAAGAACAAGGACTAACTAGGGTCAATTAGAGGCCTCAACATCCAGAGATGACATTTTCATAGATGGGCATCGATCCTTCTGTGGTCCTGCAATCTAATCCACTTCAGGAAGGGCCTAGGGAGGGACAGTGATGTTTATGTCGGCAAAATATGGGTCCATAAAAGCCAACTGTATATTTTTATCACCCTGGCGACAACTAATCCTGATCTCGAACCTAGACAAGGTCAAAGTATTACTTGTGAATTGGTATTACAACATCTTAGATAAAAACAACTGTCAGAGTCCCTATAGAGTCCCTCCAAACAGAAATTCCCCAAGTTACTAGGAAGTGGCAGCCTTAATGCATCCTCTGGGCTGGGGACTTCCATTGTACAATCTTTAAATTGCGTTTATAACATGTGTAAGGGCTGGAAGACACTGAGGGCCAGCCCCGGGCTCATTTCAACCAATTGCCCCAGGGGGAACTAAAATGGGCCCTTGGTGCTACACCCCGTGACAGAGACCTAATTAAAGCTGACAGGCATAATTATAAAATTTTGATAAAAAATAGAAAGGCGCAATTCAGGAAAGCGGCATAGGAAGATGCGGAGAGAGCAGGGTCCCAATAGACACCCCAAAATTCTGGGAAGTTATTAACCGCCCCCTGTTCACTGAAGAGGCAAGGCAAGTGAACTTGCTGCTCCTGGGAGATGCCTGGGAAGCCCACTTCTTTTTTTTTTTTTTTAATTTTTTTATTGAAGATTTTTTCCCCCCTTTTTTTCCCCCCTTTAAAACATGCCTGGGAAGCCCACTACAAGGGTATTTTTAACCAGCAGTTCAAGAGGATATGGGAGAACCAAAGGGAACCTGCCTGTTGACCTAATGACAGCCACTCAACTCAGCTCGTACATCACAGTAGCAGAGGTCGAGGAGGCCCTAGCACAGAGGATCTGCCTGAAAGCCCCAGACTCAAATGGGGTGCCCCTTGACTTATTCAAAAGAAATCCTAATCTGTGGGCACCACTGTTGATAAATGTTTTCACAGAACTTTTTATTGGCCCTGTTCCAGCATCTTGGAAGGAGGCAATAGTGGTCCCTGTTTTTAAAAAGGGCAATAGAAGTGACCCGGAATGCAATAGGCCAATTTCACCTATTGACGCCACAGTTAAGATACTGGGGAGGGTCCTACTTACTCGATTAGAAGTTTGGGCATCTACCACAGGGGTCATATCCAAAACACAATATGGTTTCAGGAGGGGACTGGACTCGACAGAGCAATGTCTCGATCTGTCCTTAATTGTTAACAAGTCCATGAAGGCTAGGAAGGGCTCTATCCACCTGATCTTCATGGACTTATCTAGTACCTTCGACACCATCATTCAGGACAAATTGTGGTCCATGATGGAAAGCATGGGCGTACAAGAAGCACTGGTATCCCTCCTTCGGAGGTTACACTCTAATACCACAGTCGCCATAAGATACGGCACCCAAGAGCAACAGAAATTGATTGTGTCAACAGTGGAAGTTTAGCTCAGGTGTATCTTAGCCCCCTTCCTGTTTCTGATATATACAAACAGATTGGAGGATTTTTTTTTACTAGGTAGGGAACTTGATTTCCACAAAATTGGCAATACATTTGTTCCTTTATTATCATATGCAGGTGTTACAGTCTTAATGGCGACAACAGTTAATAGCCTGCAGAAATTCCTTGATGCTTTTACTGATTATATTTCTTCACTTGATTTAAAAGTGAATTTTTCCACATTGTATATCATGATTGTGGCCCTAAGTCAACAAAAAATGAAGATTTTGTTGTATGGGGCAAGAGATTAGATAATGTAGATAATTTCACACATCTGGGTAATTTATTTAACAACCAGATCAGTTGGGAATCACTTTTAATCATTAGAGGCCATCACACAAGTAGGGCTGTGGATGCGCTATTTCACATTGCATGTAAACTTGGACACAAGCCAGCGAGGGAATTAATCACTCTCTGGAGAGCTAAATGCCTCTCTATTGCAACCTATGGGACAGGAGTGTGGGGACATCATAAAAGCCATCAGCTGCAAGTATTGGAAAATAAATTCACCAAAAGATTATTGATGGCCCAGAGCAGTGCCCCTACACTTTTGTGCCTCAGGGAATTGGGATTAGAGCTGATAGAGGACTTGCTATTATGTGTAAAAATTTGGCTTCCAGAAGTCCTAATGTTTTCAAGAGAACTAATTAAAGACTGTCAACATTTGGCCAATGCTTTAAAGATACACTGACTCCACTTTCTGAGGGATAAATGTCACAAGATAGGACTAGGGCATTTTTATGAATTCCTGAAAGTATCCTTCTAAATGCAAAAGATATCATTAAAGGGGCGTACCATAACAGTGCCATTGTGCGCGATCCACAGCATGATGAGACGGGCTTATCACTTTTGTCCCCATCCCAATATTATTTACATTTTTCCACTAACCTGTAGACTAGATTTGACTAGATTTTTCTATTCTGCACATAATATAAATGGGCTAGAAACACATTTTTAACTCCATTTTAAGGTAAATTCGCCCTTGTACATATATTGATGTGTTCAGCTATTTGCATACATTGGCTGCTCCAAATATCTGTACCGTGGAAGCCAACTACATAAAGGTTTCTTTGGACATTAGGAAACGTTTTGAATAATTGATGCTGATAGTGCCTGGTGTAATATCATACGGTACAAACTGACTATTTTACGTAAAGAACTTTACATTGCTGGAATTTTATGAATTGTTTTTTAACTCATTGATTATGATTGTTTTACAAATTGTAAAATATTATTGTTAAACTTTTTTGGGTCTTTAAACTGAAATAAAGTTATCCTTGAGTTGACTTCATCATGGTTTTGACTACAGAAGGCATTTTGTAACAATTGTTGTACACCGTTTCAAGTTAAGAGTTTGAACATTTGAATTGGGACGCTTCATTAACTTACTTATAAAAGCATAACCTTTTCTGTATTTGCATGGTTTTTCAACATGTTGCATATTTTTGGTGAGAGTGCTTTAACCGAACCACTGGTTCTCAAATTAAAGCCTCTCCTATTTCTTTATTATGATTAATCTATAGAAAACATACCTGAAGCCAGTGTCAAAAAGTTGATATTCCTCTCATTTAAGACTAAAGAAAGACCTAAAATATGTGATTACTAAGCAACGTTAGTGTTAGAAATGGGGGTCTCTAGTTGGCAAGGGTTTGCACCTTTGTCCAAATAGAGACCCTTCTTCCTAGTCAGTATAACGGAGATATACTCCTAAAATAACCGCTGATCACCCCCTTGGTAGCTTGGCATGAACAGTCAGGCTTATCTTAGTGGCAGTGTGTAAAGCATTTGCACATAACCAACAGTAATACAGTGTAAGCACCACAAAAGGGCACCACACCAGTTAAAAAAAATATCCAATATTTTTTATATACTTAAGACAAGACCAAAAAGAATAAAAAACCACAATACAGTACTTCAAACTCTTCACTTATCAAAATATGCTTTAAAAATAGTTCCTTGATGTCGATAGCCCTGTCCGGGGCTATCATTGCGAATTGAACAAACAAATCCAAACAGTTCTAGCTGACTGCGGCGTCGCGGGCCAGGTACGGGGTTGGGAAGACCCGCAAACATTACTTTTTAGAAATGCAGGGCATCAATGACCTCTTGTTGAGCTTCCAAAAACACAGCGTCGGCAGGCGTCGGTTCCGGAGGTCAGTGCAGGAGTCGTCTGGGCCCTCGAAGTCATACGTGTTGCAGGTCGATTTCATATCTGATGGAGTCAGGAGCACTGGCGTTGCCAGGCGTTGTGTGCTGCGGTACAAAGTGCAGCGCTGCAGCGTGTGGTGCCCTCAGGTCGTGGTGTAAGCAGCGGGATTGGTAGTGGCATCAGAAAGCGTCGTCGGTGAGACCAGGGTCGCGGTGCGAGATGAAGGCGGTGCTCGTCACAGTGCAGGCAGTTTATGGTGCAAGCAGCGTCGTCCTCATTGCTGAAGCGTTGTCGTCGGCTGACAAACTGGAGTCAATGGAGCCGGTGTCAGTAGGCCAAGGCTGCGGTGCAGGATGAGGGTGATGCGCTGTATAACTTTACGAGCGTTGCCCTCAAACCACGGTGCAAGCAGCGATGTTGATTTCAGCATGGAGCGGCATCATCGGGGGCACCAAGGCATCCTCCTGAAGTGAGGCAGTGCAGAGTGTGGGGCCCACAGGTCACGGTGCGAGCAACGGCTCGGTGGCATCATCAGCAAGCGTCATCGGTGAAACCAGGTCACTGTGCAGCATTGTGGCAGTTCCCTCTGTGGTGCCTAGGCGTCGTCATGAAGCAAAGTGGTACGGAGTGCAGTGCCCACAGGTCGTGGTGCGAGCAGCGGCTAGGTGCTGGCATCAGCTGGTGCCGTCGGTGAGACCAGGGTCATGGTGCGGCGTTGCGATGGTGCCCTCTGTGGTGCCTTCTGGACATGGAATCCTAGACGTCATCAAGTTGCTTTTCGTCTTTTACAGCACAACCACACAGTCCCCATTGCTGAGGGCAAAGGAGCTTGAAATCTTTGCTGTTCCTGAGACTTCTTGAACAGGGGGCATGCTCTACCTCAAGCCCTTGGAGATACTCACAAAAGTAGATTGCAGAAAGTTCAGTCCAGTCCTTTCACTGCCCAAGACAGAACCAGCCTCTGCAGGCCAACACAGCAAAGTACACAGCAAAGTGGTAGTCCCTCCTCACAGCTTCTCCAGCTCTTTTTCTTGGCAGTCTTCTTGATCCAAAAAGGTTCTAAAGTTCAGGGGTCTGGGCCCCAATATTTATATCCTAAAATCCTTTGATCTCTTAGGCAGAGAGTATCTGTGCCCACCAGAACCAGTTCTACCTTGTCTGTTGTTATTTCCTGAAAGGAGGTGGAGACGGCATTGTCAGCGGCAGACCAGGCTCTTTGAGGTGCAAAGACATCTACTCCCCCTTCCCCCATTGCAGCCCAGGTCTATTCAGCCCTTTCCTGACTCTACCAGGACTATCTGGAGCCACTCCTGCTCCCCAGCCTTATGTCATACAAAACCCAGACAGGCAATCTACATTCCAGCAGAGGCACACAGGAGGACTAAGTAAGAAAATACCTACTTTTTAAAAGTGGTATTTTCAAACACAGAATGTAAAAACTACCTTCACTAAAATATGCATCTTTAGATTCTGAGTTCAGGCATACTAAACTTTATTTTCCCACCTAGTTCACAAGGCCAGTTATGTTTATAAGATGTTATAAACATGCTTCCCATTATGTCCTATTGGGAACAGGTAGCCTTGCAATAGTGAAAACTAAATGGACAGTAATTCACTATCAAGACATGCCAAATGCACCAGGCCATGTCCTTCCTTTCACATACACTGCACGCTGCCTACAGAGGTACCTTGGGCCTACCTTTGGGGTGACTGACATGTAGAAAAGGGAAGGTTTAGGGCCTTGCAAGTGGGTGCACTTGCCACATCGACATGGCAGTTACAAACTGCGCACAGACTCTGCAATGGCAGGTCTGAGTTACCTTTTTAGGGCTACTCACGTGGGTGGCACAATCAGTGCTGAAGGCCCACTAGGAGCATTTGAATTACAGGCCCTGGCACACTCAGTGCACTTTCCTAGGGACTAACAAGTAACTCAAATACCCAATCCTGTAAACACCAATCCATAGCACAATTTACCACAAGAGCACTTGCACTTTACCACTGATCAGCAGTGAGAAAAGTGCTTAGAAAAACTACGCCAGCAAATCCACAGTACAAACCTGGAGGGCAGAAAGCAAAAACTCAGGGGAACCATGCCAAAAGATGCCAAGTCTGAACACATGCCCCCTCCAGCTGAATTAGGGAGAACTACCTTACCTCCTGGGAGTTTTTTCACTAAGGCGGAAGAACCTGGACAGACCATCTGCATTGGCATGTGCCTACATGGCATGGACCATAAAGTCCATGCCATGTAGGGAGATGGACCAACTCATCAGTTTTGGATTCTCACCCCTAATTTGCATTAACCACCTGAGAGGCATGTGGTCTGTCTGAACCCGGAAGTGAGTCCCAAAAAGGTAGGGCCTTAGATTCCTCAGTGCCCAGATCACATTGAAAGCTACCCTTTCTATGGCACGCCACCTCTGTTCCTATGGACCGGGAGGAGGCGGACTTTGAGGGGCATCCCCCCTGTGCCTACAGGGGAGCAGGTGGCTGAACTGGGGGACATTTCCGAGCTGACACATTGGCAGCAAGAAGGAGGTCCTACCAGGGAGGAATTCTGCAAGGAGCAGGAAGAGTGCCCTTCTATAGAGGGTCTGCAGCGGCAGCCCGCTCCCACACCTTGCTCCGAAGCGTGAGTCTGCACGACAAAATCCTTGGAGAAATGGAGTTCCTTGAGCACGGGTGCCATGCATATGGTGGCCTTCAGAGCATCAAATGCCTTATGGCAGGACTCAGTCCAGATCACCTTCTTGGGCTGCTTCCTGGAAGTCAGCTCTGTTTAGGGAGCAACAATGGTGCCATAACCCTCAACAAAGCTCCGGTAGTACCCGGAGAGTCCTAAGAAGGCCCTCACCTCTGTCTGGGTCTTGGGGGGCTCCCATGCCAGAATGGTGTCCATCTTGGGTTGTCGGGCACCACTTGTCCACTTCTTACCTTGTGTCCAAAGTACAATACCGAACCCTGCCCAATCTGGCACCTACTAGCCTTGATCATGAGGCCTACCCTCTGCAGTGCTTCACCTGGAGCTGGTAACTTTCCTTTGGGTTGAAAAAACCGGCCTCTCCTTGGCCCCATCGGTTAAGGCAATCTGTCAGTACCCGGACGTTAAATCAAACGTGCTGAGGAACTTGGTAGCTCCCAACCGATCATTGAGCTCATCAGCTCTGGGCATGGGGTGTGCATCGGTCCGGGTGACGGCATTGAGTCCACAGTAGTCCACACAAAACTGCAGTTCTGGAGTGGCACCGGGTACCTCACCCTTTGGGACCAAGGCCACTGGGTTGGCCAAAGGACTGTTGGAAGGCTCGACCACCCCTAACACCAACATCTCAGAGACCTCCTCTTTGATGCTGGCCTTGACCCAGTCAGTCAAACTGTAAATCTTGTGCTTCCCAGGTGGCCTGTCACTGGTGTCCACGTCATGGGTACACCAGTGAGTAACACTGGGGGTCAGGGAGAACAGTGGGGCAAACTGTCCCAACAACCAGTGACAGTCGCTTTGCTGCTCTTCGGTCATTGTAGGGGAGAGTATCATACCTTCCACTGACCCATCACCTTCCTTGGCATACAGGAGGTCAGGGAGAGGCTCACTCTCCTCTTCCACCCCATCATCTGTCGTCAAGAGCATGCTCACTTCGGACCTCTCGATGTGGGGCTTGAGGCGGTTCACATGGAGCGCCCTTCAAAGGGTTCCTGGGAGCCCGCAAATCCACTAGGTAGGTGACATCACGTTGGCGCTCAACCACCTCAAATGGCCAGGTCCACTTGTCCTGCAAGGCACAAGATTCCACTGGGGCTATGACCCACACTTTTTGGCCTGGTTGAAATTTGACCCAAAGTGGCATTCTGGTCATATCACTTCTTCCTTTCTTCCTGGTTTGCTTCCAGGTTCACCTGAGCAAGTTTCCTGAAGCAGGCAGTTTGGTTTTGGAAGGCCAGCATTTAACTAAACACATGCTGGGGAGTTTTCCTGTGAGCTGCATCCCAGCCTTCCTTCACCAAATTCAGATGTCCTCTCACAGGGTGAACATACAGAAGCTCAAAGGGACTTAACCCAAGAGTTCTGTGGCACCTCCCTGTATGCAAAGAGAAGGCATGGCAAGAGGACGTCCCACTTATGCCTCATGGGTTCTGTTAGACCCTTAATCATGCCCTTCAAGGTCTGGTTGAATCTCTCTACCAGACCATTACCTTGTGGGTGGTAAAGAGTGGTGAACTTGTAAGTTACACCACACTCCTTCCACAGGGATGTCATATACTTAGATATGAAGTTGGTACCCCTGTCAGATACCACCTCTCTGGGGAACCTCACTCAGGATAAGATCCCCATTAACGCCCAGCCCACCACTGGTGCCGTCGTTGTCACGAGAGGGATTGCCTCTGGGTAGCGGGTGGCATGGTTCACAAAGACCAGTATATACCTGTTGCCCAATGCGATCTTGGTATCCAGTGGTCCCACAATGTCCATCCCTACCCTTTGAAAGGGTGTTCCAACAACTGGAAATGGTTGAAATGGAGCTTTGACCTTCCTCCCACTCTTACCACTTGCCTGGCAAGTTTGGCAAGACCGACAATGTCCATATGACTGCCTTTGCATTTGGGGCCAGAAGAAGTGGGTGAGAAGTCTGTCAGAGGTCTTGTCCTGCCCCAAATGTCCTGCCAAAGGCACGTCATGAACCAGACCCAGTAGGAAGGTCTTGAAATGCTAGGGTACCACCAGCACATGGGCTGACCCAGGCTCAACGACCTTAGGCTCACTATACAGGAGATTATTCTCCCAGTAGATCCAATGTGATTCGGACTGATCATCAGCTGCCTGGTCTGCAGGCTGCCACTGCAGACCCTCTATAGAAGGGCACTCTTTCTGCTCCTTACAGAATTCCTCCCTGGTAGGACCTCCTTCTTGCTGCCAATGTGTCAGCTCAGAGATGTCCCCCAGTTCAGCTACCTGCTCCCCTGTAGGCACTGGGGCATGCCCCTCAATGTCTGTCTCCTCCCGGTCCATGGGAACTTCATGAGCCGGTTTTTAGCGCTCTTACCCTTTCTCTTGGCAACAAATTGGGCCACTGTTTCAAGCTCCAAGTCCTCTTGACCAACCTCTCTGGCCGCTGTTTACCGAGTGGCCATGCATGCCCACTCTGGCAACCCGAGCATCTCCAAGTGAGACTTGAGCTCAACATCCTTCCACAAGTACTGTTCCAGATCCTTACCTAGCAGACAATCTACAGACATGGAAGGGCTCACAACCACCCTCAAGGGACCTGAGACCCAAATACCGGGGTTATCACGGCATCCTGAGCAAATAATTACAAAAAGTTCTGGCTGACCGTGGCGTCGCAGGTCAGCTATGTTGTTTAGGAAGACCCGCAAACAGTACCTTTTAGAAATGCAGGGCTTTGATGACCTCTTGTTGCGCTTTGGAAAACACAGCGTCCCCAGACATTTATTCCGGAGGTGAGTGAAGGAGTTGTCAGGGCCTTTGAAGTCACGCACATTGCAGGTCGATCTCCACTCTGATGGAGTCAGGAGCACTGGCATCGGTAGGTGTTGTGTGCTGCGGTGCAAAGTGCAGCAGTGTGGCATGCAGGTACCCTCAGGTCGCGGTGCAGAGGCTTGGTGATGATGTCAGATGGCGTCATCTGTGAAACCATGGTCGCAGTGCGAGATGAAGGCGGTGCTTGTCACGGTGCTGGCAGGTCACAGTTTAAGCAGCGTCGTCATCGTTGCTGAACAGTTGTCCGCAGCTGACAAACTGGAGTCGATGGCGCCGGCATCAGTAGGCCAAGACTGTGGTGCGGGATGAGGGTGATGCGTTGTGTAACTTTATGAGTGTGCCCTCGAACCATAGTGCAAGCAGCGGCGTCGATTTTGGCGGTGCCCACAGGTTGCAGTGTGAGCAACGGCTCGGTGGTGCCATTAGCAGGCGTCGTCGGTAAGACCAGGGTCTTGGTGCGGTGTTGCAGCGGTGCTCTGAGCCCCAATATTTAAATCCCAAATTCCTTTCCTCGCTTAGGCAGAGAGTGTCTGTGCCCAGCCAGAACCAGTTCTGCCTTCTCTGGTGTGATTTCCTGGCAGGAGGTGGAGACGGCATTGTCAGTGGCATACCAGACCATTTGAGGTGCAAGAAAAAATCTCCTCCCCCTTCCCTCATTACAGCCTAGGTCTATTCAGCCGTTTCCTGACCCTACCACTCCTGCTCCACAGCCTTCTGTCATCCAAAACCCAGATAGGCAATCCACATTCCAGCAGAGGCACACGGGATGACTGAGAATGAAAATACCTACTTTCTAAAAGTGGTATTTTCATACACAGAATGTAAAAACCACCTTCACTAAAAGATGCATCTTTAGATTCTGAGTTCAGGCATCCTAAACCTTATTTTCCCATCTAGTTCCCAGGACCAGTTATGTTTATAAGATGTTATAAACAAACTTCCCATTCTGTACTATAGGGGACAGGTAGCCTTGCAATAGTGAAACACAAAATGGGCTGTAGTTCACTTCCAGGGCATGTCACACACACCAGGGAATGTCCTTCCTTTCGCATATACTGCACCTTGCCCACAGAGGTACCTTGGCCTACCTTAAGGGTGACTAACATGTAGAAAAGGGAAGGTTTAGGGCCTGGCAAGTAGGTGTAATCGACATGGCAGTTACAGACGGCAATGGCCGGTCTGAGTTACCTTTTTAGGGCTACTCACGTGGGTGGCATAATCAGTGCTGCCGGCCCACTTGTAGCATTTGATTTACAGGCCCTGGCACACTCAGTGCACTTTACTAGGGACTAACAAGAAAATCAAATACTCAATCCTGGAAACACCAATCCATAACACAATTTTCCACAGGAGCACTTGCACTTTACCACTGATCAGCAGTTAGAAAAGTGCGCAGAAACACTACGCCAGAAAAAACAGAGTCAAAACCGGGAGGGGAGAAAGCAAAAACTCAGGGGAAACACGCCAAACAATGCCAAGTCTAACAGTCAGCTATCAGGTATTAATGTTAAAGATCATACACTGGCATAGTGAGCTTAAAGTTTCTATTAGAAACTAGTCGAGAAGGCTCACAATCACTGGATGATGTCACGAGTGATGTAATATGAGGTCACTGACCATGTCATGAGTGATGTATTATGTGAGGTCCTAAAAAGTTCTAGTTAGCTCAGGTAACTATAACTGCAGAATCTCTATTGTTTTGAATGAGTCAAATCTAAGCTTAACAATAACATCCATATAAGCTTTGTTTTATTAAGTGAATATGTATATATCTACATATATAAAAAAATATATATATGTATTTATAGATATATATAGAAATATATATGCACATTCACACTCATGCGCATGTACATATACAATATTACTAGTTAGCAAACACAAAACACTATCAAAGATAGTCTCATATGCTTTCTAAAGTACTTAAAGAGGTTTAGATACACAAGTCTGAATTGTTTTTCAACTTCCGTGATAACATGATGACTTTCAATTAAAACAAGCATGAGTAAATACATTAGTTTTCTCCTATGTGATTAATAATACTTTTTTGTTGTAAATTTTAGCTTGCTGAGCAGTTGTCTAATATAAGTTATTGAAACTTTGTAAAAGTGTTATGACTTTTATTGAGAAAGGCAATATATTGTGTAGTAACATAACTGATGGTAATATAAAGCACAGAGATTATGTTTTGTCCATGATTGCTAGGACATAATATCGAAAAACAGAATACCGAAATGCAAAAATATCGGCACCAAATGATCAATTACACAATTATCAGCTACCAATACTTATTAAAGAAATTACACAAATATCGAAACGAGAATATGTTAAATAAAAAATATTCTATACAACATTATCGAAAACACAAATATTGTTAAAAATATCTTACTTTCATAAATAAACATTAAATATCAACAACAAAAATATAGAATGCAATTTTATCGATTTTATTTCAATATCGACATTTAAAAAAACTAACTCAAATGAACATATCTATGCCCCAAAACGTATTTTTACTATATAAACAATAACTACACAAATTATAACTATTAATTAACTTTATTATAACATATAAAATATAAAAACATAAAAACTTTAAAAGTCATACTATTAAAACTTGACATAAAATATTATTGCAAATAACACATACATACAAAATTTAACATTATATAAAACATACAAAAGCAAAGAAATATGTTAAAAATAATAATTAGCACTAACAATTTCTTAATTAGCGTTTCACATACATGGATACTAACTGCCAGAATCTTTTTTTAAAAAGCAACAACGAATGGAAACCACAAACTAATAAAATACACCAATGATATAAATCCATCAATAAAACAAACACCATATAAACAACAAAAGTTTACATATAATACAAACTACGGCTCTACAGAAAAAAGAAGAGGAGACTCTGCAATATTACTCCCAGAAAGCAGATGATATTTCAGAAACAAACATTACAACAGCACTAAGTAAGTAAAACGCCACTTAGAATAGAACACTACTTATAATCTTCACTTAAAAATAAATCAAAAAGTAAATTACTAATATATCTCTTTTAAACTTATATCTCCTCTACAGATACCTTCTAAAAAGAACCAAAAACTACTTCCACTGCATCAACAAATTAAAGAAGTAAGTATATTTCTCTTTTACATTCAGCAATTCCCTAAAATGCCCAACCAAAAACCTACTTATCCCCAATTTTCCCATCACCTATAAGTTAATAGAGCAAACATTTTAACATTATATTTCTACTTACCAACAGAAATATATTCAAGAAAACGAAAACAGAAGTTTGAAAATAACCAACATCTTCACTGACATAAAGAGCAGCATTGTAAGTATGTGCAACAAAATGTATATGTATTTTCCTAAAAACTGTACTGTATTATATCAATTAATATTTATAAATATTTTTCTTAGAACTAAAAAGACCACCATGACTGAAGGACCCCAATTGATAACATCACAAAAAGGCAAATGTTATTGTGTTATATGGGTTATGTATACACACAAGAAAAGCAAAGTGGTTTAAAAGTGTTTTGGAAAAGTGGTGAATATTATTCGAATAAATGCTATGGAAGAGCTATTACGCAGGAAACCACTGTTATATCTGTTAAAGAACATAACCACCCACATAACCACCTACTAACTGTAACAGCGATTGAAATTAGAGGTACTCTTGAAACAATAAAAGAACCTAGCACTAGTACAAATAGACATACCACAGAAATACTGAAGGAGCATTTACTAACAGTACCCTAACATGCATCTAGTCAATTACCATCTAGTGATTCCTTAAAATGAACAATAGCAAGACAGAATAAAGCCACTGCAACTAGTACACCTGCCCCTAAAACCTTTCAAGAGGTTGAGATTCCCCCTGAGCTAAGTGTACCACGCAGCAATGAACCATTCATATAATTTGACAGACGCGAAGACACACAAATTATTATGTTTGCTACTGCAAAAAATTTACTTAAATTACAGCAATGTAACACTTGGATGATGGATGGGACATTTAAAATGTGTCCCAAACCATTTGATCAGTTATACACAATACATGTTTTTTTCCGAAATACAAATATTCCATTTATCTTTACCCTACTCCACAATAAACAGTAAGCTACCTATCTTGAAATTTTAAACCAAATGAAAGATAAACCAATAATAATTATCCTCAGAAAATATTTATTGATTTTGAGCATGCCATGATCAATACTGTACTATAATACCACCCCATACAGCAATCCAGGGTAGATATTATCACTTTAATCAATGTCTCTGGAGACATCTACAAAAGTCAACCCTGAGGGGCCGAATCCGATCTCGCTAGGAATGGCTCCGAATGCGATCCTGCTGGGAAAAGTATGAGTCGGACATGTGTTTTCCGACCGACTTGTACAACTGTGAAAGCATGCAAGTACGATGCGGGAAACGTGAAATCACCGACCGAGACATTTCCGGATCCGGATTACTCTGTACATGTTGGCAGTAAGCGAATTGTGCTGTGCCAGCGAGGCGATTTCCGACCAAGCCAGTACGATGCATGATTCGGACAGCCGGATCGAGATGGAGTTTCCGACTTGTAAAAGCTCCAGGAAGCGGACTTTGAGGGTCCGCGTTGGACCCCCTTCACCCGCAGCCTAACGTGTCATCACAGGGGGGGACATTCATGTACAGTGCGGGTGGCACAGACGTGTACCCACTACAGGGGGCATCCTTTTGCACAACATACCTTTTTCATCAATGGGAGCCTATGCACGAATCGTACAACAGGCTCCCATTGACTTCAATGGGGCTCCGAGCGACCCGTGTCTGTAAGCATGTGTTCGCATCGTACTGAAGCATTCGGAACTCTGGAGTGCGAGTTGGTCCGAAAGCACTACAGCTCCGACTTGGACGGAGGGCTTTCCCAACAGGATCGGAATCAGCCCCTAAGTGTTGAGTATGTTATGTTATTCAAATTTGTAACGCGCGCAGATACTCGTAAGTTTCCCGGCGCGGAGCAAAGAGAAGTAACCAACATATAGTTAGGCGAAGAGAAAAGTTTTCAAATTCTTCTTGAATATGCATGGATCCTGGATATTCCGAAGTGTAAGAGGAAGAGCGTTCCAGGCAGCCGCCCTTTCCTTGCCAAGGAGCTGCCTCCAAGCCTCTGACTTTGCCAGCGGGGGACCAGAGCCAGGCTCTGGGACAGAGAGCGCAAATGACGAGCTGGGGTGTAAAAGGCAAGCGTTTCTGTAATTATGTGGGGCCAAACCCATGCAGGGCACGATGGGCCATGATCAGGGATTTAAATTTGACCCGTTCAACCACCGGAAGCCAGTGCAAAGAGCGCAAGCGAGGCCTCATGCTAGTCCTGGCCGGAATATCAGTATGTAACTGATAGTACTTTTGCATACCAAGTTAAAAAATGTAATTGCACTTGCCTATGTTCCAGTAACTGAGGTAGCAGAGCACTATAACCTCCTAACAGAAAGCCCCCACTATAAAAGGCATGAAGAAAAAATAAGCCCACTATTGGATTACTTTGAGGATACCTGGGTGGGAAGACTCCACAGATCATGGCACAGAAGACTACCCAAATTCCTCATTCCATGGTGGAATGTGTACTTGAGCACACTAAACAATCAATCCAAACCAACAATGCTTTTGAAAGATGGCATAATGCCTTCCAATCAACAACAGGAAGAGGAATACCTACCCTACATAAACTACTCCAAGCCCTTCAAAAAGAACAAAGTTACCAGAAACTTAGGGGGTCATTAGCAAGATGGGCGGACTTTGTCCGCCCGCCATACCCCATGAAATGGGACCACCTGCAATGCAATCGGTGGTCCCGCAGATACCATTAGGATGCACCCACAACACTGGCGGTTGCATCCCACATTTGAATGTTCAACGTGACAGGCACTGTGCGATGCTTGCCACATTGTACATTCAAAAGCAGGGGGGTACATGATACCCCCCATGTTCACCCCCAGAATCCCTGAGTGCCCGCTACGGGCTTCCAATGTTGAACACCGCATTCCTTTATGTAGCAGCAACGCCGCCATGGAAAGGCGAAAGCCTGCATGTATTTTAATATGGATGGGGGTGTCTACCAGACACCATCATAATAATAACAGCTTTTCTGTCTGGTCAACTCATCGACTGGGCAGAAAACTGGCGGACGGTCTTTTCTTCCGCTGAGGTCCCCCCCGCCATAGTAATATGACGGGGGTATTCGCATGCGGGCGGGAGAAAATGTCGGGCGGATCGCCACTGCCATGCGGACGGTGGCGATCCGCCCAACATACTAATGAACCCCTTAGAATGGAACAATCTGTAATTCAAATAGGCCCCAAACTCACAAAACAAACCAAAAGAATGTAGGAATTACTACATATTCAGGTAACACTGTACCCAACTACAAGAGACGAAAGCCCGCATGTATTTTAATATGGATGGCAGTGTACCCCCTCCACCCCCAGAATCCCTGAGCGCCTGCTACGGGCTCCCAATGTTGAACAACGCATTCCTTTCTGTAGCAGCAACGCCTCCATGGAAAGGCGAAAGCCCGCATGTATTTTAATATGGATGGCGGTGTCTACTAGACACCGCCAAGATATTAACAGCTTTTTCACCTGGTCGACTCATCGACCAAGTGGAAAACCGGCGAACGGTATTTCCTTCCCCTGGGGGCATTTGAATGCAGGTGGGAGGAAATGTTGTGCGGATTACCACCGCCAAACTTATCCCCTAATAACGCAACATCTCACTCCTAAAAAAACATTTCAAATTTCACATTTCAAGTTTTAATTTAATTTAAAATTTTAAACTAATATTTTTAAAACACTCCCCAGCCTTATCCCCTAACAACCCAACATCCCGCTCCTAAAACATTTCAAATTTCGATTTTACATTTTAAATTTAAATGTTACACTAATATTTTTAAAACACCTCCCACCCATATCCCCTAATAACCCAACACTTTGCTCTTAAAACAGCATTTCACATTTCAAATATAAATTTTAAATATAAAAAATAATGTTAAACTAATATTTGTAAAACACTCCCCACCCTTATCCCCTAATAACCCAACATCCTGTTCCTAAAATGTATATTACCATTAATATTTTAATATAATTTACTACAACTATTAATACAAAAAACAACTATTTTAATATAAAAAAATACTATTTTGACATTTTCAAACAGAAATACTTTATACATTCTAAATTATTTTTTTCAATATTTTTTACATTAAAAAACTATATGTTCTTATAACGATATTTTTGACTCAATATTTCATGCTTTGATATTTAAAAAAATAAAACAACATTTCTGTCATCAATATAAAATACATTGATATAGTGGTATGATCGATTAAAAAAGATCAATATTATTGTCAGTCGATATTTAAATGTTGATATTATGACTAATTACTGTTTGCTAAACATGTTACACAGCAGTGCAAGCTGCGGTTCAGAATGGCTTATAGGTAAAAAAAGTCTTAAAAAGTGATCAATGCTGGCATCATCACAGCATTTCGTTTTTAAACTGTTAGCCACGTCGTACAACAGCTAGTGCAGCTTTGCAACACGTTTAAAAGATATGAAAGAGTGGCATGCAGGCTGTGTTGAGAGCTGTGGAGAATGCTTGTCCAAGCATGCGTTGCAATGGAAGTACTCCTTAGGCTAACACATTTGAATGCTGGATATGTATTTCAGAAAAGCGTAAATCCCAGTAAGTTTGGAATGGAAGTATTTTTATGGTGGGTGCACGTGTTGGTCAATCTGAATTTAGCACCTACGAGACACAATGGCTAAGATTTTATCCTGCGTTCTGTCATTTTGCCTTTTCTGAGGTGGTGTTGGGCATGTCTTGGGAGCTCTCTTGTTATGAATTAGTTGACACCCACCTAAGTGGCATGGCTGGGCTGCATTGGATGTGTCTGCAGTGCAGGTGAAGGCTTCAAATCTGAGCATAAATGCACCATATCAAAAGAAAATAATGCAACTTGCATAATTACCCAGTATCAATGTGATAAAAGCTGCAGTCTTTTTATTTATTTATTAATTGATTTATTTGTCTGATTAGATTTTAATACAGAATAGACTAGATTCAGTTCATGGCAGAACCCGTTCCTCATGAACAGTTTATTTTTTATGAAAAGCATAAATATCTAGAAGATCATATTGTATAGTACAGGATAATATAATACAGTAAATTATGCATTAAAATTGAATAAAAAAAATTGCAGAGGCTGCATGGAATCTGAAGGGTGAACAGTGTAGCGTAAGGTCAAATATTTCAACAAAAACAACAGCAAAGTGTACAAGATAAGTTTATTGCTGGAAGTGGGGCTGACGTTGAATACATTTCAGTTCATTTAAAACTCTTTTAGGTCACTAGGTTATAATTCAGATAATCATAAAAGTTGAAGGACTGGGTTTTTCTAAGACCCAGCGGTGCCAGGGGACAACACCTGAAACCTTTGTGGGTTACCTGTTCCGGCGTGCAAATGACAGAGACACGGGACACTTCCTTCGGCGTCAAAGATTCGAGGTTTATTTACTGCAGGGAACACAGAAGTCACAAGAAGTACATAGCATGTAAGTTCTAGGAGACTGCTTCAAATTGTATCTGTGGGTCGCTTCTTTTATACAGTTTTTCGTCAGAGAACAACATGGCAAACAAAAGGTTACAACCCAGTTCCCACAGTAAATTTCATAGGGGGTCGCTTTCATGTATTCAGGGCCCGGAACATAACTACAGTAGCATCGCCGGTTCCCAACTGTAAAAGTACATCTTCCCACCATTAGTGCATTCCATTCCGGCTGTAAACGAGTTAAGGAAGAGTCAGAAACAGGTGCAGAGGAAGACAAAGATAATCAACAGATTAAAAAGAGTGTAAGGAGGTGATATCGGAAACACGATTGCAGGATCAAAGGAGACACGCCTAATGAATGCACAGCTGAGACAATAGACCGGCACCGCAAGATGAGCCTCAAGCGGGGCCATCTGCCTTGCAGTGTCATCCCCCTTGTCATAAACGACACCCTCAAAGGAACACGTGTCATCCGCAAGAGTTTGGGAATCCCAGGGTCACGAAGCGGACAGTGTCCGTTCGCTGGCTACTTGAGGGCAAGAAACAAAATGGATGCCGTATCTAAAATGGAACACGTGGGTTCAGATGAGAAAACCCACGTAACAGACGAACGGTTTAGGTTAGCACAGCGAAAACGCGTACACCCACTAAACTTGTCATTTGCGGTTCATAGATACCAGACTCAGCCATATTCGAGCGAGTCAAAAACACCACTTACAATTGTCACAGAACCTCAGACGCTCCTTTTGCCCTCATGTAGGCAAGCACTAGTCGATATCAGAATCGATCTCGATATTCATCAGACCATCCAGATGTTGCTGCAACATCATTCTATCCATCAGTGCTTCCTTGGTAACAGGTGGCCGTCTTATACACGTCGTAGCACAGAGGCCACATAAGGCAGGACCACACTGCACACAAAGACAACACGTGAACAGAAATGCTACAACAACCCCGATGATCATCAGAATTTTCCAACCCCACGTCGACATCAGGCCCCAAAACCACCCAAGTAGCGTCCAATCACCTACGTCCACGTGTATGGACTCGGAGATCTTATGCAACTTCGAGATGGCTTGATAGACAGTTGGAGCGTTATCAGGAATGAATCACCTTACATACTCCACCTCTATCTGCAAGGACAACGTCTAAAACCATACGATTTTGTAACTTCATAAGCCTGTCAGCCTGAAGCTCTGCTGTAATGTTGCCAAGGGCGCTCGCAGTAATATTAGCAGTCGATTCCACCACTCGAGTCAACTGTCTCAGGTTCCTACTATTGATCATAGGTCCCCAAAACGGCAAGAAACCCTTAAAGAAGTCTCCTGCTTCTTGACCGGCAGTGTCCTCTTCGCTAATCACGCCTCTCACAACTCTGGTCTTGTGATAATCCGACCCAACAGTAAAGGTCGGTGGCAACAGATTCGCAATATAACATGTGCCTGAGAAGTCACGCGGCAACCATGTATATGCGCGGTCATAACAGACAAAGTATGTACCCTTGGCAGTCAAAAGAACAGGGGAAGAGGCCGTCGGCAAAACATACGTTTCAGTACAGGCACTCCTCCCAAGCTGAGCTCGTGGGCTTCGACCAAGGCCTTTCAGACAGAAATTACCGAGATGGGGTACGATCCAGATCGGAGACGAGCTCTTGAGCTGCCGATCACCCACTGACATGCTGTACTCAGCCTCACTCAGATCTCTGTATGCTCGCACCTCGTCCTCTGGGAGAAGCGATGCGTCGAAGATATCCCTATCTAAATCGGCAATCGCTCTTGCCAAAGGCTTCTGGTACGGGCCAGGACCATGATCTGCAGTGCGTGGCTCTCGATGGGGGTAGGAATCTAGTGCGCTACGAAACATTGTTTGGAATGCTCGAGCTGAACCCTGGGAACTGTAAGGAAGGACCAAGTACGGGATTCCCCTATCAGTGGTATGTGGCATTAAACCACACACCCAGTAGTTGGTAGTATTCATCACCAACTGATGTTGATGAAGGAGCTGAACGAAAGAGTTGTTCATGAACTCCGCACGTCTAACCTGCTCGTGTTGGGGTAAAAGGTGGAAAGAATGAGGAGAAACAGTGGGAGTAGGTTTGGGTTCGGAGGAAAGGGTAGGTGAAGCAGAAGGCAATAACGATTGTATTCCGTAGTATACCCCACCCACCAATAGCATGGAAACAGTTAGGAACAGTAGGAACACCTGAAACAAAAAGCATTTGGTACGTACAACCCTATTCAATATGGATCTTTGCGCTTGAGTCTTCTCCACTTCCGACAACTTTGAGAATACCATCCTCTAAAACCGTCCGCAACGTTCTTGACGCACTTCGTTCTGTGTAGCAATTGTCAATCCCCAGGAGTTCCTAGGAATCGACGGCCTCCGACCTAGTGTCAGGACCTACTAAACAGAAGGAAGTACCCGCACGGCCCTACGGTCAACCCGGATGCAAGGTTCTTTTAATCAAACAATATATACAAAATCTCCTAGCTGTGGAAAAACACACACGTGGAAAAGAACTCAGAATGTAACAGAAACCACAATTGTTCGAAATGTTCAAGATGATAATAGGGGTAACGTGAATTTCAAAAAGGGAAAAGCAGAAATAATTTATTAGTCTCTGGTATTGAAACGAAGAAAATATCTCCTTCTTCCAGGACGAGTCTGTTCTTCAAATAATTGATCAGATTGTGGAACAGAGTCCTGTCGGTCAGACGATAATTCAGGTCTTGAAATCTCCAATGGCAAAGGTTCAACAAAGGTATCTGGCTGCACTGAAGTATCTCCCACAGGCTGAGCGTCAATGAACGGCACAAAGTTGGCAGAGTTTCTGTCTCTGATGCGGCGATGCCAGTCCTCACCCACAAGTCCGCTGGTAAAGGTATTGGTACCTTTTTGGTGTGGGTGGCGTGCACCCAATGCTTGCGGCCCTCCAAACGAACTGCAGTTCTCGTGGCGAGTAACACCTGGAAGGGTCTCACAAACCTCGGCTCGAGGTTTCGCTTCCGGCCAAAGTTTCTGGTCACCACCCAGTCTCCCGGTTGGAGCCGGTGGCCAGGACCCTCCGTCTGTGCCGGCAGTGCTTCAAAAACCTGTTGATGAATTAACCTCAGTTTAGCAGTCAGATCATGAAGATAATCAATTAGCATTGGATATTCAAGATTTGCGAATGACCTGGGTCTAGGAACCCCCCAAATATTTGCAGGATGGCTGAACACAATCTCATATGGGCTGAGCCCTACTCGAGAGTGTACAGTCGCCCTAGTTGACAGAAGAGCCAGAGGCAAAGCAACAGGCCACGAGAGACCAGTCGTAGCCTGAATCTTTGCGAGTTTTAGTTTTAGAGTACCATTGTACCCTTCAACCAAACCTGCTGACTGGGGATGATTGGCGCTGTGGAATTTTTGTGTAATTCCAAGGCCCTTACACACACTCTTCATCACACTCCCCACAAACTCACTTCCGTTATCAGACCATACAATCCATGGCATTCCATACCGAGGAAAGTATTCCTTCAGTAGGACTTTCGCTGTGGACAGGGCAGTATTGTCTTTGAGAGGATAGGCTTCGATCCATCGGGAGAATGCGCAAACCACAACTAAAACGTACTTCAGGTTATTACATCGCTCCATATGGATAAAGTCCAGCTGGATTACCTCAAAGGGACATGTAGGAGGAGCAAAATGGCCAGGGGGTGTAGGAGTGCCCTTGCCAGGATTGTACATCATACATACCATGCAATTCTTAACCAATCTCTCAGCACACTTAGCGATACCATCATTCTTCCATACAGGGAACAACAACTTGCAGATACCTTTCGCGCTGATATGTGACAAGCCGTGCGCCATAGTCACAACAGCTAGCACATATGCATCCGGCAACATCCATCTTTGATTCTCCGACAAATCAATCCAACATCCATTCGCATCCAACTTTCCTATGCTCTCCTTCCACTTGGTCTTTTCAGTTTCGGTGGCCTCATTCTGAATCGCTTTCACACTTTCAACAGTATCCTCACACATACCGGTTTCCGCAGGCCACCTTACTGAACTCGTCACATACATTCTAGTTGCAAGATTTCTAGCAGTCTCTTTAGCAGTCTCATCCGCAAACGCATTGCCACGACCAACATCATCCGTCACCTTACGGTGAGCACTACATTTAATAATCGCCACCTGCTTGGGCAATGTAAGTGCGTCTAAAAGATTGTTCACAAGCTGTCCGTGTTGGATCTTCGTGCCATGCGATGTCATAAAGCCTCTCTCTCGCCACAATCGTCCAAAACTATGAGCGACGCCAAAGGCATAGTGGCTGTCGGTAAACACATTCACCCACTTTCCTTTCGACAAAACACACGCTCTCGTCAATGCAATTAATTCTGCCGCTTGTGCAGAATTCTGATTCAATCTCGCAGTTTCCACAACCGTACTCAACGTTACCACAGCATATGCAGTCGTCACATCACCATTCGGCAACTCAAAACACGAACCGTCCACATACAAAGTACCATCGGGATCTTCCAATGGAGTGTTTTTTAGGTCAACACGACCCTTCGTTTCTTCCTCAGTTCGCAAATAACAATCATGTGGTGGTACCTCGTCTGATTCCATATTGGTTGGCAACAAAGTCGCCGGATTTAGGACATTGCAGCGCTTTATTTGAATGTGACTTGCCAAAAGCGTCAACTCATAACCGGACAACCTTGCGCTCGTCAAGTGTTGGGTTTTCGTACGATTCAAGAGAGTATGCGGAACCATCACCGTAAGCATATTATCCATGACCAATCCTGCAGATTGTCGGATGGACACCGCAGCTACCGCTGTCGCTCTTAGACAACTCGGCAACGCTCTAGCTACTGGGTCCAAGGTCGAGGAAAAATATGCACATGGACGCTGCTTACCGCCAAATTGTTGCGTCAAAACACTCACCGCACAACCTTCCCTCTCGTGAACGTATAGTGTAAACGGCTTACTGTAGTCAGGAGTACCTAACACAGGGGCCGAACACAACGCATCACGTAATTCAGAAAAACTCTTCTGACATTCTTCCGTCCATGGCAAAGGAGTTGGAACATCCTTGCACGTGAGGGCTACCAATGGTTTCGCTAGCAATGAAAAATTTGGAATCCATTGCCTGCAGTATGACGTGATACCTAGGAAGGCACGCACATCTCTCTGAGTTGTTGGCACAGTCATTCGAGCGATCGCTGCAATTCTCTCTGGGGTCAACCTTCTTCCCTCCTTTGACAATAAGTGACCTGTTATGTTGTTATGTTATGTTATGTTATTTGTACACTTCTATAGCGCACGGCCACTCCACTGGAGTATCCCGGCGCTTTGACGAAGACTCCCAACCGAAGATGGGGAAAAAAAACATAACACCAAAAGGGCATACAAACACAAAAACAGCATCAAGATTACGGGAAGAGCCAAGTCTTAAGGGCCTTGCGGAAAGACAGAAGACTGGAAGTCTGTCTTAAAGAGATTGGAAGATCATTCCAGGCATGAGGGGCTAAGTGACGAAAAGACTGTCCTCCTGCTCTTGCCCGTTTGATAGTGGGAACACTCATTTTTGATAAGGACGAGGATCTAAGAGATCTAGGAGGGGTATACCAAGACAGTCGTTTGGAGATATATTTGGGGCCTATGCAATGCAAGGCCTTGAAAGTCGTGGTCAATGTTTTAAATAAAATCCTTTTTGCAACTGGGAGCCAATGCAATGTGGCGAGAAGATCCGTGGCTCTGGCTTTCCTTGGAAGACCAAAAATGGCTCGGGCTGCAGAATTCTGGGCGATTTGCAGACGCCTGACCAGATATTTGGGAAGTCCCAGAAACAAAATGTTTGCATAATCCAGCCTGGAGCAGATCAGTGCCTGGACAATAATTTTTCTGTGCTGGATAGAGACTAGGGGGAGAAATTTGCGAAGCATCCGCAGGATGCCGAAACATTTCCCAGTGAGAGATGAAATATGTGGTCCGAAAGATAGCTTGTTGTCAATCACCACTCCCAAATTTTTGGCTTTCACAGACGAGCTAGTGGGAGGAGACATATCTTTCGGCCACCAGGTTTTCCAATCGGGTTCAGATGTACAGCCAAAGAAGAGCAACTCCGACTTGTCGGCGTTGCACTTCAGCCCATGGCGTCCAAACCACTCAAAAACAGCACTCAAACATCCGTTGACCTGGACACCATCAAACTGACCATCCCTGTTACTTGCAAAGAGGAGCTGGGTGTCATCAGCACAGCATAGATAGGTTACTTCTTGGCAACAATATTGCAGTTTAGAAGGTGACACCTTGTGATGTAAGTCACAGAGATGCTGTAACAGAGACACCGTAGCAGTCTTGCAAATCTCTTGTGTGTCCGCAGCCACCAATAAGTCATCAACATATTGGATCAAGGCTGCACCAGCTGGTAACACAAACGCGTCAAGTTGACTCTTCAGGGCTTGGCTGTATATCGATGGACTTTCACAGTAGCCCTGAGGAGCGCGTTTAAACCTAAAGCTGCGGCCACCTAAAGAGAAACCGAATAGGTCCCTGCTTTCTTCAGCAATCGGAATGCTAAAGAAAGCATTCTTCAGATCGATCACTGAGAACCAAGAAGCAGATGCTGGAATCAGAGTCAGTAAAGCCGTAATGTCAGGCACCACAGGGAACTGAGGAACCACAATTTTGTTCACCTCCCGTAAATCAATGACAAAGCGATAAACAGGAGGCTTAGTTGGATCAGTGCGTTTCAGAATAGGTAACACAGGACTATTACACATGTTTCCCCGAGTCTCCTCGATAACATCTTTCTCGATCAAGTCATAGATGATCGCTAACAACGCTCGCTCACCATCAAGGGAGATACGATACTGGGGAATACGTGGTAATCGCACATTCAATTTCAATTGGACAACATAAGGGGAGATGTCAAGCAGGCCCACGTCATTGGGACCTGTTGCCCACAAAGTAGCAGGAAGAGAACTCAATTCCGGTGGAAGCTTATCAGTTGACAAGTACATAGGAGAGATCACTCTCTGTCCCAATGTAAGCTCCACTCCCGCAGGAGAACAATACATAGTTGCATACAAACGGGGAACATCCTTTTCAACGCAACTTTTACAACGCATGCCTTTACATCGCAAGCCTTACAACGCATGCCATTACAACGCATTGCGCTGGGGGGCGCTCTAGGATAAGGAATAGATTTAATTTACTATCCAACACCTTCCCTACTATCCACGGGGACTGGAGTTGGAATAGTAAATTAAACTATTCACTATCCAGCACCCCTCAACACTATGCGTTGTAACAGCATGCGTTGTAAAACCTGCGATGTAAAAGCATGCAATGTAAAAGCATGCGTTGTAATGTCATACATCCCATACAAACGTTTCAGCAAATCCAGGCCCAAAAGATTCTCACCACAGCCAGTAGTCAGAATCAAAGGAGCTTTCAGCTCACATGGCCCAATTGTGAGGGGCAAAGGGCGAGAAACCGGATTGCTAACAGGGGCGCCAGAAAATCCAGCGGAAACATTTGTGAAGCCAGACAAAGGTGCGCCAGGGAGTTTCGAATGCATGATAGACTTTTCGCTGCACCAGTGTCCAACAGAAAAGGCTCAACTACGCCCGATGTGGCAACTGCGACGTAAGGCCCTCTCTGATCAACCGGAACTGATACTACTCCCTCTCTTTGTCTGTGGCTGTCCTAGTAATTACCGTCATCAGTACCCTGTTCGATGTAAAAATCGTCCACGTGGTACTGTGCGGATCTACCTGACGATGAATTACGCTGATCAAAACAATTATTAGAATCGGAGGAATTGTTAGAATGCTCATTTTGATTCTGAGTAACACCACAACCTCTACCTCGCGAAGCCTGTTGAGGACCACTACGATCTCCTCTAGATGAATTGCTATTATTTCGATCGCGCAAAACCGGACAATCAAATTTCAAATGACCCTCACCTCTACAATAAGCACATTGGTTGTACCCAAGCATAGATCTCTGCGAAGAAGAGTCATTCCGCGACTGTGACCTAGCGGACTGCGATTGTGATCTATTCCGTTGTTGAGAATCATTTTGATTTGAGCGCGGAGGATACGCTTGCTGTAACAGAACTTTCGTTTTGAGTTCTTTCGTTTTTTTATCTGCACGATCATTTTCCTCCTTCTCTCTATTTTCATAATATTGAGCCGTAGCCAATATCTGAGCAGCGGTAGAAACAGCCCACGTACTTTCTGAATTTTTCAATTTGTTGCTAAGTTCAGGCAACAAATTTGATACAAATTTATCCACAAACAACCTCTGACCTCCCTCAGTGCTCATATCTTGACCACTGTGATCGATGAATGCCTCCTCAAATCTCGTAAAGAAATCAGAGACACTCTCGTCCTTCTTTTGCTTACAGGCCGACAATTTATCCCAGTTAACTTTCATCGCTGGCATAAGCGTTTTCATCAATGTAATAATTCTCTGAGGCAAAGCCGTAATTAACTGCTCAGGCTTAGCCCCACCAACTTGTCGTACGTCAGCCGCCACAAGAGCAGCCCAATCACCGCCTAACTCGGCTGCGTGATCTTCGTGACGTATTTTCGCCCATACCGGTTGCGGTACATCCACTAATTGGGACAATTCTTTATAGTACCCTGCAGGATTTTTGCGAGGGTCAGGCAAAGTTTGCTTAACCTGCAAAACTTCCGATCGCTTCCATGGAAGGTGTATCCACACTCTCTGGAAGTGTGGGGGAATAGCGGGATTAGCAGCAGGGTCACCCGGCATCCACACTGGAGGAACTTCACTCATGGGATACCGACCAGGCGTCGCTATCCACTCCTCAGTTTCGTCTTTAAACAAAGCTCGGGGTATCACAGTGGGACGAAAAGATAGAAGATGCTCAATAGCACGTCGAACATTGCTACCCACAAGTATACCACTTGAAAACTGAAGCTGAAGTTCAGTTACGTCAACTGGTACTTCGGTTACCTCATCATTGGATATCGCTTCACGTAAGAATTTACACATTTAATCAAACACGAATCTCTGTGTTGGCTCATTGAATTGAGAGAAAGTCTCAACAATTAAACGCCGGGGATTTTTAAGGGGATACCTAATCCAATTTTGCGCCATTTTTATTAGAGTATCACGTTCTTTACCGCCAGGAAGCTGACTTCGTCGTTGGGGAACATCAGAATCATCAGACCCAAGAAGCGGTCCAAAAGGAGAGTAAAGATTAGCAACAGTATTAGGAATACGTCTTCGAGCAGACGGAGAAGAAGAAAAAAGCGCAGGAGCAACAACATGAGAGCTAAATGCAGAAGCAGCAGGAGCAGTAGGAGTAGCCACAAGAGCAGAAGTAGCGGGAACAACAGCTTGAGAAGGTATAGACGGTGGAGCAGTAGGGACAGTAGCAGCAGGTAGAGGAATAGGGACAAGAGGATTCGCGAGGACAGGGCCACCGACAGGCTGATTAACAGCCGCCGGAACAGCAAGTTGAGGAACAGGGGGAACCACAGGGACTGTGGTATCCTGTGCATATGGAGGTGGCGACTTCAGCAGATAGGACAACAAGGGATCCTCTACTGCTTCCTCTCCCTTCTTATCAGTACCCGTCGGTAAAGCGGGATAACATTTATCCACTGTCATACGTTGTAATCTATCAAAAATTTCCTTTTCCTTCTCTTCTTTGTCTCTCTGAAACTGCTCTGCATTTCTCATCGTTGTAACGATACCTTCTCTCTTATTACGTTTAAGCTGTTTGATTTCTTTCTGCTTGGCTTCTTTACGCCATAACCGAAAGGAATCAAACATGGCCGGCCTTGCTTTCTTTTGAAACAATTTAGCTTCAAGATTATCCATAATAGGGATCTCAAAACTACCATGAGGTGGCCAACTAAGGACACCGTCATCTTTAGTGTAGCGGACCCAACAATCATTAAATGCGATAGGACCCACACCATGGCGACTATATAATTCATAAATTGGAGTTCCAACTGGAGGTATCGGACATGAGTCCTCCAATCGAGAATCCGCACCACAACCTCTAAAGCAACTAAACAAAGTACTACGGCCAGGCATCGTGCACACTAACCGAGTTTCACAAACGTCAAGGGTTATTGGATTACAATGTCCCCGCAAAAGTGCAAAAACCCTCGGTTTTTGGCGACTGCAGTCATCAAATAGAACAACTAAGAACAAAGTACGAAGAACCACAAATGCAATGGAACCATGCAACAACTAAGCACCCACAACGACTAAGGATTCTGGGAGCGACCCACAAATACTTAACTCAAAGAACAATGGCGTCACTAGGAAGGCCCGTCAATCGTCTCGCTGTACCAAGGTCTACGCCAGGCGCCAAAACAGGTCGACAGTCAGGGCATCAGTCCGTCGCAGCCGTCAGAAGGCGGGGATCTTTGCGGGAAAAGTCTTCGGGCCACTTGTTTCGACAACAGGATCGATGAAGCGGGTGCACCTTCCCTCTGAGATTTCACACGAAGTTCCTCACGATCGTCGGTCTTTGGACCGGTACCACTGATGCCGCCCCACGTGGGGCGCCAACTGAAGGACTGGGTTTTTCTAAGACCCAGCGGTGCCAGGGGACAACACCTGAAACCTTCGTGGGTTACCTGTTCCGGCGTGCAAATGACAGAGACACGGGACACTTCCTTCGGCGTCAAAGATTCGAGGTTTATTTACTGCAGGGAACACAGAAGTCACAAGAAGTACATAGCATGTAAGTTCTAGGAGACTGCTTCAAATTGTATCTGTGGGTCGCTTCTTTTATACAGTTTTTCGTCATAGAACAACATGGCAAACAAAAGGTTACAACCCAGTTTCCACAGTAAATTTCATAGGGGGTCGCTTTCATGTATTCGGGGCCCGGAACATAATTACAGTAGCATCGCCGGTTCCCAACTGTAAAAGTACATCTTCCCACCATTAGTGCATTCCATTCTGGCTGTAAACAAGTTAAGGAAGAGTCAGAAACAGGTGCAGAGGAAGACAAAGATAATCAACAGATTGAAAAGAGTGTAAGGAGGTGATATCGGAAACACGATTGCAGGATCAAAGGAGACGCGCCTAATGAATACACAGCTGAGACAATAGACCAGCACGGCAAGATGAGCCTCGAGCGGGGCCATCTGCCTTGCAGTGTCATCCCCCTCGTCATAAACGACACCCTCAAAGGAACACGTGTCATCCGCAAGAGTTTGGGAATCCCAGGGTCACGAAGCGGACAGTGTCCGTTCGCTGGCTACTTGAGGGCAAGAAACAAAATGGATGCCGTATCTAAAATGGAACCCGTGGGTTCAGATGAGAAAACCCACGTAACAGATGAACGGTTTAGGTTAGCACAGCGAAAACGCGTACACCCACTGAACTCGTCATTTGCGGTTCATAGATACCAGACTCGGCCATATTCGAGCGAGTCAAAAACACCACTTACAATTGTCACGGAACCTCAAAGTACATACAATATACTCACTTATAATCACTTAACATACATCAAGCATGTTGAGCAATTAATCACAGATAGAATTCTAATAACAGACTATTCTTTTTTTAAAGGAGCCTACAGCCCAACATACTTCATCATCAGTTAATAATTGTAAGAAGTGAAGGGGCAGACGAACTACGTTTAACATTTTCTGGCCTTAAAAGTGGGATTAAGAACCTTTCAGAGTATAAAATATAAAACAAAAGGTAAAAAGGAAACTGCAACAGTGTTTGCTTGGAAGTCTCATCATATGGACAAAGTGCAATGTTGTCAATGGTGTGCTGACCAAATGGAAACAAAACAGGGGCCGATTAGGATGGCGGTCAGAAAACCACTGACCGCCATGGAAGCGGAAAACAACAGCCCGCCGGGACCGTAGAAAAAACAGTGGTTAAATTAGGATCATCTGCCAAAAAACAATGACCACGGCAGAATGTTGTGGTGGTGATGGTCAAAATCTGTCAGCAGTGGTCAGATACGCTGCGGAAAAACACAAACCCACCACAAGCATAGCGGAAACACTGTATGGAAAATTAGGATATCCCCGACGGTCCGAGGTACGTTCCGCAGTATGTTTCGCTGTTTCTGACCGCCACAGTCACATACTGGAATGAATGGGAAAGCCGGCGATAGAGCTGCAGCACAGCTACCGCTGCGGACGATCCGTGGAAAGTATGGAGGACAAAGCAAAAAACCCACAACAAGTCCAAACAGTGCACACAGCAAACTAGCCATGCCCTCCAAATGCAAAAACACATCCCAATGACAAAAACACATGGCAAAAAGAAAAATACAATTCCCAGGATAACACACACAACACACCTGACAGTAATACCAGATTTGGACACACCCACTTAGCTGAGTATAATACCAGCCCCTTCCCTGACCACAATCCTTTGCAAATTTCCAAAACTGAAGGCCCTCAACCCTCACTACAAAGGATAGGCAAAGCAACACACCAGCAATACTCACACCACACACAGCATCACCACCACTTCCACACCTGCACCACAAACCCCCAGCACCTCACAAACCATACACCTCACCATCACACCCACTACTCACACTCCTGCACACACAAACACTTTGCACACCACACACCATGGCAACACATAAAATGCCCACATTCACAGAGAGTGAGTTGACAGTCATGGTAAATGAGATAGTAAAAGTGGAGACACAACTGTTTGGTAGCTTGGTCCAACACACACCATTAGCCACAAGGACACAAATGTGGGACAGGATAGTCCAAAGGGTCAATGCAGGAGGGACCACCCCGCGATTGAAAAAGGAAGGCAATAAAGCGGTGGCGTGATCTGAAGAGGGTTGTCACAGAGAGGAGAAGCAAGAACCGTAAGCTGGCTGACCGGACTGGCGGGGGCCCTCCATTCCACCAAAACCATTCACACCATGGGTGGGAAGGTGCTTGCCATACTGCATTCAGAAAGTCTCACAGGAGTAGCCAGGGGAGTGGAGGCTGGTAAGTATAAACAAAGTACTACCACCACCCTGATATGTACTTTCTTGCTCAACTACAAAGCTATACCACCTAGGACAAACAACATTCATCTGTACAACGCACTCACAAGAACATGTCTCACACACCCAACATTCACCCACTCACATTCACCCCGAATGTAGCCACCAACATTAACATGGGGGCATATGTACAGGCAGCCAGCACTATAACTCCCACCAGGCATCCTTGTCCCACAGCTTAGCAAGATGGAGCCCACCCACACCCCACCCAGAAGCATGTGTCAGCCATTACACAACCCACATCAAACTAACAGGTAGGTAGACTTTTTCTCATGGGAGGGCTGTCTGTGGGTGGGAGGCCTGATCCACTATTCCCACCATGCCCCCTGGGCTACATCTGAGCAGGAAGGAGCACCAACCCCACCCTGAAGCAGTATGCAGCCTTTGTATGTATCACCCCCACCTAACAGGTAGGTAGTCATCTTCCCTAGGAGGCCTGTCTCGGGGTGGGAGGCCTGCACGATTACTCTCACAATGCACCCTGGCCCACACCTGAGCAGGATGGAGCACTCACCCCACCCAGAAGCATGTGTCAGCCATTACACAACCCACATCAAACTAACAGGTAGTTAGCCTTCTCCTCTGGGAGGGCTGTCTGTGAGTGGGAGGCCTGCACTACTACTCCCACCATGCCCCCTGGCCCACACCTGAGCAGGCAGGAGCACCACCCCACCCAGGAACTGTTGGAAGCCATTGCAGTACACCAAACAACCTAAGAGGTATGTTATGTTATGTTATATGACTTTTATATTATGCAAATCACCTACAGGTCTCTAAGCGTATCATAAGAAAAGTGAGCAAGTCACTGGGCAGAGATCTGATAGCAGCCACCGGTAGCAGAAATTATGCAGAGGGTAGCGCCTCTCTAAACAGGAGCGTTTTAAAAAGTTTTCTAAAGGTGAGCAGAGCCGGTTCCCTACGTAAGTACTCTGGCAGATCATTCCAGATCTGCGGGAGGAACACAGAGAATGCTCTACCCCCTAAAGATTTAGAGGTGTACCTGGGGGTGGCTAACCTACAGGCCTCCGATTATCGCAGAGTCCGGCCAGGAACATATTTCACCAGGCGATCTTTCATATACTTGGGTGTCTGACCGTAGATTGCCTTATGAGCAATACATGGACCCTTGAACTGTAACAGAGGAGTGGCGAGTGTCTTTCTAGGAAGTCTAAAAATAAGCCAGGAAGCGTCATTCTGCACCACCTGCAATCTCCTAATGAGTTTTCCCATATTCCATTCTGGAGATGACAGTGGCAGAGACAATAGACTGTAATGAGGCTGATGACAAGAGAGGAGAAAGCTTCCACAGCTGCCTAAGCAAGCCAATACAGGTTCCCCCAACAGTGGTAACCTGGGAAGACATAGATAGTTCAGAGTAAATTTTCAGCCCTAGTTTTTTCACAACCGGGACTGGTACTGGCGCTACACCTAGTTCCAAAGGCCAGAAAAGATAATACCATGGGCCACTCCTTGTTGGGATCACAACCACTTCGGTCTTATCTGGATTTATTTCCAATGAGTTAGCTGTCATCCAGTTCACCGGAAGCCTAAGCAGCTTTTAAGCCGACTCCTGGGCCTGGTGGGAGTTGTTTAGCCGGATAAGAAGCTATGTATCATCGGGGTAATTAAACACCTGACAATCCATATGAGTCAGGGTCTCTACCAGGGGTTGTAAATAGATATTGAAAAGGAGTAGGTATAGTGCCGAGCCCTGCGGAACCCCGCAGGCCAGGGAGCCCAGGTCCGATATCTGCTCACCCAGCTGAACTCTCTGAGTGCGGTCGGACAGAAATGATTTTAGCCATTGATATACTTCGCCACAGATACACAGATTGTTGAGACGGTTCAACGAGATATTATGGCTGACCAATATCAAATGCCACTGACAGATCTAATAATATCAGGGCATTCTGTTGTTTGTTGTCAGACATAACTCTGAGCTCATCCAGAACTGACACCATTACTAGCTCTGTGCTATGAGTCGCTCAGAAGCCCGCCTGTCTAGCTTGGAGTAGTTGGTGGTCCTCCAGATACTTTGAGAGTATCTTTAATACGTGCTATTCCAGCACCTTAGAGATGGGTCTGTAGTTTTTTAAAGTCTGAGTATCCGCACCTGGATTTTTCAACAATGGAGTGACCCTGGCTTCTTTGAAATTTAGCGGCAGATAGCCCAAGTCCAAAGAATTATTTAATAATTCCAGGACCTGCTTCTCCGTCCCAGGCAAGGCCATTTGAAAGATCCTCGGAGGGCATGTGTCTGCTCGAGATCCAGATTTAGTATGATTTGCTAATGATACTAAGGTAGTGGTGTCAATTTTAGGGAAATTGGAGAGCTGACTGCTAGGGCAGGTGAGGGGGGTGACCTGGTGGAGGGAACTGGGGCCAATGGGGGTTCTAGCAATTTCCGAGGTAATATCCTTAACTTTCTGAAGGAAAAAGTCCTGAAATGCATCACTGTCCAAAGATGTCTCTGCCGATTTTGTCTCAGCTTTTTGACTCAATTCCTTTAGAATCGCGAAAGTCTCTTTTGGTTTGTTCCCTGCCAGAATAATCCCCCCCTCATAATATTCAGCTTTCCTAGCTAAAATGGCTGTTTTATAGGCAGAAAGAAGAGCTTTATAGGCAGTTAGCTCTGCTGGCTCATAGCTTTGTCGCCACGCCTCTTGACTTTGCAAAGGAGTTGTTTTTTCCCTCAGTGGTAGGTAAGTAGCCATCTTGCCATGGAGTGCTATTTGGGGGTGGGAGGCCTGCACTACTATTCCCACCATTCCCCAGGCCCACATCTCAGCAGGAAGGAGCAGCACCCTCACCCTGAAGCAGTATATAGCCTTTGTATGGATCACCCTGACCTTACAGGTAGGTAGCCATCTTGCCAAGGAGTGCTGTTTGAGGGTGGGAGGCCTGCACTGCTACTCCTACAATGCCCGCTGTCCCACCCTTCAGCAGGAAGGAGCACCACCCCCACCCAGGAGCAGTTAGAAGCCATTGCAGTATACCAAACAACCTAACAGGTAGGTAGCCATCTTACCATGGAGTGCTGTTTGGGGGTGGGAGGCCTGCACTCCTACTCCCACTATGCCCCCTGGCCAACACCTGAGCAGGATGGAGCACTCACCCCACCCCACCCGACCCAGAAGCATGTATCAGCCATTACACAACCCACATAAAACTAACAGGTAGGTAGGCTTCTTCCCTGAGAGGGCTGTCTGTGGGTGGGAGGCCTGCACTACTACTCCCACCATGCCCCCTGGCCCACACCTGAGCAGGAAGGAGCACCACCCCACCCTGAAGCAGTATGCAGCCATTGTATGGATCAGCCCCACCTAACAGGTATGTAGCCATATTCCCTGGGAGGGCTGTCTGGGGGTGGGAGGCCGGCACCACTACTCCCACCATCAATCAATCAATCAATCAATCAATCAATCAATCATAACACTTGTATAGCGCGCTACTCACCCGGCAGGGTCTCAAGGCGCTTGGGGGAAGGGGACTGCTATTGCTCGAACAGCCAGGTCTTGAGTTGTCTCCTGAAGGCGATATGGTCCACCATGCACCCTGGCCCACACCTGAGCAGGATGGAGCGCTCACACCCCACCCAGAAGCATATGTCAGCCATTACACAACCCACATCGAACTAACAGGTAGTTAGTCTTCTTCCCTGAGAGGGCTGTCTGTGGGTAGGTGGCCTGCACTACTACTCACACCATGCCCCCTGGCCCCCACCTGAGCAGGAATGGGGCACCACCCCTACCCAGGAGCAGTTGGAAGCCATTGCAGTACACCAAACAACCTAACAGGTAGGTAGTCATCTTGCCACGGAGTGCTGTTTGGGGATGGGATGCCTGCACTACTACTTCCACCATGCCCTCTGGCCCACACCTGAGCAGGATGGAGTCCCACTCCTACACTGAAGCAGTATGCAGCCATTGTATGGATAACCCTTATCCAACAGGTAGGTAGCCATCTTGCCATGGAGTGCTGTTTGGGGGTGGAATGCCTGCACCACTACTCCCACCATGCTCCCTGTCCCACACCTCAGCAGGAAGGAGCACCAACCCCACCCAGGAGCCGTTGGAAGCCATTGCAGTGCACAAAACAACCTAAGAGGTAGGTACTCATCTTGCCATGGAGTGCTGTTTGGGGGTGGGAGACCTGCACTACTACTCGCACCATGCCCCTGGCCCACACCTGAACAGGATGGAGCACCACCACTACCCTGAAGTTGTATGCAGTCATTGTATGGATCACCCCCACCTAACAGGTAGGCAGTCACCTTCCCTGGGAGGGCTGTCTGGGGGTGGGAGACCTGCACTACTACTCCCACCATGCCCTCTGGCCCACACCTGAGCAGGAAGGAGCACCACCCCCACCCTGAAGCAGTATGCAGCCATTGTATGGAACACCCCCACCAAATAGGTAGGTAGCCATCTCCCCTGGGAGGGCTGTCTGGGGGTGATAGGCCTGCATCACTACTCCCACCATGCCCATTGCCCCCTGGTGTGCTCCACCACCGCGGAGGTGGTCAATGGATGCTTTTGAAAGATACAATATTGTGGTAGCGCACTCCGGGCCCATACGGTGTGTCACCACCATGGAGCATGCCCTAGAGCTAATGGGAACGATGATTGCGGTAGCATGATGCAATTTTGAAAATCGCGGTAGGCGTACTCCACCACTGCGGAGGCAGTCATTGGATGCTTTTGAAAGAGGCAGACCTGGACCACCAATTGCTGCAGCTTGGCACGTATGAAAGGACTGCAGGGGGCTAAATATGTGTGGGAGGGAGCCTCACATTTCCACGGCTCACAGAGCCTGCTGCCAGAGACCCCTGATCTGCTGCTGCTGCCTCCAGGGTCTGCTGCCAGAGACCCATGACCTGCTGCTCTACCTCCAGGGACTGCTGCCAGAGACCCTTCATCTGCTGCTGCCTCCAGGGACTGCTGCCTGAGACCCCTGACCTGTTGCTCTGCCTCCAGGGACTGCTGCCTGAGACCCCTCATCTGCTGCTCTGCCTCGAGGGACTGCTGCAGAGACCCCTGACCTGCTCCTCTGCCTCCAGGGACTGCTGGCAGATACCCCTCATTTGCTGATGCCTCCAGGGACTGCTGCCTGAGACCCCTTATCTGCTGCTCTGCCTCCAGGGACTGCTGCCAGAAACCCCGCATCTGCTGCTGCCTCAAGGGACTGCTGCTGAGACCCCTCATCTGAGACCCCTCATTTGCTGCTGCCTCCAGGGAAGCTGCCTGAGACCCCTCACCACCCAATTCCACCGCAGTTGTTTCATGTCCACAGTGATGGCAAGGACAGAGAATATCTGTGCCAGTCCATTCACAAGTGAAGAGCTGGAGGTCCTGGTGGACAAGGTGCTCACACAAGGCTGTAGGGTGCACCAAATGTCGTGGTAAGTCCTCTAAAGAGGAGGAGTAGGGAAGAAGAGCACACTTGTAGTTGGACTGATGCTGTATGTGCCTGAGGGTGTGGGGTTGTGTCATGCACTGACAAACATGCTGTCTCCAGGGGGAAGGTGTGTCCCAATGTCACAGGTGTCCCTGCCTGCAGTTGTAGGTATGAGTGAATTGTGTTGTGTTGTCAGCCATACAGTGAAGCAGTAGGTTGGTCATGCAGGAGTCAGGACAGTGATTGCTTGGCTGTTTGGCTGTGTGTGCCCCTGTTGTCCATCTCAGTGTGAGCCCAGATGCCCAGCACATTGCCCGCCCACAAATACAAGGACACATCACTTCACTTCCTGTGTATTTCCTAGGTATTTTCTCATAGCACTCCAGCAATGCGCCATCTCAGCCCTGTAGATTGCACACAACCAGCCTTGTGTTGAGGAATTTCTGTTTGTGAGTCCATGACACCCATGACACAGTTATCGATTCACAGGGCAGGGACATTGAGTGCTGCGCAGTCTTTGACACCGAGAGGCCACCCCCAGATACAAGTTGATATGTGATGTATGTGTTGCTCTCCCCAATAATGGACTGGAGATGTGTGCAGGCCACATAGGGGTTTCAATACTGGCATCCTGCATGTGTGTGAGATGTGAAGGTACTGTGTTCCCCCTCACAACTGCATGCAATCACATCAGACTATCCCATGCAGGTGTCCCATGTGTGATGTACCCTAGTCTCTGATGGACATTTTGTTGAATTTATAATGAGTTGGTATCTAGCTGCTATACTGATTGATGTTGGTACAGTACACAGTGTCACTGATCATTTTCCCCTCTTGTCTCCCATGCCTGCAGCTAAAGGTACACCAGCATAAGGCAGTGTGGAGGGCCATTGCAGCCAAGGTGCGAGCTCTAGGGGTCTCTAACCGACGGCGCACCCACTGCCACAAGAGGTGGGGTGACCTCAGCCGGCTGGCAATGAACGTGGCAGGGATAACCTTGGGGCTGCTTCCTCGCACTGGGCGTTTGGCACGGCGCAGCATGACACCACTAATGGGCTGCATCTTGGCGCTGACTCAGCCTGAGCTGGTTGCACATTTGAAGGAGCATCAGCAGCAAGGCAGGGTTGAGTATTTGGGGAGGGTGACTTTGGCTGGGAGTTGTTGTGTGTGTGTACAGAGCCTGTGCTGGTGCTGGCTGATGTGATGTTGGTGGTGTGATGCAGTGGCATGTAAGTGGCTGCTGGGCTGCGTGCCAGTGTAATGCATTTGCCCTACCTGTACTTACAAAGGTAATTATCCATGCTGTGTATTTCCATTGCAGTACGAGTTTTGCTCTTCAGGTTTCTTCAGCATTGGTCTAGTCTGGGGAATCACATTGGGAGTGAACGGCAGTGTTCCTAATCTGAGTGTGACTACATCAATGCGTCCATTGCATGCACCCAGATTGTTGAGGTTTAGACATGTGACGCCAGTAAGGGATGCATCCATTTTGGCGGGCACAGGAAACGGGGGGCATCATCTTCAACCACACAGCGGCCAGTGCCCACCCTCCCAGCCACTTCCTCTGGTGCTGCTCGTGTCCGCCTCACTAAGAGGGGAAGAGTGTGTGAAAGCCACCACCTAGGCCAATTTTTTGTCATGGTCAATGAAGGCATTGAGGAGAGCTGTCTGACCTACACACATGTGTGTGTGTAGGCCAGACAGCTCTCCTCAATGCCTTCATTGACCATGACAAGAAATTGGCCCAGGCGGTTGCTTTCATGGAGGGCATACATTCAGACGTGGGTGGGCTGCACCGTACCGTCCAGGCTTTGTCCTTCAAAGTGATGTCTGCCCTTCAACAGGCACATACTCCCAGTTCAGCTCCGAGGTCTTTATCCACCCCCCAGGTTGTGGCCACGTCTGACGATAGTGACCACGGTCCACAGACCTCACAGTCACGATACAGCACATGGAGCACACTGCAGCAACAACCAAAGAGGTCCCGGCCACAGACACCATCCCTACAGAAGAACAAAGCCACCCCTGAGCGAAAAGACAAAAGCCTGTCAGGCAACACCGAAGCCCAAAACCAAGGAAGCAGACCTCAAGCTCACATGCCTCAGAGGTATCCCCATCCAAGGACTCTTGTGTCTTTAAATCATCTCACAAAGAGAAACATACAGTTTCTGTACCCACCAAGAAGGTGGTGCATGGCAAGGGTACACCTAAGAAGGGTTCCAAAGCATATTCACCCACCACCTCGACTCCCATTCCAAGCCCAGTGAAGCAGGGGAAGGAGGGCACTAAAGGGGTAACACCTAGTAAACGGGATGGAGGGGCAAAGGCGAGGCCAGGGGAAGCAGGTTCCAGCACATCCCCAGACGGAGTGCCAGAGTCTGCACCTGATGCTGCTTTGGTGGTGAATGTGCCTGTTGTGTCCACACCACCTCTAATGGATCCCAAGTCAGGGAAGCCATTTAGAATCCCCAAGAAGTGGAAAGGCACCCCTCCACAATCTCCCAGCTACACTGTGTCTAACTTCAGCATGACTCTACCTCCACGTGCCACTAGACCACCTGGTCCAAGCAGCCGTCTGGCTTGCCAAGCCACTGATAGCTCTACCTCAGTTGGGCCGCTCCCTCCCCGGTCAAGTGCTCCCAAGACACAGCAAGCTCTGAGTCTGCCTGACAGCCAAGTCTGACTGGTAGTCCCCCTCACCGACCTGTCTCTCACACAGGTGCACCCGTACTGCCCATTGTTACCCCCTGACTTTGTTACTGATCTGGTAAAGGTACAGTCACACTATTCCCTGTACAGCCTCTCATGTACTCACTCAGCACTTTGCCCACGACACTGGCCTTGTTGCATTTTGCTGTGTTAGACTATTCCTTTTTTTTTTAATTTTTTTTTTATTGAAGTTTGTGTTGCAAGTTTAAATAGATTATGACATATCCTTCAAATATTCAAAGTATACATATGCATTTTGCAAAACACATTAAAAAAACAGAGTACAATGAAGATGGAAACATAAAGAAAAAAGATCTTATTGAGTCATTACCCCATCAACCCATTTGTGAATTGGAGTCGAGATTTTTATGCCTAGTAGCTTCCTTTTTCTTCCCTTGGTTGCATATATTGCCAATTCAAGTTTGTATCTGGCTAATAATCGGCCCCTCCATGTAGAAAACGATGGTGGTTCCGGGCTGATCCAGTCCTGTGTGATGCATGCGCGCAATTCAGACATCATAATAAATAATAGGTTGAATTGTTCTAACTCAATTAAGTCTTTGGAAACCCCAAATAATATTAATTCAGGTGATATAACAATAGTTTTACATAAAATATTTTCAATGAATTTTTGAATATCAGAAATTAACCTTGCAAGCTTTACAAAGGAGTAAAACATATGTATTGTGTCAGCTCCCATCATATTACACTGATAACAATTTATTCCAGCAGTAGACCCCCATTTCAAGACGTTGGCAGGTGTATAATAAAGATCACACAAAATCATATAATATTGAGTTCGAGTGCGCCCAGAAAATAGAATGGAGGTAGCCATTTTAATTGAATCTTTTAAAAATAAATCCTTTATTCCTAATTTCTCTTCCCATTTATCGCACAGGTTATTAAAGTCATCAGGGAGGTAGGTCATTAACACATTATAATAATAACCTATTATCCTTTTATTGGTTAAACTATCTATAAGCAAAATTGGCATTAAATCCTGTCTTTCTACATTAGAAGGTGAGTGTAGGAATCTATGAATCTGTAAATATTTAAAATAATCACGAGAAGGAATTTTAAAATTATTTTGAAGTGCTTCAAAAGAAAGTAATGAATCATAATTAGTTGTGTATAAGTCAGAGAGAAAGCAGATCCCTTTAGTATTCAATTTTTTCATCACCTGATCTCTAAATATAGGAGGGAAACAATGGATTGAATTTAATGGGGTATATCTTGTAACTTTTCTGATACCAACCAATTTTTTAATAATTCGCCATACTTTATATGCTGCTGCTATAATCTTAAATTTTGTTTTTTTATAGTAGCTTGGTTCTATTATTTTTAACAGATGATGATTGGCTTCAGTGCCTAATACAAGTTCATATATATTTGGGGATTGTGCCAAAGAAGTAGGGATTTTATTACCGACAATCATCGGAGAAATGTATTGAAGTACAGCTGCTAAGTAGTAAAATAAAAAATGTGGTACAGCTCAGCCCCCTCTATCTTTCGGTATAATCATCTTCTTATATGCTCTCCTAATGCCTCTATAACCCCACAGAAATCTTACTGAGCTTTTTTCAAGTTCTTGAAAAAAGCCTGAGGGAAATTCCAGAGGGATTGTTCTAAATAAGTAAATAAATTTCGGAAGAATAAGCATCTTTAAGACATTATTTCTGCCATGGAGAGACAGATGTAGGTGATTTATTCTTTCCAGAGTTGAATTAACTTTCTTGAGAGTCGGGGTATAATTTAAAGTAGGTATTTTCGAAATAGGTGTGGTTAGTCTAATTCCTAGATAGACTGACTCAGAAACTATATTTCTAATAGGCGGTGGATTAGGACCAATAAAAAGAACTTGTGTTTTGGACAGATTTAATTTATATCCTGAAAAAGATCCAAATATATCAGCAAGTTCTTCGATCCGCAATAAAGCTCTTTCGATATCTTTGGTAACCACTACCAAATCATCTGCATAGGCAAGGGCTCTATATGCAGTACCTCCTAGCTGTACCGGTAATATATTCTCATCCCGGTTTAACTGATTAAGAAAAATATCTATGTATATGGCAAAAAGAAGAGGGGAGGATGGACATCCCTGACGTGTTCCTCGCTGAATAGGAAATAATGCAGACTTAGTAGAGCCTATTTTTATTGTTGATACTGGGTTTTTATATAGTGCCTTGAGTGCATTTATTATTCCTGGTCCGAAACCTTTCATAGATAACAGATCCCAGAGATAGGGCCATGTCACTCTATCAAATGCTTTTTCAGCATCTAGCAGGGTAATCCCTATTGGTGTATTAGAGGCTTCTGCCCAATCCATCATGGCTATGATTCTACGTATATGGCCTGCCGTATCTCTGTTAGGAATGACTCCATGTTGCCATCGAGAAACAATTAACGATATTATCTTTGATAGTCGTGTGGCAAGTAATTTTGAATATATTTTGCTATCGGCATTAATTAGAGGTATTGGCCTATAGGAGGCTGGATTAATTGGATCTTTATCTTTTTTTAAAAACGTCATGATTACTGATAGAGCCCAAGATTCTGGTGGTATGCCTTTTTGAGCCTCCAGAAAAGTAGTAAACATATCATGCTTTATATAATTTCTGAAAGTCTTATAGAATTCTAATGGAATAAGGTCCGGTCCAGTTGCTTTGCCTGTTGCTAGTGAGTTCAATGCATTTTCAATTTCTTCCCATGTAATTGCAGCATCCAGAGCAAGCTTTTGATCATAAGAAAGAGATGGCAAGACATTTTCCATGGCAAAGTTCATACATGCGTCTGACGAATAGTGGTCATTCTCTTGTGTATAGAGTTTAAGATAAAACTTGCGGAAAAACTTCCAGAATTGCTTCTGGTTTATTATATATTTGACCTATTTCGTCTTGAATTATATTAATGGTGTTATAAGCTTCTTTTTGTCTAATTCTCTTTGCCAATATTTTCCCTGTATTTTCACCTATCTCATATATCTGGGATTTATAGCTTACCATCTGTTGTGCTGACTTGTCTGCAAAGGATTCATAACAAATAGCTTTATTGATCGCTAGGCTCGATTCTATATCGAATATTGGTTGTTTGTGTGCAATTGCTGTTATTAATTCCTTTTCCCAAAATAATACTTTCTCAAATGCTTTTTCGTTCTTTTCACGCATAATTTTCTGTTTTTTATAGTATAAGAGAGCGACTCTCCCCTTATCCCTGATTTAAATGTATCCCAGACAATTTGAACAGAGGCAGTTCCTCTGTTAATATCGAAAAATTCTTTTATCCATGTAGCCATCATATCTAAGTATTCTGAATCAAACAATAATTTACGATCAAAAGTCCAGGGCTTCGGTTGAATAATTGATGTATCAGTTTTAATTTCAATCAGTATTGGGTTATGATCAGAAATTATGCGTGGAAATAGCTCAAATTTTGTGTCATAGATAAATGATTTTTTAATAAAAAAATAGTCCAAACGTACAAACTTTTTATGTGGATGGGAAAAGAATGTAAACCCGGGAAATTATAGGTTTTTTTCATAGACTAAATCAGCTAAGCCATGGTCCAAGACCAATGACTGTAAAGCCATGAATGACTTCTTTTTAACCCCCTGATAGCAAGATATATCGCAGATATCCCTATTAGAATCTAGATGGATATTAAAGTTGCCACAAAGTATTAATGATGAAGACCAATTGGCTAGTTCCAAATTTAAAAGGTCCAGGATAGCTGGATCATCTACATTTGGGGCATAGACAGCGCATACAGTCCATACTGTGTTATTGATTTTAAACTCTGATATTGCCCATCTACCATATTTATCTGCTTTATGCCGAATCAGAGTACCCAGGCCCTTCCTGAATAGAATAGCAACGCCTTTTGTTGTTGAGCCTTGAGACGTACATACAGCTAACTGCATACCTAAATCTTTATATAGATGTCTGTCCTTCCACATTATATGTGATTCCTGAATACACAATATATCAGTTTTCATAGACTGTAAGATTTGTGCCGCAATCCCCCTCTTCTTTTTATTATTCAAACCACATATATTCCATGAACAGACACGTAATTTTCCCATTTATATAAACCTTTACTTCGCAACTGAGGTACCAGATAATGCAACAATTAAGTGTATTCAATCAGATGAAACTTCCAATATTTCACCCTAGCAGAAAGCTTAACAAAAAATAACACAATAGTCACACATAGCAAAATAATAGACATTCTGTTTTTACTTGCAACTTCGTTTTTCCCCCCAACCCTCCCCACACCCCACCCTGGACTCACCCTGAGCCCACCCCCCCCCCCCACCACCCCTCAGTGCTATCAGGGCAGAGGGACTTAATAGTCCCTCGTATTGATGATGTGATGCGCGCTAAGTGGTTCTCATCGTGTGGCTCTTTTCATGATTATTGTACCCCCTTCATAATCATTTTAAACCCAGCAAGTCACAAATTATTATTCAGTGTATAATAAATGGAAAAAACATGAGAAAACAAGAAGAGAATAAGAAAGACAAAGAGAGAGAGAGAGATAAAGAGAAAATATCTAAGCATATCTAAGAATATCTAAGAATATCTAAGCAAATGTTATCATTCATTTGCTAAACCCTTTGCTAACCCTCCTTCCCCCTTTTTTTCCCTTTTTTTTTTAATACTTTTTTCCCCCTCCTCGTCCTCATCTCTAACAGCCCGTAGAGACACAGAAAGGGAGCAAAAAGAAAGAAAAAGAAGTTAACATGAACTGCATTACTTTCTTATTACACTCTTAAAGCGGAGAGAAAAAAAAAAGGTTTAAACTAAGAGCCGTAATAGTTCATAGTTCATAGTTCCCTTAAATAGACGTCAGAAATTCTTTGGCTGCTACCTCAGAGGTAAAAAAAACAGAGCGTTCTTTATATATTACTTTAAGTTTGGCAGGATTTAATAGAAATGCCTGTGCTCCTTTTGCCTGTAATAAGGTGATGAGCTGTCTGAGCTGCCACCTTAATTGCACGGTAGCATGACAGTAATCCGGACGCACGAAGAATTCAACATCTTTAACCTTACGCTTTTTATTAGGTCTTGCCAGATCGTAGAGTGCTTCTCTAGCTAAGAAATTATTCAGTGAGATCAGAATAGCTCGTTGTTTAGAGGCCGAGTCTTGTCTTGCCTGAAACGGAAATCTGTGTGCCCTTTGAATCTCAGTCTCCCATTTCCATTGACTTAACTCCGGGAAAGCAGCAGAGAAAAGTTCTATCATAAACCGACGTGGGTTTGAATCTTCCTTCCCTTCTGGCACACCTAGGACTCGGAGATTGTTGCGGCGTGATCTATTTTCCAAATCCACGAGTTTCCAGTTAATCTCATCTTTCAAACCCTCCATTGATTTTAATTGTGAGCTCTGCTGTACCATAGAATCTTCTATTTGTGAGATTCTATTTTCTGTCTCAGTGACTCTGACGATTGTATCATTAGAAATTTTCATTACTTTTCTCAAGTTGTTTTGTAATTTTTTTACAGCTCCCTGGGTTCGGAGATTTTCAGTTTTAGTTTCTTCTCTATGATGTAGCATTACACGATATAAAACTTCCAATGTTATTTCGGGTAGATCATCGGATGGGTTGTTAGATTCAGGGGTAATGGATGTCGGAGGTGAAATGGACCTATTCGGCCCCCGCAAGGTAGAGTTGGAGTTTTCCTCTTCTTCCTCCCCCCATTCAGGTCTATTCGGGGACTCCTCTGGATCTGAATCTTCAGGATTGCTAAGCTCTTCTTGTCCTAGATCAGAGTAATATTTTTCTTGCTCCCGCAATAAACCAATGTCCTGCACCAAATCATCTGTGCTGTCAGAGTCTAGCGCGTGTGAAAGGTCAGTCATGGAGTAAAATTTGCCAGCTGAATCTATGGACTCTGTATCATCACCTCGAGTCTCAGCAGCTACCAGTGTCTTTTGTATTGGATCACAACTTTTTCCACTGGTTACTCCCTCCTTAGCAGATCCTTCGGTAGTACTTAGCTGTTTATCTGAAGTCTTCTGATTGATATCAGGATTAGCCGTTTTTTTCCTAAACATAACTGGAATTTTCGGTATGGCACCTAGCCTACAGCTCCCAGAATTCATCACGTTTGTGTCTTCAACATTACCAATAGGAGCTGTTATTAATGAATTAGAATTACTGGGGTGTGGTATAGTATGCAGTACCCCCTCAGCCAAAGTCAGAGTGGTTGGTATGGGTTCTACAGTTGAATACAAGGGAACATTCATACTCACAGTGGCAGTAGCATGAGAAGGGTCATCTATCGAGACTACCCCTGTAGTCTGAACTGTCTCCTGCGCTGCTGCAGTATCAGCCCTCGTTTTCGGCTTTTGCTGCCGCTGTAATCCAGTTGGGTTCTTCGGTGCCATTGAAGCCGGTAGAATAGATGAAATCTCGGAACTCTGAGGAGCTGACACAATGTATCCGTGTTGTTCCTTTTGCAGCCGTGAGCGCCCCGTCCGAGATTGATGTCGGCGTGTTCCAAAGAAGTGTGATTCAGCTCCCGCCGTATCCCTGGAAGAGAGCGAGAGCGGTGAAGGCAGAGGAGTTGGGCGTATCCACGCCGAACGGAGAGTTAGAGTGTAGCTTTTCCAAAGATCAAAGCGCATAGCCGAGCCGAGCAGCTGTATGCGCACGCCGTCACCGTGTATTTCCAGCACTCCTCCAACCGCGGGCAGCAAATGTAAGTAATTATGCGGGAATTGTAATCTCCCACGGGTAGCAGCTTGTTTCGTTAAGATTTTCTGTAGAAGGTCAACATGCCTCGACGAGCCACACGAGAGCTCAAACCAGCGTCTCCTCACTCGGACTTACAGTCCGCCATCTTGCCCCCAAACAGTGTTAGACTATTCCTTGCGCAGCCTCTCATATACTGGCTCGTCACTTTGTCCTGGACACTGGCCTTGTTGCTCTTTGCTGTGTTGGACTATTTCCTGTGCAGCCTCTCATGTGCTCACTCTGCACCCTGAACTGGCCACTGGCCTTCCTGCTCTTCGCTGTGTTGGACTATTCCCGGTGCAGCCTCCCATGTAATCGCTCGGCACTTTGCCCTTGACACTGGCCTTGTTGCTCTTAGCTGTGTTGATCTATTCCCTGTGCAGTCTCTCATGTACTTACTTACTTACTCTGCACCCTGTGCTGACCACTGGCCTTCCTGATTTGCCCTTGCCTCTGCAGGTCTTCATGGACAGGCTCTGCACCCTGAAATGGCCACTGGCCTTCCTGTTTTGCCCTTGCCTTTGCAGATTCTCAAGGATATGTTGTGCACCCTGAACTGGCCTCTGGCCTTCCTGCTCTTTGCTGTGTTGGACTATTCCCTGTGCAGCCTCTCATGTACTCGCTCAGCACTTTGCCCTGGACACTGGCCTTGGTAATGTGTTGGACTATTTCCTGTGCATCCTCTCATGTACTCACTCTGCACCCTGAACTGGCAACTACCCTTCCTGTTTTGCCCTTGCCTGTGCAGATTCTCATGGACATGCTCTGCACCCTGAACTGGCCACTGGCCTTCCTGTTTTGCCCTTGCCTGTGCAGATTCTCATGAACATGTTCTGCACCCTGAACTGGCCTCTGGCCTTCCTGTTTTGCCCTTGCCTGTGCAGATTCTCATGGAGAAGCTCTGCACCCTGAACTGGCCTCTGGCCTTCCTGCTCTTTGCTGTGTTGGACTATTCCCTGTGCAGCCTCTCATGTACTCACTCTGCACCCTGAACTGGGAACAACCCTTCCTGTTTTGCCCTTGCCTGTGCAGATTCTCATGGACATGCTCTGCACCCTGAACTGGCCACTGGCCTTCCTGTTTTGCCCTTGCCTGTGCAGATTCTCATGGACATGCTCTGCACCCTGAACTGGCCACTGGCCTTCCTGTTTTGCCCTTGCCTGTGCAGATTCTCATGGACTCGCTCTGCACCCTGAACTGGCCACTGGCCTTCCTGTTTTGCCCTTGCCTGTGCAGATTCTCATGGACATGCTCTGCACCATGACCTGGCCACTGGCCTTCCTGTTTTGCCCTTGCCTGTGCAGATTCTCATGGACATGCTCTGCGCCCTGAACTGGCCACTGGCCTTCCTGTTTTACCCTTCCCTGTGCAGATTCTCGTGGGCTTGCTCTGCACCCTGAACTGGCCAGTGGCCTTCCTGTTTTGCCCTTGCCTTTGAAGCTTCTCATGGTTATGCTCTGCATTTTGTGCCTTGCTCTCTTCTACTGTTGGTGCCTATTTGTGCAATATGTGAATAAAGACAGTTACTCCTGTTGCCTGTTTTGTCAGTGTCCCTACTGAATAAAGTTATTTTGATGTGTGTATATGGTTGACTGTGCCCCATGCTCTGTGTGCCCCTTCGACATTGCCAATGTCTTTGCTCGCCTACTCTATTTCTACAGGGGTGACAGGGACTTCAGTTCTTCCTGACACTGATACTTGTGGTGTCTATGATGTCAATTTTACCTGTGATGCAGTTGTAATTTACATGATTTGTTAATGTTAGCTATATTCTTCACATGTCAGGTTTGGGGGGGGCACTGCCAGCACAGAGTGTGATTCTGTCCACAGGTTTACAGGCAGGCTGGCCAATGTCATCATGTATGTGTGTTCTTCCTTTATGTGTGCCCAGCAGTGTATGTGTGTGGTCATCTTGGTCCCAAGGCCTACCTTAGATGTGTGCTCTTGGGTAGTCAAGAAATGTAGGGGTGACTCTGCAGGGACTGTTGATGTGTGTGTGGCCCTTCATTGTAAACTACACACATGTGTCACCCAGGTGTTGGGTGCCTGTTGTTTGGATTGTTCAGCCCTGTCGATGTGGTTGTTTGTTGTGCACTGTGTTGTGTGTTGGTGTGTACTTGCAGTTCTGTCTGACTCCTACTTGTTGTTTTTGTCACTTGTGAGTATGCACAGTGTGTGACTGGCACTTCAGTGTTGTGTTTTGTTGAGCATCCATGTGTCTTGATACTGTTTCTGGAGACGGTGCAGACCTGCTGCTCCAAACTGCCATTGTGGTTGTGTTTTCTCATGCATTGCTGTTACATGTTCCTTTTTTCCTCCAGTATGGCATGTTGTGTGTGGTGTCATGCCATCCCCTATCTGTGCATCGGATGCCTACCCATTGTTCGTCTGCACTCCTTCTGTTTGAGTGTGTTGCACTTCTGCCATGTCCACTACTGAGGTGCAGTATACTTCACTTAGATGTCAGCTGTCCCCTTGGTTTATATGTGTGTGTGCCGCCTCATCACTTCATTTGTGACACTGTGCTTTCTGATGCAGTTCTTTGGCCAGGAGCAATGTGCCACTGAGGATATTTCCCCAATTGTTTATTTGTGATGTTCTTGTGCTGTTTGTCAGTCATGGTTGCACATCTGCTGTTCAACTGTGTGTGCTGCCCAGTCTTCATGTCAAGTTGATTCCACCTTTGTATCCCAGACTTGTGCATCTGTTCTTCTTGTGTTAGATGTATGTGTGTTGGTTGTGGTATTGCTTCACTTCCTGGGTGTGCTGTTGTCTTTGTGCTGTGCTGATTTGTGTTGTGTGGGTTGACGTTGTGTCACTCATGTATGTGTGAGGCTGGTATGCTTGGTGTGAACACATTGTTTGTTGTACGTGCAGTGCTGTGTATGTATGTTGCCTTGTCATTGCCTGGTGTGCATCCCCTGATGTCCTGCTGTGTTTGGTCTGTGATTTATTTGCCTGTGCATCTGTTGTTTGTTTGATGTGGCTGTGTTGTTCTGTGATGGTGCATTTGCTGTGTGTGTTGTGGTATGTTGTCTGTGCATTGTTCCTGAGTGATGAGGTTGTGCACTCCTGTTGTGTCTTTGTTCCCATTGCCTTTCCACAGTTTGGCTGCACAGGGCATGTCTGTTTTTGTTTTGGTTCTGTGTGTGTTTCTGTTGGGTTCTGTGTTTGTCTGTTGTTTTTATGCAGACATTTGTTCTGGCATCCCTGTGTGTGATGTTGGTGGCTGCACCCAGGATGTGTGTTTGTTTGTGTAAATGGACTGCCAAGTATTGCCACCTTCTGTATGTTTGGCACTGGTGTTGTGTGCTGCTGGCGTGAGGTGTGTGTGTGTACATTCCTCCTGGTGTTTGGCAGTCATGGGGTGTGTCAATGGGCCCTGTGTGTTGTGCTTCTGTTGAACTCCTGTGAATTTGTTGTATGCATGTGTGGCTGTTCACAGCTTGACTTCAGGGCCTTCCATACTTCCTTATGTCTATACATGGTTTACCTTGCTGTCTCACTGTGTTGTTAGACTGTGATGTCTGTGGTTTGACTTCACTGACTGTACCGGCCATGTGTGGTTTGATTGTCTGAGGGGGTGTTCTGTTTTCTTTGTCTTGCATGTGATGTACACGTCCTGTTATGTGTTTCCATGGCCTTCCATTTGTGTGCATTCCACGTTGTCTTTCCTATTTGTTGTGCTCCATTGATGCAGCCATTTGGGGTGTGTATGTGTCTGTGTGTCAGTCTGTGGTATGTATGTGTGACTATGTAGGCTGTGTGTCCATTTGTATGTTTGTTCCTAGTATGTGTTCATTCGGTGCTTGTACTCATTTTTGTTACCCTGAGTGTGGTGGTGTTGTGGTGTATGTGTTTCCCTGGCCCTGTGATGCTGTGCTGTGTGTTGTGTGTTCCTGTGCAGCCACTCCTGCTGTGGCTGTCTCCCTGGTTGTTGGTTGTGTGGTGCAGGGTGTGGTTGTCCTTGTTTTTTATTGCGCATGGTGGTGCACTGGAGGGGCACATGGAATGTGCCTTCGTGGGGTGTGCCAATGTGTGGTAGGAGGAGGTGTGGCCCTTTGGTGTTTGTGCCCTGCCCATGCCTTTGGCTGGCCCTGCCTTCTGCATTTTGTGCGTGTATTCCCTTGCATCCACCGCAGCGGTGACGTGACCGGGACATTGCTGCATGGTCAGGGAAGATGTGTGTCCAGGAAGCGGAGGGGTGACTTGGTGGCAGGTGGGTCATGTGTGGGTTCCCTTGTGGATGTGTTACTATCCCCATTAGGGTGTCGATGTGGATTTGGACCCTGTGTCAGCCCATGTGTTGTGTGTTATGTTTGTGTAATTGCGTACCTGCGGCGGTGTCCACGGCTGTTCTTGAGTTGCTGGTGATGTATCAGGTACAGCACCAAAAAGGAATGTAGAGCTGGGTCCATGGCAGTCATGACCGGGTGGTGTGGGCCAGGACTCTGGTTTCTTTTTCCGCTGTCGAGCTTCCGCCATCTTGGATTGTGGGTGCCACCGCTGCAGTGCGTCTGCTTGTTTGGGGCATCCTAATTTGTGGAGCGGGACGGACGCCATTCCACACGCCGGTGTGTCTCTATTGGCTCCCACCACTGTGGTGGTGGGCACAAGGGCGCACTTTGATAGCAGTGCGTGTCGCACTGCGGCAGATGGAAAATGGTCTATGTTTGGCCATGCTAATATGGCAGACGTGAGTACCGCTACTCACGTGTGGAAAAATGCATTTTTCCGCACCGCCAGCAACGCTGTGGTACCATTGCCTGACATCCTAATGAACCCAATAGTGTGAATAGTGCCTGATATAAATCTAAACAGCAAAGCCCGCAAGTATTGCACAAAAGATAAGTCTCAGCGTTTGGAGGCATCACTGGTAGTTTGTCTCATGGTTTTAAAGGTGTTCTTGGCCCAAAATATGTCCTTTTTACAGATGTTAGAGGGGCTATCAAAATGCACAAGTCTGCCAATGAAATTACACAACTGTTTTACATGATTAAGTAATGGAATGTCGGACGATCAATTGCATTTTAAGCAGTCATTAATAACCTCATGGTTAAGAGATGCACTCTCCTTCAACCCTATAGAAATGGGGGCTACCTTTAGAGAATCCTCAATGTATTTGACACCCATTTCCTCATGGCACATAACATTCGGGCTGCTCTGAGTTACTGAAAGTAATTGCAGGCAAAACAGATTTTCTTTTTCAATAACCGTCAGCAAACGTAAAGCAGCACTAGAGTTGGTCCCTGCTTCGACCCGGGGGGAGGGGACTGGTGCGGGCGCTTTGCCCGGGGGACTGGTAAGTGCTGTTGCGCAGTGTGATGAAACTGGACACAGAGGAAGGGAAACAAATGCTGGCCTTTCAAGTTGACAAGTGAAGCAGCAATTTCCTCTTCATAGCGCTCCTTATGCAATCAGCCACAGTGTTTGCCGAAATGTGTGATGAAAATCACCAGAAGTGCCTGCAGCAGGTCTTGCACATTTTAGTTTTAGAGCTCAATTATATTTGCTTATTTTTCTGACTTCAAACAAAAGAAACGAGATAAGCTCATTTTGCAGTAGGCAAACAGATTCAAAACAAACAATGATTGGGACAAAAATAAGAACTAGAGTGGGTGCCTGCTTCGACCCTAGGAGGGACTGGTGAGTGTGCATTGCCACCGGGCAACTGGTGAGTGCCTTTGTGATCGGAGCTTGGCTTCCCAGCAGGCAGAACTGGGATCAAGAGTTCTCCACGTGCTGAGCCCATGGCACTCTGGCAGTATTTGTAATTTTAAAGTAAGGGTCTAGCTCTTGTAGTGACTGCAGGCAGAGATGCTTAAAAGATGTTTCACCAAAGCAGATGAACATAGTTCTTGGACAATGGGAGACTGATAAGAGAAACACACAGAGGAACAACAGGAAATAGCATGCTACACCCAATAGAAATGAAGGAAAAGTAAGTGTCAAGCACAGGAGCCAATGAAAGGCTAAGGGTCTGAATGTCAGCCCTTTTTAAAATTTATGTTGAATACAGTAGATTTCACAAACAAAGTCCAAGCATGGTGGATGTAAAACCTAAAAAGCGGGGTTGATACAGTCACTACTGTCTTGGGTTGATTTTATGCCCCTTAATGGACATTAAATGCATGCAGCCTCCAAGGAAAAGATGGAAAGTCACTTTGTTCAGTGGTTTCCAGCTGTCTTCACTGCCACCGTAAAAAAAATGTAGGCACATGATAGCACCATTTGAGTCGGCAGGTCTGTAGTACATAGGAGGAAACAACTAGTCAAAAGACAAAGCCCTAGCAAAAAGCACAGTTGATGTAGGTGCCAAGGGTGAGAGAAACACCAAATGGAGAAATGTTGAAGACACATGCAATTTGATGGAATGCTTAACAAAAAACAAAACCATAGTTCCCTAAAGGTGAGCAGTGGAAGGACACAAGTTAGACAGTCAAGAAGATGGTAAAGAATCTACACCTAAGGAGATGGGCAATGTCAAGATGCAACCGGAAAACCATCCAGTCAGAAACAAGCAAATGAGAAAGACAATGAAGTCAACCAAAGGCAAGTTGGCTCTAGCCATTATACATTTTTGGGAAGCCCACATTAGATTTTTCAGAAGCTGACAACTTGAACTGTCTAGTAAACTCGACCCAAAGAGCATTTGTGAAGTCGCAGCTTGCACTTTTTGTTAATCGATAAGTTGTTCAGACCTGACCAGTGGACGAAGTGGGCGGGATCGGATGGGCATGACATACCCACACTTAAAGAAAATCTGTTCCCCTATTTTTAATGAAAAGGCAGCAGTCCTGGGATGGTTAAACCCATCAGTTGAAATGCTTTGACACAGAACAGGGAGTATCCTGTACTGTGAAAATGGGTGAAGGGCAGATAGGTTAACAAGAAACAAGCCTTCATGCCAGAGTGCTTGCTTGCCAGAAAGAAATGTAAATGTGTGCATTTGATAAATCTGCAATTGTAAAGAGGCTTTTAAGCCAGTATTGACTTAATTGATGGAATCACTTTCTGATAACACAAATTTATTTCATTTGAGTAGTATTGCAAGTGATACTAGGTGAGCTGTGAAGTATGTGCTTTTCGAGAACAGTAATAACCAAATGCACTACATATAATCTGGGTATTAATAAAATCAATTATTTAAGAAGGTATTTTTTATCTTAAACATTTTTGCGCATTTCATAGAATCACATATTCTACTGTATGTAAAGCAAGTATAAAATAATGACTTTCATATTCACAGTGCTTTATGTCACAGACTGGTACCTTGTAGCACTAAGCAGACACGTCACTATTCCTCACTGCACCAACTCGGGTTCGATTCTGTGACTCTCTGGTTACAGACACAGACCTCTGCAGTGGATTAACTAATGGAGTTTCATTATGTACAATTGTGCATGTCCCACTGATTAACTTAACTTGCATTTATTTTTCATTGAAGATCTGCCTTATTTTATATGTAGTTACCTGAAGGTGAAAACCGAAAAAAGTTACAGAATATATGTTTTTTTGCAGTCCTGGGATGGTTAAATCTGTCAGTTGAACTGCTTTAACACAGCACAGGGAGTATCCTGTACTGTGAAAATGGGTGAGGGGCAGATAGGTTAACAAGAAACAAGCCTTCATGCCAGAGTGCTTGCTTGCCCGAAAGTAATGTAAATGTGTGCATTTGGTAAATCTGCAATTTTAAAGAGGCTTTTAAGCCAGTATTGACTTAATTGATGGAATCACTTGAAGCTTTCTGATAACACAGATTCATTCCATTTGAGTAGTATTGCAAGTGATACTAGGTGAGCTGTGAAGTATGGGCCCGATTCACAGAATGAACTTAAGACTCAATCCTAAACTTACTACTATTTTGGTATTCACAGAATGCACTTACTCATTTCGGTATTCACAGAAGTTAGTAGTCCTAACTTTAGGACTCCTAAATGCCTTCTGTGAATACCGAATGTCTAAAGATTTGGATTTTTCTCAATTTAGTAGTAGAAAAGTTAGGAGTCCTAACTTTACTACTACTAAATTGAGAAAAATACTAATTTTAAGACTTTCGGTATTCACAGAAGGCATTTAGGAGTCCTAAATGAGAAAAATACTAATTTTAAGACTTTCGGTATTCACACAAGGCATTTAGGAGTCCTAAAGTTAGGACTCCTAACTTTACTTCTACTAAACTGAGAAAAATCCTAATTTTGAGACTTTCGATATTCACAGAAGGCATTTAGGAGTCCTAAAGTTAGGACTACTATCTTCTGTGAATACCGAAATGAGTAAGTGCATTCCTTGAATTGAATACCGAAATGAGTAAGTGCATTCTGTGAATACCGAAATGAGTAAGTGCATTCTGTGAATACCAAAATAGTAGTAAGTTTAGGATTGAGTCTTAAGTTCATTCTGTGAATCGGGCCCTATGTGCTTTTCAAGAACAGTTATAACCAAATGCACTACATATAGTTTGGGTATTACTAAAATCTATTATTTTAGAAGGTCTTTTTTATCTTAAACCTTTTTGCGCATTTCATAGAATCATATATTCTGCTGTGTGTAAAGCAAGTTCAAAATAATGACTTACATATTCACAGTGCTTTATGTCACAGACTGGTACCTTTTAGCACTAAGCAGACACGTCACTATTCCTCACTGCACCAACTCGGGTTTGATTCTGTGACTCTCTGGTTACAGACACAGACCTCTGCAGTGGGTTAACTAATAGAGTTTCATTATGTACAATAGTGCATGTACGTCCGGGAAGTTGGCTTTGGGGGTCCGCGTCAGACCCTCTTTCACCCGCAGCCTTACGACTCAGACACTGGGGGAGACCCAAGGTCTCCTCAACACAGGCATGTATAGTGTGGAGGGCACCGACGGTTGCCCACTGTGCCTTTGTGCGAGACGTACCCATTCATTCAATTGGAGCCCATGCATGCATTGTATGACCGGCTCCCATTGACTTCTATGGGAGTCCGACCGCACCGAGTAAGGCAGCATGCGGCCGCATCGTACTCACTCGGTTGGACTACAGGAGTCCGGCTCGGTCGGAAAACACTCCTAATGCCGCTAGGTCGAAGAGCTTTCCAACCCAGTTCGGAATTCCGCCCTTATTATTTTCGCCTATGGAACATTTTGGGTTGTTTTAGGATTGCGAGTTTGTGCATTTTAGAAAACCCAATGCAAATCAACAGGAAAAGTAAATGTTCCTAATTTTTTTCCCTACATGTCCATCTTTTGACCCTATACGTCAGCATTCGTTTTGCATTCAAAAGTACTTGCCCATTAATGCATGAGCTGTATTAAAGAATATATTTTCAATATTGTATTTGCATGTAATACATGGGACTCTGCAACCCCTGTAAAAAAATATGTCTCTAATTTCTTTATAATAGTTTATTTCTGATGAGTCTGAACTCAACTGTGATAAATGATTACTGTTGAGTTCTGACATCACAATGACTGCTGCCAGAACCAACAGCCAAGGTGAAAGACAAGTCATGTCACGGAGCATAAATGAAACAGCTGTTTAAAGAATGAAAATGAAACATTGCTATGCTTTACTCCGATTTATTTTTCTAATTGCACAGTGACAAGCAGAAGGGATATATTTATAGGAAACATGTTAATTATTTGCACTCCTAAGAAAATTATAGAAAAGTTAGAATGTTTTTGCATGTTTCTACTGCACCGTTAAATAACAAAAACAGGCTTTTACTAAAGTGATTCTTAATATTTTTTTGCAATAAAACTCTAACACCTTTTTTGATAAATTTAGATTTGCACTAGAGATTCTATTTTTACTTCTCAGGTTTGTAAACATGCACACTCTTTAATATAAAAGAGCTAAGCATCGAGCAATTTAATGATTTGTGGCAAAGGTGATGTGTGATCATGAATTATAAGGAATAACTTACCATCGTCAATACATATTAAGGATATTGCAATTCATCTAAGAGTTCCATAACCTTATAGAGGAACTCCTCAGCGACTTACACAACCTTTATAATGTAAGGCAGGGTTACCTTATCGCATATATATATCATGCACCATAAAGTTTGTACTTCTAGAGTGAGTGTGAAGTAAACAGGCAAGTATGAACATGTAAGTGCAATCTTTTGCGGACTCCCTGCATGTTTGACCTCTGAGGTAGAAAGTCCTCAGGTCATGTTGAGCCCTGCCAAGACTGACTGCTAGATGCCGACCCAAATCTCCATGTGATACTGCCAGCAAACAGCACAACACAGCAGCGTTGAAATAGTGCTGGTTGGGTCGCCTCCTCGCCTCGTCCCTCCATGTCTGCATGCTGCTCTACAGTAGTCCAGAGCAAGTCGAGGTTCCACAGACAAGGATTGCACAAAGTCGAAACTCTTGTGAATTTAGTGATTGTTACCACAAGGAGGTGGGAAGAATCAATCTTAGAGAGACTTCATGTGGGTGCGTCACAATGAAATGGCTTTTTTATTACAGAAAAACTCCAGGTATCATCAAGGTGTCATTGAAATATATAATGTCTGGAAAATGTGGGTTGAAAAACATGCCAAAGATACAATAACCAATGAGTGAAGTGAGCAGAACTTTGGCTCCTATGCTTCTATTTCCATATGGGGTCGCAAAGTGATCTACAGAACTATGATGGATTCAACCCAGATCAGTGACTGTAGGTGAGCGTTCTGAGACGTTTCAGCGCTCCATCCATCAAATCCTTTTGTTTGCTTTGTTTGGCTAAAGTTGGCAGGGTATGCCCAGACAAAATTCCCTTGCTCACTTTGCCACTGGATTCAAGCACGACTGGATGATGAGTGGTGTTACCCCGAAACCGCTCCCGGGATGCTTGTTTCTGGTCCAGCAAGGACCTGGCTTGGCAGTTTGGGCTGGATTTTTCCCCATGAGGAACAGGGTCAAGACTGATTTGCATATGGCTGGGTCTGATCTGGGTGGCGGAATGCCAAGCATATTCTTGGTTGACCTCTCACCACCCTTTTCATGGCAGTGAGCCATGAAAAGGGTGGCAGAAAGGCAACTCCTCTCTGTCGGTCCTGGGCCTGGGGATACATGCAGGAGGGCACATATTGTGACCCCCTTAGAATTACACCCCTTTTCCTGCATGGTATGGCATGCAAGCCACACCATGCAGGAACGTGCTGCAGACGCTGTCATGGCGGCAGGACGCATGCTAGGCTCTCCTATGAGCCTAACAGCCCACCTCCGTGAGACAGCTGCAGCCCCACCTGCCTGACCAGGATTAAACTTCTAATGAAGAGGGCAGGCACACCACGGGTCTGGTGGTACTCCAGCAGACGGGCACTGGCCGCACCGCAGGAGGACCGGCAAAGTCGTAACAAGCGCAGAGAAAGATTGGACCAGACCTAACAATTTACAGTGGTTTAGATACACCTTAATATATCTTAATAGTTCATTTACATTACAGACTATAAGACTAATTTGTTATTATATACTCAACCCATCATAGAAAATAGAACATATAAGTACATTCTTGATGAGCTTAATAGAAAAGCCACATACCCTCCGACTCATTTCGTAGCAGGCAGGGGAATCATGTTGATGATGAATTCGAAAGGCAACTGATAATTGAACAAGTCTTATTTGGGAAGAAACACGAATTTGCTTAATTGCACAATGTTGACTATGCGTCCAATTACTTCATTTGTTTGCCTTTTAAATAATTTAAATATAGGACAGGCGTTGTTTGTAGTAAACATCTACAGCTCGTGCATTGTGCTGACATGACCCCTCAAATAGGGTGCACTCAGCATTCGTGATGTTGCTGCTTGGCTGTGCTCTATGTCACAATAGCAGGCTGCATCTCCGGCAGACGCTCCATTATGGCTCTTGCTTTCAAACGCAGACATGCAGAAACCGAGAGGCCTTGGCACATGTAGCTTCTGCATGTCATTGATTCGAAATGAAATGCATAAGTAAGCTGAGATCTTTAGTGCCTCGGAATGCCACCCGTTAAAGTGCACCCAGTGATTTATAGCAGATGACACAAAACTCGAATGCAGAGCAGCTATTTTCGTCAAAGCTGTAAGCATCATTTCTGAAACCTATACGGCTGTCATGATGTCCTATGAGAGAGAGTCGAAGTGAATTGATTTCTACCCAGTAGCCTCAGTCGATGAGATGTACAAATCACCCATGTTTCCCTTATGCTCAATTGCCTCATTCATAGCACCGGACATTCTGTTGCTTGTGCCAGTGAAGGGCAGGGCGGTGTGACTGAGGATGTGTGCAGCGCTGCAGACATTTCCTCGTCCCCTGATCCTTCTCTGCAGTCATCAATGCGGAATCCGGGAAGCGCAACACTTGGTGGCAGAAGGGGAAGCGAATAACAGGAGGTGAAAGTAGGAGGATGACGAACTGGCAGCATTTGGCGAGCAAGAACTGTAATTCCAAAGAGACTGCACACCAAGGAAGTACAGTTTTGTTTTTACACGTTGAAATGTAGATTAAGCAACGTTGCCAAGAATATTTTTCCATGCCAATAAAATGAAGTAACCTGTAGCTTGTGGATATGCCATGCTAAAGAAGCCAATTGACCGAAAAAACAAGAGAACGAAGGATGCGACGTTATGAAGAATAGATTAGAAAATATAATCTGTATTTTAATCTGGCATCGGCACCAAGGAGCCTGGGGTAATGATGCAATGCCTTGGCTGGTTATGTTATATTATTTTTATATAGCGCAAATCACCAACCAGTCTCTAAGCGCTTCTAGAGAAAGTGAGCAAGTCATTAGAGCAGAAGTAACTTGCGGCAACGGATGCAGAGAGATTATGCAGGTGTTAGTGCCTCTCTAAAAAGGTAAGTCTTTAAGAGCTTCCTAACGGTAAGCAAAACCGGTTCCTTTCGCAAGTACTCCGGTAGATCATTCCAGACCTGTGGGAGGAGGACAGAGAACGCTCTATCCCCTTTGGCTTTAAGGCTATACCTGGACGAGGCTAGCCTACAAGCCTCAGATGATCATAAAACCCATCCGGGAACAAACTTGATCACACAATCTTTTATATATTTAGGTTCCTCACCATAAATTGCCATATGGGCTATGCAAAGACTCTTGAACTGCACTCGCTGTTCAATGGGCAACCAGTGCAATTTATGTAACAGAGGGATGGCTTGTGTCCTCCTAGAGAGTCTAAAAATTAGCCTATCCACATCATTTTGTACAACTTGCAGTCTCCTGAGGAGCTTCTGGGGGAGGCCAAGGTAAAGAGCATTCCCATAGTCCAGCCGAGAGATGGCAGTGGCGGAAACAATTGACTGCAGCGCAGATATGGAAAGGAGGGGAACAAGTCTCCGTAGCTGCCTAAGTACACCCGTACAGGTTCCCACAACAGAGGAGACCTGGCAAGACATGGACAATATCGAATAAATTGTCAGCCCCAGGCTTTTTTCCACTGGGACTGGCACTGGGACCACTGGGACCCTACGCCAGATGGCGCGTAAAGGCCGAAATAGATAATATTGGAGGGCAGTGGACCTTGATGAAAGTGTGACTACAGGGACTGCCCCCTTCTGGGATCCATGTTGCCATAATGAAAAGCAACTTGAATGACAAGTACTAACAACACAACCGTAAGTTAGTTCTTAAAAGTAGGAGAAAACAAATAGGTTTTTCTCTCACTATGTGCACCTTAGCAGGTGCACATTAGATTCACATAAGACTGTGGCATTTCCTTAGTGCTTTTTCACGTTCCGGTCCTGACGAAAGCCAGCATATGGAAATGTCTTGCTAAAACATGTAGACTGATATGACCTATCCGAGCAGAATGTAAGCCTCTAGTAGTATCCGCCCTCTTCCTTTTAACCCAGTCATAGGGCCCAATTATAAAATAATTTTCCTTATTGAGAGGGACCGTACAGATAGTTTTAGTTCACAAACCACTTCACCTCACTTGGCACATAAAAAAACACCAGCTCTGCTCTAATTCAGTATCAAAAAGTGTGGTCTTGGTAGTGGAACAATGAATCTATAAAAAGTTCATAGCAGCACAAATCAAAACAAACAACACAAGTGAGTATGCTGTTGATATCCACTATTCAAAATTCATATTATATTGACCAAGTAATATCTGGAACGAAACAGATTTTAGTATTCCACAGATATGCACTTTGTATCTGCACAGTTATTCAAAAGTGTAATAATATTCACAGTGCTCACAGTAGTAAGAAGAATGGAAGGGTGGAAATAGAGGGGCATATTATCAAGGGGGTTTATCTCCGCTTTTTTCGGAGATAAAATTATCTCCCTATTACCAAGCTGTCGCTAACACCAGTTAGCGACAGCTAGTAGGAGATAGCGACCATCTTGGGCCCCACTTTGCATGTCAGTGATATTTATCACTAATGAGATGCAAAGTGGGCGTGCCAAGATGTTAGAGACTGAAAACAGTCGCTAACATCGCTATCTCCTATTACCAACTTTTGGAGATATTCGCGCTAAGCGGGAATATCTCCAAAAGCTAACTCCTGCCCTGAGCAGTTCTTAGCCATGTTATCCAATGGGAGGTGGATAACATGGCTAAGAGCATTTGCTCGATAATGCATGAATATCGCTGACTTTTCAGCGAAATTCATGCATTTCGGCCGTTTTTTATCGCATTTGCGATAAACCTTGTTAATAGCAAGGTTTATCTGCGATAAAAATCGCCGATGTGCGGCGATAACTTTTGTCTCTAAACAAGTTAGAGACAAAAATTATCGCTAGTTGTTGATAATATGCCCCAGAGTGTATTAGTGAGGGAGAGGGGACATGGAAAGAAGTGACATAAATACATCAATATAAATTCCTATGTACATTTCCATACATGATAGAACTGTTCCCAAAACAGTACATGACTCCAACGGAACCAAAGTTTAGTCATATGTTGTGTCCCTAGAGTCTGTACTAGGATTGTAGTCGACATTTGACCCCTAGATTCAGGATAGTTATGGACCTTGAGGTGGGGTCTTCATCAGGACTGTACGAGCACCTGTGGGGGACAAACGGTATGTTTTGATTTGTGCGGCTATGATCTTTGTTTAGATTAATTGTTTCACTGCCAAGACCACACTTTTTGATACTGTAATCAACTGAACCTGGTCAGGTAGTATATATGGGTCAAACCCCTTTGTATACAACACTCTCAGAGCAAGTACATGCTTGCGAGGGTTTTATGGTTTTGGTCTTACAATGTCAGAGAGGGAAGCACTGTCCTATACTGAAGAATATATCAATAGCCTTATACAAAGTGAACCTACATCCTCCTTCTTGTCGTCTAACACCCCCGACATAGATTTTTCTCTTAATGAGAAAATCAATAAATTATAACGGCTTGAAAAGAAATTGATACGCACCAGACTACATGGTTATTTATTGACAAAATATCTTCAGGAGAACATAATTCCATCAGGATTGCAGGTATGCAATGAGCCTGCCATCTTTGTAGACCATCCGAAGTTTAAAGAGGGATTTAGCTACGTAGCAAACAATTGCTCTCGGCACTGGATGGTGTTGGGCATTGAGACCGCACTTGAGCAGGTCTCAAAACCGATGAAAGAGATCGAAGATTTGCGCTTGGAAATAAACGTGGACTCCGCTTTGACAAACGCGAAAGAAACTTTAGAGAAGCTAGACAAAACCATCAAGGAGTTTGAAACTACAACTCAAACAAAAAAGCTTGATAAGCTAGCCAAAGTCGTTCGTTTTTATGACAAAAAAGCAACATATCCTTATCTCCACGAGGATTACTACAAACAAGACACCCAAGGCTGTTTCTCCAATAAAGGTACAAAAGGGGGTGGTGATGGACGGAACATCTGAATCAATCAAACACTCACACCCAGTCAAAAGATCTGGGTTTAATCCATCACCGTTCTTTAGCCCACTCTGCCACCCCAGTTCAGACATGTATATATGCAAATCAGTCTGACCCTGTGCCTCATGGGAACAGTCCAGCCCGAACTGCCAAGCCATGTCTTCCCTGGACCGGAAACAAGCTTCCGAGGACCGGTTTCTGGCATTCCAGCCGACTTCAGACCGGCTTGCTTGAATCCAGTGGCAAAGTGAGCAAGGGGCTCAAGTCTGAGCATTCCCTGCCACACTTATGGTGGCCAAAAGTGGCACAAAAGGGGTTGGTGATGGACGGAGCATCTGGAAGAAATCGACGCATCGCTCTTCTTGCGGCTGTTTCTCCAATGCAGCACCGCTGTGCGAGAAACATCTCCACACATCACCGCGCCGCTGCCAACACCAACACAGCACCTGTCACCACTGCAAGAACCGATGCATCGAGGAATCATGGCTAAAGAAAACGATGCAGTGCTGCACGACATCACTGCATCAATGGCCCAAGCATTCCAGATTTCCTCGCATTGCATCTGTGCGGCAAGTTTCCCCAGATGCATCACCCCTGGACCAGAATCGTCTTGAAGTCGATGCATCACTTCCCCCTACAGACTGGGTTTGACGCATCACTTCTCCTGTGTATAGCAGAACTGTTGCATTGCCACCTCATGGTCTCAGAAACTGACATATCTCTTTCTTTCTCGATGCTTACCATCTCTGCGGCTGTTTGGGCTTGTGAATTTTGACGTATCTCCAGGTACTTTGTGAGAAATCATGCATCCATAATTTTCTATGGTACCAGTTGCTTAAAATTTTTTTAAAGTCATACATGTATGCTGGATTTTTGTCATTTTGGTTTTGTTGAGTTTAGCTAAAGATATTTTAATTTTCCTAAACTGGTGCGATGCCCATTTGTAATTTTACCACTGTATTACTGTGTGTTTTGAGTAAAAAACGTTATATATTGCCTTTGGGATGAGTCTGTCTGCTCGATCCAAGCTACCCAAGGGGTGAGCAAGATTTATCTAAAGTGTGTATCTACCTTACCCTGACTAGAAGCGAGAGTCCCTATTTGGAGAAAGGTACCTACCTCTATCAATTAGAGACCCCTATTTATAACAGTATAAATAGAGATGCACATTACGATTGCTTTGGCTTAGATTGTCTTGTTTCCCAAACTGTGCTCACCTGGGAAGGAGGAGGAGGAGTTGTGCACAGCTAGCCAGCCACAGTCAGATGCCTGTGCAGATGAAGCAAATCAAAACTAGAGATTGGGCTGGTGTTGGAAGATCAGAGGGGTCATGCTGAGGGGTTGAGCAGGGTGAAGCCACACAAGTTGGTACAGCAGTGGCAGTCCCTCTTGCTCCCCAGCTCCCCCGCTACTCCCGCTCTCTGCTCCCCACGTTGCTCACAATTCCCATTCCTTGTGAGTGTGAGCGGGCCCGGTGGTGAGAGGCGGTGAGAGGTGAGCTGTGTACAAGCAGTGGCGGCGAGGGCATTCCGGGACCGCAAGAACTTCAGGTGCCAACAAGTGTTGCGCTGGGAACCTTCACACCACCCCACACTGCACTGCCCCGCGCTGCCATCTGCCCCACTGTGGCCCCCCACCTTGCCCTACTCCTTTCCTGTGGGACATTAAGGCATGGGCGGCGACTCGAACAAAGGAGCCAGGCCAGTGTTGCTTACGAGGCTGCCTATAGTCGTCAGTCTGCCGACCTAGCTGCCCCAATCACTAAATCATAGAGGCCACAACCTCGCATTAGCCCAGCATTGTATTTACACACTGTACCCCTCACCCACCCTTGCTCCACACAGGTGTGGTGGGGAAAGGGAGAGGTCATAGCGGGCAGTGGGAGTAGCCTGAAACAGAGTGGAGTCTGGCTGCCACCCACTGGTGCAAAAACTTGCAATAAATAAGAGTAAAGGCAACATTTTCCAACCTACAAGAAAGACAAAGTGCCAAAGAAAGGGGGAGTAGCCATCCCAAGTTACAGTCATGCTACAGTGCAGTCCAGAAGGCCTAGGAAAGGAACAGCAAAAACCTGCAGGAAGTTGAACAAAGAACTTACAAAATCACTTGCGGAATTAGAGACGGTACTACCCCACTTCTTGGCCCCATCACCTTCCCCCACCTGCAGTACTCTGAACAGGGATCTGATCCGCTAGATTGCATCCCCAAGACGGAAACAACAACACCCCTAGTGCTTTTAATCCAACAACATAATATGGAAGACGAACCAATTAATGACGCAAAAAATAGGTCCCTCAGAGATTTCTTAAAGAAACTTGGAACCAAATCCCAAGCCTTAATTAATCCCAACGAAATACCGTCCCCATCAGTCCAGCACTTTCAAACACCTCTTAATATTGACCCAGTTCAAGTTAAATTGCAGGCCTTGATCCATGAACAGCCCTACAACCAGGTCACTACCAAGTCCCCAGATGGCCATTTTACTAAGGACAAATGTTCTACTCCTGGAAAAAATAGCCCAAGATGAGTTACTCAGCCAGGAGACACGCTTTTTCCTTTGCAACAAGTCCATCAATCAAATAAGGAACAAAGCTCGTCACCAAATACTATATAAAGCAACGATTCTTTCATCAACCTGAGATCACCTTCACAGCAGGAAACCAACTTTCACATTAACAACATAGGTCCTCCTGGAAACAAGATAAACTGCAGCCCTCAAGCTGTACAGTGGACCAGGACCTCCCAAAGCAATGTCAAATTCCTAACACCAACAACGCCCATTGCCTTGGCCCATCTAAGATACGGGAGCCCAATGATCGCTCTCTTTTGGATTTATCCTTCTTTAAGGCAGAATATAATAGGACAAAAGACACGATTTGAGGTCACGACTCATCAGCGTTTGAACCCACTACTGTCTGGCCCCAGCTTTTCCGAACCCTACAATCTACAATGCTTGCGTTAGACTATCATTCAGATGAACTTGATGTTAGACCTGGCACCATTGGCGTGGGTCTCCCTGCCATTTTTTCTGTTGCCTCCTGTATTTTTGCTGATGTTGTATGCTTTGGGCACTGTGCCACTGCTATCCAGTGTCACAGTGCAAGTGCTCCCTACTGTAAAATGTTGTACTAATCAGTGGTTCCATGTTTGGCTATTTGGTTTACTTGTCAGACCCTAGTCTAGTGCACTGAGTGTGCCCAAGGCGTGTAATCCAAATGCTGCTGGTGGGCCTGCAGCACTGGTTGTGCCACCCACAGAAGCAGCCTTGTAAAATGTGTCTAAGGTCTGCCATTGCAGAGCCTGCATGCGGACTGGTACTGTCATGCTGACTGGACAAGTGCACCTACTTCCCAGTCCCTAAACCTTCCCTTTTCTTCATATCAGTCACACCTATGGAAGGCCCAAGGGCAGGGTACATTGTAAGTATAAAGTAAGACAAGCACTGATGTTTGTGGCATGTCCTAATAGTGAATTACAGCCATTTTCATTTTTTACTATTGCAAGGCTACCTGTTTTCTATAGGCCAGAATGGCATGTAAGGGTTTTTACATTTTATAATCCTAGCTGTCTCAGAGAACATGGTAGAAATTCGAGTTTAGTATGCCTGAACTCAGAATAATAAAATACATCTTTTATTAAAGTTTATTTTAATATTCTGTGTTTGCAAATACCACTTTTAGAAAGTAGCTATTTGCTTGTCTAACCATTCAAACCTGCCTCTGCTAGTTTGTGTATTCCTATGTCTGGTTTTGTGATTGACAGGGCTGGGCAATTCCAGGAGATGGGCTGAGTCACCCAGTGGTGAATAGAGAGATCTGCATCTAGATGGAAGGGAGGAGTTGCACCTGAACCTTGAATAGGGCTGTGTCTGCCTTCCACAATGCTGGCTCCAACCCCTAGGGAGCAGCTGATGTCTCTGCCCCGCACACTGAAAGAAGAGAAGGAGTCCTGTAAACAAAGTGCCCCGGCACTGTACTTGCCTTCCACAATGCTGGCTCCACCTCCTGTGGGGTGTCTGGTGTGCCTGCCCTGCACTGTGAAAGAAAAGGAGAAGTCTGGTAAACTGAGTGCTTCAGAACTGGGTTGGACTGGGCAAAGGCCCCTCTCCCCTCAGAGAACAAAGGATCTGTGGGTATAAATATTGGGACCCTGATCCCATTAAATTAGATCACTGTGGACTACAAGAACAAACCTTTACTGAGGAGAGGAACCTAAAGAAACTGAGGAGAGACTATTCCCAAGCTGAAGTGCTGCTTGGGGGATTGGCCTACAGTGGTTGCCTTACTGCCAAAGGAAGGAGAAAGGAACTTTGTGTACTTTGCTTTCAACTTGTGAATGATCTCTAAGGGCTTGGAAAAGAGCTTGCCTCCTGCTGAAGTCTCAGGGACAACAGCCTTCACCCCCCAGCTCCCCAGAGTTCTTTTGGAAGTGCCTGCTGCTGTTTTGGGCCTTCTAAGGAACTGCTGTCTCAAGGAGCTGGAAGCACGACTCAACGAGAAGAAGCCTGTCGCCGTCGCTGTGCCTGCCGTCGCAACTCCGAAGGAGGGTGTCGCCGCTGGAACTGTCGCATTGCACCGCATCAGAGAGAAGTATGCCGCAACGAAGAGGAAACATGTAGCCGTAGCTCAATCTCAATTTCGTAGTAGTAAAGTTAGGACTCCTAACTTTAGGACTCCTAAATTTAAAAAACTCCTAATTTTAAGACTTTCGGTATTCACAGAAGGCATTTAGGAGTCCTAAAGTTAGGAGTCCTAACTTTACTACTACTAAACTGAGAAAAATCCTAATTTTAAGACTTTCGGTATTCACAGAAGGCATTTAGGAGTACTAAAGTTAGGACTACTAACTTCTGTGAATACCGAAATGAGAAAGTGCCTTCTGTGAATACCGAAATGAGTAAGTGCATTCTGTGAATACCAATATCGTAGTAAGTTTAGGATTGAGTCTTAAGTTCATTCTGTGAATCGGGCCCTAAGTGTGTATTTTTGTCGTTAATTGTCTTGTGGTAACTCTATAAATTCTACTTATTTTTTATATAAAACCGGTGTGGTGTCCATTTGTGGCGTTGTCACTGGGTTACTGTATGTGGTCACAACTGCTTAACTTAGAACGCCTCTGAAGTAAGCCTTGACTGCTCGCGCCACGCAACCTAGAGTGTGAGCAGGGGTTATTTTAGGAGTGTAATCCCCTTGTCCTGACTAGAGGAGAGGGTCCCTATTTGTCACACGTACCACTCTGTGCCAACTAAAGACCCCCAAATCTAACACTTGACCTACAATTCGAACTTTTAAATACTTAGCAGTATATATGGCAGGGATAACAACAAATTGGAAGGCTTGAACACCTTAATTACAAAAGCACAATCCAACGCCAACCTGACCCAAGCGATATGCGGTTGCTTGCCAATTATTTTATAGCTTGTCTTGGCTTCCCCAGTTCTTACCCTGGTCTTGACAGAAATCAGGAAATTACCATCAGGTCTGCAAGGCCAACCACATCTCTTATGCTCACATTCAACCAATTTAATCACTCAGAAAGCTAAATATCAAATCATAAATCATAACAAAACTAGCAAAGGACACAAGGTTTTCACCAGTAAAAATTGACACTCGACTGACTGACGCTCAAGCTGCAGTTCCCTCCCCAAACAATCAAGCGGCACCTAATGAGTACAGTATTTTCCAAACTACTAAATCAAACAATGCAAATAAAATAGAACCATTTTTTATGTTCGAGACAACACAAAGTACCGACATCAGTGACGTCGGCCCAGGGATGGGAATAACGAATAAATCCCCTCAAAATCAACATCTGAGCAAAAGGGAAAGAAAGAGACTACGAAAAAAACGAAATAAATGCAGTATAGCAATTAAAAAAATGAACAGTGATGTCCCCTAAACCGAAAAGAGCAACATACGATATGGCTCAATCAGCTCTGCAAGTCTTGACAGCAGTCCCCGACCGCCACGAAAATCACCTTCACAATCAATAATAGAGCCAATAAGCAAGACGCCATTGGCATTCACCCACTGCAAAGATCACAAGGCTTCACTCGGGCCAGGAGAGAGCCTTCTGCGAGGATTCCGCAGCCCCCGTTTAGACGAGCCGGAAAAGGTCACCAAGTCAAAACCACCACCCTATACTATCAAGACCGGACTAGAAGATTCGACAACCCCAACAAATTAGGCGAATACACCAAAGGAGAACCAAAACAGGGAAGCCACAGCACATTAGGAGGATGAATACAGGTCAAGAGGCAAGGAGAATTTTCAAATAACACTGCTAAAGAATCCAGACATAACACAAATGGGTAAACACCCCCCCCCCCAAATACAGTGGACCACCAACCCCGAGGTGAACAAGTGGGACACAAGCAACAACTATCACACATTCAAAGGAAAATCGACCTACCCCAGACAACATATAAAAGTAATCACATGACCTCCGGCCAGGATTCTATTACAACAAACCCAAAAGCTAAACTCAAGGACCATACGATATCCTGAACAGAGGGAACATCCTGAAACTTTTCAAATCTACCTCTGAATTGCGCCACATTGAATCTAGTGATATATTTTCAATTGAATATAAATCCATCAGAAGTAACCAATTCACCGAACCAACGTTAATTACTTTATTAACCTTAGCAATTAAGGAGCAGGTATTATTAAGGTCTGAACTATTTAACAAATGGGGCATTAAAATCGTTCCTGAAACTGATCCACAGTATCCATCGGTTCTTGCAAAATCCCCAGCCTCACTAGATAAATCCGAACCACCATATTTTTCAATACTAAGATCAGCTAAAGGCCGGAAGGGTTATCCGCCCTGAAATAGAGGAGTCCAAAACCAGGGCGACTGACTGGGCATGGCTGCCAGCGGCCCTGGACGGAGGAAATCACAATTGAACTGACATTCAACCCGGTCTCTCAGTATGTTTGTGAAAAATCAATGGCCTTACCCCGAAACTTCAATCTCCAGACGTGATTTAGTGTTTAAAACACCATGAGGTTATATTACTGCAGGAAACATCGTTCCTGGCTAGCCTTCCAATAGAAGGATATATTTGGAATATAGAACTCCGGCCCGGAGGCAGCACAAGTCAGGCCGACCCAGCGGCGGCCTTTCAATCTATATTTCAACTAAGGTAAATGCTAATATAGTTCCGCTGACATTCAAGGAAGAATGGATCTCGGCATAAGGATTGGCAATTCCAAACAGACCGAACAACTGATTTTGATTAACGTCTACATTTCACCAAGCGTCAGGGACAAAAAATCCAATTTCAATCAACTAATCCAGATTTTGTGTAACCTACAAAGTAATCACAGAGGAACAGCCTGCTTAATATCTGGCGACCATAATACAAACCTCTTTCAAGAACTTCCTGAAGAGTATGATGTACCTTGGCCAGATATAAAACCCACTGGTAACAAACATAGCAAACTCGGTAAATACATGGTGCTACAACTCAGGGTTCTCGGTTACACAATTCTGAACGGTCGCTTCTCCATGGATAGTCCACCAAACTGGACAAGATCTAACGGCCTTACTCATTCCTTTTTAGATGACACCATCTGCAACAAGGAACTTCTCCCTTTGATCGAGAGCTACACCATAGCTGCACGAGGAGACAGCAATCATCATCATCAAGTGATTACTATGTCATTCCGCATAGCACGGCATGCCGCGATAAGCCTGATGTCAGGAGGAATTCACACTGAAAACCTCAATAGGTTGAAATGGTCAGATCCTATTATACCAACAATAATGACCAAATGCAGGGCCCTGCAAGGTTCAAGGAGCATCAATGTACTTCCTCCCACTACAGCATGGGAACTCTTCTCCCAGGAACTGCTCAAAAACATCCCATGTACCACACGAAAAAGCAACAAAAGGTAATTCAACAATGACAACAGCTGAAATTAAGAAATTAAACTCACTACGCAATAGTGCGCTAAGACAGGCACGTAGGCACGTGGGGAAAGATCATATATTCAATACGTTTAAGCAAGCCCAAAAAGCACTTTGACTAGAAATATTCTTAGAGAAAAACAAACACTCTGAGCAGTTTTGGTTAAAACTGATACATGCAAGTAAAAACCACAACCCAAAATCGTGGGCACCCGTAAAAGGCTCCAATAAGCGAGGTGGGCACCCGCGTTCAGTATTAAACAATAATATGATGCAGGGTGGGAACCTGTGCACAATAAAAGGGAAATGAGAGGGATGGGCACCTGCAAAAGCCCACAAGGAGAGGGGAATCCCTACAAGGGGAATTTCGTTGGCAAGGGCTGCAGCGCCACGCTGCTCAGCCCCCAGATTCTAAGGCAATGTCAAACCCTGGCATAAGCAAGGATAAAGTAAACAAGGTCCAGGAAGTCCTGGGGTATCAAGGGGGGGCAATGTAGGGCCCAGGGGCCAGCACACAGAGCACTCCAGCAAGGAGACAGCCCCCATGGCGGTCCCTCCTGGGCACCACTAGCAGCAAGCCCCCCTCTTTCAGGATTCAAGAAGAGAACAAATTCATGGGGTCACAGCCCCTTCTTTTCTACACCGTTTTCCCTTTGTGACACAGCACAGAGCTAGGAGAGAACCAGATAAAACTGGTGAAGGAGCACTTGAGCACTTTGTTTTGCTCAGCTCCTCTCCTGTATTCACAGGACAGGCCACGGACATCAGACGCACCACAGGAGGTGGAGCCAGCAATGTGGAGGGAAGGCCCAGCCCTATTCAGATCCCAGGTGCAACTCCTCTCTCCCATCTACATGCAGATCTCCCTATTCACCACCGGGCAGACCCATCCTAGCTCCTGGAGCCAACCTCACCAGCCACCCCCTGTCACTCACAAGCCAGACTGGCAATTCACATCTCACAGCACACAGAAATGCCAACTTCTAAAAGTGGCACTTAGGGGATAATCTACCCTTCCGAGCTAGTGACTCCATACCAATCAAGTCCCCATTGTAGGCCAACCCAAGAACCAGTGCAATGGCCCAAGGGCAGTCTCTACTCCAGATTCTCTGGTTTATGTCCTTAGCAGGGCACCCAACTCATAGTGCACAAGAAACACATTTCCAAAGAAATAACATTTAGAACAAACTGAGAAACAATAATTCCTTTCCATGTGACTATCTAAAATGCAGAGTTTTTTAGTGAAGCCAGTTGTCGCTGCGGTACTGCGCAAACACAAGTCCTAATTCTCACCGCTGACAACTAATGTTAGAATCTCTGGTTGGCTAAGTTTTGCACCAAAGCCCGGCAGAGACCGCCACTCTAGTCAGGGCTTGGGAGTTATACGCCAAAGATAACCCCTGCTCAACCCCTTGGTAGCTTGACACGAGCAGTCAGGCTTATCCTGGAGGCAATGTGTAAAGCATTTGTGCACGCACACAACAGCCAAAACATCCCAGGCACACTACAAAAGGAACTCCACACAAGGTTATATAAAAAATAGCCTTTGTATTCTCAAAACACATAAGAATAGTAAACACATAATGTACACTGTGCCAACTGGCACTGGGCAATATTTACAAGGGATTATGTACACCTGACAAGGCCACCTGGACCATTCTCAGAACCATCACAAAGAGAACTTAGTCAAAGTAAACTAGATCATAAACTTACAACCAGTAAACACTCGTAATCACAGTACTTTTCATCAGTCTGGGACATAAACTACATTATGCACAGTATCACACAAGTCTAAATACCTTAGACCCTAACCTCCTAAGTATAAGTCACATTAGGGGTGTAAATCACACAGTGAAGTATAATCTCACTAACACAAACCATAATACGCAAAACAACCTCATAATCATAAACCATATTTAGAGGGTGCGTAAATCATACTATACATAATACATTTCCTAGCACCAAAATCACATTAGCACATAAATCACATTAGGGCCTTGCGCCCTATAAATGTAACAACCCCCCTGGCCAACTGGCCATCTCAAAATAGGGGGGCTCAAATGCCCTATGTCCACAGAGTCAGGGCTGCTGCCTAGGCAGCGAAGGTCGAGGGTGCGCCACTGCGCAAAACCTAAATGTTGCAGCTGCCCACTACTTGCTGAGCAGCTGGGATTCTCAAAGGAAGGCCGAAACATAGCAGCTGGCACTAAGTGCTGCGCAGCTGGAAAAGGCCTGGCACCTCTGTGCCACTTCTGTCCCTCTCAGGGACTCTCTCAAGAATTGTGCCTAAACGGTGCAGCTGACACTAATTGCTCCGCAGCTGTAAAGGTTAAAATAAGGCATGGTCACTCACTGGCCCTCAGGAACAAATGCGCTGCACGTTGGAGCCATTTGCTCTGAAAGCAACTATGTCCCTGAACAATAAAGCATGGGCCCCTCAGGGCCCAGGTAAACAAGTGTGGCCAATTGTGGGAGCCATCTAGGCTCTGGAACAACCATGTGGAGGGTGGGAGCCATCTGGGCTCTAAAACAAATGAGGCTGAACGTTGGACCTCGCTGGCTCTGGGGAACACGGGCCCCCGGGACCTCCGGACCCCCATGGGCCCATGATATAAAGGTGGCCATTGGTGGCGCCATTCAGGCTCTGAAAATAATGGGCAAAGCATTGCAGCGGCCTGCTGCCAGCCGGGACCCCTCTGTGTCTTCCTCTCCCTCGTACTCCCTCTGCAACTCACCGACCGGCTGGGGCGGAGGACTCTGGGCTTCTCCCTCGCTGGGGAGACTGTGGCGGTGATCTCTTCACTTTGGCCGTGGTGGGGGCAGGAACCCACAATGTGCCTCGCGCCCCCTCTGCCTTCGAGCTGCACTTAGTGGTGCCTGCGGGGCTCTCCCTCAACCATGGGAGCCCCGCACAGGCAGGCGCCATCCCTCTCCCGAGTAGCTTCTCCTTCTCTTGCGGCGGCGGGCGTGGGACTTCCCTTAGAAACCGGAAGTACGTCCCACCGCCAGGCACTAGGGTGCCTGGCTTCCTGTTTTGCCGCGGGCTGCGGTGGTGATCTCTTGCTTGCAGAAACGAGGGGTTGGCACCCTCGAAAATAGAATAGCTAAGCGGGGTGGACACCCGCAAAAGGCTCGAATAAGCGGCATGGGCACCCGCGTTCAGTATAAAACAAAAAGAAGACGCAGGGTGGGCACCTGCACATGATAAAAGGGAAATGAGCGGAGTGGGCACCCGCAAAAGCCCACAAGGAGAGGGAATCCCTACAAGGGGGATTCCCTCATCAAGGGCTGCAGCGCCGCACTGCTCAGCCCCCAGACTCTAAGGCAATATCAAAACCTTGGCAAAAGCAAGGATAAAGTGAGCAAGGTCCAGAAAGTCCTGGGGCATCAAGGGGTGGGGCAATGTAGGGTCCAGGGGCCAGCACAGGGCACTCCAGCAAGGAGACAGCCCCGTGGTGGTCCCTCCTGTGCCCCACTACCAGCAAGCCCCCCTCTGTCAGGATTCAAGAAGAGAACAAATTCATAGGGTCACAGCCCCTGCTTTTATATACCATTTTCCCTTTGTGACAGAGCACAGGGCTAGGAGAGAACCAGATACAACTGGTTCAGAAGCACTTGAGCACTTTGTTTTGCTCAGCTCCTCTCCTCTATTCACAGGACAGGCCAGGGACATCAGACGCACCACAGGAGGTGGAGCCGGCAACTGATTTTGATTAACGTCTACATTTCACCAAGCGTCACCGAGAAAAAATCTAATTTCAATCACCTAATCCAGATTTTGTGTAACCTACAAAGTAATCACAGAGGAACAGCCTGCATAATATCAGGCGACTATAATACAAACCTCTTTCAAGAACTTCCTGAAGAGTATGACGCACCTTGGCCAGATATACTGTTACAAATTAGGGGTAGGCAGAATTTGCGAAATTCGCTTTCGCAAACTATCTCAAAAATGTCAAAAATCTCCGCGATCACGTGGAAATATCGCAAATACGCAGAAGTTTTTTCCCTGCCCCTTTGTGATATTTTCTGCGTGATCGCGTTGAAAAATGCCTCACCTACTTACTAACCCTGGGCGAAGCTCTACGCTACGCTCGCGGAGTTTGCGAAGTTTGTGCAACTTCGCACTACGCGAGCTGCACGTAGCACAGTGCGAACACGCGTAGTGCAGCGCTCATTTTTTGCTTGTTCGCAGTCCTGAACGTCATGTTTGTGACCGCGAGCAAGCAAAATGACATCCCGGCGAGATTCTCAACGCGGGGAGGTAAGGTTTCTCATTGTGAGTGGTTGCGCATGCTCGCGACCGCTCTCAATGAGAAACTACCAGTTCGCGTTGAGAAAGCTGCAGCTCGAGTAATAATCTACTTGAGCAGCAGAAAACTACAGCTCGCACTGTGCAAGATGCTGTTTTCAATGATTGCACAGTGCTGGATGCTTGTCCGCACAGTGCAATCATTGAAAACACATCTTGCACAGTGCGAACATGCTACTACGCAGCTCGCATAGTGCTACGTGAAGTTCACGTAGTGCGAAGTGCACTTCGCGTAGCTTCACGTAGCGCTACTTCGCGAACTACGCCCACCCTTACTACTTACCCATGCGATCGCTCATGGGCGCGGCCATCTTGTTTTCACTTGTCATGCCCGCTCGGGACGCTTACTTCCTGTTCTGGGTCGCGGAATGCATACTTGCGCCCTTTCGCGGTACGTATTTCCTGTTCGGGAAAGCTTTTACTTGTTCGCGCCGCTTTTTGCGTGCTCGGGGAGAAAATATTGTGCGAACTTGCGCACGTGGTCGCAATGGGCATGGCCATCTTGTTTTTCACTCTATTGCATGGTTCTGGGGCCTGATTTTGAATATTCCCTTCATCTCTGCAATATTTTGTTTCCAGCCACTTTTTTTGAATCATTTTTATTTATTATCTATCTAACTATTTTCCTGCTTCAATATTTTTGGTTTTTGTCTACCCATTTTGAGTTTTTTAGCTACTTTTTCACTCTTTCTATCCCTGCTAATTTCCTTTACTTACTTTAAAAATGTTATTACCTTTTCTTTTCTGCCCCGTCTCGATCTCCCCAGAACCATGCCAAAGGGTAGGGCTCGCCGCAGCCAGAGACGCGACCGCCTTCCTTGTGGAAGGTGGCACCCACAAGGGGTGCAGGCACGGGCCTTATTTGGAGAGGTAGAGTTGGCTGCACTCATCTTCTTTGAGCAGCGCCACCTCCCCTCTACCCTCGCAGCAGGTGGCAGACCTGGGTCAGGGTACGGGCTCTGGGAGCGTCGACAGCGCTGGGGGAAGGTGCGCCGGGCAGTGTTCCGCTGCTCTGGGGTCCGGCGGAACCAGGCGCAGTTGACGCACCCGTGGTCCAACATCCTGGACCGTGAGCAGGACCTGCTGGACCTGCTAGGAGTGGAGGTCCCGGGTCTTTGTGAGTAACTATTTAATTATTACTACTTACAACCTGCTAGAATGTTGCTACTTACATTCCAGGTTAATTAGGTTTAAAAGTCTGCTGTGATTGTTATGACACAGGTGCTCCTCTGCGCAACTACTAATCTTTCTTGTTTGCAACTTTGCGTTTGCGCTCGCTTAGCGTGATTATGTAAGAGTTTATTTTAGAGAAATTAAGTAACGTAATGCTATAGTGACTCTAGCCTTACTTTGTCCTGTCACTAAGAGATAAGGGCGGATTGATACTTAGGTTTAGTTACTTTGTATGAGTTTTTCAATTTTTTAGTGGTATGCGTGATGCCGCCTCTGTTACGTCATGTGCTGCTGGTACCCCAGTCTTTATTAGAACCTTTTCTAGTTTGTTCAATGAGTGATGGTAATAGGCTTAGCACTAGCAGAACATCAGCATCAATCAATCAACCCAAAATTTCGTGTATACAAAAAATATAGTCATGTGTCCTCCATTTGACCATATGCCTTTTTGAGGACTAAAAGAAGTGGAAATGCATACTTAATGTACAATTGGCATGACTGGAATAGGTGGGGTAGGTCGGGTGGTATGTCGTACTTATGCTTAATTAGTATTCTGGAATCAGAATGGAAGACTGGATTAGTGTTAATAAATAGGAAGTAGTCGATCCGCGAATTCCCAGGTAGTATTTGTTGACCAGATGAAATCGGTTAATTTAGTTATTGCAATTGTTGTTTACATAAGTGTTTTTTGAAAGTTCTTTAAAATATTTTATTTGTTTGATACCATCCATTAATGTTTGTCTCTTTCTTATATCGTTCCTGTGCAGCACCCAGGGGCAGGCAGACACAGACAGGGAGTGGGACTAAGTTGGCGGGAGAACCTCCACAACACCAGGACGACACCAACAATGGCTCTACTGCTGGCCCTAGTAACTCTTCTTGTTTTTAATAATAATTCTTATTCCATAACTGTTAGAGGGGCGATCCCAGGGGAGGACAGACTTGGCACCTGACCACCCTGTGACCCACCTCTCCTAGGAACATAGCCGAGCACTGGCGGGAGACCCTCAGGGAGAGGATCTCGAATCTAGAATTGTACGCGCTGCGCTAGCACCACTCGACAAAGGGACACCACACCGTAGGATTAAGAGAACGTATTCTTTATATCTTCATGTAAGAGAGGCTCCGTTTCCTCTTCTGCTCCGTCGTCGGTGTCCAAGAGCAAGCTCAACTTCGTCCGCACGAAGTGAGGCTTGAGGCGGTTCACGTGGAGGACCCGAAGGGGATTCCGAGGGCACTGGACATCCACCAAGTAGGTCACTTCCTCTCCACGACCTTAAAGGGACCGGTCCATTTGTCTTGGAGGGCGCAGGGTTTCACCGGGGACATCACCCAGACCTGCTGGCCCAGTTGAAACTCGACCAGAGTGGCATTCTGGTCATACCAAAGCTTCATCTCTTCCTGACTTGCTTCGAGGTTGGCTTCGGCCAGCGCTCAGAATTTCCGTCTCTGATTTTGGAGGGTGAGAATGTAGCGGAACACATCGGGAGGAGGTTCCCGGGGGGCCGTTTCCCACTCCTCCTTGACCAGGCTGAGGGGCCCCCGGACTGGATGCCCGTACAGCAGCAAAAATGGACTGAACCCCAGGGACTTCGGGGGGACCTCCTGGTATGCGAACAAGAGGCAGGGGAGGAGGACGCCCCACTTGCGCCGAAGGGGCTCTTCTAGGCCCATGATCATCCCCTTCAGTGTCCGGTTAAACCGTTCCACTAGGCCATTTCCTTGGGGATGATACGGGGTGGTGAATTTGTAGGACACTCCACATTGTTGCCACATGGACATCATGTATTTCGAGATGAAGTTCGTTCCGCGGTCACTCACGACCTCGCGGGGAAAACCCACACGGGAGAAATCCCCATCAGCGCTCGGCCCACCGCGGGGGCCGTTACTGTGCGGAGGGGAATGGCCTTGGGGTACCGGGTGGCATGATCCACCAGAACTAAGATGAGTTGGTGACCTTGGGAGGTTCTAGGGTCCAGGGGCCCTATTATGTTGATCCCGACCCGCTCAAAAGGGGTACTGACGACGGGGAGGTGTTGGAGGGGAGCCTTGCGCGTTCCTCCACTTTTTCCACTAGCCTGGCACGTGAGACAGGACTTGTAGTGGGCTTCTACATTCGCTCGCATCTTGGGCCAATAGAAGTGTGTAACTAGGCGTTCATAGGTCTTGTCCTGACCCAAGTGTCCCGCTAGGGATACATCGTGTGCCAGGCCCAGGAGGAAGTCCTGGAAGCGTAGGGGTACCACCAGCACTCGGGCCGACCCTAGCTCAGCAGACTTCTGCTCACTGTACAGGAGGTCATTCTCCCAGTATACGGAATGAGTTCCAGTCTGGTCGCCCGCAGCTTGGGCCGCAGCCTGTCGCCGGGGTCCGACCAGGGAAGAGCAATTGGCTTGCTCCCGGCAGAACTCCACTCGGGAGGTGCCCCCCTCATGACGCCACTGCGAAAACTCGGGCAGATCATCTAACTCAGGGATCTGTGCGGGCTCGGGATGAAAGGTTTCGTTGTCGGTGACGGGCTCTCCTCCTGGGGAGAGGTGGGTGGCCTCAGTTTGGTCGTCCCTATCTTCTTCTACAGGGCGGTGGCTGGGAGGCTCGGTGTCGACAGCTCCGAGGGGGGGTAGTCGGGCGGACATGGATCGGATAGTGGCGCACACCCACTCGGGTAGGCCCATCATGCCCAGGTGGGTCTTGCGTTCCACCTGTCTCCACGGGGAACTCTCTAGGTCGTTGCCCAGGAGACAGTCTACAGGTTGGGAGGCTCGGACAGCGACCCATAATTCTCCTATCACTCCCCCCCATTCGAACGGTACTAGGGCCATTTTACATAAACTCTCAGTGTTGTCAGCGGACAGTACGGGGTACAGGACATTCGGAATGATCTGGTCCTCCCTGACTAGGTGACTGAGGACACCTGTGATACTCGCCCCGGGGTCGCGAAGGGCCTCCACCCGGTGGCTGCTCACCATCACCTGTTGCCGGTATTTCTTGGCATTATCCGGTAGGGGGCCCTGGGTATCATCTCTCGGTCTCCTAGGGAGACTAGTGCCATAGCCGCGGGTTCCCACTCTTCAGTGTCCTCCATTTCCTCCCCTAGGGCTACGTTGGCTACCTGTCTGGCTGGGGGAGCTGTCGTGGAGGGTCGCGGGGCCATGGGACACTGGGGGTCACTGGCGTAATGCCTGGTCTGTTGGCATCGGTAACAGGAAATAGTGACCCAGTGCCCATGGTTGCCCGGGGGAGCAGGATTGGCTGGTGAGGGGGCTGGTACGGTCTGGGATTGGCCTCTGGGGGGACTACGCTGGGGTCCTGACAGGGAATCCCTCTGTCTTCCTTGGTTCCCCCCTCCCCTCTGGCGGGGGGATCCCTGATTGCTCCGGGGGTAGTCTCCTACAGGGCCCCGGGGACCCGGGTGTTCACCCAGCGATCGGCTTCCACGGCCAGCTTCCTTGGGTCTGCAAGCTTTCTGTCCAGCAAATGCTGGCGTAGCTCCATGAAACAGTTTGCGGACAAATGTTCCCATGCGATAAGGTCGGTAAGTTCTTCGAAGGTGGTAACCTTGCTGCCCTTGATCCACCCTTCCAAGGCTCAACTGTAAAAGTTCACATACTCCACCCACGTGTTGCCAGGGATCTTCTTGCAGTCCCGGAACCGCTGGCGATACATCTCGGGGGGTGAGTCCGTATCTCATGAGGAGGGCCTCCTTCATGTGGCTGTAGGAGGTCTGCACAGAGGACGGCAGATCGAGCAGGGTGTCTCTCCCCTCGCTCAGGAATCGGCCCCACAACCCAGCTCCCCAATCCTTTTGCGGAACTCGGTGGGAGGTCATGGCGACTTCGTAGGCCTTAAACCATTGCTGGATATCGTCGTTCTTATAGTATTCTCTCACCACATACTTGGGGATGTGGACTTTTGGCTCTACCGGGGGAGCTGCTTCTCGGTTTCCCAAGGTTCGGTTTTCTTCGCTCCGGGCCTTTAGCTCGATCTCCTTCAGGCCTCACTCGTGCTCCAGCTGGAGTCTTTTGTCTTCATGTTCCCGTTGGAGTTTTTCCTCTTCCAACTCTCCTTGTACTCGTAGTTGCTCTACCGCTAGTCTCTTTTCTGCTAGCTTCAATTCACACTCAATTTTGAGTTTTGCCAATTCAAGTTCATGATTGCGGTTTCTCTCTCTGTCTGCTAGTTCTCCTGGGGAGAGGCCCCCATCTGGGGTGCTGCTCCGGACCGGAGTGCTGCTGCCCCCTCTTGGGTTGGGTTCGGGTTCGGTTGGCTGTTCTGCTCCTCCTTCTGACGGGGGAGGGTTTTCGTCGGACTCTACCCAAGTTTGTAGGGCTTTCTGCATATCTTCCTTCGTATTCAGGCCTGTGGTAGCGATTCCTCGTGCTTTGCAAAATTCTTTCAGTTCTCTGTGCATGTACTCTTCTAGCCGTTCTGCAAGGAACGTGGTACTTGCGTCGGCTTCAGTGGAACTCTTGGCATTTTTTTCCGTCATCTTTGTTCGGTAGTGCGTCAGCCGCTTACTGTACGATGTCTAGATTGTGAACTCGGATCCCAATGCTGCCACCAATGTTAGAGGGGCGATCCCAGGGGAGGACAGACTTGGCACCTGACCAACCTGTGACCCACCTCTCGTAGGAACACAGCCGAGCACTGGCGGGAGACCCTCAGGGAGAGGATCCCGAATCTAGAATCGTACGCGCTGCGCTAGCACCACTCGACAAAGGGACACCACACCGTAGAATTAAGAGAACGTATTCTTTATATCTTCATGTAAGAATGGATCTGTATGATCCGCAGTTTCTTATGTACAGGCGAGCAAGGGCTCAAAGAGTCTCGGTAAGGGTAGGGTAGCGGGACAGTCTCAGGGTTCAAAGTATCCGGCGCACAGCTCTCAATCCTCAAGCTGGGGGATACGGGGTGATCTTGGGTCCAGCCGAACCAGAATAGTCTCTGAGCGGCTAGAATCAGCAGGGCTCGAGTAAGGAGGCCGTAGTTCTTACGGTCTTGGGAGCCGTGATCATATCAGCAGGGCTCAGGAGTTCTCAAGGTTGTAGGGGAGCCGCAACAGCATCAGCAGGGCTCGGTGGGCTCGGGCAGAAGTCCGTCTCTGCTCGGTAGGAGCCGCAACAGCGTCAGCAGGGATCGGTGGTCTCTTCGGTTGCAGGGGAGCCGTGACAGCGTCAGCAGGGCTCAGGTAGTTCTTCAGGTTGCAGGAGAGCCGCGACGAGGTAAGCAGGGCTCACGTAGTCTAGGATACAACTAGCTTCATCGTCCCAGAGCCACCCTTGATATAGGACTCCTCTCTTTTGATGTCCGGCGTCCTCGCAGGCGGAGGTCTTAGCACCTGGGGGCTGGTTGCTGGGGGTTCCGCCTCGGCTGCTCCGTTCATCCTTTCAAGTTGGGTCTGGAGGGATCCCAGACACTCAGCAGGCCTGGAGCCAGCCCTCAGGGAGGCCGGATGGGTGATCGAAACTCATCTCTCGAGGGGAGGTGTGACCTAGCTGCTCCTCCTTCTCTCGCTCACAGGGAGCGCTCTACCCCCTGGCTGGGTATGGCGCCGAAGGCTGAGGTCGGGCTGGGGCCCGGGCGGCCATCTTAGGTGCAGGGACATGGGCCTCGGCCTCGGTTACAAGGAAGATGGGGGGGCGAGGACGGGAAGCCCAGTGTCGGGGATGTAGGTCATGGAGGGAAGGGTCAGGCGGATCAGGGTCATGGGGAGCTGCACGGGTCAGGTAGGGCCACGCCACGAGGCCAGGTCCAACAATAAATGTTAACGCACCATATTTTTCCCGAACTATTGTTTCAGTTTCCTAATGCTATTTTTTACCAACCTTTATCCTTCGATCTGTACTGTTTCGAAAATCTTCTTATCCCTGCCTCTGCTATGATGACTCTCTGTACTACTACTACTATTAGTCTGTCTGTACTGTAGTAGCTACGCTTGCAGAGTTAGCAACTCTTTATGTAAAAGCTTATAAATAAAACTCAGATTCACCAGTTCTAGCCTTTGAGTCTAGTCCTTTGGGTCGTCCTCTCGTACTACTTCTCTAGTCTTGTTGATCTTGAGTCTTTGTTAATCTTGTGTCCTTGACAACTCACACCAACAAATGCCCAAGCAGATTTATTACTTTTTTGATATGATAAGACATACTACTAATGTTGTAAGGATTTTGCACATACAGACCTTTGCACAAGAAAATAGGATGCTGGTGATGGTAGGTTGGACCTTCCTTACACACCTCAATCAGAAGTTCAGAACCCACCACAATCCCCTGCCCGACTAGTTATAGTAATGTCTTGTCATAACTATTAGCTCTCCGAACCCTCTCCCCAAGATACCCAACAAGTAGACATCCCAGAACATAACACACCCAACCTCTCAGTCGTGGAAGCAATGCACATGCTTCCTTCAATTTGCTCACTCGTGTAAGTCCACACCAAATACCACCAAGTCTATGTAAGTTCAAAATGTTTATTGACAAGCTCTGTACCTTAACATAAACATTGCTACACTTACTTACAGTTGTTAATTACATCATTATAACTGAACAGTGGTGGAAGGACCACCATCCCCTAGGTAGGAATTTGGCTTATAAATTTATAACTGAAGATCTCTGAGTGAAAGGACTCCTCACCTTAGAAGAACCTAGTACTGGTAGTTGTTGCATCATAAGCTCTGCAAAGCTCTGGTTCGTAGAAGGGAATCTTCCGTCTGTAATGCGAAAAATGAAATGGTGCGCGTTAGCATATTGCAAGCATTTCTCAGCCGTGCCAAAAATTGTAGACTTTATGGATAAGCAATATGGACTAACAGTACACCAAAACTTCATTAAAAAAGTGTCGTGTTAATGTTTAGGTTGATCGCTTGTACGCTGCGCTTAGACAGTAGCAGTGTGAGGTCATGTGGGCACAAAGGTATCTTATACAACAAGCTGCAAGGTAACGCCACATGTGCAAAAAATAAAAGACATGGCTCGGGCTAACTTAGCAAAGGCTAGAATGACCCTAGGGACCATATATAACTACTAGTGTCTACTCAGCTACTACCTGATTTGTACTAGTGATGTATGATATATACTATTAATAACTCATTTTTCAATCTTGCTACTGACCAATAGGGGGAGGTGTATATGACGCCTAAAAAATGTGTAATGTTTTCTAGGAGCACTACCCACGACCACCATTGCCGGGGCCTGCCAAGGCGACACGGAGGGACAGGATGCTGCAGTTGCTGAGGATACCAATGGAGCGGTAGGGGGAGTTCCAGCACCAGTGGTGGGAGGTGGTAAGTTAGATTCATAATCCTTAACTATTGTTGACATTACACTCACTGCAAGGGTGTACTCTATGTATACTGTACTGTTGAGACTTAGGGCCCCATTAGGATGGCAGGCGGATTGCCCCCACTGGGCCGGCGGTAGTCACCGCCACGCCGACCCCACAGGGGCAAACCTTCCGCCATCCCTGTAGAAAAGACACCGCCATATTACAATGGCTGGGGGGTCTGCGGCGGATAGAAACCGTCTGCCAATTTTCCACACAGTTGACATGTCGACCGGGCAGAAAAGGTTTCAATATGGTGGCGGTGTCTGAACACACCGGCAGCCATATAATCTTCATTTTGGAATGCCTTTCCGTGGCTGCATTTCCGTACCGGAAAGGCATGTGGGGTATTCTTAGGTTGCCCGTTGCGGGCCCCCATTGAGATTGCCTACCTATGCTATGGTACCCCCTGCCTTTCAAAGCACAACGTGGCAGGCTCCACGCGGGGCCTGCCACGTTGTGCTTGTAAAGCACAACATGTATTTTTAGCATTGCGGCGGGTGGTGCTTTCAGCACCACCCACCACATTGTTAAAAATACTGGATGCGCCCACCACTGTGGCGGGTGCATCCTAATTGTCCCCATGGGACCCCCACCCTTATGGCAGGTGGTCCCTTTTTAGCGTGTCCGCCCACCATCTAATGTCCTAAGTAAGTAAGAGTTGTTGTGAACGTTTGAAGAGTGAAGAAGACACCCTTTAATTGGCATAGGGGCGGGAGTATTGAGTAACCAATGGCCTCATCTATCTGTGATTTCAACTCCGCTTTGAAAATTTTATGGAGAAGACTAAAAGTCAGATTAGATCACCTGGTGTTCAACTAAAAAGTGAAAGACAGGTGGAAGGAAGAACGGGCGAGATTTAATAAATGTTATGTACTGTGCTTTTTTGTGCTACCAACCATGCCACTATGTGTATAATTAACTTGTCTCACTGTTTTTCTAAGAGTATATTTTACAATTATCTTGTTTCTTTTTTTGATATACAGGTACTCCTTCCAAGATTGATCGGAAGGATTTGGCCGCCAAGGCACGGCGCCAGAAACTGGAGGCAATACAGCGTGAATACTGGCGGCTGGTTGTCTTGGCAGAGGAGGAGGAGGAGAATGCTGCTGCACTTGAAGCCTCCTCCTGTGCCCCGGGCCCCAGCCACCACCCTCCAGCGTTACAGCACCACCGTCTGGTGGCCGCCCGCCGCCCACCGCCCAAGCCGCAACACCATCTCTGGTGTCCCCCACCACTGTTGCTCCTGCTGCCGCACTCACAAGCGTTGTGTCAAACATTAAGAGGACCAAATGCATGTCGTCCTCCAATCCCGCCGCCAGTCCCTGTTTTAGTTCTGCCCCTTTTTTAATTCTTATTTGGGTGGGTGGGAATTGGGCGTTGGGGATTTTTGAACATTTGGACTTCTATTTCTTAAGGACATTGGTTGGGGTTAGGGAGGAGGGGTGGGTCAGCTTTTGTGGGTTTCTGTTTTACATAGTTTATATTTTTGTTAGGGTAAATTAAATCTATATTTATACTATACATACAATGTTGTTAATGTTTTGTAGGTGGGGTTACTGTTTTACATCACACTGTTTCCTTGCTGGCACAAACAGATAGATGCGACACCCCTCACTGATTGAGTTTTCCTGTCAGTACTTTATCTCTCTCTTCTAGTCTATGCATTCTTTATCTGGACTCAAAGGGGTGTGTGAATTCATTGAAAACATGTCCATTATTAATTATGCCTCCCCCAAACTTGTCTTACCTTTGCTTGATGTTTAACTTAGGCACAGCGATGGCTGCATGGTGAAGATTGTTTCCTTTTTGTACCAAGGAAGGGGTTGGTGGTAGTATAGTAGTAGTATTAGACACTGGCAGGGCAGCAGCATTTGCAAAAAAAAGGAAAATGAGACAGTCAGTTCCCTTTGAGAGACTGTTCGAGGAGTAGTACAATGAAGTACAGTACAGAACTTACCGAGCAACAATATTATGCTAAAATATTTTACAACAAAACATAATGGTGGTGGGGATGGGGATAGCCTACTAGACAGTTACAAACTATAGTTGTGTTGAATCACTTGACTAGGCCTACAGCGTAACAGTTAGTGCTGTGTATGAGGAATGACAACAAATCAAATCAATGCCGGCAATTATTGCTGAGGTATATGTTCCTTTCTTAAATAAAAATCACCTCTAAAATATACTGCTCATGGGTGGGCAAGCAGAACAAGATCATTGCTCTGCCTTGAAATTGAAGTACTGTTGCTTTCGCCACATCCGCCCCAGCAAGCGTGTGATTAATTATTGGTGTACATTTAATTTAGTCACACCTCAATAAGTCACACAGCCCGGGGAAAGAGGGTTAAGGTTTGTTGAATCATAGGAAGGGAGTTTGGGGAAAGGTTGGGCAGTGAGAAAAACAGTACGCATGGACAAACAAACGACAATCTTTGAAGACTACGAAATCCAATATGTTAAGGGAGATCAAGGAAATGCAAGCATGATGATGATCGATAAGGAGAACCAGATTACATACACTCTTGTTCTATTGTTCTGGTCTTATTAATTTTACAGATTGCAAATAGATGTTTTAAATATTGGTAGGGATGAATCATAAACAGAGCAAAACTAATGATAATAACAAAAACAAGAAGCACACTGTTGTAAAGATTGTAGACAAAAAAATAATCAAATTATTTAAAAGAAGGTGAAAGTTGATACTGTTACTGTGTTATCCTTGTCAAAAATGTGGACTGGATTTGCATCTCGGCATTCTGACCTCTTGGTTCTCTCGTCCATCAATCTTGGCTGTCGCCACTTGGCACTGCCCGCCTGGAAAAAAAATGTAGATTGATTGGTAAGGTAAGTTTGCATTGCAATGTTTTCCCAAGTATAGGGCAAGGCCTGGCCTATAATTGTAGATGGAAACACAAAGGGGATATTGAGAATCAAAGTTGAAACAAATGCACAAGTTATGGTGTAGTGCAACACAAGATCACTTTCCGAGGCGCCATGTGTGCATCATTTCTACTGTAGTCTTTTTCTGTTTCCAGCATTGACCTTCAACAACAATCGGACAGAGCAGGCCCACAGTGACAGGCCTGATGGCACATTGCTTAGCACATCCTCCGTTTAGAGTATATTTCTTTTAAAGAGTTGGACAAAGGCAAAGCACATATCCATTCCAAACATAGCATTTTACAATTTAAGGTAGTTAATAAAAAGCACCGCAGTCATCTCACTGCTACACTCGACTTTACTTCTACTCAGACATTTGGGTCTGCTGTGGTTGTTGTCAACATGTTTACCTTTAGGATTTTATGCCACATATGAAACGTCCTCCTGGATTGTTTATTCCATCAATCATCTCCGATACAGGTACTGACTCACTGTGAAGGTCGGCCTGAAGTAGAAGTAACATTTTGTTATTGCACAACAAGAGTAGATCTATTATTGACTTGAGTCACTCTTTAGTGTGTACAGTAAGACTACTAGTACACTTTGACTTCACTTCATGCACAACAAACAAACAACAAAAACACAAACATCAATCACTCAGAGTCAGGTGTCCAATGCATGCCATTCATTTTTTCATTGCCTGTTCCTTCTCATCTTAGGTTAACTGGCCATCTTTTTCGCCATCATCATCATGGACGGTACTGTTGTCATACTCAGTGCGCAGATTGAGGCCCCTTCCTGTATTCAATCAAAAGCAATGTATCATACTGCAGTAGAAGTACAAATTTCTTATTTGCAAGAAGGGGAAAATTCACCTTGAGTTACCTTATTACCTTTACTGTAGAAAGATGATTAGTGCACAATGACATAACTTCATGCAAAGAAACAACAACAAAATCACTCAGTCTGCGACACTGCGTCCAATGTGTGGCATCAATCCTTACCTGTTCCATCTCATTTTCATGGGCAGCCTCTCTCGGCTCTGAAAGGAGGATAGCTATAGTAGTCATCATGTTCCACTTCTTTTGGCGGGACTAGGAAAGTTTCATTTTTTCTTCTATTTTCCATCATCCAATCATCATGAGGGCACTGGATTTAGGCGGGAGATTCAGTATGATGGAGCGGAGGAGCTGGATTCGGAGGACTGTACTGTCAAATGCAGACACCTGAAAGTTGTATATTGAAATAAGTAGAGCAGAGGACGATGGTAATGGAATGGATTTGTTGTGACTGACAAGTTTGTAACCGGAACGACAGACACACAAAACAAAGGGAAAAAAGGGAGATAGACAGTAAGTGCAAGCCTAATTGTCAGGGAAGTATAGCTCGACCTCAAGCTCTGGGGGTTCAGCCATTAGTAGGTAATCATCATGTGACACACTACTTCTGCTGTCCTCCTCATCTTCCTCCCTTGCTTCAGGTATTGTGGAATTCGGTGGTATGAAGTGCTGATTAATTTTGATCAGTGTTAACCTCTCCACGTTTTTGGGCGAGAGACTGGTCCTTCTCACTGTTACAATGGACCCAGCAGCACTAAAAACATGTTCGGAAGAGACACTTGCGACAGGGCAAGCCAGATAGCTTATCGCCAGCCTGCTGAGCACTGGCCATTCAGACCTTTTCCTATACCAATACTGCAATGGGTTTTGATCAATGTACACCTCTGTTGGGTTGTCCAGATAGATCTGGACCATCCGCTCAATGTTTAGGTGTGCTGCTGCTAACCTTTCGGGCTCTTTCTCTGTGCATCAGCACTGCGCTTATTAATGCCTAACTATAAATACCAATCGTCTAACGATTCTACTGGGCCTAATGATGCAGTTATTGCTGCTGTTGTCGATGGTGATGGTGAGTGTTGTTTTGATGATCCAAACGCACTGCCTTCAGCCTCCAAAGTTGCACTTGATGCTATATGTCCTTCTGCAGTACTTCTTGTGGGTTGATCTTGCAGGCTTTTAATTAACATCCGTTCATTTTCCAACTTACTCGCTGCCTCAGCTATCCAACTTTCGTAGCGGGCAACATCCATCTCTGAAAAAGGAAAGAATGTCTTAAGTCCCAATTTGGCCAGCGGATCCTGAATTGTGGCAGAAATGTAATATTCATGTGACAACATTTTATTTTCTATCCTTGTATTTTCAGCTAAGCGGCGGGCTAGGTTCTGGACCAAGCCAAAGGCTTCATTTTTGTCCTCTAAACCTTTGTATGATTCAGACACCTTCTTCAGCTTATGCTCTAGGATTTGCATTATTGGGATAGCTTTGCCCATTGTACAGTCGTCCTTGCTGACTTCACGTGTGAAGACCTCAAAAGGACGAACCATCTCAGTCAGGTATTTACTAAGCCCCATTGCTCCATCTGAAGGGTCATTACTTTCACAGTAGCATCCCCTCTTTGCATGACATATTCATTGAGTGGCCTATACTGCTCAAACAGACGATCAAGCATGTAATACGTTGAGTTCCAACGTGTTGCCACCTCCTGGATGAGTGCATTGGCTGGCATCCTATAGTCACGTTGAATGATCCTCAGCTGCTTCCGAACTTTAAAAGAATGGCTGAAATGAGTGCATATTCTTTGGCAGCTGCTTAGTAAGTTGCGGACTATGGGTTCTTTTTTCAGAAAGTCTTGAACTATAATGTTTATGCAATGCGCCAAACACGGAACCCTGAAATAGGAACCAAGGTCCATGGCCCTAAGTACATTACTGACATTATCTGAGGCAACAAAACCAGTACTAAGCCCTCTTGGGTGCAGCTATTCAGAAACCTTGCTGCGAAACTCTTGCAAAAAGTCTACAGCAGTATCAGATTTCTCCATGGCGAACATGGCTACAGTTGCATGTTTCCGATTAGCTTTAAAAATCTCAGCTGTGTCAACAGCACCTCGATCAGATAGCTTATCTCTAACCCCCACAAAAGAGACCCAGTGTGCAGTGATGCACATGTAATCTGTGGCTTTGCAACTTGTCCACATGTCTGTTGTTAGGTAGATATTGTGAACAGCACTCTGCTGCAAAGCTTGTCCAACCAATTCTAGCACATCATGATGTAGTGTCAGAACAGCAACTCTTGCGAAATAGGACCGGCTGGGAACCTTCCATTTAGGTCAGATGGCTGACACAAATTCAAGGAAACCCACCCCTTCCACAAAGCAAGCTTCACATTGTGCAACTGTGCAGTTGAGTGGTTGCGTTGGAACTGCCCCTCCAACCTAAGCATGCTCTCAATGGTAGGCTGGATTACTTTCCTTTGTGGTGCTGTTGTTTTCATTAACCCACTTAGGCTCAACGACACAGTTTGTCTCATACCGGGACTCGGTCGCCTTGGTGTCTCAGCCTGACTCTTAGTATGGCTCTTACTGCTGTGCCACTCAGATGTTACTGAGGAGGATGTGGGAGGTACCACTACAGTACTGGGGACAGGGCTCGAAATGCCTCCCTCTTCTTCACCTTCCACCGCAATAATATCGTCCCCTGATTCTTCATGACCAACTTCAATGGGTTGACTTTTTCTACTTTGTTTTAAGTGAAGTAGGTGATTCCCCCACATGATAGTGTGGTATATTCTGAGATGGATTGCTTGGCCTCCGGTACCATAGTTTGCACCATGCTTACCACGCTGAACACCTGTACGACAAATGGAGCATATAGCAACGTTCTCTCCTTGGTACTAACAGAAAAGAAGTCCCAAACTGGGGAGGAGAACTTTCTTTGCACTGCTGGATGTGCCACTTTCAATACCAGATGAACTGGAGGGTGTGCTTGGAAAGTAATGACTCTGTGCAGATACACTGTGACTTTTACTACCACTGCCTACTGAGATGGTTGAGCTGGATGAAGGTCCTTGCCGGGCCTTGTAAAATATGGCAGCTGGAGGTCGTGGTGGTGTAACCTGTGTTGGTGATATCCATGCTACATCCCGCTCAGTAGCAGCCTTTCTGGATAGGGTGAGAATGTTGGTCTCCATCCCCTTTGGGCGGGAGTGATGGGCATGCTGCCTGGCTCATCTTCATCAACATTATCCCCCTCTTCTACATCTACGTCCATAACTCTAGGTTTTTCTGGAACCTTCCTTTTCAGAAGCATTGTCTTGTGCATGCGTCACTATCAGACTGATCTGGTGGCTGCCAACTGGCATCATGATCATCAGAAGGGGGGCTTGAAGAAGAAGATGATGAACTAACAAGCCTCCTTTTCCTTGATGGTGGTCTGGAAGACAATAGATCTTCCGAAACAGTGGTTTGATCCACTTTGTCTGCAGGAAGCTTGATTTCCTGAAATGCTCCTACATCAGGAGCAACAACTACTATTGTGGGCTGTTCTTGCGGCTGCTGCTGTTCTTCTTGCGGCTGCGGCTGCTGCTGTTCCTGAGGCTGCTGCTGTTCTTGAGGCTGCTGCTGTTCTTTAGGCTGCTGTTGCTGTTCTTGCAACTGCTGCTGCTGTTCTTGAGGCTGCTGCTGCTGTTCTTGCGGCTGCTGCTGCTGCTGTTCTTGTTGCGGCTGCACACTTATCTGCCGAGTTTCCGCCTGTGTTGATTGTGTACTACTTTGCAATAATGACATTTCAATATCTCTGCTCGTTTGTAGACTGGCTACCTCTGCAACACTCAAGGGCTTGGGCCTAGGTTGGTGGGGTTGACCGCTGGCGCGGAGGTGCTGCTCCCAGTTTGGTTCCCGGACAACGCTTCTGCAGGCGTACCTTTTCTTTTGGACCTAAAAAAAACATTGACCGGCACACCAGTCGTGGTTAATGGCACTTCCTTTTTCTGTTCCTTCTTCTCACTGGCAACTTTCTTGTTCCTCGACCTGGTACCTTTCTTTGGGGCCATCTTCTTCAAATGTCAGGCAGGACGCAGATGCACAACAAGTTGTGGTCACCCATGGACCTGATGCGCAGCAGGACTTCTGTCTGGCTGGCAGTACAACGGGTGATGAATGATGATGAAACCTCCTCCTCTGGCATGTTGTGCACCTTAAAGCAAAAAAGCCAGGAGAAGAACATCAGTGAAATGTTGCATTTGTTGTTGTGGTTCAGTTCCGTACTACTGTACAACAAAAGATATAGACTAGCCCTTTCTGAGACTTTGTCAACAAGGGCTATGTTATACTACTGTGTATAATACAGACACCACACTCTCAGGAAGGATAGGAAAGAGAATAAAGACCACCAAAATAAAAGTGTAATGGAAGCGGGGAGGGCCCTATTTGCCATTAAATTATTACAGCATCATATCATTCATGGAGCTGCTGCTGGATGGATGAAAGCAGTAAGCCAATAGGAAAACCATGCAGGCCTATATGCCAAAAGCAGGACACTACTAGTAACTCCCAACACAAAGAAGGGCCACCAGCTACATGGCCAAGCCCAACAACATCAGAAAGCCCACCACCAAAAACACACTTCCCAACTCAATCCAGTGCCATCCATGCCCTAAATGCTGTATAAATTCAACAGACTACACACATAAACACTTGATTAATAAAGCTGTGGCTACCTGCTCTGAGTCTACTGGATGAAAGCAGGCCTGTTGTCAGACAAGGCCAGACAAGCTTGCAGGCCTAGGCCAGGCCTAGGCTTCAAAATGACCACCAGCCACATGGCCAGGCCCAACAACATCAGAAAGCCCACCCTAAAAAAGCACACTTCCCAACTCAAGCCAGTGCCATCCATGCCCTAAATGCTGTCTAAATTCACCTACACAAACACCGAAACACTTGATTAATAAAGCTGTGGCTACCTGCTCTGAGCCTACTGGATGAAAGCAGGCCTATTGGCAGACTGTAAAAGATGAAAAATTAGTTGGCCTTTGTTGAATGAAAATATTAAAATTGAACCGTAGTTTATATTAAATTCTGTCTATTAACCTGCTTGCAATCAAAATGAGCCCACTAGTCATAATGAAATGTTGCTCCATGGTGCACAGCTGGTGCACAGAGGGTTAAATTAAGTTGTCTTAAATTCAGCTGAAACCAGAAAAGAATGACAAGTGAACATGAACGTGCCCATTCTGCTGTAGCTCCAAGTTGTTTAATGATTCACTAGCCTTTCACCTATGTACAGAGCCAGTTCAGTCAGTTCAGCGAGCCGTTTCTAGGAATCGTTCGCTGACCTAGGACGTGACAAGTTTGGCCTGCCCTTGCCCCGATAAGTGAAGAGGCAAAGTGTTTGCTCAGCACAGATAGCAGGTGTGGGAAAGCAGAAAACACGGGCCTCTGCTGATAGTAGATCAACATTGCACATTGACATTTCAAGATAACCGGCCAAGGCAAGGCTGAAAGTCAGGAGGTGGTAGTTTAAAGATTAACCTGTAGCTGCATGGTCAGATGTGTCGCAAATAATGTAAATTGTGAACGTAAACATATTTTTGAAATGCACCTTGATACTGTAATGTACACGTGGACCTAATTCTAGCATGGTCACACCATGATGTAATTTATTAATGATTAATGTATCCAGGTTCTGAAAATTGTATATAAGAACTGGCTTGCTTTCTGAAAAAAACAGATCACTTTGCACTCCTGCAAATTGTCTCAGCTGCAGCTTTATTGGCAATAAAGCCACTTTCTTTTGAAACCTTGATTGTGCCCTTCTTCTTGTTCCTATTAATGAATTTTTTATGCTTTAACAGATGGCGCCGTGACTTGACAGGAACTGATGGTCTCTGCAGGGGATAAAGAACTGCTGTCTTTGGATTCTTCAGGAGCCTTCCTGTCTCGGTGTATTCTGCGCAGCTACTGAGAGGACTTGTTTCCTGACACACCCAGACGACAAGGCTCCCGTTGATAAGCCTTTGACAAAAGACACCACCAGCTTCCTTTGAGCCATCAGGTGATTTTGCCACAGCTAAGAAGGGCGCATACAACGGCATACAACTGGTCTGATGATCAGGTAGGCAGTGCTTAATTGCACTGAACTCAATTTTATCAATTGAATAGTGTTTTTCTAAAATTCATCAGAAAGTACAAACTGAGATTCATTAGGGGTCTCTAGGGGAGGTCTGAGAGCGCCTTTAAGATAGGTGCCTGAGGAGGACTGTCCAACCTGTGAAAGATCTTAAGGATCCCAAGGACAGGAGAAGGACCGTGGGTGGTCGCTTTTAGGAGAGGGACCGTGAGTGGTCGCCTTTAGACAGAGCATGCTTCTGAAAGACGTCTAAAAAAATAAAAGTACATATGCATATTGTTGAAATAGGTCGTACAACTGTATCTTGCAAAAGTGTTGAAAAATAGTATAAAAAAGTGTGTAAAGTAGTGTACAATAGTGTATTTTAAGTGCACTTTAAAATAAAAGGAAATAAAAAAATAATAAATTTAGTAACTAAATAAAATTCACTATGCTTAGCAAACTATTTTTGAGCACAGCTAAAGGCCGCAGGGCAGCCTTAGATGTCACTCAACCAACACCTCCTCGTGGCACACCAGCATGGTACGTGTCACGGAAAAAAGGGTACCATACAGCTATTCATCTTTATCAATGGACTCATTATACCAGGAAAAATCCTGATCTACAGTGGCCAGAATACGGGACATTTGACAGAGCTAAAATGCTTTATTTAGAAGATTGTTTAAGGGAACGTGAAAAGAAAGGGAAGAAAGTACGTTTATTACAATGGGATGCATTTCATGCATGGCGGTCATACGCCGCTAACAGATGGCCAGGGGAACCTAGGACAACGAAAGGAAAAGCTTTGGCACATGATAGGGAGAAGGCAAAAGAAAGATGTGTAACAAGTTGTAGGGAAAAAGAAATGGAAATGGACAAATGCCTTACAGTTCACAAGCCTATACCAGATGTGCACCCCACTCTACCTAATGCTCCCTTAGAACAGGAGGATACAGAGGATCCTGTAATAGAAGCGCTATTGACAACACCACCACCATACAGCCCACAAACAATGCAAACTTCATCAGCACCACAGACACACACACCACAAGTTATATCACCAACTAGTAAGACAGTACCTATACCTCTACAAGAAACGCCTCTTTCTACCTAATAAGCCGCTTCCCGCCTGAATTCACGCCTGCACTTCAACGCAGTGCTTTGGATAAATTGGACAAGAAAAGTTACAGCTGGTTTAAAGACTGGGAAAAACATTGGCCTGAGGAAGACAGCTACCCCCAACCTGACAGATTGTCCCGTGCTCATAGCAGCACAATATCAGCAGCAATAGATGATGTAGGGGCAACAAGCACAGAGATATTAGAGGCTGTTCAGATATTAGCTGAATGGATAGATACTCTTCTGATACTACAACAAAAATGTACAAAAAAGAAAAAAAGTAAAGAGGAGGAAGATAGTACTATTTCCACTTCTATAGCCATGCCATTAAGAGAAGTACCAGGAAGTCAGGAAGGGAAGCCCACTATTAAAGTTCACACACCATGGTCAAATGTTGAATTACATAGATTTGCACTTCAGTTTCCAGACATTAGACAAGACAGAGAAGAATGGTACAGACAGACAGAAATAATAATCTTACACTGGATGACATAGAACACATGTTTTCTATAATATTGCCACCAGACATTTGGGGAAAAATAAGGAGAGAGGATGATGAAGTCCTAAAAATACAATGGGAAAATATTACTAAAGCAAAAAGGGAACAAGGAGAGGACATATCGGATGATAGTAGAGACTTACCAGCAAAAATAATGGCTAAAGTAAATACACTGGTACCCAGAAAACAAATAGACTGGTCAAAATTAAATGCATGCATTCAAGACACTGAAGAAACAGTATCTGGGTGTTTCGCTAGAATACAGAAAGTCTTCACAGCTTCAAGTGGTTTAGATACTGAAAAGGAAGCAACACAAAGTGCACTTGTCTCTTGTTTTGTAAATAATTTAAAACCATCAATTAAAAAAGGGATTCTAGAGTACAACCCTACTTGGTCATGCAAACCGCTAACAGAAGTTTTACAATTGGCACAGTATTACGAAATGCTAGGTAAAAAGGAGTTGGAAAGTAAAAATAAGAAATTAAAAGAGTTAAAAACTAAAGTTTTGATTCAGCAGGCAAACCAGTATAGCGGCAGAGGACAAAGAAGCAGGGGTAGAGGAAGAGGCCGTGGGGGACCACAAAGGTCATTTTCTACTCCCCCTACACAGCATACCACCACAAATGAACAAGCACACACACAAGGATGCTTTAATTGTGGGGGTCAGGATCACTGGAGAGCTCAATGCCCACACCCGTCAAGCAGTCACAAAGAGGGGGTGGGATGGGAAGATCAAGAGGCCGGGGAAGGAGCATGGGAAGAGCTGGATATCAACAGCAAGGACGTGACTCACAACATGGCCCTACAGAGTATCCCCCCAACACAAATTTCTTTGATAATGAACAAATACCAAAAATGCAGGTGCATCACCCTTATGATGGAATATATCAGGAAGGGCCCCAAGGGGAATAGGACTATTATGCACAATAGGGGGGCCCGAGAGAGTTAATACAGAGGATGGTAATCCCTGTAGATCCCACTGGACCATATGTGAGGGGTAAGATTGAAGGTACACCTGTGGAATTACTAATAGATACAGGGGCCACCAATTCCTCCTTGACCAAGAAAAAGTTTCCAGATGTTCCTCTCTCGGGAAAAATAAATAAGTCAGTGGGATTCACCAACATACAAGCCCAATTTCAGCACCCTTGAAATACAGTATAGGCCCAATTCAGGACACGCATTCATTCCTTATATCAGACAAATGTGCATTTAATTTGTTGGGATTGGATTTGCTGAAAAAAATGAATGCCACTATTAAGTGAACTGCAGACGGAGTTTTCTTGGAAGTAGATGGACCAATGACAGAGGAAATGGGCAACTGTTTCCTATCAATAGGAATACAAAATATTGCCGCACAAATAATGAATCAGATAGATTCAAGGATATGGGCAAAACACAAAAATGACACAGGGAAAATGAACATCACACCTGTCACTATTACAGTCAAACAGAATGTAAAATTACCAAGAATACCACAGTACAAAATATCTCCAGAGGGTCTAAAGGGATTGCAGGATATAATAGCTGACTTACTAAAAGAAGGGATTGTTAAAGAAATATCAGGCAGTCCTTGTAACAGCCCTATTCTTCCGGTCTTAAAAAAGAGCGATGGAAATACTAATGAAAAAAGTTACAGATTCATAGTTGATCTAAGAGAAATTAATAAAATAGTGGTGCCACAGTTCCCGGTTGTCCCAAATGTAGTATCAATATTGTCAACACTGTCACCAGAAATGACATATTTTTCTGTAGTGGATTTGAAGAATGCCTTCTTCTCAATCCCAGTAGATGAGGGTAGCATGTACCTCTTTTCATTCTCTATTGGCGGGAGAACGTTCTGCTTCTGTAGGGTCCCTCAAGGGTTCACAGAAAGCCCGAGCATTTACAACCAGGCCTTAAAGAGAGAACTAGACACATTCAATTTATCACCTAACTCTGTGCTAATACAATATATAGATGGCCTGCTGCTTGATAGCATCTCTGAGGCACAATGTACAACTGACACCATTAATTTGTTAAATTTCTTAGCTGAACGTGGTCACAAAGTTTCACCAGAAAAGATACAATTTGTTCAACAGGAAGTATCCTACCTAGGACACATCCTGTCGAAAGGGCAGAGAAGATTGGATGATAAGCGCATTAAATTGATTCTACAGACACCAGTGCCACGCACCCAAAAACAGGTGCGAGCCTTTTTAGGCATGGCCAGTTATTGTCGATATTGGATTGCTAACTTCTCCTTGATTTCAAAACCCTTATTGGCCCTGACCCACAAGGACACGCCCGAACCCCTTCAGTGGTTGCCAGAACATGAACAAAGCTTCCTTGCCATTTGGCAAGCTCTCTGCTCTGCTCCTGCTTTAGGCCTACCAGACTATTCTAAGTGTTTCCAACTCTATGTTCATGAATCTGACGGGAGTGCTCTTGGGGTTCTATGCCAGCAGTTTGGTGACCACAAAAGACCATGCGCATATTTCTCTGCCACCTTGGATACTGTAGCCAAGGCTTTACCTTCCTGTATACGTTCTGTTGCAGCAACTGCCTTAGCACTACAACGTGCAGAAAGCATAATAATGGGACATGAAGTTGATGTCTATGTTCCACATGCCGTAGAGCTGATACTAAATAAGACACGTACGCAGCACCTCACAAATGCCAGGCTCACACAGTATGAGATCTGTTTATTTGCAGCACGTGTGACACTTCACAAATGCAATGTGCTTAACCCTGCCACTCTGTTACCTATTCCCACTGATGATCTAGTGGACTCAGACCATGATTGTATTTTGTTAACTGAGGAGCAAACAAAAGGGAGAATTGACATGACCGATATACCCTATGCAGATGCAGAGGGAGAATTGTGGGTGGATGGTTCCTGCCTTAGAACAGAGGATGGAAATACATCAGCAGCCTATGCAGTTGTAACAAATAAAACTGTAGTTGAGTCCTGTAAGATACCTGAGTTGTCTGCACAAGCAGCAGAACTTGTGGCACTCACACGAGCTTGTGAATTATCTGAAGGAAGGTGTGTTAACATATATACAGACAGCCAATATGCCTTTAATGTGGCACATTCCTTTGGAAGACTCTGGAAGGAAAGAGGTTTTATTACCTCACAAGGCACAAAGATACAGCACGGAGTGCTTATCACCAAATTACTTAACTCCCTGGCACTTCCAAAGAAATTGGCCATAGTTAAATGCAGCGCTCACAAAAAAGTTACAGACAAGGTAGGCCAGGGAAATGCATTTGCTGACATAACAGCAAAACAAACAGCAAGAAAAAATTCAGCACTAGTACTAACTGTCCAAGAATTACCAGATGAAGTAAAGTCACTAGATCTAACAACTGAAGGCATAAGGCTAATGCAACAAGGAGCAACAGCAGAGGAACAGATGGACTGGTCAAAGAATAGGTCATTTGTTCAAGGATGCTGGATGAATGAGACTAAGGAGAAGTACATGTTGCCAGATAAGATGGTCTACCCCATGTGTTTGGCCATGCATGGCCCGGCCCATATATGCAGGGATGCAATTGTAAATTGCATGAACAAATTCTGGGTGAACAAGAACATAAGAAAAATAGCACAGGAAATATGTCAAACATGTATGGTATGTGCACAGTACAATGTGGGTAAGACTGCTCCAGTACTCAAAGGCCACTTTCAGAAACCAACAATGCCATTTGAAGCCCTACAAATAGACTATGTGGAGATGCCCCCTACAAATAAGTATAGGTATATCCTGGTGGTGGTGTGCATGTACTCAAAATGGATAGAGGCATATCCGGTGAAACACAATGATGCCATCTCAACAGCCAAGTGCCTGATAAAGGAGCTGATCCCACGTTTTGGGGTCCCAAAAACAATATTTTCAGACAATGGCAGTCACTTCTGTAATGAACTAATAAAGCTGACATGCAAAGCCTTGGGAATACAGCAGAAGCTTCACTGCGCCTATCATCCAGAGGCCGCTGGTGCAGTAGAAAGAAAAAATGGCGTGCTCAAGGCCAAGATAGCAAAAATATGTGCTGACACAAAATTGACCTGGATGGATGCTTTACCTATTGCCCTAATGAGCATGAGGAGCACACCAGATGCCAAGACCAAGCTCAGCGCGCACAAAATAGTCACTGGGTTGCCAATGGTCGCTTGGGGAGTTCCAGACAAAAATGCTCTGCCTATGATGACGAATGAACTGTTGAATGATTACTGCATGTCACTTACACGTACTCTTGCTTCTATCAACCAGCACGTGAAGGGAGCCCTTCCAGAGCCGCTGCAGGTCGAGGGGCACAAGTTCAAGCCCGGGGACTGGGTGCTAATTAAAGCATTCCAGAGGTCCAACTGTCTCCAAGCTCGCTGGAAGGGACCACAACAGGTGCTGCTCGCAACAAAGACAGCGGTGAAGTGCACCAACAACAAATCTTGGATCCACGCCAGCCATATAAAGCTGGCACCTCCTGAGACTGCATCCAGCCAAGACCCAGGTCAGCAGCACATGCCAACACCAGAACTGATCAAAGAAAAAAAAAGGTACAATTTGAGGTCTACATAGAAGAAGGAGATGAAATGTCAGTAATTCTGGTACCTGATCTTCTGCAGGAAATAGATGAAGTACTACTATTAGATATTATCCTAACAGATATTTTGACAACGATTTTTGACTTTGAGAATAGCAGTGAAGAAGACAACGAAGTCGCACTCAGTTACCTTGAGGAAGTATTTAATCAGCTAGAATACCAACTAATGCAAGATTTAAATAGTATAGCATTACAAGAAGCCTTGAATAGAGTACTTGCTGACTGAGAAAAATAAACTAGGGTATATTGCACACTACCACCAGGAATAACAGCCTGTCTGCATAACAGGAAGAGACTACAACAATTCATCAGGGAAGTTCCTAGTAAAAAGTGGGCCAGTACAACCTTGAGTAGATGAACTGATCCAGGAGGTATTTGCGAGTCCTCCTGTAACTGCATAGTGCCCGTGCCACTGCAGCAATTAGTAGATGAACTGATCCAGAAGATATTTGCGGGTCCTTCTGTCACTGCGAGCACCCGTGCTGCTGCAGCAACCAGCAAAGGACTTGAACGGATCCAGAAGGGATTTGCGGGTCCTTCTGTCACTGCGAGCACCCGTGCTGCTGCAGCAACCAGCAAGGGACTTTTTCCAGATCATCAGGACAAGCAGCTTCAGAAAGATAAATTTGGGGTGAGGTATAGTGGACACTCCTGTAAAAGTAAAAGTGGCTGCACTAACAATTGATATTCATGATCAAAGGGTCGTGTCTTATAGGAATTACATGCATATCTTTGGGAGGAGAGAAGTACCAAAAAATACTCAGAGACCATCTGAAATATTAACGAATAGCTGTTCGCAATATATTTTATACTACAGCCTCACCTTATATGTGTTTATGCTTTTTGTGTGTTTAGCTTATATTATAGTAAAGATTCATAGTGATAATTCACAACATAGTGTCATCAATAGCACTACATCCAATTAAAGAAAGCATAAGAATAGATAGATATGGATAGGGAAAATACAGTTCTAAAAATGAAGAAAAAATGGTACAAGTCTAAAATGTGCATATCTGGGGTGATATTCTGTCTGTTATTATTAGCATTAATTACTGTATATCTATTAGATGTGTTCTATCCCATGGAAAAGTTGATCCCAACACCAACAACACCTGCTACAATACCTGCATACACTTTGTCACCTGAAGAAATAGCCCACAGAGAAGATATGCACCACAATTCCTTTGTGACTTTGATGCATCATACCAATAAGATATTAACAATGGGAGATTGCTGGATATGTTTGCAATTCCCAGCTTCTGTAGACCATAGTTTGCCCCTGGTTCAAGTCCCACTACCGTTTGCAGCATCCTGTTATGCCATTTACATAACAATAGTAAAAATAGAACTGATAGCTGTTTTGCAGAACTTAAAGAAAAGTACTGCTGGTGCAGGGACAACTATGGCCCCACCTGCAGGAACATTATATAACAAATATATGGCAGATGTTCTGACACTAGGGAACTGCACGGAAGTGATAGAACAAAATGCAACATTTCCCCTGTCTGACATCTTTACTCCGCTCTTTCCATATAAGAATACAAGCATTAGGATAGCAGGCCCATCAAAAGAGGCAAATAAGAATATACCATTTTTAAAGTTAAAATTAAGAAAACACAACGCAATAGGGAGTATATGTATTAAGAGAAATGGGACCTATCAGGTGGGAAATAGCACAAATTGTAACATGACATTTGAAATGACGGCCGGAAATATTAGCATTCCACTTTACGTAGGTGACTCAATTTATTTCATTTGTGGAGAGAAGGTTTATACATGGCTTCCAACAAATTGGGGTGGTTGTTGTCACCTAGGTTTTGTATTACCTGCTATAGCAATAAAAGACACAAAAGAAGTTCGAAGGGACATGCAAAGACATGCACCACGGCGAGGCAGGAGAAGTGTGGATGTGGATCAAAGAGATACAGCATCACAGATAGCGGGTGACATATTTAAAGGAGTGATACCATGGATTGGTCCAGCTATCAACTCCAGGGATATACGTAGATTATCCAGGCTACTAGAAGCAACAAAAAATGAAACAACAAGTATACTTGAAAATATTACAGTAGAGCTTCAAGCTGTGAGATTAGTTTCGTTACAAAATAGAATGATTCTCGACATGATGCTAGCAGAAAGGGGAGGAGTCTGTGCAATTATAGGGGCGTCCTGTTGCACCTATGTCCCGGACTCCTCTGTTACTGTCAGGGAAGCAATAAAAAGATTGCATCATATAGGTGTAGAAGCACATCAGGATTCTGGTACATGGGATATAGGAGGTTCACTTTGGAGTTGGTTGAGCGCATGGGGTTGGAAGATAGGAATGGTGTTCATAACAATTTTCCTACTAATAATAGGCTGTTGTCTATTAGTTAATTGCCTGCCAATGTGCTGTCAACTATTGGGACAGCTGACAAAATGCCAAGTGAGGAAATTAAAGGAAAAAGAAAGAATGCTGATGCAAACAGTCACTACTGAGGTAATGAACATAGACATTTCTGACAATGATAAGAATGAACACTATAATTATTAAATTGTGATATGCTGCGTGATGAAATTATTTTAAACTGAGGTTCGAAGGGTCGATTTGTAAAAGATGAAAAATTAGTTGGCCTTTGTTGAATGAAAATATTAAAATTGAACCGTAGTTTATATTAATTTCTGTCTATTAACCTGCTTGCAATCAAAATGAGCCCACTAGTCATAATGAAATGTTGCTCCATGGTGCACAGCTGATGCACAGAGGGTTAAATTAAGTTGTCTGAAATTCAGCTGAAACCAGAAAAGAATGACAAGTGAACATGAACGTGCCCATTCTGCTGTAGCTCCAAGTTGTTTAATGATTCACTAGCCTTTCACCTATGTACAGAGCCAGTTCAGTCAGTTTAGCGAGCCCTTTCTAGGAATCGTTCGCTGACCTAGGACGTGACAAGTTTGGCCTGCCCTTGCCCCGATAAGTGAAGAGGCAAAGTGTTTGCTCAGCACAGATAGCAGGTGTGGGAAAGCAGAAAACACAGGCCTCTGCTGATAGTAGATCAACATTGCACATTGACATTTCAAGATAACCGGCTAAGGCAAGGCTGATAGTCAGGAGGTGGTAGTTTAAAGATTAACCTGTAGCTGCATGGTCAGATGTGTCGCAAATAATGTAAATTGTGAACGTAGACATATTTTTGAAATGCAGCTTGATACTGTAATGTACACGTGGACCTAATTCTAGCATGGTCACACCATGATGTAATTTATTAATGATTAATGTATCCAGGTTCTGAAAATTGTATATAAGAACTGGCTTGCTTTCTGAAAAAAACCAGATCACTTTGCACTCCTGCAAATTGTCTCAGCTGCAGCTTTATTGGCAATAAAGCCACTTTCTTTTGAAACCTTGAATGTGCCCTTCTTCTTGTCCCTATTAATGAATTTTTTATGCTTTAACAAGACAAGGCCAGACAAGCTTGCAGGCCTAGGCTTCAAAATAGCCACCAGCCACATACGGAAGAACCCAGCCTCCCCTTGTTCCGATCCGCGGCCACCAAAGTCATCTGCGGCGTTTTAAAAGGATCCTCACTCAGCCCCACCCTCTTCAACGTCTAGATGAGCCCTCTCACAGCCATCGCACGCCAACACAACCTCAACATCATCTCCTACACCGACAACACCCAGCTAATCCTCTGCCTCACCAACGACACCGCCACCGCCAAAGCCAACCTCCAGGAAGGTATTATAGACGTTGCGGAATGGATAAAGATCAGCCGCCTGAAACTGAACTCAGACAAGACAGAAGTCCTCATCCTCGGACCATTTCCCTCTGCCTGGGACAACTCCTAGTGGCCCCCTGCCGTGGGCACCGCACCAAAGCCAACGGACCACGCACGCAACCTGGGCTTCATCCTGGACTCCTCCCTCACGATGACCAAGCAAGTCAACGCCGTCTCGTCATCCTGCTTCAACACCCTGCGCATGCTCGGAAAGATCTTCTGATGGATCCCCACCGAAACCAGGAAGACGGTCACCCAGGCCCTCGTCACCAGCCGTCTGGACTACGGGAACACCGTCTACGCCGGAACCACAGCCAAATTCCAGAAAAGACTCCAGCGCATTCAGAACGCCTCAGCACGACTCATCCTGGACATCCCTCGCCACAGCCACATCTCTGCCCACCTGAAAGACCTGCACTGGCTCCCCGTCAACAAAAGGATCACATTCAGACTCCTCACCCACGCACACAAGGCTCTCCAAAACACGGGTCCGAAGTACCTCAACAGCCGCCTCAAATTCTACACACCCACCCGCCAGCTCCGATTCGCCAGCCTCGCCCTTGCCTCCACCCCACGTATCTTCAAATCCACCGTCGGAGGAAGATCCTTCTCCTACCTGGCAGCCAAGACATGGAACACCCTCCCCACTCACCTACGACTGACCGTGGACCATCTCTCCTTCATGAAACAACTCAAGACCTGCCTGTTTGAGCAGTAGCGACCCCCCCCCCGCTCAGCGCCTTGAGACCCTTACGGGTGAGTAGCGCGCTATACAAATTCTGCTGATTGATTGATTGAGAAAAAGAGTGATCTCTCCAGCTCAAAATCCAAAGGCAGAATGACCAGGGGATGGACTAAGCACTGGGAGGAGCCTGCTGGACAGGAACAAGAAGTTGGAGATTCTGTGGCACTACCTCCCTCTCCCCACCTTTTTAAAAAAGGACTACTTGCACAAAAAAGGACAGCCAAATGTCAATCTGAGGAGTTTTTTTCATCCAAATCATCATTTTCAGAAGGTTTCATGCTGCTAGAGCTGATATTCCTCTCCAAATTGAAAATTTTACATGTTCGAGTTCTCGAGCTTAACATTACTTCCGCCGGCGTGGCCAAAATGACCTGATCATGTTCTCTCGCTGTAGCGTTGGAAATTAACTGTTTGGGTTCTCTCTCTACTTGTCGCGTTCGATACGACGTGTCTGCGTCCTCACACTCTCACTCACGGTGGAGAATGACGTGTTCGAGAACTAAATCATCTAATACTGTCGCAGTGCATGATCGCGAGAAGAAACACGTGATCGCGCATTGAATGACGTGATCGTGTGACAAATGGCGTTAATGCGGACGTGAACTCTTGCGAGATAGCGCAAAATGGTTACCACAATCCAAAATCTCATGGAGAACGCGACCGGATCGGGAAAACTTGTCAGCGAACGCGGGGATTCAGGTAAGGAGATTGCGCGCGAGAATGTTTTTTTACAGCGCGAGCAAAACAAAAATTTCTGGTAAGATGGGGATTGCGGAAATTTTGACATTTTCGCACTCTCCGCGGAACGCGAAAATGTCAAATTATCGAAATTTCCGCGAGCGGAACGGAATTTGGCACCCAGGGCTAGAACAAATAAAACCCACAGGTAACAAACATAGCAAACTCAGTGAATACATGGTGCTACAACTCAGTGTTCTCGGTTACACAATTCTGAACGATCGCTTCCCCATGGATAGTCCACCAAACTAGACAAGATCTAACAGCGTTACTCATTCCTTTTTAGAATACACCATCTGCAACAAGGACCTTCTCCCTTTGATCGAGAGCTAAACCATAGCTGCACGAGGAGACAGTGATTATCGTCCTCAAGTGATGACTATGTCAGTCCGCTTAGCACGGCATGCCGCAACAAGCCTGACCTCAGAAGGAATTCACACTGAAAACCTCAAAAGGTTGAAATGGTCAGATCCTATTATACCAACAATAATGACCAAATGCAGGGCCCTGCAAGGTTCAAGAAGCATCGATGTATTTCCTCTCACTACAGCATGGGAACCTTCTCCCAGGAACTGCTCAAAAATGTTCCACGTACCACATGAAAAAACAAAAAAGGTAAGTCAACAATGACAACAGCTGAAATTAAGAAATTAAAATCACTACGCACTAGTGCGCTAAGACAGGCACGTAGGCACGCGGGGAAAGATCATATATTCAATACGTTTAAGCAAGCCCAAAAAGCACTTCGACTAGAAATATTCTTAGAGAAAAACAAACACTCTGAGCAGTTTTCGTTAAACTGATACATGCAAGTAAAAACCACAACCCAAAATCGTGGGCACCCGCAAAAGGCTCCAATAAGCGGGGTGGACACCCGCATTCAGTATAAAACAAAAAGAAGACACAGGGTGGGCACCTGCAAAAGTCCACATGGAGGGGGGAATCCCTACAAGGGGGATTTCCTCGGCAAGGGCTGCAGTGCCGCGCTGCTCAGCCCCCAGACTCTAAGGCAATATCAAACCTTGGCAAAAGCAAGGATAAAGTGAACAAAGTCCAGGAAGTCCTGCGGCATCAAGAGGGGGCAATGTGGGGCCCAGGGGCCAGCACACAGGGCACTCCAGCAAGGAGACAGCACCCATGGGGTCCCTCCTGGGCCCCACCAGCAGCAAGCCCCTGTCTGTCAGGATTCAAGAAGAGAAAAAAATCATGGGGTCACAGCCCCTTCTTTTATAACCCATTTTCCCTTTGTGACACAGCACAGGGCTAGGAGAGAATCACATATAACTAGTTCAGGAGCACTTTTTTTTTTATTAACTTTTATTTTTATTGCAACCAAGTCAGATTTAACAGCATTAAAAAAAAATAGATGTAACTTTTTTTTTGCTAGGAGATGTTCAATATAAGCAATTTGCATTAAAGATCAGATTCATTTGTAGGGTACTTCCAGAATCAAAGAAAGACAAAGAAAAAAGTGAAACCATTTTACATTATAGGAAAAAAGAATTGCATTAAATGGAAAAGTTGTGTCTTAAATTTGTCTATTCATTTCTCCTTGAGTCCATTGTTGCATCGGTGCCTAAATTTTTCTCCCCATTTGTTTTTTTTTCCATCCTTTTGTTGCATAGATCGCAGATTCAAGATTGAATTTGGCCAGCAACCGAGATCTCCAAATAGAAAAGGAAGGTGGGTCTGCGCTGATCCATTCTTGTGTAATACAAGCTCGAAATACAGACATCATAATAAAAATCAAAGACTGATGTTCTTTTCCTACAGTGTCAGTTGAGAGTCCAAATAATAACAGTTCCGGAGTTAAATTTAATGTATAACCTAATATATCTGAATAAATTTCTGCATTTCTGAAAGTAATATTATGAGTTTAGGGCAAGAAAAAAACATGTGAATAGTGTCTGCTCCAATCAAGGAGTACCGATTGCAAGAAATACCAGCTGTGACACCCCATTTCATTACCTTAGCTGGAGTGTAGTACAAATCAAACAATATCATATAATGTTGTGTACGTGATCTACCAGTAAATAAAATAGAATTAGCTAGCTCAATTGATTCTTCTAACAATACATTTTTCCCCAATTTCACTACCCATTTTTGTTGAATCATGGGTAAATCATCCGGAATAAAAGTCATAAGTATATCATAAAAATAACCAATCTTCCTTTTCGAGAACAGACTCTCAATCAGTGAGATCTTTCGTAGATCTTGTCGATCTCGATATAATGTTGATTTAAAAAAACTATATATCTGCAAATATTTGAAATAGTCAAATCTCGTAAGGTTAAATTTAGTTTGGAGTTCATCAAATGAAAATATGCGATTTTCTGTCCATAAATCACCCAAATAAATAATACCATAATTGCGCCATTTATTATAGTAGCATCCCTAAATATGGGAGGAAAACATTGTGTTGAGTTTAATGGAGTGTACCTCGATAATTTTGGAATCCCTACAAGTTTTCTGATAATTTTCCATGTTTTATATGCTGCAGTTACAATCTTAAATTTTATCTTTTTGTAATAACTAGGTTCTATTATTCTTATAAAGTGCCCTCTAGCTTTGATTCTTAAAGCAAATTCATAAATCGACGGGGTGTGAGCTAATGAGATCGGGGCTTTATTGCCGATAATTAAAGGGGATATGTATTGTAGTACCGCCGCCAAATAATAAAGCAAAAGATGTGGGGTAGCCCATCCTCCTCTTGTCTTTGGTAGGATCATTTTTTTATAAGCTCTTCGATTACCCTTATAGCCCCATAGAAATCTCCCTATAATTTTTTCAGTTTGTTTAAAGAAGTCTATCGGAAATTCATGTGGCACTGTTCTAAATAGATATATGAATTTTGGCAAGATTAGCATTTTTAAGATGTTGTTCCTCCCATATAATGATAAGTGTAAATCGTCAATAAATTCTAACGTAGAGTTGGCTTTTTTTAATACTGGGTTATAATTAATTTTAGGAATATTAATAATTGGAGTGGTTAACTTGATACCTAAATATATCGCTTCAGTGACTATATTGATTCGAGGTGGAGGATTTTGACCAACGAAGAGTATTTGTGTTTTGGAGGGATTTTGTTTATATCCTGAGAAGGACCCAAATTCTACTGCCAATTCCTCAATCCTAGTAAAAGCATTCACTATGTCTTTAGTGACAACTACCACGTCGTCTGCATATGCCAATACTCTGTAACTAACACCTGATACCTCTACTGGATTTATCTCGTCAGCCTGGTTTAGTTTATTAAGAAAAGTGTCGATATAGATGGCAAAAAGAAGTGGAGAAAATGGGCAGCCCTGACGTGTTCCACGCTGAATGGAGAAAAAAGGCGATTTATTAGAGCCCAGTTTAACGCGAGATGTCGGATTTTTATAAAGAGCCTGCAAAGCTACAATTATACCTGGGCCAAATCCCTTCATATAAAGTAAGTCCCAAAGATAGGGCCAGGCCACCCTATCGAATGCTTTTCAGCATCCAATAGGGCGATTCCGATTGGTGTATTGGTACCTTCTGCCCAATCCATCAGCGCGATGATTCTCCGAATATGGTCTGCTGTATGTCTATTCGGAATAAAACCATGCTGCCAGCGTGACACAATTGTGGGTATAATTTGTGAAATTCTGTAAGCTAAAATTTTTGAGTATACTTTGCTATTGGCATTTATTAAGGAAATTGGCCTATATGATGCCGGATTCAGGGGATCTTTATCCTTTTTGGGAAATGTCATAATTATAGATTCCCTCCAAGAGGATGGTGGTTTCCCTCTCTGTGCCTCAAGGAAAGTAATCAGGATATTTCGTTTTATGACATTCCTAAATATTTTATAGAATTTCAGCGGAATGCCAACAGGACCTACTGCTTTCCCTAACGCCAATGATAGTAATGCTTTTACTATTTCCTCCCATGTAATGTCAGATTCCAAAGCCAATTTTTGAGCATCAGAAAAACAAGCAAATTGAAGTGTTCTCCCAAACTTCATGTAGAGATCTGTCGAATAGGATAGAGAGTCATATTGATATAGTTTAGCATAGAATCGACAGAAAATTTCCAGGATTGACTCAGATTTATTATGTAGCTGCCCTGTCTGATCGCGTAAAGAATTTATGGAGTTATAAACCTCTCTTTGTCTAATTTTTCTCACCAGTATCCTACCTGAATTCTCACCCAATTCATATATCTGAGAGCGAAAGATTGCCATCTGTTTCGCTAATTTGATTGCAAACATTTCATATAATCGTGACTTATGAATAGCTAGATTATTTTCGATATCCCTTGTATCTTGTGACAAAGCTATTGCTGCTATTAGTTTCTTCTCCCAATCCATAACATTCTTATAATTTACTTCAATTTTTTGCCGATTGATCTTTTGTTTTTTGATAACATAAGATAATGATTCACCGCGTATCCCTGCCTTAAAAGCATTCCAGACATTCTTGACTTGTGCAGTTCCTCTATTAATTTCGAAAAATTCTTTTATCCATTTTGACATAAATTCCAAGTATTCAGAGTCTACTAATAATTTCCTGTCGAATGTTCAGGTTCTAAGTTGAGAAGTGGAGAGCATATCTGTTTTAAGTTCAATCATTATTATGATCCGAAATAATACGTGGATATAATTCAAATGAAATATCTTCAATTAATGCGGATTTAATAAAGAAATAATCCAAATGTACACATTTTTTATGAGGGAATGAAAAAAATGTAAACCCCGGGCTTGTAGGATTTTTTTCATAAGCAACATCAGATAAGCCATGATCTAGTAGCAGAGACCGAATTGCTTTATATGTTTTTTTTTGCCACCTTGATAAGGAGATATACCACATATATTCATATTATCCTCAATATGGAGATTTAAACCTATTTTTTCACACAAGAAAGCACAAAGCATAAGAGACGTTTTGGTACACAAACGGCCAAAAACCAACAATACCAATGTGCAAAGGAATCCCAGTTTTGTACAGGGCCATCACCCATGTGGAGGATGCAGAGTCTGCTGCTTAACGAAAAAGAGCAAGAAACTAACCTTCCCCAACGGCACTGTTTGGGATAGTTCAAATGTGGTGTACCTAATCACCTGCCCCTGCAAACTGGAGTATGTGGGCATGACGAGCAGACCGATAAAGATCAGGATAGGTGAACATAAAAGTACGATAAAATGTAACAAATCAAGTACCAAACTTACAAATCACTTCCTGGAAAAGAACTATAAACCCGATGATATTTCCTGGACTGTAATTGAACAGGTTGGTAATGAGAACTACCTTCTGGAGAAAGAACAAAGTTGGGTTTTCCATATCCAATCCCATAGAATTGGTTTGAATGATGAGATACCCTGGGCCCAGTTATAAGGAACTCCTGATCACCATCAGAGCTATATGCTTGATAAACATATCTGAGTCCAGCTTCATATCTCAGTGATTGTGTACTCTGTAATCTTTAATATCATTGTATCACGTTATACCCTATTTCCTGTAAGAGATCCCCAATTTGACTGTTACTGAGCGGTGGGTAACATTCCTAATAACCTGTAACCTTGTGCTCCAACAACGTGGGACAGCAATCCCTTCACCCATAACCTTCATCTCAGCTGTATGGCCCGGTTTACATCCATAACCTTCCTCTCAGCTGTATGGCACGGCTTCCACTGACATCTTACATGTTATTTCTCTCTATTTTATATAATTTTGGATATTTACAGCAATGTGTCTGTGAAATATACACTCTTTCATAATTTTTAGAAAGAGAAAAAAGACTTCCGGACAGTTTTTATACTAATTCTTTAAGGATAATCAATCCGCCACAAAATAACCTCTCTCTTTTTATTTAATACAATTTCGATATTCCAAAGTGATTTCCAAATTCGTCCTGCACAATTTTGCGAAATAATAGAAAGACTTCTGTTTTAGCGCACCATTTTTTTCACACTATCAGCGGCCATCTTAGGTTAGCGCACTAGCTTTTGAAACCTTCCACGGAGATGACAATGCATCACTGCCGGGCGTTGTAAATGTAAATGTATTTGAGCTTATATAGCGCACAGCTACCCACAAAGGGTTTCCCGGCGCTTGCTTAGGGAACCCGTCCTGGTATTCCCCTGTGAGATAACCCCGGCAGGGTATCCACAAGGTGAAAGCCAGGCATCCCGCCACGAGGGGCCGTTCTTAAACGATACCTAACGCCAGATGCGAGTAGTCCTCAGAGCAGCACGGGGGTAGGATCAAGGCATTGTTCTTGTACCGGTGACGTAAGTAACAGACTCCGACCTCGAGTCTTTAAAAACTTGGTCACGGGGGCAACCACAGATTACAAAAATAAGCTGTCAATTGACATAAGGGTGCGGTTTTGTTTTTCAGTCTACCGTGTTGAGTACCCTTCGCCTGCAAGCTCATGGGGCATTGAACACTTGTGGAAATAGTACGTATAACGCTATCACGATGATTTAAGGTTTTAACCGTTGTTTTTAACGTGAATAAGGGTCTCCAAAACTTCTCCCTTGACGGGCTGTTTGTTTGGTTGTGTTGAGTCGCTGTTGTATGTTTAATGAGATAAATCTCTGCCCTAATATCATTGGGGCTTCATAAGACAAATGTGGTGAATTTAACCACTCGTGTGAGGTTTATCAGACCTATTTATTTGATCATGAAAGGCACAATAATGGCTTCATCAGTGCGAGGTCAGTTTCTAATAATGTGCTCCTCGACTACATCCTAAAGTTTGTGCTAATACACAATGTGATGTGAAACATACATATTTATGTGGTGTTTTTCCTTTTCTCTCTTTTTCCCCAATTTCCATTACAGAGACTGCAATAGGTCAATATTTTTGGTATTCATTGTAATTTACCAAGCTTCACTTGGGCCAGCTCATGCCCTGAAGCCCAAACAGTCAGCCTATTTTTGCTGTTTGTTTGTAGGACGGTAGGCCTATTACTTTAGAACTCAGCAATAGGTAGTAGGGACCTCTATATCGTCCTGATGAGTAAGCAATAGGGGACTGCTTACGAAACATGTCGACTTGGTAGCAAGCTATTGCTCTACCTCAAAATCCCCTTCTTAATGTTCCCAGCTAGAGAAGTGAATAAAGTGTGTTTTTTCTACTAGCCAGGGAATTTTTAAACCTTTATACTCCTTTTTTTGCACTCACATGTTAGGTCCCTACACTTCACTGACCCCCTGCACCAACACATAGCCTTCTGTCACAAAATAAGTGCTCCCGCGTAGTTCGTTGGTCGCAGCACGCCCAGCCCCGCAAGAGGGACGGGAAGACCCCTATGATGAAGCATGACACTAAAGGACTTTTTAGTGTGCGAGGGGTATTTTAAAAAGCACATAGTGCTCTCATCTTTCTAGACCTAAGAGAGAGCCTAGTATTTTACTAGACACAAAACAATATAACCCAAAAATATTCACGGTACACATTGATAGAATCTCATTGTTTATATGATTTAAATCTCCACATATGATTAGAGAAGATGACCAGGAGGCAAGTTCTAAATTTAAGAAATTTAGCACCTCTGGATCGTCTACATTTGTAGCGTATATTGAGCAAATTGTCCATAATCTATTATTGATACTTAACTCCACTATTGCCCACCTGCCATATTGGTCAGCCTTACAGCGTTTAGAATATCCTAGACCTCTCCTTATTAAGATTGCCACTCCTTTTGTAGTTATTCCCTGCCATGTACAGGTTAGTAAATTCATTCCTAATTCATTGTACAGCTGTCTATCACTCCACATAATATGTGATTCTTGGATACAAAGGATATCGATCTTCATAGATTGAATCATATGCGCAGCAATCCCTCTTTTCTTTTTGTTATTTAAACCACATATATTCCAAGAGCATATTCATAATTTCTCCATCTTAATTGAAAGTTAAATCGAGTATCTTCATAGTATGTGTATTTCTATAACCATTTATCTTTATTTCCATCACCCTCGACCTCCATCTCTTTATTACAAAACAGTTTCAATTTATGCAACAAGATGTTTAGTTTAATAAGGAATCGAAAGAAAAAAATAAGAAAGTTGAACAAATCAAGCAAAATATTAGATTTTCTGACTTTGTTTCCACCCTCCTGACCCCCCCCAATACCACCACAGGCTCTGACTTAGCCAACCCTACCCCACCCTCACCCCCACCCAAACGGGACATAGGGACTCTCTAGTCCCTAAAAGTGATGACATGAGTTGCGCTGAATGGCTCGAGTCTCTTGACTCACCTCTATCCTTATTATTCATTATATACCAACCATTACACAAAAAAGATATGATTGTATTTCATCAAAGAGACATAAGAGCGCTGGTCGGTCTAAAAGTCAAAGAGCAAAAAACGAAGAGACAAAGTTGTAAAAATAACATAGTGAAAAAGTAACCCCGATCACAACATGATAAGGATTAAACCAATTGAACCCCCTTAGATCGTTTCAATATCTTGTCAAATATAATCTTCTCAGAAAGAGGCCAAGAGCTCTTTTGCAGCCTTTTCAGAGGTCAAAAAATAAGAGCGTTCTTTATATATTATTTTGAGTTTAGCAGGATTCAAAAGAAAAGCTTGAGCACTTTTAGCTTGGTAAAGAGGTATAAGCTGACGAAGTTGCCAGCGCAATTGGACAGTGGTATGGCAATAATCAGGCCGTACAAAAAATTCCACGCCCTTCCCCTTACGCTTCCTGTTAGGTCTTGCCAAATCATAAAGGGCCTCTCTTGCCAGAAAATTATTTAGAGAGATTAGAATCGCTCGTGGATTACGATTTGCATCTTGTCGAACATTCTTTTGAAATGGGAATCTGTGGGCTCTCTGAAGCTCCGTTTCCCATTTCCACTGACTTAGCTCAGGAAAGGCCTCCATAAATAACTCCGTCACATATTGACGAACATTAGTCCCCTCATTCCCCTCTTGTATATCTAGAATTCGGAGATTATTTCGACGTGACCTATTTTCTAAGTCCACGAGCTTCCAATTGATCTCTTCCTTTAATCCTTCCATTGCTGTTATATGAGTTTTTTGCTCAGCCACAGAGTCTTCAATTACTGATATCCTGTTTTCTGTTTCTGTTATTCTAGCAATAGTTTCATTGGATGCCTTGATTACTTTCCTTAGATTGTTTTGCACATTTCTCACTGCTCCTTGTAGCCGAAGATTCTCCGTTCTAGTTTCTTCCCTATGCTGGAGCATAACTTGGTATAGAACATCTAAAGTAATTTCTGGTGTCTCTGATTCACCTAAGGTTTGATCTTCCTGATAACGTAAACATTGATGTTGACAAAGAGGGGAGACCGTTACTAGCTTGCATAGTAAGCGTTGAGTTCTCATCGGCCCCCCACTCTGGTCTGCTTAATGAGTCTTCATTCTCAGATTCATCATCACTGACAATAGCGTTTCTTAAGTCTTGCCCGGAATCAGGTAGCGATGTTTCAGTGTCGCTCAGTTCTCTTTCTCCCTCTACACTATCAGAGTCTAGTGCTTGAGACAAGTCTGTCAAAGAATAGAAGTTTCCAGTGGAATCAATAGACTCTGTGTCTTCAATAGGGATTGAAGAGATTGGTTCTACTAGAGCTTCATTTGTGCTGTTAGAACCTGGAGCTATTTCAGTTAATGAGGTTGATAACGGTGCAGTTAATCCATTATTAACGCTGGTAGTTTTTAAATGCTGTTTATCCTGCATAATGTTTTGATTATTTAAGTTTTTTGATGGTGCTAAAAGTATTTTTTCAGAGACAGGAATCTTTTTTGTGAACATCCCTGGAACCTTGGGGATAGCTCCAAGCCTACATGTCCCAGAATTCACTTGGGTTGTATCGTCTGAAGACTGAGTACTCTGGATACCAGACAGAACAGCATACGCAGGGGGGGGGGGGGGTCTGAAACCGGCCTCTCAGGAGCATCTGCATTAGTATTCAAAACATTCCCATTTTCAGCCGCCCCCCCCTGCTGTTCTCTGACCTGAGTCCTGCGCTGCCGCTGTTGCTGCTCTCGTCTTTGGCTTTGGTTGTTTGGAAACCGCTCCGGTATTTGGATTTTTTTGGAGCCATTGTAGTCAAAACGGCTCTCCCCCGCCTCCGGTGTCTTTCCCTCGTTTTTCGTTCAGTTCTTGCTGTCTCCTGATCGTCCGCTCGATTTTCCCCCACCGGCTGTTCTCGCTGTTCGCTGGAGATCGACCTCTGATACTCTGCAGGTGAGCGCGGTGAGCGCGCTATCGATAGAGGCGGGTCAAGCCGTTATTTTCTATAAAAGTGAGCCGTGCTAGAGACCCGAGTTCAGTGCTGCTCACTCGGACGCTGCTGCGTCCACCATCTTGCCCCTCCAACCCGGTTCAGGAGCACTTGAGTACTTTGTTTTGCTCAGCTTCTCTCCTTTATTCACAGGACAAGCTAGGGACACCAGACGCACCACAGGAGGTGGAGCCAGCATTGTGGAGGGAAGGCCCAGCCCCTTACAGGTCCCAGGTGCAACTCCTCCCTCCCATCTACATGCAGATCTCCCTATTCACCACCGGGCAGACCCATCCTGGCTCCTGAGCCAACCACACCAGCCAGCCCCTGTCACTCACAAGCTAGACAGGCAATTTGCATCTCACAGAAATGCCAACTTCTAAAAGTGGCACTTCTCCACTAGACACAATAAATCTGCGCACACCATTGCACAGCATTCATCCTCACGAGTTCGCACATACCAAACTCTCCCCTGCACTCCTCTCACACCAGGAATGACCATGGACAAATATATCCCCCATGCATTCCTATGCGAGGGCAGGCCAATCTCACCACACGCACTCAGAGAGCGCAAGCACTAAACACTGGGCCACAGTGCTAAAGTAAGCAGAAACCTAAAATCACTACAATCAGGTCATATTAAAGGGCAAAAAGTTCAGGGGTGAACCTGCCAAAAGGGCCAAGTCCAACAGTAACACTCTATCAAAGCTGAAGTGACCCAGAAGGAGACAGTGGGTGCCCATCAGATAGGTTTCCTGAAGCATAAGCACATCAGGATGGACTCTTTTTGTGTATTTAAGAACGGCTGATTGCTTAATACAATCCAGCTTGCCGTTAACGTTCCAAGAAAGAAGCTTAACTTGAATCGGCAGGCTGAAAAGACAATAAAGGTGTCAACCTTACATGTTGATGCTGAAGGGTAGTGAGATTTAATCATGAGAAGAAAGTGTAGGACAGTATACTCAGACTTGAATGCATGGTATTTAAGAGATGTGTCAGTGAGATAGGTGGTCAAACTTAAAAGAATAAACAAAACAAACAAAAAAAACAGAACAGTTTCACCCCAGACTTCCACCCTGAAACATCTGTCACTCTAACCCCAAACATACCAACAGTCAACAGGGCCTAGAACAGTGTTGTTTTCATTGCTGGGTACGCTGCAGATGAGCTCCTCTACCATTGCTTCTTAGCGAGACATTTGTCTTCGGCGTGAGCTTCTGTGCTCGTGTGGCTGCCTTTTCTGCTAAGGCACTTCGTGCATGTCGGCAGCTCCTGTGAGATGTCAGAGAAATGAGATTTGGTTCACTTAGAAACGGGACCAATGCAGAAAACGTGTGTTGGCATTTGTGGTAATTGGAGATGGCTGCTTTGTGTAGCTCTGCAGGGGTTCCTTCTGTGGATCCGTTGTGCCTCTTGATTGATCAGGCTGTAGATTCAGCATTCAGGGCTAGGCAGTCATAAGGGCCTCCTGCAAAGATGCCAAGGCTTCATCTCATGGAGGACCTAGATTATCCAAATAAGAAGGAAGGAAGGCGGGGTCGATTTGTACAGAAGACTTAGCTCTCTAATTTTATCACCAATGTCTGGAGCAATCTGGGATTTCCTATTCCTGTTCTCATGAGATTGAGGAAGATTGTTTTACTCAATACCAGCTCTGTGAGCCAGGCTCTTTGTCGTTGCACAGTGCGGTCCGCAAAGTACCTTCACATGAATGAAGGGACATTGATAAATCTGCATTCGCTCTGTTTCTGAGCAAGCATTATGCGTTGGAGGGTTTTCCTGAAGAATACCCACATTCTGTCAATGTAGATGACCTGATGGCTGGTCTATCCTCACAAGGCATGGTGCTTTTGGATAACCCCTTTCTCTAAGACCCTGTGATTAAGGTGTTGGAAGGGGCAGTGAATGGGGCTTCCAGTATCTCAATCAAAGCAGTGGCCTGTACTATTTGCATGGTCCAATCCCTATTGAAGGATTGTAATGCTCTGGCACAAGAGATAAGTGAGGGGGTGGATATGACCTCCCTGCTGGCTTTGATGGAGCTCCAAGTTCGGTACTTGTCCAACGTATCTTTCGATAATTTGTGTTGGGCTGCACCAGTATCAGGGGCTCATTTTATTTTGCATCACCACATATTGTAGAAATCAAAACTCCTTCTCAGGGGTCTCACCAATACTTGGTCTTTTAAAGCTGCACAAAAGTTGGCACAGAAACTGAAATATCAAAAGACATATTTATTAAACTCAAATGAGTGAGACTACGTCACACAGAAGCCTTAGCAACTGAATGAGGCAGTCGGAAGAATGCAAAAACCTGGGGCTTTATATATGTTTTAGAGTTACATAGTAAGCATAAATGCAAGGGGCAGTCCTGGCTCATGTGAGCATACAAAAATGCTTAATATGGACATGCAAGTTCTACTTGCTCAACCAAGTGGGAGGAGCTGACAGTTTTCAGAAAGTAGTAAACACATTCCTATCTGAAACTAATCAGTAACAGCTGCAGACCCTACAGGGCATGTCTGGGCATGCGTTACAGTGGAGGAGGCTAAATATATCCTGTTACTGGGCAGACTTCAGGCACAGTTAACAGGAAGGTAGGACAAAGAACATGGTAACACATTGCAGCACATGGCAGACAAGATGGCTGCCAGAAATACAAAATGGCTTTCACAAAGCAGATAAGATAACTTCTAAATACAAGATGGCTTCTGCTAACGCTAACCCATTGCTGCCAATTTACGACAGACGGCCGTTTTAGCGTTAGCTGAAGACATTCCTATGATCCAGTAGGAACATAGAAAACATGTGCTCATTAATTTTCATAATTTTATCAATTTCCTAATTCATTGCTAGGTGAGCATTTTCCATTCACCAAGGAAGAAATATGTTTTTATACCTAAACCTATTTAGGTATTCCCTCTAGCGGAGCCAGCTAATTTTAATTCACATCTCATTATGGTACCTTCCAAAAAGCAACACATTCTTTGATGTGAGCTTGAAACAGGCATGCCAAAAAAATATTGCAGAATATACAATATTATACCCAAAGTAGTGCTTAAAGTACTCTTCATACGTGCACCGTTCAAATTTCATACAAAGTAGAGAAACGTCTCCTCATTACCTGCCTACACAAATTGCAATTTGCATATCTTACACATACACATACAAATACACATATGACTAGTCATCACATTCCAAATTGCCACAATAAGCGTATTCTAAAACTGCCTTGCCACTCACAGGTTTCAAAAGCTCACAGCAAGTACCGTACAACAGTTCTTACCACTCCCAGAGCGTCCAGGTTCTAACTGCCAAGTTCTGAATGACCTAACGGTCTTTTTTAGAATACTCACGCCAAAACTGTTCTCAGTCAGGGGTGACATCATGTGGTGGATCAAAATCAGGAAGATCAGAAACATACTGGGCTTCAGAGATAAAGAATCCCCAGAATCTCCATGCACAGAGTACCTCCTTAGTAGAAACTTGTCTTGTCCTCCTCCGTAGATTTCTGTCTCCTGACAAGATCACTCCTTCAGAAAACCACCTCTCTGATGAGTCCCACGTTGGCGCGCCATTTGTAGAAATCAAAACTCCTTCTCAGGGGTCTCACCAATACTTGGTCTTTTAAAGCTGCACAAAAGTTGGCACAGAAACTGAAATATCAAAAGACATAATTATTAAACTCAATTGAGTGAGACTACGTCACACAGAAGCCTTAGCAACTGAATGAGGCAGTCTGAAGCATGCAGAAACCTGGGGCTTTATATATGTTTTAGAGTTACATAGTAAGCATAAATGCAAGGGGCAGTCCTGGCTCATGTGAGCATACAAAAATGCCTAATATGGACATGCAAGTTCTACATGCTCAACCAAGTGGGAGGAGCTAACAGTTTTCAGAAAGTAGTAAACACATTCCTATCTGAAACTAATCAGTAACAGCTGCAGACCCTACCGGGCATGTCTGAGCATGCGTGAAAGGGGAGGAGGCTAAATATATCCTGTTACTGGGCAGACTTCAGGCGCAGTTAACAGGAAGGTAGGACAAAGCACAAGGTGAGCACATTGCAGCACATGGCAGACAAGATGGCTGCCAGAAATACAAAATGGCTTTCACAAAGCAGCTAAGATAACTTCTAAATACAAGATAGCTTCTGCTAACGCTAACCCATTGCTCCCAATTTACGACATAATGTGGGCATGGAAGACTGATGCTTTGCAAAAGGCTGTCCTTTTGAATTTGCCTTTCAAGAATTCTAAGGGTCTTCGGTCCCAACTTGTGGAAATGATAAGGCCGTCATAGGAAGCTGTTTGCTCTCATAAATCCGGGGAAGAGATTTTGGATATCATCCTGCCTTTGCTCATTCGTAGGCTTGAGGTTCTAGCCAGTCCTTTTGAGGCAGGGGTTGTGGTTGGGAGGGGGGCCTGAATGACAAAAATCATGGTCTCAGTCATTTGTTGTTTCAACCATTCCTTCTCCAAAGGAATGACTATCCATTCCTTCAGGCAGGTGGTTGGCGTGGCTTCTTCTGTCACCAGTGGCGGACAATATCAGATGCCTGGGCAGTTTGTACAGTGTCACCAGGTTACTGGATCGGATCTTCATCTTGCTCACCTCAAGTTTTCAAGGAAACACCTCTGCCTTGGACCCCGTGAAGCAAGCAGCTTTGCTGGACGGTACTCACTTTCTTTTGGAGAGGGCAGCGATTATCAAGGTTCCTCCACAGGAAAGGGATCTGGGTTATTCCTCCATTCTTTTTCTCATGCAGACAACCTCAGGCAACTAGCATCCAGTTTTAGTTCGAAAGGAAGTGAATGTGCACATTCCACACAAACACTTCAACATGGTAACTTTACAGTCATCAGGGAAGCTTCCTGGCATTCCTAGACCTGATGGACGTGTACCTGAATGTTACAATCCAACTGGTGAATTAGAGGTCTTTTCATTTTGCAGTGGATATGAGGCATTACTAATTCCGTGTACTTCTTTTTGGCTTTTCATCAGAGCATTACCGTCAAGGCTTTTTGCGAAACTCTTGGCTCCCCGATAGGTTGCCTTAATTCTCGAGGAATTTAAGTTTACCTTTACCTGGATGATTGGCTAATTATTTCTCCTTCCTTTTCTTACGCAGTGGTGGAGGGTGATACAAGTCTGCTGGTCCAATCAACTTGAAGAAGTCTTCTCTACAGCCCTCCCAGTCCCTGAAGTTCATAATGGGTGCTCTTTGGGATGAATTTGGGGATGGTGCTCCTTTTTCCCAAGAGACAATTGACCCAAATCCAACATCTCTCTTGAGTTTCTATCTCAACCTCAGGTTTCTGCACATCTTTGGCTGCGTGGTAATAGGGAGATGGCCTCCACTCTGCAAACTCTTCCCTGGGCTCTTCTCTATTTCAATCCCCTCATGCATTACCTTCTCAATCACTGGGATCCGGCTTCTCAGGAAAATTAATCTCTAAGTCCATTCCTGTAACCTCAGAGATTCTGGAGCAGGAGAACTGCTTATGTGTAAGGAATTGGACGGGAAGTTGGACAAGGAGGTAATGACAGTTGGTACCATTTTTACAGATTCTAAATGGCCTCCCTATTTAAAGGTACTGAATAAGCAAATTCTCAGCACATCTCATCAAGTGTTTGCTATGTAACAAATGTTTTCAGTCGGTGTAGTATAGTCCTACAAAGAGCTGCTAGCTAGATCACAGCCTCTTTCGTCTGGTGTGAATAGCATATCCTTTCCCATTTTTCACGCCATATCGTGGCTCGAGTATCTCATCTAATGCTATTGGGTGTTTTGGTGGATCTGTTCACCTAATAAGTGCTTTGCTCAGTTGCATTGTAAGAGCTTCATTGTTTTTTGCAAGTGGCTTGGGCTATTAGATTGAGGCAAACGCCATCTTAAAAAGAAGGCTTCTAACATTGAAAGCAACACATTTCTTGCTATATACAAACACTTACTTAAACTTTCTTGTAAATGTGTAATTAATGGCACTTTAATACTTTGGGCCCATTATGATGTCGGGCGGATTGCCCCCGCCAGGCTGGCGGTAGCCACTGCCGGCCTGGTGGGGGCAATCCACCTGTCATCATATCCAGAATTCCCCCCGCCATATTAGAATGGCGGGGGGACCGCGTGGAAGGAAAGACCGTCAGCCACTTTTCCGCCCCGGTCGCCTTGCGGCCGGGTGGAAATAGATTAATATGGTGGCGGTGTCTATGAGACACCGCCAGCCATATTAGGATGCCCTTCCTGACATGCTTTTCTGTGGCTGCAATGCCGCCAGGGGAAGGCATGCGGAGACTCCCTGTGGGGGCCCGTTGCAGGCCCCCTGGGAGTCAGTGGGGTGGGTGGTGCACATGGGGGGTACCTATGGTACCCCCCGCATTTCAAAGTGCAACATGGCAAGCACTGCGCGGTGACTGTCATGTTGTGCTTTGAAATGCACAACGTGCATTTTTACCATTGCGGCAGGCGGCGCGTTCTGCACCGCCGCCGCAATGGTAAAAATACAGGATGCGCCCCCCTGTGTGACGGGCGCATCCTAATGCTCAAGGCGGGACTGGCGCTCCTATGGTGGGCAGTCCCGTTTTGCCCGAGGATGGCAGGCAGGCAAAGTCCGCCCGCCCGCCCGCCGCCATCCTAATGGGGGCCTTTATGTTTCAACGAAAATACTTATAGTAAACCTTTGGGAATTTTTTTGTTGAATGTTGGAATATTTCTATGATGTTTTATTCCATTTTAATGTGCGGCCTATTCAGAGCATATGCATGACAAACTTAAAATGGTCAACAAAGTCTCAAGGCTTCATTAACCTCTATGCTTTCCAAGCACTTTCAAGACATGCAATCCAATTTTTGGCAAGACTAGAAAGTACATTTTTTCCATATCCTCAATTTTTTCCTCCTCTTTGTTCAGTTCACCTCCTTTCTCCACCTTCCTTTGTTTCTCCTCTTTTGCTTCCAGCCTGGTGTTGAGGGTCACGGCACCCAGCTACCTGTACATAGATTTTCAGATCAGGTGCAGCATTTTCTTTTAATTATATATATATTTTCATTTTTCAATATACTGTCTCAAAGGAAGTGCAAAGCTGAGTTGTTCTTCTTGCAGGGATTCTAGCTTATGATGCTCACATTAAACACTCGTACAAAGAGCAATGTTCGTGTTTCCAGATCATACTGGCCATTAGATAAACAATTACTTGGTAAACAATTGCTTTTAGATGCGTTCTTACGCTTGATTCACAAAGGTAATCTTACACTTTTGTGTAAGATGACTCTTTTTCGGTATTCGCATACTACGATTTGACAGTGAGGGATCACTGACACAATATCGATGTCAAAAATATCGATATACAAAAATATTGAGTTAAAAATATCGAATCAAAAATATCAATGTAAAAAATATAGATAGTCAAAATATCGACCTTTTTAAATAGTTAAAAGTAATTTAAAAGTAATAAAATAATAAATATAACAAACTTAAAAATACTTAAAATACTTAAATAGCATTACAACTAATAGATAATTAATACATTTAAAAAATAATTAAAAAACAAATAATACATACATATATATATATATACATTACCTACTGGCGTTCGCCAGTAGGTATATATAGTTAGGATTATTTGTCTATGGAACTTTTGAAAATTCTATGTCTAATAACTTTGGCGTTTGTGGACGGAATCGGCTGAAATTTTCAGGAAAATGGCACATTTTGTTTCTGAGCAGCCCCTAAAAAATTTGGGGGGGTTTCGTCAAGGGGGAGCCGAGAAAAAAGGGGGGTCCCAAAACGCGTTTTTCCCATGTTAATTTCCATAGGGCCTTTGGCCTCACTTTTAGCTCGAACGGCTGAATGGATTTGCACGAAACTTGGCAAAATTGTAGGGACTGTTAGCCCGATGTGCCTTTGCTAGGTCTCAATATATGTGCTCCAGTGGATTTTGAGAAATTAACGTTCAAAACAAGATATATATCTGTAACAGCGCTCCACGCTGCGCTCCGGTCCGCTTACTTTTCGCGAAACGGAACTTTGCGATGCGAAGCTGATTGGCTCCCCGGTGTCTGTCAACATTCTAAACAGTCCGGAGCGGCCGCCATCTTATCTCTCGGTAGGATCGAGAGAGAAGAAGAGGTGAAAAACGAAGGGGGAATTTAATGAAAGGGAGAAAGGTATACCCCTCTTGACCCCCTAGGAATGTTATTGGGGTTATTAAAGGGTCCCGTGGGGAAAATAAAAAAAAAATTATTTTTCACGGTAGAAGCGCTTCACGGGCCGCGACAAGGTATACCCCTCTTGACCCCCTAGGAATGTTGTTGGGGTTATTAAAGGGTCCCGTGGGGAAAATAAAAAAAAAATTCTTTTTCACGGTAGAAGCGCTTCACGGGCCGCGAACTGGGCCGCAAACTGGTAGCGAAACGGGAATTCGCCATTTTGTGCTTCGTTTTAATTAAATTACTAGGTATAAGGGGGTGCGGGAGACGTATCCTAATCCCTTATGTTTTCTGAGGGTGGCTGAGGAGGCTCATATATGTCGATACATGTCTTCCAGCGGCTGTGCGTGAGCTTTTTTTTTTTTGCTGCGTGACGTCTGTTAACGTTCGATTCGATGGAAATCAGGAAGTGTTGACCGCCAATTTGTCAGTGCGATAAAATATTTTGTTATAAATGAATCCTTATTGATAAACATTGTCTGCGCCAGCTTGCTTTTTTTCCAATGCCACAATTTTGTCGTGCACGGCAGCCATTTTAGATGCCAGGCCGGTCCCAGGCTATCACCTAGCCCTGCGGATGTAGTTTATGGCCCCAGCTGTAGAGAATCCAGGCATGCCAACCCTCCAGATTCAGGCGTGAGACTACTGATTTCAGTGCTAGTCTCCCGCCTCCCGATTTCTGCAAGCAAAAACCCGGGGGCATATTACCAACAACTAGCGATAATTTTTGTCTCTAACTTGTTTAGAGACAAAAATTATCGCCGCACATCGGCGATTTTTATCGCAGATAAACCTTGCTATTAGCAAGGTTTATCGCAAATGCGATAAAAAACGGCCGCAATGCATGAATATCGCTGAAAAGTCAGCGATATTCATGCATTATCGAGCAAATGCTCTTAGCCATGTTATCCACCTCCCATTGGATAACATGGCTAAGAACTGCTCAGGTCAGGTGTTAGCTTTTGGAGATATTCGCGCTTAGCGCGAATATCTCCAAAAGTTGGTAATAGGAGATAGCGATGTTAGGGACTGTTTCCAGTCGCTAACATCTTGGCACGCCCACTTTGCATGTCATTAGTGATAAATATCACTGACATGCAAAGCGGGGCCCAAGATGGTCGCTATCTCCTTTTAGCTGTCACTAACTGGTGTTAGCGACAGCTTGGTAATAGGGAGATAATTTTATCTCCGCTTTCTTGGCTTTTAAAGCCAAAAAAGCGGAGATAAACCCCCTTGATAATATGCCCCACGATTCCTCGGGGGTTTTAGCTGACAAGGCTTGGTATTGTGTTACGTGGTAATTTTTCCGGGAAACGTCAGAGGGTCGATGCAGGGGTTCTAGAAGGGGTGATAAACCATTTAAGCCTCATGAACAAGCGCATGGTCTTTTAAAGATCTGTGAAGTACTAGGGGCGGCGGTGTGTGTGTGTCCTCTTTCAGGAGCGGGCGGGGGGGGCACTGCCAGCAACTTGCCAGGCCAGGCAGTGTTCAACACTTGCATCACCCTTTCTCTGCCTGCTATTGCGCTCCATGCTTCGGAAAGGTAAGAAAAAGAACGTGCATTTGAGTTTGAAATGTCCGATCCTGTAGCAGTACACTTGCAAAGCCCACACATGACAATAACCCGATTCAAGGCCCCATTCACCCGATTTTTTAAAAATATATAGCACTCCAACAAAGTGGGATTATAAAACTTTATTAACTTTTAAATATAACGAACGGAACAAAAACTGTAACAAACATTTAAACATTTTTGACAAAAAAAAGCAACAATGGTCAGAAGCTGTCTTTTGTGCGAATAGTCCCAAGGCAGCACAACGTGCTGAGTTCTGGACGGCACCCAGGTGATGTCACCTGGGTGCCGCACTGGTTTTTGGGATCCTACAATGCAGCTCAGAAAAACAGCGTGGGGCGTCCCGGGTGGTGCGGGGGGAGGCCTCGTCAGTAGCGGTCTGTTGTGCGAATAGTCCCAAGGCAGCAGAACGCGCTCAGATGTGGATGGCACCCAGGTGATGTCCAGTAAACTGCCGCACTGGTTTTGGTATCCTACAATGCTGCTCCGAAAATTGGCGTGGGGCGGCCCGGGGGGGGCGTGGGGGAGGCGGCGTGAACGGGCCTCCCCAGGTGGCGGCCATCCAGCTGAGTTGCGCCCGCTCTTGCGGCTACAGCGTCTCGCTCACCATGTAGTTGAGTTGCTCCCATTCTTGCAGTGCAGCGATAGGCGGCTGCCACAGGACTCTTAAAATGGCGGCCGGCTCTTCAGTTTTGGGCCTGGTCCACTAAAATGGCCCTGGGACACCTTGGAACTTGGACGCTTGCCTGCTAGGGCTTGGGCTCCATTCTCGAAAGCGTCCCCTCAGCCGTGAAGATTCTACAAAAGTCTTGGGGGCCCTCGACTCCTGCAGGCTTCCGGTGGGGAGCGGCTGCCATGATTGCTCGCGGAATGACCACGACGGAGCCACGAGATGGTGGTGCTCTCATGGTGACGCCAGCTTCAGTCTGAATCATCCAGAAACAAGGTGGGGCTTTCATCGTTTGGGAAAAAAAAATGTTCTAAACCAATGAAAAGTGTTATTTTTAGGTCATATGACCAAGCCTTCCATCTTTAGGAAACCAAAAGTAAAATGAACCAATGAAAAGTTTTATAAACAAGTCACATTACCTGTTATGCGGCATAGGGCTACAAAAAGCGTAGAAAATCCGTTGGCACATGAGGCGGCGTCAGTAGCGGACCGGTTGCGAATAGGCCAAAGGCAGCACAACGCGCCGAGATCCGGATGGCACCGAGTTAGTGTCCAGCAAGTTGCTGCACTGGTGTGGCTATCCTACAATGCTGCGCCGAAAGTCGGCGTGGGGCGCCCCATTGGCCTGTGAGGTCGCGTCAGTCAGTGGGGGCTGTGCGTCTCCCCCAAGATGGAGGCTACTCGGCTGCAGTGCGGCGCCCCTTATCTTTTCACTCGCCGTCCAACTGAGTTGCGTCCGCACTTGCGGCTACAGTAGGCCGAAGGCAGCACAACGCGCCGAGATCCGGATGGCACCGAGGTGGTGTCCAGCAAATTGCCGTACTGGTGTGGCCATCCTACAATGCTGCGCCGAAAGACGGCGTGTCCAGCTGAGTTTCGGTCACTCTTGCGGTACAGTGACTCGAACGCGCCGAGATCCGGATGGCACCGAGGTTGTGTCCAGCAAGTTGCCGCACTGGTGTGGCCATCCTACAATGCTGCGCCGAAAGTCAAATGAAATCAAGTGAGAGGCCTAATTTCACTTGTGTGTGTTGTCGACGCACTTATTATAAGAATCAGACTAAGTTGAAGACTGTCTGAAGCTTATTTGCACCTGCTGCAGCTTCACTATTGCCCTGGTGTGGCCAAAGATCGCCCATGACATAGGCGGCTGGCTCCCGAGGTCCGGCGGAACTTTTTTCCTTTTCCTTTCTGCTTCTTGTCCCACAATCCGTTTCACCTGAAGACACAACCAGGTCCCTGAATGTGTGCAGGGGGACGCTATTGATTGAATGAAAATGGCGGCTTGACACAAAGCTGACTCAAGCGTTGCTGTTGATGCTATACAGACAAAAATTGGTTTTCAGTTTGTACATTCTTCAGAATTTTTTTTTCCATCCAAGGCTGATTGAGAGTTTGTAGAAAAATGGCTTCAGATTTTCCACATATTACTCTTCAACATTCTTCCTAAATGTAACAATGTGAGACTCACTAGGAGAATGGCTGTTTATCTTTCCTTTCAAAATGCTGCCAACAATATTTTCTGAATGGAAGACACCATCTTGTAGCATAAAGGGCCGAAAGGGGTTCTGGTCTGGCCGATGGTTGGTGGAGACATTTTGACTATATCTTGGACCTGCCCGGCCTCGCCCAAAATGGCGCCGGTATAAATGGGACTCGTAACTCCTTGTTGTGTACTGGTTGAACAACGTTGATATCACGAGATATGAATGCAGTTTTGATGCTCATGGCGGGCGGGGACGAGAATTGATTGAATATTTCGACATCCCTATTGATATTAAGTTCTGATGTGTTATTGATTACTGTACTATTGAAAGTTCGAATTAACGTCACCCATGGTACTTGCACGCAAATGTATATCTAGATAACTTTTTTGTAAGTGGCCCTGTCGTATTTTAATTACAAAATGTACGTCCACCGATTCCGCAACTGTTAGACACCTTAGTTCTTGCAACCTAATGGCTCGTTCGTTACGTTCCTCTATAATGTAAATGTCTCCTCATCATATACGATTTCAGTTTGCTCCGTGGCCGGCCCACGTGGTTATAGGCCCGTATTTGTATACTGACATTTTCACAATAAAGGTTTTTAAAACAAAACATGGTAGTAGTATTTACATTGGTAAAGTTTTTACTTTTAGTCACTGTTTTAGAATCAGTAAAAGGCAAGTGAAATAAAGCAGTCCAATTACATGACGGATAAAAGGTATAATATGTAGGAACGCAGTAAAGATAAATGGTCAAGGGCAGTTGTGTTTTCCACTCCTGCAACATAAAGTGATCGATAAGAATCTGATAATCAGGCGTATCGGCGAGTAAGACAGCAGGCCGAGTCTCTTTTACTCAACGGCTCCGTCATGGAACGAAGAAACGCCCTTTTTCTCGAAAAAGGAATATATTTTACTTGCAGGACAGTTGTAAATTTTCCGGGAAAGTACATTAGCCTGGAATATTATAACATATATGTTATTAAAAAAAAGTTCGAAATCAATAAAAAGCGTATTTTTTAGGTCATATGACCAAGCTTTTCATTATTAAAATAACAAAAGTAAAATGAACCAATAAAAAGTTTTATTAACAAGTCACATGACCTGTTATGCTTACGTTACGCGCTGCGCGCCACGCCCCGGATCACTTCCGGGTGCGCTAACGCGGCGTGTCATATAACGCATTACGCGACAACGTAGGTCAAGAATATAGTCAAAATGTCTCCACCAACCAGCGTTCGGAACACAACCCCTTTCAGCAGTCCAAAAAGTTCTGTAAAATGACAACAGAGGGGACAGGCAACAAGAACCATCAGTCAAAGAGGGGAGGGCAAGTTCTTCTCTACCGGGTCATGTTGGGGCGCTACCAGAACTGATCGAATTGGTAGTCTACAGTGTTTCTGGATGTTTCAGACTAAAGCTGGCATCAGCATGAGAGCACTACCATCTCGTAGCTCCGTCGTGGCCATTCCACGAGCAGACATGGCAACCGCTCCCCACCAGAAGCCTGCGGGAGTCGGGGGCCCCCAAGACTTTTGTAGAATCTTCACGGCTGAGGGGACGCTTTCGAGAATGGGACCCAAGCCCTATCAGGGAAGCGTCCGAGTTCCAAGGTGTCCCAGGGCCATTTTAGTGGACCACGCCCAAATCTGAAGATCCGGCCGCCATTTTGAAAGTCCTGTGACAGTCGCCTATCGTTGCATCGCAAGAGCGGGAGCAACTCAACTACATGGTGAGCGAGACGCTGTAGTCGCAAGAGCGGGCAGTAAACAGCTGAATGGCGGAAGAGGCACAGTGTAGCAAAAGCGGGCGGAATGGCAACTAAAACGGTAAAGGGGAGCCCCACTACAGCGTGTCTTCAGGTCAAACGGATTGTGGGACAAGGTCCAGAATAGAAGAGTCATCAAAAGGCAAAAAGTTCCGCCGGACCCCGGGAGCCGGCCGCCTATGTCGGGGGCGATCTCAGGCTAAACCGGTGCTATAAGACTTGGGGAGGGGGTCGGAGCCAAGCGTCTTCTCCGAGTCCGTGCCATCACACCTCCCCTCGGGGGCCTCCGTCAAGCGGTTTAGGGAGGTACCATATCACATTGTTTTCAAATGCAGTCAGGTCCACAAACGACACTCACTTACTTTGAGAATAGTGAAGCTGCAGTAGGTGGAAATAAGCTTCAGACAGTGTTACAAGCGCTGCTCAGAACTCTGAACTATGGCACCCAACATCCAGAACTTATGCCATTTGAGAATGGCAGTGACATTGAAGCAACTCAGGGACCAAAACCATTAACGTACTTTCACGTATGAAAATCTTACTTGGGGAGGGGGCAGGAGCGAAGCGCCACCTCCCAGTCCGCGCCACCACACCGTATGTTGAAAATCTGAAGCCATCGTTCTACAAACTCAACCAACCTTGGATGGAAAAATCTAGAAAAATGTACAAACTGAAAACCAGTTTTGGTCTGCATAGCATCAGTAGCAACGCTTGCTATCAGAGTGCATGAGTTTCATGCTCGATCGATTGAGCTAGCCGGATCGGGCAATAAAAAGTATAAAATAGTTATGTAAATAGTTATTTAATAAAATGTTTTACCCTGTTTCTTTGCTGGTGTGTTGTCTATATTTTTAATATTTGCATAGGGATTGTCGTTATTTTGGGCGGGGTGGGTGACGGAGCCGAGCTGTCTTGAAGCCCTCATGGTGTGGAGCTCAGTTCATCTCACTATTTTCGTATTTCTCATGAAGGGTTGTTCCTAATATTTCTATTTTAGCGAGGTCAAAAAGAGATCCAATTAGTGGCCTACTGATTTTGCTCGATTAATTTTATTTTTTTACACGATTTTTCACTATCTGCAAAGACTAAACAGAGTATTGCGACTTTGTGCTTGTTTGTAAATAGAGAATGAACCAAAGAGAATCAATTGTAAAACAGTAAATGCTTGGATAACAATCAATCAAATGGAGAGACAAGCAGGCACGACGGATTACAACGGGGGTAAAGGCCTGCGTTAACTACTCTTCACTATCTGCAAAGAGAGAGTACTACTAAGAGAAAAGAGGAGAGTGGGGCAGTGTTCAAAGCACATCAGCGTGCATAAACACGAAAAAGTTTTTACCTATCACGTACTTGACATTTTACAGCTTTTGATATTTGCTATTAAAAACCAATGAAATTCACTGAAAAAAACATAGGTTATAGGCCATATATAGTTAGGAATTTGCATTTACAAAACCTTGAAAATTCACTGAAAAAACCATTGGTTATAGACCATATATAGTTAGGGATTAGCCTTTTCAAAACCTTATTTTACTCACACAAAACCATTGAAATTTCATATATAGTTAGTTCCACTAACTATATATCGCGCACCCGCAATCCACTGCTGATGATGTCACATATTACATCATTCATGACATGGTTAGTGACATCACTGATGACATCACTGATGACATCTCAAATGACATCACTGATGACATCTCAAATGACATCACTGATGACATCTCAAATGACATCACTGATAAAATCACTGATAACATCTCATTTGACATGACTGATCACATCACTGATGATATCATTCATGTGATAATACCATGAACCTCTTCAGACTCTAATATAACCTTAGATACAATCAGTGTAAACAGACAGTCACAGACTGTCACTCATCCATGGAGTTACTCACACACCTAGTCGGTTATGCAAAAAATCAATCACACCTCCATTTTCTCAACTATACAGTTATACACACCTTACTTATTCAAACATATACTAACACATATTTACTTTATTCTCTTATACAATCCCTGATACATGTTCACAATGATCCATACAGCCACTCACACATTCACTGGCTCTTATGCACAGTTATTTATATATGTCAACTCTCACATGTACTGTGTTTTACATATGTACTTACTTTGACATGTAGCACTGAGATATCCATTCACTCACTAATACACTCATGCACAGTCAACCGCCCATACAGCTGTTTCCACATGCACTTTTGAACCCATACATATAGTGAATCAACTACTCACACATCTATGTACAGAGTCACACACCTCCCAGCCACCCATACACACACACTCAGTTTCCCATACAAATACTTGGACAACCAATGAATAACCCATTCAGTTACTCATATAGCTACTGATCAACATATGCAGCAGTTTGTAGAACAACAGATATAATGATGCACAAATTAAAACAGTTTAGTCACTAACCCATGCACTCACTGAGACACATTTAATCACTCACTCATACAGTCAGTCATGCACCTACTAAATCCTTCATCCAGACACTTATACATCCACTCATTCTTCAATATGTAAGACATATTTTAACTTTACAGAAACATACAGTCACTGGATGTTGTCATCAGTGATGTCATCAGTGATGTCATTTGAGATGTCATCAGTGATGTCATCAGTGATGTCACTAACCATGTCATGAATGATGTAATATGTGACATCATCAGCAGTGGATTGCGGGTGCGCGATATATAGTTAGTGGAACTAACTATATATGAAATTTCAATGGTTTTGTGTGAGTAAAATAAGGCTTTGAAAAGGCTAATCCCTAACTATATATGGTCTATAACCAATGGTTTTTTCAGTGAATATATATATATACATACATACATATATATACACATACATATATATATTTATATATATATATATATATATATATATATATATATATATATATATATATATATATATACATATATACATATATACATACATAGTATTAATAATAAAATATACAATATTTTTATCATAGGATAGCGTAGCAGTAAACATTACTATTCCCACTCCAGTGAGGGCAACAGTAGGGAAAGCGTTGGATAGCGGGAGGGTAAGAATTACTATTCCCACTCCATAGAGTGCAACAGTAGGGAAAGCATTGGATAGCATAGGGGTAAAAATGACTATTCCCACTCCAGAGAGTGCAACAGTAGGGAAAGCGTTGGATAGCGTAGGGGTAAAAATTACTATTCCCACTCCAGAGAGTGCAACAGTAGGGAAAGCGTTTTATAGCGTAGGCATAAAAATTACTATTTCCACTCCAGGGAGCACAACAGTAGGGAAAACGTTGGATAGCGGGAGGGTAAAAATTACTATTCCCACTCCAGAGAGTGCAACAGTAGGGAAAGCGTTGGGTAGCGGGAGGGTAAAAATTTCTATTCCCACTCCAATGAGTGCAACAGTAGGGAAAAAGTTGATAGCGTAGGGGTAAAAATTACTACTCCCACTTCAGTAAGTGCAATAGTAGGGAAAGCGTTGGAAAGCGTAGGGGTAAAAAATGACTATTCCCACTCCAGAGAGTGCAATAGTAGGGAACATAAATACTTCATATATGAATGAAAATTAATTAAATATTAATACCAATTTTTTTTAATAAATAATAGTTTTTTATATAAATTATTCAATTACCAATTAATAATTATTTAAAAATTAATTCAAAATAATTCCCAATAAATAAATTAACATATTTAATACATTTTTATTACATTAGTTCCCACCCTATTCCCCTACAAACTCAGAACCCGCGACAGAAAATAAATTAATATAATTAACATAATTATCAATTAACCAATTAATTAAAATGAATTACCAATTAAATTTTAATTGATTACCAATTAATAATTAATTAACAATTAATTCAAAATAAATACCAATAAATAAATTAACCTATTTAATTAATTATAATTAAATTACTTCCCACCATATTCCTCTATAAACCCATAACCCTCTACAGAAAATAAGTTAATATAATTAACATAATTATCAATTAATCAATTAATTAAAATGAATTACCAAATACATTTTAATTAATTACCAATTAATAATTAAATAACAATTAATTCAAAATAAATACCAATAAATAAATTAACATATTTATTTAAATTACTTTCCACCCTATTCCCCTATAAACCCACAACCCGCTACCGATTTATATTACCCAAAAATAAAATGTATTAAAATAAATTATAAAATAAATATACACTTTTCACACATATAGTAACATAAAAAACACTTTAAAAATTTGATGTTAACTTACTTACCTCTAATTCGATATTTTTGTTGTCTTTATTCTGTCCATTCGATATTTTGTCAATTCTATATTTTGGAATCGATATTAATGCTATTCTAGTCGATATTTTTGTAGTCTGTATTCTGTCCAGTATATAATTTGTCCATTCTATATTTTTTAATCGATATTATTGTAATTCGAAATAAAAAATTCGATATTTTGACTGTATACCTTTTTATATATGGAACTTAGTATTAAATCGTAGTTTGTAAATCAGGCCTCATGTGTTCCTCCTGCAGACTTGAGGCTGCTTCTTGCTTCTCTGTGGTATTTTTTTTTCACAATAGTATGGAATCGTGTTTCCCCCACCCCGAAAAACAGTATATTTAAGCACTGACCAACTCCTTTTTGCATCTGTCCTCCATCAATGTGGATTTGGATTATTTCATGTAACTAAAAGCATAGTGTAAAATGAATTTAAAGTATTAAAACTGATCCTTTCTAGCATCCCCAGCAGGGCATATTATGTCAGTGGCAAGCTTTTAAGCACCTACAACGTCTTTGTCATCGATTCGGTTGCTTTTTGTCCTTTAACTGGGTTGGTATAATTAATAATTATTATTCAGTTGTAATTAATATCTTGCTATTGCCTATTTCTTACATTTTGCCTTGGATGCAGTAAATTGCATACTCATCCATACACAAGCATGCACAAATGCACACTTGTGCATTTTTGTTTACAAGAGTTAGTATATTACATGCAGACCTCCTGGTTTTTCCAATGTATGTTTAATTTGCATGAGGAGGAAACTGGGCTGAAAAAAACACAGACATTTTCTCCACAAGTGAACCTGAGAAATGGATGTAATCCATACTTTATTAACCTTGTGTTATTTTTCTTCCTGACAAAGAGAGTTACTGGGAGAATTACACAGAATGCCCACAAATCCAACAGTGTGCGTGGCTCATGCTGTTCGCGTAGGCCAACCTTTTGCTCGGGTTGTCACGATGTCAATGGCTGCACTTAATCTAACCACTAACCTCTGAAAGATGTCAGCAGGAACGATGGAATGCCGCAAATCCCCCCTTCTTCTCCAGGATGCACCCACACACAGAGTGAAGGTAACACCACTATGTGTCCATGCACCCCTGGGAAAAGGGAAGTGGATAAAATAAGAAACTGCTGCCAAAAGAGACGTCTCCTTCTTTCTTGTTTCTGTTGTATCTAGTAGGCCCTCACAGAAGCCCTAGGAGTCGTCTACCACAGAGTAACTGCAGGTAAGGTGGAGAAAAGAAGCCGTAGGTTAGGAAGGTCTGAAAACACGTTTATCATCATCAAGTGTTAATAGTCTCGCACTACTTAGAAACATCACATGGCATTAATCCTGATAAATCAAGAACCCTACTTACTCGAAGGATAGTTATCCCAGTAAACTGAAGACAAATATAGAAACACAAGCACAGCAGTGCTGTATCAGTCTCCACATTTTGTGAAATGAAATAACTAAACCAGGAAGTAGCGCTCCTGCGCAATATGCAAGAAGCAAAATCAGCAAAGAACTAAATCAGCAAGGCTTGTATAGTAAGAACTAAAAGCAGCAAGGCAGTAAGAGCAGGCACCCGCAATCAGCAACGCATTAAGAGGAAGAATCCAAAATCAGCAAGGCATGGGAATAGAACAAAATCAGCAAGGCAGTAGTAATAAGCACCAAAATCAGCAAGGCGTAGGAATAGAACACAAAGGGTCTGATTCCGATCCAGGAAAAATGCTGTACAAACCGTGGTATGGAGCGTTTTCTCCTTACAACTCGTACTTGTGAGGAGGCCCCTACAACCTAGGAAGTACGATCCGCACAAATAGACGCACTCCATACAAATTGTAAAAAAGACCATACAACTCGTATATACAAGCGATTCCGATTCAGATTTCTCTGTACGCGACGTTCCCATGTATTCCCGGCAGCAGTTTACAACCCGGCAAGTACGATTCGTACAAACGGCATGTGGTACGGCTCTTTTTTTATAAGAGCCAAAAAGTGCGGAAAAAGCCTTGTACGCCCCTAAAACAGTACGAGACAGACCCCCCCCATGTACGCGCCGTACACCCCATGAATACAGGGGTACGGTGCGTATGCACAGTGCGTACGGATGACACAGAAAGTGGGGTACGGTGCGTACATACGCGATGAAGGGGTACTGGTCGTGTACGCACCGTACAAGCACCGTACCCCAAAATCACCTGTGTACGAACCGTACCCCAAAATCGCGTATGTACGCACCGTACCCCAAAATCGGCCGTGTACACACTGTACCCCAAAATCGCGCATGTATGCACCATACCCCAAAATGGCCCGTGTACGCACCGTACCCCAAAATCACGTATGTATGGTGTGTAAATGCGCGATGTTGGGGTACAGTGCGTACACAGGCGATTTTGGGGTATGTTGCATACATACGCGATTTTGGGGTACGGTGCGTACATACACGATTTTGGGGTACGGTGCGTACATGGGCGATTTTGGAGTACGGTGCGTACATACACTATTTTGGGGTACGGTGCGTACATGGGCGATTTTGGGGTACGGTGCGTACATACGTGATTTTGGGATACAGTGCGTACACGGGCGATTTTGGGGTACGGTGCGTACACGGGCGATTTTGGGGTACGGTGCGTACATATGCGATTTTGGTGTACGCACCATACACATGCCTCGCATGTGGGGGGACCCCTGTATGCCTCATACCTCTATACGACCCGTACCCCGGTATGAGTCGTACCCCCAGAACGAGTCATACCAGGGTTTGAGGCGTATAGGGGTTTGCTTCGTTGCCAGGTATGAGTCATTCCCCGTATATAGGCCATTTTCCATACAAATCGTATGCTGACAAACTGGTACGAATCGTACTTGACGGGTTGGACAGCCTTTTTACAATTTGTATGGTCTTTTTTACAAGTCTGTGTCGTACAGCTTTTCCCGATCCGATTTGTAAGGATTGGGCCGATCTGTATGTATTTTTCCCATACGAATCGTACTTCACGGTTTGGAAGGGACTTGTACAATTTGTATGGAAAAAAACTACAAATCCTATTTGTATGGAAAAAAAAATCCGGGATCGGAATCAGGCCCATAGGGTTTTCAGAGTTCCAGGATGTGTCAAACGGAAAAAGTACTCGGCATCAAACATAGGAGTCCTACGACTCGATACAAGAACCTCTTTTGGTAATTGGAATCAGAGGTTTGTGGTGTATGAAGGCTTGTGAGACGGAGAACTGCAAACGCACTCCTGCGCGGTTCTTAACGTCTCAAAAGCCTGGACTAGCAGCCTAACAACACTGTTGTTAGTAATACACGGGGGAAGGAAGGGTCGGCGTTCCCAAGGTCCTGTTCGGGAAATGCCAGACAAAAGGGGGCGCGAGACGGAGAGCGGACAATGCGCTCCAGCGCTGCTCTCCATGTCTCAGTACCAAATACCTGATCGAGGTGCGGTGCAGGTTTCAAAAGGCTCTGGGTCTTGTGCAATGTACGAACAGCCGTTCGTTACCTAGGCTTACCTCCGGAATGAAGATTGACAAGCCCCGCTACTTTGACATGGAACGGCTTTGTAGAAGAAACCGGTCTTACCTCTTCCGGTTCGAATCCCACTATGCCTCTGGGAAATATAGTACGCGGTACAGCCGGCGCCCCCTGATGGGACCCGACGGACATAACAGGCATTTCTGGTTACACCACACCTATTTCTTTGATGATAGCGGGGTCCTAACCCCCAACTCCTACGCAGCAGGCTTGTGATCTCTACAGGGTAAAACATAAAAAAACTGCCATGACACATAGTACTCAGTTTGTAGGTCTTTTTTTTCTTTTCTGAGCTGTGGAAGCTAATTTTCCAGAACTGTGTAAGAATTTGCTTCTAATCTGCATACCGTCGAATAAGAAACATGTCTATTTCGCCCAACCTTCTTGTCGATCCTGCACTGCATGCTGTGTTCGTTGTGTCTAGCCGCAAGCTGTGCTCAGCGAGTTCAATGGAAGGGTGCCTGAACATTGGACGTAGGTACCGCTTTGCTCAGCACATAAGCCTGGTACAGCTGATTCGAATAGGCTGAGGGCTGGGGCAGGGTCTGGCCATAAGGCAGGCACTGCTCCCACTGATCTCATTGGTGATGTCAATTGGACTACCATACATTATTTATTTTGAAAAAGAAAAGTTTTATATAGCGCTAGCTACACCCGGAGGTATCAGAGCGTTTTACATAAGGTTCTTCAGAAATTATACAATTACATCAGTTACTAGAAAAACATTTCAAGAGTGTAGAAGACGAAATAAATGGAGCTTAGAAGGGTAAGCGGTGGGGTAAAGGGGTAGGAGTTAGATAGAAAGGAGAGACGAAGGAGGTCCTGCCCAAAGTCTGGCTGGGTAGCTGACGACCTAGGGGGAAGCCCACAGTCCATCTACTCTTTGGCTATCGGGTAGCTCCACCGGGCATCAGCCAAACAGCTAGGTCTCAATGGGAAAACAATTTAAGAGCAAAAGCAGAGGTGGGGAGGGAACAAGACAAATGTCAGAAGTCCGCTGGGTAGGTGACGGCCATGGTGATGTGCCGGAGCCAATATCCCCTATAGCTGTCGGTGTAGCTCCACCGGGAATCGGCCATGTATGCATTTCTGGTTCCACTAGAATAGAGAGAGGAACAGGAGGTGATTCAAAGTCAAGACTCGAGAGGGGTAAGGGGTAGGGAGGAGGGGGAGGAGGGAAGTAAGGCCAGAAGAGACATCGGTCCTGGTGTTACTGGGGACAGCCTTCCGCAACATTCTCCAGCTGGCCACTGGGACAAAGATGATGAGAGGAGAGGTGAGGAAGGGACAGACTCCAGGTTCAGAGCTCCTCGTGGTGAAAAGTGTCCCCTGGTGGCCATCTTAAGGTCAGGCAAGGAGTGGAAACCCCTGTGGGGCCCCACATCCAGGTCCTTTTCAAGGACTGCTAAGACCCTTCCTGGGGCCCTGCATGGATCTGCTCCCCCCCCTCAGGGTGTCTCTGGGGTGCCCCAGCGCCATACCTAAAAATGGGAGGGACAGGTGCCATTTTGGCGTCAGGTGGGGCCTCAGTCTCCTTCCCTCTCGGTCTACCTTCAGATCTTCAGAGTAATAGAAAGCATTAGTTGTTCCCCATCTTAGAGACATCATTGCTCCCCTCCTACTGCTCTAGAGTGAGGTTCCATTGAGACTCGCTGACCCTCCATCTTAGGGTCAGGTATCCTCGCTAGGGAAAGCAAGCTGGGGTGTCTCACCTCGGGGAGCCACCATCATAAGGTCAGGGGTCTGGCTTTGGGCGTGTCGCCGTAGCTAGGGCCAGTGCTTCGAGGTGGTTGGTAATGTTGGCGGTGAGTATACCCTTATTTTAGGGTTTTGGAGTGCACACAACGCTAATTGCAGGTCTGGCTGTTATTGCTGTACGTAAGCCATCTGGATATTATTGCCGGAGGGGAGCTGCTATCTTAAGGACAGGCATCCGGTTTGAGTGATCTCAGCCTCCCAAGGTGGTTGGTATTGTAGGTGGTGAGTAGACCCTTGTTTTAGGGTTTTTAAGTGCACACCTGCGCTGATTCCACTAGATTCTGACTATTATTGGCATGCGTAAGCCGTCTGGATAGTAAACCCGGAGGGGAGCTGCTATCTTGAGGACAGGCATCCAATTTACGTGATCTCTGCCTTCCGTTATTGAGGCCGGTGCGTCTGTAGCAATTTATTCTATGGCTCCAGTGAGTAGACCCTTCCTATATGTTACTCGGGTACTCACCGGAGTTGTTTCCAGGTCAATATGCCTGCGGGTGAGACGGACGTCGCAGGTTGGAGGTGGACCGTCGCTCCGAAGTTCGGTTTAACTCGGTGCAGAAGCTGCTTGAGGTTCTTCTTTGGAGTTCCAGCGATTCAGAGAGTGGTTATCCCAGTCCACCAGTTCTGGTGTCCGCTGCCTGGTCCCTCAACTCCAAGGTGCCTATTTCAGTCCTGGCGTTCTCTTCCTGTGAGTTTTGTTCCATTTCGATTCGTTTGCCGTGGGGATGGTCCGGGGGGGGGTTGGGGGGGGGAATCAGCAGGGATTTTTCATGGGGGGGGGTGATTCTGTTGTCCCGGAGCTCGAGCTTAGACTTCTGCCCCCTCTGGGCATGAAGGCACAATAGTTCATGTCTAGCACATAGAGGCCCGAATGTGTTAGGTCTGTGCAGCCTAGCATAGCAGGGAATTTCAGGGTTTGCATCGTACCAATCATGCCATTTTAATTGTATTTTTTTAAAGGATGGACGTGAAGTCAGCAGGCTATTTACAATGATAGGAACAGGTGTAAGAAAATAATTCATCTCCACCACGCTTGCTATTTGTCAGCTAGTACAAATATATTAGCTAGTGTGCTCAGTACGCATGTCTGCCTTCCCTGAAAAAGCTTATCATTCGTACTCGAGAATGAGGCCAGTGTTCATTGTGTTAATTAGCAATAATCTCGATCAGTTTGAAGGTTGACATATTTTCCCGCAGGGGATTATCCCAGTCTGTCTAGATGCAACTCTGTGCGATGCAAGAGAACTCAGACTCCACACTTCATTTATCCCGTAGCATTATCTTCTTCAGATGACTTGTGCATTGATTTGCCTGAGCATGGCCTGTACTTATCAGAACAGTCCCCATGCTTGCCGTTCTCACTGCTTTCTCTGATGTATTTATTCTGACATGTCTGTAATGAGATTTAGGGCGCACTGAAACTGCAGCAGGAGTTGTTGTTTTGTATTTTAAGACAGAGGTAATGTATTCTCAGTGATAATGGCATAATTGCCATTGTGTGATAGACACATTGAGTTCAGATGTTCTGCTTGATTATTATAGATTTTCCAATTTAAAGCTTTCATTGTGCTCAAACAACAGGAGCAGGCAACACAGACACGTCACATTGAACGCGCACGTCTTGCATTAACAATAATACAATCTAGTTTGCATATTTGCGACTGCAGCTCGTGCAGACGTGTTCATCCTCCAAATATGTGAAGCATTATCACTCTTTTTAATGTAGTTACTAGGAACATTTACTTTTACGTGGAGCAAAGAACGAGAATGGTTAAAAATGTTACAGAGCAGAAAGGGCCACAATGCTTTTGTGAATTTACAAAACAGAGGGGCAACCAATTTTGGGCTCGGACCAAACTGGCAACTTCTGCACAAACGCTAGACAATCACTAATGCTCAATCAACAGTCAAACAGTAGGTGATGACAGTAGCATCCACCCCAGCTCTGGGGCACACAATTTACTACAACACACACCATGCCCTGTAATACATGTCCTTATTCTTCAGCATGCAGCCGTTAATTGAACACACTGCACCAAAGACTTTATTGACCAAACTCAGACACACCGACATACCTCCCAACTGATTATGTAACTTTGCCTAAAACCACAAGGGTCCTACTGCACATGATCACACAACACTACATCTCCCCCTTTGTAAAAAATAAAATACGGACCACATATATACACTATAGTTCCTCAATGGGTCATCAAGGTGCTCACACCAATCTTTCAAATTGAGTCATACTCTGCGAAGGAGTTGCACTGGCATCTGGTATTGCAGCTGTAGAATCAGATGATTGACTTGGGCTCTCAGGTGGACCTGTTTCACTTGTCTGGAGTCTATGAACATCGATGCAGATGTTTGAAATGGGATGAGTCTCTTGTAATGGACTTTCCTGGAGGCTGAGTGGTCACCATATGTCCTTTACTTGTGACGACTCTAATAGATCAGCATCAAACAGAGTGTCAGTCTTGTGTTTCTGTTTTCTTGTTTGACTAGAATTAATCTCCTTCTTCGAAAACCACATCCCTAGTGCTTATTTGTATAGGACTTCATCTTTCTTGTGCAAGAAGTGTCACTGACACAAATCCTATTAGTGTCTTGTATTCGGCGCATGGTCCATTGTGGTAGCTTTGTTCAAATGGCTCTCCCAAACAGCAAGGTGGCAGGGCTTTCACCTGTTGTAGAAGGGGGAGTTGACCTAAAGACATGTAGGGCTTGTCATAAAGCTGACTTGAGATTTATTCCCTCAAGCTCAGCCCGCTGAATCACTTTCTTCAAGGTGCCCATAAATCGTTCAACAACACCATTTGCCAGTGGCCAGAGAGGCATGCTTTTCTGTTGGTTGATGTTGTAATGACTGAGGAAGTCCTTAAACTCACTGCTATTGAAGAGCAGACTGTTGAAAGATTTAAAGATGGAAGGAACACCCCATGGTAAAAAAAATATCATCCAGCATCTCAAAGACTTTGTCGTGTGGTCGATGATAGATCTCCCACTAAGGGAAAATGTGAGTACTCATCAGTAACTACCATGAGATGATGGCCATTGTTTAAAGGTAAAAAGAAATCAACTGCAATTTTCTCCCACGCTTGTTTAGGAAGGTCAGACATATTTAGTGGATGCTGTGTTGTCTTGGGAGACAAGAAGTTGCACAGGTGACAGGCTTTCAGTTCCTACTCAACTCGTTCATCAAAACATTAAAACCACAATCTTTGCGGATTTTCCTGGTGGCTACAATACCACAATGTCCTTCTGTGCCAATTCAAAAACTTGTCTGAAGCTCTGTTATGACAATTCCCGAACCTATTATGGTACCTTCTTGAGTGACAGAAAGTTCTTACTGCACATTTTTGAATTTTTGATATTCAACGTCATCCGGAGAGGTCGATTATGTTTTCTCCCTGACTGCTTTGAAAATATATCCTTGAGTGTGAGCATGTCTCTGTCTGTGTTGGTAGCAGCAAGGATCTGTTCAATGGATAGAACTGTAGGGGTGTTGGACTTTACTGTGAAATTAATGTATGCCACGTCCGCTTTAGGCTTTGCACTGTGATGCAGTTATGGCACTCATGAGAAATAATCTGGGAGGTTTGATCCTTCCCTGGCTTATGCACAGTTGTGTTATCATACTCTTCTAATCTCAACGAACAGCACTCGATTTGAGGGGACATCTTGGCTTTCAGATTTATGAAAATTGTGAGCAACACATGGTGGTCACTGAAAGGGTGAACTGCTTTCCTCTTAAAAACACATGAAAATGTTTACAAGCCCACACTACAGCCAGGCTCTCTTTTTCTAGCTGAGAATATGCATGTTCAGTCTGAGATAAACTTTGACTGGCATAGGCCACAATGTGTCTCTGAGCACTTGGATGCCCATTATGTTGAGCAAGGATCACGCCTAACACCACCAGGCTTGCATCCACAACAATCTCAGTATGTAAATTTGGATCAATGTAAGCCATTTCAATAGCATTTTCAATTGAGTGTTAGGCTTTTCTGAAACTTTCTTCACATTCACTGGACCATTTAAAGTTAACATTTTTCTCTGTCAGATCTCATAAGGGGGCACTCACCATGACAAAATCAAGAATGTATCTGGAGCAAAAGCTGACCACACCAAAAAAGGATCTCCGCATGGTTACCTCTTGCAGGAGTCACCCCCCTTCAAATATGTCCAAAGAATTTGAGTTTAGTTTTGGGAAATTCACACTTTTATGTATTTAACATGAGACCTGCATCAGTGAGCAAATGACACACATGTATAACAGGTTTGTCATATTCCTTACTTGTGGCCCCAAACACTAGTATATCATCATTGGAGTTAAAAGCATGTGTGACAGGTTGAATTACTCAGCACATGGCATACTGAAAGAGTTTTGCAGCCAAGGACACATTAAAGCTCAGTATTTTGTATCTGAACGAACCAACATGAGTTGAACAAATAGTAATGTACCTACAGTTCTCCTACAGCTCAAGTTGTTGGTATCCTTTGTTCAAATCAACATGGGAGCAGACCTCTCCATCAGATATTAGCTCCCCTCCTGGTCTTTCTCCCCTGTCCCTCAGAGCTCCATTTCCTCTAATCAGCGCTTGGACACCCTCGGGCAGCAGTCGCGCTCTACAAAACCCCTTCACTTCACTTCACTTCACTTCAAATTTGTACCATTCAGCTGTGTAATCATGCCCCTATGTGTGGACCTGGATATATTTCTCTCTGGATTGCCTTGTTGCACACTGCACCTCCACTGTCCGTTTTTGGCACTACCACTATGGGTGGAACCCAAGGCGTCAGACTAGTAGAGAGACAGATGACATCATGCTATAAGAATGTTTCCAATTCTTTCTCAAAGGCCTCCTGTAAATGAAAAGCAATCTGACTGTGTCGTAGAGCAACAGCACGAATGTCCCCATTAATGTAAAGTTGGCCCTTCATTGTCTTGAGTTTCCCTAGTCTATGAAATAAAGATGGAAATTGACTTACTATTTCAAAATGTACATTGACGTTGTAGTTGATGAATACCAGTCCTATGTCAGCAGCAGTGATGAAACTGAGTAGACATACACTCAACGAATACCTTAGAGAACATGGTTAGGCATTTGTACAGTCATTTTCTTATGCCTCATGGTCACTACAAATGACCCATGACTTTGCAATGGCGTAGAAGAAGTCCAAGTGTACACCTTTGTTTTCAATAGTGTTAGACATGGTACCAGAGACAGTTCATTGTATTTTTCTGCCGCCATGATGTTGATCGGTGCACCACTGTCTATAATGAAAGTTGTGGGACAGTCATTCACCTTTAGCATTATCTTGGGGCATCGGTCAAATTAGTTGGGTCACTTCACATAGCGATCACTCTTTGTCTTGTGTTCTTCTTAATAAGAAGTCATTTCTACATGTGCATGTTTTTCTACAGCCAACATCACCATTGCACACCCCTCATCTTCACTGTCGCTCGATGATGACTCAGAAGAGCTTTTGGAAGAGGACTTTGATGATGATTGTCTTCTTTTGTTCTCTACTTGCCTCAATTCATGTTGCTTTTTGAGCTTGTGGGCATGTCTAGAATGCTTCTGGAACTTTCTGTGCCCAATTTCTCTTCTCCTCATAATGCATTTAGTTTCCCTTTTGCTTTGCCAACTGTTATGAAATGGTTTTCTCTTCCACTGCCTTTGCATATCTGTCCAATAGCAAGACATTTACTTTCATGTGGAAATGTGAATCCACACCAGAAACACAATTTCTTTTTCTTCTGAGACATCATCTTCAGGGCCTTCACTTGGTTCTACTGCATGCTTTTCATGATCAATGCAGATTCATTCTGCGTTGTTCAGGCTTCCATAACAGCAGCCTGTAGATTTGCACATTTCTCAGCTCTGGCAGATATAAATGCCTTTTCTAACCTGAGTATGTCTCTCAGCATGCGTCATCTGAATTAATTGGAGAGGCAACCATCGATGACTGTAAGATGTGTGGCTTCTTAGTAATTAAATTAACTGAACTTGCAATGCTTGACTACAGTATCAAGTTGTTCAACAAACTCATCAATTGTTTCTCCAGCTTGCTGTCTTACCTGGTTAAAAATGTGTCTTTCATAGTCAACATTCAGCATTGGATTCAACTTGGCTTCCAACTTTTCCTTGATTTGATGGTACAATATTTCATCAGCTTGTGATATTTTCTATACCACTTGTTTCACACCATCAACTGACAGGATCTATAAGTATTTGATTATCTTTTGGTCATCTACTTCTTCACCAGCATCCTCATTTTGTCATCGAACGTTCCGATCCATGTAGTCTATCTGGCACCAATATTCAGCTTTTTGACATTATCAAATGGCAGTGATGGTTTCAGGAAAGCGGCTGTGCTGTATTTGGTGCTCTTTTCATCAGTCATTGAAACATTTCACAATTCCAAAGGCCTTTCGGTGTATTGGATACTTCTTACCACTTTGCACACATTTGGGGCTCAACTGGGGTGGGCCGTCACACCCGATTCAATGTCATGTGGCACCTCTTTCAATCGTGCGGGTAAGTAGCTTTGTACTTTCTATACCCAGTTGTCACTGCCTTTAGCACTTTCTCATACCTGGTTGCCACTGCCTTTAGCGTTTCTTTGCACCTAGTCATTTCTGCCTCTAGTGCTTTTTGCACCTGGCTGTCGCTGTCTTTAGCGCTTCTTCCTACCTGACTGTTGCTGTCTTTAGCGTACTTGCTTTGTATGGATAATGGCTCTGTTGCACAAATATGAATTTACCTTAAATAAATGAAAGATAAGAGGCGTTTGGCAAACAGCCAACAATATATCTCGTGAGGTACAATAAAACAATTCTGCATTCTTGGAAAAGCATCTGATTCATAAATAACAATTTGGGTCACCTGATAAGGGAGCAGATGGCTCTCGATCTCTGGGAGAGCTAGTGTTGGCCAGAATGTATGTCTACATATGTCTAGTGTGGGGAGCGAGTGATAACTATGTGTGGTGTGTATGTTGTGTCCTGAAAGGCCGAGTGTTTCTGTCTACATGTACCATCTAGCTTTGTGGTATTTGTGGGCGTCTCATGCCTCTGGCCAAGCGGGTTTTATTGGGGCCAATTTCCTCAGACCTGTTTGTGGTGTAACTGTCTATCTGTAGGATCGATCATGGTATTTCCTCTATGCACATTTGTATTTGGGATAAGCGAGAACTCACCTGTGACCTGTCACTCGATAAATGTGGGTTAGGGTCACAGGGACTGTCTGACCATGTATTTCGGACTTTGGGTTGATGTGGAAGTCACGTTGGGTGATCCCGACAACAATGATACAAGTTCGCTAGAAGTCCTAAGAATAATATGGCTGCCATTAATATCATTATAACTGACACCTTCAACATTGTGTGTACATTTGTCATACCGTACATTCATATTGTCTTTACTGATTTTGACATTATTATGTGTATCTCTATCATGGCATTGTTTCTACTGGTATCAACACTGTTATGCGTGCATGGATTATGGCATTCATTGACATTGTTTCTACTGGTATCGCTGCTATTATACGGGCTAAGGTTATGGCATTCATTGACATTGCATTTCTGGGTTTTGACATTGTTATATAGGCATAGGTAATGGCATACATTGACATTGCTTTAATTGGTATTGAGGTTGTTGGGCCTGCTCACATCATGGCATACATCAGCATCGTATTCACCCATCCTAACAGCTTTGTGTTTCTCTTTGGTGCAGTATCTCTTCTTTCCGCCTTACCAGTGTGTTTTTAGCAGGTTTTCTGGTGGGGCTCCTTCGTACCCCCTTAACCTTCCTGGAGGACATTGTTCGAGCTAGAGCGGTACTTTGACTCCACATACGTCAACCATGGCTTGCTTCTTGGGGCACATGTGGCACGCACAAGCAGTTTGCTGGACCTCAGCAAACTTTCAGGGAGAGCAATATAATTTCTTCAAGGCATGTATCCCCACAACGAGTAGCATCCACCCCAGCTCTGGAGCAAGCAAATGACTATGCCACAAACAGAACTCTGTCATACACATCTTTAGCTTTCAGAGTGCAACCATTAACTGAACGCATCTCTGTAAGTGGTTTCTTTGTTGATTGGCTAAGGGTAGGTAGACTGCTTGTATTGAATAACATTAAGGCTTATTTTGAGATTTTAAGAAGTGCTTCCATTCCTCTTCGCTAAAGCACATCTGAATCATGAGTAAACCAAATTCAAAATCATTCACTAATGATTTTACTTAATTATTCCTTTTGTGGTGTTACTTCTAATAAACGGAACTGTTTAGAAAAGGAATCCTGTTTTTCCAAAAGATATTCAAACAATGCCTTAGTATAAAACATCTAATATTAATTGATGTTCTTTCACAGCAACATAGGGCATACTCTTTCCGTGGTTTACCCTTTAAATTATTTTTATAAATCAAATTTCACATTTTTCATGGTTCATTTTGTCATAGGTTTCTCATTCAATGGTATTTTATTAATAAAATGTCTGTTTCCCATGTAAAATTCCCATAATCTTCAGGACACAAGTTGCATTGCAATGGGAAATCAATGATATTCTGAAATTAAATTAAACAAAAACATATCATTAGTTTTATATTGTGAGCCATCATTAAAAAAAATTTAACAATAAACAAACAACATATTTTCCAATATTCTTTTTTTTTTAAGTTCAAATCATTTTTATTAGACAAGAATGAAAGGAAAGTAAAGAAAGTAAGTATAAATCAATAATACATACAGTCATGGTTCATACATTGTTGAGTCAAATAAAAATAAAAATAAGACAATACAGAGATTAATCCAGAACCACACCTTCCGTGAAGGATAGACGAACAGTCATGAGGATTGTACTTACACGTGAGATAACATTATACTACAGTAAAAACATTAGGATAGGGTATTAGATCAAAAACATAGTTCTGCGATACAATGTCAGGATACAGCACAGTAGTGCAACTCAGTGTGGTCTTAACAAATAAGCGGTATTAAAATATACAATAAGTAAACAGCTGTCGAGTTCCATGTATCTTATTTTCATGTTACAGCTTGTGAAATCACAGTGGAGCCCAGCACCTACTGCCCAACATCTTGCTAGTAGTGTAGCGTAATATATTAGAATAGTAGCGTACTCATTTGTGACTTGCCTCTGAGTGACAACGTGACGGGCATTCTAAAGGGCTTGGCGAGTTTTGGACACACTACGGTGGGACAAAGGAGAAGGAAGATGCATCAAGAGTGGACCAGAGTTTTTTGTTGGTGACTTGCCAAGGGGAAGAGTGTAGAGCAGGGTTATCTACTCCTCTGATGCAAGACAACCATTCCTTCCAAGCAGCGAAAGAGACCTCTGAAGCAGTCTTCCAGTGGCATAGGACAACTTTGCAAGCTAGTGTAAGTAGCAGGTCAAGGAGTTGGCGAACGTGGTCCCTTAATAGCATCGGTTCAATGGCTCCTAGAATTATGTAAATAAATTCCCTCTTCAGTTTAATGTTAAATAAGTGTTCAATGTAGTCAAAGATGTTGGACCAATATTTGTGTAGCATAGGACACTGGAATAGCATGTGTGGCAGGTCACCATCCGCTAGGGAGCAATTCCAACAAGTGGGGGTGTCTCTTAGATTAAGTTTAAATAATTTTTTGGGGGTCCAGAATACCCTGTTGAGTATAATGTACTTGTTTTGCGAAAGGATTGGTGATACCTTGTGTGTGAGGGCTGAAGCGTGGATCGTATCCCAGTTAATATCTATGCCCGTGCTGTTAGGTTCTGCCTCCCACTTAAGCTTGTTTCGTCTCAGTGATTTGCCTAATGTCAGTGAGAGCAGTTTGTATACTTTCGAGACAAAGTGACCTGTAGATTGTAGGCGAGGGAGCGTCGATTTTAACCAGGGGTCTGAGAATGTGAACGAGCGCGTGGACAAGGCCGACTTCAGTTTTAGAAATGCATAAAAGTCAATTGGTTGAAGGGAATGTTTAGACTGGATCGAGGAGAACGGTATTGGCATGTGCTCAACGTAAAGGTCCGAGACTATGTTGATGTCTTTATCTGACCAGTGTTCCCAAGACGGGGACGTACCATTGATCTTGATGAGCGGGTTATGCCATAGAGATGAGGAAGCCGACTTCTTCATCTGTAGGCCACAGTTATGGGTTTGGTCAAGCCTGAGAAGAGCTCTCTTGGTGTTGAGCATAATGTACTTAGAATTTGTAAGGTCCGACAGTTCCATGGTGAGTATCGATGGGAGAGGAGCTTTGCCTATGATGGACTTCTCTATGTTGATCCACAGTGGTGTATAGCCAGAGCCTTCAGTGAACCAGCAAGCCCCTTGTTTGCACAGAAAAGCGGTTTGATAGTTCCTGAAATTGGGTAGACCCAAACCACCTTTTACTTTTGGGAGTTGTAATTTTTTCATAGATATTATGGGTTTCTTTCCTTTCCACAGGAAGTTACTAAGTAACTTGTCTATTTTTTGTAGAAAGTCCTCTGAGAAGGTCATGGGGAGCATGCTTGCCATATAATTAATTAAGGGGGTGACCATCATCTTTAATGTCTCCGCTCTTCCCCACCACGACAAGAATTTGGGAGACCATCCCTCCAGGAGTTTGTGTACTTTCTGTAGAAGTAGATCCTCGTTAATTTTTAGTGTCATAATTAGGTCCCTCTCAAACTCCAGGCCCAGGTATTTGAAGCTCTTCAGTTGCCAGGTAAGTCCTGAGTCACCTAGAATGTTTTAATCACTCATATTGTTTAGTATTTTAACCTCAGTTTTGTCCTTATTTAAGGAGTAGCCAGACACGCCAGAGAATTCCTCGATCGTGGAAAGGAAGGCAGGTATAGCTCTATCAGCCTGTTCACTTAGAACTAAAACGTCATCAGCGTAGGCTGTGAGTTTAATGGTACAATCGTTAAATGGAATTCCCGGAATGTTAGTATTCTCCCGAATTTGGTACAGGAAGGGTTCGATTGCCAGGGGAAATAGGGATGGGGACAAGGGACATCCCTGTCTAGTGCCTTGTTCTAGTTTGAAAGGTGAGGATCAAGCTCCACCAGCCCTCACTCTTGCAGTAGGACAAGCATATAGCGACATTACCATTTTAGTAAAGAGAGGACCCAGCTTAAATTTGTGTAGCACAGCTTCCAAATATGTCCAATCCACCTTGTCAAATGCTTTTTCTGCGTCAAGTGTTATCACAGTGGTTGCCGTGGAGAGGAGCTTAGCCTTTTCAATTACGTGGACTAGGATTCTGGTATTGACAATCTGTTTTTTAGGAAGCCAGCTTGTGAGGGATGGATTAAGGACGGCAGAACTTTTTGAATACGTTGTGCTAGAATTGAGGCCAAAAGCTTACAGTCTAAGTTTATTAACGAGATGGGTCTATAGTTTTTGTGGAGCTTAGAGTCTTTCCCTTCCTTTGGTATAACAGCTATCACCGCTTCAGCCAGCGTTCCCTTTACCTCGCCCGTCACGCTAATCTCATGAAACATGTTCAGAAGTAGTGGTGTGAGCGTTTGTGCGAAACTTTTATAAAACTTTGCCGTAAAGCCGTCTGGGCCAGGGGCCTTCCCACATTTAAGTGACTTGATCGCACATCTAACCTCTGCCTCAGATATTGGCTCGTTTAAGGATTCTTGTTCTGTAGGGGTAAGTGTTGGCAATGCACACTTGGAGAGGTAGTCCTCCACTCTCTCCTTCTTCACATTTACATTCTTGGCATTTAACTTCTCATAGAAGCCTTTGAATAATTCAGCTATTTTAATAGGGTCCGAATTGGGGGTGCCTTTGTCATCTAGTAGGGAGTTGATCGTGTTTTTTTGGATTTTAAATTTAAGGTAGGCTGTTAGCCCTTTTCCCGCCTTATTAGACTCACAGATTTTAAAGCGTTTCCTCCTGTCTAGCCAGACTCCTGCTTTTTCACTTACTAGTTTATTATAGGTATATTTTTGGTTGGTCAAGTCGTTCAGCGATTCCGCACTTCTATTGTTCAGGTAGTCGTTTTAGAGTTTTGAAATGTCCTTTTCTAGTTTTAAAAGGGCGGCGCTATGGTTTTTATTTATTGCAGATGTTATTTTTATGATGAGACCCCTTATGGTAGTCTTCCGAGCTTCCCATCGGACGGAGTCAGAGTTGTCATCCTTTTTGTTAATTGTTAAGTATTCCTTAAGGGCGCTTTCTATGGTCTCTCTATGCTTCTCATCATTTAGGATGGTGTCGTTAAGGCGCCACAATGACTGACGGACTGCCGGTTTAACGTTTGATAAGGTCAGTGATATGCATGAGTGGTCAGAGACGAGTCTTGGTTCAATGCTTGTGTCTTCTATTCTAGCTACGGCGTTCCTAGTTATGAATATATAATCGATTCGTGAAAACGAGTCATGTGGGGGGGGAGTAGAAAGAGTAGTCTCTACCATCTGGGTTCTGTATAGGCCACATGTCTGTCATGTTAAATCTGCTGCATAGTTTAGTGAATTCCTTATGGGCCCTGCCTGGACGGAAGGTTCATCTAGAGTCCCTATCTAATGCAGGATCAAACGGAGGGTTGAAATCACCTGCTAGTATATGAACCGCTGAGTCCAGAATAGTGTCGATCTGTTCAGCTAGTTCTAACCAGAAAGATGGTTCATGTGTGTTGGGGGCGTATATCGTTGTAATGTAAAATTCAGTGTCATCCTTGATTAATTTCACCAAGATCCATCTGCCTTTCGTGTCCATGGAGGAGGAAACCACTTCTACATTGGCCTTCCTTGCTAACAATATCACCACCCCGTTCTTCTTAGATATGGCTTCCGAACCCACCACTTCAGTAAAGAACTTATTACATAGGGTATGGAAGTGTTTAGCCTCTAGTTTTGTTTCTTGTAACAGGGTTATGTCTCCCTTTTGCCTACGGAGGTAATCTAGTATTTTTTGTCGTTTAATCGGCTGGTTCAATCCCTTCACATTCAGTGAGAGTATTTTAAGGTTATCTATGGTCGTCGTCCCAATGGGAGTGTCTACAGTAGGAGCCATCATGTGACATGTATATAACATTCCGAATTACTGATTGGAGCTATAACTCTATGAGTTGTAACAATAGGACCTAGGCACAATGGGTGCAGTAGTACGCAGGGTGTAATGTTCGTGTAGGTACGAGCAGAATTGGTTTCAAGAAGCACATTCGAATGCAAGATAGAATGCAAATTAAAAAAAGTGAGACAGAACAGAACAAAATATGCAAAAACAATCCCCCCTCACCCCTTCCAACCTCCCTCCACCACCTCCCTCTCCCACATCCCTCCCCTCCCACCCCAATAGTAGAAAAAGAACGTGGCGACTCGGGAACGACCCCGAGGCCGCCTCCAAGCAGCTTACCTAAAACTATTAGATGTAAGAGCTGCAAAGCGCAATTTCGAGCAAAAATTTAACATGTACGTAGGCAAAGAGACATAATAGTGCTAATACTACATCAGTGGTCTCTTCAATAGCCTCTATAGTGACTGTAACCGCGGAATTTGGGGTACGTCAGAAACAACTAATGAAATGACCAGATCGAACAAAAACCTGACACTTGCATTTCAGAGCATACTTACATCAAATACGCATGTGTTTGAACATTAATAATACTAGAACAGTAATCTCTACAGTAGTGTCCACAATAGTCTCTATGGTGACTGTAATGTTAGAGACGAAGCATGGGAATTACAACTGACAAGGTGCCCAAATGAGTCATAGAACAAAGCAAGTGAATCATGAACATGCTAGTAGAACAGTAACACTAGACATCCATTTCTGGCAATTATGAGGTATCAGCATAAATTAGAGCCATTAAGTAGTGACTATAGCCATGGTCTCAAAGCATATAGAACAAAAGCATATAGAACAAAACGCATAGCGGAAACACCCGATAGTGGGGACCATGTTTAGATCTCAGTTAGTCGGACTATTAGACGTCAGAGAGCAGGGCCCAAATAGTGCCGATTAACCCAGGGATCGATATCAAATGCTCAATTGAGACCGGATGCAGTTGCGCCCATCAGGTCCGGGGGGGAAACTTCCATATTGCCGTCTCCCTGGCTGAAAAGTAGGCGTCGTAGTTGTTGTGGGTCAAAAAACACATGGGCTACACCTTGTATTGTTACTTTGAATTTGGTCGGCCCGATAAAACCATATAGGTAGCCAAGTGACTTTAGCTGTGGCTTCATTGCAAGAAAAGCTTTCCTGATATCCATAGTTTCTTTACTGAAGTCCTGTGAAATAAAGATTTTGTGACCTTTTCATAACACGTGGTTATGTTTGCAGACGAAGGTAAGTATCTGTTCAGTATGTTGAAACCTTAGCGGTTTGTACACTATCGCTCTCGGGCCTTTCTGATCTTTTGTTATTCGTCCCGGAACTCTATGTGCCCTGTCGAACTCTAATGGCTGAGTGAAGGTTAGATTCGTGGCCTGTGTAAACCATGGTTCGAGGAAGGTTATGCACGAGCCATGGGATTCCTCTGATTTCTCCGGCATGCCAAAAATTCTTAGGTTTCCTCTTCTATTTCTGTCCTCCAACTCCGTAACTTTCCTTGAAAGACGATCAGAGGATAAGTTGAGGTTTTTGATGGCTTCACAGGTTTTAGTCTCGGAGCCCTCCAGTTTGCATATCCTGCTTTCAGATTCAGCTAGCCTCGAATTAATATCTCTGATGTCTTGTCTGACCGCCACTACTTCATCTTTTGTGGATTTGGCCAGGTCTCTAACCTCTTCCAGTCTGTTCAAAATAGTTTCCATTGCTTCAGCAAATTCTTTTTTCCCTTTAAACGGAGAGATTGGCGCTGGCGGGTCCGACTTAAAACGTTTGGAGGTTTTCCCATTCTCTTTGTCCCCCATTTTGAGGGCAGATGTCAGGGGTAGGTTAATGATTTTTATGTCTCTTGTGAATATCCTGGGCCAAAGTAATTTGCGTCAAGCCTGGACCAAAGCAATTTGCATCAAGCGCGCCAGTAATTATTTAGGAACCCTTCCGTAAGGCCTACAGCGCACAGAGTTGCATTTAAACCTGGCGGGAAGATGTGGGTAGCGGTTTGTGCCTTGTTTAAGGGATTGTTAATCTTCCCTGTGCGCTCGGTGCTTTGGGGTGGAGAAGAGACAATTCAAGGATTCGTTAGAATGCATGCGCTCATCTCTGTATTAATGTCCGTAATGAAAATACTAGGCTGTGTTATTGAACGTTGGAAACAGTCGCAAAGCAACAGCTGCCCCCATTTTGTTTGTTGTGTGGCTCGTGTCCTTAACTGCTGCGCTCAGCACACAGACACCTTCAGGCTTCCAGTTATTGTGTTTATAAGCCTTTGTTGTCACGTATAGATGACCTCAGTAATCTGATATCTGCAGCGCGGATCATAGGAGCGGGGGCGCTGGGTGTCTCGGGTGAAGCCAGGAGCTCGATCACTCCGATCACTCCGCCATTTACACAAACGGTCCTTCGTGCCTTTTTCTCCTTCCCTTAATAGCCAACATAAACGTGGTTAAGAAGTAGTCTCTTTACTCACGGCTCTGTTGCAGTTCGTATCGCTGGATGGAAGTATTTTGAGGCCATTTCCGACACCGTTTAGGCTCTGTCTCGACCTGCGGTGGAGCGGACCAGGTGTCCCGGACAGCCGCGTGGTTGCAGCCGGCGTCAGGCTCTGTCCCGTTCCGCATTAATCAGCTGTCGGAACGAAGAGGTCGTTTTCTTCAATACAATGAAGTGATGCCACCTCAAATTCATAAAGAAATAAACAGCAGTGGTCCCCCTCAGGGCAAACTAACCCACCTCACTCCCCAAGGAGTCACCACACTCCGAGCCCTGTAAGTACATTTGGTAAAAAACTATATGTAGATAAATGTTGGCATTTAAGGACTCCCCATACTTGACACAATCAACATGTATTGAATGTGTTAATTCGACATCTTGTGAAGGGAACACGTATGTGCTTGCATGAAAGATGTCTCACAATGAAATGCACACAAACAACATTTACACATTAATTGAAACAGCTGGCACCCTTTAAGGTAAAACACTGTTAGAAACAAATGGCGTTGCAGATTTGCCATATACATGATCCAACGGACGTCTTGATGTCTTGACACTCATTAGTTTGTACAACTGACCACAAAGGAGTTTCAAGACCTCAAGACCACTGTGGGGACATGTATATGGAGATCAAGGCACACCATTAATCACTAACACTGGCAGTTCGGGCTGGACTATAGCCATGAGGCACAGGGTCAGACTGATTTGCATATGGCCATGTCTGAACTGGGGTGGCAGAGTGGGCTAAAGAACGGTGATGGATTAAACCCAGATCTATTGACTGGGTGTGAGTGGTTGATTGGTTCAGATGCTCCGTCCATCACCACCCCCTTTTGTATCACTTTCTTCGCCATAAGCTGGCAGGGTATGCTCAGACGTGAGTCCTTTGCTCACTTTGCAACTGGATTCAAGCAAGCCTGGCTGAAGACGGCTGTAATGCCAGAAACCAGTCCTAGGAAGCTTGTTTCCAGTCCAGGGAAGGCATCGCCTGGCAGTTCGGGCTGGACAGTTTCCATGAGGTACAGGGTCCGACTGATTTGCATATTGCCATGTATGAACTGGGGTGGCATAGTGGGCTAAAGAACGGTGATGGATTAAACCCAGATCTGTTGGCTGGGTGTGAGTGTTTGATTGGTTCAGATGCTCCGTCCATCACCACCCCCTTTTGTACCGCTTTGTTCGCCATAAGTTGGCAGGGTATCTTCAGACGTGAGTCCCTTGCTCACTTTGCCACTGGATTCAAGCAAGCCTGGCTAAAGATGGCTGTAATGCCAGAAATCAGTCCTAGGAAGCTTGTTTCCGGTCCAGGGAAGGCATGGCTTGGCAGTTCGGGCTGGACTGTTCCCATGAGGTACAGGGTCAGACTGATTTTCATATGAACATGTCTGAACTGGGGTGGCAGCGTGGGCTACAGAACGGTGATGGATTAAACCTAGATCTGTTGACTGGGTGTGAGTGTTCGACTGGTCCATCTCTCCTTCAGGCAGCATCCCAAGACTTGGCTGTTCGAGCAGTAACTTACCCCTCCCCCAGCGCCTTGAGACTCTCCCGGGTGAGTAGCGCGCTTTACAAATGCCGTGATTGATTGATTGATTGATTGATTGGTTCAGATGCTCCGTCCATCACCACCCCTTGTTGTACCGCTTTGTTCGCCATAAGTTGGCAGGGTATGCTCAGACGTGAGTCCCTTGATGACTTTGCCACTGGATTCAAGCAAGCCTGGCTGAAGACGGCTGTAATGCTAGAAACCGGTCCTAGGAAGCTTGTTTCCGGTCAAAGGAAGGCATGGCTTGGCAGTTCGGGATGGACTGTTCTCATGAGGCACAGGGTCAGACTGATTTGCATATGGCCATGTCTGAACTGGGGTGGCAGAGTGGGCTAAAGAACAGTGATGGATTAAACCCAGATCTATTGATTAGGTGTGAGTGTTTGATTGGTTCAGATCCTCCGTCCATCACCACCCCCTTTTGTACCGCTTTTTTCTCTATAAGTTGGCAGGGTATCTTCAGACGTGAGTGCCTTGCTCACTTTGCCACTGGATTCAAGCAAGCCTTGCTCACTTTGCCACTGGATTCAAGCAAGCCTCGCTGAAGACGGCTGTAATGCCAGAAAACGGTCCTAGGAAGCGTGTTTCCGGTCAAGGGAAGGCATGGCTTGGCAGTTTGGGCTGGACTGTTCCCATGAGGCACAGGGTCAGACTGATTTGCATATGGCCATGTCTGAACTGGGGTGGCAAAGTGGGCTAAAGAACGCTGATGGATTAAACCCATATCTGTTGACTGGGTGTGAGTGTTTGATTGGTTCAGATGCTCCGTCCATCACCACCCCCTTTTGTACCGCTTTGTTCACCATAAGTTGGCAGGGTATGCTCAGACGTGAGTCCCTTGCTCACTTTGCCACTAGATTCAAGCAAGCGTGACGGAAGATGGCTGTAAAGCCAGAAACCGGTCCTAGGAAGCTTGTTTCCAGTCCAGGGAAGGCATGGCCTGGCAGTTCGGGCTGGACAGTTTCCATGAGGCACAGGGTCAGACTGATTTGTATATGGCCATGTCTGAACTGGGGTGGCAGAGTGGGCTAAAGAACGGTGATGGATTAAACCCAGATCTGTTGACTTGGTGTGAGTGTTTGATTGGTTCAGATGCTCCGTCCATCACCACCCCCTTTTGTACCGCTTTGTTCACCATAAGTTGGCAGGGTATGCTCAGACGTGAGTCCCTTGCTCACTTTGCCACTAGATTCAAGCAAGCCTGGCTGAAGATGGCTGTAATGCCAGAAACCGGTCCTAGGAAGCTTGTTTCTGGTACAGTGAAGGCATTGCCTGGCAGTTGGGGCTGTACTATTCCCATGAGGCACAGGGTCAGACTGATTTGCATATTGCCATGTCTGAACTGGGGTGGCAGAGTGGGCTAAAGACCGGTCAAGGATTAAACCCAGATCTGTTGACTGGGTGTGAGTGTTTGATTGTTTCAGATGCTCCGTCCGTCACCACCCCCTTTTGAACCGCTTTGTTCAGCATAAGTTGGCAGGGTATGCTCAGACGTGAGTCCCTTGCTCACTTTGCCACTAGATTCAAACAAGCGTGGCTGAAGATGGCTGTAAAGCCAGAAACCGGTCCTAGGAAACTTGTTTCTGGTCCAGTGAAGGCATTGCCTGGCAGTTCGAGCTGGACTATAACCATAATGCACAGGGTCAGACTGATTTGCATATGGCCATGTCTGAACTGGGGTGGCAGAGTGGGCTAAAAAACGGTGATGGATTAAACCCAGATCTATTGACTGGGTGTGAGTGGTTAATTGGTTCAGATGCTCCGTCCATCACCACCCCCTTTTGTATCACTTTCTTCGCCATAAGCTGGCAGGGTATGCTCAGACGTGAGTCCTTTGCTCACTTTGCAACTGGATTCAAGCAAGCCTGGCTGAAGACGGCTGTAATGCCAGAAACCAGTCCTAGGAAGCTTGTTTCCAGTCCAGGGAAGGCATCGCCTGGCAGTTCGGGCTGGACAGTTTCCATGAGGTACAGGGTCCGACTGATTTGCATATTGCCATGTATGAACTGGGGTGGCATAGTGGGCTAAAGAACGGTGATGGATTAAACCCAGATCTGTTGGCTGGGTGTGAGTGTTTGATTGGTTCAGATGCTCCGTCCATCACCACCCCCTTTTGTACCGCTTTGTTCGCCATAAGTTGGCAGGGTATCTTCAGACGTGAGTCCCTTGCTCACTTTGCCACTGGATTCAAGCAAGCCTGGCTAAAGATGGCTGTAATGCCAGAAATCAGTCCTAGGAAGCTTGTTTCCGGTCCAGGGAAGGCATGGCTTGGCAGTTCGGGCTGGACTGTTCCCATGAGGTACAGGGTCAGACTGATTTTCATATGAACATGTCTGAACTGGGGTGGCAGCGTGGGCTACAGAACGGTGATGGATTAAACCTAGATCTGTTGACTGGGTGTGAGTGTTCGACTGGTCCATCTCTCCTTCAGGCAGCATCCCAAGACTTGGCTGTTCGAGCAGTAACTTACCCCTCCCCCAGCGCCTTGAGACTCTCCCGGGTGAGTAGCGCGCTTTACAAATGCCGTGATTGATTGATTGATTGATTGATTGGTTCAGATGCTCCGTCCATCACCACCCCTTGTTGTACCGCTTTGTTCGCCATAAGTTGGCAGGGTATGCTAAGACGTGAGTCCCTTGATGACTTTGCCACTGGATTCAAGCAAGCCTGGCTGAAGACGGCTGTAATGCTAGAAACCGGTCCTAGGAAGCTTGTTTCCGGTCAAAGGAAGGCATGGCTTGGCAGTTCGGGATGGACTGTTCTCATGAGGCACAGGGTCAGACTGATTTGCATATGGCCATGTCTGAACTGGGGTGGCAGAGTGGGCTAAAGAACAGTGATGGATTAAACCCAGATCTATTGATTAGGTGTGAGTGTTTGATTGGTTCAGATCCTCCGTCCATCACCACCCCCTTTTGTACCGCTTTTTTCTCTATAAGTTGGCAGGGTATCTTCAGACGTGAGTGCCTTGCTCACTTTGCCACTGGATTCAAGCAAGCCTTGCTCACTTTGCCACTGGATTCAAGCAAGCCTCGCTGAAGACGGCTGTAATGCCAGAAAACGGTCCTAGGAAGCGTGTTTCCGGTCAAGGGAAGGCATGGCTTGGTAGTTTGGGCTGGACTGTTCCCATGAGGCACAGGGTCAGACTGATTTGCATATGGCCATGTCTGAACTGGGGTGGCAAAGTGGGCTAAAGAACGCTGATGGATTAAACCCATATCTGTTGACTGGGTGTGAGTGTTTGATTGGTTCAGATGCTCCGTCCATCACCACCCCCTTTTGTACCGCATTGTTCACCATAAGTTGGCAGGGTATGCTCAGACGTGAGTCCCTTGCTCACTTTGCCACTAGATTCAAGCAAGCGTGGCTGAAGATGGCTGTAAAGCCAGAAACCGGTCCTAGGAAGCTTGTTTCCAGTCCAGGGAAGGCATGGCCTGGCAGTTCGGGCTGGACAGTTTCCATGAGGCACAGGGTCAGACTGATTTGTATATGGCCATGTCTGAACTGGGGTGGCAGAGTGGGCTAAAGAACGGTGATGGATTAAACCCAGATCTGTTGACTTGGTGTGAGTGTTTGATTGGTTCAGATGCTCCGTCCATCACCACCCCCTTTTGTACCGCTTTGTTCACCATAAGTTGGCAGGGTATGCTCAGACGTGAGTCCCTTGCTCACTTTGCCACTAGATTCAAGCAAGCCTGGCTGAAGATGGCTGTAATGCCAGAAACCGTTCCTAGGAAGCTTGTTTCTGGTACAGTGAAGGCATTGCCTGGCAGTTGGGGCTGTACTATTCCCATGAGGCACAGGGTCAGACTGATTTGCATATTGCCATGTCTGAACTGGGGTGGCAGAGTGGGCTAAAGACCGGTCAAGGATTAAACCCAGATCTGTTGACTGGGTGTGAGTGTTTGATTGTTTCAGATGCTCCGTCCGTCACCACCCCCTTTTGAACCGCTTTGTTCAGCATAAGTTGGCAGGGTATGCTCAGACGTGAGTCCCTTGCTCACTTTGCCACTAGATTCAAACAAGCGTGGCTGAAGATGGCTGTAAAGCCAGAAACCGGTCCTAGGAAACTTGTTTCTGGTCCAGTGAAGGCATTGCCTGGCAGTTCGAGCTGGACTATAACCATAATGCACAGGGTCAGACTGATTTGCATATGGCCATGTCTGAACTGGGGTGGCAGAGTGGGCTAAAAAACGGTGATGGATTAAACCCAGATCTATTGACTGGGTGTGAGTGGTTAATTGGTTCAGATGCTCTGTCCATCACCACCCCCTTTTGTACAGCTTTGTTCGCCATAAGCTGGCAGGGTATGCTCAGACGTGAGTCCATTGCTCACTTTACCACTGGATTGAAGCAAGCCTGGCTGAAGACGGCTGTAATGCCAGAAACTGGTCCTAGGAAGCTTGTTTCCAGTGCAGGGAAGGCATGGCCTGGCAGTTCGGGCTGGACAGTTTCCATGAGGCACAGGGTCAGACTGATTTGTATATGGCCATGTCTGAACTGGGGTGGCAGAGTGGGCTAAAGAACGGTGAAGGATTAAACCCAGATCTGTTGACTGGGTGTGAGTGTTTGATTGGTTCAGATGCTCGGTCCATCACCACCCCTTTTTGTACCGCTTTGTTTGCGATAAGTTGGCAGGGTATGCTTAGACGTGAGTCCCTTGCTCACTTTGCCACTGGATTCAAGCAAGCCTGGCTGAAGACGGCTGTAATTCCAGAAACCGGTCCTAGGGAGTTTATTTCCGGTCCATTGAAGGCATGGCTTGGCAGTTCGGGCTGGACTGCTCCCATGAGGCACAGAGTCAGACTGATTTGCATACGGCCATGTCTGAACTGGGGTCTCAGAGTGGGCTAAAGAAGGGTGATGGATTAAACCAAGATCTGTTGACGGGTGTGAGTGTTTGATTGGTTCAGATGCTCCGTCCATCACCACCCCCTTTTGTACCGCTTTGTTCACCATAAGTTGGCAGGGTATTCTCAGACGTGAGTCCCTTGCTCACTTTACCACTGGATTAAAGCAAGCCGGCTGAAGACGGCTGTAATGCCAGAAACTGGTCCTAGGAACTTTGTTTCCGGTCCATGGAAGGCATGGCTTGGCAGTTCGGGCTGGACTGTACCCATGAGGCACAGAGTCAGACTGATTTGCATATGGCCATGTCTGAACTGGGGTGGCAGAGTGGGCTAAAGAACGGTGATGGATTAAACCCAGATCTGTTGACTGGTGTGAGTGCTTGATTGGTTTAGATGTTCCGCCAATCACCACCCCCTTTTGTACCGCTTTGTTCACCATAAGTTGGCAGGGTATGCTCAGACGTGAGTCCCTTGCTACTTTGCCACTAGATTCAAGCAAGCCTGGCTGAAGATGGCTGTAATGCCAGAAACCGGTCCTAGGAAGCTTGTTTCTGGTCCAGTGAAGGCATTGCCTGGCAGTTCGGGCTGTACTATTCCCATGAGGCACAGGGTCAGACTGATTTGCTTATGGCCATGTCTGAACTGGGGTGGCAGTGTGGGCTAAAGACCGGTGATGGATTAAACCCAGATCTGTTGACTGGGTGTGAGTGGTTGATTGGTTCAGATGCTTCATCCATCACCACCCCCTTTTGTACTGCTTTGTTCGTCATAAGTTGGCAGGGTATGCTCAGACTTGAGTCCCTTTCTCACTTTGCCACTGGATTCAAGCAAGCCTGGCTGAAGACGGCTGTAATGCCAGAAACCATTCCTAGGAAGCTTGTTTCCGGTCCAGGGAAGGCATGGCCTGACAGTTCGGGCTGGACTGTTCCCATGAGGCACAGGGTCAGACTTATTTGCATATGGCCATGTCTTAACTGGGGTGGCAGAGTGGGCTAAAGAACGGTGATGGATTAAACCCAGATCTGTTGACTGGGTGTGAGTGTTTGATTGGTTCAGATGCTCCGTCCTTCACCACCCCCTTTTGTACCGCTTTGTTTGCCATAAGTTGGCAGGGTATGCTCAAGCTTGAGTGCCTTGCTCACGTTGCCACTGGAATCATGCAAGCCTGGCTGAAGACGGCTGCAATGCCAGAAATTGGTCCTAGGAAGCTTGTTTCCGGTCCAGGGAAGGCTTGGCTTGGCAGTTCGGGCTGGACTGTTCCCATGAGGCACAGGGTCAGACTGATTTGCATATGGCCATGTCTGAACTGGGGTGGCAGAGTGGGCCAAAGAACGGTGATGGATTAAACCCAGATGTGTTGACTGGGGTGTGAGTGTTTGATTGATTCATATGCTCCGTCCATCACCACCCCTTTTTGTACCGCTTTGCTCGCCATAAGTAGGCAGGGTATGGTCTGACGTGAGTCCCTTGCTCACTTTCCAACTGGGTTCAAGCAAGCCTGGCTGCAGACGGCTGTAATGCCAGAAACCGGTCCTAGGAACCTTGTTTCCGGTCCATGGAAGGCATTGCTTTGCAGTTCGGGCTGGACTGTTCCCATGAGGCACAGAGGCAGACTGATTTGCATATGGCCATGTCTGAACTGGGGTGGCAGAGTGGGCTAAAGAAGGGTGATGGATTAAACCCAGATCTGTTGACTGGTGTGAGTGTTTGATTGGTTCAGATGCTCCGTCCATCACCACCCCCTTTTGTACCGCTTTGTTCACCATAAGTTGGCAGGGTATTCTCAGACGTGAGTCCCTTGCTCACTTTACCACTGGATTCGAGCAGGCCTGGCTGAAGACTGCTGTAATGCCAGAAACCGGTTCTAGGAAGCTTGTTTCCAGTCCAGGGAAGGCATGGCCTGGCAGTTCGGGCTGGACAGTTTCCATGAGGCACAGGGTCAGACTGATTTGCATATGGCAATGTCTGAACTGGTGTGGCAGAGTGGGCTAAAGAACGGTGATGGATTAAACCCAGATCTGTTGGCTGGGTGTGAGTGTTTGATTGGTTCAGATGCTTCGTCCATCACCACCCCTTTTTGTACCGCTTTGTTCGCCATAAGTTGGCAGGGTATGCTCAGACGTGAGTCTCTTGCTCACTTTCCAACTGGATTCAAGCAAGCCTGGCTGAAGACGGCTGTAATGCCAGAAACCGGTCCTAGGAACCTTGTTTCCGGTCCATGGAAGGCATGGCTTGGCAGTTCGGGCTGGACTGTTCCCATGAGGCACAGAGTCAGACTGATTTGCATATGGCCATGTCTGAACTGGGGTGGCAGAGTGGGCTAAAGAACGGAGATGGATTAAACCCAGATCTGTTGACTGGTGTGAGTGCTTGATTGGTTTAGATGTTCCGCCCATCACCACCCCCTTTTGTACCGCTTTGTTCACCATAAGTTGGCAGGGTATGCTCAGACGTGAGTCCCTTGCTACTTTGCCACTAGATTCAAGCAAGCCTGGCTGAAGATGGCTGTAATGCCAGAAACCGGTCCTAGGAAGCTTGTTTCTGGTCCAGTGAAGGCATTGCCTGGCAGTTCGGGCTGTACTATTCCCATGAGGCACAGGGTCAGACTGATTTGCTTATGGCCATGTCTGAACTGGGGTGGCAGTGTGGGCTAAAGACCGATGATGGATTAAACCCAGATCTGTTGACTGGGTGTGAGTGGTTGATTGGTTCATATGCTTCATCCATCACCACCCCCTTTTGTACTGCTTTGTTCGTCATAAGTTGGCAGGGTATGCTCAGACGTGAGTCCCTTTCTCACTTTGCCACTGGATTCAAGCAAGCCTGGCTGAAGACGGCTGTAATGCCAGAAACCATTCCTAGGAAGCTTGTTTCCGGTCCAGGGAAGGCATGGCCTGACAGTTCGGGCTGGACTGTTCCCATGAGGCACAGGGTCAGACTTATTTGCATATGGCCATGTCTTAACTGGGGTGGCAGAGTGGGCTAAAGAACGGTGATGGATTAAACCCAGATCTGTTGACTGGGTGTGAGTGTTTGATTGGTTCAGATGCTCCGTCCTTCACCACCCCCTTTTGTACCGCTTTGTTTGCCATAAGTTGGCAGGGTGTGCTCAAGCTTGAGTGCCTTGCTCACTTTGCCACTGGAATCATGCAAGCCTGGCTGAAGACGGCTGCAATGCCAGAAATTCGTCCTAGGAAGCTTGTTTCCGGTCCAGGGAAGGCTTGGCTTGGCAGTTCGGGCTGGACTGTTCCCATGAGGCACAGGGTCAGACTGATTTGCATATGGCCATGTCTGAACTGGGGTGGCAGAGTGGACCAAAGAACGGTGATGTATTAAACCCAGATGTGTTGACTGGGGTGTGAGTGTTTGATTGATCGAGATGCTCCGTCCATCAACACCCCTTTTTGTACCGCTTTGCTCGCCATAAGTTGGCAGGGTATGGTCTGACGTGAGTCCCTTGCTCACTTTCCAACTGGATTCAAGCAAGCCTGGCTGAAGACGGCTGTAATGCCAGAAACCGGTCCTAGGAACCTTGTTTCCGGTCCATGGAAGGCATTGCTTGGCAGTTCGGGCTGGACTGTTCCCATGAGGCACAGAGGCAGACTGATTTGCATATGGCCATGTCTGAACTGGGGTGGCAGAGTGGGCTAAAGAACGGTGATGGATTAAACCCAGATCTGTTGACTGGTGTGAGTGTTTGATTGGTTCAGATGCTCCGTCCATCACCACCCCCTTTTGTACCGCTTTGTTCACCATAAGTTGGCAGGGTATGGTCTGATGTGAGTCCCTTGCTCACTTTCGAACTGGATTAAAGTAATCCTGGCTGAAGACGGCTGTAATGCCAGAAACCGGTCCTAGGAACCTTGTTTCCGGTCCATGGAAGGCATTGCTTGGCAGTTCGGGCTGGACTGTTCCCATGAGGCACAGAGGCAGACTGATTTGCATATGGCCATGTCTTAACTGGGGTGGCAGAGTGGGTTAAAGAACGGTGATGGATTAAACCCAGATCTGTTGACTGGGTGTGAGTGTTCGATTGGTTCAGATGCTCCGTCCTTCACCACCCCCTTTTGTACCGCTTTGTTTGCCATAAGTTGGCAGGGTATGCTCAAGCTTGAGTGCCTTGCTCACTTTGCCACTGGAATCATGCAAGCCTGGCTGAAGACGGCTGCAATGCCAGAAATTGGTCCTAGGAAGGTTGTTTCCGGTCCAGGGAAGGCATGGCTTGGCAGTTCGGGCTGGACTGTTCCCATGAGGCACAGGGTCAGACTGATTTGCATATGGCCATTGCTGAACTGGGGTGGCAGAGTGGGCTAAAGAACGGTGATGGATTAAACCCAGATGTGTTGACTGGGGTGTGAGTGTTTGATTGATTCAGATGCTCCGTCCATCACCACCCCTTTTTGTACCGCTTTGTTCGCCATAAGTTGGCAGGGTATGGTCTGACGTGAGTTCCTTGCTCACTTTCCAACTGGATTCAAGCAAGCCTGGCTGAAGACGGCTGTAATGCCAGAGACCGGTCCTAGGAACCTTGTTTCCGGTCCATGGAAGGCATTGCTTGGCAGTTCGGGCTGGACTGTTCCCATGAGGCACAGAGGCAGACTGATTTGCATATGGCCATGTCTGAACTGGGGTGGCAGAGTGGGCTAAAGAACGGTGATGGATTAAACCCAGATCTGTTGACTGGTGTGAGTGTTTGATTGGTTCAGATGCTCCGTCCATCACCACCCCCTTTTGTACCGCTTTGTTCACCATAAGTTGGCAGGGTATGGTCTGATGTGAGTCCCTTGCTCACTTTCGAACTGGATTAAAGTAATCCTGGCTGAAGACGGCTGTAATGCCAGAAACCGGTCCTAGGAACCTTGTTTCCGGTCCATGGAAGGCATTGCTTGGCAGTTCGGGCTGGACTGTTCCCATGAGGCACAGAGGCAGACTGATTTGCATATGGCCATGTCTTAACTGGGGTGGCAGAGTGGGTTAAAGAACGGTGATGGATTAAACCCAGATCTGTTGACTGGGTGTGAGTGTTCGATTGGTTCAGATGCTCCGTCCTTCACCACCCCCTTTTGTACCGCTTTGTTTGCCATAAGTTGGCAGGGTATGCTCAAGCTTGAGTGCCTTGCTCACTTTGCCACTGGAATCATGCAAGCCTGGCTGAAGACGGCTGCAATGCCAGAAATTGGTCCTAGGAAGGTTGTTTCCGGTCCAGGGAAGGCATGGCTTGGCAGTTCGGGCTGGACTGTTCCCATGAGGCACAGGGTCAGACTGATTTGCATATGGCCATTGCTGAACTGGGGTGGCAGAGTGGGCTAAAGAACGGTGATGGATTAAACCCAGATGTGTTGACTGGGGTGTGAGTGTTTGATTGATTCAGATGCTCCGTCCATCACCACCCCTTTTTGTACCGCTTTGTTCGCCATAAGTTGGCAGGGTATGGTCTGACGTGAGTTCCTTGCTCACTTTCCAACTGGATTCAAGCAAGCCTGGCTGAAGACGGCTGTAATGCCAGAGACCGGTCCTAGGAACCTTGTTTCCGGTCCATGGAAGGCATTGCTTGGCAGTTCGGACTGGACTGTTCCCATGAGGCACAGAGGCAGACTGATTTGCATATGGCCATGTCTGAACTGGGGTGGCAGAGTGGGCTAAAGAACGGTGATGGATTAAACCCAGATCTGTTGACTGGTGTGAGTGTTTGATTGGTTCAGATGCTCCGTCCATCACCACCCCCTTTTGTACCGCTTTGTTCACCATAAGTTGGCAGGGTATGCTCAGACGTGAGTCCCTTGCTCACTTTGCTACTAGATTCAAGCAAGCCTGGCTGAAGATGGCTTTAATGCCAGAAACCGGTCCTAGGAAGCTTGTTTCTGATCCAGTGAAGGCATTGCCTGGCAGTTCGGGCTGTACTATTCCCATGAGGCACAGGGTCAGACTGATTTGCATATGGCCATGTCTGAACTGGGGTGGCAGAGTGGGCTAAAGACCGGTGATGGATTAAACCCAGATCTGTTGACTGGGTGTAAGTGGTTGATTGGTTCAGTTGCTCCATCCATCACCACCCTTTTTTGTACCCCTTTGTTCGCCATAAGCTGGCAGGGTATGCTCAGACGTGAGTCCCTTGCTCACTTTGCCACTGGATTCAAGCAAGCCTGGCTGAAGACGGCTGTAATGCCAGAAACCGGTCCTAGGAAGCTTGTTTCTGGTCCAGGGAAGGCATGGCCTGACAGTGCGGGCTGGACTGTTCCCATGAAGCACAGGGTCAGACTGATTTGCATATGGCCATGTCTGAACTGGGGTGGCAGAATGGGCTAAAGAACGGTGATGGATTAATCCCAGATCTGTTGACTGGTTGTGAGTGTTTGATTGGTTAAGATGCTCCGTCCGTCACCACCCCCTTTTGTACCGCTTTGTTCACCATAAGTTGGCAGGGTATGCTCAAGCTTGAGTCCCTTGCTCACTTTGCCACTGGAATCAAGCATTCCTGGCTGAAGACGGCTGCAAGGCCAGAAATCAGTCCTAGGAAGCTTGTTTCCGGTCCAGGGAAGGCATGTCTTGGCAGTTCGGGCTGGACTGTTCCCATGAGGCACAGGGTCAGACTGATTTGTATATGGCCATGTCTGAACTGGGGTGGCAGAGTGGGCTAAAGAACGGTGATGGATTAAACCCAGATCTGTTGACTGGGGTGAGTGTTTGATTGGTTCAGATGCTCCGTCCGTCACCACCCCCTTTTGTACTGCTTTGTTCGCCATAAGTTGGCAGGGTATGCTCAGACGTGAGTCCCTTTCTCAATTTGCCACTAGATTCAAGCAAGCCTGGCTGAAGACGGCTGCAATGCCAGAAATCAGTCCTAGGAAGCTTGTTTCCAGTCCATGGAAGGCATGGCTTGGCAGTTCGGGCTGGACTGTTCCCATGAGGCACAGAGTCAGACTGATTTGCATATGGCCATGTCTGAACTGGGGTGGCAGAGTGGGCTAAAGAACGGTGATGGATTAAACCCAGATCTGTTGACTGGGTGTGAGTGTTTGATAGGTTCAGATGCTCCGTCCTTCACCCCCCCCTTTTGTACCACTTTGTTCGCCATAAGTTGGCAGGGTATGCTCAGACGTGAGTCCCTTGCTCACTTTGCCACTGGATTCAAGCAAGCCTGGTTGAAGACGGCTGTAATGCTAGAAACCGGTCCTAGGAAGCTTGTTTCCGGTCCAGGGAAGGCATGGCTTGGCAGTTCGGGCTGGACTGTTCCCATGAGGCACAGGGTCAGACTGATTTGCATACGGCCATGTCTGAACTGGGGTGGCAGAGTGGGCTAAAGAACGGTGATGGATTAAACCCAGATGTGTTGACTGGGTGTAAGTGTTTGATTGGTTCAGATGCTCCGTCCATCACCACCCCCTTTTGTACCTCTTTGAAAAGGTGCCAGCTCCTTTAAAAAAAAGTGGAAATGTCGTTTTTTGTGCACTACCTTGTGAGACAACTATCATGCAGGCACATAAGTGTCCTTTACACAATTCGTCAGACTAACACATTCTAAACATGAACAACTTTCAACAAGTGTTGTGAGTGCCAAGATACAATCATTTATGTGACACAACTTGAAATATGTCAGTCCTCACATGGGTATCCATTCCCTGATGACACAGTTGCTTGCACATAAAATCTACTGGCTGTCATATGGAGTGGCACACATGTCCCAACTCTCGACAATGCTTAAGCAATTGGGCCAGCAATTGTGATGAACAAAATCATTGCTGCGTTGTGGACACACCCTGTTATCCCCAGGTAAAATTTCAACACAGAAGTGTACACACTAAGACAAAACAGCGTTGCATCTGAACTACATACATGTGGCAAAAATATATGAGCCTGAACATGTCTGGAACCAAATGACATAGGCTGCCAAGCCCCAACTGAAATCACTGCCCACCATCACATGGGCAGTGCATGGTGAATCATTGTTCAGCCAATTCTCACCCACAGGTCAGACCTGGCAAGGCTAAATCAGGCAGGCCCATGTAGACCTCTCCTGCACAACACCCCCATCGCTCAGTCAATGTGATTGATACAGCCCAAGAAGTGAGACCTCTGAATCAGGGTAACAAAAATTGTGCAGCAACAATTCCAAAAGTAACCCAAGCCCACCTCGTGGGGCTGGCAATACATATTTGTGACAAACAACCATCAACAGATTGTTGTGAAAAGACACACAGGCACTGCCCAGTGTGAGTACGCACCAGCCAAATTTTGTATCCCTGTCCAGTGGACACATGTAGCAGACACAGGAAAAATACAAACTATGCCAGGGACTAATGCCACAGAGGCAGACCCATGCTGAACCCACATTGAATGGGTATAGTGTTGGATGACACACATGATTAGGAGGCCAGGGTGTCTCAGGGGACTGTAGTGGGCACACTGATCCTTGGGTGTGGAATGAGCTGACGTTAACATGAGTAACTGTCATGGCACTATGCATATCTCCCACTGAGGTACATCATGTCTGAGAACACAACATGGGTCATGCATGCTGCAAGGGTGTGCAGTGGAAACCTCACACTATTATGTTGAGCCTCATCATCAGTGCACACAAATATGAAGCCCAAGCACAGTGCACAGGCAAGGTCCCAACATATGTCACAGATTTTCCTCCCACAAGATGCGAAAATCAATGTGCAGTCTTATTTTCTTGCACCCTAGATGAACATGTGCGAATGTGATTACACAAAGACCAGGGGACACATGTTAAGGAGGGGAAGGGACGAAAATGAGCACCAGGTGACTATGGGGAACCGAAAAGACACTGCACATATAACCTGTCTGATCAGACACCCCAACTGTGGGAGTGTAGCCAGGCTTCAGAGCACCTCAAAAAGCAGGTGATACACAACACAACAAACGGCCATGTACCTACCCCCTCCTTGCTGCAGTCTCTCCTACAACTGCCCTTCGAGGTCTGGAAACACGACCGCCAGGACCCAGAGCATGTGGGGGGTGAGGTGATGGCTGCCGCCATGCCGGCGTGCAGCTTCCAGCTTCAGCTGAACCCGGGCGATACGCTGGGTCTAGCACTGGATGTTTTGCCACCTCTTCTGCTCGTTGTGCAGCCCCCGACAATGGCCCCCGCAGACCTGACGGCCCTACAATGTCCATCCAGATTTCCCCCTTCTCGTAGGCAGTTATCTGTCAGGAAGACAAAGTAAAACAACATCACTACACCTGCCCCATGTCCCAGAGACACACACTTGCACAACATTGATAATGTGAACAGGGCATAGGATGCTGACAGGGCTTGCATCATTGTCCATGTAAATTTGGCCTGTGGGCAAGCCCCAATGCACTACATGGCATTGAAAGGCAACAGATGGTGTAACGGGTGCAACTCACTCACTGATCATGGCACACACTGGGCAACACATGCAACTGCAGGGTGTGGGACAGCACGTGCCGAAGAGTCACATATCCCACTCCACTGTTGAACACTCAGCAGACCAGACAGACACACCCTGGCATAGATCACTCGCCTGTCACTGACAACAGCGGATACAACCCTCACTTTGCACAGGTGCCACTTGACAATGGGGTGTCACAGGTGTCATTCTAGCTTTGCAAGTCAGGCACACAGCACTGCTTACTTGTCACATCAGATGGCTAGAGCTGATGCATACGCCATGCAGCAGTGGTGCAACACATCACATACACACTCACTCAGATGACAAGGCACATTCACACACTTCAATGTCCATGAGGTTAAACACATCAGTTGGACAATCTCACCACAGGTCCCCTCAAGTCATAAACATCTGTGAGTACAGTCACCTGTCACTCCGGGGGGAACACTGTTCCACCTCAGGATATTTGGTAATAAAGCCACCAAGGTCTGGCATGGCTGAATGTGTCATTCACTATGCAGTGAATGTCACAGTAAGCACAATACAAGTGAAGAGTGAACTCACATGAACTACATCATGCTCTGCATGAGAGACACCACCATGTACACCCCCTGGGACCCACTCAAAACCACATTGCATGTCTGTCCCACCAACACACAATGCCTATTGTGACACTCACACAACAGGTGCACAGTCAGAGGTAGTGGAGTCAGCACTCACCTGCTCCCCTGGTCTCCCATGCAGCTTGCTGTACTGTGGTAGGAGGCTATCCAGCAGGGCCTGGCTTTCCTCCTCAGTGAAAGCTGGGGATAGTACGAGCCATGAAATGCAAGAGGATGCAGACACAGCAGTAGTGTGGTCCACTCCAATGTTGTGCAGGCAAGTGCCCTCTCAGGAGTTCTTGCTGCCTTAAATCAGTGCTAATGAGGGGCTTTCGGTTTGAGGAGTACAGAGTGATAGGTCTTATTTGTTCGCATCGTACTTTTCCTCCAATCCCTTTAAACACAACAGGTGCACAGTCAAAGGTAGTGGAGTCAGCACTCTCCTGCTCCCCTGCTCTCCCATACAGCTTGGTGTACTGTGGTAGGAGGTTATCCAGCAGGGCCTGGCTTTCCTCCTCAGTGAAAGCTGGGGCCCTCTCCAAAGTACGAGCCATGAAATTCCAGCGGATGCAGAGACAGCAGCAGTGTGGTCTACTCCAATGTTGTGCAGGCAAGTGCCCTCTCAGGGGTTCTTGCTGCCTTAAATCAGTGCTGATGAGGGGCTTTCAGTACGAGGAGTACAGAGTGATAGGTCAGATTCGTTCGCATCGTACGTTTCCTCCAATCCCTTTAAACATACAGGTCTGACACGCATTCGCATCGTTCAAAGTTTGAGCTTCAGCTCCACAATCATTTTGCAACATTGTATTTTTTTGCCAAACTGACTTTTGCAGGGCACCTGTAGCACACACTCAAATCTCAGTATCCATGACACCCAGGATGCATTCAGGGCCTTCTACTCATCCCCTATGTGTCTCCTAAGTGATTTTGAGATCCACACACGTGTACGGTGCGTTTCACGCACTCACGTATGGCACCATTGAAATAGTGATACGATGCGCACACACGCCCGGAATGTAGGGGTACAGTGTGCTCGGGTATGTCACAATTGCAATAGTGAGACGAGGCACACACACGCCTGGAATATAGGGGTACGGTGCGCTTGCGTATGGCACGATTACAATAGGGAGACGAGGCGCACACACGCCCGGAATGTAGGGGTACGGTGCGCTCGCGTATGGCACGATTACAATAGGGAGACGATGCGCACACACGCCCGGAATGTAGGGGTACGGTGCGCTCGCGTATTGCATGATTAAAATAGTGAGGCGATGCGCACACACGCCCGGAATTTAGGGGTGCGGTGCTGTGAATGCAGGGGTACGGTGCGTTTCACATGCTTATGCCAATGCAGGGGTACGGTGCGTTTCACACGGTGCGTTACACACGCTAATGCCAATGCAGGGGTACGGTGCGTTTCACACGCTGATGTGAATGCAGGGGTACTGTGAGTTTCACACGGTGCGTTTCACATGCTGATGCCAATGCAGGGGTATGGTGCGTTTCACACGCTCACGTATGGCACCATTACAATAGTGATACGAGGCACACACATGGCAGGGATGTAGGGGTATGCTTCAAAAACGGATGTCCAGCAAGTTCTTGTCATTGCATACTTTCATGTGCTGGCCCTAGGTATGGCAGCCAGTGATATAGCACAGGGCATCTAATATTGTTGCATAATCGATGTGTGATGACCCGTTGACACATGTCATGTGTGATCAGGCACTATGTGGCACACATCACCTTGACACTTGTCACATGTGTATCATCATGCAGATTTTGTCATACACAGCAACACTGGGATGGCACAGTCATCACTACCGGCACCTGTCTCATGATGCCAGGGACTGGGGCACTTTGTCACTTGACATTTCACGCTCAGCATGACCCTATGTGACTATGTCCAGTGTGTGTCATGTTTAACATTGAGCTTGCTGTTTGTGTTCGGTAAACTGCATCTGCTGTTGGTGCATCTAACATGGGTCTGTGTTGATATGGGAATGGTTTCACATCTACGCGCACCATGCCACGTGCATTCCCACAGCTTTTGGGTCTGATGGCATCAGACATCACATTTCCCAAGGCATACATGCCTTCATCGTGACAATGGCTGTGTTGTTTTGTTGTCACATGCACACTTTAATCACAATGTGTTTGATATGTACATTTGACATTCCATGTGGTCTGTGCGTGTGCCTTGCAGTCAGCTGTCTGGATAGGATGACAACCTTCCACTGCAGGTATTGTGACGTGTGTAACTCCAGTGATACCTCAGGCTATTCACTCAGACCAGCACAGCAGCTCCTTTCAGGGCATGTCATGTTTATTTGTCAATCAACAGGTGTATCTGGATTTTCATAGGAGTGCCAGCAAGCTGCCGTATGTGTCCTGGATGTATTGCACACGCCAGACTCCATAGTGACCTGATGTGTAGTAGCAGTTTTGCATGTGCTATGTACATTGCCATTGATGTTGGCTGCCTGTTAATCTCCAGTATTTCCAAATATGTCCTGCAGGGCACCGCCTCTACCAAGGCCTTTCCCAGACTTGGCTACCATGAGGGAACGTGCCTGCATCTGACGTTACAGATTCACTTGCCAGTTGATTCAGGACTTGACGAACAAGCTGGCACCACATCTCCAACCGCAACACAGGTATCCTACTGCGCTGACCCCCCAAGATAAAGGTGATGGCAGCCCTTCATTTTTTTGCTACAGGTACCTTTCAATTAACCATAGCTGATGTCGGTGGAATGTACATCAGTTATGCTTCAAGAAAGCATTTGGTGCGTTGACAAATGGATTAACATCAGCCACCTGAGGCTGGACTTGGAAAAGACTGAGCTCATCATCTGAGGAATGTCCCCTTACGGCTGGGACAACTTCTTGTATCACACCGGCCTGGGCAGCGTACAAGCACACAGTGGCCACGCACGCAAGCAGGTGTTCATCGTACACTCCTCGCTCACAATAAGCATGCAACTCAACACCATCTCTACCTCATGCTGCAAGTCCCTCCCCATGCTACAAATGATCTTCAGATAGATCCACTCCTAGTCAAGACAGTCAGTCACTCAGGTCCACAACACCAGCCAGCTCAACTACGGCTATGCTCTCTATGCAGGAACAACAGCCAGACTCCAGGAGGACTTGTGTACATCCAGGGTGCATCCGCACACCTCATCCTCAGCATCCCCTGCCACAGCCACATGAACGTCCACCTATGATACCTACAATAGGCTCACTGTCAACTGCCAGATCTCCTTCAGACTCCTCAGCCACACTCAGGAGGCACTCCACAACGCCAGCCCCAAAGACGAACATGGATGTCTCCCATCCAACACCCCATTGCCCCGACTCCGTCCAGCCAACGTTGCCTTGGGCACCATTCATCACATCCACAGTACAACTGCATGCGGGAGATAGTACTCCCACATCACCAAACAGATGTGGTACTCCCTCCCTGGGCACCTCCACATGACTCATGACCTCTACACCTTCATAAAACTCTTCCAAAACTGTCAGTCCGAGCAGTATGGCAAGCACACCCTCCTCAGCAGATTGACACCATCACAGGTGAGTATTGCGCTCCATGTATGTACTTGATGATACATTGTGACCTATGTGCGTCCTCGACCGGACTCAAGTCCCAGTGTATGGATGGCTTGAGTTTATTCCACACTTTGGTATACTTTGACATAACCCCACACGTATGTTGTTGACTCATAGTAAATGACTGCAAAATAATATTTTCATCAACCCCTAAGTGTCCTAGCAAACTCCATAGTTTAGCGTGGACCACGCAGTCAAATGCTGCCAAGAGGTCCACAAAAGCTAGGAACAGATTTTCTTTCTTAGCCCTTGTGTACTTTCCCACCAACATTGAAAGATTTAAGTCCTGCTCTACTGTTCCTAGGCCAGCCGGAAGCCATATTGTAAGTCAGATAAAATGGAATTGTCATCAGCCCAGTCCAGGAGACGGTCCAAAATTATACGCCCAGTTATCTTTGTAAAATAATCCAACAGGGAGATAGGTCTATAACATCCTGGATTGTGTCTATGTCCTTTTTTTTAAAGATGGGCACGATTATGGACTCCACCCAGGTAGATAAATATCCCGTAATGCAGCTTGCATTAAGCACCTGGACCAGAAGGGGCCCCCACAGAGAAATACTTGCCTTAAAAATGTCTATGGGGACACCGTTCGGGCCAGGAGCCTTATCACCCTGGCTAGCATGGATTCCCTTTTCAACCCCCTCCAAGGTAAACGCCACATTCCTTGATTTAGAATAGGCAATAAGTGGGCAAGGAGCAAGTGAGGATTCATCTCCCTCATACACCTGAGCAAAGCGTCCAATCCAATCCCCTTCTGGGATCGCTATCTCTATTTTAGGACCAGTCTCTTCCGCGAGGAAGGGAGTTCTAATGATCTTCCAGAAACCTGCACTGTCATTATTTACAGATGCTACATGCAAGGCTTCCCAGGCCTCTAGTTTTAACATATTCTTCCTGTCTCTGACAGCTAGCTTATATACATTCCTAAGTCTCCTCACGTCGGTAATACTTCTTGGATTTTTATGTAGTTCTTTCATTAAGAGTGCATAGGCTTTGGTACATTTGGAATCAAACCATCCTCCGTGCGCTCTGTTATTTTTGTGTTGCTTCATAAGGGAATTCCTTATTACCTTTGTAATGGTTAAAAAAGAGGCAAGACGAGTTTCAGGGGCGGTATCTTTGCCCAAGCATATCGCAAACTCTGTCATACATTTACCAATTACTGTATTAAGTATTTCTGTTTGATCAACCATCGCCCATCGTAAAGAGTAACCATTTGTGCTACCGATAGATAAGTTCTCTCGAACTCGATCATTTTTATTAGACCTTAGAGTGTTCTTCGTTGGCAGTTGGATGGCCATACAGAGAGGGAAGTGATCGCTTAGTGCGTTATCAGAGACTTTAAAAGAATGGATTCGGTGAGCGTGATTACTAGTGGCAATAGCATAATCAATAGTAGAACTACAGCCCCTTCCATTGAATGTTGGGGGTAAAGAGGATGGCAGTACACATAAATCATTTACAAAACCAAGATCAACGTTTGTTAAGTACTTCATGTAGTTGGCCACCCAGAGGAGTATGGCTAAAATGAGATTAACAGATACCTTCATCACATAACACTCTACATCTGTTGTCTTCAGCCATTCGACATAAAGTACAATTTAAATCGCCTACCATAAGAATCATCACATTTTCATATTACTTTTAACATGGGACGACAGTGCTTTAGACATATTACTAATAACGTTTGTTACTTCACCCGGTGGAATATTGTTGTAGAAATTAACCAGGGCAATCGAGGTAACAGGGTCCAGATAAAGTACCAAAAATTGAAAATAAATATCTTTAATAGGCTCTGTAACCCATTTTAAATTCAATTTATTGCAGAGATAAACACTCAGGCCTCCCTTAGCTCTCCCACTCACGGCCTCGACAGCCGGGGTATGTTAGGTCTTAACCCTTTCGCTGCGGCGGCAATTACGCCACAGCGCTAGAGGGAGGGGGGGCCGAGCGGCGCTCGTATGCTCGTGACGGAGCCGGTCTGTCACAAGCCGCGGTTGAGCTGTGCTCATGACGGAGCGGTTCCGTCATGGCCCGCCCGCTCAATGGAATGTCCAGCGCAGGCGCGGAATTCGTGCCGCGCAGGCGCGCCAAGCGGGCCATGACGGAACCGCTCCGTTATGAGCACAGCTCAACCGAGGCTCATGATGAAGCGGCTCCGTCATGAGCATGGAAGGTGTTAAACCCGTTTAAATGGACAGCTTCCCTACTCCAAGTTTCCTGGAAACAAAGCAGGCCTTGGGACTGAATAAAGTCCTACCAAAGTGGGCTATTCATTTTTGATTTAATTCCAGCAATGTTCCAGGAGGTGATATAACATAATAAGGTTAAAACAGGGGTTGGAGCAGGCAAAGGAGGATTGACACCTTCCAATAAAAGCCCATTAGAGTGCACTAGCTCAGGGCCAGCTTCTGAAACCACTTTCCCGTTGATGGTACCCTCAATCCCCGGAAACCTGGGCTCCTCCACCCTCTCACTCATAGGGTCCCCCTGCTTGAGTATAAGATTATAGTGGACTGCTTTACTAGGTAGATTTACGGGGTTCTTCATTTGCAGTTAGTCATTAGTTTCTAGACCACTCAAAACCTCAAAGGGGTTTGATGTCGGAACACAATATCTTGCTTGTTTAGGACCCAAGTAATTTTCTGCTAGGTGTTCAGGGCCCGGGTACCTTACAACATCCATGGGACGATAAAAGAAGACCAGATGTAGAATGTTATTAAGCTCAGTGTTAACCATCCCATTAAAGCCCCCTCAATGATGTTACGTACTAAATTCGGGGTCCTAAACGTTAAGATGACACAGTCTCCATTTAGGGATTTAGGAGATGAGCCTAGGACAGTCAATGAGGTGATGCTGTTGCACACAATGTCAAAATGCCAGACCAGGTGACCTGGGAGGTGCGCATGGCCCACTGCCTCTTACTGTCTTTTCCGTAGAAGACCCACCTTCCTTGGGGGACCCTCATATGCAGGCCTTCATGATGCATGGGATGCTCCGTTGGACGATTCCTCCTCCTCCTCCTCCCTCCCTGTGCCTGTTGGCGGTCTTCGCCTAGATGTTTCTTGTTTGGTGACACAGGAAGGGTGCTCCATGTTGTCTGCGATCCGACGGAGTGAACAGCTTATGTCCTTTTGCACCGCCAGGAGCAGAGCGAGTCTTGCCTCCATCCGTCCTTGGTGTTCTAGTTGACTGGCATGTTGCTCGGCTTACAGGTTCCTGGTGTCCCGCCGGAATGCCTCCGTGATGTTGCGCAGTTCAGACATACCGGGCCCTGCAGCTGGCTGGTCTGGTTCTTGCCTCCACCTGGTGCCACTCCCACCACCCCTGACCACACCAGTCTTGCCTGCCGTGTGGGCACATCGGGTCGACAGGACCCCTGAGGGATGGCAGTGGTGGTGTTGTCTGCCACATCCTGGGTGCCCGGCGAACCTTGTCCCTCATTGTCAGACTGGCTCAGTTGTTGAGTGTGGGCAGGGCTCCGAGATGTCTGCTGGGATGTGGCAGGAATGGTGGTGGTGGTTGGAGCAGATGTCCCTGATCCAGGTGCTGCAGGGGTTTGGGCACCAGAGGTGCCTGGTTGGTCGGAGTCATCCGTGGAGTGGTGGGAGGCGTCTCAGTCAGTAGGATCAGGGTCCTGCGTAGCCTGGTACTGTGATTCATCTCCCCCATTGTTGGGAGTAGATTCCGCACGTTGCCCTGTGGGTGTGAGAGACAGACAATGTTAGTTCCATTTAATGCAACATCCATTTTTCATACACATTGTCATTGACACTGTTCCACCTGATAGTTGTCTATGCTTTCGATTGTTCTCAATGTTCACTTGTGGATGGGTATGTTGTGGGCTCAGATTGATCTGCGCTCAGGAGTCGTTGACATGTGGGTGTATATTTACAATGACTGGCACAGCCCTTCATATCTGCAGGGATTCACAAATCATTGTGCAACACAGCCATGCCAGCATGGACGCAACACATTTACAATGCGGAGCACCATGGTTGAAAAACGTCACAGCGGTGCCACGCATCTGTGCCCTAGAAGTGGCACATTGCTGAAGTTGTGTCGCCAGCCCAACGCAGCTCCAGCAATGCTCTGTGGGGCCGCACCTGCACAATGCTGTGTCAATCCTTATGCCTGCTTTAAGCATGCACAGGGTTTTGACGCAGCATGTGCTTAAAAGTCTTGAAGATTTCACTTAGCCACTTTTGGGAGGTGTTGCTGCGCCGTGATGCCCACCCACCCCAACACACCCCCTGCAACAGTACACCTACTTCTGGCGCAAGGGTTTAGAACTTGACACATCTCCCAGATGCGTCACCTTGTAAATACCCAACACCATGGCGCCACTTTTGTGCAGCCACTGCTTTACAAAGGTGACACATCGGCGTCGTGAAAGAAGCGCAAGCGGCGTGTGAATCTGCACTGTGCATTTTCTGCTTGAATGCTTCAGCAGATCTGTATTGGTTTTGTTATGTTACATGACAATTGTGACAGTGAGGCACTCCATTGCCTGTCCCAGAAGGATATGTTTGTGTAAGGGGTGTGTGTGACAGGCCGTGCTGGTAGTTGGAGTCTGATTTGAAACTGGGCCTCCCTCATGGTGTGGCTGTCCCTCCATGGAGCATGCTGCCATGAGAGTGGCTGTGAGTTCCTGTCTAAGATATCTGACCTTGTTGTCCTGGTGTTGGTGTTTGCACTGGTCACAGGAAGGCCTTGTGCTGCCTACACCAGGGCCCTGTGTCAGCTATCTTGTCAGTACATTCCCACTCCCTGTGCATTGAGCATGGTGCATGGGTGTGTACCTGGGCCATATGGGATGAGGGAAATTGGGCATGGGCGCCCACAGAAATGTTTTTGGTGGTGGGCATATTGTTAGCTTCATCACCATCCCCCTTGCACCCTTCTGGCCCTCCCCCTTGCACCCTTCTCCCCACTGCCTTGCACCCTTATCCCCTCTGCCTTGCACCCTTCAGGCCCTCTACCTTGCACCCTTCTCGCACTCCCCCTTGCACACTCCTGGCCCTCCCCCTTGCCCCCTTCTCCCCACTGCCTTGCACCCTTCTCGCCCTCTGCCTTGCACCCTTCTCGCACTCCCCCTTGCACCCTCCTGGCCCTCCCCCTTGCCCCTTCTCCCCACTGTCTTGCACCCTACTCGCCACTGCCTTGTACCCTTCTGGCCCTCTGCCTTGCAACCTTCTCTCCACTGCCTTGCACCCTTTTCCCCTCTGCCTTGCAGCCTTCAGGCCCTCTGCCTTGTACCCGTATCCCCACTGCCTTGCACACTTCTCCCCACTGCCTTGCACCCTTCTGCCCCTCAGCCTTGCACCCTTCTCCCCATTGCCTTGCACCCTTCTCCCCACTGCCTTGCACCCTTCTCGCCCTTTGCCTTGCACCCTTCTTGCACTCCCCTTTGCACCCTCCTGGCCTTCCCCCTAGCCCCCTTCTCCCCACTGCCTTGCACCTTTCTCGCCCTCTGCCTTGTACCCTTCTCGCACTCCCCCTTGCACCCTCCTGGCCCTCCCCTTGCCCCCTTATTCCCACTGCCTTGCACCCTTCTCACCACTGCCTTGCACCCTTCTGGCCCTCTGCCTTGCACCCTTTTCTCCACTGCCTTGCACCCTTCTCCCCTCTGCCTTGCAGCCTTCAGGCCTTCTGCCTTGCACACTTATCCCCACTACCTTGCACACTTCTCCCCACTGCCTTGCACCCTTCTGGCCCTCTGCCTTCCACCCTTTTCCCCACTGCCTTGCACCCTTCTCCCCACTGCCTTGCACCCTTCTCCCCATTGCCTTGCACCCTTCTCGCCCTCTGCCTTGCACCCTTTTCGCACTCCCCCTTGCACCCTCCTGGCCCTCCCCCTTTCCCCCTTCTCCCCACTGCCTTGCACCCTTCTCACCACTGCCTTGCAGCCTCCTGGCCCTCTGCCTCGCACCCTTCTTGCCCTCCGCCTTGCACCCTTCTTGCCCTCTGCCTTGCACCCTTCTCGCATTCCCCCTTGCACCCTTCTCCCTACTGCCTTGCACCCTTCCCGCCCACTGCCTTGCACCCTTCTCGCCCTATGCCTTGCCCCCTTCTCACATTCCCCTTGCACCCTTCTGGCCCTACCCCTTGCACCCTTCTCCCCTATGCCTTGCACACTTCTTGGCAACCCCCTTGCACCCTTCCCACCCAATGGAGGGTGCTGCCACCTAGAACAATGGCACCATTTCAAAAGCATGATGGACTAGGGCCGGCCCTGACTGGGCCCACACCAGATTCACTGGTGATCCAGTGGGAGGGCCAAGAGCCCCACTCCCCTCCCCTGCGGAGGCCCATGCAATTGGGTGTGATTTGGAGTCCCACAATGCATTTGGTGACACCCACCCTCCCACCATACCGGACGTCCATTCTTGGGGTCAGTGCTTCCTGTAGCATGGGACATAGCATGGCCTTGGTTTGTCAATGGGGCATACACATGTTAGTGGCATTAGCATTGTTTTGCCTGCAGTTGTGGGCGGCAGGCTCTTGGGGGTTGTTGCGGGCATTTTTTGTACTTGGGGTGGGGATGCCGTTACCCCCATGTTACATGAGTTGTTTGTGTACTCACTAGGCTCTACGACTCCTTCAATGCCATGTACTCCCACCGGTGGTAGCAGGGCCATAACCTTCTCCTCCCAGGGATGATACTGAACTGGTCTGCGGGGACCACCACCTCCAGTGTGTTGGTTCTATGCGTAGTCTTTGTCCATCTTTCGCTTGATCATCCTCAGCAGATCATACCACCTGGCATGGCACTCCCTCCTGGTGCGTCAGATGGGTGCAACAGCATTGACCCTATTGACTATCCTCTCCCACAGGCATGTTTTCTCAGCTATGCTGGTCCATCTGACCAATGCGCCAAATAGCTGTGGCTCGACTCTGATGACCTCATCTACCAGGATCTCCATCTCCTCCTTTGTGAACTTTGGATTCTTCTGTGCGGATATGGTGTGCAGTGACGGGGTGTATGGATGTGGGTGTGTGGGTCTGAATGTGAATTGGAGGGTGTGTGGGTCTGAATGTGATTGGGGGTATGTGTGAAGGTGGATGTGTGCATTTGTTGGTGTGTTGTCAGTGTCTCTTGCTAATTGTGTATGTTGCAAAGGATCATGGTTTGTGTGTGTGGGCCCTTGTTATTGGTCCATTTGTGGGTGGGGCTTAGTTTGAATTTTTGGTGGGTGTGTTATAAGGGGTGGTTCTGAGTTAGGCCCTCTGTTTGCCTGTTTGGATCTGGCCAGGACATTCATTTCCATGGTTTGCACACAGGAGACATGTTTTGTGATGTAGTGTGAGTCGTTTTCACCCTCCTTGTGCTGTTTTTCAGTGTCTGCATGGTTTAGTATGGCTCATTTACTTGTATTTACTGTTTATTTGTGTGCGCAACGCGACGTTCATGCAGTAAGAGTCATTTTCTACCTCCTTGTGCTGTTTTTAGGGGTTCGCGTGCGCTTCATTCAGGGGGGGTTTCGTCTCGTATTTACTTTTGTGGCTCGCTCATACGTGACGTTTTTATGGGGTTCGCGTGCGCTTCGTTCCGGGGGGGTTCGTCTCGTATTTGATTTTGTGGCTCGCTCATACTCTACGTTTTCCGTACAACTCAAACGCAACGTTTCCCCGTACGAATCGCTTTCGGATTCACTGGTCTGGATCGTACTTGTCGGGTCGAACAGCATGTTTACAATTCGTACGGTTCACTTTCAGGTTCCGTATCGTACGGATTTTTACTTGATTTTCGTACGGTTCGCAAAGATTCTGACGTATTTTCTGCCTACGGATCGTACTACGCGATTCGGACGGATTTGTACAATTCGTACGGAAGAGACTACGAATATGAATCGTCGTATGAATTTCTTTCCCGAATCGGAATCGACCCCCTAATATTAATTACACAATTTCCATTATTAATTTACAATAAATTAATTTATATAAAGTAACAACTAATTATTAATTAATTAATTAAACAAAAATTACTTCCCACACTTTATCCCTATAAACCATGTAACCTGCACCTTAAATAACTACACAATTTTCATAATAAATTATTTATTAATATTAACAACCAATTAACAAGCAATTGATAATTAATTACAAATACATTTCTTCCCACAATTAACACTATAAAATCTCAATTAAATAAATATTAATACATAACAAAAATAATAATTCATTTATTATAAATAAATTACTTCCTACCCTATTCCCCTATGATCTCACAACCCACTCCGGAACTAAAACACACAAAATGTATTTAAAATAACATTGATAACTACTAAAAATGTAACACATATATTAAAAAACATAAATAATAAAGTCCTGTTGTTTAGACATTGAGTGGAAAGAGATATCCTGAAAAAGCGTGGTATTGTTGAAAGGCAATGGTGCACAATCTCCTAATTGCTTTCATTTTTTCCTCATTACCTTGGGAGAAATGGAGAAATGAACTCTCGTAAGTACGCCCGGAGTGAGGCAATTTCAATGTTGATAGGTGGAAATACATGTGTGCAGTCTATGATAAGTTATTTCTCGTGTGAGTCCTGAAGGATGTGCCGGCCTGCATATGACTTTTCACTTCCACATTAGCTACTTTGACGTTGATGCCTCTAATTTGCACACTGTTTTGTCTGGAGCGATTTTCCTAGTCCTCCATGGCATCTTTCAGGGTCAGTTGGCGATATTCTAGTGTTACAACCCTCCCCACAAGTTTATCCTTCTCAGGGTTCTGTTGTGCCACTGTGACTTCTACCAAATAAAAGAATAAGCATTCTTGACCACAGGATCCAACTTGGAGAACGCTTATGTGAAGTCCAAGCGAATTACAGTGAGATCTTTCTTCATGTCTTGTAGTAGCAATTGGTTGTCTCCTCTCATTGCAGTTAAGGATAGATTGACTTTGCAGCCTCCTCCTAGAGTGAAGCATCCTCTGAAGACCCCTCAGAGCATTCCATGTGGCTGCTTTTGAGAAGGTAAACATGCCTTTGATGGAGTGGGTTTTCTGGGGCTTACTATGTGTGGAAGCCATGGGGAGCCCTGCCCAAAATAGCTGAGGTAATCACTGGTATGATCCATATTCTGCATGTGATATAACTAGGAGACACTGCCTGGATTAATTGAATAATGAGGAGTAATTTGAAGACTTTACTCCATGGTGGAACCTCCACGTTGTTCTAACCGATCTGAGTAGGTCCGGAAGACTCAGGTAGAGGTACTGGCCACGTAGAGTTGTCAGGCCCAGTCCTGCAACATGCTCCATGCGGCAAAGCACCAATCGGCAATCTTGTGGGCTTCGCTATTGGAGACTCAGTCTCGCTCTTCCATTTGCTCCCCTGAAGCACTCATAACAGTCTGAGTCTGGGTACTGCCATCAATAAAGGTGCCAGTAATCAAATTTTTTCTGAGGCACAGGTTAGATGGTGGTTGTTAGACCTGGCATCTTTTGGTGTGGTTTACCCTGTCTTTTGCCTCCTGTTTTTTAACTGTGTGCTGGATTTAGTTTTTGTTGGCTTTAGGACTCTGGGCACTTTAAGACTGCTGAACAGTGCTAAGGAGCTAGTGCTCCCTGCCTAAAATGTAATGGTATTTTGTTTCTCCATGTTTGGCCTACTTGATTTACTAGAAAGTCCCTAGTACAGTGCACCAGGTGTGCTCAGGCCCTGTACGTCAAATGCCTGAGCCCTCCGGAGTAACCCTGCAAACATGTCTCAGGCATGCCCCTGCAGAATCTGTGTGTGCAGTTTTTAAACAGTGATTTTGACCTGGCAAGTACACCCACATGCTGGCCCAAACCTACCCTTTTATTTCATTTAAGGCACCCCTATGGTAGGCCCTAGGTAGCCCCATGGGCAGGGTGCAGTGTATTAAAAGGTATGACATGTATGGGTGAGTTTTACATGTACGGTAGTAAAAAACTGCTCAGATAAATTCTTTCACAACCGCAAGGTCTGTCTCTCTCATAGAATAGCATTGGAGATGCCTTGTAACATTTTACAATTGCATCTTCTAATCGGAAGCTGATAGAAAATTGGATTTTTATGTCTCCGGACAATTTAAAACAGATCTTTTAGTGTTGTCGGTTTTTAAATTGCAGGTCTTAAAATGCCATTTTAAGAAAGTTCGCATTTTCTTTTTTTTGTCAAATATCTTTTTATTGGTTTTAAAGATGTTGAAATACAAAAATATTTAACAGTTGCAATAAGAGGGCACTGCTCAGCACATGGAAACCCCTCTGTCTTAAACTGTCCATCTAGAACTCGAGGGTGTTAGTGGCAATTCTAGAAGTGGAAGAGGTGTAGAGCTCATAGCCTCGGACCACATGCAAACAGGGGCAATCCCTCAGATAAATTTTCTACTGGGGGGGCACACACATAGTTGAATCCCTAGCGGATGTCCTCTACAATGTCTGCCATTCTCTCCATAGCCAGTGCCTGCCACAATCTATCATGCCATTGTGTGAGGGAAGGGTCCTCTGATTTCTTCAAAGCTGCCGCCACAGTCATCTTGGCTGCCCCGAGGCAGAGCCACATTACCCCGTGGTCCCCTTGCGTCTCGCTCTTTAACTTCGTTAAGGAGTGTTTGGAAGCAGGCTGAGGACCAAGCTAATACCACAGGATATCACCTGCTCTATTGGGAGAATGATCTCCTGTATAGCAGGCCTAAGGTTGCTGAGCCTGTGGCAACCAGTGTGCTGGTAGTACCCCAGCGTTTCAGAGCCTTTATTGTGGTATGCCTCTCGCAGGTCATTGAGACCAGGAAAAGACCTTTGACAGACTTTTCGCCCACTTCTACTGGCCCTAAATGAGGAATGCCTCAGATGCATTTGTAGTAGCAAGCCTCAGCAAGGCACACCAGTGCAAGGGGTTTGCCCTTCTCTGCACAAAGTCCTCAGACCAATACGAAGAAGTTGGCACAGAAACTGGAATAGAAAAGATAACATTTATTACACCTCATGAGGTGGTGCTACGGTTCAGACAGTACCCTTCGGTATTGCAAGAAGTAGCACCACAAACTAAAAGAGCTATGTCCATTTATACCCACACAGGGACTCAAAAGAAGGCGGTACAAACACAGAAGCAAGTTTTATGTACATATAAGGTAATATAGAAAGACACAATCAATCAGTGGGAGGTGCTAATGGTTTTGGGAACTGGTAAACACATTCCTGTCTGGTAATAATCACTAACAGCTGTAGACCCTACTGGGCATGCGCGAAAGTGGGGGATGCTAAATATAACTTGTTGCTGTGCAGATTTCAAGCGCAGTTAACAGGAAGATAGGACAAAGCACATGGTCGACACGTGGCAGCATGTAGCAAACAAAATGGCTGCCATGAATACCAAATGGAGTCCATGAATGTCACAATAATAGCTAAAACTGAGATGTCTTCTGCTAATGCTTAATCTAATTGCTGTTAAATTACAACAGACGACCCTTTCAGCATTAGCTGAAGACATTTGCTTTCCTGGGATAATCTAAATATTCATCCTGTATATCTATACTCATCATTTCAGCTATTTGCTTATCTAACATGTGTTGTGCTTTCATTTCTGTAACATCCTTCTTGGCTGGTATACAGGCAGTAATATAGATGGAGCAAAGCATTTGGCCACAATGAATACACATACAACATGTGAAAAACACTGCAATTACAATACATAGAACAGTCAGTAGTTTTCAACCCCAAGCAGAGACTAAACCCCCAAACCATCCAGCAAAAGTCCTTGTACCAGTTTCTGTATGAATTTCTGTAGCAATTTTATGCAGTTTAAATATTGAATCATATACTGAGGGCGAATTATCGGGAATAAAGACACAACAACTACTACCGATAATTCGACATGCGCCACCTCGATCAGCTAACATCACATCTAACACCATACGATTTTGGAGCGCTACAATCTTTGCAATTTGCAGTTCCTCAGTAATATTTCCAATTGCTATAGCTGTCTGCTTGGTAACAGCTTCTATAACCCTAGTTAATCATCTCATTATCTACTATTTAATGTAGCACTTACAAAAGAGAAAAAACCTAAATTAAAATCGACATATTGTTGTAGACTAGTGTCTGTTTGGTCTACTTCATCAGTATTTATTGTCCTCTTGTATCTATTTTTAGTAATATCTTTAAAACAGTTTAAAATCTGGATGATATGATGCAGGTGCCAGAAACACAGGGGTAATAGAAAAGATACATAACATTTACCCGACCACCCAACTGGTAGTCGATAATATCCATAATTGCCACATACGAGGTATGTACTATGTGAAGCTACAAAAGAACTATTGTTTACACCTTCAATATCTTAAATCGTAATACAATCACTCATTCCAACTGGAATTCGTCCAATACTTTGTACACATAAATCTGCTTTAGTCTTTGTAACAGTAATCACAAATTGTTCATTTTCGGCAGTCTCCTGTGTTGGTGAAGACTTAAGGCATGGAAATATTGTCCGGTCGGTATTCCTCCTATTCCCATTTAGTTCCATTAGCTTGGGGATACCCATCTTTGTTTTGATGAGACACTTTATTTAGGCAGAAAAGAAGTCAGCCCACTGTAGGCCTTCTTGATGCAAACAAAAGCGTATACCAGGCTTGGCAAGAACCATTATGTGAGAAAGGAAGAGGAATAAAAGGTGTTCCTCCTTTCTTTTGATGCACAGGTATCATTCCACATATCCAACAGTTGGTAGCGTTTGTGGCATTATGAATATGATGCAACATCTGAACAAAAGTGTTATTGAGATAAGATTGACGATGCTTCACGATACGGAAGGGTAAAGTAGTGGTGGTCCTCTGGGACTGAAGTAGTAGCAACAAAAAGCTCACGAGCAGGGGACATCTTCTCGGTAGACCAAGTGATTGCTGCCATAATCATCAAAACAGCAACAAACCCTATAGCACCAATGATCATTTTCTTATTCATCTTAGCAGCAATGAAAATCAATTCTTTTCGAGAAACTAAAGAACAACTGTTGGAGCTCTCACGCCTGGGCAGCCGCTGATTTCTTCACTACGGGCCAAGACGGGTGTCACTACACGAATGCATGGCTGATCCCCCCCCGCCTCATTGGCTCTCCGTTTCCACTAATCCAGGGCAGCTCAGCTAACTTTCTTAGACACTGTAGACTCTTTCCTATGTCTCAAATGATATCGCGATACTCCAGAAATCGTGGGGTCCGGGAAGAACTCTGCAGATTCGTCAGGTGATACAGCTTGGCCTTTCTCCATAGTCAGGATCTCTCGATGATCGGTCAGCATAGCAGGTTCCACCAAGGTAGGCAGTACTTTCTTGCAGTGGGTGCTGTGCACCCAATTTTTCCGGTTTGTCACTCGAACTGCTGTTCTCGTGGAAAAGAGCACTTGCTCTGGCCCTCTCCACCTCGGTTCCAGGCTGCTCGATCTTTCAAACGACTTAACCATAACATGGTCGCCAGGTCGGAGTTCATGGCCTTCACCTGTAGATCTGTCAGGAAGTGCTTCTCGAACCTGTTGATGAATAGAAACCAAGCTATCAGTTAACTGTGCCAAATAGTCATTCATCAGGACGCAAGGTTCATCATATACAGAACTCGGTTTGGGAACTCCCCAAATATACATTGGCCTCCCAAACACAACCTCATAGGGAGTAAGACCTGTTCGAGAATGTGGTATTGTACTGATGTCCAACAATGACAGTGGCAGCGCATCTGGCCAAGTCAAGGATGTGGAAGCCTGGATTTTTGCTATTTTCAATTTCAGAGTAGCGTTATACCTTTCCACCAATCCTGCTGATTGTGGGTGGAACACCGCATGGAACTTCTGTTTAATCCCTAATCCTTTCAGGCCATATTTAATAATTTCCCCAACAAAATGGGGTCCGTTATCATTCCATAAGAGTTTGCAAACACCAAATCTCAGGAAAAATTCCTTCAACAACACCTTCGCTGTAGTGATAGCAGCATTGTCCTTTGTGGGGTATGCCTCGATCCATTTACTAAAGGCACAGACCACCACCAAGACATACTTTAGGTTGTTGCAATGCTCAAACTGAATGTAATCCATTTGCAAAACGTCAAAAGGTGCGGTTGGTGTAGCAAACCCTCCTGCAGGAGTTCGTGTCCCTTTTCCAGGATTATATTGTAAACAGATTAAACAAGACTGTACCACTCTCTTAGCTGTGCTAGCAATTTCTGGATGCTCCCAAACTTGCATAAGCAATTTAGATATTGCTGAAGCTCCAACATGTGCAATCTGAACCATAGGTTGTACAAAGGCTGTAGGCAGTTTCAATCTATCGATCTGCTTATTCCGTCAACAACCCTCATCATCCAACTCTCCTTCTTCAAACCACTGTTCACGTTCTTTTACAGAAGCAGGTTTCTGTATCTCTAGTACTTCTTGTCTAGCATCATGCCAACGTTCAGCTTGTGACTTCACTACATACATGGGAGTAGTACTTCGTTGCATCGCAGTCTGATGTGCTACATGGTCTGCAAAGGCATTACTTTGTCCAACTTTATCAGTCACTTTCATGTGTGCACTACACTTCACAATAGCTATTTTCTTTGGGTATGTCGGTAGAGTCAAAAGATCATGCACAAGTTCTCCGTGCATTATTTGCATCCTGTGGGATGTAAGAAAACCTCTTTCCTTCCAGTGCAGGCCAAAATCATTCGCCACTCCAAAAGCATAGCGGCTATCTGTATAAATGTTCACACATAACTCAGTACTAAGCTCACATGCTCATGTCAAAGCTATCAATTCAGCTGCTTGAGACGATTTCTATGGTATACGAGCTGTCTCTACTATTGTGTGAATTGTAGTAATTGCATACGCAGCCAAAATCATACCATCTGGCAATTCAAACAAGACCCATCAACCCACAATTCTCCATCCACATCTGGAAGAGGCGTATCCTGCAAATCAATGCGGCCCTTTGTCTGCTCTTCAGTAAGAAATATACAATCATGAGTTTCTTGTGACTGAGGTTTAGTCACCGGATACGCCAACAAAGTAGCTGGGTTTAGGGTTGCACATCTCTTCAATGTAATGTGAGGGGATAGCAATTCATATCCTGTCAGACGAGCGCTAGTTAAGTGCTGCGTCTTTGTTTGATTTAAAAGGGCATCAACCGCATGGGATACCAGCACCAACAGCTTATGTGACAAAACTATCCCTTCACTCTGATGTATTGACACAGCTGTTGCCGCAACTGAACGAAAACACCCAGGCAACGCTCGGGCAACAGGGTCAAGGACTGCTAAAAAATACGCACAGGGACGTTGCTTATCGCCATGTGTCTGAACTAATACTGGCAATGCACATCCATCTTTCTCATGCACGTAGAGTGAAAAAGGCTTCGTATAATCTGGAGTACCTAACACAGGTGCTGAACAAAGGGCTTATCGTAACTGCCGAAAAGCAGTCTCACCTTCATCTGTCCATGGAAGGTGTATTGGAGTATCTTTTGTCAAACGTGCTAGCAAAGGTTTAACAATGTATGAAAACTGTTAGGAATTAAAGTGCTCTTAGGTATTGTATGCGCTCTCAGAGTTTATTCTGTTAGGCTATGTCTTAATTGTCAGGATTAATTCTGTTGTTCAAAACTTAGTATCAGGAATATTGGTTAGAACATTATTCTTTCATACTTGTATATTTGTATTAGCTAATGCTTGTTTAAATCCTGTTTCCAGTCAAGCGTTAAATGCAACAAGGTTTCTAAAAAGATGCACTTTGATTTAGCCGCACGTGTAAACAGTTTCTCCGTTTACGCGTGCAGCATGTGATTTCAGAAAGCCGGCAAGTATAAAAGCCAGCTTGTGATACACGAAGCTGCTTTGCTTCATCTGAGCGTCATTGCGAGTGCAGCTGAGAATTCCCTCCGCCCTCTGCCCTTCCGCTGAGACCGGTTCTAGGAAATCTCTGTTCAACAAGACTTGGAAGACCGGTGTTCTTCTTTTCAACTTACCTGAGCTTCTTGAATTCCTCTGGACGCGCCTCTTCATTCCTCCCCGAGTTTGGAGCAACCCTTGGTAATTTCCGCTTCCTTTCAGCATTGCGGCACCCCGACTTCTGGCTTCAGAGTACAGTAAGATTAACCCCTTTTTTCTCCTGCAAGAAAAACGAACATAGAGACTTGCTAACTATTGAAACTTGCAAACTATTGGAAAAGAGATCGTTTTAAGACATTAAAACATTATGATTTAAACCTTGTTGAAGCAATACAAACATTGGATTCTTCTTGATTAAGGAATGAGAATAATCATTCATTGACTCGATCTTTAGAGAAAACAAAAATTGGCACGACCAAATGAAGCAAAGGTTTTTTAGACTGAATCAGTCTTATGTTAAAAAAGCATTGTATTTAGAGTTACTTGGAATATTGTTCAATGCTGTGAAGTTGATAAAACAAGCATTGGTAAGGCACAGTGAGTGCTATGATTAGGATGCTTGGTATTTTCTTGTTTTACCTATTTTCTACTTTTAAGATCAGAACCCCATAATCCTCCTCTTGACAACAATTGATCAGGTATGCGACAGTTAGTTAACATTGGTTTAACTCAAAACTAATAACACTAACTCATTGTGTGATGTATTTATTATATGATACCAATAGCTATAGTGAGTTATGATTTATGCTGTGTATTTTTGTTTTAAAGGCTCAGTCTCAATAAAAGAAGCTTTGATAGTTGTTGAAGTGTAAGCCAGGGCCAGAAATTAAGAGGTATGTTCGCTACTCTCATGTTGAACAATTGTTTAAGGAAGGTTTAACTGATTACAGTGATTACATGATTATTGTTTGCATCGCAGAAAAATGCAATATCGAAAGCCCGGCACACTTACTCTGAGAAACATCGCTGGACCAGACAAGAAAGCAGTGTTTGTCTTTTGTTTCTCACTCCACTTCCCCTTTCCCTTGCGGAAAAATCAGAGTAGTCAAGAGTTAAAACCTTGTTACCTGATTAGTCCAAAAGGGAGTTGGGAGTTTGCAGCTACAAAAGAAACAAGCTCAGCAGCCTCGTGGTGAACGCTCAACAGAAAACCCCAATATGCATTGCCTACAAAAAGAAGTAAGACCAAGAAATGCATGCACTTCTTTCTGTGTAGAAGGTACCGGTGTGTCTAAAATTGCTTGTATGCGATCTGATGTGAGTGCACGTCCCTCTTTAGACAAAAGGTGACCTAAATAGGTTACCTTTGGTCTACAATATTGCAGTTTCTTTCATGATACTTTATGATGGTGTGAAGCAAAAAAGAAAGCAAGGACAAAGTGCATTTTTCACATTGTTCAGGGGTATCGGCTGCCAACAAGATGTCATCAACATATTGTATGAGAGCCACACCTTCAGGCAAAACAAAAGAATTAAGCTGTCTTTTCAATGCTTGGCGGTAAATACTTGGACTCTCAGTATAGCCTTGAGGAACTCTGCAAAACCTATACGATCGATTATTCAAAGTGAAACCGAACAAATATCGGCTATCAGGATGAATAGGGATCGAAAAGAAAGAATTCTTCTAGTCTATATCAGAGAACGTGGTTGCAGTCGGGGGAACCAAAGTAAGAAGTGCCGTAATATCAGAAACCACAGGGTACTGCGGTACAACAATCTTGTTTACCTCTCTCAGGTTTATGATAAATCTATGGACCTTAGTGTCAGTATCTTTTTTGAGAATAGGAAGAATCTGGCTGTTACAAACATTAAATGGAACTTCCTCAACAACTCCAACTTGAATGAGATCATGTACAATTCGTATGAGTGCTTCTTCACCCTCCTGTGAATTTCTATATTGAGGCAAACTTGGTAACACAGCTCCCTCCTTGACACTAATATGTACCGGTGGGATAACCATTTGACCCTCATCAGTATCTGAAGTAGCCCACAAAGTTTTAGGAACTGAAGCCAATGCAATATCCTCTTTAACAAGACAAGCTCTTTCAATCACAGGATGATTATCGTTTAAAATAACACGCACTCCTCAGGAGAACATCGTATTGTAGCTCTAAAATGCTTGAGCACATCGAGACCCACAATATTGTCTGGTGTGTTTGGGGAAAGCAAAAACGGACATGGAGCACTAAATTTATCAACGTGGAATGCAAGTGGTTGTGACAATGGGCTAAGGGAAGGTGTTCCATCGAAATCTATTGATGTAATAATTACACCAGACAGGTGTGCGGTAGGAACCAATTGTTTAGACAAGACGAGTAGCTCCTGTATCAACCACAAACTGATCAGTAGAACCCAAAACACGTGCAGTAACATAGGGACCCGTCTGATCTACTGGAACTTCAACTGATTCCTTACCCCATCCTAGGTAATCCTATGCATAAGCAGAATCGTGAAAATCAGGCTGCACATAATCAGACATCCGGTATTGATTTTGTCTATCAAAAGTGTTAAACCCATCCTGCACTCATACATTAGTATCAAACTGATGTGTTTTATCTAGGAACCCGATCAATATTGTGACCTTATGCCCCTATACGGCTATAATCAATGAATATCCATATAATGGCATAATAATCAGAGCCATATTTCAGTAACTCGCCTCTGCAGTTCATGACACAGCAGAAGCTACTTCCTTAGATTCCTAGAGAGCACACCAAGTTCTTTCGACACACCAAACCCCCAGCAACCTGGGAAAGCCCCGCTTGCTTTGTTTTGATTTGTCATAGAACTCCTGCGAGCACTGTAAGAACGACCAGTTCTTAGTGACATCTTTATTGACGTCTTATGTCCAAAACGTACGTCAAACTCTGCACCTTTAAGGTATAAATATACCCACGTTGCCTTAAGCAAACACACGGTGGTGGTGAATTCTGGAGCAGAACAGCTGTCCCCTTGCAGAAAGCCCAGCAGACGCGAGAAGCCCACGGACGCTGCCCCTCCTCTTTGACGCGCTGAGAAAGATGCTGCCTTTTCTCCTGCCGAGAAAATCCAGCTCCGGCGTTTCCAGCCTACCATTGCGGGTGACTGGGATATCGGGTCCTGAGAGGGAGATACCACACCTCCTACATTCTATTCCAGAGGTACGATGCTGACTAAACCCTTAGAGAGAATTCTTGAATCAGACTCTTGGCAAAACCTACTTAACTTAAACTGCTACTTACTTACTCCCTCCCACGTATTAGGCTTAGGTCAGGTACACCGGGGTAGGCGTAGTTAGAAGCACCAGTTGAGGTCGGTAGCCAATGTATATATGAATGTATATATTGTATATATTTTATTCATTTTAACTATCTTATGGCTAAGAAACCATATCAATGCTTTTACAGTATTATTTCGTAATACTCCTTTTACTGTACGCACTTTTTATCATAACAAGTCTTGCAATTGTGGCAATTCATTTCTCTTGCATGAGAAGGAAGACTGTTCAATAAATCATACCTTTTATTGAAATCGCCCGTCTCTCTCTTCTCTGCACTCTGGTGAAACTAAGAACGCACATCTGACTGAGTGAGATAATTGTTTATTGTTTTCACACGACTCTAGAGATTGACTCTTATTCTGAGGGAGCAAAGTTGTCATGTTTATGCGGTTGTCGGAAGCTGAATCCCTTCTTGTCTGAGCCAAGGAAGCTGATCACTTCCTATTCAGTCAAGAAAGTTCCCAGTGACCTCTGAGCTAGCTGGCGCAAACCTAAATGAAGTCTAACATAGTCAGTAGAGACCTAGAAGACCTCAGTCCTAAATCTACACTGCTGTTTATGTTATTCCAATGCGCCTGGCCTATAGGGAAAATAGGAACTACACTACATGGCGCCCAACGTTTGGTAAGCCGATAAAACTAACGCAAGACGTTAGAGTAACTCAGTCGTTCTTTTTCACACAGACCCTTTCTCCCATAAATACTCCAATAGACGTCTGGAGTGGGTGAAAGGTTAAAATCCGCCGGAACTTAGTAGGAAGAGATTCCTAAGTAGAGTTTCTGGTTTAGTCAACGTTGAAGGATACAGTGTTCCAAAATATTGTGCACCTAATCTTTTGTTTCCTTGAAACCTGATCTGCAACAAAAACCTTTCTGACAGTAAAATGTCAGACAGTGATGAGGAAAGGGATGCTGCTATATTAGCAAATAAACTCCTAGAGGACGACACAAGTCTCCTACAGAATGACCGGAAAGCTATCCTCATTCCGGTCAACATAAGAAAAACTATACCTTTAAAACTTATAGAAAACGGACTGACAGCACGAGGTGGTACAGTCATTTTCGTGATAGAGGCACACGAATATCGGCAGACAGAGGTATTCTATTCATGGATAAACTTTCCAGCGGCAAACGCTACAACACACGAATTCCACTATTACAAATTAGAGGAACCACCGGAAGAATACGCTCCTTTCGAGGAGATTGAAATCCCATTAAAATACCAAGAGCACCTGCTCTGGTTTAAAGGCGCCCTAAAACATAATGATCACATCACCAGGCTCGGTCCACTAGGTAGACCAGGAGCAAAGTGGCCGGTTCTAGCCAGCTACACACCACATCCAGACATTGATAAAATGTCTCGCGAAGAACTTTTTGCACAGCTAAAATTACTGATTAAAATTCACAGACAGTTAGTCCAATATGTAATGCGGACTGCAACAGTCCAAACAGCTGTTAATATTCCACAGCTAACCCCGCATCAGGGGAACACAAATAAAATCACACCACAGAACATACAATCATGTCTTGGAAAAACACCCGCAAAACGGGAACAAATTCCTTTCTGGTTAGCACAGAAAATAACTCAAATAGAGGCAGTATTCCAGAATACTACCCCTATTGAGAAACACAGAATTCGGACTAGCTGACTTCCAATGGGGGTCGCACCACATATGGAGGACTGTGACGCTTGGGGTACAGTCTTTGCTTACATTTACACAAAAACACACGGTATTCCGTCTATGGCGGTAATACCAGATGTGCTAAAACAAATTCAGAATGAATACGGTCCAGAACCTGCTTTAACTCTTGGTATGAAATTACTGAAAGACTTCAAGCAGGACTCGGCTACATTATTAGCCAACATAAAAGGAGAAGCAGCATCTGTGGCGATCTGCCAGAAATTGAAAGAAACAGATATAACAGATCAACCAATTGAACTTGCCAGAATCATAGAAAAATGCTATGAAGAATTGGGTAGAGATAGTTTGGGTGGGAAACCAGTAAAACCTCAACTACTTGAAAATCCTGAAAAAATATTTATTAAAAATAATCAAAATACTCCAAAAAAGAGCTGGGATAGAAAGAAACAATCCACTCCCAAAGAAAATGTTTTCCAGTCCAGAGGAAGGTCTCCTCAGCGGAGGGAAAGAACTCTGAATCGAGAACACCAGTCTCCCCAGAGGGAGCCCTCTGAGAAAAGATATAACCTTAGAAATAGGGATAACTTGAAAAAACCTGATAGATATCAAAGTGTTGATACACGTCCCTCTCGATCTTTTTCGCAGAAATCGGAAAGAAGAGGACGATCAGAACCAAGGGAAGAGCTCACCAAGTCCAAAGACAAGGAACCTGCTCAAAGTAAAAAATTACAATTTCCAAGAAAGAAGGTAGCCAGTATTAGAGTAATCGAACATGCAGAGAATACTGAGGACACAACTGAAAAACGGAGAGTGGGCACAGACAATGCTAGACAGCGTAGCGGAAATCAGCATAGCTCGCAAGATCCTGATGAGTCATCTGGAGACAGTGGACACGAATGAATACATTTAAGTGGAAACTGCAGATACTAGAGTTAGCGAACCTCATAAGATATACGAAATAACACTGCGTATAGAGGGAGATAAGACTAGGAAAATAAGGGGTCTATTTTGGGATAACCTCTCAAAAGGCTATGACATCCTGTTAGCCGAAAAAGATTGGCCCCCAGAGTTTGTCAGGGAGTGCCCTTATGGCCAAGAAATGATTATGCCTGCCTTCTCAAATCATATTCCAATTCATACTAAATATATATATGCAAGGAAATGGGCAGTAGCTCAAGCACCTGCACTATATAAGAATCATGTAGGATGGGATGAGGACTCTCCTCCTCACAAAATCCAGTTAAAATGTCAACCTACTGCACAAAGGCAGTATCCGATTAAGCAAGAAGCTAAAAAACAGGTCAGGGAGATTTTAGATCAACTTGAATACGAAGGGGTGATTGAAACATGCACCTCTCAAATGAACAATCCTTTGTTTCCTGTCTCCAAACCAGACAATTCATATTGTCTAGTCTTGGACTACAGACACCTTAACTCATGTTGCAAAACATTTGCGGTACAAAATTCGCACTGTGCGCCATTAATGAATAACATAGTTCGCAAAAAATACAAAACAACATTAGACATATCTAATGGGTTCTTTTGTAAAAATATTGCACCAGAAAGCAGGTACTTGACCGCTTTCTCAATAATGGGGTCACAGAAAAATTTCTGTAGGCTCCCACAGGGATTCAAGAACAGTCCAGGAGTATTCTCAGCCAGAGTAACAGAGTTACTACAAATGTATGATGATGAGGCATTATCTTATGTCGATGACATCTATCTCACAGACGACGACTTGGATACTCACTTGAAAAGAGTGAACACCATAATACTTGGGTTCGCAGCAGAGGGTTACAAATTCAACTTTAAAAAGTCACGAATTGCCCATCTAACTGTCTTATGTTTAGGATACGAATTATCAAGTGAAGGAAAAAGCCTAGCAGACAACTTCTTAGAGAAGTGCGCTGTACTCCAAGCACAGAAAACGCTGAAGAACTTACAATCGATTCTAGGCTTTCTGAATTTCGGAAGAACTTACATTCTAAACTATGCAGAGAGGATTAAACCTCTCTACGAACTAATAAAACCTGATTTTAAACCGATCAACTGGACTCAAAAACACACAGAAATTTTGAGATCACTGCAAACAGACATGTTATCTAAAACAAAATTAGAAACACGTGACAATACATGCAACCTTGTAATCCGGGTCATCCCAGGAAGATGCGGATTCACGTACCTGACCTCTAACGAGGGAGAAACGGTACCAATAGCTTACAAATCACATTTGTACACACAAGCGGAAAAAACATTCAGTCTTACAGAAAATACTGTAAAGGCAGTTCAGACGGCTGTAGCAAGAGAAAGATCACAAGCACAAGGCAAAGGAATAACTGTTTTCACAGCAGAATCAGCCTTCGAGGCGCTATTCAGCCCAGTAAATCTAAAAACAGTAGCACTAGATCCAAAATGGATACAGTGGGAAAATTCTCTTGAAACTGAAAAAGTGAAATACTATTATGTCCCGAACATGAAAAATCTGAATGATTTAAAATATGAAAAAGAATATTCTCTGCCAATCGAAATTCTCTCTCTCCAACAGTACTGTTGTATAATCTATACAGACAGATTTGTACAGCATTACAATGTAGATGATAAATTATACAATGCAGCCTGCGCGATTGTTAAAGGTCGCTGGCTCTGCGGTAAATTCAGACCGAAAATAACAAAAACGGAATCATTGAGAAACTGTTCGGCTCATCGAGCTGAAATCAGATCTTTAAAGATGGCGCTTGAAAATGCCGAGCGTGAATTCCCGACACTAATAGTGTGCGATTCGCTTTTCTGCGTGAAATCTTGCAATAATGACTTGCAGAGCTGGGTTCAAAACGATTACAAAGATGACACAGGTGCCACAATCAAGCATAAAATGCTTTGGAAACAAGTAGTTCTTTTACAGAAGGAACTACAAAAGAATCACGTGATACACACTCTGAGTCATCAACGTGATGGCGTTCATGTTGCAGGGAATTCATTGGTTAATACAGCCACAGCGGAAGCAACTAAACCGGCTTCCATAGCCACAAAAAAGTGTTCAGAAAAATACATAGACGGGGAAACCATGCTGGCGGTAAAAAATGTATTCAAAGGGCAACTGTGCAGCACTACCCGTGAACTATCCACTCAATTAAACATACGTAATTGATGCAAACTCCGTTCCTTTTGCTCGAATCCCTGGAGTGGGGGATAGGGTCATTCCAAACACGAATCGGAGAATCTTTTTAATAGCAGACGCACACATGGGATTGGGTGCAAGGCACAACCAGATGAAAAATTCTCTGAAAGAATTACAATCAGAGTACTGGTGGCCGGGAATGAGCATACATTACAAATTTGTAAAGAGCTGTAAAGCCTGCAGCAGGGATCACAGCAGTGAATCTACCGGAGTAATGCCATGGCCAGTCCTATAGTTAGCATGAAGCTATCTATATGTGAAATCCAGCGTCCTATTAAAATCATTTTTAAAACTGAATACACTAAAAAATGTAGACACCAGCGCTCGGCTGACGCCAGAACTGTTATAAAAGATTTGCGAGTCTTTATCGGCACATACGCAATAGCCATGCTTCATTCTGACCAGGGTCCTGCTTTTAGCTCTCGAGCTTATAAGGAGGCCATGACCAGCATGGGCATTGGGTTGCGGTTCTCTTGTCCCTTCCATCCTGAGGGAAACAGGGTTGTGAAAAGAAAAAAACGAGACATAAAGCAATCTATAACGGCAAAGGTATTAGGTTCGGGTGATAAGTGGGTCCAGCATTTAACAAGTGTCCAACGTAGTCTTAATAACTTGCCAAGAAATTCTCTAAAAGGTTTCAGCCCATATGAACTATTGTTCGGAACTAGAATGTATGTTCAGGACTTAGATAGTCATGCTTCAGTGGTAGAAGATAAGAAAAAATGCTTTGACATCAAAGATCGTTTGGCTGTTTTACAGGACTTAAATGAAACAAGAAAGGCCCTGAGCAACATAAAGTTAAAACAACAGCCAACAACCACTGAAGACAGACCACCTGTCCCAGCAAGACCTGTCTGGATTCCAAAGATTGGGGATCTGGTCAGAGAGAAAATAGCGGTGAAGAAGGAATTTGGGCCTTCTTACAGAAAAGCAGTACCTGTCTTAGCAATCAACGGAACAAGATCATTAGTACTACCGCCCCTTGCTGGTAAAAAGGCGAACCGAGTTGTATCAATCAACCTGGTAAAACCACAATCATGTGGCCTATAATAAATAGTAGGCCCAGTGGACTCCCAAGAAGTAACAGAATACCCAAATTTGCTAGTATCCAAGAGGTTCAGACTGAAAGACTAATCACATTTGATAAACCTGCAGTGAATAAAAAAGGACTATGCCGAAATGCCATGGAACTTGTACCTCTTTAAACCCAAATTGAAACAGTTTGTCATGAAACACCAGTCTACAATGATGTAGCATCAGAATGTGCTAATGAAAGGCAAATTGAGAAAACAATTCCAACAATTGACAGAACTGCATCTGGCTACTTCATCAATTTCGATAACTTTTCTGAAGATCAAAATGACACTGAAGTGACGCCAACAACAAAGACTTTTAAAGGAAAAGCAACAGAACTCTTTCATCAACTCAAAAAAGCATATCTAAATGCACCATTTATTGAACATTGGATTGTATCAGGGGTACTTATACTCCTACTATGCCTAATGTTAGTTTTAATTTTAGGAAAATGTATTACAGTACAATGGACACAGCAAGTCAGAACATCAAATTAGTTCTGAAGCCACACAAATCATCTCACATCGAGAAAAGAGAACTATCATCAGTGAATGTCACAGCCATTCCAATACCCGGCGGGGTAGTTTGGGACAGAACAGATTACGAAATATATGGCCCGGTTGAACTCTTGAAATATCCTCATCAGTTTAAGGTTTCATTAAGTGACTTCGTAAAACCAAGTACATTCTCTGATGATTGGGACTTTGAAAGCATAAATAATATGATGTCAGATTTAGTTTTGTCAGCAAAATTTACAGAACATGATTATTTGCAAGGTTCATCGAATTATGAACAGATGTACTGTTTTACTCATTATGCAGACCACTATTTGCATAAATCTGCTCAACCTAGAATTTTTTTTAAATATAACCAATGGGAACATTGTGCTACTCCACCTAAAAGCAGTTCAAAAACATTCTATGAGAAATTCCAATACTTCTCAGGGTTTAACACAAGTGATGCAGAAACATTTTATTATAAATTGTTAGATAAAACAGGGACAAAAACAATGCTGACAAATACTAAATTGATATATTCAGAAGCATTTTATGAAAAAATGATTACATTTGGTTTTGATTTCTGGAAGAACAACATTGAAACAAAAACCATCTGGGGTACAAAAGATTGGCAGGTACAAGGCCTAGAAGCATTATTTCGAGCCTGCATGACCCCGGAACAAATAATTTTCTTGAATGACACAATTCAACAAACGACCTGTCTTGGCCTAGCCAAGATTAAAGACCTTAACAAACCGTCTATTCCAAAGCCAATACCTGATAATACAAGCACAGATATTGAGGTAGACGTATCCCAAATTTTACATGACAACAGAACACATCCTGATTGGAAAAAGTGGTTAATCTGGCCTACAGACACAAATAACTGTCAAGACAGATTCCTGAACAAAATACAGGGGTTAAAAAGGACCAGACCAGACCCTAGATACTCCCAGAGACAACATCCAGGGATAGTAACAACATACAGTGTAGAGAAACTATGCCTTGAATGGTTACAAACATCCACACTGGCACACATTAAGCAACACTTGTCTTTACTTATAGATGGTGCTGACTTGCGCGATTTCATAATGGGACCACGCAAACAGCGTCAAAAACGTTTCATAGCGGCCAGTATATACGCTGCTTACGAGGCATGGAACGTGACTCAAATTGAGACAGCAGAGAAAATACGAGAAATTGATCGTATTAATTTGGAAAAATCACTTTCTGTTGTGGACAATGGGTTAATGACTCTGTCCTCCAGAATATATTCACTGGACAGTATTTTATCATCTGCTATCGATATATTAGACCAGGACTTGCTAATGTTACAACATGGCCAGTCCCAATTACGTTCTATTGTACAGCTAGGCTGGACGTTGCAAAACCTGTGTTCAGGCTATGTGCCATGGCGTTTAATCAACACAACGTCATTGTTTTCTATCTTTAACCTTACTGATAAACAAATCAGTTTGGCACAGAAAGGAGCAGACTATACAATCCTGAGCATTGAAAAACTTGAGAGATTACCATTGACAATGTCAGAAAGACCTGTCATTGAATGGATAATACACGGAATAATCATAATTCCGATAACAACTTTCCAATTTAAAAATTGCCTAAAGTATATACCAGCAGGCCAGTATGAAAGGTTGAGTAAAGGATACATTAAGTCATCATGGAAATTACCTTATACACACACATGTTATAGTGACAATAACAAAAATGTATTTCTTAGTGGTAATGAGTGTAAACAATCACTAAGCGGTATACTTTTGTGCCAAGGTGTTAACTTGCATGGGGCCTGTGAGGGGACTTCAAATAACCTTTCATGCCACCAGCATGGCACAACTGCAACACAGATAGAGCCATTCTTTAGACGACTTTCTAACAGGAGTTACGTTCTAATAACAGATCACAGCTGTTGTGGCTTGGTGCCAGGGAAAGCATATCTCTTAAGCGTCAGTTCCATGGTCACTTGCTGTATGCAAGCATTTTCTCCAAATGGCCCTGGAGACTCAGAGGCTCCGATTTGGCCTCCGTTGAATATCTCTTCTATACGAATTGATACTTTAAGCAGAATGAAGTCTGTGCTTTTACAGACAACAGTGCCCATCACGTCATCAAAAGAGACGTATGATCTCCAAGTTGCAAGGACAACGGCAGAGATACATACACTTTTATCAACAAATTGCCCCGTACATTTCGTAGAAATGTTAAGCCAAATCCTAAATATGTTGAATGCCAGTGGTATCTCGAATGTATTTAAGACAATTTTTTCGGGACTGTTAACACCCTTCGAAGCAGTCCTGGGCATCTTTCCCAATTTTGTCCATTCGGTCTTTGGCGGCCTACCTCTACTTTTGGGACTCGTAGCAGGTATTTTATTTTTGACCCTTCTGCTCCGATATGGCAAGCCAAAACACAGACATGGCTCCAGCGACAATGGAAGAAACGATCCTAGCAATACGCTACCGGGACCGCATAACTAAAGTCCTTGGACTAGCCGGGCTAAGAGATCTGAATATGACCTGGTTTCTTTCATTCAGACCTATATGGCAGAACTGCATCTTATCTGTGCTTCGATGTATGCTATGCGGAGAGGAATGCCTGTTAGACACCTGTCTTGCACTACAATCAGCAGTACCAATGGATATTGATACGTTGCTAGGTCCAGTAACGGCTCATGCATCGTGTTGTCCCCAGCGGTTACCAAGCCTGATGACGACATTCGTTGAGACTCCTGCGCTACGATTAGATGGTGGCAGTGAAGCAAGAAATGAAAGCAACATCACCCAGGTACGACCTTCTGTGAGCATTGCTGATCCCGACATCAATGATAGCAATCATTCTCAGGACTGCCAGGTTACAGCATTATCAAACTTGGTCGAACTGTCACCTGAATATGTAGACCCATTTTTTGCGAGTCTGTCTGAAATGATGTTCTCCCCTGAACAGAAACAATAACTTTTTGGAAAACAATCCGGCACACAGTGTTCCCATGAATTCGGCCTTCGGCTTTGATAAACAAGAGCTACTGAAAAACGTTTGGAACTATTTTTTGCCCTGCTCATCATGAAATAATTTTTTTCCCAAAATTCCAAAATATTTACCTTTTTTCTGGCACACGTACTTTGCTTAAAGTAGAACTATTCATAAAGAACTGAGCTTCTATTTTATGTAGATCTAGAGACAAAATATTACCTCAGCCTCTAGCACATTTTACAGCAACTGTATTTATATGTGATGAAATAGTCTCGCCCTTCTTTTCTGTATTGAGAGACATTTCATGTGTAATTTTTCACAAATCGTTCAACTGAATATATATACAAAACTTTTTTGAATGATTACACTGCTTAAAACGTACAGTACCTATTATCATTTTCATGTATTTCGTATACACCATTTCAAATGCAAAATGTATTTTGGGGTGGGTTGGAATACACAGACATCTTTATTGCTTAAGTTTTTAGTAATTGATGGACATAAAACCGTGGAGTGGGTGATGTGTTTTATCTAGGAACCCGATCAATATTGTGACCTAATGCCCCTATACGGCTATAATCAATTAATATCCATATAATGGCATAATAATCAGAGACATATTTCTTTAACTCGCCTCTGCAGTTCATGACACAGCAGAAGCTAGTTCCTTAGATTCCTAGAGAGCACACCGAGTTCTTTCAACACACCAAACCCCCAGCAACCTGGAAAAGCCCCGCTTGCTTTGTTATGATTTGTCATAGAACTCCTGCGAGCACTGTAAGAACGACCAGTTCTTAGTGACATCTTTATTGACGTCTTATGTCCAAAACGTACGTCAAACTCGGCACCTTTCAGGTATAAATATACCCACGTTGCCTTAAGCAAACACACGGTGGTGGTGAATTCTGGAGCAGAACAGCTGTCCCCTTGCAGAAAGCCCAGCAGATGCGAGAAGCCCACGGACGCTGCCCCTCCTCTTTGACGCGGTGATTAAGACGTTGTCTTTTCTCCTGCCGAGAAAATCCAGCTCCGGCGTTTCCAGCCTACCCTTGCGGGTGACTGGGATATCGGGTCCTGAGAGGGAGATACCAGACCTCCTACATTTTATTCCAGAGGTACGGTGCTGACTAAACCCTTAGAGAGAATTCTTGATTCAGACTCTTGGCAAAACCTATTTAACTTAAACTGCTACTTACTTACTCCCTCCCACGTATTAAGCTTAGGGCAGGTACACCGGGGTAGGTGTAGTTAGAAGCACCAGTTGAGGTCGGTAGCCAATGTATATATGAATGTATATATTGTATGTATTTTATTCATTTTAACTATCTTATGGCTAAGAAACCATATCAATGCTTTTACAGTATTATTTCGTAATACTCCTTTTACTGTAAGCACTTTTTATCATAACAAGTCTTGAAATTGTGGCAATTCATTTCTCTTGCATGGGAAGGAAGACTGTTCAATAAATCATACCTTTTATTGAAAACGCCCGTCTCTCTCTTCTCTGCACTCTGGTGAATGCACATCTGACTGAGTGAAATAATTGTCTATTGTTTTTACACGACTCTAGAGATTGACTCTTATTCTGAGGGAGCAAAGTTGTCATGTTTATGCGGTTGTCGGAAGCTGAATCCCTTCTTGTCTGAGCGAGGGAAGCTGATCACTTCCTATTTAGTCAAGAAAGTTTCCAGTGACCTCTGTGCTAGCTGGCGCAAACCTAAATTAAGTCTAACATAGTCAGTATAGACCTAGAAGACCTCAGTCCTACGTCTACACTGCTGTTTATGTTATTCCAATGTGCAGTGCCTATAGGGAATATAGGAACTACACTACAAAACCTAGCGCGATAGTTCGTATTTCCCCTAGGCCCTGAATATCCTGAGCGATTTCTCATTTGTCCCCGACCTCCTGAATACTGTTGGGAACGCAATACTGGACAATCGGCCGCCCAATGCCCAAATTTCTTACAATACCCACATTGATTAATAGACAAATTCGAACGAGTGTAAGAAGAGCTATAAGATCCACGTCCGCCTCTGTCATAACCTCTAGAAGGCGGACCATAAGCTTGAGCCAACATAACCTTCGTTTTTAATTCCTTAGACTTGTCCTCATTCCCTTTTCCTTCTAATTCCTGATGCTCATAATATTGAGCCATGGTCAAAACAGATGCTGGATAAGATGTAGTCCAAGAGCTGACCTTTAAACGGCTAGCTATCCCTGTAACAAATTCGTAACATATTTATCAACAAAAAGATGTCTGCTCATATCATCTGTCAAGGACTGACCGCTAAAATCATGAAATGCTTCCACAAAGCGCGTAAATAAATCAGAAACTGATTCATCTACCTTTTGCTTACACGTCGCTAGAACAGTCCAATCTATGTTTTTAGGGGGAATGATCGTTTTTTAGATTAACTAATATAGCTGCGGGAAGATCTAATATCAACTGACATGGCTTTTGAGCGGGTTCCCTTTCCTCATCCATTTGCTCTAAATCCTTCCATTCCGCGCCAAAAGTTACACGATCATTAACTTTACGAACGGTCCTCCACATATCCGGCGGTAATATCAATCCAAAAAATAAATCAATATCCCACAAGGTCATAGTGCAAGAGCTAATGGCTCCCTCAACTTCCTCATAGAAAGCGGCTGGATTTTTCCGCGGGTCAGGTAATGCTGTTTTAAGTGCCATTACATCTGCCCTATTCCAAGGAGTATCCAAGGAGTATACACCCAATTATAGATAAAATAACCTTTAGCATCAATAGAACTTTTATCATCACTTGTACCTGCTCCTTTAGAAGGAACATACAAAGGCGCGGCTTCCCGCATAGGTTTCGCATGAACTGTCATTGTCTTATCTGTTCCGAAGATAGAAGCTTGCGACCCTCCGGTCTGAGATTTCCGTGCAGCTGCATCTGCAGTCTTTTTCTCCTCCCGCAAGCGTAATTTAACCAAACGCCTGATCGCATCAGTTACCTGGGAGAGAACAAAAAGACCATCACGCATGTGCATATAATCAGCTGCTACATCATCAGGTTCTAAGTCTGTAGAATATTTTCGAAAAAATTCAATAACTTCTGAGGCAAACGTCTCAGTAAAATATAACTGCTCCATTTCCTGCCACCCTTTTATGCTATCTAAAAGATCGGAAGCAGGAGCAGAACTACGACATGCTTTACGAGCAGCCTGTCTGAGTTTGGATGAATGCTCAATGGACAGCATAGAACGGGTGACTCGCGCCTCTTGTTGATCTGACCCGAAATCCTCATCGTCATCAGACGGGGCAGACGGAATGGCATACGGAGGTGGAGGGTGATCTAGTGAAAAAAAATCAACTTGATAAAATGGCCGCCGGACAAGAGCTCTAGGGAAGAGCTCGGGGGTTAGGGATCTCCAAAAAACAAAATAAATCCCTGAATAACCCTGAGTGCGACCCAGAATCATCAAAGCTTACACTGCAGAAACAGAGCAGCGAGCAGTGATTACAAACAGAAGGCTCAGAAAGTAAAATCGCGGGAGACAACATACTTGGGCAGTAAACAACAAGGCTGACCCTGCTTACCGGACTCCACGGACGACGGACCTCGGAGGACATTCGGAAGAGGAGCGGCTGACAATGGGAGCCATCCGACGTCAACCTGAGCTGCTCGGTGCTGGTAAAGAAGAGGCTTCCGCGACCATACCTCCGACGCTGGGTAATAGAGGAATATGAGACTGCACCTCCGAGGACTGCGGGCACAATCCGGTCACGGCATAAAGAAGGAGCGGAGCAACATTCGGCAAACGACAGACAAGGTACGAACAGCCCCGCCCGATCGCGCGGCCCCCCCCCCACCCCCCCTTAATACATACGAGGAAAATAACCCGGGGGAACTAAGAGGCGGCCGCTTAAGACATTCTCACACGATCTTCTCGTTACTGCCTATAATCATTGGCAAGAGATTCAGCCCGATGGAACAGCGAAGGGGGTTTGACAATTGGGCATATGTGAGGAGCAAACATAGAATACGGGCAAAGTAGGAGAAGGAAATGGTCCAACCCTATCGACACATCGCCAGCTAAGAACAACAACACAGGGGCATAGACATTGAAAGGGGACTGTGTGCCCATCGCCACCAAAACATCAACACAGGAGCATAGACACTGAAAGTGGTCTGTGTACCCATCGCCAGCAAAACATCAACATGTGCTTCATGTGATAGATCATTTATAATAGAACATGTGATAGATCAATCCATCACTGAAAGGGGGCTGGATATATTCCAACATGAAAGGGGACTTACTACAGAAGTGGAAACTTAGATAATGCCCTCCCCCACAGAACAACAATAGATACTGAAACGACGGACATCTTGTAATGGCTAGTCCCATACCAGACTTCTCTTAACTCATTAAGGGACAGGGAAATTAATTCCTACGACATGGTAACGGAACTAGAAAGATATAATTGGAGTTCAGCAGAGGAACTGCACCCTCCACGAAACTTTGAAATTTTGGTACGTGATCTATCTGTCAATACTGTGTCTAATACGGTGATTACCACTGTTCACTGACAAGGGATCAACTCAGACCAAATCAACATAGGCTGAAAACAGGAATTGAAAATGGACTAAAGAGGCCGAGTGACGATAGGCCCTAAAACACAGAGTATAAAATATCCTTCTACTCTATCTAAAAATGCTGCCAAAAAGTTCAAACATAACACATTGAGAAAAAACCCGGACATATTGTTCGCCGACCCATACTTTGATATGGTTAAAGGCACCATAATGAATGACTTGATTTTCCACACAAATAAAACAGCGAAATGGCGCAATGCCCTCACAGAAATGCTGGTCATAATAGATATGAAAAACATCCCTCATGGCACAAAAATAATGACTTCCCCATCAAGAAGTTGCAATGCTGAACTATGCATCACTTTATATATAAAACGGGAATAGTGTTGATACAAGCAGCCAATAGGGACCTTGAGGAATTTGAGAAAACTTTCCTAATAGTAAAAGAAACTCTGGAGAGACCAAGATACCAACTACCCATGACCCAGCATGAAGTCACGCGGGACAACAGTGTCAATACAACTAGAGACATCAACCAACCAGGGGGCCACAACTCTCAAACTCCCAGCTTTGGAGATATAACGGAAACTGAGAAGGTAACCTTAGAGAATAAGACTGAAAGAACAGAGAGGTCTTCCAATCTGGCCAATGAAGAGCAGAGCCCGACCCAAAAGGAAGAACTGATTCAAGCAACCAACAGAGAACTCGAGAACTTTGAGCTAACTTTCCAAAACTTAAAGGAATACTTAGAAGGACCAAACCTCCAACAAAACTTGACACTACCAGATATCACACTTGAAAACATCGACTCCAATACTAGAGACACCAATCAATCAGATGGCCAGAATAACCAAACCGTTAACACCGGAGATTTAACCGAAAATGCGATGGTAACACCAGAGACTGAGAGAGAAAGGATAGCGATGCCCACCAACCCTGGAAACAAAGTGAAGAATCAGGTCCCAAGGAAAGAGCCGTTGCCGCTAACGCATAACTCCACCGCGCTGGAAGAGTGTACCCCAGCTCCAAGCGAATCCCTCTATGAAGCTAATGAAATGAGCAAGGCAGATGATATCGACCTTCCCTATCCTCCCTCGAATACGAGACCGGAATCCTACAGATCCCTATCCACAAAAACACCCCTTACCAAGAAAAGATTTGTGGGAATGAGATCAGATCAGTCGCAGAGAAGAGCAAACTGCAATGCTCATCCAGCCAGGTCTACCTCACACAAGAACTCATCCCGAACACAGAAAGAAATCAAGGTGCTCCAGAAACTCGTAGGTAACCTGGCGCAAAATTCGATGAAAGTCTCACAGACAATTGGAAAAATTTGGGAGATGACGATAAGCACGCACACCAAGGTCTCACACATCCAGAATCTGGTACTTAGACACAACAGACCTAACAGGACCAAGCCCTTGTCGAATGAAGAAACTCTGGCCTTACTCAGGTCTTATGAACAACCTGCCCGTAGTAAGGAGGAGAATATCAAAACAGTACCTATTGACTCTAGTAGAACGGCCAGAAAGAATGACAGGAAAGCAATTCACCAAAATCTACAACATATTCAGCCTATTGCATCCGAATCGGATAATGGAAAACTCGTTAAATCACAGAAACCCCTGAACTGCCTTCTACTTAATTGTCGTTCGGCAACTAAACATGCAGCAGACATAGCCGCCCTCATCATCAATAAGGAAATCGACCTGGCCATCCTCACGGAAACATGGCTCAATGAATCATCATCTCCTACCATGGATCTCCTAATACCGCCACAATATAACATCGTCAGGCTAGACAGACCAAGGAATGTGGGAGGAGGCATAGCTTGCATTCACCGGTCGGAGATCGAGGTCTGCCATTTCCAATCTGACCCCTTAGAATCCTGTGAATACCTTGGTATTAATGTGAGAACACCAAAGAATTAAAGCTGCAAACTGCATACATTCTACCACCCACCAGGAGAGAACGCAAAGTTCACAGAACAACTGATGGAGATCATAACGACCAACTCTAACTCGGACGCCAATAACATATTCCTAGGTGACTTTAACCTCCATTGGAATGACGGCGGTGATAAACTGGTCAACTCGCTTAAAGACTTCCTCAATGAGCTAAAACTTGTACAAGCTTGCAACCAACCTACTCACTCACAAGGAGCGACCTTAGACTGGATTATCTCAAGAAAGGATGAGACATCTATCCTTGCTATAGACCCATGTGACTGGTCTGACCATCACATCATAACATTCACGATACCTACAATGACAAAGGGCAGGACCGTGCAACCACGCAAGTTCAAGAAACTGATCCGAGACACAAAAGAGGCTAATACTGAACTACTGGTTGAAAGGTGTGAGAAAGACCTGAAGCCACCTAACAATAAGCAAAATGTCAATGAGCTGACGGATCACTACATAACCTCGATCGGTAATATCGTCAATGACACCATGCCCCAAAAACTGAAAAAGGTATCAGAGAAACCAAAAAATCCTTGGTTTAATGAATCATTGAATGAGGACAGGCGCAAACTGAGAATGGCCGAAAGGAGGTGGAGACAACATCCCTCCTCCCCTGAGCTGAAAGCACTCAGAAAAACAAGAAAAGAATACAACAAAAAAACAATCAACTCCAAAAAAGAATTTATCAGAGCTGAATTGGACAGTGCCATAAACAGACCACGAAAACTCTTCGAGATTTTAAAACAACAGTCAAATAAACTAGCCAAAACGGTTCTAGAGAATACAAAAACTCCCATAAGCTGCGAGGAATTCTCCTCATTTTTCACGGAAAAATCTAAATTGCTTGAAGATGAACTCACAATTGCAGCAACTAACCTTAAGACACTGCCTCCACCCAGTAACGAGGCCAATATCTCACCAGAGAGTCTCCAAACTAAAAATAAGGCAAAATGGGACACATTTGAACTATACGACCAGGAAAAGATCGCCAGAACGCTGGCGGATCTTAGACCGAACAACCACTATCAAGACCCTTTACCAGGAAAGTGTGTAAGAGAAATCAGTCACACTCTAATTCCGATCTGGACCGAGATAATAAACGCCTCACTTGCACAAGGAACCCTCCCTGACTGACTGCTACTACTCTGAAGTGCTGCTGCCACCGCGCTAGCGCTAGCAAATGTTAGAGTGCTTTTTTAAAAATACCCTGATGTCTTTGTCTGTCTGTAGAGTGACACGTATTTTAACCTTCTAAAATAGCGTATTTTGCACATGATATCTTTTCACTTTGAGGTTGCCAGCGAGTTAGGCTGCTCCTCCATTTTTTAAAACTGTATTTTGTATCTGGTCATCCCCTTGCCTCATTGGACACATCTACGAGGACGACAGCGAGTCAGGCTGCTCCTCTGATGCACTAGCTCCTTGGTCGCCCAATCCCGAGCTTCGTTCCACCACGGCTGTGTGCCGATTGAGTGGAGAGCTCATAGGGAGGTAGGCGGACCAATCAGGGACATACCAGCAAGCCGGAGGGCGGAGACAGGAGCCCGCGCCTCCCGCTATTTCAAGCCGGCACGGGTGAGCGCGCAGCCTACTACTCTGAAGTGCTGCTGCCACCGCGCTAGCGCTAGCAAATGTTAGAGTGCTTTTTTTAAAAATACCCTGATGTCTTTGTCTGTCTGTAGAGTGACACGTATTTTAACCTTCTAAAATAGCGTATTTTGCACATGATATCTTTTCACTTTGAGGTTGCCAGCGAGTTAGGCTGCTCCTCCGTTTTTTAAAACTGTATTTTGTATCTGGTCATCCCCTTGCCTCATTGGACACATCTACGAGGACGACAGCGAGTCAGGCTGCTCCTCTGATGCACTAGCTCCTTGGTCGCCCAATCCCGAGCTTCGTTCCACCACGGCTGTGTGCCGATTGAGTGGAGAGCTCATAGGGAGGTAGGCGGACCAATCAGGGACATACCAGCAAGCCGGAGGGCGGAGACAGGAGCCCGCGCCTCCCGCTATTTCAAGCCGGCACGGGTGAGCGCGCAGCCTACTACTCTGAAGTGCTGCTGCCACCGCGCTAGCGCTAGCAAATGTTAGAGTGCTTTTTTTAAAAATACCCTGATGTCTTTGTCTGTCTGTAGAGTGACACGTATTTTAACCTTCTAAAATAGCGTATTTTGCACATGATATCTTTTCACTTTGAGGTTGCCAGCGAGTTAGGCTGCTCCTCCGTTTTTTAAAACTGTATTTTGTATCTGGTCATCCCCTTGCCTCATTGGACACATCTACGAGGACGACAGCGAGTCAGGCTGCTCCTCTGATGCACTAGCTCCTTGGTCGCCCAATCCCGAGCTTCGTTCCACCACGGCTGTGTGCCGATTGAGTGGAGAGCTCATAGGGAGGTAGGCGGACCAATCAGGGACATACCAGCAAGCCGGAGGGCGGAGACAGGAGCCCGCGCCTCCCGCTACCCCTTTATTTATTACTATGTGCTGGCGAGGGCGCAGCGGTCGGGCGCAGCGGGCGCGCCGATGGCGCGCCGGAGGTGCGCCTGAGGTAAGCCCGTCTGCGCCCGTCCGCGCCTGGACCGAGCCCAGGGCCGGTCAGACTGCTCCTTTAGTCCCAACCAGCCTGAGCCCACTTACTTACAGTCGGGATGTTTTGCTCTCTCTTAACCAAGGCTCACATGTAGGTCAGCAAAGGATTCCTCCATACCCCGATAGAGGGTGGGAATGCAACGAGTGCAACTTCCAGCTCCCTCCCCTTCCATCACACTCGATGCCCAAAATCCAACGCGACTCTCTTATTAAGGCAGCCCTCATCAATGCCCGTTCCATGGTAAAACACGCCGAAAACATCTACGAGCTCATCAGTGATAATAATTTAGATCTTTTATTTATCACTGAAACGTGGCTTAACGACTCTTGTGCCCCGGTGGTGGAATTGGCTGTCCCACGTGGCTACCGCTTGGCCAGGGCCGACCGTTGCTTGGGAAGAGGGGGAGGCACGGCTGTTGTATTCAGAGAAGCTTGGGGATTTTCCTGTGATATATCTTTGAGCATTTCAGAGGGAGAAGCATTTGACTTCTCCTTTATTCTCTCCCCTCATTGTACCATAGGAGGCACACTGATCTATAGACCGCCGGGGCCGATTGGTTCCTTTTTAAGCTCTTTAGGAGAGGTTCTAGCGGAACGCGTTTTACGCTTTCCGAAATTTCTCCTTCTTGGTGATTTTAATATTCACTGGGATGCACCTGGCTCTTCAGACGTGTTGGCTCTCCAAGACCTACTAAGCATAACACACTTAACACAGTGGGTTGCTAAACCTACACACTCCCGTGGACACATGTTGGACCTGATATGTTCCAATTTTACACTCTCCCTTAAAGATCCCTTGCCGGTTATCTGGTCCGACCATGCGGTCATTCACTTTTCTTGGGTAGTGACATCACCATCTCGCCACTCTTCCCCTCCGGTTGGCCCCCAAGTACGGAAAATTAATATTCCTGGATTGGTTGAAACCCTTAAGCACTCCCAGATGGCTCTCGCTAGTGATTTAGAGAGCCAAGTTGACCACTTCAATGCCTGGATCTGCCGAGGTGTAGAGGCCACTTCTAAACCGGACCCGCAAAACCACCGACGCGGTCTGCCATCTCAACCCTGGTATACGCCAGCACTCGGAGAACTAAAAAGAGCATGTAAAAAATCCGAGCGGCATTGGAGAGCTGCTTACTCTCCTCAAGCCAAAGCCGACCTTCGTCGAGTTCAAAGAGAATACTATGCTGCAATTAAGACTGCAAAAGGCGCTTACTTTGCAACTAGAATTTTAAAGGCAGAGAATAATGATAAGGAGATCTTCTCTATAGTCCAAAGCTTTCTGTCTCCTCTAGCAGAAAAAAAAAAGATTCCGATTTCCGCAGACTGGTGTGAGGAGATCTCAACCTTTTTCATTAATAAAATTAAGTTAATTGAAGAGGGATTTGCCTTAAGTGCAGCGGCTACTTTTCCGCTAGCAGAGGCGCCAGGTACTCTCTCGAGCAATTGTCTGGCCAAATTTACTATGGCTGACCAAACAGACATTCTTGCTCTGCTGAAAGCCCTCAAATCAGGTTCCCCCGCGGACCCTTGTCCGGCAAGAGTTTTAGCTGGAGTAGCGGATTGTGTAGTGGCAGAGGTTACAGCCTTGGTAAACTGGTCAATGCAATCGGCAACGGTACCCAGACAGTGGAAGCAAGCAAAACTTCTGCCCCTCTTAAAAAAGCCTTCAGCAGACCCTCTTGTCGCAGCAAACTACCGCCCCATTTCTTTGCTTCCAGCATTGGCGAAAGTCTGTGAAAAGGTGATCTTTCGTCAGCTTAACGCCTTTGTTGAAGAATCTGGGGCGCTTCACCCTGCCCAGTCGGGCTTTAGGTCTTCCTTTAGCACAGAGACAGCCTTGGTTGAGGTGGTGGAAGCCATCAGGGAGTGTACGGACGGGGGCGGCAGAGCGGTACTAATTTTATTGGACCTCTCTGCCGCCTTTGATACGGTCCCCCACCAACTCCTTTTGGCTCGCCTCACAGATATCGGCCTCACGGGGGCCGTTTGGTCCTGGCTGGAGTCCTTTTTGGACTCACGGTATCAGCAAGTTTGGATGCCCCCTCATTCTTCCTCGGCCAGGTTAGTTCAGACGGGGGTCCCACAGGGCTCAACACTGAGCCCACTTCTTTTTAACATCTATATGACCCCTCTGATCTACCTGGCTGAGAAGCTGGGTGCAAAAATTATGGCCTACGCCGATGACACCCAGCTTCTGTTCACTTGGGGTAAAACACAATCTGAAACGGCCACAGCACAAAGGTGTCTGGCGGCCGTATTCACTTGGTTGGCACAGGCTAGGCTTAAATGCAATGAGGGAAAATCGGAAATTATACTATATGGTCACTTTCCAGACCAATTTATTGAATTGGTTTGGCCCCCCGATTTCCCCCGTCCTCTCTCCGAGGGGGGCCCTGCCAAGAATCTGGGCATTTGGTTTAATGATGATCTGCGATTTGCAGAGCAGATTAAAAGACTGACGGGCGCCTGCTTTGGGACCCTTAAATCCCTAGGCAGATTTTTTCCTCTCCTGCCCCAGCCGGCCAAAGAAACAGTTGCCAGAGCCCTGATACTGTCCCGACTGGACTATGCCAATGCTCTCTACCTGGGCTCCCCCTCTTTTCTGATAAATAAGCTGCAGCTTATCCAGAATGCGGCGGCAAGACTTCTGCTGGGCATCCCTAGACACATCAGTATAAGATCACAACTGGCCACACTCCACTGGCTGCCAGTGGCCCAAAGAGTACAATTTAAGGCTCTGGTTCTCACTCACCGAGCCCTACATGATACTGGCCCGGCGTATCTGAAGAAAAGAGTGACACTTCACGTGCCCAGCCGACATCTCAGGTCGGCTTCTCAACGCAGGCTGGTAATTCCACGCTTCAAGCGCTCTAGACTAGGTGGCTCATCTTTTTCGGTTAAAACAGCTACCCTCTGGAACGCCCTGCCGTTCACTCTCAGGGACACTAAAGATCTGAACTGCTTCAAAAAGCTGCTCAAAACTCACCTTTTTAATTAAGCCTACTAATACAATGCTGTGCTCTCTCTAGGACTTCTCTGTGGTTATGATCCGCGCCAGGATACTCAAGAGTAGTTGTGCGCGTAACAAATACCCATATAACATATAACATAAAAACAGGGCAGGTGATGCCCATCCTCAAAAAACCGACAGCTGATGCTACAGACCCGAACAACTATCGACCAGTGACCAACATCCCTCTACTTTCTAAACTCATTGAGAAATGCGTGCAGGGCCAACTAAGTCAACACATCGCTAAATTCTCGCTACTGGATGATTGCCAATCAGGTTTCAGAACAGGGCACAGTACTGAAACTGCGATCCTGCACATTGTCGATGACGCCCTACAAGCCCTAGACCGAAATCAATCTTGCCTACTGATCCTCTTAGACCTATCATCAGCATTTGATACGGTAAAGCACAAAGTGCTAATGACCAGACTGCAAGACAGGATGGGTTTGTCTGGAAACGTGCTGAAATGGTTCAATTCTTTCCTACAGAACAGGACTCAGCGATTCCTGGTTAACCAAGCAATCTCTTCCCCGAGCCCCAACGCAATCGGGGTCCCACAAGGCTCAACGCTATCCCCAGATCTATTCAACTTATATGTAGAACCTCTCACTGAGATCCTTCAAAAATCACAGGTATCCTATCATATGTATGCAGACGACACGCAATTATACATAAAGATCGCCTCTCTTGAGGACATTGACTTAATGAACAAGACACTAAAGAGAGCTTTGCGATGGTTAACAATGAACCATCTGAAACTAAACGCCCAGAAAACAGAATTCCTGCTAATCTCACCGACAAGGAGCCAATCTGAAGGTAAAGAGTGGACTAAATTGGTGACAGCGCTAAACTGCACCCCGACCCTAGTTAACTCAGCCAAATCACTAGGAATTACACTAGATAAGAACCTCGACATGAGAAACCATATTAACTCAATGGCCAAGAGCGCCCGCTTCCACTTGAATTACTTAAGAAAACTGAAACCCTTTATCTCTAAGACAGATCTAAAACTGGCTATCCAATCACTAGTCATCTCGAGGATCGAATACGGCTGCACCACATTTGCGGGCCTGCCAAAAACATCCACAGCACCACTTAAAGCCTGCCTCAACGCAGCGGCGAGACTCATTACGGGAACGAAGAAATTCGATCACATATCTCCTCACCTGAAAGCACTAAACTGGCTACCTTACGAGGCTAGAATTCAAATGAAGATGGCCTGTATTACGCATAAAGCGGTTCACTACAACACGCCTAGATACCTAGCCAAGAAACTTAAGCTCTCAGGAGGTAACAGAACAACTAGAAGCGCAAAAGATTTGCTATTACGACCAGCCTTTTTCCACAAGAGAAAGACCTACAACCGAGCATTCTCGGGAGCTGCCCCCAGAATCTGGAACTCACTCCCTCCAAACATCAGGAAGATTCAAAATACAGTAACATTCAAACGAGAACTGAAGAGCCACTTGATGAGTAAATACCCTACTTAGTGAAACCTACGGATCACTGGGATGATCAATTACGCTAACTGAGGGACGCCCTCTTCATGGAAAATTGGAAGATCATCATCGGATAATGAACTGATGCCGTGCGCAAGCCGAGACTTGACACATTATTACTACCTCATATATGTGTGAACTTTAACTATATCTCACAGTCATACTATATAACTTCTATCTCAGTTGATTTATTTATCCATATATGTGGAACCTTTAACTATATGTCACAATCATACTATATAACTTCTACCGCACTTGATTTATTTATACTTAGTATCCTTGACATGCACTGGAACGCCTCTTAACCCTACCTCAACGAGCATGGTTTGTTACCATGACACAAGCCAAGCCTTGCTCGCCATATAATGCTAATTGCAGAGTCATTATGAATATATATATTTAATCTCGTCCATACAGTATATTGCCTTCGACCTCATTATTCTCTTGTTGTTAGTACTGCTTTTATAATTGTCTATATGTAATTCTTTCCTTGTTAAGCGCTCTGATACCCACGGGTCTTGTCCGCGCTATACAAAACACTATAAATAAATAAATAAATAAATCTTGTGGTTTATTACGGACAGGATAGCGAGGTTGTCGAACAGCGTATTGGCCCTCGGTTTGGAAAAGGAGAGCTAGGAACAAACTCCCAGGAAGCCACCTCAGAATCTATTCAGTTACAAGCTGGCCTTCTGGATCCACACAACCAGCTTCCAGAAAGTCACCCAGGAGAATCTAGAAGCTAGCTAGGAGAATATGAAACATTGGTATTCCCAGAATAAGACTCTGGTTGAGTTAAAGCCTAGCCAAAGAGTGTGAGCGATGGCCATGGTAGAGCCCTGTGGTCTTTAAGACTCCTAGGATGGGCCATTTGCGATGAAGAAGCGCAAGACTGTGTAATCCTCTCCCCTACTTTGACCCTAGAACAGCAGAGGGACTGTCGCCAGTTGCGGGGACAGTTTGCCTTTCTGTTCTCACTCCCTGGAGTCACACAACGGTAAACCCACGATATTGACACCCGGGACATCCTGCACAAGTGTTACAGGTTGTCTGGTAGAAAACATCATGGAGGAGGTCTCTAGGATGCTGGAGCTAGGGGTGATTTATTCCTCCAACAGTCCTTGGTCCAGCCCAGTGATTTAGTTTCAGAAGGCTGCCCCATCTGGTGTCACACCTGAAGTACAGTTTTATGTTAACTATTGTGGGCTCAATGCAGTCACCAAGACTGATGTTCACCACAGACCCTGATCTGATGACCTCATTGATTAGCTTGAAGCTGTCATGTTTCTCAGCCCAATTGACATTATGTCTGGGTACTGACAGATTGCCTTGACCAAGGTGGCACAGGAGAGGTCAGCGTTCTCAACACTATAAGAGCGCTACCAATTCTGGTTCATGTCATTTGAGTTGAGGAACACCCTTGCCACATTCCTGATGTCGGTCAAGCAGGTTGTGGCTGGGCTGGATTACTTCAGTGCTGCCTACCTTGGCGACATTGCAGTCTTCAGCCCCAATTGGGAGGACCATTTGTACGACCTTCAGAAGGTGTTGAAGGCCCTGCAGAGTACAGCCCTTACTAACAAGGCCTGCACATGCCAGCTAGGGCATGGGTCTGTGGTGTACTTGGGACACAAGGTAGGGAGTGACAAGGTGTAGCCCCTACAGCCAAAGATTGATTACATTCTGGCTTGTGCATTACCCAACACTCAGACAGAGGTGATAGTCATTTTAGGTCTCCTCTGGTACTACAGGTGATTCATCAAGGGGTACATCATGCTTTGCTGTCTCCTTGACAGAACTGACTTTCAAGAACTAGCCCAGGCAGGTGATATGGACAGAGGATTGCCAGACTGTTTTTGGCACCCTGAAAGAGGCCATGTGCACAGCTTCTGTGCTCCTGACTCCTGATTTCTCCAAGAAATGTATGGTGCAAACTGATGCCACAGAGCATGGTGTGGTAGCCATGCTTTCCCAGGTAAATGAAGAGGGCCTGCATTAACCTGTAGTCTTTATTAGTAGAAGTTTACTTTCCTGGCAACAGAGGTGGAGCACAATAGAAAGGGAAGCATTTACTGTGGTCTGGGCAGTGAAGAATCTTGGACTCTAATTGTTTGGGACTCAGTTCTGGGTTTAGACAGACCATAGGTCCCTCAGATGGGTAATGCAGATGAGGTGTGAGAATTCTAAACTGTTGATGTGGTCCATCTCCCTACAGGGAATGGACTTTCTGGGGGAACACCACCCTGGAACAGAACAAACCACTGCTGATGATCTTTCCACATTCTTAAGCCTTAGTGATGAGAAGCCCCGGGAGGTTGGGTAGCTCTCATACACTCTCATCTGGGGAGACATGTGATAGGCCACGCATCGTGTGGCATGGTTTTCTCTGTATTTTTGCCTCTGACCTCCTGTTTTTGACTGTATGCTGGATTTAGTTTTTGATGGCTTTAGGACTCTGGGCACTTTACCGCTGCTGACCAGTGCTAAAGTAGAAGTGCTCCCTGTTTAAAATGTAATGGCATTTGGTTTCTCCATGATTGGCCCATTTGATTTACTAGTAGGTTCCTAGTACAGTGCACTAGGTGTTCCCAGACTCTGTAAGTCAAATGCTACTAGTGGGATTGCAGCATAGATTGTGCCACTCACTGGATTAGACCTGCAAACATGTCTCAGGCCTGCCACTGCAGTGTCTCTGTGTGCAATTTTTAATCTGCCATTTTGACTTGGAAAGTGCAACCACTTGCCAGGCCCTAATCATCCCTTTTTATTCAATATAAGGCAACCCTAAGGTGGATCCTGGGTAGCTCCATGGACAGGGTGCAGTGTATTTAAAAGGTAGGACGTGTACAAGTGAGTTTTGCATGTCCTGGTAGTGAAAAACTGCTAAAAACAAATTCACTACACCAATGCCAACCTCGCCCATAGGTTACCATGGAAATTGACTTGTAACATTTTACAAGTGTATCTTCCAATTGGGAGCTTATAGAAAATTGAAGGTTGGTGTCTCTGGGCTCACAATTTAGAAACAGATCTTTGGTGAAGTTGGTTTTTAAATTTCAGATCTGAAAATTTGACTTTTAGAAAATGTCCATCTTCTTGCTGAACATTCTCTGCCTAGAATACATGTCTGGGTTGGATGACAGTTGGGCTTTGTGAATTCACTGTAGACATTCACATGTAAAGGGAGCGAAGATGTGCCCTGAATATTCTGATGGCCCATTACCAGGTTGATGGGTCTTCCTGAGCTAGATTTGTGGGAGGAGTTGGCACTTCCACCTGAATGAGGCTGTTCATGTCTCCTCATAAAGCAGTATCTACCCCCCTTGTGTCTTGAGGCAGGGCCAGGAAGGCCAGAGTCTTGTGCCTACTTCAAAGGCTGAATTGGGTATAAATGTTGGATCTCTGACACCATGTACTTAAAACACCTCTAGATAGAGGACATTCTGCCATGAAAATGAGTTGTGTTGCTGCCATGAGGGACTGTTACTTTGCTGTACATGGCTTCTGCTTCTGTCCCGGGAGTGAAAAGACTGGACTTTGCTTTCTTCATCCTGCTTTCACAGTTTCTCCAATGGATTGAGTTGATCTTGCCTCCTATGGAAGTCTCAGGGCCATCAAAGACTTCACAGTTAAGTCAGAAGAAACCAGATTATCAACTTTGAGTGTGCCTTCAGGGATGACTCCACTCTTCGACACTGAACCACTGAATGAACTAGAGCCACCATCCCCACTTAACCCAATGACTGCCACTTGCAATGCAGGCCTGACACCACTGCAGCACCTCTGAAGAGCCACCACAGAGGTATTCCCAAGTACCGCACACCCAAAGTCCGTAGTACCTGACTCCGCCGCTGCACCGGTGGTCCCGTGATGTTACTTGAACCCTGCAAAATCGATGCTGAGTGGCTTGACTCTTGACACTTCATCAACCCTGCACCACCAATGGAACCGTCACCTAGTCGCCAATGCTCCATCACCTCTCCTGTGCCTTGTACAGTCCTGTGCACTGACATACCAATGACCAGCAACGACAGCAAGAAACAGATGCCATACTGGCCCCATGAACATTGCACCTCCCCAGCGCCTCACAGCATCTTTGTGTTGTCATAATTTCCTAGGTTTTGTAACCGGGGTCTGTAGGACTCCATACCTGGCCTGCACTCCATTGAGGTCAGCCACAAACTTTGAGATTCAACTCCGTCAAGCACATCGTTACAGCCCCAGTTGAAGCGATTTTGTTTTGAAGCGCTATAACTGCTTTCACTCTTTGACATTTTGTATTTTGATTTAAATAATTCTAGATTTTTGTCGTTCTGGTCTTGTTTTAATCAGATAACATATTAACTATGTTTCTAAACTGGTGTGGAGTCCTCTTACAGTGTTTTCACTGTATTACTGTGTGTTTGTCCAAGTATTTTGCAGGTTTCCTCTGCCTGCTCTTGCCAAGCTGCCAAGCCATTTATTTAAGCACAGGTTATTCTGAGAGTGTAACTTACTTAGGGGCATATTATCAAGAACGTCGATAAAAATTATTGCTGGTTTAGCGGCAGAAAACTGCAGCTAAAGCAGCAATAATGGGCTTGATAATATGCAGTGGAGAATTCCAATAGAAGCCCATGTTCACACCAGAACATGGACTTCTATTGGAATTCTCAAGGACATATTATCAACCCCATTATCGCCGCATTAGCAGCAGTTTTCTGCCACTAAACCGGCGATAATTTTTATCGACGTTCTTGATAATATGCCCCTTAATGCGCAAACCACTCCCAAGCAGAGACCTGAGTGGTTACGGACATTAATTGGAGTCCCACCCAGGAGCTCAGATGAGGCACTCTATCTTGGGCCCCCACCCACGTCACACACCCCATTCACATGATTTTGAGAAACATTTTGGGTCTCATAACATGAACACAGCACTTGAATAAATCAGGCCAAACATGTTTTTTGCACTGCTCTTGTTAGAATGATGGGAAATGAGACATAATACATAATGCTTTGTTTCAGGGTTTAACAGTGCACATTCCTTTATTTGAACATGGAATCTGAAACTAATTTTGAACAAAATCTGCTTTTTTTAAATCAATGGTACAAAATCAGTTTGAACCATAAATTGATGAAAATGATTCAAGAAATAAATATTGTCTTTGTTAAAACCTTATGCACCTGGCCACATTGTTAGTAGGTTATATGGATTTCCTATATTGCAAGGGCTTTAAAATAATTTTCTACCTTGTTCTCCCTGGTGTGAGCATTTAAATGTTATCTGGCTAAAATCTGTATTACGTCAGAGAAACGTAACATTTGGTATATGATTTAGTATTAAATCTCTTTATTGACAAGTCAGAATGCATACATAGACTGCAATGGCCCCAACCCCGCATTTCTTTATAGGATAGCAAACTCAGGCAGTAAAACCGACAAAGCCAGGGTACGTTAGAGGGCCAAATGCAAAAACAAGTGCACTGTAGATACCAACAATTTTGACCAATGACTAAGAAAATCCAAAAACACCCAACCCCCCCACACCTCCTAAATCTCCCCTCGACCCACCCGCCACCCAAGTTCCAAGTCCACTAACCCTCTTCCTCTGAGTCTCTGCCCCCTCAACCCCTCCCCGACTGATCCTCTTCTGACAGACGCAATAATCGCAGATATCGAGGACAAGTAACTTCTCAAAACTCCGAGGCTAGCAAAGGCAAGAAGGGTTGCCACAGTTCAGAGTACTTAACCCCTCCCCCGCCAATGTTAGGGAAAGCTTCTCCATGCCCAACGCATGCCATAAACGATGAAGCCAACCCTGGAACGTGGGAATGTGTGCAGTGCGCCAGGGCAGCAAAATATTCTGGATCACAGAACCCAAGGCAATAGCAATGAGACGGCCCCTACGGGAGCATATTGGATAGGTGACGGGATTCTGTAACCCTAGCAGTACGTAAGAGGGGAGCCGCGGGATCTCAGTATCAAAATGGACATCAACCTCATCCAGGATTTGTTTCCAGTACCCCTGAAGCCGATCATAGTCCCAAAGCAGGTGGACCAAAGTGCCCGTCTCTCCACACCCCCGCCAACATGTTGCCTCCCTGGAATGGTCAATCTCGTGCAGCCTCTCCGGCGTATAATATCAATAGGTTGCGACCTTGGTGAGTGTGTCTGTAAGGCCCATGTCGTATGCGGAATGCCAGGCCCTATAATAAATATCCTCCCATTCTTTCTGGCTGAGGTTCCGTCCCAGCTCCCTCTCCCATTGCGCCTTCCCTGAACTATATATGTGCGTGTATTTAGCCTGTAGCATTCTATATAGGTCAGAGATAAGATTTTTGTCAGATTTCCGTGTGAATAACCAGTATTCATAGGGTCACAGACGTCGGTCGGCCGAGGATCGCACCTGGCCGTTAAGTGCCCGGTGTCGGGCCTGAAGATATCTGAGCCGTTCCGTCTCGGGCAGACCATACACCTGTCGAAAATCCGCAAAGGATAACACTCCCCCCTCCGCATAGAGGCGATACAGAAAGCGGCACCCCACCGGACGCCATTTTGCAAAGGCCACAGTGTCTTGTCCTGGTGTGAAATCAGGGTTCTCCAGCAAAGGCGTGAGAGGGGACGGAAAAGAGGTGAACTCATGTTTGATGCAAATGCGATCCCACACTTCCATGGGGACCCTGGTGATATACGAAGCGTACTGGTTGGGGGGTCTATGTTGCAGGCGGGGAAAGGGGATCTCCTGAAGCGGGCGACTCGCAACCGCTTGATCTTCTCCGACTCCCATCTACTCCACTCTACGAGGAAGCACAGTTGAGCCGCTTGAAAATGGAGAAGCAGGTCCGGAAAGCCAATACCCCCTTTCTCGGGGGGAAGCATCGCAAGTCTAACCTTCATCTGAGGTTTTTTACCATTCCAAATTAGCTTAGCCAGTCCTGATTTGGTCTGGCAAATCCAGCCTCTCGGTGGCTGCAGTGGAATAGTGCGGAATAAATAAAGAATCTGTGGAAAAATCGTCATCTTTACTGCCGCCATCTTCCCCAGCCACGACAGGGGAAAGTGTCACCATCTACCTAGCTCCCGCCTAATCGAATCCGAAATATATCAGGGAGAGGAGCAGCCAACTGAATCCCCAAGTAAGGGATTGCTTCAGTTGACCAGTGGAAAGAAAAGGACTCCTGCAAAAATTTCCGCATGGATCCGTCCAAGGAGAGGTCCAGGGCCACGGCATTGCTCATGTGGACCTTAAATCCCGCCGCTCGCCCGAACTCCTCAGGGGATTCAAGACATGCCGGCAAGGAATCCCTGGGCTGGGACAAGGACAGTAGCACGTCATCGGCATACAAGCTTATTGTGTGTGTGTACCCATTGAATTTAATCCCCTGCACCTTCGGATCCAACTGCAGCCTCTGCGCCAGCGGCTCCAAGTAGAAAGCAAAGAGCAGGGGCGACAACGGGCACCCCTGTCTCGTACCCTTGTTCAATAGAAAATCGGGGAGAGGTACAACCGTTGACCCAGACCATCGCGGTTGGGAACTTGTAGCAGTTCATAATAAAAGTGCGAAATTTCTCCCCCATGCCCGCCTTCATTAGAACCTGTTCCAGGTATGGCCAGTGGACCCGGTCGAAGGCCTTTTCAGCATCGATCGCCAGCATCATAAATTCTCCGGTCGTACATGTGGCCTTCTCTTTCAAGTTCAGGGCCCTCTTGGTATTGTCTGCAGTTTGGCGTTCTGGGATGAACCCGGCCTGGTCCGGGTCAATCAGACAACTCATAAATGGCGCAGGCCGAGCCGCTACAATGCCAGTATACAGCTTAAGGTCAATGTTAAGAAGCGAAATAGGACAGTACGCCCCAGATTGCGATCTGTCTTTCTCCGGTTTAGGGATGACAGAAATAGTGGTATTCAGCAGATCTCTGGGGATCGCTCCGGCTCCAAAAATGAATTAAAAAGGGCTGTCAAGAGGGGGGCCACTTGCGCACAAAATGTCTTATAAAAACTTGCTGGAAAGCCGTCCGGCCCAGGCGCCTTAGCTAGCTTATGACGGGAATTGGCCGCGATTACCTCTTCTGGCCTTATATCACGATCTAGGATGTCCACCTGCTCTTTCGTAAGAGCGGGGAGAGGAATGGAAGCAAGAAAGGATTCCCAATCCGTGACTCAATGGAGGACTAGGCATAAAGGGCGGCATAAAAATCTCTAAAAGTGGAGGCTATAGCAGCGTCCTCTGTGACTCGCCGGCACTGCTGTGTGTGAATCTCATGTACAGTCTGACTCTGTCGCACCTCGTGCAGCTTATTACCCAGCAGGCGCCCACAACGATCAAGCCCCAGTATAAAATGTATGTTTCAACCGCAAGGCAGCATACTCTGCCCGATCCGCAAAGCCTTAAGTTGCTTCCAAACCCGTGGGGCCCCCGTCCACTGGTGCATTTGTTCCAGCTCCCTCGTCTGATGTGTAAGCTCCTCCCTTTTACGTGCGCGTTCAACATTGTCTGCCACAGAAATTGCAATAAGCTACCCCCGCAACACTGCCTTTAACACTGCCCATTGTGTCGCCAGTGTGGTGTCGGTCTATGCTCAAGATAATCAGATATGACCTCCCCTAGATGTGTGACCACCTCCTTACGTTGTAGCAATGGTTCCCGCAGCCTCCAACTCCGCATCACACGCGAGACCGGTGGGAGGGAAAACACAACTGTCACTGGTGCATGGTCTGACAGATGTCCACCCCCGTCGTGAGCGCCTGGTGTGATGTGGAAGCAAGTATGTAATCTAAACATGCATATGTCTTGTGTGCATTGGATAATAGAGGTCCACTAAACCCACCTCCCGCAGAAGAGCCAACCCCTCCGGGGAGAGTGCTCCCGACTGGGAAGTACGTTGACAGGACCTATCTTGGGAGTTATCAAAAACTAAATTAAAGTCCCCACCCAGCAGAAAAAGATGATCTGTTGTATTGGAAGCCTCGCTAAGCGCAAGATGAAAATATTTCTCCTGACCCTCATTGGAAGCTTACACCAAACCTATAGTGAAAACTAAGGAGTAACCCTGGGCGAAGAACTACGCTCCGTTCGCGGAGTTTGCGGAGTTTCGGCAACTCCGCGCTCCGCGGAGAACGCAAAGTTGTCAAATACTCCGCAAACTGCTGCGTAGCGTAGTTCTCGCGCTCTCAATAGCATTTTCGCGTGCACGAGGATGCTTGTCGGTAAGATCGAGTTGCCGAACACGCAGAAACTGCAATCTGGCACAGAATAACTCGCGAACATGTTACTAGTGACCGGAAATAAGGGGACGCGAGCGGGCGGGACAAACCTCATGGGTAACTTCGCGCACTACACATCCTGAGCATGCAGGCAATCAATCAGGATATTTGTATAGCGCGCTACTCACCCAGAGGGTCTCAAGGCGCTTGGGGGAGGGGGGTCCTCTACTGCTCGAACAGCCATTTTTTGAGTTGCTTCCTGAAGCAGAGGTGGTCTTGGGTCAGGCGGAGGTGGATGGGGAGGGAGTTCCAAGTCTTGGCTGCCAGGTAGGAGAAGGATCTTCCTCTCATGGTGGATCTTCAGATGCGTGGCACGGCGGCGAGGGAGTGGCTGGTCGATCGTAGCTGGCGGGTGGGAGTGTAGAAGGTCAGGCGGTTGTTGAGGTACCTGGGGCCCAGGTCGTGGAGGGCCTTGTGTGCGTGGGTGAGGAGTTGGAACGTGATTCTCTTGCTGACGGGGAGCCAGTGAAGGTCTCTCAGGTGTCCGGAGATGTGGCTGTGTCGGGGGATGTCCAAGATGAGTCGTGCGGAGGCATTCTGGATGTGTTAGAGTCTTTACTGGAGTTTGGCTGTGGTTCCGGTATAGAGGGTGTTTCCGTAGTACAGTCGGCTGGTGACGAGTGCCTGTGTGACCGCCTTCCTGGTTTCGGTGGCGAGCCATCGGAAGATCTTTCGGAGCATGCGTAGGATGTTGAAGCATGATGATGAGACGGCGTTGACTTGTCTGGTCATCGAGAGGGAGGAGTCCAGGATGAAGCCCAGGTTGCGTGCGTGGTCCGTTGGTTTGGGTGCGCTGCCCAGGGCAGGGGGCCACCAGGAGTCGTCCCAGGCGGAGGGTGATGATCCAAGGATGAGGACTTCCGTCTTGTCTGAGTTCAGTTTCAGGTGGCTGTTCCTCATCCACTCGACTACGTCTTTCATCCCTTCGTGTAGGTTGGTTCTGGCGGTTCCTGGGTCGTTGGTGAGGGAGAGGATCAGCTGGGTGTCGTCGGCGTAGGAGATGATGTTGAGGTTGTGTTGGCGTACGATGGCAGTGAGGGGGCTCATGTAGACGTTGAAGAGGGTGGGGCTGAGTGATGATCCTTGTGGTACGCCGCATATGACTTCGGTGGCCTTTGATCTGTACGGGGGAGACGGACTCTCTGGGTTCTTCCGGTGAGGAACGAGATGATCCACTCCAGTGCCTTCTCTTGGATTCCGATGTTGCTGAGGCGCTGCACTAGGGTGCGGTGGCAGACCGTATCAAATGCTGCGGAGAGGTCCAGGAGGATGAGGGCCGCTGTTTCCCAGTTGTCGAGCAGGGCTCGGATGTCGTCAGTGGCTGCGATGAGGGCGGTCTCGGTGCTGTGGTTGGCGCGGAAGCCGGACTGCGACTGGTCGAGGCTGGTTGGGCGAGCGCAATTGGTGATCCACTGTGTGTGAGGTTGTTGGCTGCTTGGTTGGGGTTGAGCTGGTCGGTGGTGATCTTGTTCCAGTTCCTGCGGGGAACCTGTTGTGGGTGGTGGTGAGTCGTGGTCTTTCTGAAGCTGAAGTGGACGCAGCTGTGGTCTGTCCAGTGGAGTCCGGTGGAGTGGCTGAAGGAGATGTACTTGCTGGAGGAGAAGACTGGGTCAAGCGTGTGTCCGGCGTAGTGGGTGGGGGTGTTCACCAGTTGCATGAGTCCGAGGTTGGCGAGGTTGTCCAGCAGGGTGGTGGTGGTGTTGTCGTTGTTGTTCTCCAGGTGGAAGTTGAGGTCCCCTAGGAGGATGTAGTCAGCGGAGGCGAGAGCGTGCGGGCTGATGAAGTCTGCGATGTCTTCGCTGAATTGTGTGCGAGGTCCTGGGGGTCTGTAGATGAGGGTGCCTCTGAGTGTGGTCTTGGGGTCGGTGTGTATCTGGAAGTGAAGATGTTAAGCGGCTGTGAGGGTGTCGTCTGAGTTGGTCGTGATGCGGATGGTGTTCTTGTGGACGATGGCGATGCCTCCTCCTGTCTCGTTGACGCGGTCTCTTCGGGTGATCTTGTATCCGTCCGGGATGGCAACGGCGATGTCGGGCGCTGAGGAGGCGTTCATCCATGTTTCCGTGAGGAAGGCGACGTCTGGAGATGTGGTGTTGAGCAGGTTCCAGAGTTCCACGGCGCTCTCGAAGACGAAAAATGGATCGCGAACGGGTCAAGCAAGCTACTACGCATGCTCGCGGAGCTATGCGTAGTTCGCGGAGTGCAAGTGCATCTTCGCGTAGCTCGCGGAGTGCGGCTACGCGAACTACGCCCAGGCTTACTAAGGAGCCCAAGGAGAACCTATATGTCAAAAGCCTCACCCGTATCTCAGCCCCCTTTTGCAACACCTTACCCCAAAATCACTGGGCCACCAAAATCGCGGCACCCGCGGACTTCATGGTAGCGGAGAAGAAAAATTGAAAGGGGAAACTACGAGACAGAAGACGATGACAGTCTCTCTGCAATAAGTGCGTCTCCTGTAAGAGACAGATATCGGCCTGTGTGTGCTCAAGCAGTGAAAGGACCGCCTTGCGCGTCACTGGGTTGTTTAACCCCCTGACATTCAACGTAAGAATCTTAAGTTCAGTGCTAGGCATTACGTATGAAACACCAGAAGGAGCCAATAGGCAGCTGCCAACCGGGAAGGGGCAAATGGGGAAAGTCCCGCACCTCAAGGTCAATTGTAGACAATGCTCTGCACCCTCCCAGCACAGCTCTGTGGACTTGGAACAAACTAACCCTCCCCCCAACTACCCTACCCCAACAAAAAACCCCAAAAGAATCAGACAAAACGTATCCAGATTGTCCTTCATCCTCGAATGACCGGAAACATGGTATAGTGGGGTAACTCGTGGAACACTCCATCACCACATCCGCTCCCCCTCCTGCCGACAACCCTTACCATGAAGCAGAAAAAGTGAGGACAGCAACATTAAGTACTGCACAGGCATTAGCCAGTCTGTGGAGGGGCACCGTCCAAGGCAGCCGCCTCGACCGTGGCTCTCTAACCCTCTGCATTCGCTGTCGCAGACCCTGCATACGCTATCTGGTCTTGGAGTCGTCCTTATCGGTCACCTGATTCACAGCTTCATGGTCTTCTGCTGGCTGCTCAATGCCCAGCAATCAACAGGCCTCCGAGACAGAATGTAACTGGTACAGTTTATTGTCCAATTTAAAGACTAAGCGGAATGGGTGGCCCCAGCTATAAGGAGTTTTTTGCTGCTGTAGATGGGCCGTTACTGGCCGGAAAGCCTGCGCTTTTGTAGAGTTAGCGCTGACAGATCATGGAAGAGGACCGGTGATTGCTCCCGGAATGACACCGGAGGCGCCTGCCTGGCCCTCTACAGAATTTCCTCCTTTGTACGAAAGTCTTGTACACCGACTAGTATGTCAGGGGGGGTGCCGTAGCGGCGCGCACAGCCCCGACTTGATGAACTCTGTCCAGATGCAATTTCGATTCCAGCGGGCGCCCCAAATTATGGTTGAAGAGCTCTCTGGCATAGTGAAACAGGTCCCTTGTTTCGTCATTGAGCTGTACATTACGAATCCTTAGGTTATGCCGCCGTGAACGATTCTCAAGATCCTCCAGATGCGTCTGGAGACCCACCTGCTGATCATGGAGCCAGACGACTTCTTGTTGCAAAGCTGCAAGTTCAGTGTCTGTGTTGTCACTCTTTGTCTCGAGCTCCGCCTCCCTCTCTCCGATACCGTCCACATCCTTGTGAACCTCTGGTAGCTCACTCGCGAATTCCATTTTCAGCATGTGGCTATCATCTCTCAGGGACGTGAACAGGGATTCCAAGAAGGCCTTAGTGATGGGCTCCGAGTCCGAAGCATTCTCCGACGGTACCTATTTTGTAGCTGACGACAGGGCGTCCCGCTTCTGGCTCTCCTGGACCTTGGCAAAGCGATCTTTCACCGATGTGTCCCTGCGTGATCTGGATGTGGACATCGCACAACCCCGCACTCCCCAGATGAGGCCTCTATTCGATATATAGCCAGGCAGCCATTCCGCCAATCCCTTGTCCAGCCGGGCTATGGAGCCCCTGTTCTGTCTGTATCCTTCCGCCCCCTAGATGCCAGGCTGGGCCACTCTCCGTGCACTTGCCACCACAAGGTTGCCAACACTCTCCTTCTTGTAGAGTCCCCGACTGAGGCACTTCTCTGAAGGCTATTACAGGCTCATTGGGCGTGTTCCGTGCCACTCCTGACGCAAAGCGTCTCCAGCATACACCGTGCCACTCCTGACGCAAATCGTCTCCAGCAGACACCGGCAATAATCGCGGCTACCACCACTCGCCCAGTTATCTCCTTCTATGGCCGCAAAACCAGGCCGTGCCACACCGCCTCTCTGGGCCCCTGAGCCCTGGCCGCCGATCGGGCTCCACCAATTCACGAGCCCCGGCAGAGACCCAGCGGCGAACACTCTCTCCAACAGAAGCTTCGGGCCATACCGCACAAAGCACCTCTTCCGCTGCCGTCACTAAGTGCAATTACGGCCGGGGGCCGGTGCTATCCGGGCTGCCGCCGGGAGCAACGGAGCTTTCCGTCCTCTAACACCACCATCTTGGCCACGCCCCTTTGGTATATGATTTTGACATAGTCTACCACATGCATCAACAGAAGGAGTTGCAATTAATAAATAGTGATTTTTAAGGAATCGCTATTTAGGAATCGCAAAAGCCTATGTATGTAGGAATTGCTATAAAAATAGCGATTGCTATGCATTGCTTAGTTGCTACTCGCAAATTGCTATTCGCAATTAAGGAATGCTCTCCAATTTTCATTCCTATGGGCCTCCAGGCCCATAGGACTAAATTGGAGATTGCATGAGCAATTTGTGAGTACCAGTAGGTACTCGCAAATTGCTCATGTAATTTCAAGGGTACAAGGGTGTCTAAATGACACCCTGTTACACCTCTGAAATGGATCTGTGCACATATGTTGCACACACACATGCCCTAAGGGCATGTGTGTGCGCAACATGAAACTTTGAAAAATGCACAAAAGTGAATTTTTCAAAGTTTTTGCAATTTACCATGAAGTTTAACTTCATGGTAATTTGCTACTCCTAATAGCGAAATCGCTAAGGACCATATGTATCAAAAAAGAGTTTTGCGATTCTCAAATTGCAATTTTTAGCGAATCGCAATTAGAGAATCGCAAAATGCAGTGTATGTAGGATTTGCTAAAAATTTTGCGAATCCTACATATTCCTTATTTGCGAATCGCAAATTGAGATTCGCAATTAAGAAATACCTTCCAATTCATTCCTATGGGCAAGGAGGCCCATAGGAATGAATGGGAAGACATTCTCAATTTGGAATTACCAATTAGAGAAACGCAATTTGAGAATGCAATTTCAAGGTTGCAAGGGTGCCAAAAGGACACCCTGTTGCACCCCTGAAATATGCCTGTGTGCACATTTCTGTGCACATTCATGCCTTAAGGGCATGTATGTGCGACATATGGCACTTTTAAAAATCAAAGAAGTGTTTTTTTAAAGAAATTCGCAAATTACCACCAACTGGAAGTTTGTGGTAATTTGCAATTCCTTAAGGCCACATAGCAAATTTCTGTGGCTTCCAGAATTGCATTTAAGGAATCGCAAATTGTAATTCCTTAATTGCATTAAGAAAATAGAGAATCGCAAATTTACTAATTCTCTATTTCGCAATGGCCTTTTGGGATGATACATCCCAAAAGGCTTTTTCCAATTTGCAAATGGCCCGATTCTGAAAATCTGCCCGTTTGCAACGGGAAAAAGGCTTGATACATATGGTCCTAAGGCATAGATGCATCAAGCGAAATTGCAATCGCAATAGCTGAGAAACAGCATTTGTGATTGCAAAATCACCTTCCGCAATGCATGAAGTCGAAAAGCAATATTTTGCGAAATCGCAAAAGAAAGAATCGCTAAACCCATAGAAACCCCCCTGCGATTCCTTAATACCTAATCGCCACATAATCTGCAAATTTCATTGAGAATTCGCAAATAAATCGCTATCCACACGCAAATAGCGAAAACACAAATTTTCGCTATTTACGAGTCGCAATTTAAGGAGAAGCCAAAGCAGGTGGTAACCATGAAGTCAAAGTGGCAAAAAAAAGAATAATCTGAAATCACAAACAGGTGTTGGCTAAATCAAGCACACTTAAGGAGACTCATGAGGAGCATGAGGAAAGTCACACTGGCAGGTCTCTACATCGTGGTAAGGCGGCTGAGGCTCCAGGCTACAGCCCAGAACAGACCCAGGATCCATGAACGCATCTTCTGGCTGCGGATTACACTACTGGGCCAGACTAAAGATGAGATCTTCTCCAAATACAGGCATAATGGGGCTATGAGATTGAAGCTCATCAGAGACCTTGAGCCCCTGATTCAGCACCCAACACGGAGGACCATTGCCGTGCCCACCCATGTCCAGGTCCTGTGCTGCCTGCACCTCCTGGCCTCCGGAAGCTTCCAGGGGATAGTCGCAGTTGCAGGGGGTTTATCCCAGAGTACACTTTCACGGTTCTTACAGAGCTTCCTGGACGCCATGCTGAGCTAGATCCATCACCACATCACCTTCCCAACAACCCAACAGGACTTAATGCAAACCAAACAGGACTTCTATCAAACCGCATGTAATTGGCTGCATTGACTGCACCCACATACACGTCTGTCCACCCGCAGAGACTGAATACATGTACTGGAACAGCAAGTCATATCACTTCCTCAACATTCAGGTGGTCTGCAATTCGAAAACCATCATCACAGACATTGTGGCACAATACCCAGGGAGCACGCTTGATTCCTTTATCTTCAGGCACAGCGGCATACACACCCGCTTGGTCAGGGTCGAGGGACATCTCCTAGGTAAGTACACATGCCCACATACAGAATGTTAAGATCATATTGCCGCACATAACAGGCATTGACCCTCTGCTCCTCCCTTCAGGTGACAGCGCCTACTCCCTCCGTGAATAGCTCCTAACCCCATACCTCAACCCAGCAACACCACAGGAACGGAGGTACAATGGTGTGCATGTACAAACCAGAAATGTGATAGAGCGAACATTTGGCATGTTAAAGAAAAGATTCTGCATCCTCCACAAGACTGGTGGGGCCCTTAAATACCGTCCCGAGATTGGCTACCGCATCGTTGCCGTATGCGCCATGCTGCACAATATTGCCACCAAGTGGAGGATACCTATTGAGGTGTCTGGTAGTGAGTCGGAGTGGGGACGACCTGCCACCTGCACATGTGCATCATGCACACGGGGAGAATCCTGCTGAAGGTAACATGCGCCGCGGGCACATCACACAGAACTATTTCTAGTGGATCCATACCCCTCACACAACACTGCTTTCATGCAAGCCACAACAATGATTGACATGAGGAAGATTTGTTTTAAAAAATAAAGCTCTTGTTTAATTCACAAGGTCTTGATGTGCTTTCATCAGCAAAAAAATGGGGTACTGTTTTCAGAAATCCAAGCTCATGTAACCTGAGATGGCGTGCATGGTTACCTCATCACAGCATTGCTGGAAATGTTAAGTTACTAGCGCCTCCATGCCGGATGCACCCAGTTGCCTCTCACCCTCCACGTTAGGCTGGTCATGTCGGGATACAGTGTTGGCCCGGGCACTGCACCGCCTTTCTGTTTGCACCGGCACAGACAGGCTGCTGAGGCTAGATGTCCCTTTGCTGGCATCACCCCCCCAGCACTGCTGTGGTGTACCGCCTGTTGGTGCTCCACAGCGTTGGTGACCTGCTCCAGTGCCCTTGCAACATCAGCACAGCATTGGACCATCTGGATTTGCATGGGCAAAGATCTGCTCGAGAGCTGGGAAGTGGCATTCCCAATCAGGTGATTGGAACGTGTGTAGGCTGACAGCCATGTGAGCAGCTGCCTGTGGCGTCTGCGGGTGATGTCCTGCTGCGCTACCATCAGCTGGTTGCTCTCCTTCACAGCCGTGGTCAGTTCCTGCACACTCTCTGTGAGGAGTCTAATGTTGTGTGCTGTTTTATATAGCTGCATTGCTGCCATGTGCTGCACCTGATTAAGATGCACAGCAAGCATCTGAGCCTCAACGCCCAGGCCCATGTTGTGTGCTTGCTGCTCCATGTCTGCTGTGGTGGGCACGGAGCGCTGCTTCCTTAACCTGCTGCTGGAATGGGCCCACACACTTGGTGTGCGTCGTGTCTTCCTCCTGGGTGGAGGTGAGGTCTGCTCCACTTCCATACGTGCCGAGAGGTGAGGTTGTTAACTTGTGCTCCACCTGTAGCTGCAGAGGTGGCCTTGGGTCTCGGTGCAGGTGCAGGTGCAGGCTGGCTCTCCCCCTCCCTCTCTTGAGGTGTGGAGTATCTCACTGTCAGACGTGTCAGCATCCACAGCACCTGCGATGTGGATGAGTGCATGATTAATGATATGATTCAGGCAGTGGGATGTAGCAACATGCTTGCAGGCTCGCTATTGCTTGATGTCTGCATTCCCTGACTGGTGTTAGGGGTCTGTGTGTGGCTATCAAGGCACATTTACACACTACAGATTCCACGATGCATTTGGGAATTTGGGAGGAGCAGGGACTGGAATACTGTGGTTACAAATATGGATTGCACTGGGGGCATGGACATTGTTAGGGTACGGGGTCGCAGTAGCATGGCTCTTACCTTGAGATTGGTGTGTGGCGCGGGAGGTGTCCAGTTGAGTGACGCCCACGCACGCTTCAGGATGGATGGTGTCCTCCACTAGGTAAATGTAAAAATGTAAATTGATACTTGTATAGCGCACTACTCACCCGCAAGGGTCTCAAGGTGCTTGTACAAATACAGCTGTGGGACCCATCCTGGCTTTCCCTGTGAGGCGTCCACTCCTGGGCACCCCCAAGGTGGAGGCCAGGCATCCTTAGCGCTGTGGGGGGCGTTGTGGAGATTAAGCAAGCTATTGCCCAGAGTTGCAGAGTGGGACTCCATGATTGGAATAGGCACTGAGGCGAGAATTATCAGGTCCGTGGAATTTTGAGCCCAAGACCCACCAAGGCGGGGAATTGAACCCTGGTCCTTGGCTAGACCTCTGCATCAGGGTCTGCTGCTCTAATCATTGAGCCACACTTCTCCGCTAGGTCCTCCATGGATGTGTATTCAGGGACTGTGGGGTGTCCCCCTCCCGTGGCCCTTGTCTCCCTGAGTCTCTCTGCTATCCGCTCCTTGGCACGGCCTCTGAGGTCGTACCACCTCTTTTTTAAGTCATCTATGGACCGGTGCGTTACTCCCACTGCGTTCACCTTGGCCTTGATGCGCACCCAGATGCGATTCTTGGTAGCCTCAGGCACCTTCCGGGACAACTTCCCAAACAGTTGGTTGTGGTCCCTGCTCACTCCTTCTATCAGGTACTCCAGTTGTTTTATGCTAACTTTTATTTTGCGCTGCCTGGGTTTATCACTTGTTCCTGCAGCTTCCTGGGACATTGTGCTTTTTTTTAAATCCTGTATTGGCACTGCAGGGTGTGTCTCTTGGAGCTCAGTGCTCTGCCTCCTCCTGTATCCAGCTCTGTGATCCAAATGATGCATGGAGCAGGCTACTTCCTCGTAGTGATGTCATCATTGTGCTCAAAATGCGACTTCAAGTTTTTGCGATCTCGTAAGCTGCGAAATCGCTATTTGCGAAATCGGTAATTGCGGTTTCGCTATTAGGGGGTTGTAAACAGCTGATTCAATTGCCGGGGGTTGCGATTCACAGACATTTAGCGAATTGGATGCTGCATCCCATTCTGCGAATTCTAAATAGCGATTCGTTATTTTTCGCTCTTTGGAATTAGCAGAATGGATGCTTGATGCATCTATGTGTAAGTTTTTTAACTTTCATGCATTGCATTTAAGGAATCTCATTTTGGGATTCCTTAAATTGCGATTTTTGCATTTGGGATGATGCATCCAAATCCAAAATTACCAGTCGCAAAGGGGCAGATTCTGAGAATCTGCCCGTTTGTGACCAGTTTTTCCTTTGATGCATGTGCCTGTAGATAAGCTGATAACGATTTAATGGAATGCTCCCCGAGCTATTTTCACTGGTTCCGACTAATTCAAGAATTTCTATCATTCTCTTTTGTGCTGTTTAAGTGAACCTCCATAAGTGGTAACTGTATATCCAGACTCTGGCCGCGAGTTCACTGTGCCAAAGAACCACAAACCGACACCTCACTGAAAATGCACAGTAAAACTGAAATATATCTTAGGTTCTTTGAGGAGTTGAACAGTTCGTGCTGAATGTTTTTTTTCCTTAAAAAGAGCAGCCATTTCATTCCTTTGACTGCTGAATTTGTTTTCTATGTATCATTAGATTTCGTTTACAGAGGTTTTTTTTTGTCCATATTCGTCTTTTGGTGTAAATTGATTGTGTTGTGTGAACGTTAAAAATCGGCTTTTAGGTGCAAATCTTGACAAATGTGTTGCTTTAAAAGTATTTTGCTGTTACTAACCCCCAGATGCATCAAGCCCAGATTCTGCGAATTCTAAATTGCGAAAAATACTGCATCGCAATTTAGAATTTGCAGAATGGGATGTATCAAGAAAAGCGATTAAAAAAAGCGATTTGCAGTCGGCCGCAATTGCTGATTGCGATTTTTGCAAAATTGTACAAAATTCGCAGAATCGCCTGTTTCCCATGCTGAAATTGCGATTTCGCAATTACCGAAGTCGCAAAAACGGGAAGTCGCATTTCGAGCACAATGATGACATCACAGCCAGGAGGTAGGCAGTTCCCTCACTCATTCTGAACACAGAGCCTGAGAGTGGAAGAAGCACTTCACAGAGCTCCACCAGACACTCCCTGCAGCACCACAACAGGACACACTCACTAAACCAGAATGTCCCAGGAAGCAGCAGGAAGCAGTGCACCAGGCAGAAAATGCAAAATCAAATTTTCTGAGCAGGAGTTGGAGTTCCTCATCGAGGGTGTAAGCAAGGACCATGACGGGCTGTTTGGCAAGGAATCCCGGAAGGTGCCTGAAGCAGAGAAGAGGCGCATTTGGCAGCGCATCCGGTCCAAGGTGAACTCTGTTTGAGGGACCCAGCGCTCCATTGATGAGCTGAAGAAGAGGTGGTACGACCTCAGAGGTCGTGCCAAAGAGCGCATTGCAGAAAGGCTGGGGGAGCAACATGCCACGGGAGGAGGAGACCCCACACTTGCGCCCAACAGTCCACTTGAAGACCTGGTGGAGGACACAATCAACCCTGCAGCCTGCGTGGGGGTCACCCGGCTGGACACCTTCCGACCCTCCCAACAATCCCAAGGTAAGTGCCATGCAACTACGACACCGTCCCCTAACAATGCCTATGCCTCCAGAGCCAGCCATTTGATAACCCCAGTAATGCAGGCCATGCACATACGAAATGCCATATTGCATTGTGGGACCTGTAGCGTGATAATAGTTCCCTGATAGCCACATACAGCCAGACCTGTCAAGTACAACAAGTCCCTAGTGCCAGTCAGGAAAAGCAAGCCTGCATGCATGTTGCAACATCCCAAGTGCAAGATGCATATCATTAATCATGCACCCATTTACATCACAGGTGCTGCAGAACCACACAGCACTGACAGTGAGGCACTCCAAATTGAGGAGAACCCAGAGGACACCGAGGGAGAGATCCAACCTGCCCCACGACCAGGACCCTCCCACACACCGGCACCAGTACCACCACCTCCCCATGTGGACAGGGCCACCCCTGCAGCGACAGGAAGAGCACAACCACCACATGTCTCACACATGGCAGTGCAACAGGCCACACCACCACCAGGAGGCAGACACGGCGCACAGCCACTGTGCGCTCACAGTCGAGTGGTTGGATGAGGCAGCAGGGCAACATAGCAACACGATCTGGCTGGGGGCAACATGCCCAAGATCCTGGTCTTGATATTGAACGCCGGATGCTAGCAGTCCACCAAAAGCAGGCACGGCACATGGCAGCCATGCAGCTGCAGCTATATAAAACAGCGCGAAATGTGAGCCAGCTCACTGACAGCGTGCAGGTGTTAACGGCTGCGCTGAGGGAGAACACACAGATCATGGTGTCACAGCAGGACATCAGCCGCCGCCGCCACCGCCAGCTGCTGACCCGCCTGTCAGCATAACCAGGTCAAACCATCTGATCGATAATGCTATGGCCCAACTCTCACGCCGTTCCCTGGCAATGCAACTACAGATGGTGCAATGCTGCCAGGATGTTGCTAGGGCATTGAAACAGTTCACAACCGCTGTCCAAAACCAGGAGGTGTGTGGCCATGGCCATGCAAGGGTGAGGGGGGATGATGCCAGTCAGGGCACATCCAGTATAAGCAGCCTGTCCCTGCCGGTGGTACAAGAACGACGCCGCAGCACCAGGCCCAGTGCTGCATCACAGCCCAATACCAGCGATGTGGATGTGGAGAGGCGACAGGGCGCGTCCGGCCAGAGGCGCTAAGGATTGTATGAACATTAGCAGCAGTGCCATGCTGCAGAACAATATACGTAAGAGCCTAAGGAAAACCCTGGGCTACCAGATGCACTGCTGATGGGCTTACTGCCTTTACAAAACTTACATACAAACGTAATTATCTGTAGTAACTGAGTATTCACATTGTTTTAATTCACAACGTTATTAAATACTTGTCAGAACATATTCAAAAATATTACAATGCCTTACTATTCACATTCAAGCATTGATATCCAAACTTCTTGAAAAACGTAAATAAGCATTTGCAACAAATCTCATTGGATATAGAAATACATCAATAAACAAACTGAAATGATTGAACTAAACGAAAGTGCCTATTTCCCAATGCATTTCGGGTTCAATCTGAACCCTTCTTCAGGGGATACACAATATAGTACAGTAAAAAATCTTGAGTTGAAGAGCTTCTCCTATAAAGTCTCTACGGGACCTAGAAAACAGCAACAACAAGGATATGTGTAAAACATTTCTACTCTTATGCATACAGCAGCTACAAAAAGAGAAGTGAGACTGGGAAGCTACATGCAGAATAGCCTTCACATGGGTGCTGTCAAATGCGTGGTGACACACTTAGTAACACCAAAACCCTACACCAAGACACCGTCCAAAGTGCAAAAAATACTAAAAGAAAACCTCTACCGAAAGGATATATCAATCTCCCTGTGCACACAAATAGGTGCATGGATCATTTACTTACAATGCCTGGATAAACGCTGAATGGCGCTGTACACTTAGACCCCTCTAAGTGATCCACGTTATGCCCCAGTTCCTAATAGAAATCAGAAAACATCCTAAATGTTCACAAAGGCGAGCGCTCAATGTTTCGAAAACCGAGGTGCTCTAGGCAAAGCTTACCGGCTCAAGTTTTACTTTTCATGCACGCTTCCAACGTCCGGTACGACGAGGAGCCTGTAAATAAATAAATGTGGGAACCTTTATGAGAGTTGTTCCGGCTTTAGAAGAGAATACTGTTATCAAGTCTCCGACACACGGTCTGATACCTACTAAAGAATCCTGGCTTCGACTTCACTTCAAACACATCCTTTACTTCCGCGAGTCCGCCAACCAGTCAAGTGGTGCGGAACTCGCCCCGACCTTATGAAACTCCCAAAGGAGAATGAAAACAGACTCGGTCTCATAAAAACAACGGAAGAAAGGTGATAGGAACGTGCAAAATTATAAAGGTCGCCCTAGTTGATAAAAGAGATTAGTGTTAACAGTAAAATTTACAAAAGAAAATAGAATTGGGAATAAAAATAAAAATAAAAATAAAATAAAATAAAATAAAATAAAGGTCTTACATATTGGTGCAAAGAGCTGCACTTATGTGGTAAAGCGGTCATGAGACCCTAATATTCGTGTGAAACCCTCGGCATTTCTCTAAAAGATTCCTGCATGTGTTGCTTATTTATAAACAGTGAAAGGTAATGAGAAGATGGGTCTCCAGCTTACAATTGAACTCGATACCCATGTGAAGGAGATTCCAATGTGCCCCCGTACAATCTGCAAGAACTAATACTCATTATAAAAAGCATAGTAATTCGTAGTGATCATTGAGGCCTCCTGGGATAACTGTTCCCAGATTTTTAATCCAGACTGTTTCTCTCCTTGCTAAAATAGTCTGAATGTCTAACCCTGGGGTTGCTACGATACGTTCCAAAACTGTGTATCTTAATTGGGGAATGGTGTGTTTCGCTTCTACCCAATGTTTGGCCAATGTAGAATGAATGTTCTGGTTTCTAATGCGACTCTTGTGCTCTACTATGCGCGTTTTAATCTTCCTACTGGTTCGACCCACATACACAAGTCTGCATGGACATTTGATGGCATATATTACACCCTCTGTGGTACAGTCTGCGTTGTGCCTGAGTGTGATACTTTGTCCTGTGTGAGGGTGCATGAATTTGTTACCTGTGATAACATTACCACACTGTCCGCAGTTATAACACTTCATCATGCCTCGTTCTCTGACTCTATTTGTTTGTTTTGTGGATTTTAGCCATTCTCGTAGATTTTTAGACCTGGTGTGTGCAAACAATGGGGTGCCATGGAACACCCCTGTAAAATCAGGTTCATTTTCAATAATTTCCTATCGATTTTTGAAAATGGTTTTTATCTGTGTCGTCTGAATTGAGTTTTTGATAACAAAAACTCCCCCTTCTGTGGAATCTTTACTTTCGATATCAAAAGTTCAGCTCGTGTTTTTTGAGAGGTCATTTGAACTGCCTTTTTTAAAATATCTTCTGTATAGCCACGGTCTTCATACCGTTTTATTTGCTTGTCTATCTCTTCTTTACATCATTCATCATTTGACGTAATTCTTTTAATGCGCAACATCTGCGATACAGGAAGATGCTTCGTTAGACTATACGGATGGGCACTCCCAAATAAAAGAGCATTGTTCACATCGGTGGGTTTTCTGTATACTGATGTCTCCAAACCATTGGTTGTTTTCCTTATTTCAATGTATAAAAAATGTATTTTCTCTTTACTCATATCATATGTAAATTGAATCCTTGGATTCAAAGTGTTAACCTCTTCGGCGCTAATGACAAGGGTAACTCGTCATGGACTTTCCATTGATTTCAATGGAAATTATATGAGAAGAAGAATAATGCCTTAGCAGTAAAGGGGTTAAATGCCTGTATACTCTCCTCCAAAAGTTCTCTGGTGCCCGTCCAGAGCACCAGGATGTCATCTATGTATCGTATAAAAAGCCCTGAGTGAGCTTGCCACACTGGGTTGGATAACACAAATCGATCCTCAAAGTAGGACATATAAATATTCGCGTAGGATGGCGCTCCTGGAAATCCCATTGCGGTACCTGTCCGTTGAATGTAGATTTTGTCTTGCCCAGAGAAATAGTTATGAAATAATGCAAAGTGCAATAGTTCCAATAAAAAGGTGCCTTTTTTTTGGTCAATTTCAGAATGTAATAGTCGCCATTCTACTGCTTCTATTCTTCTGCGTGTGCAATGGATGTATATAAAGCAACCACGTCAATGGTACAGAGCCAAATATCTTGTAAAAAAGGTGTTGTTGTTTCTCCAATTTGTTCAAACAGTCTGTGGTATCTTTCACATACGTACTCAGAGATTGTACTAGCGGTTGCAGGTAAAAGTCTAAGTAATGCCCCAATGGTTCGTGTATTGATCCGCAACCAGCCACTATCGGTCTGAACGGTGGCAAAGTCCTGTGTTTGTGAACCTTTGGCAACATGTATAATGTCGGCACTTTAGGTGTGGGGTTATACAAGAATTTTCTTGTGTTCTCATCAATCACACCTGAGTCCACAGCGTTTTGTAACAAAATACTTAAAGTTTCCAGAAGTTCTCTTGTTGGATCTTGTTCCAATTGGATGTAAGAATCCAAATCTTGTACATGTGTGTTCACACTTTGATTGTAGTATTCTGTATCTAGTACTACTAGTGCACCTCCATTGTCAGCCGTGTGAAAGGTGATAGCGAGATCCTGTTTTAGTTTGTTTAAAATCCGTCGCTCTTTAGCTGTGAGGTTGGTGTGTTGCAAAGTCCCATATTTGATGTTTTCCAAGTCTTTTTTAACCAACGTCTCAAAAGTGTCTATGCTTTTGTGCGAGATCGGAGACAAAAACTTACTCTTGGGTCTGAATCTCCGTTCTTCTGGAGTCAACTCATCTTTGGTGGGATTAATAGAAAAAAAACATCTTAATCTTAACTTCCTTATGACTTTAAAGAGAGCTATCTCAGTTTCAAGTGCATTGGATGTGTAAGAGGGGACGAACGAAATACCTTTATTAAGTATCCTCAATTCCTCTGCATTCAAATTCCTCGCAGAGATGTTAATCACGAGGGAGTTCCCTTCTTCACCTGCCTCTGTGGTCTTCCTTGTTCCTTGGTGACTTTTGGTTTTTCCACGCCGGATGTTTCTTCAGAGTTTGTGGGGACCTTGTCCGGTGGAGTTTTGGTCATGGAACCTTCCCCTAAAAAAGGCACATTACTTGCTGTGGTAACTGTTGCTGTTGTTTCGGTTGTTGCCACTGTGGAGTGTGCCAGGGACACTGGCGGCCTTTGTGAAGAGAGATCCTGGTCTGTGACAATACTTTCTTCTGATGATGTGGCTCCAGGTTTTTTGAAAATCCTCCTTTGTGCATATTTCTCGGCCCACGTATAAACTTCGTCCAGTTTATAATCTATTGTGTCTCGGCGGAATTTTCGGGTTTTTCTTTCGTGAACTTTCTTAGCATGTGAGTCAAGGTCCTTGTTGATTTTTTCCAGTACTTGATTCCAATTTTCTTGTTCCATACGTTGACTGATTTCATCTTTGAGTTTGTTAATATCAAAGGTAAGTTCACCCAACAATGATGAGATTTCTTCAATAATGAGTAAGATGAGATCCAGAGAACATTTATTCAGGATGGCATACCAACGAGCCATAAAAGACTTGTTAAATTTGAAGAGCATGGGGCGGAGAGCAATTCTCAAACCTCGGGGTATACGTCTGACTTTGTGGTATTCTATCAAGGTTGTAGCGTGTAGACATTGATTTACCTCCTTTCTCATTAAATATTGTAACTGTTTCAGTTGCTGTGTCATGGAACCCGTAGCCGTTCCATATTCCCTTACTTCCTTCACTAAAGCATATATGGTTTCTGCTTCTTTCGTAGAATAAACCTTGGTTTCTGCCTAGTTTGTAGTTAAATTTGCAATATCTTGCCAAGACATTGTGTTTCTGTGGGTGCTGATACACAATTGGGCACTGAGGGTATAACTGTTAAATCAAAAGTGTGGATCTGCACACCTATTTAAATCTCAATAGTCTTGTGTTTTAATGAATATATAATCTTAGCGTGCTTCTGGATTTAAGGGAAAGTGCCCCCTCCCATCTGAGTGCTACAATATACGTAAGAGCCTAAGGAAAACCCTGGGCTACCAGATGCACTGCTGATGGGCTTACTGCCTTTACAAAACTTACATACAAACGTAATTATCTGTAGTAACTGAGTATTCACATTGTTTTAATTCACAACGTTATTAAATACTTGTCAGAACATATTCAAAAATATTACAATGCCTTACTATTCACATTCAAGCATTGATATCCTAACTTCTTGAAAAACGTAAATAAGCATTTGCAACAAATCTCATTGGATATAGAAATACATCAATAAACAAACTGAAATGATTGAACTAAACAAAAGTGCCTATTTCCCAATGCATTTCGGGTTCAATCTGAACCCTTCTTCAGGGGATACACAATATAGTACAGTAAAAAATCTTGAGTTGAAGAGCTTCTCCTATAAAGTCTCTACGGGACCTAGAAAACAGCAACAACAAGGATATGTGTAAAACATTTCTACTCTTATGCATACAGCAGCTACAAAAAGAGGAGTGAGACTGGGGAGCCACATGCAGAATAGCCTTCACATGGGTGCAGGTGAAGAAGGGAACTCCCTTGTGATTAACATCTCTGCGAGGAATTTGAATGCAGAGGAATTGAGGATACTTAGTAAAGGTATTTAGTTCGTCCCTTCTTACACATCCAATGCACTTGAAACTGAGATAGCTCTCTTTAAATTCATAAGGAAGTTAAGATTAAGATGTTTTTTTCTATTAATCCCACCACAGATGAGTTGACTCCAGAAGAACGGAGATTCAGACCCAAGAGTAAGTTTTTGTCTCCGATCTCGCACAAAAGCATAGACACTTTTGAGACGTTGGTTAAAAAAGACTTGGAAAACATCAAATATGGGACTTTGCAACACACCAACCTCACAGCTAAAGAGCGACGGATTTTAAACAAACTAAAACAGGATCTCGCTATCAACTTTCACCCGGCTGACAAAGGAGGTGCACTAGTAGTACTAGATACAGAATACTACAATCAAAGTGTGAACACACATGTTCAAGATTTGGATACTTACATCCAATTGGAACAAGATCCAACAAGAGAACTACTGGAAACTTTAAGTATTTTGTTACAAAACGCTGTGGACTCAGGTGTGATTGATGAGAACACAAGAAAATTCTTGTATAACCACACACCTAAAGTGCCGACATTATACATGTTGCCAAAGGTTCACAAACACAGGACTTTGCCACCGTTCAGACCGATAGTGGCTGGTTGCGGATCAATACACGAACCATTGGGGCATTACTTTGACTTTTACCTGCAACCGCTAGTACAATCTTGGAGTACGTATGTGAAAGATACCACAGACTGTTTGAAAAAATTGGAGAAACAACGACACCTTTTTTTAAAAGATATTTGGCTCTGTACCATTGACGTGGTTGCTTTATATACATCCATTGCACACGCAGAAGGAATAGAAGCAGTAGAATGGCGACTATTACATTCTGAAATTGACCAAACAAAAGGCACCTTATTATTGGAACTATTGCACTTTGCATTATTTCATAGCTATTTCTCTTGGCAAGACAAAATCTACATTCAACGGACAGGTACCGCAATGGGATTTCCAGGAGCGCCATCCTACGCGAATACTTATATGTCCTACTTTGAGGATCGATTTGTGTTATCCAACCCAGTGTGGCAAGCTCACTCAGGGCTTTTTATACGATACATAGATGACATCCTGGTGCTCTGGACGGGCACAAGAGAACTTTTGGAGGAGAGTATACAGGCATTTAACACTTTGAATCAAAGGATTCAATTTACATATGATATGAGTAAAGAGAAAATACATTTTTTGGACATTGAAATAAGGAAAACAACCAATGGTTTGGAGACATCAGTATACAGAAAACCCACCGATGTGAACAATGCTCTTTTATTTGGAAGTGCCCATCCGTATAGTCTAAAGAAGCATCTTCCTGTATCGCAGATGTTGCGCATTAAAAGAATTACGTCAAATGATGAGCGATGTAAAGAAGAGATAGACAAGCAAATAAAACGGTATAAAGACCATGGTTATACAGAAGATATTTTAAAAAAGGCAATTCAAATGACCTCTCAAAAAACACGAGCTGAACTTTTGATACCGAAAGTAAAGATTCCACAGAAGAGGGAAGTTTTTGTTATCAAAAACTCAATTCAGACGACACAGATAAAAACCATTATCAAAAATCGATGGGAAATTATTGAAAATGAACCTGATTTTACAGGGGTGTTCCATGGCACCCCATTGTTTGCACACACCAGGTCCAAAAATCTACGAGAATGGCTAAAACCCACAAAACAAACAAATAGAGTCAGAGAATGAGGCATGATGAAGTGTTATAACTGCGGACAGTGTGGTAATGTTATCACAGGTAACAAATTCATGCACCCTCACACAGGACAAAGTATCACACTCAGGCACAACGCAGACTGTACCACAGAGGGTGTAATAAATGCCATCAAATGTCCATGCGGACTTGTGTATGTGGGTCGAACCAGTAGAAAGATTAAAACGCGCATAGTAGAGCACAAGAGTCGCATTAGAAACCAGAACATTCATTCTACATTGGCCAAACATTGGGTAGAAGCGAAACACACCATTCCCCAATTAAGATACACAGTTTTGGAACGTATCGTAGCAACCCCAGGGTTAGACATTCAGACTATTTTAGCAAGGAGAGAAACAGTCTGGATTAAAAATCTGGGAACAGTTATCCCAGGAGGCCTCAATGATCACTACGAATTACTATGCTTTTTATAATGAGTATTAGTTCTTGCAGATTGTACGGGGGCACATTGGAATCTCCTTCACATGGGTATCGAGTTCAATTGTAAGCTGGAGACCCATCTTCTCATTACCTTTCACTGTTTATAAATAAGCAACACATGCAGGAATCTTTTAGAGAAATGCCGAGGGTTTCACACGAATATTAGGGTCTCATGACCGCTTTACCACATAAGTGCAGCTCTCTGCACCAATTTTTATGACCTTTATTTTATTTTGTTTTATTTTTATTTTTATTTTTATTCCCAATTCTATTTTCTTTTGTAAATTTTACTGTTAACACTAATCTCTTTTATCAACTAGGGCGACCTTTATAATTTTGCACGTTCCTATCACCTTTCTTCCGTTGTTTTTATGAGACCGAGTCTGTTTTCATTCTCCTTTGGGAGTTTCATAAGGTCGGGGCGAGTTCTGCACCACGTGACTGGTTGGTGGACTCGCGGAAGTAAAGGATGTGTTTGACGTGAAGTCTAAGCCAGGATTCTTTAGTAGGTATCAGACCGTGGGTCGGAGACTTGATAACAGTATTCTCTTCTAAAGCCGGAACAACTCTCATAAAGGTTCCCACATTTATTTATTTACAGGCTCCTCGTCGTACCGGACGTTGGAAGCGTGCATGAAAAGTAAAACTTGAGCCGGTAAGCGTTGCCTAGAGCACCTCGGTTTTCGAAACATTGAACGCTCACCTTTGTGAACATTTAGGATGTTTTCTGATTTCTATTAGGAACTGGGGCATACCGTGGATCACATAGAGAGGTCTAAGTGTACAGCGCTATTCAGCGTTTATCCAGGCATTGTAAGTAAATGATCCATGCACCTATTTGTGTGCACAGGGAGATTGACATATCCTTTCGGTAGAGGTTTTCTTTTAGTATTTTTTGCACTTTGGACGGTGTCTTGGTGTAGGGTTTTGGTGTTACTAAGTGTGTCACCACGCATTTAACAGCACCCATGTGAAGGCTATTCTGCATGTAGCTCCCCAGTCTCACTTCTCTTTTTGTAGCTGCTGTATGCATAAGAGTAGAAATGTTTTACACATATCCTTGTTGTTGCTGTTTTCTAGGTCCCGTAGAGACTTTATAGGAGAAGCTCTTCAACTCAAGATTTTTTACTGTACTATATTGTGTATCCCCTGAAGAAGGGTTCAGATTGAACCCGAAATGCATTGGGAAATAGGCACTTTTGTTTAGTTCAATCATTTCAGTTTGTTTATTGATGTATTTCTATATCCAATGAGATTTGTTGCAAATGCTTATTTACGTTTTTCAAGAAGTTAGGATATCAATGCTTGAATGTGAATAGTAAGGCATTGTAATATTTTTTAATGTGTTCTGACAAGTATTTAATAACGTTGTGAATTAAAACAATGTGAATACTCAGTTACTACAGATAATTAAGTTTGTATGTAAGTTTTGTAAAGGCAGTAAGCCCATCAGCAGTGCATCTGGTAGCCCAGGGTTTTCCTTAGGCTCTTACATATATTGTAGCACTCAGAGGGGAGGGGGCACTTCCCCTTAAATCCAGAAGCATGCTAAGATTATATATTCATGAAAACACGAGACTATTGAGATTTAAATAGGTGTGCAGATCCACACATTTGATTTAACAGTTATGCTGCAGTACAAAGCAGGCCTGCTACGCAATCATGGGGCTGTATGTCGTAATACAGTTTACATGTTTTCTGTTCAAAAAAGAGTTTTGGAAATATCCTATTACCATGATTATAAGAATTTATTTCAAAAGCAAAGCACTGCTATAAAGTACCAACCCATTCAGACAAGCAGTGGAATTCTTTGAACGTGCACTTTAAAGAACAAGCATTGGCATAACCGATAGGTCTCGCCTTTTGGACCTCATAGGTGTTAACCATGCATCACATTATCCTGGGTGCTGTGGATGGAGCGCTCATGCAGAGGCCTTTTGTTTGAGAAGGATCGCTAGACATACAGGCAAGGCATGTTGCACATAAGTGAGTTTGAGCTTAGCACAGAAAGATTTGCTTTCGATTATTGTCTCTCCTTTGTGCAGCATAAGGCAGACCAATTTCACTAACACAGCAAAGTTAAATTACTCGAAAAAGTCAAGAGGAATGAGGTATTCACCCGTGCATCTGAGGCTTGTAACTCCCAGACAGCTATGAGCAAAATCAGCCTTACTCAGCAGAGAACTATCATTGGATCACAAGTGTCAGCATGATAGCGGTCACCCTAAATAAATAATTTTGCTATTGCAGAAAACTCTAAATGCCACTATTTTGTATTTTAGTGCTCAAATTCTGATTGTAATGTCCTTTCAATTCACTGCTCTTTGAGATTTCGGTCTCATTAGCCACCAGTCCTGTGGTTTGGAAAAACATTAAATGAGATAGAAACGGAGGGGCAGATTTATGATGCCCTTGCGCTTCTTTGCGCCACAATTGCGTCACTTTATTTGACGCAACAGCGGCACAAACAATGTGCCCTATTTACAACGTGACACATCTAGGAGATGCATCACGTTGTAAGCCCTGCGCCATAAGGAGGCGTTTCTGCGCAGGGGGGGCCTTCCTTCGCAGGAACGCCTCCTGAAAGTGGCTGAGTGAAATCTATGAATTTCACTCGGTCACTTTCAGGCCAATGAGGCGTCAAAACCCTGCGCCTGCTTGATGCAGGCTTAGGTCTTGACGCAGCATTGTGAAGATGGGGCACACCCGAGCCTTGCTGGAGCTGTGTCGCTCTTGCGACCCAACTCCAGCAATGCGCCACCTTTCCGGCACAGATGCATCACGCATCTGTGCCGTTTTTGCACCATGGTGCGCCGCATTATAAATGCGGCGCACCATGGGTGGCGGAGCTGTGTCTCACTGTGGCGCACATTAACTGGCGCATCCCTGGGGATGCACCAGTTAACATAAATCTGCCCCGGAGAACTTAATCCGGATCGGATTGCATCAACGTGGCGTAGAGAAATATGTTGCCCAGGCCCCCTTTATATATGGTTGAATCTCACCTCAAGTTGCCAAATAGACAGGACATTTCCTCGTCACACACTGAAATAGGCAGGAGATGAAGGAGACAGGAACGAGAATACTGGGACTATCGGTGGGCAGGCAGAAACAGCCACGGCTCAACAGAGGATGAACGTAGAGACAGAGGACAGACAGACGAGGAGGCTGAGGCAACAAGAGGCAAGGCAGGGTACGAGCCATGGGGCTGAGGAACAGTCCATGGATGCAGTAGAGAGTTAGAGACAGACAGCGGTCAGACAGGCCAAGCGCCCACATCGAGCATGCAGATTACAAGGCAATGCTGGGGCATGGCAGGCCCCACAGTCAAAGAGCAGGAATGGACAGAAAGGGACACCCAGCAGACAGAGCAGTAACAGACCAGGGCAAGGTAGGAGGAAAATGGCAGGGTAATCAGAATGCTGTCAGGGAATATGTTAGGGACAAGGTTAGCAAAGCAGTTGGGCAGTAGGAGAGTCAGGGAGAGGTAGGTAACAGGCATAGACAGTAGGGGCAGGCTGATGGCACCACAGGAGCAGGTGACAGAGAGGACAATCAGAGCATGAAGGGAATATGCTTTGACAGCAACTTCAGACGCTGGCTTATGAGCATCCACTGGAGCTAGGAATCCCTGCTATCTGGGAGAAGAAGGCATCGGCTACAAGTGATATCTTTCAGGCTGCTGCCACTGACGGCTGTCAATCACCCAGGCTGGATGTCACAGGACAAGCTTGCAACAGCGGAAGTACCGCCCACAGGGCCAGAGACTCAACCTTCTACAATACACCCTTTCCGGAAACGCTAGAAATGTGAGACATGCAGACAAGCCCGGGAGTGGTGCATGCGTGCGTGTGCACGCAGTGTGCTCTTTTTGGAAGCACATTCTTGTGCTTGTGGCACACCCCGTGCGAGCTCCCGCAAGGTGGATGCCGCCACAAGCACGAGTATGTGCTTCAAATAAGAGCAGAGCGACGGCTAAAGGTCTCCTATGCAGCGCAGGTGAGACCTAAAACCTGTTGGTGCTCAGACCCAGTGATACCCGGCCCACTTAAAGGCCCGCCCATTACTGATCTAACCCACATATCACTTCAATTTGCAGACATCTCTATGTGGGACATACGCCAATGTAGTCTCTGTGCCAGTGTTTGCCCCAAGATCATATTTTCATCTGTTTTTTTTGTCCCCAAGCCATATTTTCTTCTTTTGCCATGGAGATCTTCTGCATTTATTTGGAAGGCGTCAGCTTTATTGTGACTGATCGGGAACTGCTTTTAATGAAGGCTTTCTTGGTCTGCATCTTTCCTCTATCCCTCTTTTTAACTGTATAGGTGGTTACCTATCACTATGTCATACTTGCATAATAGCTGTCAGTGAATACTTAATTCTGTGGAAACAACTGACAAGCTCATGATGTCTGCAGGCTTGTGAGGGTGCTGGCCCTTGCACTTCGGCCCTGACCCTAGCGTTCCCATGCTCTGCAGTTCTACTATGCCTGGCAAGTAATTCGAAAGGAAAAAACAAGGGAACCCTATCTAGCATAATAGCGATATCAGTAAGTCAAGTCAAGTCAAGTCAGAGAATTTATATAGCGCACTACATACCCAGAGGGTCTCAAGGCGCTTAAGGAGGGGTGGGGAATTACTTGTCAAATATCCACGTTTTAAGTTGCTTTCTGAATGCAAGGTGGTTCTGGGTAAGGCGAAGGTAAGTGGGAAGTGAGTTCCAGGTTTTAGCTGCCAGGTAGGAGAAGGATCTACCTCCCATGGTGGTTTTGTTGATGCGAGGTACAGTGGCAAGGGCTTGGTTGGAAGATCGAAGCAGGTGGGAGGGGGTGTAGAAGGACAGTCGTGTGTTGAGGCATTCTGGTCCGATTTCGTAGAGTGCTTTGTGTGCGTGGGTTAGGAGCCGCAAAGTGATCCTCTTGTTGACGGGAAGCCAGTGGAGGTTTTTCAGGTGACCAGAGATATGTTCTTTACGCGGGATGTCTAATATGAGCCTGGCTGAGGCGTTTTGGATTCGTTGGAGTTTTTTCTGGAGTTTAGCGGTAGTCCCGGCGTAGAGGGTGTTTCCATAGTCCAGTCGGCTCGTGACCAGAGCGTGGGTGACCGTTTTCCTAGTTTCGGTGGGTATCCAACGAAATGTTTTTTTAAGCATGCGAAGAATGTTGAAGCAGGATGAGGAGACGGCGTTGACTTGTCTGTTCATTGAAAGTGAGGAATCCAGGATGACACCCAGGTTCCGTGCGTGGTCTGTCGGGATGGGTGCTTTTCCAAGGGCTTCTGGCCACCAAGAGTCGTCCCATGCGGAGGGGGAGGTACCTAAGATGAGGACTTCTGTTTTATCTGAGTTCAGTTTCAGACGGCTGTGTTTCATCCATTCGGCTACTTCTTTCATTCCTTCGTGTAGGTTAGTTTTGGCGGTGCTAGGGTCATTGGTGAGTGATAGAATCAGTTGAGTGTCATCCGCGTAGGAGATGATGTTGAGGTTGTGTTGGCGGGCGATGGCCGCGAGGGGACTCATGTATACGTTGAAAAGGGTGGGGCTGAGTGAAGATCCTTGTGGTACGCCGCAGATGACTTCAGTGGCCTCTGACTTGAATGGTGGAAGGCGGACTCTCTGGGTTCTTCCGGTGAGGAACGAGGTGATCCAATCTAGTGCTTTTCCTTGGATTCCGATGTTTCTGAGGCGCTGTAGAAGGGTGCTATGGCAGACTGTGTCGAAGGCTGCGGAGAGGTCGAGGAGGATGAGGGCGACTGTGTCTCCATTGTCCAGTAGAGTTCGAATGTCGTCTGTTGCTGCGATGAGGGCGGTCTCAGTGCTGTGTTTTGCTCGGAAGCCGGACTGTGAGGAGTCGAGGGATTTGTTGGCTTCGAGGAAGGCGGCGAGCTGGTTGTTGACAGCTTTCTCGATGACTTTGGTCGGGAATGGAAGAAGCGAGATGGGGCGGTAATTTTTGAGTTCGGTGGGGTCCGCTGTGGGTTTTTTCAGAAGGGCGCTGAGTTCAGCGTGTTTCCAGCTTTCCGGGAAGGTGGCGGATTTGAAGGAGCAGTTGATGACGTCTCGGAGGTGCGGTGCTATGATGGAGTCTGCTTTGTTGAAGATGTGGTGAGGGCATGGGTCTGTGGGGGATCCTGAGTGGATGGAGTTCATCAGGCGGATGGTGTCCTCAGTGGAGATTGGGTTCCAGTCATTAAGGATGTTCGAGGGGGGAGAAGGTCCAGCAGATGGTTGGGTGGGTTGGTCTCCGGGTTGGTTGTCGAAGCTGTTGTGGATGTCTGCAATTTTGTTGTGGAAGAATGAGGCTAGGGAGTCGCAGAGGGCTTGAGAGGGGGTGATGTCGTTAGAGTTGGCCGAGGGATTGGTAAATTCCTTGACGATGTTGAAAAGTTCCTTGCTGTTGTGGGCGTTGTTATCTAGTCGGTCCTTGAAGGCGGTTTTCTTGACCTTTCGGATCAGTTGGTGGTGTATGCGGGTGGCGTTTTTGAAGGCGTCCTTGGTGCTGGTGGTTGGGTCTTTTTTCCAGGCCTTCTCAAGGGAGCGGCAGAGTTTCTTGGATTTCTTAATATCCTCGTTGAATCATGAGGCCTTCTTGCTGCCAAGTTTGCTTTGTCGTTTTTTCAGTGGTGCTAGGATGTCGGCGCTGTTGGATAACCATAGGGTGAGGTTGGTGGCGGCTTGGTCGGGGTTTGAGGAGTGGGCTGGGGGGTTTAGAAGAAGCGATGAGGAGATCTGGTCGATGGTGATTTTGTTCCAGTTTCTTTGCAGAGTTGGTTGGGGGTGGTTGTTTGGTTTGGGCTTGTTGTAGGTAAAGTGAACGCAGCTGTGGTCAGTCCAGAGGAGAGCCGTAGTGTGGTTGAAGGAGACATGATTGCTGGAGGTGAAGATAGGGTCGAGAGTGTGACCTGCGATGTGGGTGGGGGAAGTGACCAGTTGTTTAAGTCCGAGGTTGGCGAGGTTGTCCAGAAGGGTGGTGGAGTTGCGGTCGTTGTTCTTATCAAGGTGAAAGTTGAGGTCTCCCAGAAGGATGTAATCTTTGGAGGGGAGCGCGTGTGGAGTGATGAAGTCCGTGATGTCCTCACTAAATTGTGCGCGGGGTCCTGGTGGCCTGTAAAGGAGGGTGCCTCTAAGTGTGGTCTTGTAAGGGTTAAGGAGGGATGTAAAAGAGATAGAGCACTCATGACACCAATATTTGTACCATACTTAAATTTGTATTGTTCAAAAAAGGGTTTTAGCATGTATACTGTACAAAATAAATCTCTATTAGTGCAAGGTATCCCAAGTGTATTTGTAAGAACCAAAAACAACAGTTAAGTGACAATTGGTGAAGGTATTTACAAAGTTTTAAACAATTATTCTCCAGGAAAGCGACCGTTATGGAATAGACAGAATATTACAGCAAACATATACAATCATAGGTGCTGTGTGAATGGTTCACTTCCTATATTCGTCGACGGCATTTCGACCCGCTGGAATGTGGGGTCTCGTCAGGACCTACGATGTAGGGGACTTCTACGGGATGAGAGCAAGAGAGGGTGTAAGGACTGGACCAGTGGAAAATGAGAAGGAATATGCAGTATGAACTCTGCATCGCATACTACTGTATGCTCGAGGTTGCAGTGCATTAGTTTTACAGAAGGGGCTGTAGATGCTTGTGCAGCCTGTTCTGTAATACAGATAGCGCTGGTGCTAACAAAGTAAATGCACCGCACTCTATAATACGGCCCAAGGTGGACCCAAACTCCAGATAATGGCAAACCGCTATTTAGGTGAGCATCTTCTCTTTCCTGGTACTCCTTTTCTGAACTGAGGTTAGGATAACTGCTCCTACCTTTCACACCTCCATAGATGCTGAGGGGCTAGAGGGCAAGAAGGAAGAAAGTGGTGACCCCCGAGTAATTGGTGACTGCCCTAGTACAGAGTTGTCTCATTTCTGTATCTATTTATCTATATTTGAAGGCACCTGACTCGAATTTCCTTGTCATTTTAAGCCTTAACATGACAAAACAATTGCAGAGACCCTAGAAAAAGCTTACAACGCCAAAGTATTTCAATTGAAAGTTCATGTTGTACCATCATATAATTTTTACTGTCAACTCGAACGGCAAAAGATTAAATGGTGACTTACATATCCCCAGAAACAATACAGTGCAGTTAGCCTTCATGTAAAATGTTATCTACAGCATTACCATAGAAAAATATCAGACCAACAATATCAATTACACACAACATTTCAACTATCAAACTTTTGGTTCCAATTTCTGAAATGCCAGTAAGATTACTGCGTAGTCATTATCGGGAAATATAACACTTTACACCTGTCCTAATAACTCAATCACCATCAATAACTCTCTGACTAGCATAACTTAAATGAAACACGATTTGAGAATTACAAAGACAGATAGATAGATATATAGATAGATAGATAGATAGATAGATAGATAGATAGATAGATAGATAGATAGATAGATAGATAGATAGATAGATAGATAAAAAGAGAAAACAGAGGAAGGTAGAGAGAGAAAAGAATGAGTTAGATAGCGAGAAAGAAAGGTAAAGATTATTGAAAAAGTCCAGAGGAGAATGAATCTAATGACTAGGCATAAAACAGATGGTTGGTTTGACTTACTTGAAGCATGCCTTGCAGTGTTGGGCAGGCTTTGAGGGACAAATGTACAATTTTTTTCACACAATAAAGGACGAGCAAAAAAAAAAAGAGCAGGACAGTGTCATTTTCTATCTGGCTTGTGCTACGCACACACCTTTGCACAATAGTGCAAACGTGTGTGAGTTTAGCACAGGTTTTGTACTGCAAGGGTATGATTCCCATACAAAACACTATGCTTAGATTATCTTTAAAACTTTTCCCACTTTTGTTCATGAGCTGTTCAGTGTGGTTCACATTTAAATTGGGAAAGGTTTGGAGAAAGTAAAACTTTTCTTCTCCATTTGCACCTGCCTCAAAGAGGCATGCCTTTGGGCACAAAGGTCTGTCTACAACAGTGGCAAGGAAAATGACTGTAGGGTAGTCCTCTGGCAGTAAGCGGAGGACTTTCCGCAGTTGTCTCAGCTTGCTAAAACAGGTGGCTGTCACTTGCTGTATCTGCTTGGAGAAAAAAAGATATGTGTCCCATTTTACCCCCCGGTGTTTTATTGAGCCTTCTGGAGTGGGTGGTGTCCCCATTTCCATTGGCCACCACAGATCCCCAGCAGGTGGCGGAATCTTGCCGAAGGACATCACCTCCGTTTTCTCCACGTTGAGTTTCATTTTATTATTAATCATCCAGAGAGCGATGTCCTTCATGCTGCCTTAAAAAATCTTAAAAGAATTTGCCAATTGATCTTTAAAAGGAAACACCAACTGTGTGTCGTCGGTGTATGATATCGCCTTCACTCCCCAGTTGGCTATGAATGTGATCAATGAGGCCAAGTAAATATTAAAAAGGAGCGGGCTCAGTGCCGATCCCTAAGGGACCCCACACCATAGCTTTTTGGGTCTAGACAGGTGGGGTTGTAGCAAAACCCTTTGAGTGCAAATATTGAGAAATAACTTTAGCCAGGCAAGGGCAACACCTCCAATGCCGATATCCTGAAAACTGCAGACAGATCCAGGAGCACCAGCATAGCTGATGCCCCAGAATCTACAGCCATCCTCGCTGACTCTGCCACCTCCAGAAGTGCCATCTCAGTGCTAAAACCAGCACAGAAGCCAGATTGGGCATCATGCAGGATACCTTGTGACTCAAAAAAATTTGCCAGTTGTCTCTGCACCAGCTTCTCCAGCGTTTTTGGTGGCACGGGAAGTAGAGATATTGGTCTATAATTGTTTATTTCCCCTGAGTCTGTACTAGGTTTCTTCTTAAGTGGCAGAAGGATGGCATGCTTCTATATGTCAGGGAAGGAGCCTGAGGTGAAAGAAGTTAGATATGTGGGATAGCACATAGCTAACATGGTGCGCCAAACCCTTCCACAAGTTAGGGTGGTCAGGGGTACTCAGGTGAGCCTGACTTACATTTTAGTGTCTCTGCCAAGGCTTCCGTTTGAGAAATAGGGAAAAATTCCAAAAGGGAGTATTGTGTTTTTTTTTTCCTATGCACACATCTGTTTTAACGGTCTTTACAGCCGGGGAGAAGGAGTTGTAAACTTTGCAAATTTTACTGTCGAAGAAATCAGACATTTCTAAACACAATGAGGGAGTAGACTGAACCTCAATCTCCAATTCGTGTGGTTTTAGAAAAACGTTTACCACCCTGAACATTTATTTTGCAGAGTAGTCAGCATTTCGGATGCATGTCGCTATGTAGTCCCTCCTAGTCACTCTCATTGATTTATGTAGCTCTTTCAATGCAGACTTATATGCAACTTTGGCTAAAGTCCCATAGTCTGCCCTCCACTGCCATTCCAGGCTTTTACACCTGCTTTTGTAGGTCCCAAGCGTCTCTGAAAACCAAGGGGCCGAGGGGAACTGCGCGTGAGCTTTCCTCTTCCATAAAGGAAGGCTTTCGTTGTAAGTGCAGCAGAAGTTCCAAAAAACATTGTCTGTTGCTAGAATTGTTAGATAACAAGATATAGTTTTTTTATCTTTCACTTTCATTGATGCAACTGTATCCGTTTTTGTGATTGAAACCCCACACCCCTTGCCTTTCCCCTTTTTAGCAGTTGGCTAGTATATTTGTCCATGCTCCAGCCCTTTTTGACTCCCATCCTGGGCAGCAATGGAACTTGTTGTAGCACAAACCAATCAGTTAATATTAACATCGCCACATGAGCCTTGAGCTCCACTTCCTTTCAGGAAGTGTGCCCAAGGTCACAGGCTTGGAAAGGCTCACAGCAACTCCCAGAAGTCCTGACCCCCACCTTCAAATGGAACAAGGCCGACAGGATAGTGACCCTCTCTGTTGTCAGCCACCACCACCTGTTGGAATGCATTGGGAATTGCCTGCTCTGGGGAAACCAGCTGACTAATTACCATAGTCATAATGGCTCCTGTATCCCTCAGACCGTCCTTACCGTACCTGATGGTGATCCATTGCTTCAACTTTTTAGTATTAATTGGCACATTGATCTGAAGAACCATCTCACTGTCAACCAGGGACACTGTGGTGAACTCACTAAACTCCCCCACATTAACTGGGACAAACCCCTTCCCCAGCACCACACTCCCCATTCCTGGAACCTTTCTTCCAGAGGGAGGTTCTGTTCTTTTTGGACATGTGGTGTGCCCCTTGAAGTGTCCATACTCGTAGCACTCATAGCACTTACCGGGCTTCGGCTGCTGACTTTTGTCAAGATAGTTTTTATTCTGTGGCCAGATTGTGAATAAAAACCAGACGCCTTCCCTTGTAAGATGTTTTGGGGCCTGATGAAAATTCCTTCTTTTTATCTCCCCCTCCGACTTCTGGTGGGAACCCTCAACACCCTTTTGGGAGTCACCCCCAGATGCCTTCTTGGACACGTTGGTGCTGACCCAGATGTCTACCTCGTCAGCAAGCTTCCTAGGATCAGTAAGCTTACTATCCACTAGATGTTGGTGCAGCTCTGTAAAACAAATGTGTTCTTGTGCTCCTTTAAAATTAAGTTGTACAGCCCTGATTAATCAACTACTTTGCTGCACATCACCCAGCCCTTCTGTGCCTTAACAGAATAGTCTTAGTAGTCAACCCAGCTCTGGGTGGATGGCTTTTCATTGGCCCTGAACCCCTGTTGGTATCTCTCAGGTGTCCATCCCAAACTTACTGGTCATTATGGCCTTCATAGCAGTGTAGAATGTCTGGTCCGCCACCTCTAGAGTGAGAAGAATGTCCCACCCTACTGAGGGCAGGTACCTTCATAGACTACCACCCCAGAACTCTTATAGGACCTTGTTCACTCTCAGAGCCACTTTACATGCATGCAACAATGTTTTCACATTACCCCCCTACCACAGAGCTAGTCTTCACAACCTTGGGTATTCTGACCCTCGACTCATGTGTAGACACTGCAGGTATGCAGTTATCATTACTGTTATTGTACCCTATTTGGATGGCTCCGACATCCATCTCTCAGAGGTTGAACTCAAGGTTATGTTTCTTCTCCTCCAGAGACATCCTCCTCTGCTCTATAGCTTGATCCTTCACTAGCTTCAGATTGGCATGCTCCAGCTTTAACTTTCTCTCCTCCCTCTTGTCTTCCAGGTCCTCTGGGATAGGTAGGTTCCTGGCAAAAATGCTGCTCCTTCCTCTGGAAACCACTACTGCTCCTGGCAAGTTGTTGGCCCTTTCTACAGGCAGGTCTAGAGCCAAAGCAGACTCCAGAATCAGTTCATCCTCCTCCTCAGCAATTTCAGCCCCTCATCTAGATTGTTATCCCCTTCAACCTGGGACTATGCCCAGACCCTCAAGGCCTTCTGCAGCTCTTTCTTAAGGGTGATGCCTCTCATGCAGTTCTGAAAATATTGAGGGGCTATATGTGTGGACAGGACAAATCCTATTCAAGTGAAGTGGTTGCCCCTCCCTTCAATCCTGCCCAGGCAAGGCCATCAGAATGCAAATGCATGTAGATGGGTACTCAGACACACTTATCCTTCTTGTGTTGTGGCTGTCTAGAGGGAATACAATAGGTGTAGCTGTCGCCCGCCCCAGACATGTATTGGAGGTAGGAAGTTAGGCACACAGTGCAGTAAAAGCAGGACCTATATGTAATAAAAGGGGAGTTTAAGGCTTGGCAAGTAGTTTTAAATGCCAAGTATAAGTAGGAGTTAAGTGGACACACAGACACTGTAGTTGCAGGTCTGAGACCTGTCTGAAAGGGCACTATTGTGTGTGGCATAGTTGGTGTTGCAACCAACTAATTCATTTCAATTAATGAGTCAATAGGTAGTGGAGGTTACAATAAAGGGGGTTGAACCCATGCAGTCGCGGGGACCTGGGCGCTATATGGTACATGTAGGAAAGGGGTCCCCGCAAGGGAAGCGTGTTGTATGCTACACACACTAACACTACTATAGACTAACAAACAAAAAATATCAAAGGGTTTTTACAGGTATTGTCATTTATTTTCCAACACCAGATATCGACCATTATCAAATTACATTCACATTCAATAAATAGCCCCAAATGGGGAAAGGAAGGAAAGGGAAGGGAAGGGAAGTGCTCAGGGAAGTGTAAAGTCAAAATGAATAAGCACAGTCAAAAAACAAGTGACAATGATTGCAATATTTCAAATTAGGTTCAAGACAAATCAGATGCAAAAAAAGCCAAAAATCAAGGCATCCATTGAAGAACTGTTAAATTAGAGACATTCAACGGTCACATACTCAAATCAGAACTATCAGGGGCATGTGCCGGAGGTCCACAAAAGGAAAGAGCCGTTGACGTTTCGACCCCTGTCTGTAGGCTACGTTAGAACCTTTAACGGGGTCTTCATCAGGACATGTACAGGGAAGGAGAGGGTTGGGGCAATCCTATCATGGAGTCAAGGCCCGACAGACCTCTGAACGCAGGAAGTGAGTGAAGCCACGCAAGCAGTCGTGGTCAATCTCAGCGATAGTAATTCGCAAACAAGCTTCAACAAATCAGCCGAATGGTGAATATATTGTGAGTTGAATGTTCGCTCCCAAATGTCTTTATCCGGAATAGCCGAGGGTGCAATTGAAGTGGGAAAGCGGTAGGTGCAGCTGGTCGTCTGTAAACATGGAACGCAGTTCCTGGTGTAATTGGTAACGTTGTGGGTCGCTCCGGGATGAGAGCTTCCATACGGCACTTTAACTTTTCTTTTTACCAATGCCCTCAACAGATCCACATGAGATTCACTTTTTATCCACTATAACATCCACGCAGTAGAGTAATTGGTATTTGGTTGTTACATCCTCAGAAGTTCAAATGGAGAGATTTTGGTGGTGGAGTGAGGTATGGACCTATAAAGCCATAACATACTGTGACAGCTTTCAACACATCAACATTAGAGTGTTTAGCCCACCTGATGAATTATCCCACCATCCTGCTCATCCTCTCCACAAAGCACAATGGTTTGAGGGTGATATAAAAAACGTTTGTGGTGTTTGACCCTAAACTCCTGAAGAGAATTCTCCATTTCCTTACATACAAATGGTGTGCCATTACCGGATACAATGTATGCAGGAAAACCTTCCCTTACAAAGATTTCTCTAACAAATAGAACAATAGTGCTAGCTTTAAGATCTTTGAATGAACAAATCACTTACAGAATATAGAGGAGCTAAATAGCGACCTACACAATAATTGGTGACAAAATATCGACTACCAGAATATCGAATTCCAATCTACAACAGGTAAGCACAAAAATATTGAATCCAAAATATCGTTGTAAATAATGTAGTTTGTACAAAAATATTGAATCCAAAATATCATTGTAAATAATATAGTTTGTTAAAATATGGAATTTCTTTAAATGTCTTGAAAGTAATGTAAAATTAATGAAATAGTAAATATAATTAATATAATTAAATAAAACATACTTAAAAATAGTTAAGTAACCTTAAAATTCATAAATAATGAATGTAAATTAAAAAATATATATATTAATTTTGATTTTTTAATACAGCTATATCCATATATATATATATATATATATTACCGTAATAATATCAAACAATATTCAATATTTTTAGCGTGGGATCGTGTGAGGGTAAAATTTATTATTCCCACCCCACTGAGTGCAACAGTAGGGAGAGCGTTGGATAGCGGGAGGGTAAAAATGACTATTCCCACTTCAGTGTGTGCAACAGTAGGGAAAGCGTTGGATAGCGGGAGGGTAAACATTACTATTTTCTCTCCAGTGAGTGCAACAGTAGGGAAAGTGTTGGATAGCGGGTAGGAAAAATTTACCATTCCCACTCCACCAAATGTAACAGTAGAGAAAGTGTTGGATAGCGGGAGGGTAAAAATTACTATTCCCACTCCAGTGAGTGCAACAGTAGAGAAAGTGTTGGATAGCGGGTAGGAATAATTTACTTTTCCCACTCCACCAATTATAACAGTAGAGAAAGTTTTGGATAGCGGGAGGGTAAACATTAGTAATCCCACTCCAGAGAATGCAACAGTAGGGAAAGTGTTGGGTAGTGTAGGGGTAAAAATTACTATTCCCACTCCAAAGAGTGCAACAGTAGGGAAAGTGTTGGATAGTGTAGGGGTAAAAATTACTATTCCCACTCCAGTGAGTGCAACAGTAGGGAAAATGTTGGATAGTGTAGGGATAACAAATTACTATTCCTACTCCAGACAGTGAAGCAGTAGGGAAAGTGTTGGATAGCGTAGTGGTAAAATTACTATTCCCACTCCAGTGAGTGCAACAATAGGGAAAATGTTGGATAGCGTAGTGGTACAATTACTATTCCCACTCCAGAGAGTGCAACAGTAAGGAAAGTATTGGATAGCGTAAGGGTAAAAATTATAATTCCCACTCCAGTGAGTGCAACAGTAGGGAAAGTAATGATTTAATAGCCAAATACAAATAAATTAATTATCAATACCAATAAAACCAAATGAATTACCAAATACAATATATTTAATAATTAATTATAAATACCAATACATATTATTTATAAAAAATTAATTCCCCATGAATAGTTAATTAAAACCAATTAATTTTCAATACCACAAATAATAAGTAATAAAATAAAAGACCAAATAATAAATAATTTACAGTGAATTAATTATCAATAGCGAAAAATAATTTCAATAATTACTTAATTACAATTACATTACTTCCCACCCTATTCCCCTATAAACCCACAACCCACTCTGAATAATAAATTAATACAACTAATATAATTATCAATTAATAAAAATGAATTATCAAATAACAATTAACAATACATTAATTATCAATACCAATAAATAAAAATAAATAATTACTTAATGACAATTAAATTACTTCCCACCCTATTCCCCTATAAACCCACAACCCAGTACAAAACTAAAACACAAAATTACATTTAAAATAATTAATAATTCCTAAAAATTAATATTGAATTTACTTTAATTAAATTACTACTCTATTCCCGTATTAACCCACAACCCACTACAGAATTGAATTAGACACAAATTAAATAACATAGAATTCATTACTTTACAAAACTTCAAACATACATTACAAAAATATGACATACTTTTATAACATATACTAACACTTAAAACACTATAAAAAAATCGATATTTTTAATAACTATATTATGACTGTCGATATTATTAACCTCCATATTATGAAAATCGATATTTTTTACCTGATTTTTCGATATTCTGCACCACTATATTTTTGCAATTCCATATTCTGTCCATTCTATATAAAAAACTTGATATTCTATCCAGTCGATATTTCTTTCGATATTGTGACTAGTCACCCTTTGAACATCTTTTATTCTGGCCTCTTTGAACTGTAGTCAGCTAGAACCACTATCAATCTGGACCCACCTGTTAAAGAATCATATGGTCCCATAATATCTATGCTCAGTTTAACTCATGGTCAATCCAGACATTGAAACATAAGAGGCATTTCAGCTTTTCTCTGCATATTTGCAAATTACACAGTTATCCACCACTTCATCAACCTCAGTGTCCCTTTTTGTCCCCCAAAATGACTTGCAAATCTGTCTTTTAGTAAGTGATGCCCCAAGATGACCCTAATGAGCACTTGCAATAATACTTTTTCTCATGGCGTGTGGATCATAAAATCAATCCATTCTCAACAGGGATTTTATCAATCACTTTACAAAATGGCTGTAAAAATGGTGAAAGAGCCTTCTCTCTGGACCAACGTCCCTTGACTATGTTTATGATTGGCTGCAAAACTTGATCTCTTGACATAGCTTCCTTCCATGCTTCCTTCAACCATATCTTTAATTCAGGACTTTCAAGTGATACCACTTGGCAATCCTCAAAATCTTCATCCAACAAATCAGACAGTTTCAAGTCTCCATCACAGTCCTCTTCACCTTTTTTTTAAAAAAATGTTTGATTTCTTTATTTATTTATTGCAAGCAAGTCAGGTTAGAAGCATGTTTCGATAAATTCACAAATAATATACAGCTACTTGAAACAGGCATTACATACAAGAGCAGTAAGCAAAATTACAGAATAAAACAAAACATTTTTACCTTGAGATGCAAATTGTATCACGTTAACAGACTAAAGTAAAAAAAAATCAAGAATACTCCTATTCCAGTTCTCCCAATATCCACCGCTGGAGCGGCGCCCAGATTTTCACTCCTATAGCTCTTTTTTTCCGCCCCTTTGTTTTATAGATGGCATGTTCTAGATTATGCACAGCTAATAGACTGGTCCTCCATGTGAAGAAAGATGGATGTTCTGGGCTAATCCATTCTTGAGTGGTACAGCCCCGATAAACCGCCATTGACATATATAAAATTTATTTTCTCATCTGCCGCTGTATCTGCAGATATCCCTATCAATACTAGCTCAGCCGTTAGTTCTACTGGAGTTCAGAACAGTAGAACTAAAAAGGTTTGAATTGCCGACAAAACGGGGGTTATTTTAGGGCAGGAGTAAAACATGTGAACTGTATCAGCAGCTGGTAACCCACATCTGCTACACAGTGTACCAACTAAATTACCCCATTTTTGCTGGCGTGTAGTAGAGGTCACAGAGAACCATGTAATGCTGTGTACGAGTTCTGCCTGACAACACAAAAGAGTTAGCCAAAAGAATAGAGTCCACTACCATAACGTTATCAGTATCCAACTTCTGAGCCCATCTCTCTTGAATATTCAATAGATCATCTGGATACAAAGAAATTAATAAATTGTAACAAAAACTATCCTTTTTTTATAATAGAAACTCTCAATCAAGGGAATCTTATAGAGTCCCGAACGTTCCAAGGGTGATAGGGTATTCAAAAAGCTGTTATATGTTATAAAATATGACCTCTCTTTCTAAATGACTTTTAGTTTAGAGGGGTTAAGGAGAAAGGCCTGGGCGCCCTTAGCCTGGAAAGATGGCATTAATTGACGAAGTTGCCAGCGCTGTTGGACAGTAGCATGACAGTAATCGGGGCGGACGAAGAACTCCAGGCCTTTCCCCCTCCGTTTTCGATCCGGTCTAGCCAGATCATAGAGAGATTCTCTAGCCAAAAAATTGTTTAGACTAATCATTATAGCTCTTGGTTTGATATTTGCATCAGATCTAGTACTCCTTTGAAAAGGAAACCTATGGGCCCTTTGTAATTCCACTTCCCATTTCCAATGAGATAGTTCCGGAAAGGCCTCCAAGAAGAGTTCCGTAACAAATTGTCTGACATTCCCCCCCTCACTCCCTTCGGGAATACCCAGGATTCTAAGGTTGTTCCGCCTGGATCGATTTTCAAGGTCAATCAGTTTCCTGTTAACTTCGTCCCGCAGACCCTCCGGAGATGATAGCTGCGATTTTTGCTGCACTAAGGTGTCCTCAATTGCAGAGATCCTGCCTTCCGCCTCGACAACTCTGGTAGTCATCTCACTGCATGACTTGGCCACACGCCTTAAATTGTTTTGCATCTTACGGACATCGCTTTGTGTGCGTAAGTTCTCCGCTCTTGTCTCCTCTCTATGTTGGAGCATGACCTGGTATAATATGCCCATCGTGACTATAGGGGGCTGCACTTCATCTCTGGTATCTACAGATGTAGTTAATGAAGAGCCTTCATTATCAACCTGTACTGTAATTACTGTGTTTTCCTCTCCTCCCCAGTCTGGACTTCCACTCTCGCCAACTTCTCCATCAAGTGAGCACCTTGGCTCATACGTTGAGCTAATCATGCTCCCATCATCCTCCATTCACCGTCTAGACTCTCAGATTCCAAAGCATTTGATAAATCCGACATTGAATAAAAATTCCCTGCCGAGTCAATGGAATCTGCATCCCCCAGAGGAATCATTTCTGCCTGCGTATTGCCGGTATAAGGTGGTCCCTTTGATTGTTCTTGCACTTGCGCTGCTGTGATAGATAAGGAAGGAGTAGAGACAGGCACATTAGAGGCTGCCACCGGCTGAAATCTACCCAGCATAAACTTATGTCCCTCTTTAGAAACAGCTTTTTGGGCCAGGTTGCCACTACTTGCTGCTAGAGATGGATCAAAAGCCTCACTAGGGATAGTAGAATGATTATTAGTAGGCTGGGGGATATTAACAATATCATCGTTCTCCTAGTTACTAATAGTCGCGGAATTATCTTTTCCTGTATTTTGAGTCTTTTTTTTAAACATTCCCGGTATTTTTGGAATTGCGCCCGACCTACAAGTCCAAGAATCCCCCCGTACGGCATGTATGCTACTGCGGTCTGGATAGCCGGAGAAATGAGAAGAGATTATTTGCCCCCAGATTTGCCCCATGATTTATGGTAGACAGATTTGATGATGGATCCCCCACACCAGGCCGCCGTGTCTGCCCTGGTCTTTGGTTTTTGCGTCTTGAGTGCTGAGCCAGTCGCAGGATTTTTGGGGGCCATCCTACCTCCTCTTCCCTGATAGTGCCGGTGCCGTAACTGCCGCCCTCTCACAACTACTTGGAATTGATGTGGTACCGTATCCTCTGCAGGTGGTTTTCTTCCTCGACCAAGTCCAGAGTCCGAGCTCCTCCCCAAGGTAGCAGCTGGAAGACGCCAAGCGAGCTGAAGAGAACGTCGAAAACTACACCACAAATCCAGCCGCATTCCAGGTAGATAAAGCAATGATAGTAACAGTACTTTAAATCCCGTTGTTAGTTTGCTGTGGATTTCAGAGTATATCTCCGTGCAAGAGCCCTGGCGGAGCAACTGCTCACACAAACACTGCTTGATATCGCGGTCACTCAAGCTCAGTATTAATCCATCTTCAACACTCTTCACAGCCCAAAACACATAAGTTTGCTCCGTAGCTGATCAGGTATAGTTGTATTCCGTAATCACGCTCAAGTCTCTGCTGTTGCCGCCCCTCTTCTCTACCAGCTCAGAGTGGTGGTCGAAAGAAAACAACAAAAAGAAACGCCACAGAACTCGCCCTGAGCGTGTCAGTCCTGCTCTGCTCCGTAGCTCCAAACCAGGACACCACGCCGTGAAATCCAAAACAGTCCAAAACAGCCTCAGTTTTCGCCGGCCCCAGCGAACCACGCGTATCTCCTCAGTAGAAGCCTGGATACACACACGCCCAAAGGTTAACTACCTTCAATCCACTCAGGTGCGCTTCAAGTTCGGGGCATCGGCTTCGAAACTTCACTCCGCCCAGGTATATTTCTAGTCGGTCGTGGGCTCTTCGCTGCAGTGATCACACTCGGACCCTCTGACAGCCTCAAGCAGTCTCAATTTCTGCTTCAAAATTCAGTGTTGCATAGTCCGCATTCAGTGTTCCCACAGAAGATCCAAAGGTGGAATAGCAAGTGGGAAAGCGATTATGGGCGAGAGCACTGCGCCTGCTGCTCACCCGGACGCTGCTGCATCCTCCATCTTGCCCCCCCTCTTCACCTTTACATTGAAAATGGGATAGAAAATGAGCTGTGCTATTCCTTCCCCCTGGAATGTGAGTGATCTCAAAATTGTATTGCATCAGTTTGGAGGAAAGCCTTAATATACATAGTGAGCAAACCTTGCAATCTCCACCACTCAGAATGTTTACCAAAGGTTTCAAAATTGTCTAGCAACATACTACTCTAGATCCCGGAATATAGCAAATCCACCTCCCTAAGAACCCTGGAAGCAAAGGCTATAGTGAGCTCCTTGGTGCCATTAACCTGTGTAAGAGAATCGCCAAGACCAACCTGGCTGACATGTACAGCGATACAACAAGACAACCTTTGGTCATAAGGTTAAGAGCTTCACATTGACTCAAAAGCAACGTAATCTGTTGGAACGCCATATCAAACTTCTCGCACCAAATACATTTGGTGCCCTTCTTAAAAAGATCACTAATGGGCCTGACTTGCTTGCAAAAGTAGGAAGGAAACAGGAATAAAACTTGCACCCACTTAAATTGATTTGGCACCTGCCTTGTAAGTGGGAGGTGGATCTCCAACTACAGATTCAACGAAACCCTGTCTAAGAAAACCTGTCCAAAATACTCCTTCTCACTACAGAGAAATTTAAATGTTTCCTTTTCCAAAACCACTCCTTGGTATTTGCAAATAATCAAAACATGTCCAACATTTGTCTCTAAATCTAAGATATTATTCTGGAAATCCAGGAACTCTTCAACATTCTTGAAAAGGTTGTACATGACCCTCTGAAACACACAGGCCATAGAGGCCAGGCCAAAAGCAACCTTCAGTATTGTGCCAATGTGGGAAAAAAATGCTGTCAAATGTCTGGAAGGTAGTTCTACTAGCTGGTACAGGCTAGCTATATAAAGTTTAGGAAAAATTGTGGAACTTGAGGTACATGTGAATACATCAGAAATGTTGGGTAACAGATGGGAATCCACATACATTGGTTTATTCAGTGATCTAAGATCCACACAAACACGTAATTGGCCACAGCTTTTACGTGCCACCACCAGTGGAGAAAGCCAAAGAGAGCATTCAGCTGGCTCAATGATCCCCTTTTCACACAGCTTCAAAGTTCCTTTTCAAGATCACTTCTAATACTAAAATGGACCCCCCAGGTTTGTGTTTTACTGGAAAAGCCCCTTCCTTCATTCTCAATTTTTTGTTTAAATCCATTAATTTTACTCAGCTCCTCTCCAACACAGTGGGGAACCTCTTGCTTCTCTCACATGCCTCGTCCTCACAACCACCAGTACTTGTTCTTTAGCTCCCTGTCTTAGGATCATTATGAATAACCCTTGATGAAACCAGCCCAAAAAATTTAGATCCTTTACTACAACATATATTTTGTTTTTGATCCTTCTCTCTTTGAATTTTATAATGTCTTTAATATAACCTATTAACTCCATCCTTCGTATGAAACTTGAGAATGATCAGGTGGAAGTAATGAGCTATCACCCCACATATCAGTGAACAGGCTGTGTGATCGTGGTTATCCTAGGTCCCAAATCTACTAGGAGGCTCAGCACTTTGTATCTGACATGAATGTCAACCACTGGATCTACACATGTGCTGGTATCACCGATTGATACCATTGATTTTTTCTATTTCACGATATGGTTAGCCTGGTCAAAAACCTCATCACCAATGGCTAGGAGAAGATCATACATTACCACTACATAATCACCAGAATCAAGAATAGAATCCCCGACACACTTAACAGACCTTTTTGTGTTCGTTCTCCTTAAGAAAACTTTGGCAAGATTTCCCACTTTTTTGCAAAAGTTACATGTTACATTCACGGCAGGACACCTACTTCCCTTTAAGTGTGGAGGATTTCCACACCTAAAATAAAACTTTGCATTCAACTGAGGGACATTGTCTCCTCCCTTAGGGGCCCATTAGGATGGCGGGTGGATTGCCCCGCCAGGCTGGCGGTAGCCACCGCCGGCCTGGCGAGGTAATCCGCCCGCCATGCGCAGCTAAATTCCCCCCCATATTAGGATGGCGGGGGGACTGCAGCGGACGGAAATACCGTCTGCCCCTTTACCGCCCCAGACACCGCCAGCCATATTACAATGGGCTTGGTTAGATGCCTTTCCGGGGCAGCATTAGGCATGCAGTCTTTACTCTGGAGGGCCCCTGCGGGCCCCCAGAGTGAAGGAGAGGTGGGGGCTGCACACGGGGGTACCTGTGGTACCCCCCAGCATTTGCATACATGAAGCAGCTGGCACTGCACGGTGCCTGCCGCTTTGTGTATGCAAATGCATACATGCATTTTTAGCATTGTGGTGGGCGGTGGGCGGGCGGTGCAGAGAGCACCGCCCGCCACAATGTTCAAGTCAAGTCAAAACCACTTTATTCGATTAGTTAAAATTATAAAAGTATACTATACAATAATACAAACAGTTAAAAACATGTTAAAAGAATTAAAATTATGCAATTATATTCAGAATTCATTTCAATAAAAAAGCCCAAATTGGTGAACCTATTACAAATATTCTTCAACGCCATTTTTTCCCTGCTACAGGAGCTCATCTAAAAGAAATTAGCTTACAACATTAAACATCCAGTCTAGACCTCCTTAATCTAACAGATGCTGCCAGAAAGCTGGCCACACAGTACATAGTTTCAGGCGTTTCCATCATTTGGAGAAATAATAGCGCAGGTTTATATTGTTTAAAGTTCATCTTTTTCAGTAATGATGTGATAAACCGTTTCCGAGGCATAGAGAACAAACTGCAGAACAACAAAAAATGTAAAGTATCTTTGGGAGAAAGATCATCACATTTACAAGGGGGGATATCCTCCGGCCTACCCCAACCTTTCACATCCCATAATACCATAAACATTTGATTGAATTGAAATTTCGTCAATAACCATCTGTGAAAGAAATTTGTCACGATCGACAAACAAGGTGCCAATGTTAACGACATGGTAACCAATACGTGGGCTCTTACTGAAGGTTTACCTAACTCAACCATTTCTCGCTCTGCTTCACAAAGCCTGGTAAAGTTGATCTTGACCCATACTAAATCAGCTTTACACAGTGTTAAAAATGAGGGATGTGCCCATCACTGTGGCGGGCGCATCATAATTCCCACCACGGGACCCCCGCCCTTATGGCGGGCGGTCCCAATCCCCGTTAGGATGGTGGGCGGACAAAGACGCCCGCCATCCTAATAACCTCCTGAGTCTCATGAGCAGCCATTTTCTTACTACAGGTAGTTGGCTGGCAAGATTTCAATAGTTTTTCTGAATTTAAATCTTCTGCAAGCTTATCCTCCAGTTCTCTGACTGCAATTTAAACACGTTTAGCCACTTTGATAGTCTCATCAAGTAAGGGATTACCTAATACCAGAAGTTTTTGTCTAATTAGTTTGACTTTGCAGTGAGACACAAACTGATGCATTATTAGCTGATCAGTGAAATCCTCAAATTGGCACTCCACAAACAATCTGCGCAGCACAGAAATTTATGAATCAATATCTTCCTAAGTCCCTTGTTGCCACAGCACCATTAAGTTATCACGTTTTTTTACTGCTTCGGAAAACTTGCCATTGTCTTCATTTTCATTCTGTGGCAACTTGGGTAAGTGTAAACTGATCTCCTTTCAAAACTCAGTGAGTGTAAGAGTAAACATTTATTACTCTACCTCCTATATCTGGAAGCTCTAATGGCACCTAAATAATTCTTGAAGGCATCAAATCATCCCCCATTTAAATGGCGGCTCACCTGGTGTTTCCAAAAATTAGGGAGGAGGCGCTACTTATTTCATTGTAGGTTAAATAAATGAATACTATATAAAAAAAACACTTCTCCCAAAACCGCACACACCCAAATGTTTGCACCCACTAAGAACACTACAAACTTGCAATGTCAAAACTTGCAATTAAAAACAAAACATGAATATATATGTAGAAAATAACTGAATTGTGTTAAGCAATGCTACTTGAGCCATGATACAAAAAGGTGTGCATGTCACATTGAGTGTATGTACTGTGATTTATGTATTCTTCATGCACACATAATGTGTTTAGAAGTGTTCCCCTTCTCATAGTAGTATTGCAACATTCTTAGATGTGTATAAATGTTTTGAGTTACCCTACCATGTTCCCATCCCTTGGTTCCTTCCTTCTGTCCCCTTGTTTGGAGTTGGAGATGCGCCGGTTTGAGGATGTGCTGAGCGTGAAATTAAGTCACCTGTGAAGAACTTTACTTCTGCCTACATAATTACACTGGCGAAGATTTGAACCCAGTTGCTTTAGGGGCAGTTGTGAGGTTCTTTGATTTCTGACTTCGTTCCGTATCTAGCCGCCATTTTGTCTCTCGTCGCCATTTTGTGTTGCCCTCACTCAGGCCGCACGGCGAACTGAGTGTTTTTGCTTTTCCCAGCTGTTGCGTGTCCTTTCAGTTAAAGTGTAACTCCATTGCCCTTGTTTATGAAACCGATGTCAGGGTATGGCCAAGTTCGTTAATCTATGTCTGGGTTGACTGGTCCCCGTCTCGATTGACTATTTGCCTTCTCCTATTCTTTCCTTACATTATCTTATCCGACTGGCCTTCCCTATTCTTTCCTTGTATTCTCTTGTTACACAGCTATCCTTTGATGAACACAAATACGTCCTGCCACCTGCAAATTGGATTGTTGCAACCATCACTGATTAAATTGTTGGGAGGGTAACACACGGGGTCTGAGAAAGGGGCATATTTGAAATACTTGATAGCTTGTTTTCCAACTTTTCTCATTGGTCCGTTTTATATGTGTAAGGAGTGAATTCTGTAAATGTGTTTCCTATAAAAGATTGTGCGCCACGGATTGAAGTGGCAGTCTCCTCAGAACCCACCTTGTGTGTAACTTCTGGGATAACTGTGCTTGGCTGCAGCTAATAAATCTGGCTTCCACGCTCAACAGAGTGTTTTGTGTCTCTGTTCGATAAGGCAGGTGAACTCGGGGATTTAAGGCTTGCCCTGCGCCGCCAGGCCCATAAGCCCCGGTTCTCCAACTGGTGCCCAACGTGGGGCGGCTTCAGTGGTAGCGGTTCAGCCTGAGGGTCGTGAGAAGCCCCGCAAGAAAATTCCGGAGGATTCGCGAACCACGTCAAGCGACCCCAGTATGTCGAAGTGGACCGAAGGTCTTTTGCAGCGTGGCTATTCCTTTCCGACGGCTGCTGACGACTGCTGCCCTGACTGCCGCCCTACCTTGGACCCTCTGGTGATGACTGGTATTGCGAGACATTAGACGGACCTCTGTTGGCGTGAGAAGACCATTTAGTTAAGTATTCGTGGGTTTGTCTTTTGTTCATCGACTATTGCAACAGCCGAAGCTAAGGGGTGAGTACATGTGTACCGTGTTCTTTGCTTTCACTCCTTGAAATTGGTAAACGGACCAGTGTGCTTGAAAATGCCTGGTTTGAGTGGATTTAGGAAACTCTGTTGTTTTTGCTGTACTAGGGATTCCCGACTCGAGGACTCATGTCCGATTCCTCCTGTTGGAACTCCTACCTATGAGCTCTATTCTAAACATGGTGTTGATCCCATTGCCTTTAACGAGGCATGGATCCGATACACGAAGAAAGATTGTGTTTTACGATGGCCCCATAATGGTAGCTTTGAGCCTGATGTTTTAGATAATCTGGAAACAATCTTGTTTAAAAGAAAAGCCCGGCCGGCAATGTTTGACTCTTTCCGCCTCTGGCGTAAGGAGGCCAAACAGAGAGAAATTAAGCAAGCAAAAAGAGATAGAAAAGCGAAAGATATGACGATCATACAGGCTGCCCAGCAATTCAAGGATAATGAGACTGAGCGAGCAATTGAAGTTTTAGACGGACAACATCATATGGCAATAGACAGATGTTACCCTGCGTTGCCTACTTCCCCACGGAGTAAGGACCCTGACGAAGATCCCTTAATGTCCCATTTATTAAGATTGCCTCTGCCTTATGTATTGGGAGCTAATGCACCCGTATTATTGCCACCTGTCCAGCAACCTGTTGTTAAGCCAGGTGCTCTGGCTCCTCCGCAATTGCCTCTTCCTGCCTCTTCCTGTATTGTCACCTGCACCTCCTTTGCCACCAACTTCTGTACCTCAGTCTCCTTCACCTTCAGGTTCTCTTGTAACGGCTAGTTCTTCTCTTCCCTTGCTTAATACTGCATCTCCAGTTTTACTCCCTACTTCTTCCCCGATTTGTACTCGGTTCGTTGATACTGTTTCTGGTCTTTTCTCCCCCTTCTTGGGCCGTTTACTAGGACTCCTGTTTTTTCTCGAAGGCAATCCCGTAGTCAATTCCAGATTCTGATGAACGAGTTGTATTTGACTCACTTGCTCATAAATGGATAATGAGTGGTCCGCTGCATAGTGTACCCGATATTCTGAGTACCTTTCTCCAGTGGAATGCGCCTACGCAGAGATATGTTTTTAACGTCATGTGTGACGCTCTTGACAAAGGATGGGAGGATATGGAGTTGGATATAACTCCTCAGGGTCTATTGGACATACAGGACAGGTTTGATAAAGGACTTATTGTGGGTTCTGCAGTTGAGGACGCTGTAAAGACACGTGTTGCTTTCAGATCGTTATATTCTTCCCAGACAGAGAACTAAGAATTATCCTATGAGAGAAGTTCCTCCAGTCTGGAGAGAAGCGGTTCCGCAAGCGGGCGCTGTTCCAGGTGTTCCTGCTCATTTCCAGCGTATATGGGTACATGTCCCTTGGAAACGAGCTGAAGTTTTATCACTTAAGCAGTCTTTACCGGACCCTCGTAAAAATCCTACTGGCTATTATAAGGAGCTGTCCCAGACTGTTGATGCATGTATCATGAATTTGGCCGATATTGATATGTTGATGGGGAATGTAGTACCACAAGCATTGTGGGCTCGGATTCGTAGAGAGGACCACGACCAAGCTTTAGGTGGTACTTGGGCCGATATAGCCACTGTGGATGCAGCACAAGTGGGTGGTGCTAAGCCAGATGATTTGATTACACAATTGCCTGGTAGAATAATCACTTTAATGAAGACATTGATGCCTGCCTTACGCATTTACTGGGATAAGTTAGCTGCGTGTAAGCAGAAGAAAGATGAGAGTGTCTCAGATTTCTTTACTAGTTTTGAGGATACATTTATTGATCACAGTGGTCAGGATATGAGTACTGAAGGTGGACAGCGATTATTTGTGGATAAATTCGTATTTAATTTACATCCTGAATTATCCCATAAGTTGAAAGAGTCCGAAAGTTCCTGGACTGTTTCTTCTTCTGCACAGATATTGGCCACTGCTCAGTATTATGAGAATAGGGATAAAGAAGAGAAAGATAAGGTGGAGAAGAAGACTAAGAAATTAAAAACGAAGGTTCTTCTTCAACAGGCTTATCCCCCTCGTTCTGGCCAAAGTCAGTTTCAGCAGCCTCCCCAGCCTCAGAGGTTGTAACAGAAACCTGAGCCTTTTGTCCCGCGACCTTTGCTTGGTCCTAATCAATGTGCCTATTGTAAAAAGGACGGTCATTTTAAGAATAGCTGTCCGGTTTTATTGCAGAGTAATGGTGGATTTCCAGGGCCACGAGGCCGTGGTGGTTTTCAATCAGCACCTAGAGGTAGAGGGTGAGGTGCGTCGCCTCAGGGACAGCGTTCCTTTCCCCCTCAGAATTATTTGAGTTACTTTGATCAGCAAAATACTCAGTCTGCGCAATCTTACAATGACGATTATTGTGTTGAGGGTGAGGTTCCGGATTTTCATTCTTGTTAGGACAGCCATGGACAAAGTAAGGGAGTCGTATCAGTTCCAGTGGATCAGAATGGACCTTTTGTTGAAGTAGTTGCATTGGGTGTTGCAGAGCCATTTCTCTTGGATACTGGTGCAATGAGAAGTTCTATCATGCATTCCAAACTCCCTAGTGCACCTTTGTCTGGCTTAACAAATGTTTCTGTGGGATTCTCTGGCACCCCAGTTACTAACCCGGTTTCTTGTCCTTTGCCTCTTTCGATTGGTCTTTACGAATTGGAAGCCCCGCTTATTCTAACGACTGGTTGCGGAGAAAACTTGTTGGTTTTGGACTTATTGAAACATCTACATGCAACATTGTATTGTTCCCCCTCTGGTGTGCATCTTACCTTGGGTGAGAAATTGGTCTCCCCTACATATCTATCCAAAGATCGGGTTCTGCCTGAATTGCAATCTTTCCCTGCTACGCTTTGGGCTACAGGTCCAAATGATGTTGGTCTGCTACATATTCCACCTTATGTGGTTACTATTAAAAATGATGGTAAATTGCCACGTTTTCCTCAGTATAAGATTTCTAATGATGGTGAACGAGCTCTGTTGGCTATTATCTATGATTTGGTACAGAAGGGTGTGGTGGAAGAGACGAGAGGAAATGTTTATAATAGTCCTGTTTTGCCTGTTCTTAAACGTACTGACCCTTCTCAGCCTCCTGTATATCGCTTTGTGATCGATCTTCGGGAGGTTAACAAGATTGTTGTTCCCCAGTTTCCTGTTGTCCCGGATATCACTGCTTTGATTACTATGATACCAGCTTCAGAGGCATGGTTTTCGGTTATAGACCTCAAGAATGCTTTCTTTAGCATTCCTATTGCCGAGGAAAGCAGGGATATTTTTGGTTTCTCTCTTGGAGGTCGAAGTTTCCGGTTCAAACGTGCACCTCAAGGCTATTGTGAAAGTCCCTTCATTTACAGTCAGGCTTTGAAATCCCAGCTTGATGCTTTCATTTTGCCCCCAGGTGCCACTCTGATTCAGTATGTCGACGATTTGTTATTTGCTGCCGATTCGGAGGATATCTGTAAGGATGCGACTGTTTCTTTGTTGCGTCATTTGTCTGACTTGCATCATAAGGTGTCCCCCTCTAAGTTGCAATATTGCCGCCAAGAGGTTACCTATTTAGGTCATCTCTTATCGAAGGAGGGAAGGCGGTTGACCCCAGAACGAATTCAAACAATTGCACAGATGTCTGTGCCATCCACACAAAGGGAGGTGCGTGCCATTCTGGGCATTACCTCCTATTGTAGGCAATGGATCCCGAATTTTTATTTGCTGGCTAAACCTCTATTGGCACTCACGTTGAAAGATACACCACAACCTCTTCCTTGGACTGATGAATGTCAGACAAGTTTTTCTGACTTACGAACGGCCTTGTGTTCTGCCCCTGTGTTAGGTACTCCAGATTACAGTAAGCCTTTCACACTCTACGTTCATGAAAGAGAAGGTTGCGCGTTGTCAGTTTTAACGCAGCAATTTGGAGACAAACAACAGCCATGTGCCTATTTGCCGGCTACGTTGGATCCAGTAGCCAAGGCATTGCCTAGTTGTCTCAGAGCTACAGCAGCAGCATTAATCTCTATCCGTCAATCTGCTGGATTGGTATTAGATAACACTCTTGTTGTCATGGTACCATATGCAGTAGATACTCTTTTAAATAGAACGAAGACACAACACCTCACGAGTGCTCGCTTGTCTGGATATGAGCTGACGCTTTTGGCCAGCCATATTCACATCAAGCGGTGTAATACTTTGAATCCAGCAACATTATTGCCCATTCCGGACGAGAAAGGCATTCAAGAACAGCATGATTGTTTTCTCCAAACAGAGGAGGAGACGAAAGGCAGAATAGATCTAAAAAGACACACCACTTGTGGACCCGGATGGGATCCTCTGGGTGGATGGGTCTTGTTTCCAGCTTCCAAATGGCGAGACGACTGCAGCCTATGCCGTCACCACCTTGTATACGGAAGTGGAGACAGCACGTATTGCACAGAATTCAGCCCAAGCAGCTGAATTAATTGCCCTGACGAGAGAGTGTGTGTTGGCTAAGGGAGAGTGAATGTGTACACTGATAGCCAATATGCCTTTGGTGTGGCTCATAGCTTTGGTCGCTTGTGGAAGGAAAGAGCATTCTTTACTTCCCATGGGACTAAAATACAGCATGGTCAGTTGGTGACTGACCTTCTCGAAGCACTTGCTCTGCCTACACAGATAGCAATAATCAAGTGTAGTGCCCATAAGAAGATTACTGACGATGTGGGTCGTGGGAATGCTTTTGCAGATGAAGTAGCGAAGGAAACAGCGAGCGATATTACAAGTCGCATGTGTGTTGGGGGTCCTGCAAGATGGGTCAGAGAAGGAGGAATATGTGAGGGCATGATAGAAAGTGTGAGAATGATTCAAGAAGAGGCTACTGAGAAAGAATTGAGTAAGTGGAGAGAAAGTACGGGAATGTTGGACGCGACTGGGTTTTGGACGGAATTGTCAGAACATCAGCGTTGGCTGTTACCAGACTCCTATGTACTACCTGTAGTTACTATGGCGCATGGTCCAGCCCACATCAGTGCAAAAGGCATATGTAAGCTTTTGGGTCTAGTATGGCAGAATGAAGGAATTCCTAAATGTGCAGAAAATGTGGTGAAGCATTGCATTGTTTGTTTAATATTATGTCCAGGAAAGGGAACCCCAACTCCAGCTGGTCATTTTGCTCCTCCTACGTATCTTTTCGAGGTATTACAAATCGATTACATTCATATGGATCGTTGTAATAACCTCAAGTATGTTCTGATGGTGGTGTGTGCCTTTTCCAGATGGATAGAGGCCTACCCCCTAAAGGACAATACTGCTTTGTCTACTGCCAAAAGTCCTTTTGAAGGAGTTTTTCCCCGAGATTTGGTTTGCAGCGCATTGTCTGGTCTGACAATGGGAGTGAATTCATTGGCCAAATCATGCAGAAAGTATGTACAGGTCTTGGTATTAGGCAAAGATTCCATGCGGTAAACCACCCTCAGTCAGCAGGTTTGGTAGAGTGCTATAATGTCACTCTCAAGCTCAAATTGGCAAAGATTCAGGCCGGCACGAGTCTTGCTTGGCCTGATGCCTTGCCATTGGCACTTCTGTCCACGAGAACTACTGTGCCTTCTCGTTTAGGTCTTAGTCCGTATGAGGTCGTTTTTGGGTGCCCAGCCAATGTTTGGGGAGTCCCTCGACATAAAAAGTATTCTGATATCCCATACCCAATGCTGATTGACTACTTGCATGACCTCACCACTAAATTACGTGTTCTTCATCAACAGGTTCAAAACGCTTTGCCAGAGGCCTCTGTGGACCCAGGTCACTCCATCCAACCCGGTGACTGTGTCTGCGTGAAGAATTTTCAGCGGAAAAAGAGTCTGGAACCTCGTTGGGGCCCGCCGCGGCAAGTTTTAATGACAACACGTACAACAGTAAATGTCGTCGGGAAAAAGAACTGGGTCCACTGCGTGCACTGTAAGAGGGTACCTTTGCCTCTACCTTTTGATCAATGGGTTCGTAGGGGCATGAGTGATAGTGAAGTCGAAAGAGTTCCTCGATTTGTACCTTTCAGTAGTGCACGCCTGGACCAAACGAACTCTGAGAAAGAAGACGACGACGAGTTGCAAGAAGCTGTGCCATCACATCTGCGATTGAACTCGGCCAACCCAGAAACTTTGTTTAAAGAGCAAACAATCCCTAATAAGACTCAGTATAATTTGCGACCAAGAATAACAAAGAACAATTGAGTTTTTTCTTTTTCTGATTACATTTTTTTTTTTCCTTTTTGAAAGACATTGATTTAATTATTCTTTCCACTATCCATCAAGTCACGGTAGGAGTCTTTAGCTGTGACCTGAGTAGTGGCATAGGTCTGCAGGACTTGCAGTGTCATAGGACGGCTTATAATCACAGGTAAGTGATCTAGGAAGATTGCCGTTAGCAACGCTTTAGAGTATGGATACAAAGGTGGAAATTAATGACCAAAATTTGAAAATGAAAAGTAAAATTAAGAAACACTTGGTTAGTCCGTGTGGTATAATATTATGTATTTTAATATGTTCATGTGTTTCATTAGCGTGTGTAAGTTGGGTTGTTTATACTATGCAGCCATCACCTGTTCCAACCTCTGTCTCTTTATCTCTCTTTACTACTGTCTCTCCACATCAGTTTCATACACTCCCAGAACACGAACAGATTAGGAGTACAGAATATTTCAATAATTCATTTATTCAGTTATTGCATCAGCATCAACTGGCAATGAATAGTACTGATTGTTGGGTCTGTGGGCTCATGCCTCATAATACACAAACAAACAATACGTTTTCCTATGAAGGCTCCGCATGGGCCTATCTGGCTATGTTCTCTAATGTCTATCAGAATCAACTATGGTATCCTCCTGGTAGTCCATATGGTGGTGGAGCAGATTTCAGTCATAGTTCTATGATAAACAGAATAGTGGCTATGGCTAGAATTGCTGAGATTAGTAAGATTCCCGTGGATGCGAAAAGAGCATATGATGGCTGGAATATAACTTGTTATGTTACTAGCCTTACGGATAAGGCTAGGCGAAGGAGATCCCCACCAATTTGGACTGGGCCTCATCGAGGTAATTTCTGTCTACAAATTAATGGTCAGAATGTTAAAAATCAACAGGAAAGGAGTCTTTGTTCTCATACTTATGTCTATACACCTCAGATTCCCTCACCATTAGTGCCATCACAAGGCATATATTTGATCTGCCATGACAGAGCTTATACATGGCTTCCTACTTACTTTTCAGGAACCGGTTATGTGGCCTTTCTTCTTCCTCCAACATATACTGCTCCTTCGGGTCATCATAGGAAGAGATACCGCAGAGGAGTTATTGATTCGAAAGACACGGCAGGACAAGAAGGAGGTGACTTTATTAAAGGGCTGCTTCCTTTCTGGGGCCTAATGGCAAATAGCAGAGACATTAGACAACTAGTTCGTGTTGTTGAGGCTACTATAAACGTAACTTCTGGAGCCTTGAGTAATCTGACAGCCGAACTTCAGGCGGATCGCCTTATGACTTTGCAGAATCAAATGGTTCTAGACATTGTCCTTGTAGATCGTGGAGGAGTCTGTAAATTGATCGGGTCTAGTTGCTGTGTTTACATTCCTGATAATGCCCCTACGGTATACCAAGCTATCTCCAAGTTACATATCATCTCCGAGTCTATACATCCGGACACAGGAGATTGGTCTGTGATGGGATGGTTTTGGGGTCTACTGTCCACATGGGGATGGAAGATATTAACTTTCCTTGGAATGGTTTTGGCCATCATTTTCTCTTGCTGTCTCTGTGTACAGTGTGGACCTGCCATCTGTGGTCTTTGTGCTACCATGTGGGTCCCAAAGCCTGTGTCACAGAAAACAGAGAATATTAGAATGATGTTACAGCACCAGCTCGATGACCTCATGGCCATTGACATCGACTCAGACTAACTTGAGTACTTTGTGTTTTGCCTGAGTAATGGCAAAAGGAGGGTCTGAGGTTCTTTGATTTCTGACTTCGTTCCGTATCTAGTCGCCATTTTGTGTCTCGTCTCCATTTTGTGTTGCCCTCACTCAGGCCGCATGGCGAACAGAGTGTTTTTGCTTTTCCCAGCTGTTACGTGTCCTTTCAGTTAAAGAGTAACTCCATTGCCCTTGTTTATGAAACCGATGTCAGGGTCTGGCCGAGTTCATTAATCTATGTCTGGGGTGACTGATCCCCGTCTCGACTGACTATTTGCCTTCTCCTATTATTTCCTTACATTATCTTATCCGACTGGTCTTCACTATTCTTTCCTTGTATTCTCTTGTTACACAGCTATCCTTTGAGGGACACAAATACGTCCTGCCACCTGAAAATTGGATTGTTGCAACCATCACTGATTAAATTGTTGGGAGGGGTAACACACGGGGTCTGAGAAAGGGGCGTATTTCCAACTTTTCTCATTGGTCCGTTTTGTATGTGTAAGGAGTGAATTCCGTAAATGTGTTTCCTCGGGGATTTAAGGCGTGCCCTGCGCCGCCAGACCCATAAGGCCCGGTTCTCCAGTTGCACAATCACTCCCCTATGAGTTAGCGAGACATGCAAGCTGCTGTGGTAATCTCACTTAATACTGATTCATGCGAAGATTCCTTGTTCTCCATGTAGTATCGGCTCCAGTGCAGATGGAACTTTGGTAGCAGCAATTGCCTTCTCGTATGGTGCAACTTGCTCTGTAGGAGAGTTCCTACTGAAGGAGCGACCACTAGTGTACTCTGAGAGGTATGTCGAGAAAAGTGTTGCAGAGAGCTGGTATGGTGCTGCAATTGCCAGCGATCTCTCAAATGTAATTCTCCACTCTGCCCGGCAGCAAATCTCATTCAAGGTGTTGTGTTAAGTACCTGGCAAGAGCTGTCTATTGGGAGAATTAGGCAGACTCGCCTTGTCGGGAATTTAATTTACGTTCTGTTTCTCTCATGTGGCATGTGGAGATTAAGAGCGCGCCTGCGCTGAGAGAATTACAGCAGTTTGCAGCAGATTTTCCTGTTTACCATGTTGCACTGATCGGGTGCGGTCCAGAGTTGAAGGATTGATATTTTGTCTGATTAGCGGAGAGAACAAAACTGCTAAGACACCTTGCATTACTAACGATTCCTGTGTTGGCATGCTCCTTTATACAGTACTTCCTTATTTTCGTACTCTAGAGACACGCCCTTGGGAGGGGTCAGATAACAGTGGGACCACACCTGAAGGTGTGGTTTTTCTTGGAATCTCGTAGTGTCAGTAATGTATTACTTTCTTTTCTCTTCAAACATGTGTTATAGCCAATATGTCTCCATCGCCGTCTTTCTTGGATGAGGAAGTGGAGGCTACCTTACCATGGAATGAATTTGAAAAACAAATAGCTATAGGAGGTGAGAGATTTTCCCCTTTAACGAAACAACACATTTTACTCCAAAACTTGGGTGTTCATGGGAAAAGGGTGCATGAAAATGTAGTATCTCCTTCTTCTGACAGTGATGGGGATGAGGATGGCCAGAGTGATGTATATCATATTACGGTTCATAAATTGGAAGGGCACTTTTGGAGAAAATTAACATTGTTCTATTGTCCAGCTTAATCTATTGTTTGCTGAAAGTGTAGAAAGAGAGGGCACTATGCCCGTACATGCAGGCTGGGAGATATGGATTTGAAACCCGTACATGAAATTGAAGATGTAAATCCTAGCTTGAACAAATATGTCTTTCAAGTAATGCCCCGGGTGTGGAGAAAAGTAGTGATTATCCCACATGCGAGATTGTTTCGGATGGAAAAGGGGTGATGATGTATGCTGACTCATGTTCCCCTTTTACCATTATCAATTATGGTACCTTTGTGGATAAAGTTAAAGGCAGCGGTTGTTCCCTTGTTGATGCTGATGTCATTCCTAGTGGGTACAACAAGGATCCTATTCCATTGCTATGTATGTTGGACTTGCACATTGATTTTAAAGACAGATCTACTAGAGGGGTGGTCTATGTAGTGGAGAAGGGTTCCTACTTATTAGGATGGAAACATCAAAGGATTTAGGCATCAAACTAGATCCCACCAGCAGTGAACCTGTTAGAGCAATTGGGTCAGTGCAGATTTGCTGAGGAGTTTTCTGAGGTGTTCTCAGAAAAGTTGGGCCTAATGAAAAATTTGTAACACAAAATAAAACTTAATGAGAATGCAGATCTTGCTATGCATAAGGCCTGTCCTATACCCAACTTAATGAGAGAACCTTTGGAGAAGGAACTGGACTCCCATATGAGCCAGGGCATCAGCAAGCCTGGTAAAAGCTCACTATAGTTGGCTCCTGTAGTCGTTGCCCAAAAATTGGGGGGGGAAAGGTATCCGTCTATGTGTGAATCTTAGAGACCTTAACCACAATAAAAGGCTTGACCGGTTTCCAAAAAATCAACAATATGATCAGCATGATTGGGGATGCTAAGAGGTTTTGTGTGCTAGACCTCTCAACAGTGTACCACCAAATTGATCTTCATCATGACTCTAAATCCTTAACTTCATTCATTACTTCTTTTGGAGCCTTTTGATTCTGTAGAATGCCCTTCAGATTGGTTTCTGCAGCAGCTGTATTCCAGAGGGTGATGCATCATTGACATACATAAGCATACAGCCAATCCCATGTCATATCAAGATGGTGTACTAATTTATGGTGATTCCGTTTTTGACCACGGTGCTACACTAAGGAGAGTTCTTCAAATTCTAAAAGAAGCAGGTTTGACCATCAACTCAGACAAATGTGAATTCTGTGTAAAATCTATAAACTATTTGGGTCACGAAATATCAAGGTAGGGAATTAAGCCTAAATAAGACCTTGTGGTGGCAGTTAAAGAGGCACCTCCTACCTCAACTAAAGAGGAGTTAAAATCATGCATGGGTTTAGTTGAGTATATTTCCAAGTTTGCGAAGAATTTTGCTAGCTACACAGAACCCTTGAGACAACTTTTGAAAAAAGGGGCACGGTTTAAATGGGAGGTGGCATGTGATAAGGCTTTCGAAAACATAATGAGAGCCATTGTTGAGGCGCCTTTGCTTTGAAACTTAGATTCTTCACTCAAATCAAATCAAATCAACTTTATTCGGTCTTTCATTATTATAGAAAATACCATAAAAGTTTATATTATGCATTTTATACATATCTCTCAAGATAAAAGAAAAAAGAAGAAATTAGTTAAAATTTTTAAAATGCAGTGATCTCTGTACAATAAAAAGACAATATTCAATAGAAAATCTCAATTCATAAAAATCTCTATTCATAGTAATTTGACCATTTCATGCAGTTTTTACAATATCTTCATCAGACCTCGTTTTAAGCAAATAGATAAACGTATCTTTTTCAAAGATTTACACAATGGCGTATACAGAATTTAAGAAAGCGCGCCATCGCTTTTGCTATGTTTTCGTCTTCTAGATACTGAAGCGCCAAATATGCTGGACGGCATTGGCGCAAGCCCCAGATTTTCAATATGGGTAATAACCAACGCTTTCGTGGTTCCGTATAAAATTTACAGAATAAAACTGTATGGATGGTTGTTTGTGATGAAACACAGTCGCACGGACAGGGGATTGATTTTGAAGACCAATCATTTTGTATGGGGAACGAGACCATTAAGTGAAAGGTGTTCAATCTAAAACGTGTCATCAATGATTTTTCAAATTGGGTCAATCTGTATGTCAAATAAGGTTCGATGGAAAACACAGTCCGAAATAGTAAGCCCTGTTGAACAGATGGTTTCTGTATCTCTTTTAGCAGGCGTATCTGACGCAAATGGGCCAAACATGCTCTTTTTAATTCCGCCTTAGAGATCTCAGTTAGCATTGATGGTTGTACAAAAAACTTTTCGTACCCTAAATCTGTTAGTAGAGCTTAAACATATGTTAGCCATTTGATCTTTCCACAATGATCAAGTTTCAAAATGTCTTGTATAATTGATCTTGTTAGATGACATTGTTCAGTTACCCAAATTCGGCGCCACAACATTACTGGATGGGTTTTAATAATATCTGATATACAATCTATGCCCAGCTCTAAATGGCAGGCATGAATCTTCACTCAAAACATTGTACAAGGGCCTCTCCCAGAACTTTAGTACTAGCATCAGTATACAACAATGATTCTTCACTCAAAACATTGTTGTATACTGTATAAGTTTATTGTTTGATTAATTAAAATCATTACAACCCCCCCCCCATATCCATAAAAACGTAGTAAAAATTTCATTACATTTATAAATACACCTGATTTTGACATGGTTCCATAATTATATAAAAGGGTGTATATTTCTTTTTAAAAATTTGGGGACCTTTTGGAAAAGATAATTGCATAGTGTATACCCCAGTGTTCCAAATTTTAATGTTCATACACCACTATTTGCGACCTGCAGCTAGTCGCTAGTAAGCATGCTGTCCATTCATTAATGTTGTTGGTCGGCTATTGAAGGTGACTTTGATCCTGCTTATTTTGTTTACTCTCCATCTGCTTGCCATAGGAGGTTTCTGACCGTTGTCATGAATTTGACGCCCCTGCAGACCAAGATAATGGAAGCGCCTTCCAGCCAGCTTATCACTGCTTGTCTGCATGAACGGATGTTCAACTCATTGAAAATTAATTTTAAATACTGTCTCCTCTGTTCCAGGACTGCTGGACAAGCACATAATAAGTGAGTTACAGATTCTAATTTAAAACCACATAATCGACAGTTTGCGGAGAGATAGGGCTTTTTCCAAGTTAGATACAGGTCTTTTGAGTCGTGCAAGCCCATGCGGAAGTTTGTAAAGCTCTTTTTTAAATGCAAGCTGAAGTGAGCGGATAGATAATTTTGGGGCTTTACGGTTCTGTATGAGTTGATGACTGTCCACCCATGCCGGCGCTTAGAGATTGATTTCTTGTCAGCCAGCAAGGATTTCTTTTTAGCTGCGGCGTTTACGACTTTGCCGAAGCTTACTCTGTCTTCCCCGTTTTCCCACGCTGTTTGTAGTTCCAGCTCGGTCAAAGCTGTTCTCAAAAAGTTTCCCCACGAGCTCGGTATTTCTAAGTTCATCTGGTGCTTAATTTCATCCCAGCATAATTTGTTCAGGGTGTCCGGGTTAGAACAGCGGAATTTATGACAAAGTTTGACAAAGCTACTCATTACCCGGAATTTCTGGTGCTGTAGGCCGAATTCCAGTCGAACCTGAGAAGGAGAGGCAGATTTTGGCAGCTCAAAAACGGTCTTGTAGATCCTGGTCTGGAGCTCGTTCAGTAGATTTGCTTCTTTTCCACACCAGGTGACTAAGCCATACGATAGGCTGGGCTGGATTTGTGCGGCCATGACTTTCAGCAGATGAGTGTAGTTCGGGCAGTCTAGTTTTTTACGTAGAAGTCTGTAAGCATAGATTAGCGATTGGGCTTTAGCTTTTAAAGCCAATTTTTGTTCCTTGTGAGATATGCCCTGCTCAATTATTATGCCAAGATATTTATATGAACGCTGCTCTTCCACGATTGCCCCTTTTACCGACCATTTAAACTTTGTCTTTTTAGAATCCACTAAGCGAACAATTTTTGTTTGTTCTTTGTTTAGCTCCAGTTGCACCTGATCCAAGTAGGATACTAAATGATTTATTGCTCTCTGTAAGCCAATGGGAGTCTGGCTCAGCAAGACAATGTCGTCTGCATATTGTAGGATGGCGACTAACTCATTGGCCAAGTTTGGGGGGTGACAATCGGCTTTTTCAATGTGCTGTGCGATATCTGAAAGAAACAAATTAAAGAGGCTGGGAGCTAGCACGCATCCTTGTTTCAATCCTCGCTGGGTAAAAATGCTCGGGGTTGTGCTACACCCGTCGCCCAGCTTTACTCTAGCCCAGGTTTCCGTGTAAAGGGCAGTTATGGCGTTAAGCATTTCTGCTGGCAAGCCCAAGCCCTTGAGTTTGTTCCAGAGAAGACTCCTGCTTACTCGGTCGAATGCGGCTTTGATGTCGACAAAACATGCAAAGAGTCGGGATTTTTTTCTTGACGCTTTTTCAGTTAAGAGTGCTAGGGTGGCCAGATTAGTTGAGGTTCCCATCCCTTGCCTGAAGCCCGTCTGGAACTTGGGGATTATGTTCTTCTCCTCCATCCAATCTTGGAGCTGGGCTAGCAGACAAGAAGCGTACAGCTTGGCCTCCACGTCGATCAGTGAGATCAATCTGTAATTGCCCGGCTTACGGTGGTCACCCTTTTTATATATAGGGTGGATAACATTCCCTTTCCAGGAATCCAGGACTTTGGACGGTGTGTAGATCTCATTGAAGATGGGTGTAAAGTAGGAGGACCAGAAATCCAGGTCGTTCTTGAAGATGGCATTGGGGAGGCCGTTTGGGCCTGCCGCGCCCTTGGGCTTGAGTTTTAAAATATGACCTCTTAGTTCCTTTTCGGTGGTCAAATTAATCAGCTCTTTACTAGCTGCCTCCGGACTTGTTTCTCTGCCTCCCAGATGGTGCGAATTGGGGACTAATTGCGTTTCCTCTTGCTCAGGATGCTGCCCTCCAGGCCGTTCTGCCGGGCCTGATGCTATGTTGCTGTACATAGTTTTCACATGGTAAACCCACGTTTCTTGACCGATTCCCGCTTCTTGCTGTAATTTTGGGCCAGCTGCCAGTTTGTTTATTATGCCCCAGAAGTCGCTGCTATTGGTCTTTTTGCTTGCGGACAGTAATTGTGTCCAGATTGCCCCCTTGTACGCTATTTTTGCTCTGCTCAGGTTCCTCCTATAATTGATCCTTAGTTGGCACAGCTTCCAATTTTTTATTTTACTTCCTTTGTTTGCCGCTCGTGATTGTTGTCGTACCTCTCTTGCAAGCCCTCTTTTTTGATCACGCAGCTCATTATTAAACCAGGGCTCTCTTTTGGTCACCATCCTTAAAGTCCGACTTAATGTTGCTGGGAACCTTTGGACTAATAGCTGGGCCAGCTGTTCCCACGCTTCAGAAAGCAACTTAAAACGTGGATATTTGACAAGTAATCCTCCTCCCCTCCCTAAGCGCCTTGAGACCCTCTGGGTATGTAGTGCGCTATATAAATTCTTTGACTTGACTTGATGCGATCAGCCATGGCTTGTGGGCCCTGTTTGCCCAAATATTCCCTGACTGTCTCCTGGATGGCTTGTGGCACTGCTCCCTGCCATTTTATTTTTTGGAGGCTAAATTTTTCTGGGTACTGTGCTATGGACTTAATTTTTTGGGCAAGCTTTACTTTGATGGCCATTCTTGCAGTAAGCGGCAGATGATCACTTTCGACTCGTGATGTAATTTTAAAAGTGTCGATTTGTGAAAGCAGATTGTTGCTGATAATGAAAAAGTCTATTGTTGAAGACACTTTTCCGCTCAAAAATGTAGCGGCCGCTGGGATATCACCCGAGATTTTCCCGTTCAAGATTGTCAGACCGAGAGGTTCAAATTCGTCCAATAGGGTTCTGGCTCCCAGATTAACTTGCCTTTTACTTTTGTGCAGGGAATTCGCTATGAGGTTGCAATTAAAGTCACTTGAAATAACCATTTGGCAATGTTGATGAGTTTTCGGCAAAGATTTTATTAAATTTGTTAAAGTTGCGTATTTTTCATTCTGCTTTTTTCTTTCGGGATGGATATAAACGTTGATTACTAATAGTTGCCTCTTATTTTCATCAAACGAATGTTTGCCGTTTAGTTTGGTCACTTGGACCCAATTAGTCCCCGTGTCCAGTTCCTCGGTTGACCAGTCCAGATTTTGTTTTACATAGGTTGAAAGGCCCCCTCTTGGGTGCCCGAAGCTCGAAAATTTTTCCGCCAAAATGTGGAATTCTATAAATCCAGGAATTGAGGTTGGAGACAGATTCCACGTTTCCTGGAGCAGGATTATATCGTGATGAATAAGAAACGCTGATGTTTCGTGGTCCTGCCCCATGTCTTTAAACCCATGAACGTTCCATGAGCAGAACGTTACGTAAGCTGGTCGCACTTCTTCCGTTTTGGGGGCCCGCCTCCATTTGCCCGCAGCACTTTTCTCTTCTGCAATAGGTATACTTGTTATTTAATGTTTTTGAGACCCAGGACCAATCCATATTCTCCTGAGAACTTCCCTCTGTTTTTCCAGGACTTCCCTTTTTGTTCAACCTGTTCTCATTGAAAGGGATGGGGGGCGAATTGGAGCGTGCGCCGCGCACGCATGTGTTATAATTTTTCCCTGGTAAGTCCACATCTTTTAGATTTTTAAGGAGGGGGTGCGGGTACCTGGGGCGCTCATGGACCTTCAACGTTATCCCCCAGGCTAAAAACCTGGCGCTCTTTGAGTATATTTTGTCCACCACATCCTTTGAGGACCAGGTTGTATTGTTGCATTGTTGTATACTGATGCTAGTACTAAAGTGAGGCCCTTGTACAAGTAGTGGAGAGTCAAGAGAAACCTGTAGTCTTCGCTTCTAGGTCCCTGAAGGCTGCAGGGACCAATTGCTCTACTGTTGAGAGGGAGGCTCTGGCATGTTACTGGGCCATCAGGTATTTCAGATTTTTTTAATGGGGTTTACCTTTTACTTTGAAAATGGACCACAAACCTCTTACATATGTATTTTCCTGTAAAGGGAGAGAACATTCTACTCCCTGGGTCTCCAAGTGGCTTGTGGGGCTAGAGGGATCCAACTTTTAAATTGACTTCATTCAAGGTAACAAGTATTTTGTCGCTGTCTGTCACGGTTGCCTTTAGGTCACAATGGGGAAGAGGAGGTGGCTGGTATTGATGAGCCTATGTTACTAATTACACGCACAGGGATTTCGAAAGATGAGCGGTGCGAATTTTCAATCAAGGATGACATTCTTCCGATTTTGAGAAACAAAATCACTCATGGTTGCCTCCCTAAATCTAGTGGTGTACAGGAAGAGATTTGTGCGTTCTGGGAAGTAAGGCACGAACTGCACTTTTATGAGAAGATTGCTATGAGAGGTGAGAAAATTGTTCCACACAAGTAGCTGTGGGAGAGGATTGTAGACTTGGTTCATGAAGGGCATTTGGGACATAGTATCACAAAAGCCAAGGTTTGTTCTTCTTACTGGTTCTCTGGTTCGGATAGCTTAGTTGAAAGAAGAATAAATGAGTGTATCACTTGCTCTCTGTGTGACAAGAGCGAAACTCTGAGGAAAGCGCCTCTGTCTCCTGTGGAAGATCTGGCTAAACTGTGGGATAAGCTGGGTTTGTATATCATGGGTCCTATCAATTGTTCCGTATGGTCTGGCGTATACTTTATAGTCCCCGTAGACTAATTTTCTCATGGGATTGTTGTCAAGGCTGTCATCAAAGAGGGGATTGATGGAGCAAGGATTCGCACGCTACGCGACTTGCTTAAATTCAAGAACCTCGCATAATGTTAACGTAATAATCAACTTGTTTCGTTTATTAATCTTGCACTTTTACACTACACGCGGGTGTCCCAGAGACGCTTGCCTATGTGTTTACTAATCCTAATTACGCTTGCAGCTAATATGGTCGCTGCTATGCGGGATTCCAGCCTGCGCATGCGTCGGTCATACCCATGTGATGTGACGCACTCGTAGTTCTGGAGGGAATTTTTCGCTCATGCGCAGTACTGCTAAACATGGCCGCTTTGTTCTAACATGCTCTTCGCTTGCCACTGCTGCTTTTGCTCAGCTGTTTTATGCTGCTTAACTCCTAATGCTATAGATATTATAAAGTAAGGGGTTGCAGTGAAGCCAATCATGGTGTACAGTGACTTTAATTTTTCTGTGTTTCTAAATTGATTTCGCTTACTTTTCATGTATCGACTGTTATGGGCCTGGGAGCGGTGAGCCACTCCATCTTTGAAGCCCGTGTAGTACTAACCACGTGATGAAGAAGAAACGAATCAAGCAGTAGTGGAACTTAGCCAGCTGGCTGCCGAAGCTAAGATGCTCCTGGGAAGCTGACCTGTGCCCCAGCGAGAAGGCTCGAAGTCATACCTGCTTTTGAAACATTGTAATTGTTGTACTATATATGCTATTGTGCTCCGAATTTTATGCCATGGGAACTGGAATGTAAGGGGTGGGTTCGAAAACTGAATAATTAATTCTGGGAAAGTTCAAATTATAGGTGGTGTCATGACCTAATCGCCTCTCTTGTCCAATCCGAAGTTGGGGATCCTTACACTTGCAACATTTGTGGGTGGTACATTGACCCGAAAACAGTATAACGGACTAGGTTTAGCTAGAGAAATTGTCCGACTTGTCCGAATAGCTGACCTGTCACCGACCCTACAAACTCTATAGGTGATTGATACAGAGAGCTGCGGATCACTCTGTCCATAATTTCCACAAACTTATTCTGGGGTGGAGAAACCTTTGCATGCTGGCGTAGCACTTTGCTGGGGGATTCGAGAACCCAATCGGGGTTGTTGGCAGATTCCTTGCAGAGAGGGCGTAGCGCAGGCGTTGCATCCGAAGCTGCAGGTGTTGGTTGTACCCTTAGATGAGCCCAGTCCTGATCCATATCCCGGGGTGATCCTGTCCTGACTGTCCATGAGCTGTACCTGCTCGCCTACTGGCATTCCAAATCCTTGAGGGTACTTTCCCGCCTTTCCCAACTGACCCGTGGCCAGGGTTAGTCCTCATTCTGTCATAGGTAAAAATAAATGTATGTGGATGTTTGTTTATCTATATCTTTCTCTCCTATTTTTCCTAATAAAGCAATCTTGCCTATGTGAATTATCTCTGACATTTGACCTCTTATGAAAGTATTTTTCTAGCATGTTCCTTATCTTTTCCTTACCCTTACTCAAACTCTAAATTTGTTTGCATATTTAGTATATTCCACTGTTACCCTCCCTATAGAACTTGAATGCATTTTAAGTATCGTTTTTCCAAAATCTTTTAGTATATTTCCAACTAGCATTTAGTAGAATGTTCCCTTATTCTTACCCAACCTTTAGTAACGTAATACAAATCTGTTAGATCAGATTAGTGTGTTCCCTTTTTTCCCCTCTCCTTTATATATTTTTTTGAATGTTAGATGATCCTCACATTAATTCATAGCTATACTTTTTTTCTAATCTTGGTCATAGATGTTTTGATCTGTGTAAATTTCATTCTCATGGCATACGAAGACTTTTTGATGATTTAGATAACGTTTTTTAAAACTTCTTGCGTTTGTGGTTATTACATGGTATAAACAAAATAAATGTATATGGTATTGGTGTTATCTGCTTGAATCTCAATATTAGGTCCTGATCTATTGTGATCATAGGTACCTGTTCTCAAGGATTGGTAAGTCAGATACACGGAAATAATAGAAAGGAAAATCCCCGAATTACTGATAGCGGTGTGTAGGTTACCTGATTTATGTAAAATAGTGATAAACATGTTATGGGCCCAGTAGTGTATATTTGGTAAATAAGGATCTGGTGACCTGCGCGCTCTATCATATGTATGTATGCGTATCACCATGAATGTATGCTCTTATTAAAATCATAAACCATATTTGGTGTGCTTGACAGTAGAAACTTCAACAGAAATGCACAAATTGCAAATGAGCCGAAAACAATAGAAACCATTTTGCACCCAGGGTTTAAAGTACTACCACACTTGAATAAGGAGTGCTGCTCACCAAACAGATTTTTGCCAAAATGTTTATTTTTTTGGTTAGATTGACACACACTCTGCCTGAGCTCCAAACAGCAAAGTGTCCGGATGCCAAGACTTGAATTTTAAAACACTTGAAAAGCATGAGGCGCGGGCTCGTATGCTATAAAATATACTCGTTTCCTTAAAATACCGAAGATATGAATAATAACCACATGATAGTGTGCCTTCAAAATCAATACACACAAGGCTGCAGCGGCCGTTCAAAATGGTTGATGTTTGAGTTGGTCTACACGATGTCACACTTCAGAATTTCTCCGCCCTCTTAACAGGAAATTCCTTCCCCACTCCTTGCATAACACACAGGGATGCACAGAGGTAATAAAGACATTTATAGAGCGCATGGAAAGAAAGTACGCCATCTCGGCGTGTCCCCGCGCTAGGAGAGAGGAGAAAACTCATTTAGGGGGAGAGGACAGTGCGAGGCATAGGGCATTAAGTAAGCTATGGCAGGTGGACATGCCCAAGGGAGGTTGCTGGCAACTGTTCCACGTTATTTCTAAAGAGGTAGCTCAGTATCCTGCAGAACCTGGGAGTATAATGCTGTACAACAAGAACTGGTTCTGTATGGAAGAAAACAATTTATTTTAAGCTAGAGTATTTCGGTCCTGATCAACTAGGATGTGCCAATGAATTGTGTGCCACACAAATATTTTTTAAAAACACAATAAATCAAATAAATGAACACCAAAGACACAAAACATATATTTTCTCCATATATTAACAATACATAATGCAGAGAAACAAAGCGCTACACATCACAGACACAGGACTGTTATGAAACAAAAAATAATATTATTCATAATAAACCTAAAACAGTGCCAAATGATAAATGTGGTCACATACAAAGTATTACACCATGACGCTCAATTGACAATATACAAGAAGAAAAAAATCTCTAAGTGTGGTCCCCGTTTACAACTCTTTTGTCTGTTCAAATGTATCCTTATTTCTTGGCAGTAGATATGTATGGTAATGGTACGAAACACCTAACTGTACTGTCAGCATTTCAACTAACTCAAATAGGTGTGTTCATAAACAACATCACAACGGGTCTTCCTACTGACTAGTAAACATGAATACGGCCTGTGTGATAAATAATACTTGGTGTCAGAAATAAATATTAAAAAGCTCAATATTTCAGGGATGGGTAACCAGTGAGAGCTCACCTGGTCAAAGTATGAGCAGTGTGTTGCCTGATGTTCTCATCAAAGTGTGGACTTGGACATACCCCTATTAGGTAATACACAGCCAGTGATGATGTGTGTTAAAAACGTGTTGTGGTGAACTTGGAAATCAATAACTAAATTACTCAACCTCACGTAGTGATGAGGTGGAAGATGGAGCTGGAAGGGTCCTAATTAGCAACCGGTGTCATAATGGATGTTGGATATTAGTTCTGTTACAAATATAATATGTTATATAGAGCACGAAGAAGGGATAGTTTACATTGTGCTTACCTTATGAGCAGAAAATGCTTTCCTTAAACTCTATTAATAATCAACAAGAAGGGCACCAAGAGTATTGACTTCAAAAGAGGTTTGTTGCGTCAGCTGAAAGCTGCTGAGATCCTAAAAGGATTTTCTAAAAAGAAGGGAATACATTGGTAAAACCATTCAACTGAATGTAATTCAGAAATGTGGATAAAAGAAATTCTGAGAGGGTGTCTAGGTCTAGTATGAGTGGTAGGCAGAGGTGAGGGCTCCTTTCAGGAGCAAGAGCCCTCATACCCCCAAGGGGTGTCATGTTTCATCATTGCACAGCTCCTCATTGGGCCGGAGCTACAATTCCCAATGGCCCCTCAAGGGGCTCTTTACCAGATATATATATATATTTGCTGATGAGATTTGTGAGGGTAAATTAACAAATCTGAGTAGAATGGGTGATGGAAGTGTGTATAAAAATGACTAGAGATCCGAACAAGAACTACGTTTTAATAATAGGGTTCCTTGGTCACGGTAAAAAAATGGAATCAAGAATAAAATAGATGTAATGGTTTATTTAGCTGCAAATAGGTTAAATTAAAGGCCAACATGCCTATTATAGTCCAGAAGGATCATGGCATTTCATCAGGAACAAGAAGACCTGATTCTACTCTAACAGGGATGGAAAGGTAAAGTGTGTGTGCACCTTCCCCTGTATACCTTACATGAATATTTAGTATATCGCCTGGGTGTAGACCTAGATATGGGAGAAACAAGAGGGTTCAATGGAAAAATGTAATAATTCATAGTTATATACAGATACATTTAAAAGGGAGAACCACCAGTACTGTGTTGACAGATGTTCAGAATTCATGTAAATGCATGTGAATCACACATAAAACAAATAGGATATGTGCAGTCACAGGTGTCACCAAATGGGCTGTTTATCTTTTATGTTTGGCTTTCCATTGGTCAGCGTTTCATTGTGAGATGTAGAGAATCTTGCACGGTCAATGTTCCCTATCAAGAACACGGAGAAGCATAGCAGGGACCAGAAACACACATACTCAGGAGCAGCCCCCGTGGACAAAGGATGCATTCAAAGTGAGCGTACAAAGTACCCAGAAATAACAAAGAATACAGCCCCAATCGGACCAAACAAGGCGTGCGCTCTCGCCCGTGCCATCAGTGCTGAAATGAGAGAGGCAGAGGCAGAGGCTTATCAATTAACAACATTCGGATGGGTTGCAGTGAAAAGCGTGCCCGGCATAGGTTGCAGCAGGGACTGGGAATAATCCCGGCATCTAGCTGCCTGAGTGTGTGTGAGGAAGGGCAGCTGGAAAAAAGTGGGTGGTCAGTAGGGGGGTTTATCGGGTAGGAGTTGATTACTTACAGAGTCGAAGCGCAGTGCGTTTTTTTAACCATGACAAAGGAACCCTATTATTAAAACTGAGTTCTTGTAATGGATCCCCTGAGTCGTTTTAATACACACTTCCCTCACCCATTCTACTCACATGTGTTTACTTACTCTCACAAATTTCATCAGCACTAAAGAAAATACCTCCAGTAAAGAGCCTCCTTGAGGGGCCCATTGGGCGTTGCTGCACTGGCCCAACGAGGAGCTGTCTGAAGATGAAGCATGAAAGCCCTTAGGTGTGTGAGGGACCTTGCTACTATAAGGAGCACTCCCCTCCACCTACCACTCATACTAGACCTAGACACCCTCTCAGGAACTGAACACTCCTTGTTCTCATAGCTGTAGGGGCACGAGCGCTTGACCTCAAAATTTGCCCGAGCCCTCCCTTTCTTGCATTAATTATTAATACATCTATACAGCCATGGGACTTTATTTCCTTTCAGGAGGAACACATTTGCTCTCCACCTAGTAGCAGAATCGTTGTCTGTGATCTCTCCCCACTCTACCGCCATTCCCCCGCTCCACCTCTTGCTAGCTTATACCTCTGTGAACCTTCACCACCTATTTTGAACTTTAATGATGACATGATATTAGAAATACTGAAAGCTCCATCACTTCGCAGTAGTGCCACAGGTGGCCTTAATGAGGACTGGTCCTCATTGTTGTCAATGAAAAGACAACTCATTAAGATTACCTTACATGGTGCATTGATGACTGAATACTTGTGAGCCAGTGTCACTCCCAGCGGTATGATAGTCACAAGTCTTGCATGCATTTTTCTGGAACACCCTATTTTCAAGAGAGACTGGTTCCTGTTAGCATGGAAATTCACAAGGGACTGGCTCATCTTAATAATTAACACAGCAAAATGACTGGACGATGCCTTGACCATAAGAGTCACCACCGGGATCCAAATAACAACTTACAAAACAAAACTAACGGAACTCCACAACGAGATAAACAAGAGTAGGGAGTATCTGCTTAAACAGAAGATCACTAAGCTCCAGATGGACATAAAAAAATGTGATAAAGAGATTATCTACCCCTACCTGAGTGAAGAATATGTAGGTGGGGGTGAATCTTCATCTGATGGGAGAAACCCCCCACAAAGACTCAACTTCTCTTGGAGTAACAACTCCAGCACAGGTAGCTGAAGTGGTGTCCAAACAAGAAATAGACTGCGACTGCCACTCCTAATGGGTTACCCTGTGGCCCCTATCAAGGGCCGCTGAAGGGATGGCATTGTTACACAACATATCTCCATTGAACTCCACTTGCCTTCCCTCAACCATAGTACTACCCTTTTTTAGGCAGAGGGAGAGGAAAATAAAGAGACTCTCAGCATAAGCACGTCTAGAATACCCAATGGTACTATGGACACCTTCCAGGAGTGTATGTGTCAAACTGCAAGTTGGCTCAGGAAAAACTCCCTACAGCTGAATGGGGGAAAGACTGAGGTGGTGTACTGTCCAGCAACCAGAGTGTCACGACATCTGCCAATAGAATTTAAACTTACTCCGGAGAATGAACCCTTGGTTCCGGATAAAGTGGTACGCAATCTGGGAGTTATGGTGGATGAAAATCTTTTAATGGACACACAAGCCAATAAAACTGCCAGTGTGTGCTTCTCTCTGATGCGTGTATTGCGTACGATCCTTCCTCTACTCCCAGAAGACTCTCGACCGCTCGTGGTGAGAGGTATAATACTGAGTAGGTTGGAATATTGTAACTCCCTATATTTGGGAGCACCACTATACATTGTAGAAAGACTACAGAGGGTGCAGACAGTGGCAGCAAAGCTGGCGCTTAACAGACAACGTGGGTCCTCTACGACATTGGCGTTAAAAGATCTCCATTGGCTGCCCATTAAGGAGAGAATTCATTTTAAATCTCTCTGCATTGTGTATAAGGCAGCACATGGACAGGGTCCCATCCCGGTGCAAGAAATGTTTACATGGTATAACCCAAGGAGGCAGCTCCGATCGACAAATACTATTCTGATCACAACCACCAGATGTAAGAAATCCCGGAAGGGAGGCAGAGCGTTCGGAATACTTGCCTCACACATCCGGAATTGGCTGCCTCTAATTCTCAGGCAGGAAAGTTCACTGACAGGGTTTAGGAAGAGCCTGAAAACTTGGCTCTTTCCAAGGAATACCTGTTAGATTTTCGGACAGTGACAGTTGAGCTTGCTGTGTTGACGTTACTTCTAACCAAGTGCCAGGATACCTGTAGGGTGGTAGTTTTGCGCTATATAAATTCTCATTCCATTCCAATTGAAACCTCCCGCCAGACGAGAATCCAAACAAGCTCGAAGAGAAACTGAGAGTTAACTTATCAGACCGGCCATTGTTCACAACTGAGAAGCTTGTACTCCACCCAAAATCCACCTTCACACCCTCGGGAGGCATGGTACCCAATGAGATGCTTACCTGTGAACAAGCAGTCGTGGGAGATGTTGAGAGGTGTCTACAAAAACATGCCTTTCACAACATGTCCAACCTTGAGACTAGTGCCATGCGAACTCTGAGAAATGACACTACGATCACTATAAAGCCTGCTGATGAAGGTGGTATGATAGTGATCATGAATACAACATTACATCACAGAATGCCAAAGACCAACTGTGGGACTAGACATACTACACCCCTATCATGCAGGACCCCACTGAACAGCAGAGCCAACAGATATCAGCGCTTATCACGTCAGCACTAGCACAATGCTGGATCAGCTTGAAAGTGTCAGAGTTCCTGATCAGTATTAATCCTAGTGTAGCAGGGTTTCCGTTCTCCCACAGAACTGTGCACAGAGATCTAGAACCTGGGTGAGTGATTGTGACCCACAACTCACCTTTGTTTCAGAAATCCCCTTACCAAGCTAGCTACAGTGTCTCATCGGTAGTAATAACTTACCAATGACTTAGACAATCCAGAACATGAACTTAGAGTACCTCAGGTATCGTGGAACACATGAACACTCTTTCGTTATATTATCATTCCAAACCAAAACTGGGAGGCAAAGAATACACGTGCAAGTTTGAAATGTTTATTTTTCAATGCAGCATTCTCAAACGCAGTATCTTGTATAATATCAACATACATATTATAAAAATCATAGTCAGCAGCATAGTCACTAATCCATAGTAAGCAAAAGGTGATAGCATGTTACGATGCAAAAATCTATAGAATTCTGTATCACCTATATTTCGCGCACCCTAATTAGCATATTATATTATATCTAAGACGGTCTCATCTGGGTTCTTAGCAGGGCGGACCCATACCTCTAATTCTCAGTAGGAGGAGATCACATCAACAGCTACCAGCTCTCTGCATGCTCAGCATCAAGTGTGTTGATTCATTCCCTGTAACTGTATCTTAAACTCGTGTAGAGTCCAATGTTGGCAGCAACATTATTTGTGTTATGTCTAACGTGGTGCGAGGATCAGGCCTTCAGCAACCTTGTGTTAGGTTATTCTTAGAGTGTGCAGTTCTCGGTGTACAGACAGTTGTACCAAGTGTACCAAGCACGACTGATAATGTCTCAATAAGATATTATTCTCAAATAAATCACATCTTTCGTCTAGGTTGAAAGCTACAATAACACTTAGGTGTCGTGTGCAAACTCAAGCTGGAAGAAAATATTGCGTTTCAACATTTAATAAGCTTATGCTAACTTAACACAATATATAGAAACGTAGTAACCATATGACACCCCCCCAATGATCCGAGGACGGTTAAAAAAGGAGAAAACACAAGCCAATACCATATTAAAGGAAAACATGAAAGCAGAGTTCAATGATATTGAGCCAAGCTAAATGTATGTAAATGTATGTAAAATTCAAAAACAAAAATATGTATGAATGCCTATAGTGGCCACACAAAATATAAAAGTCGAATTTAAGGCCTACTCTCAGTCCATAGGCACAGAACATATGAAAAGCTAATGTTCGTATTGAAAAAGGCACCATTCAGAATTACTAAAAAGTCATGTGCCACAATAACGAAAGTCTTCAAAGTCACTCATGGGTTGAATGAATATGCAAAATAGGTAGCTACAGCTTCCAACAAGAAATCACTGTCATCATCCGAAACCAGTTCAGCCATCCAATTAAGCAATGGGAAAGAACATACGTGCTCCTCCAACACCGATTCCTCTAGCAACATCAGAGGACAACTCAGTGGGTTCTCGAGAACGCTATGTGTCAGGAAGTCATGCGCCGCTGCGAATATGTCCCACTGACCCATTAGTCCATGCATCGCTGCCACAGCCATAACCCTTTCGCCAGAACAGACCAACTTGTGAGCCACTACGGGGTTCATCAGCTGATCAAAGTCGACGTCAGGAGAAGTCGGTGAACAGAGACACAAATCAATGGCCCAGTCGAAATCACAGTTCAGGCAATGAAACACGGGCTGGACACATGTGAAATAGGAAAATCTGAATGACAATCCAAAGCCGTGCTTAAAGTCGCAAGCGGCAAGGAGCCATAGTAATCAAGCATTCGGTTGCGAAACTGCATCAGTAGTGGCTGAGCGTTTCCTTGCGCATGATGGGCATCCATGTTTTATAAAGTAAAATATCACCAGAACGCCTGCAGCCAAAGCCAGCAAAACAGGAAATCCGCCAAACAGGCTTGCGAATATAGAATGAAAGAACGCAGGGATAATACCAAATACTTTTCGAATGTAGTCACGAGACCACTGCTAACCATTTTAAAAAATGAGCCAGGCTTGTTGTGGAGGAGGCATTGAAGATTTGATGAACCAGCTCGCAGAAATGAAACGGCAAATCAGTACTTAAAAGTGCTTGCACCTCCGTGCGTGTGTTTGCTATGTGAAGGACATAAGTTTCGCGGGCAGAGCTCAGGGCCACCTGCTTTTGAGACAATAGTGCTCTTATACGGCTTAAACCATTGAACTCAGCTTTCAAGGTTGGTATTCTTGGCCAAATTAAAACATCTGAATTCCCATGCGTGGGTGGATATAACACATTCTTGCAGCAAACCACCCTCTCTGAAACGGTAACCACATAAGCGATACCGGCCTGTAACCCACAACAAAGTTCATTATTCAAAAGTAAATAACTACCGTTGGACAATAAAGTGAACGTGGGAACTATTGCAGGAACTGGTGTCCCTTTCAAAACACAGGCCAAATTAGGTTTCTCCTGATTACAAGAACCATGCAACTGGATGTGTCTGCATATTAGTGAGCGGTCAGGCAACTGTGTACATTCTTCACCATTCAGATTCACTTCATTTCCCTCTTTTAGGCATCTGTAAGTGTATGGTAAAGACCATGTCTCATGGAGGAATGCACTGCCTAATGGTTCATATCGCCCAATGGCTATATATTTCATACAATTTGTAAATTTATACAAAGCAAAAGGTAAGGTGATAACACCATGGATAAGCCATGTAGCGGCAGTCACCTCAGCCACAGAAAAGGGCAAGGATTCTAATTTTTCAATGTGTAACATAGAAAATGTTGCATCTCTCATTGATAGCATGCGCTGTTTTTCAGTCAAATTAAATGGGGCAAATAGTGATGAAACGTTCATAAAATTCCAAGGCACTCGACCAGACTTAAGAGTCTGTAGTGTCCAAGCAAACTGCATCACAGAACGCAATTGATTTTGGCCATGATATAACACGGACACTTCATCCTGTACAATGTCAACTACAGAAGACACAATATTGTTCAGCGTGTAAATTCTGGAAGAAAGCGTGTTAATACTGTTATCGACAACTGCAAGCACCTTTTCTAAATTTGCTTGATCAATAGCTCTCAGTCGTCTAGCAGCTTCAATTTGGGAAACTTTCCAAATTTCATTGTAAATCGCATACAGCCATCTCTTAGATCTACCTTTAGCTGGGCCTTTTATAAAATCGTTCAAATCCACATTATCATGTAATTGAGACAGATGTAGTTTGACTGCAGCTAATGTGGAATGTTGCAACCAATTCTGACACAGTTTTCCCACAGAATAAGTCGTGACAGTATAATCAGTTCCAAAACGGGGATCAGGTCTGACATGTGTGAATCCTTAAGCCAACCCCAGAAAACGACGTTGGCAAGAACCAGCACTCCTATGCCACATCAGCCAACCCTTGGAATCCAAACTGGAAATGTTAAAGGATGAATTGTGCAGAAGAGCTTGTAACTCATGAATGGACAAATCAGTAAAATTACCCCAACCTAAATATTCCTCTAAATCTGGGATGGTCGGTGTATTTAATTTTTTAGAAGTAGCCAATCCAAAGCATGTTGTTTGGAAAATGGATGAATTTAAAAACAACATGTGATTCGGGATGAGACATGCACGGTGCAAAGCCTCAGTGCCTTGTACCTGTCAATCTTTGGTACCCCAAATCGATTTAAGGTCAATTGTTCCTTTCCAAAACTCGTAGTCTTCTATAGCCAACCTGTCTAGAAAGGACTTCGAATACAGCAATTTTGTATCGGTAAGTCTAACTTTGGACATGGACTTTTGTGTCATTTTAAAATAAAATGACTCGGGATTAGATTGATTAAAGTCTGTGAAATAAGTGTATTTTTTCAGAAACGTATTGGAGCTGCCACCTAATGGAGCAGAATAGACCAGAAAATATGCCAGAACTGATGTATGAATTCAACATTAAATTTTGCTCATAAGTTAGAAAAACTCATTCCAACCTAAGATATTGCTAATAAATAGCGGTTTATTCAGTTAATTCAAAGAAAATTGTTTCAAACGAATTAATACATTTTATACAATACTACACCATTATATTATACAACACTCATTCAACTAGTCATCCATATCACATACATACAAAATCAGACATCCATATGTACACAGAATTAAAGTGTTATCACAAGGGAAATGAAAAAGAACGGAATTCAGAAAGAAAGAAACAAAGGCTGCTCAAACAATACTCATCTGTAATATACCATCTATCTATACATATATACACAACAAGAGACTAATCATGAACAACTTAAATGATGTCACACATTGTATATACACAGGTTAGAGCATTCAAGTTCGCACTTGTTTGAATTTTTTCACTTTAGAGAGAGCAGCACTTTGCAGGGGGCCTACGCGTTTCGAGTCCTATGCTGGGTAATAATCTTTAGACTCCTTAACAAAGGGGTCTCCTCGTCTCGTTCGGCGTCTCCGTTCGGCGTCTCCGAAGCGCTGATTATTACCCAGCATTCGTCTAAACTCGTGTGGGACGTCTGCCTTTTGAGTCCAAAAGCCTACTTTGTACAGGCACCCCTGACCTCGTCCGCATCCACCTTTTGATCAAGACAGTGGAGAACCACTCCGTCCCCGGTCCACTTTGATTAAGCGAGTGTGACAACGCTATCCCCCATAGTGAGCGCTACCGACCGCATCCCTGCTTTCTACACCTGTCAAGTGGCCTAGCAGACCAGTAGGATAATTCCTCCGGCCCTGATGAGAGTCCCCTCATTGTATAGGACTCGAAACGCGTAGGCCCCCTGCAAAGTGCTGCTCTCTCTAAAGTGAAAAAATTCAAACAAGTGCGAACTTGAATGCTCTAACCTGTGTATATACAATGTGTGACATCATTTAAGTTGTTCATGATTAGTCTCTTGTTGTGTATATATGTATAGATAGATGGTATATTACAGATGAGTATTGTTTGAGCAGCCTTTGTTTCTTTCTTTCTGAATTCCGTTCTTTTTCATTTCCCTTGTGATAACTCTTTAATTCTGTGTACATATGGATGTCTGATTTTGTATGTATGTGATATGGATGACTAGTTGAATGAGTGTTGTATAATATAATGGTGTAGTATTGTATAAAATGTATTAATTCGTTTGAAACAATTTTCTTTGAATTAACTGAATAAACCGCTATTTATTAGCAATATCTTAGGTTGGAATGAGTTTTTCTAACTTATGAGCAAAATTTAATGTTGAATTCATACATCAGTTCTGGCATATTTTCTGGTCTATTATGTTTAAGTGCTCAGCCTAACTGATTAGGAGCAAACTCTTCGTTGTTTATTGACCTAATGGAGCAGGGCAATGTTCCCATTGTGTAAAATTTACAGCAACCCTCCTGGAATTTGTCTTATGTAAAAAATGATTACCATAGTGTTGAAAACAAAACAAATCACCATATTTAGTAGAATCTGAATACAGATCCTCAGCATCGAAGGCAGCATAATACTTCAAATCAGAAAATAATGCTTCTACGGCCTGAATATCCCAATCATCAGAACGTATATTTTGTTTAATCACATCTCCCATGTTTACTCTAAGCACATTTGGAACATTAATCACTTTAGTGGGCCCATGTATCTGAAACTTAACCGCATCCCACACAATCCCATCAAGGACAGGCCAAGCAGTAATGTTGACTGTATTTAAGTTTCGTTTCAGTCTGTGCGCTGAATGTGAAGAGGAAAGAGGGGCCAATGTTCCATTTAGGTACCGAATTTCTGTTCTTTCTTTAACGTAGTGACCATCAATCAGGCGGAAAAAAAAATACACAAAACCAATTGACATAAAAAGGTAAAATGAAAATAGGATCAACCAAATGTATGTCCATGGGGGAATCAAAAAATGTTTTTTAAATAACTTGGCATATTTTGCAATAGTTGAGGGTTTCTTTGAAATTTCCGAAACAGAGTCAAAAGAGAATCTGGATTGGCCTGCCAAACGGGTCTGTAAATCAGGCATCGATAAATCAGCAGGATAAGTGTAGTTCAGCTCATCAATGTTAGTATCAGGAATAGTATTTAATAAAGGACTGGATATGGCAGGCATCTCGAGGGACACCTCCTGTTCTGCACCAGATGTAATAGCCAGCACAGAGTGCCTCACCATGGAAGGACAGGATACAGCCGGTGTCATGCTATGAAGAATCGGCCACCCTGTGTGTCTTGACATTGTCAATAGAAATAAATCTGTTTTCCTTACGACCTGGAAGTGGTGGTAAAATGACTGTTCTTGTGCCCTTCACTCCAAGAACTCGAACCGGTGCACGATATGAGGGACCAAACTCTTTCTTGTTATCGATCTTCTCTTGAACCAGTTCTCCAACTTGGGGTAGCCAGCCAACTACCGGGATCTGCAGCGCATCATCCGATGTGGAGGGCAAATGTTCCTTTGCAAGACTGTCTCTGGTCTTTTGTAGAGACTGTAAAACATTGCAATGTTCATCTACGTCAAAGGCCGTGGCCTGGGCCTTGCAGTCTAGCCCATCGAGGTCAGGGACATACATCTTGATACCAAAGAGCATTTCGTATGGGGTCCGCCCACCCAGAGACCTTCTAAGGAGATTATTAAGCGCACGCTGCATGCCTATGAGGTGGGCTAACCAGTTTCTGCCAGTGCCTATAACTCGAGCTGTCAAAGATTGCTTTAAGTCGCGGTTCATTCGTTCAACTACACTATTACCCTCAGGTCTGTAGGGACTCGAAAATTTGACTTGGACCCCCATCGAAACCATAGCATCCTTATACGCCTTAGAGGCAAAAGCCGGACCCTGATCCGAATGGAAGGTACCACAGGCAAAAATTCCCACAAAGACTCGCAAATCCTTAATGACAGAACGTGAATCAGCGCTCCGATGTGGCCATACCCACACAAAGCGTGTGCATGAATCTACTGCTACTAAGATGTACTTGTATGCAGTATCAGAAGAAAATGGACCGCAGTGATCCAAATAAACGCATCCAAGCGGTTTATTCGAGATGTACAACTGTGTCTGAGGCGGACCCGCAGCAGTTGAAGGTTTAATCTGCTGGCAAATGTCACATTTAAGAACATAATCGCGCGTCTGTTTGTACAGTCCCCGCCACCAGAACCTTTGTTGTAGCTGATTTACAGTGGCTGAGACGCCCGCATGCGCAGACGCCACACCTTCATGCGCCGCTGTAATCAAAGCAGCTCTGCGATCCGAGTTGGGAACTAGACATTCGCCAACTTCAGGGATTTTCACATAAGGAACCTTATCGGGACTTAAGTGGTATGTGTATTTAGAAGGGAACCCCGCAGGATATTTACTTCCCTTCTCCGTAGCAGCAACTGCTGCCAAAATGTCATCATCTATTTTGCTTTTGGACCTCGTGACCGCTGCAACTAAGTATTTTGATACCGCTGACTTCGCTGCTTCATCAGCAAGCGAATTGCCAACATCGTGGACCCCCAGGCGCTGATGACCGAGAGTATGAATCACACACACGAGTGGCAGCTTCTCTTTCAGTTCCGCCACTCGGACCCAGATCATTTTATGTTTTATTGTGCTACCTTTGGAGTCACGCAAATCATTTTGAATCCAAAAGAACAAGTTTTCATTGTAAGACTGGACACAGTAGTAAGAGTCACTTACGATCAAAGTCGTCACACTAGGATCCGCGTACTCCAATGCAAGCATCAGAGCACGAAGCTCTGCTAATTGTGCGGTGCAGTCCCCAAGCGTCTGCGTGTGCACGACACTGGACTTGAACTCATCGTTCACCATGGCACCAACCACAATGGCGCAAGCGGAAACGTAGGCATGTTTAGAGCTATGCGCAACCTGCGCCGAACCATCAGTGTAAATGATGCAATGGAAATCCTCCAACGGCCGCATTGCTAAAGGAGCAGGATGAACAAATTCATACTGTAAATACTCCTGCGACCGTAAAGTGGCGTAAAAAATAAACGTGACATCTTGTGACGTCAAGGATGCAGCCCATTGAATCCATCGAGGGTGCAAAGCTTTGGAATTAGGTACACTGGCCTTCGTAACTGCCTCTAAGGCAGGACACGGGGTAACAACCAACATGCGCTTGGGGGCGCTAGAGGGCGCACTAGCTAATGGCCGCACTTCAGTGAGGCTCTGGCTGCCTGGCCAGAAAGATCCTTAAAATATCCTATTATCCTGTGGGCGGACGCCCAGGACTCGCTACACTGGTAAACCTACCCGAGCTGCAGCTCCGGTCCGACTCTGGGTGAAATCCGACCTCAGATGCCTGAGTTACACGGCTGTGCGCATTGGCCGGTGAGCGCCACTACGGAGAACTGCTAAGACGCCCGGACATCGGACCACGCGAGGCCGCGGCTCTCCACGAGGCGGCTGGGCCTTGGAGCTGAGGGGCCTGCATCGCTGGCGGAGGGCCCCGCTGGAGGCCTTAGAGTGGCGGCGGAGGTGAGTCTTGCCCCCTGTGGAGCCACTGCAGTGCGCGGGGGTGCTGCGCGTTGCCCCCGGTGGGCCGCTGAAGTACCGTGAGAGCATTGCGGCGCCCGCCTGGATCTGCCGGTGGGGGGGACGTCTCCCCGGCCTTGCACCTTGCAACCCCGCAACTGCCCCAGTATCCTGCTGCACCCTGGGAGTGGGGGCCTGCGAGGTACCAATGGACCTCCGGAGGGCATAGGAGTTGCCCGGACTGAGTACCCTGTCTCCCGCAGTTGGCGCACTGACCTCCCCCCACGCTTGGCAGCCTACCACCATTTCCCGCTGACACTCCCTGTGCCCCGGACAGCGGCGCTTGGCGCGACGCCTAACTGCCTCGCACACTACTGCATCACCGAAGCGTGGGCTCTGGGGGTGAGAGATCACCTGGGACTCTTCGGGCCTTAGGGAGGAGATACTGCCTCGGACGCGATTGCCACGTGGGGGGCCTTCAGGGCGCGCTGATTTGGCTAGGAGCAGTGGACACAGGCATCAGCGCCACTCGCAGGCCCCAGTGGGGGATCACAGTCGGGGAGCGATGGGCAAAAATGACAACAAACAGCCCATGCTCTCTTTCGAGCCTGCTGCTGCCAAGAAGCCGTTGCGCAGCACGACGGGGTCCAGTGGGGCCCCGGGACCCTCGGGCACTGAGCCCCCCTCTACCCCCTTAGCCCCGGAGCTGAAGCTGATAATGGAGGAGATGCGACAGGGCTTCGCCACGATAGTTGACAAGGTTGACCGCCTATCGTCCAGAATGGATGGGGTTGCGCAGAAACTAGAGGTCCACGAGGAACGCTTGGGGGAGGCGGAGAGGCGCATCTCTACCTCAGAGGACACGGCCGCTGCCCACGATACGCGCCTAACTAGAATGGACAATATCCTGAGAGTGATAGCGGCGAAGAACGAGGAGTTGGAGGCGAGGAGCAGGCGCAACAACATTCGCGTCACGGGGGTTCCGGAATCCACCAACACCGGGCGCATGGAGGACTATGTGGAGCGAATCCTCATCACGGCAGTGGGTAAGGAGGCCTTCTCCAGCCAATTTATTGTTGAGTGGGCGCATCGCTCCCTGGGTCCGGTCCCCAAGCCAGGGGCGCAGCCGCGACCCATCATCGCCCGGTTGCTTAATTACCGGGACCGCGATACGGCACTTCGCGCAGCACGCACAAATCGGAACCTATCCTGTGACGGTGTGCAGTTCTCCCTTTACCCGGACTTTACACCCATGGTGCAGGACTAGCGGAGGAAATTCTTAGACATGAAGAAGAAGCTGAGGGATCTGCAAGTAGACTACGCGCTTCTGTACCCGGCGCGGCTCAGGGTGACCCACCAGGGCAAACAACATTTTTTTACAAATCCCCAGCAGGCCGAGGACTATGTCCGGATGCTACGCACTACCAGAAGGGACAGGCGACATGAAGGTGAGGATGAGGCAGACGTGAACCCTGCCGAGCACGAGGAGTCTTAGTTGTGGCCTTGTGAACATTCGATCACTGACTCCAAGGGATGGAACAGAGGCTGGCCTTGGATCTGCGATGCCTGCTGCCGTCGAGTTACCCTGGTCCTGCTTGTAGGAACATGGGTGGTAGATTTGCCACATTGTGGATTACCATTGAGCGACAATTGCTTTTGTATATGTTTGCCCCTCTGCTGGATTTGATCTAAGACGGGGCACTGCCCTCGTGAACATTTGCTTATTGTCTCCATACGATGGAATGACGGTTGGCCTTGGATTGCTGTTGCTTGCTCCCGTCGGGGGGCACCGGACCTGCCTGCAGAGCCATTGATGACTATCTTTAGGCATTGTGAACTACTGTTGGGTGCCGTCTGCATTTAATTCCTTTGTCCCTGGGCTGGAGTTGATCCTGAACGGGGTAGCCCGTAGGCGAAGCAGGACCTAGACTGAGCAGTGTTTACTACTTGGACAGTCCTCCTGATCTCTTTTGGTACCTTCTTTGTTGTGGAGGGTGGCGAGGTGAGGCGCTGACTGGGCGCTTGGGGTTTTAGCCTACAGGGATAATACATGCCAGGCACCACCCCATCTTCTCTGTCTTCTCCGTATGGCGCATGCGGGTCGAGGGGAGAGTGGTGGGGTGTTCGGGTGCATTCCTCTAGTGTCACTAGGAGGGGATTCCCCACATGGTTTTTCTACTGTTCTTGATTGTTGGGCTCGGGGTGGGGGGGGGGATATGGTACTGGCAAGTTTGGGTTGCTTCAGTGGGTGGAGGGAGGAGCGGGAGAGCGGGGGTTGGGAGAGTGTGCATGGAGGGAGGGGAGGGGTTCGGTTGTTGAGTTGCGTGTTGTCGAAAGTGGCGATGTTGTTGCGGTTGGCGCTCATGGCATGTGTGCAGGTACTGGAGTTTGGATGTATGACAGCAAGACTGGTCGTATGGTGAGAATGTTTTGGACGGCGGTCAGATTGGCACTTGGTACATTTCACCTGAAGGCTGGTGCGTTGACAGAAGGCTTATTTCAGGGATACGGAAACAAACGTGGGTGATGATGCTTTGACTACTGTCTCAATAATGTCCTGGAATGTCCGCGGCCTTAATAACCCCCGAAAATGTAGAAATGTGATTGCATATTTAGATAGGCACCATGTGCAGGTAGCGATGCTCCAAGAAACCCACCTTAGCCCAAATAGTGTCCCCAGGTTTGCGAGCAGATGGGCGAGTGTGAGAGAGTTTTCTTCCTATTCCACGTACTCCAGAGGGACTGTTATTTTAATCAATAAGCAACTTCCGTTTCAAAAACTGGGGGTGAAGGTGGATAGGGAAGGGAGATACGTCATCCTTTGGGGGAGGTTGGGCACTGATGTAATAATGTTTGTGAACTGTTACGCGCCTAATGTGGATACTCCTTGTTTCTTTTTATCGCTGTGGGGTCATGTGTTGGAAATTGAAGCCATGCACATCGTATGGGGGGGAGACTTCAATTTGGCGTTATTTCCTGTGGCGGATAGATCGGACGGTGGTATACAATACAATACGAACGCCAGGGACTCACTCCAGGGCATAATAACAGAGGCTGGCCTAGTGGATTGCTGGAGACACGCACACCCAGCAGATAGGGAAGGTACCCATTTCACGGCACACACACGCTCATGGGCGCGGATCGACTACTGCTTTATCTCACGTGGCCTCGCTGGTGGGGTTGTTCGGGTGAACCATTTGCCGCGCACCTACTCAGACCATTGTCCTGTGCTATCAGTCTTGGAGATGCCGGGATATGCTAGGGTGAGGCCGCCATGGCGACTCTTTCCTTCGGCCCTGCTGGACCCTATCTTTCGACACGAACTGGGCGAGGAGATTGAAGCCTTCTTCCCCAGGAACAAGGGATCGGTCGACAAGGTCGAAACGATCTGGGAGGCCTTTAAGGTGACAGTGAGGGGGATCACGATCTCTAAAAGCTGTGGAATTCTGAGGGACATAGTGCGCACTTTAACTAAACTTGAGGCGGAACTTAAGGCGCTGGAGGCGGAGATGGTTGGAAATCCCTGCCCTGACTTATCCGGGAAATTCAGGACTAAATTGTCGGCTTACGAGGAAGAGGCTGCCAGGGAGGTGAAATTCCGGGGCAAGTACTGGACGGCTAGACGCTATTGCGAGGGGGATCGCCCGGGAAAGTTGCTCGCGGCGCTCACGAGGCGCCAGCGCTTCGCTACCCATATACTGGAAATTTCTGATGGGGAGGGCGGGACACACCAGGATACCAATGGAATTCAAACTGCCTTCCTACAACACTATAAGCGGCTGTATTCCACGCAGCAGGAGGGTGAGGTGGAGTTCGGTAACTTCCTGGACGACATCGCACTCTGCTGGCTAAGCGATAGTGACAGGGCGTTCCTGGGATGCCCGTTCGAACTGGACGAGATCAGGGAGGCAATCATGTCCCTTAGCAATGGCAAGGCGGCGGGGCTGGACGGTCTACCGGCCGAATTTTATAAGTGCTATATCGACATCATGGCGCCGGTACTGAAGGAAGTCTTTGAAGACTCGCTCGAGGTCGGGATACTGCCGGGCTCCATGAGGGAGGTAGCGATCACATCGCTCTTGAAGCCGGGGAAAGATCCAAAGGACACTGATGCCTATCGACCCCTATCGCTGCTAAATTGCGACGAGAAGATCCTCGCGAAAGTGTTAGCGACTAGGCTGTCCCTCCTTATGAATACATTGGTGCTGCCGGATCAATCTGGCTTTGTCCCAGGGAGGGCTACTTCCCATAATCTACGAACGCTGTTCTCCCTACTACCCACCATTTCGCCCGACCTGCCGATCGCTGCTGTGTTTCTGGATGCCACCAAGGCGTTCGATTCGGTGGAGTGGGGTTATCTGCTGGCTATTCTGGGCCGAATGGGGTTCCCCCGACTGTTCATAGCCTGGATAAAATTACTCTACACCTCTCCGGTTGCTAGGGTCGTTGTCAATGGGGTGCTTTCGGCACAGATGCCGATCACGAGAGGGACTAGGCAGGGTTGCCCTCTGTCACCCCTGCTTTTTGCCCTGGCAATAGAACCGTTGGCTTGTCGAATCCGTCAGCTACACAAAGATAGTGCCTTTAACTGTCATCAGCGTCAGATCAGTATTTCTCTCTATGCGGATGACGTCACTCTGTATGTACGTCACCCGCAAGATCACCTTAACCCGCTCCTGAGGGAATTTGTGGCGTTCGGCGGCATATCCGGGGTGCACATCAACTGGAAGAAGTCACAATTCTTCCCCCTCACGGCATCAGTTGCCCGTTTTCAGTTGGATTACCCCCTGGAGTGGTGCAGCTCTGACTTAAGATACTTGGGCATAGAAATATCGCTCAATAAGGACGACGTTATCCGGTCAAATTATGGGGTGGCTATCTCGCAATTGGCTGATAATGTGAACCGCTGGCGGGCCCTGCCGCTCTCGATGGCAGGCAGAGCCTCCCTGATCAAGATGGTAGTCCTCCCACGGTTCTTATACCTATTCCAAAACATCCCATACTACCCGGGGTCCTATTTTTTCAAAAGGCTTCGATCTGAACTGCTCCGCCTTTTCTGGGGTGGTAGGCAACCACGCCTTAGCTGGAGGGTCTTGACACAACCATATGACAGGGGCGGATTTGATGTTCCTAACATGGAACTGTACTACCTTAGTGCTCAGGCTCAGCATTCTTATCACTGGGTCCATCCCGCTCCCTTCATGCCGCAGATCGCGGCCGAGGACTGGATCGTACACCCGCTCCCGCTTAGGGGCATGCTGATGGGACAGGTGGGGGATGTTGAAACGCCCGCCACCATAGTTACCTGTACCATCGATGCTTGGCGCAGAGTGACTAAACTTCTGACTGCTCCCATGCTTTACTCCCCAGCAATGCCCCTAGCATACCACCCGAAGCTTTCGCTCCTAACGGAAAATGGATTTCGGTCCATGTGCGCTCGCGTACACCTTAACACATGGGGTGACCTATTCCATGAGGGACTGTTCCGTACCAAAGAACAGATATTCCAGTCTACGCCCCCGACGCCCATGGAGGTGTTTTACTACATTAGACTCCGGCAGGGTATGCGAGACATCCTCCCTAACTTCCCGGAGTAACCGGGGACGGTATTGCCATTGCATGTTATGCTCGTGTCGGATGGCAAGCACTTGGTGTCTAAGCTGTATACCGCTATGCGTGAACAGCATCCAATGGTCCTGCCGAGAGCTCGGGCTAACTGGGATTCTGAACTACATACTGCACTTACAGACGAGCAGTGGAATTATTGCTGCTCGGTCACGGCTAGAGTATCCTCCAGCTGTCGGTTGAAAATCATTCACTATAAGTTTGTGCAACGATACTATTATACCCCGGTCAGGAAACTGCGGTTTCACCTCTCGGAGGACGATAGATGTGCTAGATGCCGGGAGGATGGCGCAGATTTCCTCCATCTGGCCTGGGAATGTGGAGCCATACAATTGTACTGGACGCAGGTGCATGCAGCGCTCCAGGTAATGATTGCCGGCCCTCTACCCATGGAGCCAATAGTGATGCTGCTGGGATTTACCAAACACGTGCCCAAGCCAGATCGCAAATTTGTCGACATTGCGCTACTCCTTGCAAAGCGGAGGATAGCTTGCAGATGGGGGAGAGGGAGGGCGCCGAAATTTAAGGAGTGGCTGGACGACCTCACATACTGCCAAGACCAACACGGCGTTTATGCGGAACTGTTACCCGCCCGGTGTGCGCCCAGTGATTTTTGGTCCCCCCTACAGGTGTACTGGTTAGCTCAGGCGACACATAGCGACTCCTCTGGAGATGACGAACCGAACCCGAGCCCGTGAGCGTGTAGAAGCTTTACATTGCATTCAACTTTTCACATTTTCTAGGGAGGGAGGTACTATACACCACCTGGCATGGGGACGGGGAGACGCGACTGTCGGAAGCACGACGACAAACAAACAGTTGTCAGGGAAGAAAATTATATGTGTGGAGGGCACTGGGAATTACTGGAAGGCGCGAGACACTGATTAGGGGAGGAACCTTTCTTACTCTGCCACCTCTTGGGTTGGGGATGGTGGTCGTACACACTGTGGATACGCTTACACGGCGCTACAGGTGACACCTGGGGAGAGAGACTGTTCCATACTGTATTGCACCCCGATTGTCCCTACACATGATATTAGCTCGAATCCTCAGCGCCGACGCATACACTTAGAGCACATCTGATACACTGCTGCACAGGACGACACGGCTAGCTGACTGGAAGGTGCGGAGACAGACTGGGTTCGGTGTGCTATGGTGATGCCGCCCATACATGCCTGCCATCACATCTGGATATATGGGGGGGATGTTTTCCTCTTCATCACGCCCCCTACATGTGGTGGGGGGGGGATCCTGGTGTACTAACCTCTCCGCTACTATGCATGGGAACATATATTTGTATTCTTGTACCCTTTGTGGAATTGATGCCTTTCCAATGAATGTACCACGATTCTTGCTTTACTGGATCGCAGATGCTGTCACTGTCATGAGTATGTATTGAACGCAACTAATAAAAAGGTGTAAAAAAAAAAAACAACCAACATGCGCTTCCCTTGTGACAGGGCACGTTCCTTAAGAATCGCCATCTGCACAGCCGTTAAAACTTTCTCCACAGTGGAAAAACGCAATTCAGCCGAAGTGTACAAGTGTGACTTGTAAGCAATAGGTACTGTATCTCCCTCATTAAAAGTCAGGTACGTGAAACCCACCGCCCCAGGGATAATTCTTATCACTAGGCTGGTTTGGTTATCACGAGTCTGTAAGTATTCAGAAGCGAGCAAATCAGCCTGCAAAGATTGTAGAATGGCTGAATGCTCAGGCAGCCAGCATGATTTGGAAAAAGATGGTTGTATCAAAGCATATAAAGGCTTGATACGCTGGGCATATTCCGGAATGTAAGTCCTCCCGAAATTCAAAAAGCCCAGATGAGATTGTAATTTTTTCAGTGTTGTCCTAGAACGCAACTGTGCGCATTTCTCCAGGAAGTGGGGTGCTAAACCCTTCCCTTCGTTGTTAAGCTTGTAACCTAGAAACAACACTGTGTACTCTGCAATGTGCGACTTTGCAAAGTTAAACTTGTAACCTATGTCAGCAAAGTTACAAATTATGCTATGAACTCGACACAGATGCTCCCAAAGAACGTCGTCTGTGAGGTAAATGTCATCCACATACGAACAAGCAACTGGGTCGAAGTTCTCCAGAAGAGAGACAATGCGTGCGGAAAATACACCAGGACTGTTCTTGTAGCCCATTGGGAGACGCCGTAACATTTTTTGCACACCGCCGCATGTAAAACTGGTCCATTGGGAACTTAGAGCGTCTAGTCTATGGGCATAAAAACCATTGGAAATGTCAAGCATGGTTTTAAACCGTTTACGCTCAAGACTATTCACTAACGCAGAGCCATGAGTATTCTGTACTGCGCAGTTACGGCAATGCGAGTTCAAATGCCTATAATCCAAAACCAAATGATATGAGCCGTCCGGCTTGTTCACAGTAAAAAGGGGGTTATTCATCGGTGACACACACGTTTCAATTACACCTTGATATTCCAATTGTTTTTGATAGCTGCGACTGAAGCTTTGGCTTCACGCCGTATGGGATATTGAGGTTGAGGCTGTGGCTGAGACCGTAAAGGAATCTCGTGGCTCGGTGACAATTTATCCCAGCCACACTGATTACGGTACACAGCCGGCGCAAGCGCCAGAGCCCACTCTTCTGCAAAATGCAGCGCTTCCACCCTCGGCACAGTGTGCGCGAAACTGGGTAGGATTACCTCCTCCCCTCGCGGAGCTGCAAGAACAAAAGGTGGGGGCCAATCAGCCTCCGAAAGCAAAATGTCATAAGTAGACGAGAGATTTTCCCAAAATACCCCTTTTACAGTTCGCTGCATGTCACCTTCAATTAACAGGACAATTTCAAAAAGACGTTCAGGGGGAGCAACACGCGTATCAGCAGTTTCAATCACAACATAAGAATCAGTCGCTGTCACCTTCAACAGTGGACGGAGGGCCTCTCTCACTATGGTAATCTCTGCTGCGCTGTCCAGCAAGGTCAGAGCCCACGTCAGATTCCGAAGCCGCGTTCTCACTATCTGGGGCATAACGATGCGCAGTCAGGGCGGCGACTTTCTTCGTGGCAAACTGTGGTCTCTTGGGCGTAGAGCCTTCCTGCTGCTCTCCACTGTCTCGCGGGCGGGGCTGACCACGTCCTTGCTGGCCACCCCGGCCCCTGCCGCCCCCTCCACCACCGGTTGACGGAGCCGATGAGTCCTGAAAGGAACGAGGAGAGCATTGGTCAGAAGCCTGAAACCTCTCAGGCGATTTAATCATCGCGCGGTCGCGCAAATCATAAACTCGATCCGACTGCGCAGGCAACGGAGATGCAGGAGCAGAAACCTGTGTTTGTTGTTGTTGTTGCTTACCCTGATTCTGCTTTTTAGGCCAATTTTGTTTCTTGGACTTTTATTGACCACTAGTTTCCGATGTCTGACCCTGGGGCTGCTTCTTCTCCTTATCAGGAAAAGCTTTAACCCCCATTGCATTGCGGCCAACCATTTTGTAAGCAGCTACAATTATCCTTGCCAACCGTCGGGGTCGTTCGGCCTCTGGAACCAACGCCAATGCGTTAGCAACCTGAAAGTTCACTGCATCCCCCTTGACATTCGCAAGGATCAGATCGCAAACCACATCAAAGGAGCCACACAGGCGCATACCCAATTCAACAGCCGACTCCGGGCCGTGTTCGTCTTGAACACGTTTAAGGACCCCACCCAGATTGGTCACAGACGGGGAGCCATAGCACCTCGAATAGACCACTGCAAAAGTTTTGCCCCAGGTCTCACAGTCAACAAGTTCAGGAGCCAAATCTTTCGGCAAACTTAGTGTAAGAATCCGGTGCTTATCACCCGGACTCGTGTTGGGAAACACAGCTTCTAGCTGGCCGAATTTCTCAGCAAGCCAGAACGGAAAATCATCCTTTTCCTGGGGCTTTTTACCCATCACGGAATTTACCATGACCGGATTGATTTTCAGACCAGCATGTTCTGCACGAAGCTGTGCACCTCTAGGGGCTGCGTCCTGAACATTACGGCTTGTGTAATGAACAAGCGCTCTAATCACTGCCACCGCGACTTCATGAAGCCGCCGCAGATCACCCACGTTACAAGTGGCGCGTAGAGGGTGAGGAGTGAATCCAGCCAAAGCGGGCCAAGGAGTGCCCGGAATGGATAAAGGACCCAACCTCGAAGCGGATAAAGAGTGTGGTAGGGCGCCACCAAACCAAACTCCATGCTGCCATGCATCAATAGGAACCTCCAGTGCTCTGTACAGAGCATACGCAACCGGTACAGCTGAAGCAGTGTATGAATGGAACACTCCAGAATTAGCGTCCACTGCCGGAAATGTCACCCACGAATAAAACAGTTCGTACGGGTAAGCATGTTCCGCACTCACTACCAGAACCACAGTCAAGCCTTCCACAGGAACATCATACATCCGCAAATGGTCACGCACCGCAATGCGACTATGCTGCGGGATGTCTACGGCTTGTGCCATGTCAGCACAGGAAAGTGAAAACACACAGATAACTTTGTAGCACAACTGGGTAGTAACTCAAAGAAACCGTTTACAGACAGATTCAAGCTTGAATAAGACCTACTTCAAAAATAGGTAGGTTTCTCCGACACTGCCGTTTTCCGGAAACGGGAATGAAGGCGTTAAGGTTTGAATGATATACTACTCGAGTGTCATGATATAAGGCCAACCAACATATGGGCGCCATGTAGCAGGGTTTCCGTTCTCCCACAGAACTGTGCACAGAGATCTAGAACCTGGGTGAGTGAGGGTGACCCACAACTCACCTTTGTTTCAGAAATCCCCTTACCAAGCTAGCTACAGTGTCTCATCGGTAGTAATAACTTACCAATGACTTAGACAATCCAGAACATGAACTTAGAGTACCTCAGGTATCGTGGAACACATGAACACTCTTTCGTTATATTATCATTCCAAACCGAAACTGGGAGGCAAAGAATACACGTGCAAGTTTGAAATGTTTATTTTTCAATGCAGCATTCTCAAACGCAGTATCTTGTATAATATCAACATACATATTATAAAAATCAGAGTCAGCAGCATAGTCACTAATCCATAGTAAGCAAAAGGTGATAGCATGTTACGATGCAAAAATCTATAGAATTCTGTATCACCTATATTTCGCGCACCCTAATTAGCATATTATAATATATCTAAGAAGGTCTCATCTGGGTTCTTAGCAGGGCGGACCCATACCTCTAATTCTCAGTAGGAGGAGATCACATCAACAGCTACCAGCTCTCTGCATGCTCAGCATCAAGTGTGTTGATTCATTCCCTGTAACTGTATCTTAAACTCGCGTAGAGCCCAATGTTGGCAGCAACATTATTTGCGTTATGTCTAACGTGGTGCGAGGATCAGGCCTTCAGCAACCTTGTGTTAGGTTATTCTTAGAGTGTGCAGTTCTCGGTGTACAGACAGTTGTACCAAGTGTACCAAGCACGACTGATAATGTCTCAATAACATATTATTCTCAAATAAATCACATCTTTCGTCTAGGTTGAAAGCTACAATAACACTTAGGTGTCGTGTGCAAACTCAAGCTGGAAGAAAATATTGCGTTTAAACATTTAATAAGCTTATGCTAACTTAACACAATATTTAGAAACGTAGTTACCATATGACACTAGCACCTCCTATTTCTATACCCTCCCCAAAACCCACAAGGGTACATGGCCTCTCCAGGCAGACCCATATTGTCAGGGAAAGGTTCCCTCCTCGAGCCCCTGTCTCAATTCTGCAACCACTTCCTTCAGCCCCTGGTTACCAAGACTCCCTTGTTTGTTAAAGACACTACTGATGTTCTTAACTTACTGGGTGCCTTTGATAACAACACCCAGATTATTTTACTTGTCTCACTTGATGTGGAGGCACTTTACATAAATATACCCCAGAATGCCACACTAGGGGTTATAGAGAACACACTACTACTAGAAGAGGGGTCATTCCCCACACCAGTGACTTTCGTCATAGTGTGCCACTTTTGCACTCAAAGAGCTTTTCTTTCTTCAGATCCAGGATCAGCTATACCACCAGATGCAGGGGACTCCTATGGGCAGCACTGTCGCCCTTGGTCTTTCCTGCCTTTACATGGCATACTTTGAACAATGACACATCTGTGGGGATACACATCCTTTCACCAATACCATTTTGATCTGGCGCTGCTACACTGACAACATACTGATTCTGTGGCTTGGCACAGTAGATACCGGCGAGAAGTTCTACAAATGTGTCAAAGCCTTAAGCCCATATCTGAGGTTCATCAAACATATCGCAGCGATGCATTTACTGTTTCTTAACCTGTTGGTAACTCTCAAGGACAGCAAACTATGTACATCCACAAGCAAAAACCCACTGACTGCAACAGCCTCTTAAGATATGACAGCCACCACCCCAAGCATCTCAGAGACAATCTGCCTTTTGGCCAATTCTTGTGTCTAAGCCACAATTTCAGATCAGTTAGCGACTTTACAGACCAAGGGGAGGGTGTTCCATGTAAGGGAAGCAAGTGCAGAAAAATCTCGCTCCTCCTAGCCTTTTTCTTTTACTTCTTGGCACCCTAAGTAAATTGTGATGAGCCATTCTTACATAGCGAGTAGGAATGAGGCACTGAAGTCTGGTCAAAATAAAACCAGGGCTTTTACCATGAAGTGCCTTAAAAAGTGTACGAGCATTTTTAAATAGGGTTTTCTGGGCCCCAGGGAGTCCGTGGAGCTTTTCCATCAGAGGCTTAGTGTGACAGTGTTGTGGCTGACAAAAGACCAGTTGGGCCATGTGATTTTGCACAAATTGCAACTTGTAAATTAATCGAGCAGGGAGTCCAGGATTGAGAGCACTTGCATAGTCAATATGTGATATCACAGTTGCAATGATCATTTGAATGGCAATTTTCTCTGCAAACTGTCTGCAGATGTTCCTTATTCTTTTCAGTTGAAAATGGCAGGAAGATGACATAGCTACAATCTGTGGTTTGAGAGATAAGTCTTCATCGATAAGAATCCCAAGGCTTTTCACTGCTCTCTTAGGCGTAGGGGAAGAGCCTAATTCTGAAGGCCAAAGAGAGGGGTTCCATTGGAGCAATTTATTTTTACTTTTTATCGGAGTTTACCTTTAACTGATGAAAATTCATTCAGTCCTGAATATAAAGCATGGTGTTTCGAAAGAGTGTCATAGATCGCAAAAATGTACTGCATATCATCAGCATAATGAAATATTTTCACATCTTGCGTCTGAAGAGAGTGTATTTAAGGTGGATATAGAGGTTAAACAAGTGGTGGAAAAAGCACAATCCCTGAAGTACACCACAATCTAAGTGAACCTTGGCAGAGTGATATGGGGGAAGGGAGTCTGACTGAGTCTGACCTTTAAGAAAGGAGGTAAACCACTCAAGGGTGATGCCACACAATCCTGCATTACTGACACAATCGCTCAATAAAGAATGGTCGACTGTACCAAATGCCGCTGAAAGGTCCAACAGGACCAGTGCCTGGGTGGACCCACTGCCTGCTGTTTGCCTCATGTCATCCATAATCGCGATAACGACTGTCTCAGTGGAATGTTCAGAAAGAAAACTGGCCAGGTAGGAATTCAGGTAGCCTGACTCTTCCAAGAATGAGCAAATGTATTGAGCTACATGAGATTCTAGTAATTTAGCTATGTAGGGCGGCAAAGAAATAGGGATAGGTCTATAGTTCTTAAGTATGGTGGGATCGCCTCCGGCTTTTTAAAAGGAGTTAGCACGACTGCCTCCTTAAAGGAGTTGGGGACCTTGCCCTGGTAAGAGATAAATTGAGGAGATACATTGCTATTTTTGAAAACAAGAAAAAATTGTCTTTTGGATGTTAGGTGGACAAATATTGTTTAGTGAACCCTGTTTTGACTGTCACAATCAGCTTGATAAGAAGCTCTTTGCTGATGTCCGAAAAAGCAGAAAGAGTCGTTGAATTTCTATCCTCTTGTGACATATTGAAGGTTCGGGTGCACTGGGGGATATTGTATTTTTATAACTATTATTTTACCCACAAAAAGAGGTTAAAATCATCACCAAAATTTGGGGTAGGGACCGGAGGCACAGAGAGTCTGTCAGAATTAGACAGTTCTTGGACCATCTCAAAGATAATAAACAAAACAGGTATGTGGAGGGTCGAGGGGAATCTTTAACGACCTGTCTGCTCATACCCCTAATACTGATACACAATACACAAAAGAAGCAGACCAGGTCTGGGAACATTGTGTGGCTCTACCAGTCACCGCAGACAAACGTGGTGTGTGTGTAGGTAAAAGGTACGCTGTCTGTGTGGATTCTTTGAGAACACATCATAACAACAATGGTTGAACACAAGTTGAAGCAATTCCCATCAGACCACCCTTGTTGGCGGTTTTTTCGTCATGTGGGGATTGCTAAACATTCCATACGGCCATATAGTGCCGGTATCGGAATGTATAAGAAAAATGTAGTCATGATCAACAACTCAGTGTGGTGTTGGTGAACAGGTGCAGTGCTACAGTGATCGTGATGGTTAAAAATGACTACACAGGCTCCTAAGACGAGTTTAAACAGGAGTCAATGTGCCAAAAGTTAAAAATGCGCCAAGTAGTTAAGCTGTCTACTGGCGCCGTGCAGAGCGGTCGACATGTTTCAGCCAAAGGGGCCATTTACCCCGGCTTTCTTCAGGACCTTATAACATAGATTTACTACTGCACCATAAGTGAAGGATATGCAAACATGTACTACAAAAACAACATATAAGGTATTGTCTACCAGGAACTACATTACTTAAGTGTCCACTGGAAGGAGATCAACGTGTTTTCTTCCTAAAAGAATGAAAACATTTCATCAGACATCACCCAGACCCTCCACAAACAAACACATATGTACACAGAGACCGAAAAACCACAACTGCAGGAATAATTTACATTCTGCATTTTAGACATTTCTAAACAAGCATATTAGCTTCATCACCCTGAGGCATTTCCTTAGGATGATACTCACCCAGCTTTGTGTGGGTGAAGACCTCACCTCACCCGGCGACCGCTCGGGAGTATGAGGCCCCGCTCTGTAGTGTAGAAAAAGGGGTTACAGTGAGCGCACAACTTCACGGCACCCAGTCCAATAACTCTACACTTATATCCCAACTAACGTGTGAAAGCAAACTATCTGCCTAGCATAAGAACTGTTCAAAGGGTCTCACAAAGCCTATAGAAACCACGTAACCTACACTGTTTTGAATATCACAGGATATACTCTAGGTACTAGTGTGTATATCCAGATAACTTGTCCTTCAATACCACTGAAGGTCCATATACTGATATGAAACCACTGTACATTGGAATACGTGAGGGATGTTACAAGACCTTATATATTGACATAAAAACCAGTACTCTTTGAGGGTGCTCAAAAGGCACCAATGAGAGGCCAAAGTATGGACCCCATAAGCCACTGTACATTGACATGACTGAGAGGCCAACTTACGACCTCTGTGGTAACATTGTTCCCCTATCAATGAGGGGTAGAAAAGATTAAGCAATCCCATTAGAGACTTATAAGAAATACCCAGGCTTACTAACTATTATACTTCCTATTGCCTTGTAGCAAAGAGGACTAACTCTAACTTAAAAGCCCGTCCTGTTTTTTTAGAGTAAATGGTGGGGACCTACACGCTTTGTAGGAACCAACACAGCAAAACTGTTATATGGACCGGTAAAGAAGAGAAGTTAACAAACGGGACGGCGGCTCACCTCTCCGTCGGTACCTCCCGTCTGGCAGCGAGCGGAAGTGGAGGTGTAGGCGATGCCGCCCGGTCCCCTTAAGTAACATTCGGTAATTAACAACCGAGAGCAAGTGCGAGGAATGAGCACTACTTGTCAGCGCATGCGCAATGGCCAGAAAGCGTTGTTACTATGCGCATGCGCTGTGAGAGTTTTACGCCCACCTCTAGCGTCAGAGCTTGAAGTTCGTCTGATTCTAGAACTGCATGTTATGCGAGATGACGTACCAAATCCCATCACACCAGGACAAAGTCGGCTCCAGATGGGTCCGCCTTTATCATTATGTATTAGATTTTATATTTTACTCGGTCAGAAAAAACGTGTCAAGAACTCTTAACTAAGCCAATGATGGATCTACATTAGTCTCTAGATATGTGATCGTGCAATTATTGTGTCTATCCAAAATGACTCTTCACCCTTAAATAAGGGGGGGGGGGAGTGCTAAATGCAGCCCCTACAATAATTATCTCGGGTGCACCTAGTGGGTGTTATTACAATGGAATGTCAAAAAATATGTAGACAGAAAAGTAGTTTACACAAAAGAGTTGGGAGAGCTGTGGATGCGAACAAAAGTGTATATTCGCATATTAACTACATTGACCCGCAACTAAACAGTTGCTCTTAACAATAAACAAAACAGGTATGTGGAGGGTCGAGGGGAATCTTTAACGACCTGTCTGCTCATACCCCTAATACTGATACACAATACACAAAAGAAGCAGACCAGGTCTGGGAACATTGTGTGGCTCTACCAGTCACCGCAGACAAACGTGGTGTGTGTGTAGGTAAAAGGTACGCTGTCTGTGTGGATTCTTTGAGAACACATCATAACAACAATGGTTGAACACAAGTTGAAGCAATTCCACACAAAGCTGGGTGAGTATCATCCTAAGGAAATGCCTCAGGGTGATGAAGCTAATATGCTTGTTTAGAAATGTCTAAAATGCAGAATGTAAATTATTCCTGCAGTTGTGGTTTTTCGGTCTCTGTGTACATATGTGTTTGTTTGTGGAGGGTCTGGGTGATGTCTGATGAAATGTTTTCATTCTTTTAGGAAGAAAACACGTTGATCTCCTTCCAGTGGACACTTAAGTAATGTAGTTCCTGGTAGACAATACCTTATATGTTGTTTTTGTAGTACATGTTTGCATATCCTTCACTTATGGTGCAGTAGTAAATCTATGTTATAAGGTCCTGAAGAAAGCCGGGGTAAATGGCCCCTTTGGCTGAAACATGTCGACCGCTCTGCACGGCGCCAGTAGACAGCTTAACTACTTGGCGCATTTTTAACTTTTGGCACATTGACTCCTGTTTAAACTCGTCTTAGGAGCCTGTGTAGTCATTTTTAACCATCACGATCACTGTAGCACTGCACCTGTTCACCAACACCACACTGAGTTGTTGATCATGACTACATTTTTCTTATACATTCCGATACCGGCACTATATGGCCGTATGGAATGTTTAGCAATCCCCACATGACGAAAAAACCGCCAACAAGGGTGGTCTGATGGGAATTGCTTCAACTTGTGTTCAACCATTGTTGTTATGATGTGTTCTCAAAGAATCCACACAGACAGCGTACCTTTTACCTACACACACACCACGTTTGTCTGCGGTGACTGGTAGAGCCACACAATGTTCCCAGACCTGGTCTGCTTCTTTTGTGTATTTTCCATCTCAAAGATAACCTTGGACTTATTTTCTGAGGTCAAGATTTTGTTAGAAAATAATGTAGATTTTGCCTATGAGATAAATGTTTCGTACGTTTTTAAGCATTGGGAAAATGCTTCTCTATTTTCAGGCAGACAGGGGCTATGCCATTTAGACTTTGCCAGCTGAAGTTCAAGCTTAGAGGCTTTCAAATCTGCTGAAAACCACTTAGAAGCTTAATGGGGGCAGGCAAGCTTTGTTTTTCAAAGGGGAGCATGAGTGTTCCTAGCACCTGTAAGCCAGTCAGAAATGGATTCATCATATCTCTCCAGGTTAGCACAGGGAGCAGGAAAAGAAAGGTGCAAAGTGGAACAGAATGAATTTAGGTTAATGCGTTTCCAGTTTCTAGTGATAGAAGCCGAACGCAAGAGAAGTTTTGGCAGAGTTATCTCTTTGATGGTGAAGTGAGTAAGGTGCTGGTCAGATTGACCAGTTGCATGCATTTACATTTCTTGCAGACAGCAGGCACCCTGGTAAGAAGGCTTGTTCAGTTGTCTTCCCCTCCCTCAGTTTCACAGCCCAGAAGACCCCCTACCTTACATTGCAGCTGAAGCATTTCAGCTCTCGGAACTAACCGTTCCATGACGTTTTCTTTTTACTGTTTTCCTTACATTAAAAAAGTACTGTCACACCATGCCCCTCAGATCCCACACACTTCGACCACTGGTTGAAACCATAGTATCAGGCCCTATGGACTTCAGGTTTAAAGTCATTGAATCTAGGCAAAGGAGTGTCTGGAAAACAATACATGATTTACATGGCCTTCAATAGCTCACAACGGTTTTCACTGATCAGAAGAAGTTCTCATTACAGAAAAGGTTGGTATCCCTGTTTTACACATTGCCTCTAAGTTAAACCTGTTTGCTTCTTTGCCCAGCTACCAGAGGGTTAAGACCAGGCCTATTTAGTGACATTTGTGGATCACCCTGATCGTTTCAGTTCAGTTTCAGTTTCCTGATAGGGATTGTGGCTGTTGCTAGACTAGGATTAGTTCCACATTCAATCAACAAATCATTTTCTCACATATGGCAAGTGATTATTTGTATCTGTGAGAAATATATATTACAGATGACTGATGTTATAAAACAGTCTTATGAAAATACCACTGTTAATGTATAACAAGACTAGAGATCATGTACTCAGAAACAAAAGGTGGATATCTTAGTTAGAAAATAGAGTGATATTATACCAAAGGTTGAGTTGACATTTATTACAAAGCTATTGTCTGTTACAATTCCAAGAAAGGCAATGTTCCCCTAAATCATGGAGGCTATAAGTAATAGGGATAACCTGAAGGTATATAATTTATAAAGCAAGTGATAAATCACTCACTATAGCAATATCTTACTGAAGATTTGAATGTTATCTTTAGTTACCCATTGCAACCAATAGATGACAGTGCCTAGCTGAATAATGAGCCAGAGAGGCAATTTTCAGTGACCCTATTTCCTTTCTCTAGGTCTACTATTAATCCTTGTGCATGGTTGGCTGAGGATATGGAGAAGTGTAGAAGGATTCTTTGGTCCCATTGGATTCTGAATTCTAGTTTTGTGCATTCTGACAGAAAGCATCACAGGATCTTTGCAGGGTTGGCAGAGCTTGGCACTGGTAGTGGTAGCTATGGCACATGCCTGATCCCTTGTTTATGGTGCATCACCATCACTTTGCATCACTTTCATCACCATAACATCTATGGACATCACCACAGCCAGATCTGCCCCATTAGTGTGGAGTGTATCCAAACAAAAGGAATTGAGAAAAAGGATTGGATACGTAACAACACTTTTGTGACTTGCTAGTACAAGGATAGGGAAATTGAGTCTAGTTTGTTATATGGGGTTATGTGGCGCTTAGGATACATTGTCGACATTGCTAAGTTAGCATGAGTTTGCTTGCCCTATGCTGCTGCTTTTGCACAAGCCTCTGCTAGAGTTAGTTTTCGCAACACTTTGCCTCTGCCCTGTACATGATAACAGATTGTTTTTCACGTTCTCAGCTTTCCCTTCAATTCTGTCTGAATATTATGTGCAAGGTCGATCAACAATGTCTCTTGTTATTCTGTTCTGGTCAGTCCCTATTACCTAGACAAATCTTGTTACTAACAGCTGCAATATAGAAGAATCCTGCTTTGATATAGCGTTGTTGTATGTTTTTGAAACACATTTGAAGAAAGCCATTCCATGGAGCTGACCCCTGCTGTTCATATTTTTCAGGTAGGGGGTCTGCAATCAACGCCTAGAGATCTTCTGTTATATAAACTAACTTCTTACTGCCAAGAGGAAGGTGATTATGTTCAGTTATTTTGCCTTTTTCACAGTCTTTATAAAATGCCGACTCCTTTTGTGTTCTATGATATTGTAACAATGCTAATGATATTAGCTTTATGCATTTTGCTGCTGGTCGCGGTTTGCATACTGTTTTATGAATCACTATAGACAAAATAAACATTTTGAACTTATTTGGTGACTCTGAATATTCTTATTGTGGACAAGTACGAGAGAGCGAAAGATTGTCTTGTTCCTGCGACTCTGAGGTGAGTCGGGAATGCTCGTGTTCTGGGTTGTCTAAACATTCGTAGCTTCTTGATATTTGTAGGAGACCGAATGGGACACTATGGCTAGTTGGTTTGGATTTTGGGTTATAATGGGGTAGGAGGTACACCCCTATTTACTGAGATCCTGTTTTCTTGTGCATAGTTCTGTGTATGAGGAGAATCCCTGCAACAAGTTGAAGTATGCCTTGTCTTCCCAATGAGAGACCTGTTGTTAGAGAGTAGATTCTGGCTAGATCCTATTTGGTCTCACTGCTGAGAGACCTTGTGTGATACAAATTAGGTCTGATAAGAGTATTCTTAGTTGCTCTAGTTAGAGAACAGGTGTTATGCTATGGAGAGCTGAGGGGCACTTTTACTGGTTGGTAGTGAGGGACTGTGAGGAGGAGGTCTTGTGGGGGAGCACGAAAAAAGATTGTCGCACCAGGTGCTACCAGTGCTAATGCAGGCCCTGTAAAGATGTCTGGCCTGCAGAGCGATTATGGAAAAGGAACTCACAGCAAGTAAAACCACATTAATCTTCAAGCATGAATGGTGATCCCTTCAGAAATCCAGCCGCTCTCCACGATAGCTCACCTATCAACACCAGCGCTCATTCTTATGCCTTAGAATGGAGGCAAAGTTGGAGAACACCCAGTGATCGACACCACCCGGTGATCAGAAAGGTGAGAAGGAAGGGTATTCATATGGGCCTTTGCGCTAAACGTCATCATTTCTGCACACATCTAGCCATTGTGCACATTCCCAGGCACAGCGCCTTGCATTATGGCTGCTCTCCATTCATGCTGCCCTGCACAGATACAATTATTAAGAACATCACACAAACAACCATTCAAGCATTCTTTCCATTGAAAAAGATAAGGCAATAAGATGGAGAATAACAGACAAAAGGGAACGAAGTTAAAAAAAATATACAGTTTCACTGTTGTATTAGTTTGAAAAGCACATAAAATTAAACTGTTAGGGACATGGTTGAAAAGTATCTAATAGCAACCTGAAGGTAAAGAGACATAGAATTGCATCAAAAACACGATGTTTGCTTACAGGTATAAAATAAAATATAGGCACAGATATTTGTCAAATATTTCAAAGCTCTAGGTCTAAAGGGATTACAATAAAGAGAAATACATTCACTTTAAAACTACCACAATGAATGAAAAATAAAATATGATGAGTAACACTGTGGCAAATGTAAAATAGTTTCTTCAAGCAGGAACATATTTTCTATGGAAGACTAGCGTGTTTTTAACATTAGCAGGCCATTTGCAGATGAAAATTAATGCAAATAACTGAAGTAGAAGGTGAAAAGGTACACTTGAAAGATATTCATTTCATATTTGTAGACCAGTGCAGAAGAACAAACAGTACAGTTGTTAAGAAACGGTGTCAAGAACATCTGCTGAGGCTAGACACTTCTGAACAACAATTCACAGAGCTCTTTCCTGCATGCTCTTGGGCATAAGATGAGAAGTATTTTAACCAGGAGCACAACGGGAAGCAGTCTGCCTCAGCACCAAAAACAACCCTTTTTTTCTTTACATTTTTCAATAAGACAAACATCAAACAGGCACCAACACATCATACTCAATCTCAAAGCACATTAGAGAATGTGTTTTTCTATAGCTTTCATTTTTTCTTGCAATGAAGTTGTGTATTTTTATTTCATAAAATGCTAAGAAGTACAAGATCAAGTCTCCCTACTTTATCAGACACTAGAAGATTAAAATATACGAAATGCAATATCACCAAAGGCAGCCCTGTGCATTACTTCAACACAGAACCACTTCCATTACATCTTCAGGGCATAACATTAATCAAAAAAGTAATATATGGAAATAGACCTGAGAATACAGATAGGGAAACTTGGTGTCTTTAAAATTAGGCATAGAGTAAAACTGCTTTGTTTCATATAAAACGTGTAGTTGGCAAAACAGAAGACGCCAAGGTGCAGCAGAGCTCATTTGGCATGCAATGCAATCTTTTCGATAGATTTTGTACAGTATATAAAAATATGAGTCACTATGCTTAGACTTGCCTTGTTGTTACACTGTAAATAACACAACTCAATAGTCTATCTACCCGAGAAGGAAAGAGAAACTGAGGCTCAGGCCAGCCATTCACAGGCTCAAAAGCAGGCCATGGCAGGCCTTGAAACAATGACCTACAGGTCAAAAGACCTGTGGCCTGCAGTGAAGAGATCATAAAGAAGGCCCTTGTCCATTCCCCAGACTTCTTACTTCCTCCACTTAGGTAAAAGAAAGAGGGCGATGCATTATGCAGGGATGCAAACAGTTCTTGGACAGGGGTTCAAAACCTGCTACTCTTTTCCTAACATATTTCCAGATATGGCGGGGTGCTTGCTAAGGATTAAAATGTACTTCTTAATATGTCAACCTGTGCATTTTCTACACATCTAATGAATGCCACTGAAAGGGAGAGACGTTTTTCTCTATACACTAAAAGTAAATGCGAATCATTCCCAAGTGATGCAATCCATTTTCTCTTGTCCATTAATGTATTCTCCTTCCACCATGTGGATCGACTGGATGAGAAATTACTTCTACCTGATCATCTTCGAGGAGAGATCTAATGAATGTAACACATGTTTCAATTCCCTCAAATTGAAGGGCATTTTCTTCATCCAGGATGTCCAGTCACCTTCAATATATACGTTCTCAATTTTATACCACATCTGATCTCATTGGCATCAGTGAAGATGATCAGCTATGGAGGGAGATTCAGAGGAAATCCACTTCATCACACAGAGCATGTTTATGAGCATGTGAAGCAGGAACAATCACACTGCTTGAAGGGTGGGGGCAAGTAACTGATAATGATGTCATATTCATTCAGTCATCCAAAGCTGCTCTGCTACTTCATTCAGTGTTATCGCAACACATTTGACACATTCGTCCATTGTTTCACTCATTATGTTTTGATAAGTGTTTTGCTTTATCCATATTATTATAGCTATAAAAAATCACTTTATTAAATGTACTTTCCTTTTAAGTTTAATGTATATTAACAGATATCTTTTATAATGAATTCTCTATTGATTCTTTTGCATGCATGGTACCAGAATAGTGTCGGCTAAATGTAGCCTGACAAAAATAGTGCCCTAAATTTTGTTTGCAGAAATATCGCCCTACCTGAGGTCAAGAAATCTACTCCCAGTTGAGCCATGTTTTTGTAACTATATATAGAGTTCAATATTTATTTGGCAACATGATATATTTATGTACCAATATTCTGACAAACACACATTTTGCAATTAGACATCTCAGGCTGGGGTTTCTCTAAGAAATCAGGCATTTGACTTTTACAGTGCCTGATCAGGCATCTGGGCTTCTGACTGGATTTAGTTTGCTCTAATAAGCACTTGTTAGGGGAAAGCTCAAACAAGTACCTACGGTCGGGGAGCAGAGGAAGTAAACTGCCATGGCTGCGATAATGAACACAGAAGAGCAGCTTGACAGTGACACTGTGACACGATGATAATTTTGCCATGGACGTCAAGTCACCAAAATGCCACAGGCAGAAAGGACTTCACATGCCCCTTGATGTTCGATTTCACTCACACATACATATGCTTATACATATACACGCATTCACGCGTAGACACACACTCAGATCATACATACACTCTGCCTACACATGCACACATATACACACTCTCTCTTACAGAAACACCCTCAAAACCTCAAGCACACACACAACATACATAGGTTTACAAGTATTTTTTACTTACCCCATCTGCCAGTGAAAGTCATAGACCATCTATTCGCACTCCATTGTTTTATTACACTAATAGTGAATAATGTAGTATTATTCACTATTAGTATAATAATAAAAAATGCAACAATGAGGTGACTGAAGCCCCCATCCATAAGAACCAGATGCTTCTGTTCCTGCCACTGATTTTGCCACTGCTGATGCTAGGGTTAGCAAAGGCAGACCATGGGTCACAAGGGGCATCCAAGGGGTTGCAGCAGTGACCCCTGACGACCTCTAAATGACATCAATGAATATTGCTCTGTGTAGCATTTGAAAACTTAGATAAAGGTATACGTAGTGGTGAGGCTAAAGTTTGATCCTTACCTTCCCTACTAAGTTCAAGGCAGATGGTCTTTTATTGCCTGATAAAAAAGTGTGGAGGGGAGTAAAACCAATTAAGATTGTACTTTCAATTAGACATGCTTCAAAAGGACCACAGACTCAAAATTACAGTTTTGTGGATTTATTATAAGGCCAGAAATAATTGTATATAAACATACCTCAATATCAGAGTATATAAGTAGATAAAAATCAATACAGAGCCGAGTCTTCGCATGTAATTCATTCAGTATAAGAGGCATAATATGATAAACTCCAAAATCAAAATACAACAAAGGACAGAAGCTGAGTCCAATTCACTTTTCATTTGAGAGAAAACCAAACGTATTGTTCCCTACTCTGCTCTAAATGGGAGTCCTACCTATTTTCCAATATCCTATCCCAAAGATGTCAGCACGTGTTGACTTCCTAAGAAGTATTCACGTCAAATGGGTCTGATAGCTTAATGCTATGCAGCTTGTTCTAAGATGCTCCTTCTCCTCCGATATAAGTAGAAACTCTCTTAAACTGTCCCTGCGCATCATACAAAAAGACAATGTTCAACCCACAGTACAACATATTCCTTGGCACCATCCTTCAGTAAGTTTCCACAGAAGCCTTTAATTATTTTGACTCTTCTTCTAGTGGCCTTGGTCTCCAGGTAGGCCAGACAAGAAAGGTGTCCTCCCTTTTCACCTTTCAGCCTTCTTCAAAGACGTTCTCAGTATCACCTTAAATCTAAGAATAACGAGGTTGAATTCCGGCACCTGCAGTACGATGGGAACATACTGTCTTCGAACACAAAAAGGATTCATTTAATTATAATTCTTGATCAACCAAGGAGAAACAAAACGCAAAACAACCTACAGTTTGGGCCTACAATTCAGTCAACTTAAACTAAATACAAATTACATTACACAAGTATAATTTCATCCTGCACATTACATATGCAGGAACTATAAATTTCTTTAATACATACAAAGGCCTACTTAAATGTGCACACTACATTTCTATGCCAATATAACCCAAATAAATGCATCTTAATAATCATGAAACACTACAAACGATAAAATACATGTGAGTGTGTTTATACCATGAGTATAGTGCACCTGAAACGATCAGTAGGAAGACCAGGTTGATAACAGGAGTGGAACCAGTTAGTTGACTATTACGATAAATAGTGAATTTCCTAGGTCGTGAAGAATAGCTAATAGGGGTATGGCTAGAAACATGTCAACCATTAGGAATTAGGAACATTACCCCCTTTTTTCCTAAAGTATCCTCTGCCTAAATAGTCAAATACCCTAGGTCGTGAAGAATAGCTAACAGTGGTGTGGCTAGAAACATGTCAACCATTAGGAATTAGGAACATTACCCCCTTTTTTCCTAAAGTCTCCCCTGCCTTTTAACCATATTGCCTAGGGGTCAGAATAAAAAACCAAAACTTCTAGCCAGGTATTTTAAAAAAAGACTTTAATCCCCCGCCCCCATTCTTCCCTAGATCATCTTTTCTGTCATGTGTATAGTCATTAAAAGCGCTCCTGTGAATGTGTAGGTCGCAGCTCGCCCCGGTCCGAAGCAGAACGGGATGGATCCAATGATGAAGCATGCCACCAAGAGGTAACCCCAGTGGGGGAAGATTTTCCAGAAAATGTTGTGTTTCTCCTAGGCAAGGGTTAGACTTTTTAGAACTGCTGGGTGTCTATTTTTGCATTGTAAATTGCCGTGGGAGGATGGAGCCAGCTTTTTCCTCTCACTATATGTTTTGATACAAGAGCAGGTTCATAGCCATCTAAATTTGGTGTGTGGGAAATTCGCACAATTTGCTTCTGTGCAATTATGCTACATTTCGGAAAAATTACACAAAATGACACGCATTTATGTAAAATGCAAAACCCAGCATTCAGTGCTATATTTTAGCATGAAATGCATCCTAACGTCCAATCGGCTGTTCAAATTGGTTGCATGTGCACATGCAAAATTTTTGCTACAAATTGCTCATCATTAAGCGGCCTGGTGTAATTGTGAATTTTCTGGAATGTCAAATAACAAGTGTAACATGGAATTACAAACATTATGTGAGATTACATTAGTGTACAGAAATTCCTCCTGGGTCTAATGTAAATGCATGGAAGATTGCTTTCATAACAGGTAGAACACAAAGGAATAGGATTATATATAGCCCTTTGAGGGGTTTTATACTAAGGGATACGAGGGTACTTGTGTGGCAGTATGTTAAAAACAATTGACTCAAAGCTTTGTGTTGCTTGTTGCCTTACATTTTTGCCTTGCATTGGTTCAACTTGTAACAGACCTAATAATAGCCACATTTTCAATTAGATAGTGTTCTATTACAATTACGTCCAATTTATTACAAGTGCCATTGGATTTAAATTACTAGTATTGGGATGAAAAGTATATCAGCCATATCTGAGACGGAGTAACCTGTCTGCCAAATTTCAAATCAGGGCCTAAATGCGCTAGTAATAGATTTTCTTATCCCAAAGAGTTTAAACCATAATAGTGTTGCACAAATATCAGCACATGGTGACAGTCAGATGTAGATAAAGGTCATCTCCATTTTTCCAAGAATTCTATCTATATGTAGTTACGCTATGCACATATGAAGGTGGACTAGATTTTGACCAAGGTGTGGTGGCGTCCTCCTTACAAATTACCAGATTGGCAACACCCAAATGTGCTATTAGAAGCACAGGGTTCCCGTTCTCACTTATAGGTTGAATTGGGTTTTGACACAAAATTGAAGTCCTGCATATTCGGGAGCACTAATGCAACCATTTTGCTATTACCATACCAGCCAATATGTGTTCAGCAGTAACTCAGTATCTCGTAAATAAGAGGATGACAAACACTGATGGGAATATACTTTTGTGGTCAGGGAAAGCCTAGAATAGCTGAGTGAAGTATATGTCAATGCAGCAAATGCCAGGGGGTTTGGATCTGAAATATACTCTGCAGGGGAATGAGCAATGTGAATGAATGTGAATTAACAGTTTCTGAGTCGTTTTTGGAGTCAAATAAGTGAAGCAGAGATGCCTTAATATTTTCTCACACAACCACATTACTGCAACATCCTAGTAGACACCAGAGAGAGAAGGTACCCAATAATTATTTTTATGGAGGACCAGCTGGAGCACAATCTGCTGTAGGCAAAACATTAAATCCAAGAACATTTGTGTTTTAACTATATTTATATTCTCTAACAAGCCTAGCAAGAGAGGGGCAGTCTCCAGAAGTCAAGGTAAAGACAATAGACATGCAATAAACATAATGTGGAGGTTCGGAGATTAAAAAACGGGGCAAACACATTCTCCCCCCCCCCCGCATAAAAACAAGATATAATAAGCAAAATCAATATCTGGGGAGACTATCTACAAAGAAAATTAATAAATGGAGAGACATCAAGTCTTTATCCCACTAAATTGAGGTTGGTTGTGCACCTTGCGGATTGAGGATTTTCCTGCCGCAACTATGACACATCACAAGCAAAGTTGCAAGAATGTGGAAAAATAATATGCTTAATTCTATGAAGTGCAGGGGCAAACTACAAATCACACCAGCAAGGGCATCAGAAGTACCAATTGGTTAAGAAATATGTGTGTTTTTTAGACAAAAAGAAGCTTATACACATTTCACAGAACTCAACCAGGGGCAATGAAAAAGACAGAAGTGGAAGAAACAATTATGAAGCTGGAAAAGGAAGACAAGATGAGGGAAGAAAAAGAGAACAAACACAAATGTGGAAACCTGCTATGGGAAACAAGAGGTTCTGAACATAGAAAAGAACTAGAAATTGCACTAATAAACGTAACATATAGGAGATTGATAAAAGAACAAGAAGCCAAATTAAAAAAGAGACAGACATTTTGAATGAAAACCCCCTGTGATATAGTACACCTGGAGATTGACACATATTGTTAGAAACTTGGGGGCATATTATCAAGGACCGGTGTTAAAATTATCGCCGTTTTATCGGTGTTAACATCAGAACATGGGCTTCTATGGGAATTAACAAGGGCGTATTATCAAGCCCATTATCGCCGTTTTATCAGCAGTTTCCTGCCGATAAAAGGGCGATCATTTTATCACCGGTCCTTGATGATATGCCCCCTGGTCTCTAGTTGGCAGATATATGTACCCTGTCCATGTAGGTACCACAATCCTAGTCAGGGTATGTCACAACACAATCCTAAATTGTCATGTGCTCACAATCTGGTAGCTTGGCACAAAACAGGCAGGCTTAACTTAGAAGGCAATGTGCAAAGTATTTGTGCAATAACTCATACAACAACACAGTAAATGCACCACAAAAGACTACAAAACAGTTTAAAAGAATAGTGAATATTTATCTGAGTAAAACAAGAACAAAACTATCAAAATCCATTAAGCGTGTCCTGTCGGCACGAACAACAATGACCCGTTGCCCCGCAGGACTCGGCACCAGGATAGAAGATAGGGGAAACCCAAAACCCGTTGGGAGAGCACGAACCACAGAGGCGTCTCTTAGGAGGAGCAGATCTGCGCCGCTCCTGAAGCCCAGGCTGCCTGATCCCGTAATGGCCGCCGCCCGAAGGATGCTCCACTTGAAGCACTCCGACTGACTGGATTTCGTCCCCCCAAGAACCTGCAGCATCCTCGGTGGGTCGTCTGTGACCTACTTCCTTGAGATGGGGGCCCCGACTCAGAATGGGGGCCCTGGGGTGCAACACGCATGGAGCCCCGGCTGCCTGACCCTGCCTTGACCGCAAACCGCAGATGCCCGACCTAAGCTGACAAGAAAATCCACCCCCAATGAACTACAGTGAACCGTCCATGAACCTTCAACCACGGACTTCACTCTCTGTCCCGCCTGAGGCTCAAGAGGAAGGTCCTCGTCATCTCGTGCAGGAATCTTCAGAACCTCTGGGGGCAATGCCGAACAGACCCCCCGGGTAACACCTTACACACCGCACCAACCCCCCCAACAGGGCAACGCACCAGACACCGAAATAACCCCTCCCGCACCCCCTCAGACACCGAACCTATCCCCCCAACCCCCTGGGCAATGCCTCAAACACCGAACCGGCCCGAGGAGGAGGAGAGCCTGGAAGTGTTTGCTCCAGACCCTGCTCAGCTGCACCACTTGGAGAACCCCACTGTGGCGCCTGTGAAGAAACTGACCTGCTTTCTGAATGCCTCACAGCAGATCCATTGGAACTTTTACCGAACTACCTACCCCCTACCCTTCCCTGCTCTACTCCTCTCCTCTTTCCTGCTACTAATCTTTGCCCTCACCGGTCCTTTGCCCTAGTCCCCCCATGTTTACCTGTGAATTTTCGCGTCATTTGAGAGCTAGCTATTTTGTCTGATGCCTGATGGAGCTACCTGGTTTAGCTATAGGGGAGACAGGTCGGGATTCCCTCCTTGGACGTCACCTACCCAGTCGGTCTTTAGCCTGACTTCCTTTTGTCTCTCCTGTCGTCTCTTACTGATTCCTCCCTCTATGCATATCTCTACTTCTCTCCTCTCTCAATGTATTGAGACTGAACTTTTTTGTCTGAAGCCCTATGGAGCTGCCTGGTTTAGCTATAGAGGAGATGGGCCTTGGATTCCCTCCTTGGTCGTCACCTACCCAGTCGGCCTTTAGACAGATCTCATTTTGTCTCTCCTTGTTGTCTCTTCCCCTATCCTCCCTTTCTCCCCTTCCCTGTTCCCTCCCCTCTACGCTCCATTTATTGTGCCCTCAATGTTATTGAAATGTTTCCCATTGAGACCTAGCTATTTGGCCATAGCCCGGTGGAGCTACCTGATAGCTATAGGGGAGATGGGTTTTAGGACTTCCCCCTCGACCATCACCTACCCAGCCGGTCTTTGGGCAGATTTTCCTTCGTCTTTCTCTGTTTCCCCCTCCCATCCTGTTTTTCTGTGAAGCTCTTCCCTCGACACTTGAGACCAAACTACTTTCTCTGATGCCCAATGGAGCTACCTGGTTTAGAAATGGGGGAGATGGATCGTGGATTCCCTCCTTGGTCATCACCTACCCAGTCGATCTTTAGACAGACTTCCTCTCGTCTCTACGGTCGTCTCTTCCCTAATTCTCACGTTCTCACCTCACCTACCCCCCACTTCTTTTCTCTCTCCTTCCTCTCCTCTCCTAATGTATTGCTGATGGTTTAACGTAATGTGTAATTGTTGATATTTTTCTGTTATACTGTTAAACCACATTGTTGCACTTCCTTTCGTTGCTTCTGTCGTCTCCTATCGCATCCTCCCTCGAGTTATGTCTCTGCTTCTTCCCTCTCTCAATGTATTGAGACTGAACTTTTTTTGTCTGATGCCCGATGGAGCTACCTGGTTTAGCTATAGGTGAGGTGGGCCGTGGATTCCTTCCTTTGTCTTCACCTACCTAGTCGGTCTATAGACAGACTTCTTTTCGTCTCTCCGTATTGTCTCTTCCCTTATCCTCCCTCTCTCACCTCTCCTGCCCCCTCCACTACTTTTGTCTCTCCTTTCTCTCTTCTACTAATTGTATTGCCTATTTTTTGGGATTTATTGTGTTATTCTTGAACTTTTTTCTGTTACATTGTTGTTTCTCATGTAAAGCGCTCTGATACCTCTGGGTCTAGCCAGCGCTCTATAAAACTCTTTAAATAAAAATAAATAAATAAATACATTTAGAAAAAATAAATACAATCAAGCACTTAGAAGCAGGTAGTGCTCCAGAACTGGTGAAGCACATCAGGCAAGGGCATGACTCACAGACAGCAGAGTTCAACAGCCACAGCAAAATTGCAGTACATCTTCTGTGTCTCTGAGACTTCAGAAGAACAAGAAGAAAGCTAACAAGCCCTTGGAGATCACTCAGAGGGAAGGAAGAGTCTGCCTCTTCTTCAGCAGAGTTAGAAAACAGCAGACAGTAGGGAAGCAAGTAGGCATCAGTCCTTCCAGAAAAATCATCCAGTTGAGTCCTTTAAGCAGCACAACCCACGATCAAGGGCCTGCCTATTTAAAGAAACGGTTCATCTTTTATGCCCACACACGAGCTCTTAGATCGTCCTCCCTGTTTAAGATGACTCTTTCACGCTTCAGGCGAACTAGACTAGGGGTCAGTTCATAGCCGTGGTTGCTGCCCGGGCTTGGAATGCCCTTCCCCTCCACCTGCGCTCCATTCAGTGCGTAGCCCAGTTTAAGAAAAATTTGAAAACTCATCTATTTTCTAGTGTGACATAAGTTGGTCTCTGCTCTGTCTTCCTCTACCTCCCCCCATCGCGCCAGGATACTCCCAAGTAATAGAGCACGCTATAAAATGGTTTATACATACATACATACAACACTTCTTCTGACAGATATTTTGTGCAGGTCCAAAAGTGTCTGATTTGATTGGGTCAGAGACCCAGTACGTATACCTAAATGTGCCTTTGAAGCAGGGAAACTTCAAAGAGTGGTTTTGAAGTGCACCAGTATCCCTTTCAGCCCAGCCCTGGCCACAGACTACCAGCAGGTTGGGAAATCAGTCCATAGTGTGGGGTCAGGCCACTACCCCTTGAAGTGTAAATGTGAGCCGGGAAGACCCATCAGAATGCAGATGAGTGCTCAATCACACCCAGCCCTTCCTGTGTTTGCGGCTGTCTAGAAGGAATGCACAAGGGGGAACTGTCACCCACACCAGATGTGTATTGGAGACAGGCTGTAAGGCACACAGAGCAGTAAAAGCAGAGAAATGTCCACTTTATAAAAGTGGCATTTCTACAATAGTAATGTTAAATCTGACTTCACCAGTAAAGAAGATTTTCTCAACACTGGCCTATGAGTGGAGTAGGCCTCACTGCAGTGAAAAATGAATTTAGTTGTTTGTTACTACCAGGACATGTAAAACATAAAAGCACATGTCTTACCTTTTACTTACTGATCACCCTGCCCTTTTGGTTTGTCAACAGTCTTCCTTAGGGTTGACTTATATTTGCATGAAAGGGGACTTTAAGGCTTGACACATTTTAAATGCCATGTCAAAGTGGCAGCAGATTGCACACACAAACTCCCCTGTAATGGCAGGCCTGAGACATGGTTGATGGGCTATTATGTGGGTCATGAGTTGCGGTCCCAAAAAACTTTTGAACTGTCTCCCAGGGCACTAAGTAGTTTGCTGTGTATCCAGCTTAAATTGCAACCAGGTATTCCAAATATTTCATATAAATGAATACTTTCTCCTTCGTTTGTATTTCCAATTATAGCTTTATTGTTCTTCACCAATGTTTAATTTCACATTAGTTAATTTTCTTTCAAAAATGCCATATATATATTTTTTTCAATTGCATTTTTCCATTACATCCTTTTCATTGCCATTTCATTCCCAATGCATTTCGGCATCTGTATGCCTTCATCTAGGGAAAATCTGTAAAGTAAATGGCATTTGTTCAGATACAATTGTAGAATTGCCTCCACCCTCCCATTGGGCGCCCCAGTGCTTACATGTGCTGTGCTTTATTGCATCGACTGTGTGTACCGTGTGACTCCATATGTGTTGTTTAACATCCTCATTGTTGTCATACTGCTAATAGTATAAATATGCGTCCCTATCGGTGTTTACCCCCTAGGTTTTTTAAGTCAACCGCGATCACGTTCACATTGCTCTGCCGGTTGAGCTAATTTACGCGCATGTGTTTACTAAAGGCGTGCCAAAGTTAAAAGGATTGTAAACAACGAGCACTTATATGGCTCCGATAAGTCACAAGACCATAGACTTATTTGAGAAACTATGTAAGCAAGACATCCACAAGCTGAACACACAAAAAAGAAGCAAGCATCTTAATATGACCAAGAAGGAATATGGAATAATAAACAGTATCTGCAACAACAAGGAACTGATATGTCAAAAGGCAGACAAAGGAGGAGCTCTTGTTTTTCTGGATCAAATGTATTATGAATCTCAAGTAGAAGATCATTTGAAGGATGATAATATCTATATGCAATTAGACTCCAAATCAACTCAGGATATAAAAAACACCTTACAGATCATACTAGAGAAAGCCACAGAAAGAGGAATAATACAAACAAAAGTTAAACAGTACTTAACTCAAGAGAATCCAGTAAGTCCAAGTTTCTACATGGTACCCAAAGTCAATAAAAACGTACACACCCCCCCCATGTCGACCCATTGTGTCAACCAGAAGAAGCATTCACGAGCCAGTTGGAAAATTCCTACACAAATATTTACAATCAAGCGTCAAAGCCACGAAATCCTATATAAAAGGCACCACAGATGTCCTCATTAAATTATCTACCATACGAGTAGAAATTAGCCAGAATATCATCATAGCAACCATTGATGTAAAGGCGTTGTACACATCCATACCTAACAACGAAGGATTGGAAGCCATGGAGAAGGTGTTACTATCCAGCGAATATGGACAAGATATGCAAATATTTCTAATGGAACTATTAGAATTTATGTTAATGCATAGCTACTTCACATATAACAACAAATGGTTTCTACAGTAGAGCGGCACCTCGATGGGTAACTGCGCAGCTCCAGCTTATGCTAATATCTATATGAGCGTATTTGAGGAGACCAACATACTGCAGAAAGAGACTTGGAAATCCAATGTTGAGTTATATGTTCGTTTCATAGACGACATATTAGTAATCTGGAAAGGAGCTAAAGAATCACTGCATACCCAAATAACCCAATTAAATCAGGTGGATGACAGGATACAATTTACACGTGAAATCCAGGAAGAGACTATCCATTTCTTAGATGTAGAAATTACAAAAAAAACCACAAGGTTCATAACGAACATTTTCAGAAAACCTACAGACAGGAGCAACATCTTGAGATACGAGAGTCACCATCCTCCGTCACTAAAAGAACATCTTCCGTACTCCCAATTACTCAGGGTGAAGCAAGTGGTCTCGGAACCCGAACAACAAAACATACAAACACAGTTAATGCTATCCCGTTTCAAACAAAGAGGTTATCCAGAAAGAACCCTCGAACAAGCATTGAGTAGAGTACAAAAAAAGACCAGAGAAGACCTTCTCAAAACACGGTCGAAGTCATCAGAAAACTGCATAACTTGTGTCAGTAAATTTTCCAACATGAGCACACATTTCAAAAAGATCATTAAAAAACATTGGGTCTTACTGCAAACGGAACCGGATTTTAAACATTCATTCGTTAATGAACCTTTATTTGCCCACACAAGGTCAAAAAACATAGGAGAGTTGTTAAAACAACCCAAAGAGAAACAAATACAGAAGCAATTTACCGGTACGCACCCATGCCACAACTGCAGTAATTGCAATAACATCATCAGGGGTAAGACCATCACACACCCCACTAAAGGAAACAACATAACATTGAGAGTTAATGCAACATGTGATACGACCAACATTATCTATATGTTAAAATGCCCATGTGGAAAGGCCTACATAGGTCGAACAGAGAGAAAACTGAAAATCCGATTGAATGAGCACAAAAGCAATATAAGGACTAAAATGATGAAATCCACCATAGCTACCCACTTTTTGGAAAGCCAAACATAAAATTAGTCAATTAAGAGCGTGCATCATTGAAACAGTGGAAAAAAAGAAGGCACAGACAATAAGAAAATGCTGCCGAAAAGAGAGAACTACTGGATTTATCATCTAAATACAATGAAACCAAATGGACTCAATGATAGAGTTGAATTTTTATGTTATTTATGATCATCATGACATAATGTTTACTGTACAAAAGCTGGTGGTGATGGACAGAGCATCTGAATCAATCAAACACTCACACCCAGTCAAAAGATCTGGGTTTAATCCATCGCCGTTCTTTAGCCCACTCTGCCACCCCAGTTCAGAAATGCCTATATGCAAATCAGTCTGACCCTCTGCCTCATGGGAACAGTCCAGCCCGAACTGCCAAGCCATGTCTTCCCTGGACCGAAAACAAGCTTCTGAGGGCCGGTTTCTGGCATTCCAGCCGTCTTCAGCCCGGCATGCTTGAATCCTGTGGCAAAGTGTGCAAGGGACTCACGTCTGAGCATACCCAGCCACACTTATGGCGGCCAAAAGCGGTACAAAAAGGGGTGGTGATGGATGGGGCATCTGAATCAATCAAACACTCACACCCAGTCAAAAGATCTGGGTTTAATCCATCACCGTTCTTTAGCCCACTCTGCCACCCCAGTTCAGATATGGCTATATGCAAATCAGCCTGACCCTGTGCCTCATGGGAACAGTCCTGCCCGAACTGCCAAGCCATGTCTTCCCTGGACCGGAAACAAGCTTCCGAGGACCGGTTTCTGTCATTCCAGCCGTCTTCAGCCCGGCTTGCTTGAATCCTGTGGCAAAGTGAGCAAGGGACTCACGTCTGAGCATACCCTGACACACTTATGGCGCCCAAAAGCGGTACAAAAGGGGGTGGTGATGGACGGAGCATCTGAATCAATCAAACACTCACACCCAGTCAAAAGATCTGGGTTTAATCCATCACCGTTCTTTTGCCCACTCTGCCACCCCAGTTCAGACATGGCTATATGCAAATCAGTCTGACCCTGTGCCTCATGGGAACAGTCCAGCCCGAACTGCCAAGCCATGTCTTCCCTGGACCGGAAACAAGCTTCCGAGGACCGGTTTCTGGCATTCCAGCCGTCTTCAGCCCGGCTTGCTTGAATCCTGTGGCAAAGTGACCAAGGGACTCACGTCTGAGCATACCCTGCCACACTTATGGCGGCCAAAAGCGGTACAAAAGGGGGTGGTGATGGACGGAGCATCTGAATCAATCAAACACTCACACCCAGTCAAAAGATCTGGGTTTAATCCATCACCAACCTCAAGGTTAAAGATTTGCAGAGAATACAGGCTTCAAAATGCAGAACATCCATAATCAGGACATGACAAAACTTTAACAACTGAATAACTAAGAAAACCAATGAAAGGGACAGGTGTGAGTGTCCTCAAGAACAAACCACCGGCTGGGACTATGATTGATATAGTTGTAGCTCAGGTGATGAATGCCATTGATAAATTATAATTTGAAGCTAACAGGAAGAAAAAAGAAAATTTAGCACATCAAGAATGGCAAATGATTACCAACTTCCAGAAGGATAACTCTAATAGTAAAACTGGGAGATACGCGTTGCAACATAATTAATTCAAGAAAATTATACACGAAGAGGTATCTTTGTGTGTCCTCTGCATGGCTCATTGTAGTTTTCCCTACGTTGGCCTGTTTGTGCACTTTGTAGGCTACATTTTCCTTTGGACATGTTGCTATATAAACATGCTTGCTTTTGTGCCACATTGGACTTTCACACGGAATCTGCATATGTTTTCATGACAAGGTTAAACAACAATGCCACTTTTTTATTTTCCCTGGTCAGACACTAGCCCGTAGACATAACACGAGAAAGCAGCTGCTGTTCATGAGCACACCTCTTGTCATATAACAGAGAACAGAAGTTTAAGTACACACACTAAGCAGGGGTTCTGGAACACGATTGGTACATCAGCTGCGATTTAGAGCGTTCATCTTTGTATTCTAAGGTATAGGGTTCACCACTAATCACAGAGATCTTTGCTATATAATCATTTAGCTTCATTAGAAGGAAGGGGGTTTAGGATATTCTATCTGATAACATGGCAGGGCTTTTTATGATATATGGCTTATTGACCATTTTAACAGCATTTTTAGTATGCATTTGTTTTCTAATTGCATCACAAATAATTTAGGGCATAATAGTTTAATTAAATATTCAGAATTTTCTTCATGTCACTTGTTTATTTAATTTTGAACAAGTATGAGTGAGAGCACAAAAGGGTGCGTCCTGTTACCGCATTCCCTGAGTGGATTGAGATTGTAGTGTTCTGGGATGCCAATTTACTTGTTTCTCTGGAAACGTTGGAGGGCAAGTGAGGAGCTATAGCCAGTCGTACTTGGGCTAATAGGTACTATCAATCAATCAATCAATTAAAGCATTTATATAGCGCACTACTCACCCGGAGGGTCTCAAGGCGCTAGGGGAGGGGGGGGTCCGCTACTGCTCGAACATCCAGGTCTTGAGCTGCTTCCTGAAGGCAAGGTGGTCCTGGGTCAGGCGGAGGTGGGTCGGGAGGGAGTTCCAGGTCTTGGCGGCCAGGTAGGAGAAGGACCTTCCTCCTGTGGTGGCTCTTCGGATACGGGGGATGGCGGCGAGGGCGTGGCCGGTCGATCGAAGCTGGCGTGTGGGAGCGTAGAAGTTGAGGCGGCTGTTGAGGTATCCTGGGCTTTGGTTGTGTAGGGCTTTGTGTGCGTGGGTGAGGAGATGGAAGGTGATTCTCTTGTTGACCGGGAGCCAGTGCAGGTCTCTCAGGTGTCCGGAGATGTGGCTGCGACGGGGGATGTCCAGGATGAGTCAGGCTGAGGCGTTCTGAATCCGCTGGAGTCTCTTCTGGAGTTTGGTGGTGGTTCTGCCGTAGAGGGAGTTGCCGTAGTCCAGTCGGCTGGTGACGAGGGCCTGGGTGACCGGTGGTATGGTGACTCAGTCCATACACGCCAATCTTCTATGACCCCAAGCATAGTTCTGTTCCTGAGTAGAATCCCTGCAACAGTATATAGTCAGCTTCCTGATGCAAACTATTTCAAGCGTTTGGATATAAATTGCATCCAATAAATGAAAACTAATCTAGGCCATAAATTGGATATATGGAAATAAAATGGCATATTGGATGTGTATTAGTATACCTTCTTGATATTACCACATTCCATCATGCATGCCTATGATCAACTTTTTACCTAAGATACATAAGTACAAGATGAATCACCTTGAGAGACTGTTAGTATGGGCATCAGAATCCCTGCTTGAAAAAAGTAAAAAAAACTTCCTGCAAACGTGTGCCCTCAATTGAAAATCTAAGTTTATATCTTGAAGACACCAATTTCTTATATTAAATTCAGAACATGTATTTGAATGCAAATAACCTCCTGCTAACAATTAATGTTACAGCATTATTCACATCAATACCACATTAACGTAGAATAATAGCATGTCATGACTTCCTGAAACAAAACACAATTACCAGATATAACCATACAATTATGATTGTGGAAATGATTGTAACTGTGCCTAAGATAATGTCTTCTTATTCAGTAAAGATATATCCACCAATCGGAGGGACAATGACAGGAAATGCATTTGGCCCCAGCTACTCAAATTTGACAATGTTTTAATGATAAAATAATTTGCCTGGTCAGGAGCACATGCCATATACTTGTAAAACGTAATGTTGTGAATGAGATATATGGATGATGTCTTTTTGATGTGGGACGGAATGCGTTGGAATTTAGAAAATATTCTGAAAAATTCAGTAGATACCAATAAACACTAAAGTTACATTCAATATTAGTAAGACGTAAATTGCATTTCTGTATATGTTGGCATATGTCATTCATATGCAGAAAAGACTGAAAGCAACACAAAACTACATGCCACAAATCACCATGATGATAAGTTTAAATAAAGTATTCCATAGGGAGATATTTTAGGAGAAAAGAGAAGGTGTTCCACTGAGGAACATTTTGAAAATGAAAGCAATGTTATGGGAAGATTCCAAAAAGGAGGCTATCCAAAGAAGGTGATACATAAATAATATGACAGAGCCAAGTCAGAGAAAAGAGAAGAATTATGGTCATGAAGAAACAAAATAATACACACTTGGAAGAAAGCAACAAAAAAGGCTAATCATTAGATACAGCAAAGAGAAAATAACTATTAATGTAACATTGACCCTTGATTAAGGATAAACCTGTCATCAAGGATAAACTAGGCTGATACCTCTTGATCACCTACAGGAGAGCTGCATTTTTGCAGGCAAGTTAACAGACACTCACTTCAAAAATGGAAATCAATTGTAGCAATCAAGAAGCAAATAAAGGGGATTCTTAAATTTATGTACATATATATGTATGTGTTATTTCTATAGCGCAAACATAGTCAAACAGCATTGAGGTATTATACAGAGTCAAAGACAAACACAAAGTCAATGAGTGATACGAGAAGTAGCTGGTTTGTGGGTTGTCCATGCAATTGGAATTCTGGTAATCTCTCTCTGTATGTATGTATGCATGTATGTGGTATTTGTATAGAATCAGAAAGCCAAAAGGCAATGGGTTGCAGTAGAATGTTAAGACAAGCATACAGTCAATGAGTGACAGGAGTGGCAACTAGTTTGTGGACTAATAATGCGCTGTTATGTAGTGTTCTTTAGAGATGTTTGTCTTTAAATCTTTCCTAAATTGGAGCAGCATTGGGGTTGTCCTGATGGATGTAGAGATGCTGTTCCAGATCCTAGAAAGATAGAAGGAAAATGCTGACTGCCTTGTTTTTTCTTTTTCACATTTCTTAATCTGCAGTCTGATGATCAATGCTGCCTTTACAAGGACTCGGAATCCCAGTGTCCGCTGAACCAAGGAGAGAGAGGAGGAGATTTGCCTACAGCTGACCCACGCTGCACACCGTAAAGGTGCTGCTTATCTCCTGCGGCACTGGACGTCTTACTTGCCTTACCTGCATTCCTTCAATGCTGCCCTTACCAGGACTCTGACTCCCAGTGTCCGCTGAGCCAAGGAGGGGGAGGAGGAGCTTTGCCCCAGCTGACTCGCACAGAGCACCTTAAAGGTGCTGCTTATCTCCAGCTGTGCTGGGCGCCCCCTCTTGGCTTTCACACTTTTATCTTCAACCGGAACCGTGGAATTGGGTTTTGAACTACTGCTTCAGATCACTAGAGAATTATTTGATCCTTTTGGAGCTTCCAGCTGGGCCAGGAGTCGCACATAGTCGGACTGTAGGCAAGAGTGACAGCTCACTTTTTTTCAGCGCACAAGCTCTGTGCTGAATTTGTTCGCTTTACCCTTTCCTTCATTTTAGCAGCTTTACTTGTCACTGTGGGGCTTTGTACATTTTGTGGACTTTAATATTTTCACCTCCTTCAGCAAGATATATCGGTTGTTGTGGGCATCTGCTGGGTCAGACAGGGCACTTGCGGATTCAAGCATTTATGCATTTCAAACATATCCACAATGGGAAAATGTAGGGGTGCAGCAGGACCTACATGTAAAGATAACTCGAATACGGTGAGCACTATGGATGCTTTTCTGCAGCGAGCTGTTGGGGTCCTGGACAAGGAGATCGAATTGGCTGCCAGGCAATTGTCCCATTCACCCATCCCCCCACCAACAGGGTTCAGTTGTAGCCCTACAAGAAGGCTTCCAAGCTCAGGCACAGACACTCTTTGTAGGATTGACGGACATGGTACAAGATCAGGCTGGGGCTTCTGCCCCTCTTAAGCCAGAGGTCTCTACACCGGACAGAGCCCAGTTAGCAGCCCCCAGGGCAAGTTCTAGGGTGACCCCTGATGCTGGGATGGGAGTGGGAGGTGCAAAGAGGAAGTGCTCTTCTTTGAGGGACCCTTGTAAATGCAGAAAGAAGGAGGCGCTAGGGGGCGCACAGCGAGATGGCTGCCTGAGCAGCAGCTCCGCCGGGCGATCCTTCACGTGGCGTGATTTCGCCGGTGTCGCCCCAGCCTGCCGCTCCATGTGCACGTCTCCAGATGGGGGAAGACCTGCTGCGCAGTCCGTGAGGCAGCGGACGCCCCAAAAAGCGAGGATTGCCGGCTAAATCGCCGAAAATAGCGGAGAAGCGCCGGCGTGCCTGACAATATGGCCGCCGCGCTGGGACGCACGCGCATCTAGCGTGAAAACGGCGAGATGAGATGGACCTTCCACACCGACTACCATGATGCAGGGGTAGGACTAAACGCTACAAGGCATGCCAGAGACTTTCTCTTGCACCCCCCGGTTGCATGGCGCCCAGAACTTTAGTAATAGCGCTAATGACTCTGCCTGACAAGATGGCGGCGGTCAGCATGAATCGGCGGGAATTTTAACTGCCTCACTGAACAGCACATTTGAGCCCAAACACAGCGGGATTGCCGGTAAGCCTGCCAAACTTTGCTGAGGCCTGTCAGACAGCTGGACTGGAGTGCACGGTGTACGTACTGCTCAGGAGGTGCAGTGCAGGTGGCGAGCAGTGGGTAGACGAGTGGCCCACCACATCCGCGTGCTGCCCCAGTGAGCGGCGGGAACAGGGCTCCTACTGCCATAGTGAGTTGCCACGGGTCATCGCAGACTCACCAGTGGATGGGCCTTCTGGGATTTGCCTCACAGCCACGCACCCGGGCGCACACCGGCTCTATCCCCTTCGCGGCACCGTGGGGCAGATTGGCTTAAGGCTGCCTTACACCTTGTGGGGACCATCACGGCGACAACGGCAAGAGTCACAAGGGCATCCGGGCCCGCAAGTAAGAAGACAGTGTGCCCGACCGCAGCCATGGGTAAACCGGACAAGCAACAACAGAAACTGTCGTTTGAGGCCAGAAAAACGCAGAAACCCACGGAGGATGTGATGGACGATAACGATGGTGCGGGGCCCAACGGTAACATCGAAAAAATTTTATTGGCAATCCAGTCTAATTTGCAGGACATAAATGGGAAGCTGGATAATTTGACGTGCAGAATGGATAGCATGGCGGCGCGGCAGGAGAAACATGGCGAGCGACTGGACGAGGCCGAAACGAGGATCTCTGCGGTAGAAGATGAGGCGCGGGCCTCCACCTCCAAGTGCGCTGGTATAGAACGACTACTGGAAGTAATCAAGGCGAAGGAGGAGGATTTGGAAGCGCGCTCAAGGCGCAACAACGTGCGAATCACAGGCCTGCCGGAGTCTACCAACACGGGGCGGATGGAGGCCTACGTGGAGACGCTCTGTAAAGACCTGTTCGGAGCTGAGGCCCTATCACCACTCTTCATCGTGGAACGAGCACATAGGTCGCTGGCCCCAAAGCCGCCTCCGGGCGCCTCGCCGAGGCCAATTGTGGCGCGCATCCTAAACTACCGCGACAGGGACACGATCCTGCGACTGGCAAGAGAAAATGGGAAGATACAGCATCAAGGAAACTCATTAGAGTTTTATCCGGATCACACGGTCGCAGTCCAGCAGGCCCGGAAAGAATACACCAACGTCAAGGCCAAACTACGAGACCTGAACATTGTGTACTCAATGATGTACCCGGCGCGTCTCAGGGTGGTGTGGAAGGAGAAAGCGATCGTCCTGACAACTCCGAAGGCAGCACAAGAATTTGTTAAGAAGGTGCAGCGCGAAATGAGAGACAACACACACAATGAACGGCAACATGACTCGGACTGAAGACTCCAGATGGACCCCTTGTCAAACTGCGGTGAGTTCCTTTCCTGTCCGCGTATATACATGCCAGCATGGCGCTTGTTGTCTGCGTTGGTAGGCCCAACATGGCGCGAGTTTACTGTGTACAGAGCCGGAGTGCAGGCGCAGCAAGAACTGCATGGCGGGATGGCAAGGACCCCTTGGGGCAATGAGACTGCTGCCTGGCTATGTGGGGGTGATACGAACTATGGATTGTGGACACTCTGTGCACACAGCCTCCTCTGTTGTGCTGCACTTCCCAGCGGTGACGAGGATGATTGGCGCCTTGGGCGGCATTTACTGTGATACCCGGCTCGCGCGTTGTGGGCCGTAGAACCTCGTGATATATAAGCTGACTACTGGATCCTACCCCGGGGCGCCTACTATGGACGCTATCTCTGCTGTTTCCAATATGATGTGAATTGAGGTCAGCGGGCGGGGGGGCGGAGGAATATGTTGTTTGCGGTTGTCATTAAGTCTGCGCAGTATTTAGGTCTTTTTCTAGGAATGTAGCTGTTTTACAGCACTGTTGATGTGTCACTGGGGGGCGGTGGGGGGGTGGCAGCGGGTGATCACTTGAATTGCATTCATTATACTTTACTTAGAATCGCCCACGCCCGTCCACCGGGTGTAGACTTGTGCCTCCGGCGGACCTCCATGAGGGTATAACCCACTCAGAGTTCAGAGTTGAGCACTGTAGTTATGGTTCTGTGTTTTAGGGCATGGTGCACTGCAGGGGTAAGGCTTCGGCAGGTTGGGGTTGCTGGAGTGGGTGGGATAAGGGGTGGGGGGTTGCCTACAAGTATGAATGGACCGTCAAAGTATGTTGTGCCTCTCCTTTTTTATGGTTCCCCAATGGTTCAGACTGCTATTGTACAATTCGGACCTCCTAAGGAGGGGAAAATGGTGCACAGTTGACAAATGTAGCGCTGTCATATATTATATTGCACACACCTGATGGGTTCGAGGGAGGCGGGTAGAAGCAGCTTGAACGTTATTACCTGGAATATCAGGGGATTCTCACAGCCTCGTAAAATCAGACAGATCTTTGCAAGCCTGACTAGATGGAATGTCGACATTGCGTTCCTACAAGAGTCACACCTAGCACCACATTCACACGTTCAGTTGGGGTCGAGGTGGGCAGAGGCAGTCCACAGAGCTTCATACTCTTCCTACTCCAGGGGGGTGGTGATAATGATAAAGCGTGGGATAGGTTTTGAAACTAAGACAGTGGTACAAGATCCATCTGGGAGGTATGTGTTGGTATCAGGTACACTAAGGGGCCAGCGGGTGACATTGTTGAATGTATACGGTCCAAACACGGACGCCCCGGATTTTTTTAGGGAAGTGTGGGACCACTTGCAGAAGCACAATAGCACACACATATTATGCGGGGGTGATTGGAACACGACACTTCGGGATGGATTGGACCGGTCATCTAACTCATTGGAACAGCACAAGCAGTCACGCCTAATGGTGGGTCACATGATAAAAGACATGGGTTTAGAGGATCTATGGAGGCTGAGGCATGCTGATGAACCTGGGGCCACGCACGTTACAGCCTCCCATAACAGCTGGTCCAGACTGGACTACTGGCTGGGCACCAAAGACCTAGCGCTGTGGGTTCGTCACCTACAGGTGCTGCCCCGCACACTGTCTGACCACAATCCTGTTCTGCTACAGTTAGATATTCTGCGGTATACACCCCCCCCTTTTCAGTGGCGTTTCAACTCGCGAGCCCTCACTGACACGGTATATGCTGATACCATAAGAAAAGCGATAAGGGATTACTTTGAAATTAATGATCAATCGACTGATGACCCCTGCCTCCTTTGGGAGGCGTTCAAAGCCACGATAAGAGGGGTCTGTATTAGCACCACTGTGAGGGTTCTCAAGGACATCAGGGGCCAAATCCGCAGATGCGAGCAGCGGATGAGGGACCTGGAGTCCCTATATGAAACCACAAACGATACCTCGCATCTGGCCGGACTGCGGGTCATCCACACTGAGCACGCAGAATTTCTCGAGTCTGAAATGAAGTACCTGAATCGCACACATATGGCCAGGGCATTTGGGGAGGGAGGTAGGCCTGGGGCCGTGCTGGCTCGGAAGATATGTGAGGGCCGGGGACTGGCTGCTGTACTCAGGGTGAAGTCCAGAGAGGGGGAACCGCAAACACATGCTGCGGATATCTTGAAATGTTTTGTGGACTCCTTTGGGTCATTATACCAATCCCAACCTACAGCCTCAACGGCTGATACGTATGATTACCTGCACGATGTAGCTATAGGCTGGCTATCGGATGCTCATAGGGAGTACTTAGCCAGGCCTATCACGGCGGAGGAGGTGACCGAGGTAATAAACTCGCTGCCAAATGGTAAAGCGCCAGGCCCGGATGGGTATACCTCGGAATTTTATAAACAATATGCATGTATTATCGCGCCGCACCTGGTGGATATGTACGGCACTTCCTTTGAAAAGGAACTGCTTCCCCCTACACTGCGTGAAGCAATGATCATAGCTCTCCTTAAACCATCTAAGGATCCGGAGGAGTGCGACTCATACAGGCCACTATCCCTGATCAATGTAGACTCCAAAATCCTTGCGAAGCTTATAGCGAAACGGCTATCTCCTCTGATGACAAGTCTGGTCCTGCCGGACCAATCTGGCTTCATACCCTCCAGATCGACCACGCACAACACTAGATCCCTGTTTGCACTCTCGCACTACCTGCAACCATCGGTCAAAGCGGTGGCGGTCATGCTAGACGCTGCAAAGGCGTTTGACTCCATCGAATGGCGTTATATGATTGCCGTCCTGAATAGAATGGGGTTCCCTAGGCGATTTGTGCAATGGGTGTCCTTACTGTATACGAAGCCTTGTGCAAGGATTAGAATCAATGGTTATGTATCGGGTCAATTTGCTATTGAGCGTGGAACGAGGCAAGGCTGCCCACTCTCGCCTTTACTATTCGCCCTAGCGCTGGAGCCTTTGGCTTGTCTGATAAGACAGAATTATAAAGATTCGGCGTTAAACTTCATAACTAGGCCGCTTCACATATCATTGTATGCGGACGATATGTTACTCTATGTCCGGGACCCTGAGACTCACCTGAACACATTACTAAGGGAATACATCAGATTCGGCGGTCACTCAGGGCTGGCTATAAATTGGGCTAAGTCCTCTATAATACCCCTCACGGACACTACATCCCAGTTTGCGGTGGACTTCCCGCTGGAATGGCAGCGAGACCCGATCAGATATCTGGGGATAATGTACCATAGAGACCCGGAAGAGGTACTACGGGCGAACTACGGTGTGGTACTCTCCAGGCTGGAGGACAGTGTTCAGCGATGGATACACCTGCCCCTCTCGCTGGCTGACAGGATAGCTATTGTAAAGATGAACGTGCTGCCTAAATTATTATACTTATTTAATAACGTCCCGATTACGCCGCCACAGGCTGTATTCCGCCGCATTAACTCTCTGGTTAGGACCCTGATATGGGCTGGCAAACAAGCACGTGTGGATCTGCAGACTCTCACACTCCCCTTTGCGCAGGGTGGTTTTAGCGTGCCCGATTTTCTACTATACTACCTTTGTGCGCAGGCACAATATGCGGCATATTGGTACCATGCGGTCCCATACATCACACATGCAGCTATTGAAGAGAGTGACGCACACCCTATTCCTCTTTCAGCGATTATTTCACACACGCGTCCTCCACTACATAATAGGGATATCAACACAGTGGACACCACGATCAAAGCATGGCACAGGCTAGGGCAGCTGGCTCATAAAACCCCACTGTACGCACCGGCCATGCCATTACACCATCATCAGGAGCTGTCAGTAACTAGGGAGAGTGTCGGAATGTCCTTACTAAATAGAGCGGGTATTGACAGGATGGGAGATGTGTTTCAAGGGGGCACATTTGTAGGCCTAGATCAGCTGGGTTACATTCAGAACCAGACTCCCATGTTTCACTTTACATATTACAGACTCACGAGATCTTTGAGGGAACACTACCCGACGTTCCCATCGGAACCCGAATGCCTTGCTCCACTGCAACTGTTGATCACAACAACTGATTTGTCACACCTGGTATCCAGGCTCTATTCGGCTGCACAGTCAGAGTTAGCGGGACACGCATTAAAGGCCAAGGGGCGGTGGGACACATTGTTAGACACCCCACTGACGGACGACGAATGGACAGGTACCTGTGCACTGACACAACTACTGACACCAAACGGGAATTTGAGAATTATTCACTTCAAATTCCTTCACCAACTCTATTACACGCCGACAAAACTGCTAAGGTACGGGTTGCAGGAGGAGGATAGGTGCAAGAGGTGTAACAGAGAGGGAGCGGGCTTCGCTCATCTGGCATGGGACTGCGCCAAAGTACTGAGTTACTGGGTGGGGATCACCGCAACGTTGTCTATCATGCTAGAGGAAGAGGTGCAGTGCACACCCAAAGTCTGTCTGCTAGGGATAGTGCCACAGTTCAGGGCGTTGAAGCGCAAGTTCTGTGTCATAGCACTGTTATTGGCGAAGAGACAGGTGGCACAGTGCTGGCACAGTCGCAAGGTACCGAAGGTAAAAACATGGTTGCATGACATGTCCACTTGTCGGGACAAGTTGCAAACTTATGAAGAGCTGCTTCCGGCGAAATCCAGGCCGAGGAGTATTTGGGGTTATTTAGAGGAGTACCTCGCTTCCATACAGGAGGAGGAAGAGGACCGACCGAAGGCTTGAATTGATTGGGGTACTGTGTAGGTAAACAACACATACATGAGTATTGTACTGGCGGGAATCTAGGGGGAACTGTGATAACCATAACAAACTGACGTGTAGTATGTACTGTTGGCACTTTACGGTCTAAGTTGAGGGAAGTTGTTCTTATGTTCATTGTTTTACAAAACAAAAATTTTATTTTGAAAAAGTGAGACTCATTTCATTTACAAGCGAGTAACCATATGTGGTCATGCGGAAAGACTCTGCATTGCACTGTAACGCTGATTGAACACGACGTATTTCTTCTATGTTGGTTGCTGATATTCACGTAGCGAGCCGGCCCCAGGGTTGTAGGCTCATGCTGTGTTCAACTGCTAAATGTTAATAAAGGTCTTGCGAAAAAAAAAAAAAAAATGCAGAAAGAACACTGTCCCACAGTCAAACTCAGCAGTGTCCCAAGTAAGGACCAACTAGGACGCTATTCCGTTTGACATGTTCAAAGCAGCCTTGTTGTCAGCACTCAACACCAAATTGGACACTATTTTACTCTGATTGTCTGTGCTGGAAAACAATCTATCTATATTGACTGCCTCACTGCAAAGGGACTGTATGCCTCCCGTTATAAGCCCACATTCCCCAAAGGCCACAGCCACTGTAATGGTACAGGGACTGGCACAAGAGCTGAGAGCATCACAGAGCGGTCAAATCATACTGTAGCCTAATCCTGCTCTGATATGATGATATCACTCGTGAATAGGAATGATGTTTTGGCTCAACAAGGTATTTGTAGGGGGGAGAATCTCTTAACCTAGATTTCTCTCAGTTTCACCAAGTTCAGGGTTCCAAAGTGGGCGGTTTCTACAGCTCTGATGAAGGGCGGGAAGGGTGGGTAGGCACGCTCTCCGGAGAATTAAATAATCATCCACCTACTTTGTGTTCTGTTCACCTCCCACCCGAGTTCACCCAGCTGCTCTTTGTTTTAGCCAACGTATCCCGTCTCGCTCTTGGGACAAAAGAAGATTTTACCCAATTGAAGAATAAGGTGGTGCATTGGCTAAATTTAATCATTGCTCCATGGCCTAGGGTGGAAAATCAAATCATTATGGTGCATAGGACACAGTGGGTGGGTTGTGCCAAGAAAACCTGGGCAGAGACTGCATTGTTATTAATTTTAACAATTCTTTTATAGTAAATCAAATTATGAGCAAAGTCATGCAAACCAGCCACAGGTGTTGCAATTCAGCAATTCTGGCACTCCTGCTGGGATACTTTTACAGGCCTATAAGTTACCAACCAGGGTATCAATAGGAGCAGCATCAAGAGGTGATCTACAAAAGCCAAATGGATGCGGCCACAGGACTGAGCTTTGCTTAGCAAATAGGTTCGTCCCCCTGAGCTCATTGGAAGGGTGTGATTGATGGTGTGCTCGTTCTTCGACCTTGATGCACCTATACCTCAGGGGAAGGCACGGCCCCCGGACCAGGTATTCAACGAGTGCGAAGGGTGTAAATTTCTTTCCTGGAGCATTGCAAAGCTTGTGAGTAAGATCGGGGACCCTGAATGGCTACTCCTTGTTAAGAGCTTTGATGTGATTTGCCTCCAGGAAACTTGGGCTGTAGAGAACAGTTATCATTTAAAAGGCTATAAAACCTTCTTTGTGCCAGATACCCCATCCAGGCTAGGGAGAGCCAAGGGGGAGGTTGTTACCTGTGTTGCATTATCAGTCCATGGAATCTCTGCCACATTGCTCCCTGCCTCCTCCACTCTATATGTGATGTTGATATCCAGAGGAAAGAGCAATTAAATGTGGGCGTTGCACACTTAGTAAAATGTAAAATAACACAGCAGGAGTCTGTACTCTGGAATAATATTGTTAGAGGGCAGAGTTACCATAGTATTTTTTTAACAGGGGATTTTAATATCCACATGTGTGGAGACATTAGGCAAGGATGGGTGAAAACTATGGGTTGCGCACGACAAGCAGGCTTACACATGGAACATACACCTTAGGGCACTGTACTTAATATTATCCAGCAAGAATTTGATCTAACATCCGTCATGAATAAGCTGTCCCCAGGGAAAACCGAAATCACCCCCAATTTTAATCGTGAGAGGGTGTGAGACTATTATTGATTTTGTCTTTGTTTCTACACCTTTTTATTCCCTTATCACGGATATCTTAGTTAAGGCTAGTGTATTATATAGCGACCATAATCCCATTTGTGTCTCAACAGGATGGTCTCAAGTATACAGACATAGTAAGGAGGGATCAGGAGTTCTTTTAAAAGAGGTGGAAGCAGGGAGGAGACTAAAGTGGGGGCAAATTGTCCAAGACCAACTTCATGAGTTTGTTTTAACCCATTGTTGCAGAGAGTTTGCCATCTGCCATGATAATGAGACCACTGCAACAGATATCATGGATGCATTTGTCCAGTGTCATAGGGAAGTTATTAAGGGTCCCAGGTGGGCACTGCAAGTGCCTGAGACCAGGATGGTTTCACTCAGTGTGTTCCCAGACATCCAGGAAATTGAAACAGGCCTTGGGAGTCACGCATTGAGATCAGGTGGCTTTCAAAGGCCTACGGAGAGTCTATAAGGCTGCTTTAGCAAACTGCAAGTCTCCCTTGAAGGAAGAGGCCTGGATCAATTTAGTAGAGGCTAGCACATGGAGCAACAGCTCAAAGTTTTGGGGCATTATCAACAGTCCCTTCTTAGCCGGAGACCTAATGGATGCCCATATTACAGAGGACTATTGGATAACCCATTTTGAGGGTATCTTTCAGATGGACACCTTGTCGACTGAAGGACAGGAAAGGGTGGAAGTCAAAGCGGAGCTTATTTTGCCAACACAAGAGGTTAAGAGCTGGCATCCTGGGACTGTTTAAAATAAGGCCCCAGGCCCAGATGGGATCCCACCTGATCTTTACATTGCTTTTGTCGAAACCTGGGTGCCTGTACACACATCTGGTATTAACACATCAGTCCGGGTCGGCCGCCCACACTCTTGGGCCTTATCAACCATACTCTCAGTGTTTAAAAAGGAGGATCGGGGCAGCACTCTTTGCTACAGTCCCATCTCGCTGTGGTGAAGGTGGTGGGTTGTATGATACTGGATAGACTTGCATCCAGGGCAGACGAAAACAACTTTTTAGCCGAGATACAATATGGTTTCGGCCCAAGGTCGTTCCGGGGTAGAACAATGTATAAATCTGTATATGGTTTTGAATAAGTACACTGTGGCCTGCTCCAGCTCTATCCACCTAACCTTTATGGACCTGTCCTCAGCATTCGACTGTGTAAACAGATCGAAGCTGTGCTAGATAATGTTCTCAATTGGCATTGACAGGGATATTGTTTTGTTTCTTAGGGACCTTCACGGAGATTCAAAAATGGTTGTCCGTTATTCAAAAGACCTCAATGTGACCCTCAAGTTTGACATCAAGAGAGGGGTGTGCCAGTGGGGCATACTAACCCCCCTGGCTTGGCAGTTCCATCTGGACTGTTCCCATGAGGGACAGGGTCAAGACTTGTTTTGCATATGGCTGGATCTACACTGGGGTGGTATGGTAAGCAAAAGAACAATGGATTTAACCCAGATTTATTGACTGGGGGAGAATGTTTGATTTGATCTACGTTCCATCCATCATCTGTGTGTCTTTAGGAGACAGATATGTAAAGCATTTAAAAACACCAATATAGTAAATAAGTAAGACAAAACACACAATAAAAATCCCACACCAATTTATAGAAATAGAACATATTTGTATCTTTAAATTGACACCTAAATGACCAAAATCTAATGGAGGGCACCGGATATATGGTTTTTTAAAGAATGAACACTGTCTATCGCTTAGGAACCAATAGCACCACTTCTCGACATCTGATGGCGCTTTACCAGGACAAAGTAAAAGTTTGAGGCTGACTGTGATGGATCCCTGATCGGATACCACAGGCAGGAGGCCTCAGGAAAAACTTTATCTTTGCACTTAAAAACTTTTCTGGAGCTATTTTCACCAAGGGCCCTTGCTGCTCTACACCAGTCCAGATTTGTTGAGAGTTGTCCAGCTGGAGTTTCAGGGAGCTCTTGGTCAAAATCTAGTAGTCGGACCTTCAGAGCTCGTCAGTGGGACAAACCTGAAGTCCCGGCTGGGTTGTTTTTGAAGATGGCCTTGCAGTTGAGACAGTAACCTTAAGGAGCTTTTTCCAAAAAGTTTGCCAAACTTTCCAAAACTTCTGGAACTCCTTCCAGAAGGTCTCCTGGTGACTTTCAAGTGTCCAAAACACAAATACAAGGGTCTGGAATCTTGTGGATTGTCCTTGGCAGGCCTAGACTTCCCTTCTCAAAGTGCACTTGGCCAACACCTTGAAACTCCACTTGAAGCACTCCAGGAGAGGCATTCTGACTGACAAAGGGTCATTTAAGCTCTGTCAACTAGTAGCTGCAGCAGGTCCACTCCTTACTCCTTCTTGAAGTAAGGCAAAGCCCTCATAGCTGTAGTTCCAGATAGTGCGACAGGCGCAGTCTTCACCAGGCTGGCCCTTGGGTGCAGATCAGGATTGCAGCAGGACAATCCACCTTCATCCTGTAGTTTCAGGCAGCAAAACTGAAAGGCTATGCACCTCGTACATTTGTTATCTCAACTTCTGGGCATCAAGAATGGGGCAATGACCAATAGGATGCAGGGTGCCACCCAGGTGCATTACCAGTTCAGCCAAAGTGTGGCATCTTCGTGTCCCAGTAAGCACTATTCCACTAAAATCTATCATGGATTAAATCTCAGCAGAGCAGTAAAAGCTAACGAAGTCAACTCTCAGTGTGACTCATTTCCATGGCTCTCCTCACCCTAACATCTGCAAATGTGTTCCTGAAGCCTACTAGCTGACTGGTGCATGATGGACTGGGGTAGGTAGGCCTGGCATTCCCTGCCTGTCCTATTGTCATGTGAAGCCTCATGTTTTATGACCCCTTTCCCCTGCACTGCCATTCCTGTATATCTGTAGAGCTCTCACCAGCAGATAGCCTCTCCCCTAGATAGTTACTTATCACCTAACCAAGGCCGTCTTGTTAAGCCTGTCAGCACTGACTAATCAGGGAAGCCTGCACTAGAGCTGGATTTTGGTTTAAAGACAAGAAAATGTTAGAACTTCTTTTATGTATAGGTTAGAATAAATTGAACAACAGCAATATGTTGGATTTATCAATACCATTCCATTTAATCAGTGAATTATATTTTATACTTTCCTAGCAGTTGTAATGCATCCATGAAATATTGCCATGTATCATATGAGGCCAAGTATATACAATGGGGAAAATGAAATGTGTAATTCCTCCCTCACCAAGGTTTATAAAACATTTTTATTAAGGTCCCTGCTTATAATTACAGGACCCTCACCTCTGAGACACCTAGGGGAGACCTGGGGGTTGCCTAATATGTAAAAATGTTGTAGATGTAATACTTCACAATGCCCACTGCACCAAAGCTGACATTGCAGGGAATTTCCTAAACTAGAGAAAAAATAAAATGGACAGTTTTCCCTGAGCAGGTTTTATAAAACATATTTTGTAGCGACCTTGCTTATAGTTACATGGCCGCCCACCCCTGGAACACCTATGTCAGACCATGAGGGGACTAGATATGTGAGAATAATGTAGATTATTCCTTTTAGAGTGCCCCTGCCACCAAACTCGAGTTTGTAGAGTATTTACTTTTTAAAAGCAGTGCTGCAACTCAGTGCTGTTTTTACAATGACCTCAGGCTCTCAGCATGCACAAATACAAGTGCAACAAAGGATGCTGGTCTCTAAACTGGTTGGCCCTATTATATATTAGTGACTTGTATGTAGTTGTTCATCCCCTTGCCCTATTATTTACTAGGAACTTATAGGGTAGGCCATGTCAATTATAAGTGTACCTCAATGCAATAATGTGTGTATAACTGGCCACCGGCCTGACTAGCAGGACATAGGGCACTGTCAGAGTCAACTACCATCAGTACCAGTCAACACACAAAAAGTGGGGTAGAACAGGCCAAAATGGTGATTTATACCAGCCATTGGGAATACTACACATGGGTAAAAGGATATATGATTGTAAAGTCACTATACTGGATATCCTGTAGTTATAAATCAAGCTATTTGTGTGAATTCCAGACTTCCACAGAGAAAGTGGCTTGCGAAAAGGGCATCATATAATCATAATTAAAATTAATAGTCTGTAACTTATATTATAATTAAATATTTTCACTGTGTCTGATGGAAATGTGCCTGAAAAGCATTGAAGTCCTATATTATGCACAAGCCTAGGTATAACCAATTAATTGTGTAATTTAAGAATATTTTAAAAGGTTGTGCCCATAAAGCATGTGTACCCTCTCCTGTACATTATAAGGATATTTCAAGTCACCAAAGAGTCCCATGGCTATCTCCCACGTCTGAACTGAGCTGAACTCTCAAGTGACATTCAATATTGTTATTAATGCAAAGAATGGGGTTTTTATTTCCTATATGATGTGCGATTTTTACCATTTGAAAATGTCCTCCCACAATTACCAGGCTGAATTTACATATATATATTTGTGGTGTGGGAAGCTGCAGCTTATAGATCTCAAATTTCCAAGTCCATTAATGAGTAGATTATCCGGTGTTACTTTTTTTTGTTTGCTATCTTAAACATACATGTGTTCATTTGGAGCAGGATAGGCCACAAGATCTTGTAGATCACGGTCTCTGCTTTTCTGATGAAGGACTGCCCACTAATTTTAACCCCTTCGATGCTGATGACGAGCTGAGCTCGTCATGTAACGCGAAAAAATGAAAAAAGCCGTGTAGCGCAAAAATCGCCGCAGCAGCGATGCGGTTAAAGATCACCAAATGGCATGCAGGAATCTGTGTGTGTCAAGTGGAGTCATTACTACGGTCCCTCCATTGGAGGCCCTTATCCTTTGCAGTGTGGGAGTTTTATCCACCTACTTTGTAAGCTATATTGTTTTCTGAAAATAAACTCCCAAAGCAAGAGCTTGTTTTCAAAAAACAAAAAAATTATGGTGACATTTTAGCAGTTTTTACCCTAGACATGGGCATTACGTCTTGGTGCAACCGTCACTGTGACCTGATGGCCCTGTGGTGGAGGGTCCAACCGGTGAAGTGGAGCCAACTGAATTTGCTTTAGTGTAAACCCAGCGCCTTCTGTGCTTCTCATCGGGAGGAGGTTGGACATGGCTATGGTGCAGTGGCACAACCAATTTACAGTGGTACTTTCATACCACCAAACTCTACATGCCCCTCATAGTCTTGATTTATTCATGGGATAACTAAGACTATAAAATCCAGAATGCAAAGGGGAAGAAACCATGGAACTGATCTGCTACCCACAGGTGACCTAGAAAGCGAAGCAATACCTATTTTCTCCACTCTCCTCCTCCTCTTTTCATAGTTGACTCTGGTATCATTCACAGAACAACCTCAGTGTACCACCCAGAAGGAAATGGTAGCGTAGAACGCTTTAACAGGGTTATAAAAGGGATTATCGAACTTTTAAATAGTAATAATAAAGATGGGGAGGATGAATGAAGAAAAACGGTTTGTGCATATCAAGTTACTAAGTGTGATTCCTCTGGTTTTTCACCTTTTGAATTAATGAGAGGTCGTTCTCCACGCACTAAAGACAACATGGGTTTGCTTGATTGTACCAAAAAGATCAATTGGTCTGTTAAAAATGTCAAACAAAACCTTGAAGATAATCAGAAACACTGGATGAATAAACACACCAAGAAGGCAAGATGTGTTGCTCTTGAAGTTGGTGACATTGTCAAAGTAAAGAAAGGGAGAATGGTACGTAAAGGTGAGAGTAAGTATTCTACACCACTCAAGGTAATCAAGGATCTTTGTAACTCTGCTCTGTTGAGTGATGGAAGAGTATGGAATGCCATTGTTGAGAGGTGTAGGTGTCCACGCAAGGAGTAGTTTAGTATTCTTTATTACAGCTTAAACCCACATACAGCAGCAGGGAAGTGCGGACACAGCCACCAGTACAGCCTCTCTCCAGTTCTACAGTTCTAGCCCCCCCCCCTCCCCCAGTTCTCATACCGAATGCCCAACAGAACTCCCAGGTACATTCAAGAGAAAATACTCACCCCAGCATAAAGTGCTCGAGCTGCACTCGAGTCAGGCTTAGCTTAGCTTAGTTCGAGACACAACAATGTGCTACCCACAGGTGACCTAGAAAACTAAGCAATACCTATTTTCTCCACTCTCCTCCTGCTCTTTGTCCACATTTTCTCAAAGACGCAGCTCCAGTTGCAGGTGCTGCATGAGCGAACCTTTCTTGATTCTTCCACTTGTGTCTACAATGCTCCTAATCCCTCCTTTTCAGTCTCACTGTCTACAATCATCAGATACCACCGCCCAGTACAGGCTGCATATGAGAGCTTGCTTGCACTCAAGGGCTATGAGAGAAGGTAGAGGAAGAGGTAGGTTGTAGGAGCATGGACACAGTGTCTCTGCCCTGGACATGGCGACTTTAGAAACAGCTACCAGGGCACAGAGACGGCATCTAGAAGGATAGGTAGCAGCTCCCTTCATCTTTTCTAAAGGGAGGTTGACCTTTGCATGCTACTTACCTGGAAGGAAGCATGCTAACGTCACTAGACACCACTAGTAAACTATAACAAGAGGTTAGGTGCGACATGTTCTTCTAAAAAGGTGCAGCCCTGTAATTGGAAAATTGGAGATCAATTGTTGTAGTGAGGTTACAATCTCCTACATATTACAAATGTAAATATTAGTATAAACAATCCAGTAAGCTTGCCTGACACTGGTGAAATGTGTGCATTTGTGCACTGTGTCTGTAGATATTCCTGCCAGAACTTGAGCGTATCAAAAAGAACGAATACATTAATTTAGTTATTCTTTGAGCGCTTTTTTTGCTTTGTGACCTTTCTTCCAGTTATACTTTTTAATTAACAAACTGGATTTTTTTTATCACACATATTTTTATTTTATACCCAATAAGCAGGAAACTGATTTATCCACTCCAAAAAAATTGTACATAAAAATACAGTGTCCAGAATATCAGTCCGAATATCTGCAGAGGAGGACCCCATGTTCTTGCTCATATCTATTTCACATTTCACTTTTTTGGGGGTGTAAACATATTTTTTTCGTAGAAGAGTTTCTTTAATCCCATCTAAAAATGTTTGTGCAGAACCAAAACTATAAGAACTTTTTTATATTATGCATTCATATGGCGCAGAAAGCGAACCGATTCTTTTGCTTGATTTTACATAGCAATCAGCATTTACCCATTCCTGTTTTTTGGTTACTAAAGCCCTACATAAAAACATACATCAATAATAGCTGTTATTACAAAACCTTAATGAGATAATTGGCTATTGAACAATAACCATCTGCAAGTTCTAGCAGATAGCTGCTGCCAAACACTAACCCAAGCGCACACAAACAGAATATAGTTTTCCAGAACGTATCATTGAAAGACCATCTGTATTCATCAAAACATATAAATGGAAACGACAATCTACTTTACTGCTCTACCTAATCTGACTATTTGAATGCGTCGCCAGACGGCTGCAGCGAATCCTCAGAACGTGGTTAAGGGGTTACTGGAATCTGCTCTTCAAGATCTTACATCCGCTTGCAACTCAGGCATCCAGAACACACGTCGAAATATCCAGGTATATCTGCGTACTGTAACTGTTCATTGGTGACCTGCACCAACCATCATTACCCTAGGGATGTGCAGTATAAGTATAGCCTACATTACACCATGTTTACAGTTAGGAAAATTGAGTATTTATTTAAATTAACTATATTTTTACACTACCGTTTAACATGCATTCAATTCCAACTCTTCTAAACACAGCCTTCAAACAATTGACCAGTAAATTATTTTTATTAAATGTTCTCCATTGTGTTTAGGTTTAAGTGGCAACATGTTTATTTAGATAGCGTTTTGAGAGTTTTATAAAGCGTCCACAACTCTTGAAGCTATTTGAGAGTGCTGTGACCGCAGCTTCCAAGTTGCCGGAGGCACGGAGCCTCTGCCCGGACAACAGGTTCATTGCGGGCCAAGTAAATATTTCGCAAGTGCACATGGTCCTGACCCCGGCTGAGCTCCACGCTGAGTTGTTTGCTAAAATCAGGTGTACAACCCGAGAGGAAACACCTCTTGCACATATAAGCACCATAGTGTGTGCTTTACACACAGGGCACTGACAAACTCATACTAACCCCTGTAACACCCTACACATATAAGGTCCTAATGAAAGCCAGTAGAAGAAAAGGCCTGGCTGATACTAGTTGACCACACAGGACTTCGGAGGCCATAAGCCTACCGTGCACGTCTGATAGCCTTTGTTTTTATCGACTGCCTGGGCCCACCATTAAAACAGTCTTTGGGACACCGAGTACAGTATTTTAAACCTCACTCAGAGCACACTCACAGCACCCTCACAAACTAAAAAAACCCGCTCCGCAGTAATCTGGAGTCGAAGCACACCGGAGGTACACTCGGTACCTCGGGTGGGGCCCGATGATGAAGCATGCCACCAACTAGGTTGGTATGTGAGGGCCTTAATAAAACCTAAATGTTTTCCTCCACCCGCAGACATACAAACAATTTAAACCAGAGCTAGTTCTCATTGATTGCTAACAAATAAACTGGGGAAACATACTAGCCTCTCTAGTTCTCCTCTCTCTTTTTGATAACAACATGGATTATTTATAATGCCTTTTATTTATGTGTTTTGCAAACCTGCAAGCTGTGCACAAACGCACTTTCGACTTATGGTCCTTGCTTATGAGAAGCAAGGTTGGCAGTAAAACAGGTACAGTTACTGCCAGCCTTGCTTCTCGTAAGCAACGACTATAAGTACAAAGTGCGTGTTTCCGCACCCCTTGTAGGTTTACTAAACACATAAAATAAAGGCATTTCCATTTACAATACCAATATCTCAAACTCTCCCAAATGCGAGACCTATTGCATTGTAAAGGCTTTTTTTTTTTATTGGTGTGGGATATTTCTTGTGTTGTGTTTTCACTTTATTACTGTTTTTATGCAGCATAAATAATTACCACAGTGCCTGTAGGTTAAGGTGTTTTTGTGCCATGCTTCCAAAGAGTTAAGCACAGGTTAATTTAGTGACTTTTGTGGCTCACCCTGACAAGGATTGCAATTGTTCCTTGAGAAGGGTTTTCGCCCCACCTCAATCAAAATCCAAAACTTCTTAAAAGGGAGAGTAAATGATTAGCCAGAATCACACATGCTGGGCCTAGCACAGAGGCCACGATTTGAACTTGGGTGCCCAGGTTCCAAAGGCAGCATCTCAAGCTTCTAGGCCACACCTACTCCATTCCTTACAAATTTTCTTGTAACTTTCACTCACACTCGTCATCTTTCAATGTTGTCTTTCTTTGCCTGCTCTTTCCTTCTTTCTTTCTTTCTTTCTTTCTTTCTTTCTTTCTTTCTTTCTTTCTTTCTTTCTTTCTTTCTTTCTTTCTTTCTTTCCTTCTTTCTTTCTTTCTTCTTTCTTTCTTTCTTTCTTTCTTTCCTCACTTGAGCCCCTCTCCTTCCCAAATGAAGTTTGCTTTTCTTCTAGATTACGTTACCTGTCTTTGAAAAATTACTCTTAGCACAGCCTATGATTGCCGCACTTCATTATATACAAATAACCAACTAGAAATCACTGAAGTGAATAATTCATTTTTATTCAAAGCTCAATATTTTGTGCCAAATTTGGCTCTGCCATCTTGAACTAAAGACGGACGTTTGCATCCTTTCATATGAAGTTTGTTTCCAGAGAAATATATGAGAATATATGAGAATATTTAATAATATATACAATATTTATTTTTCACCCTGCAAAGGTAGTCCGCTAAACAGTATACCCATATTAGAACCTAGCTAGTGTCACCCTGCCTTTACTGCATTAACGTTGCACATGAAATACATCCACAGTTGCTCCCATCGACAGATATTTATTTCACATTCATAAAAACAAAAGTAGCTCTAATTAATACTTTACCAAGTACTAAATGTATGTTGATATTGCAATCTCCAAATATGTTATAACTTTATTTACCTTATCTAATTGCTTAAGTGCCTCCTGTAACTGATATCTGTAAAAATTGACTTTTCATAATTGTTAGATTTGGGGGTCTCTAGTTGGCACCGGTAGGTACTTGTGACAAATAGGGACCCTATCCTCTAGTCAGGATAATGGGATTACCACTACTAAAATAACCCCTGCTCACGCCCTTGGTAGCTTGGCACGAGCAGAAGGGCTTTACTTCAGAGGCACCAGGATGCCCTTGGTGGTGACAGGTTGCGCTATACAAGTATGCTACAATACAATACAAAGGCGTTGTAAGTTAAGCAGTTGTGACCACATACAGTAACCCAGTGACAACACTACAAATGGACACCACACAGGTTTTATATAAAAAATAAGTAGACTTTATATAGAGTAACCACAAGACCATAAATGACAAAAATACACACTAGGATTACTTTAAGATGGTAGATTTAAGCTTAGTTCAGTTCAGTTCTTAGATGCGACACTCTGCGTCAATGTACCTTAAGTTGCGTTGCACTTTCACGACAAGCAATGTCGCAGTGATGGGAAATGTGGCAAAGCTCAGATACAAAGAAATTGAAACGTGAAGATCTTCCAGATGCGGCATGCTTCTCGGGGATGCGAGAAGTTCTCGGTTCAATGCGTGGACTGCAGTGGCGACACCCTTACAATCAGACAACAACAGCTCCAGCGGCGACGCTCTTCTCCCACGATGCGTGAAGTTTCCGCTTGATGCGACAACTACAGCGGCGACATCCAAGATGCGACGGTCGCAGCTCCGATGGTGGTGCGCATCTCGGGGATGCCAGGTGCTCTTGGTCGATGTGGTGCAATGCGACAGTTCCAGCGGCGGCACCCTCCTTTGGAGTTGCGACGGCAGGCACGGCGACGGCGACACGCTCTCACCTGGTTGCGAGATTCTTCCCTTGGTGCAGTGCAATGCGACAGCTACAGCAGCGACACCCTCCTTCGGAGTTGCGACGGCAGCAGCAGCGACGGCGACACGCTTCCTCTGAGTTGCAGCACGCTTTTCTCCGATGCGGTGCAGTGCGACAGTTCCAGCGGCGACACCCTCCTTCGGATTTGCGACGGCAGGCACAGTGACGGCGACAAGCTTCTTTTCGTTGAGTCACGCTTCCAGCTCCTTGCAACATGCAGTTCCTCAGAAGGCCCAAAACAGTAGCAGCTACTTCCAAAGAACTCTGGGGAGCTGGGGGGTGATGTCTGTTATCCCTGAGACTTCAGCAGGAGGCAAGCTCTTTTCCAAGCCCTTGAAGATTCTTCACAAGTTGAAAGCAAAGTACACAAAGTTCCTTTCTACTTCCTTTGGCTGTAAGTCAACCACTGCAGGCCAATCCCCCAAGCAGCACTTCAGCTTGGGAATAGTCTCCCCTCAGTTTCTTCAGGTTCCTCTCCTCAGTAAAGATTTCTTCTTGTAGTCCAAAGTGATCTAATTTCATGGGATCAGGGTCCTAGTATTTATACCCCAAAATCCTTTGTTCTCTGAGGGGAGAGGGGCCTTTGCCCAGTCCAAACCAGTTCTGAAGCACTCTGTTTACCAGACTTCTCTTTTCCTTTCACAGTGCAGGGCATGCACATCAGACGCCCCACAGGAGGTGGAGCCAGTATTGTGGAAGGCAAGGACAGTCCTGGTTCACTTTGTTTACAGGACTCCTTCTCTTCTTTCAGTGTGCAGGGCAGAGACATCAGCCGCTCCCAAGGGGGTGGAGCCAGCATTGTGGAAGTCCGGCACAGCCCTATTCAAGGTTCAGGTGAAACTCCTCCCTCCCATCTAGAAGCAGATCTCTCTATTCACCACCGGGTGACTCAACCTGTCTCCTGGAATTCCCCAGCCCTGTCACTGACTAAAACCAGACAAAAGGAATACACAACCTAGCAGAGGCAGATTTGAATGGTTAGACAAGCAAATACCTACTTTTTAAAAGTGGTATTTGCAAACACAGAATATTAAAACCAACTTCACTAAAAGATGCATTTTATTACTCTGAGTTCAGGCATACTAAACTCGAATTTCTACCATGTTCTCTGGGACAGTTAGGATTATAAAATGTAATAACTCTAACAGCCCATTCTGGCCTATGGAGAACAGGTAGCCTTGCAGTAGTGAAAAATGAAAATGGCTGTAATTCACTATTAGGAGATGCCACACACAGGTCCTATCCTACCTTATACTTACAATAAACCCTGCCCTTGGGCCACCATAGGGGTGACTGATATGAAGAAAAGGGAAGGTTTAGGGACTGGCAAGTGGGTGCACTTGCCCAGTCAGCATGACAGTACCAGACTTCAGGCTCTGTAATGGCACACCTTAGACACATTTTACAAGGCTGCTTCTGTGGGTGGCACAACAAGTGCTGCAGGCCCCCCAGCAGCATTTGGATTTGCATGCCCTGGGCACACTCAGTGCACTAGACTAGGTTTTGACAAGTAAACCAAGTAGCCAAACATGGAACCACTGATTAGTACATCAATTTACATCAATTTACAATAGGAAGCACTGGCACTGTGACACTGGATAGCAGTGGCACAGTGCCCAAAGCATCTAAAACCAGGAAAAATACATGAAGCAATCGCAAAAATGGAAGGGAAACCCACGCCAATAGTGCCAGGTCTAACAATAATTATTTTTATTATTATTATCCTGAAAAATACCAAAATTCTTCAAGAAACTCTTTAAAGCTGAGGTGACATCTGGATCTCTAATGAGTTTTACGATGAAATGAGCATATTATTTTCCCACATGCATTTAATAGCAAAATTATGTTCTAGTGCCACTGCCAATGATACATATCAACAAGATGACAACATTAGCAACCTTTTCACTCAACTGATAAGCAGTTGCCTGCATAATGGAGGTTTATACGACTATAAAGTTAGCTTTATTAAAACGATAAGTATTGTCCAAATACGAGAATCATAGGACTCAATCACACTGCTGAGTTATTGTCTCTAGTCAGTGAAGGACAATAGAAGATGCTGTTATCTTTTCTAACCAGCCTACTATTTGAAAATGTATTTGGCACTAAATGTTCATAACTGTAATGCTTACTTGCCCATCTAAAGAATCAAACACAAATTTGAATAAACTGTGATCGAAGACAGAATGGTCTTGAATAACAATACCCAATCTCATTCTAGGTAAATGGCATCAAATGTTTGTTGCAATCAGGATCCAAAAAGGCTCACACAAAATTTGCTCAAAACTAACAATTACTGGAATGAGATTAAATGTTAAAAGATGGTTTATCTACAAATATCTGAATGATGAGTTTGAGGTCTTTTCACTGAAGAAGGGGGACATAAAATTCTCAAAAACAATAAAAATCATAAAGTAAGTAATAATGATTTCTAAATAATATTAAATTAACATAAGAATTGTAAGAGGCTACAACTATATTGACCAATGAGAAACTTATTGACCTTCAGAAATAAGTTTGTTTCTGACTTGAATTTCCTAAACGAGGCTTTGATTATAATACAGATAAATGGGTTAGTCATTTGACAAAACCTTCTTAATCTTGCAGGTAGGCAGGTGTTCAGGGGACAGCTCAGTGGTTTACTAGTGTTAGTAAGGGGCACACATTCTTTCACCACTATGGCTGCAAATTGACATAAGCGTATGCCTTGTTTTTCATCTAGGGAAGTGGGTTCTTCTTGTGACATTCTCCGTGTTTGAGGGGAGCTAAACATGTGTCATCACAAATGTTCTGAATTGTTTCCTCTAAATATGATGCCAAAGTATCCACGAGTTCCTGGGAAGTTGTGGGATATTCATTTTCTTCTGAATTGGTAAGGGAGTCAACTAAGCTAATAATAGTTTGAGGGTTGTTCAAAATTGGTAAGAACCTATTACTGAAAAAGGACCTGTTGCTTTTCCTGATGATTGTATTTTCTCATTTGTCTAATATGTGTAAATGTGTGCTCTGTCTTATAAGTCTTTCTCCATCTATGCTTTCTACCTTAATGTTTTTTTCTTTCTTAAGGATTTCCCTGAACTCAGGGGTGGTGGAGTGCTTAGGGTGTTTTGGAGTCCAAGTGGTTAAGGAGTCTAGGGATTCCTTAACCGGTGTCTCTAAAAAATGACACCATCATTTATCCTATAAGACGTGTTATAGGTTTATACATTATTCATTTTAGGAAAACGTCATTGAATACTTTAAGGGAAACTGACACATTATATGTCAATATGAGAAATACTATGCAGACCATTATGCCTTTTAGGTTTGGTATTGACTTCAAACATGATTACATGGCGGCCAGACCAAGGTGATTCAGAGGTGACCTGTTTTCTGATATCTTTTGTTGAAGTCGTAATGAGGTCAATTGTGTGATGAGCTTTGTGGTCTGGTTTATCTCCAAGTTGTATCAAACAGAGAAAAGTGAGTGATTGAGTCAGATGTGATTGTTCAAGGGTCAACCCAAAAGCTGAAATCACAAGGCTATAGTGTTCTTGACTAGAGCCTGAGCATGACGAACCAGTTCCTCAAACCAGTAAAAATATTTACCTTGGGTGGAGGGGTCGGTAATTTATATAATGGGAAGTTTATAGCAGTAGTTGGGTGACTTTGAGTGTGCTGTCCTCAACTCTTCTTTAAACAAACTGCCATAACAAAGCAATATCTTGGGCTGCCACAATGTGCAAGCTGGGAGTATGGCCCTTTATTGAACATAATGCATTAGCAGAATTAAGATGTACCCTCACAGAAAACAAAAATAAAGCTTGTGCTGTAAGTTGTGAACCTAAAAAGCATGCACAGCAAAATATTACATAGCACGTATTTTGAGATTGACCCAGTATTTCTGATACATCATTAAGAGAGTATGTGTGTGCAAACATCCACTTTTCAAACAATAGAATGTGTAAATTCAAGAACATATAACAGCACAGTGTAATTAATAAATATGGATAGGTAAATCGTTCAAGGATGAATAATGAATAGTACTGTGACCTTTCAACAGAATTAAATATGCACTATTCAAAGAAATAAACATAAATTAGTGATGACTTCATACAAAAAACAATAAACAATGAGTCGGATAAAGAAGGTGTTGCAGTTGCAGTCTAACAAAACCTTATGCAAATGCAAATGGGTCAATGCATCCATTAACTGCCATTGGTCCTGATAGACATGCCACCCAGGCAAACCGTGAAATCCTCATGAAACCCATTGGCTGAAAGGTTTTGACAGTAACTTCACTCTTTCTACTACTTGTACTAGTTTGAAGAATTGATAACATGAGAGCTTCCAGACACCAAAAGCTGACTGTATTCAGAAGTAAAAACAAACTGATGTGTCTGTCACCAAATTAATAGGTGAGAGATTAATTTTTTTCGTGGAACTTATAGATAATTAGAGCCCACACATAGACACATGTTTCCATTAATCAGGCCTGTGGAAAAAGGGACTGAAATTGTAATTGGGTCACATCAGATGTTTTCCTTTCTCTTCTAAACCCGTCTTATTGACTTCTAGGACTCTATGAACTTTAACCCTGCTACCCAGTAATACAGTGCGTGTGCTCTCTCTATTTAAACATGGTCAAATTGTCCTACACCTAATTTGCGCGTTTAATGTACTTGTAAATCCTGTGCATATGGTACTACATGTGCCCAGTAACTTTACTGGAAATGCCACTGCTGGGTTGCAGCTCTCATTGTGCAACTCACTAAAGTAGCCCTGTAACACGCTTGCCACTGCAGTCAGTTGTTTAGTTATAAACTGCCATTTTGACTTTCCAAGATAAACATTTTTCCAGGCCTAAGCTTTCCTTTTTAATTCTTATAGGACACCTCTATGGTAGGACCTAACCACTCATAGGGCAGGGTTCAGGACATGGGTTTTAAAGCTTTACATTACCTCCTTCTGCTCAAATGAATTGTCATTTAAAATATTCTTTAATAGTAATGTGTGATTTTAAGTTACTATTATGAAAATGCCACTTTACGAATATTGGCATTTTTTTTAGAAGAATACAAATATACAATTCTTTTTGTGTGCACGGTCACATGAATGTGAATGGCTCTTCTGTGGTGTTTTGTTTATTCCTTCCTGACATGGGGACAAAATACCTTTGGGTTTAGGGCATGGTGTTGATCTCCTGAGCAGGAAGTCCTAGGGCTGTACACAGCCTTTTCTGAGCTTCAAAGGGCAGCCTCAGGGCAATTGACAAATGCAGCTCACACCTAAGCCTGCCTGCCTACCCTTTGTCACCCTAGATAGCTTGGAGCAAAACCCAGGAACGGGAGAAGATTAGACAGAAGGGCATTCTCAAACCAAGGGCTGGCATTGGGGATCAAAGTGGCATCTTCCGAGCCTCTTATCAGAACACTCCTCGACCAGTGGAAGATTGCACTGCTGTCTCAAGAAGGAAGTCTGGACCTGCTTACCTTGAACCCCGGCTCCCTGGATGTGGTCCAAAGGTCAGTTGGACACAACAAGCCTTCAGGGGCCTCCCTTAAACTGCCTAGCTGACCAACACCAACTGGAATTTTCTTGACCTGACTCAGCCCTGATGGAGTCCTAACACCAATTGGTGTACTTAGGTCCTGGAGTATTGCCTGGCACCAGAGTGCACTCTTCTTCCTACTGAACTCAAGATAAGAAGTTTTGGACTCCTCACTACCATGAAGAGGCCTTTTCATGCCAAGGAATTTCCATCTGTGATAACCACCAACATGAAGCTCCAGAGGGACATGCACTTTGTGCCAGCTGTGACCACCCACAACGACTGCCAATGCAAATCTCCAGAGCAAACTGCTCATCACACCGACAGCAACCATCTGCGGAAACCACCACAGCAAAGCACTTCATGCCAAAACAATGACTGTCCACTATGTCCAACCTGTTCCTCACACTGTTAATGACCTCTCACAACCCCTTCCAATGCGAACAGCATCTCCTTGCATGGAATTGAGAAAGTAACTCTTTATCAGGACAAACCAAGTCTGTGTATCCAACCCATGCTCCATCAAGGTCGGCCTGAACTTGTGACTTCAACCCAGTCCATCATGACCAGATAGCCACGAGTGAGGCTTTGTGCTTTTTGGCCTTATTTTCACTTGAAAATTTAAAAAAGGAATCATTCTGGTTCCGCTTATAGGAATTTTGATCATTTTATTTTTTATGGTTTTTTATTTATTAAAATGTACTCTGTTTTTCTAAACTGGTTTCGGATTTTTCTTTTGTTGTGTTTTCAATCATTACTGTTTGAGTACTACATAAATACTTTACACATTGCTTCCAAGTTCAGCCTGGCTACTTTTGTGCCAAGATTCCAGAGGTTTAAGCACAGGTTTATTTAGTGACCTTAGTGATTCATCCCGACAATTATTGTTTAATATTTGAATGGAACTTTGGCCCTTCTTAAATAATAACCTAACTTGATACAGTAAGTTACTACTAAAATGTAGTTATATGTACCAAAAACTAATACATTTACTCAAAAGATTAAAATTACTCAAATATGTAAGTTACTTTTGTGAATCAGGCCCACGATCTCAATCAGAATATATACATTCATAGGGCCTGCAATGGATTATGAATAAAATTGTCTAACCCAAATATCAGATGAAAAGAGTATTAGGAAGACAAGATGATAATATTGTGACATTTATATACATTGGTAGCGGTATGAAAACATTGTTCTTAGATTGAGAAGTCCAATGTCAAGACATATAAATGGAAAATAATAAGTAATAGAAGGAACATTTTCAGGGTAAGGATGATCGATACATAGGACTGTCTACTCACATTACATGTGCATCTTCTGACTTATGTAATCAAAAGCAGAGGAAGATGAGTGATTTAGATAGAGGTAACCATCTGGTCTAGAGTTTAGCAGATGGGATTCTTCATCACAAACATGATGAAATCCCATCCACAGTGTTTCAAGTGCCAACAGAGATAATACACTTGTCATATGGCAAACAATGTGTCCGTCCTGGTAGTGATGGAGTATTTAATCTCCCAAACTCTCAATCTCATGCCTAAACTTAACCTCTCTGCTATCTAAATCTACTGGTCTCTTGGATATGCAGGGAACTAGTGTACAACAATTCCTGATCTAATTTCCCCCTACTAGGCTTAAAAGCACCTTCCTTATCCTACTTGGAGACCTAAACATGCACTTAGATGATGCCACCTGTAATCTAAGTCAGGTGCTTATGGAGGAGATGGGTGCTCTCAGCTTCAACTTAATTATATTTTTCTCCCACACATAAAGTGGACCACCTGCTGGACCACATTTTTTATAACATCACAGGGCTCTCCATGGACCATGGACCCGCAGATACCACTATTCTGGTCAGACAACTTCGCCATGCCCTTCTTCTTACCTTACCTCTCGCTCACACCAGTAGCAGCCAGGCCCAACGTCATGGCCAGAAACTGGCTCAAGTTAGATATCCCTGCCTTCAATTCATTACCACTGAACTTCCTACGTCTTCTGGGGCAGAAGGCTAACCTAGATCAACCGACAGTCGGCAACTGGCTACACAATTCCATAGACATAATCTTGCCGGCCAAACTTAAATCCTGAGCCAGGCAGCATCCCCCCACCCCCTGGATCAATGACAACTTACAAGCTGAAAGGAAATTCTGCAAGCAGGTAGAAAGGATTTGGAGGAAGTCATTCGAAAAAAAATCTAACCTCAATTACAAAACAGCTCCGTCTCTATACCACACTCACTGCAGTAATGCCTGAGTAACTTTTCCTAAAAATAAACCCCTTAAACCTCAAAATTGCCCTAAAAACTCTTCAAAGGGGTCCAAGACATGTCAGGGTCCCAGTAATATTGATTCTTCACTCTCATTGTCACAAATCCAATGTGAAGAGCTTGCTGACTTTTTTTGTTAAAAAAGTGACAAACATTCAGCTTACCTTAACTGCAGCAAGGACTGTCAATATTTAGTCAGGAAACAAATCTCAAACCTCAACTCCACCCATCCTTCCACTAACTAAGTCAATTCCTCGGTTATGGGCCAACCACCATCAAAACTGCAGTCTCTGATCCTCTTGGATGCTCTTGCTTTCGGGGTGACAAATGCAAAACCAACAATTGATGGACAGAATGCAGAACAATGTCATACATTCACCCCAGTTCAGAGATCTGGGCCTAAATCCATCGTTTTTTTGCACCCCACACCACCACAGTTCAGACATGGCCATATGCAAGTCAGTCTTAACCCTGTGCCTCATGGGAACAGTCCAGCCCAAACTGCCAAGCCATGTCTTTCCTGGACCGGAATCAAGCATCCTAGGACCGGTTTCTGGCTATCAGCCGTCTTCAGCCAGGATAGCTTGACTCCAATGGTGTGGAGAGCATGGGACTCATGTCTGAGCATACCATTCTCACTCGGGGTGACGAATGCAAAGACAACAATTGATGGACAGAATGCAGAACAATGTCATACATACACCCCAGTACAGATATCTGGACCTAAATCCATAGTTTTTTTGCACTCCACACCACCCCAGTTCAGACATGGCTATATACAAATCAGCCTTGACCCTGTGCCTCATGGCAACAGTCCAGCCCGAACTGCCAAGCCATGTCTTTCCTGGACCGGAATCAAGCATCCTAGGACCGGTTTCTGGCTATCAGCCATCTTCAGCTAGGATAACTTGACTCCAGTGGTGTGGAGAGCATGGGACTCACGTCTGAGCATACCCATCCCACTCGGGGTGACAAATGCAAAAACAACAATTGATGGACAGAATGCCGACCAATGTCATACATTCACCCCAGTACAGAGATCTGGGCCTAATTCCATCGTTTTTTTGCACTCCACACCACCATAGTTCAGGCATGGCCATATGCAAATCGACCTTGACCCTGCGCCTCATGGGAACAGTCCAGCCCGAACTGCCAAGCTATGTCTTTCCTGGACCAGAATCAAGCATCCTAGGACCGGTTTCTGGCTACCAGCCGTCTTCAGCTAGGATAGCTTGACTCCAGTGGTGTGGAGAACATGGGACTCACGTCTGAGCATACCCATCCCACTCGGGGTGACAAATGCAAAAACAACAATTGATTGACAGAATGCAGAACAATGTCATACATTCACCCCAGTACAGAGATCTGGGCCTAAATCCATCGGTTTTTTGCACTCCACACCACCCTAGTTCAGACATGGTCATATGCAAATCAGCCTTGACCTTGTGCCTCATGGGAACAGTCCAGCCCGAACTGCCAGGCCATGTCTTCCTGGACCGGAATCAAGCATCCTTGGACCGGTTTCTGGCTATCAGCCATCTTCAACCAGGATAGCTTGACTCCAGTGGTGTGGAGAGCATGGGACTCACGTCTGAGCATACCCATCCCACTCGGGGTGACAAATGCAAAAACAACAATTGATGGACAGAATGCAGAACAATGTCATACATTCACCCCAGTACAGAGATCTGAGCCTAAATCCATCGTTTTGTTTGCACTCCACACCACCCCAGTTCACAGTTGACAAATCTATCAGTTTAAGATACTTTGCCTTATTCATAAAATCCTCTCATGCTTACCTCGGTACCTGCAAACACTGATGATGTCCTATCAGCCCCACACTCTCTACATTTGAGCAACCACTCTCTTTTCAAAGTTCCCAGAGTCAAAAACACCCAGATGGGTGGTCGTTCCCTATTCTCCTTCCTGGGCCGCAGGCTTTGTAATGCTGCTCTGAGATGCTGTCCCTCTTTTTCCACTTTCTGCCCAAAGCTCAAACTCTGGTTGTACTTGGCCTCATCTCCTATTGTTCTGTTCTGTCCCCAGCAGTTGGAAACCCTTCGGGTAACTAAGTTCTATGCAAAAACTCAATAACAATAATCAGTTCTAAGTTAAATATGGAGCCAGTCCACAACTCCCTGTATATATTCAAGAGTAGTAAGTTCAAATGTATGCCATTGAATGTGAGATGGCATGCCACAAATTGTCGTGATGGATTTTATTTTCATCAGCTTTCTTCCAACAAACCTGATGTATTTTACTTAATGAAGTTATGAAGGCTCCTGAAATTATTTTTACAATGATCCCTGCTAATAGTAAAACCACTCATAGGAATCATCTCACCCAGGCGCAGTGTTTTGGCAGTCAATTTGATATCCTAGCAATGGTATCCTACTGAGGTCAGTAAATTGAGAACCATTACATTCTAGAAATAGTGTCTCATTTACAACTGACAGAAATGGGAGATGTACACCATGAATTTCTATATAAAAATGATATGAATAATGATACTTCAGTTTCTTTCCGATAATTGGTAAATCGGTTTCCCCTCAACACACTGCAGTTATTTCTATGCCTATGGCAGAACACACGTTTGTTTTGAATGTTAGTTCCTAGCTTGTGGATAGAGGCCAAACTCTAATTAGATTGTCCATACAATTTCAATACTTCTTTTTAAATGTAATGTATGGACTACAGAAATCCAGACCAACTAATTAAATACCTATTTGGCATTTGACCATTCTAATCTTGCAGTTGTTGGACTTGAACAAATTCATAGGTATTCTGAAGGCAGGTTTTCATCTGAAGGGTTGTAATGCAAGTAAGATAGCTTTACCATTTTTATAAACGATGATACTAACCTTGACAGATTTCCCATTTATGGTAGAGAACTATGACAATGGGGCCAACCATAAATGCAGCCTATCTGACAAATTACATGTGAAAACTATTGCCAAAAATTATTATTGAAGTTCCCTAGTTGTACTGTATCCCTAAGGCTAGTGTCTGAGCAACAGTACCTTTCACTGTCCAATTATCCCTTAGAAAGATTTTAAAGAAAAATATAATATCGAAAGTCTTTAAAGAAGGTAATATTTACATTGATTTTTTTCAGGTTTTCCTATATCAGTTAGGAGACTGCAATACCGTGAACGGCAAACTGAATATATATTGATCTTAGAAATGGGGGTCTTTTGTTGGTAATGGCTTGCAGTATGTCAAAGCAGGGACCTTTCCTTCTAGTTAGGATAAGGGGGATACACTACTGAAATAACCCATGCTCACCCCCTTGGTAGCTTGGCATGAGGAATCATGCTTATCTCAGAGGCAGTGTGTAAAGCATTTGCACATAACCAACATTAATACAGTGAAAATAATACAGAAGGACACCACACCCGATAAGAAAAATAGCCAATCCTTTATATATTCAAAACAAGACCAAAATGATAAAAATCTACCATACAATACATAAAAATATGTACTTTGCAAGAATAACCTTAAAAATGCAGTTCTTTGAAGTCTGTAGCTCCATCCGGTGCTACAGCTGTGCTGAGAACAGCAGAATCCAACAGTTCCGTTTCACTCCATTGGTCGGGGTGTCGGCAGACTCGTAAACAGTACCTTTTCATTGTGGCCAATCACGTTGGTGCAGGCCGGTTGTGGCAACCATTGTGGTTGTGGTGTGAAGCAGAGTGGTGCGGCGTGCGGTGCCCTCGAGTTGCGGTGCATGCAGCAGCTCACTGACGGTCATCCAGCAGCATCGGTGAGACCAGGGCTGCAGTGCAGAGTAAAGGCAGCGCTTGTTGTGGTGCTGACAAATCACTGTGCAGGCGACAGTGCTGGTTGAGGGCAGTTGGCGTTGGTCAGTCCGGAATAGCATGTGGGATGGGGGTGCGTCATGAGACTTACGATCGATGCCCTCAAGCCATGGTGCGGTCACAGGTGAACAAGTCAGCAGGCACTGACAGTGTAGGTGAGACTAGGGCGCGAAGAGAAGAGAAACGATGCGGTGTGCAGTGTCCACAGGTCATAGTACAAGCTGCAGCTCAGTGGCGGTGGTGGCAGTTGTCGTAGATGGTGAGACCAGGGTTGTGGTGCGAGATGCGATGGTGCCCTCTGCAGTGCCTTCAGGACATGGAGCCAGAAAAGGAGTTTGTTGCTTTACCCCCTCTGTGCCTCCTGAAACCACGGTTCCAGAGGCAGGACCCAGTGGTCAGCGAAGTCTTTGAGGTCCCTGGGACTTTAGAACAGGAGGCAAGCCCTACTTCAAGCCCTTGGAGATACTCAGCAATAAGCATGGGATGAAAATTCGTTCCGCTCGCGGAATCTGCGGATTTTCCGCGATTTCGCGATCCGCGAACCTTGCTAAATCGCGGTAAAAATCGCGAATCAGCGGGGACGAATTTTAAGCCCAGCACTTACAGGGTTACAGCAGCAGGTGCAAAAGTTGAAGCTAATTTTTTGTAACCTTTTACAAAAGGGTTACAAAGAAATTAACTTCAACTTGGGCCCCTGCCGCTGTAATCCTGTAAGTGCTTCCTGGCGCCTCTTTGCCTACTTGCAACTATTGTCTGACACTGCTCTGACCCTTGAAGCAGGGTCAGAGAATAGTTACAAGTAGGCAATGAGGCGCCTGTCACGAAAATTAAACCTCAACAGGAAGCACTGACAGATATAAAAACAAGCATTTGCAATGCAATAGGTCTCGCATTAGGAAAGTTTGAGCTATTGGTCTTGTAAATGCCAATTTTTTTATTTATGTGTTGGTTTTGAAAGTAGCTAAACAAATATCTTTGTCATTTACATTGCCAATAGTTATTACTTTCGCAAATGTGACACCTATAGCATTTGTAATGCAACATATTTTGTATTTACGTGACTTAGATGTATTGGTATTACAAATTACAATGGTTTTAAATTTTTTTCAATAATTAATACTTAAATAAAAGTGATTTTAATTTATAATGGCAATAGCTTAAACTTTTGTAAATACCTTTTGTGAAGATTATGTTCAGTGTATTTTATTGTGACGAAAATCCAAGAACAGAAGTGAAATATTAACATCTTTTTGTGACATTTGTAATAAAGCTTGAAACATTGAGAGAACATATTTGAACCAGTTGTTGTTGAATGGTTGCGCAGATTGATGCAGGGGTGGCACTGAGTGGTGCTGTGGTGGTGCTGAGTGGTGCTGTGGTGATGCTGAGTGGTGCTGTGGTGGTGCTGAGTGATACTGGGAAGGTGCTGAGTGATGCTGGGGTGGTACTGAGTGGTGCTGTGGTGGTGCTGAGTGATGATGTGGTGGCGCTGAGTGGTCTGTGGTGGTACTGAGTGGTGCTGTGGTGGTGCTGAGTGATACTGTGGTGGTGCTGAGTGGTGCTGTGGTGGTGCTGAGTGATGCTGTGGTGGTGCTGAGTGATGCTGTGGTGGTGCTGAGTGATAATGTGGTGGTGCAGAGTGATGCTGTGGTGGTGCTTAGTGGTGCTGTGGTGTTGCTGAGTGATAATGTGGTGGTGCTGAGTGATAATGTGGTGGTGCTGAGTGATGCTGGGGTAGCGCTGAGTGATGATGTGGTGATGCAGAGGGCAGAAAGGCACAAAAAGCAGTCTAACAAAGGGCAGAAGGGCAGAAAAACAAGGGAAAAACGACTCTAACAGAGGGAAAAAGGGCACAAAAAACGAGTCTAACAGAGGACAGAAGGGCAGAAAAACAAGGGAAAAACAAGTCTCACATAGGGCAGAAGGGCCCAAAAAACGAGTCTAACAGGGGGCATTAATGCACAAAAACGAGTCTAACAGAGGGCAGAAGGGCCCAAAAAACGAGTCTAACAGAGGGCAGAAGGGCACAAAAACAAGGGAATAACAGAGGGCAGAAGGGCACAAAAAACGAGTCTAACAAAGGCCAGAAGGGCAGAAAAACAAGGGAAAAATGAGTCTAACAGAGGGCAGAAGGGCACAAAAAACGAGTCTAACGGGGCAGAAGGACAGAAAAAAAGGGAATAACGAGTCTAACAGAGAGCAGAAGGGCAGAAAAACAAGTGCAAAATGAGTCTAACAGAGGGCAGAAGGGCGCAAAAAACGAGTCTAACAGGGGGCAGAATGAATCCCGCCCTGCGTGTTTGTCCACGAAGATGCCACCTTTTAGTGCAATACCTCTACTCAGCTGGAGTACTTTCTACTGAGTAATCAGTAAGTGCTCCCTCGTTGGCTAAATGTATAGGGGCAGATTTACAGTAACTGGCGCATCCCCAGGGATGCGCCAGTTATTGTGCGCTGCAGTTCCCCCCACGGTGTTCCGCATTTACAATGGGGCGCACCATGTGGGAAAAACGGCACAGATGCATCACGCATCTGTGCCGTAAAAGCAGAGCATTGCTGGAGCTGCGTCGCAAGCGCGATGCAGCTCCAGCAATGCTCTGGGGGGCCCTATCTCCCCAATCCTGCGTCAAGCCTTGCGCCTGCTTCAAGCAGGCGCAGGGTTTTGACGCAGCATTGGCCTAAAAGTGACTGAGTGAAATCTTGTAGATTTCACTCAGCCACTTTTAGGAGACGTTCCTGTGCAGGAACGCCCTCCCCTGCGCCGGAACTCCTCCTGATGTTGCATGGCTTTACAACGTGACGCATCTCTCAGATGGTCACTGGAGACACATCTTTTGGCCCTTTACGCAGCTGCAGTGTAGTAAAAGCACTATACATTTACCCAATGAGGGAGCACTTACTGGATTGGCCAGTAGAAAGTACTCCAGGGCAAATCGCAAATAAATCTGCGATTTCACAGGAAAATTCGCGAATTCCCTGATTTTTTTTGCAATTTCGCGGGGAAATCCGCGAATTCGCGGAACGCGAATTTGCAAATTTCGCCCATGCTTACTCAGCAACAAGTTGAGAAAGTTTAGTCCAGTCCGTTCACTGCCCAAGGCAGAAGCAGCAAATGCAGGCCAACCCAGCAACGCAATAACAGAGCAAAGGGCCAGTACTCCTCCTGGCAGTTCTTCCAGCTCTTCCTCTTGGCAGGTTCCTTAATTCCAGCGAGTTCAAATATTCTGGAATTTGGGCCCCAATATTTATACTCAGTTTCTCTCTGTTCTCTTCAGCAGAGAATCTCTGTGCCTAGTCCAAACCAGTCTGGTCCTCTCTGGCCCAGCTTCCCGGCAGGAGGTCGAGTCAGCATTGGCTAAAGCAGATCAGGTCCATCAGATGCAAGGAAATCTCCTCTAACTACTCTAAATGCGGCCAAGGTCTATTCAGGGCAGCCCTGACTCATCCAGGAAAGGCATGATACAACTCAACCCCCCAAGAGGCTGTTTGAAGAGAATGCACATGCCCAGCCCATGTCACTTCAAAGCCAGCCAGTCAATCCACAAACTCAGTAGAGCACACAGGATGGCTAAGGAAGAAAATACTAACTTTCTAAATATGGTATTTTCAAACACAGAACATAAAAATAATACTTACTAAAAGATGTATTTTTTACATTCTGAGTCCAGGCATACTAAACTCCATTTCCTTATCTTGTCCCAATGGGAAGTTATGCTTATAAGATGTTATAAGTAAACTTCCATTATATACTATAGGACCAATTGGTTTTCCATAGTGAAGAACGAAATGCAATGTAGTTCACTGCCAGCACGACTCACGCACACCGATGCATGTCCTACTTTTAACATACACAGCACCCTGCCCACGGGAGTGCCTTGGGCCTAACCTTAGAGGTAATTTATACACATGAAAAGGGAAGATTAGGGCTTGGCAAAGGGGTGCCCATGCCAAGTCAACATGGTAGTTACAAACTGTGCACAGACACTACAGTGGCAGGTCAGAGAACCCTTCAAAGGGCTGCTTGTGTGTCTGGCACAAGCAGTGCGGCAGGCCCACTAGCAGAATTTGATTTTTCAGGCTCTGGCACTCTCAATGCACTTTGCTAGGGGCTTACTAGTAAATCAAAAATGCCATTCATGGAAACACCAATCCATAATACAGTTTACAACAGGAGCACTTGCCCTTTAACACTGAACGGCAGTGAGAAACTGCGCAGAGACACTAAACCATCAAAAACAGAGTCAAAACTGGGAGGTCAGAAAGTAAAAAAACATGGGAAACATTCCAAAAGATGGCAGATCTAACAATGTATCATAGTGAGAGAAATACCAGTTCTTTGATGTTTTATTAGAATGCGATGTAAGTGGATAATTAACTCCTACCGGAGGATATAGCAGTACATCAACAATAGCAATACAAAATGGACCGTAGATGCTTTTGTAGCTCAAAACTGTTTTTTTACAATCCTGGAGGAGATCTTCAAAGCCAATAGCCTTAAAACCGCCATTAGGTTACGTAAATTATTTTAGCAAATTTAATTCAAATTTGTTTTCACTATAGCAATTTCAAATAATTATTAAGAGTGTTTCCATAAAAGAGGACTATTCCATTATAAACACTAAGAAAACCCCTGCACCGTAGCACACTCATTAAACCACACAGAACTACACTTTAAAATATGATTTCTGGGCAGTAGGCGATCCTCATAAGTAATTTGTCCATCTCATGTGTTTCCAAATACCTTCCAATTGAGTTTGCCCACTTGGGTTGGCTTGAGCATTTTAGAGAAATGTAAAATACCCTTGAGTGAAATATGATGACATTGTTTATTGGAATTTGTATGTTATTACTTGCACAGGAAGCATTTTACTCTCATGACCTTAACCTCAATTCTCCTACTGGGCCCATGGAGCAGGATTTTACTTCTGACTCAATAATCCATCATAGAGGTGATGGTCCTCCATTAAACCTTTCTCTCGTATTGCGGAATAAGGATGTCTAACTGTAAGCTACCCAATGGGGACCACTAATTGGTAGCCAACTCACAAACTGATAATCAGGCTCAATTAAGTCACTCTTAGGACCATGCTATAGAAATACAGAATGGCGATTGGCAGACCAAACCTCCTGAAGAATTTTAGACTAACAAGAATCGGGCAAACTAAGAGATCTGCCATGGCTTCACAGAACAAGAACAAAAGAACATGATGTTCTGAAAATAATCTATGGTTATCACTTTTATGGATTTAAACTAACACAGTTTCTATTGAAAAAAATGAAAGATCTTAAATCAATGCTCACAAGTAACATTTTAAGAAGTTCAGTCATAAATCTAACAGTTCAAAAAAATCTAATACTAAATAAAAGAATCTACAAGAGGATGGTTTAATAAAATGATCCAACAGGCAGGTGCATCAGCAAGTGCAAATATCAAAGGGGCATAATAGAAGATAGCTTGGTAGACAGGTAGGAGTCAAAGGAAAGTGTCAAGGGGCACCCTGAGCTTAGACGTAAGTTCTCCTAAAAAAGGAACAAAAAAGGGAACCAAAATAGTGAATGCAGCATTGCAAAAAGGCAAAATGCAATGTGAATACTCCTCCTCCTCTGCATTGTGGTTATATCGTTCATATTTGTCATCATGACATCAACAGTCGTTCCACAATTGTCAGACATCTACCAATTTTCAAATCATGAATTGCAACAAAGTCGAATTTGTTAGAACAATCTGCATCAAAGTCCAATAGCTATGCTAAGTTATCACCAACTTTCATAATGTTTCTTGTTAATAATATAAGGTAGATGCTTATTTAAACATTTTAAATTCCCTTATTGACTGTTCATACTGTTTCTACCTTGTCAAGCATGCTTTTTGGTGCTGGCTCATCACTTTTCCTAAGTTTCCGTGTCATTTCTCTAGATATGTGCAAGGTGCACATTTATTCTCATTGTCTAAATTATGTTTTGAGTGTTGTTCAAAGCAAGATCAGCTTATATACTTCCTCATTATCCTAACAGCTCGGACATAAAAATGGATACATGAATGCACAAGGCGCTACAATTCTTTGACTAGCCCCCCCTAATATGGAGACAGAGGACCACTACATTTTGGAATCCTCAAAAATATCACAACATTTGATATATTTTAAGGTATGGTGATGAATATGGATCTGCTGTGAAAAACCTTCCTTTGATAAATTGAGTCCTGCCCTGTATCAGAAAGTATACTGCTTGTATGTTTGACCTACTTTCATACCATTGAAATATGTATAGAAGTTTCTAAATTGCATTTACTTATTTTGACTGCAGTAACTTGGATACAATGGAGACGGAACAATTACTGATCAGGGTTCCATATTCCCGTTCATTCTCCTGAGGCGAAAGCCGGGAGACTGCGCACACTGTATTTAAATTTCTGCACCTAAAATCTGTATACCTAGCACTGTTTTTAAAAACTTGTATAATTTGATTTGAATTGTTACTTTGGCCTTTGGGGCATTTTTAAATTCCTACCTTCACTCTTGTTACTCAGCCGATTAGGCGCTGAGTCCAGCCTCGATCTTGGGAGGCGAAGCTGAAGGACATCTTGAGGAGGTATCTCCCAGGTTGGGTGCAGTCTAGTTGCTCAGGCGCAAGGCACTCGCCGCTCGTACATAATTAGAGGGTTATGCCTCTGTGTAGCGGAGGCGCTCTGCGGACGCGCCAACAACGCGCCAAAGGAGCGCCTAAGGTAGGCTCGTCTGGGCCCGTCCGGGCCAGGTCGGGCCCAGGGGCCAGTCTCCCTGCTCCAATTGGGAAAATAAGGCCTGTTAAAAGGTACAGTCGTGATCAACTACTAAAATTAAGAGGGAGGGAAGGCTTCCAATGTGTTCAATTAGCCACCTTCACGAGGGACCTCAGATCCTGTACAGGCTGCAACTATAAATTTACCCCAGACAACCACAGAGGCGCAGGAGTGGAAACGCACCCGTTTCTACTTGCACTACTTAACTGTCGTTCATTGCCTAAACATGCGGCTGAGATTTCCATGCTCCTTGAGGAACGAGACCTGGATGTGCTCTTCCTGACGGAAACTTGGACTAATGACAGCTCCGAGCCGGATATTGTCCAAGCTTTGCCCACCAATGCTATATTGAGGCAAGACCGCGCAGACGGCCACGGGGGATCATTGCTATTGTGTACAAAAACTCATTGGGATGCAGAAGTGAGAAAGGCGCCATCTCAGGTACGGAGAGTGTAATGTTTGCCATTATACTGTCACCGACATGCACATTCTCTGGGCTCCTGCTTTACGGACCCCCAGGGGCGCACGGCCAATTCTGCGAAGATCTCCCAAATAGTGCAATACATTTTTTCAATAGTGCCCCCAACTTCACCATCCTGGGGGATTTTAATATCCACTTAGATGAGCCAGACACTCCGGCGTGTCATAATTTGACCACCGGTCTGGAGGTCTTCCACCTTAGGCAAATAGTCAAAGGCCCTACGCATAAAGCAGGACACACACTGGATCATTGCTATACCAACGTGAACACCTTGAACTTTGACAACTCTATGAGAGTTCCCTGGTCCGACCATGCTCTCCTGCTCTTCTCTCTGGCTCCCCAGGAGCAGCTAGGACCTGCTAACATAACTAAGAAAGTAAGACGAATTTGGTCCTAACTATCAACTGAGAAATGGATCTCGAATTTTAAGGAAACTATACCTAAAGCTCCTAATGAGCCTCTTGAAGATGACGCCCGCTATAATCAATGGTTGGAGGCATCATTGGATCTTACCTTCCCAAAAACTGAACTCTCCCATCGCAGCGGTGGGAACAAAAAAGCTTGGTTATATACGCCCGAGCTAAAAGCCCTTACACAGGTATGCAAGCAACAGGAGAGAAAGTGGAGGAAAAATTGCTCCGAAATCAGTAAAGACAGCTATAGAATGGCCTTACGGAATTATAAACAGGAAATTAAAGCCACCCAGTCCAATTATTTCCAGGACAAAATTAAGTCTGCCTCTAGCTCCCCTAGGGAAATTTTTTAAATTTTTAAATCCCTTGTTACCCCCCCTCCTCCATTAGCGACCCCTGTTTAGCTCATACCCGCTGCAGGGAATTAGCAAAATTCTTTGCCTCAAAAGTGGCGAATATATATTCATCCTTTCAGCAGATTCCTACAGAGCCAACTTTGTCCCCACCCCTAAATATGATAAGGCTCAAGGAATTCACCCCGCTCGATTGCCCGAGAGTTCAGGCCTTTTTAAATAATCTGAAATCAGGCTCCCCGGCTGATCCTGCATCACCTACCATTCTCGACATGGTTTCAGATACTGTGGCCCCAGTTATCCAGGAGGTGATCAAATCCTCATTAGCATCTAGAGTAGTGCACCTGCATGGAAACAGGCAAGAGTAACAGCGTTACTAAAGAAACCCAATCTCAACTCAGAAGTCTGGGCAAATTACCGTCCCATCTCCCTGTTGCCTACCATAAGTAAGCTCACCGAAAAACATGTAAATGCCCTGTTAGCCACCTTTCTTGAAAATAACAACTCCCTACACTCCACCCAGACAGGGTTCAGATTTAAACAGGGCCCTGAAACAGCCCTCATTACGGTGGTTGAGGAAACGAGGAAGATTGTGGACAGTGGAAATTGTGCAGCCATACTACTTTTAGATCTCAGCGCGGCCTTTGATACCGTGAATCACTCCATCTTGATTCAAAGGCTGAGTGATGTAGGGGTCACGGGCCCCGCATTAAAATGGCTGCACTCTTTCCTGTTCTATAGGACATTTGCTGTGTTTGAGGAGGGCGCTTCCTCCCCCCAGATGCACCTACAGTGTGGCGTTCCCCAGGGCTCATCCTTCAGCCCAACATTATTAACATCTATATGAGGCCACTGGCTGAGGTGGTGCTTCCCTGGGGGGTGCAACTGGTGACTTACGCTGATGACACCCAGCTTATTATCACCCTGGCAGGGCAGGATGCTCCTCATGGCAATCTCTCCTCTTGTCTCAGCAAAGTCCGTGAGTGGATGGATGAATCCTTCCTAAAACTCAACGGAGCAAAAACGGAGGTCATGATGCTGGGACATAAGGCACCCTCCTCGGTGGAGGTCTGGTTGCCGGGTAGCCTTGGCCGGCCACCTCTTCCAAAGGAGCAAATTAAGAGCTTGGGTTCTGGCTGGACCCGGCTCTGAATTTCTTGGTGCAAACCCGGAAGGTAGCATCTACGTGCTGCGCCCCTATTAGACTACTCAGGAAAATCATCAGGCTCCTTCCATTCGAACCCAGGAGGATATTAGTACAGGCCTTGATTCTGTCACGCTTAGATTATTGTAATGCGGTTTACTTAGGGACCCCACAGGGGACAATTAAGATTCTGCAGACCGTACAGAACTGTGCGGCCCGGATGTTGTTGAACATCCCACAAAGGACATCGGGCCAAACCAGCACTGCGCAACATTATTGGCTGCCAATGCAACAGAGGATTGAGTTTAAGGCCTTGACCATCGTTCATTAAGCTGTGACCAAGGCGGGACCAGCCTTGATCCAACCCATGTTCTGCCCCTATCAAACCTGTCGGACCCTAAGATCCAATAATAAGAACTTACTGGCAATCCCCAGGACAAAGAGAGTCCGCATTGGCGGCAGGTGTTTTTCTTTACAGGCCGCAAAGCTCTGGAATATTCTCCCTGATTCCTTCAGACTGGAAGTAAACCATCTCAGGTTCAGGAAGATGTTAAAAACCTTCCTGTTTTCCTAAACACTGGGAGTGAATGGGCCACGGAAGCGCTGGGATGCCTTCAGGTAGCCATGCGCTATACAAATGTGTAGTCATTCATTCATTCATTCATATTGTGTAGAAATCACATTTTAAAGAGTTGCTGTGGATGAAAGAGTGCGTTGAGATACAGGAGTTTATTCGTATTTATATTATAGCATTGCGTTTTTACTTTACATTTTTTTTTACTGATGAATTTGTCATGATGAATGTAATATATATTACAAAGAAATTCATTTGTAAATATTTTTCAGCATACCTGACTTTGACTACTTTGGGTGACAAACCTAACGTTTTGTTGACTCCTCGAAGCATTGATTATGTTTTGCAAGCTAAGGGCCCCATGTGCCATTGGAACTTCACTTTTTGTGACGTTCCGTGGTCCAGGAGCCTGCTCTAGTTTCTAGTTTAGTTTATTTGATTCAGTTCTCTTGCGAGAACAACACGTTTTTTGCAATAAAATTACAATTTTGGTTTTAAAATTATCTATCTAATACAATTTTAAAAATGATTAAAAAAAGTTATTACACTTTGATACACACAAATTCATTGGGTGGAGCGTTGCAAAGGGTAATCAAATTCTGAACAGAATTTATATTACATTGCTCTATATTTATGAGGCAGCACTAAGCTATAGCTTAATGCTGCCTTGTAAATATTGTTAGCTTTAAAGCAGTTTTCTATGTTAAAGGGGTGTGCAATGGGTATTGCCGAGTGCATTCCTAGCTTTTTGACACTGCCCCAGATTTATGAGAAATTTTAAATCTGAGGCAGTGCCATAAACTTACGTCTCCTCATGGGAGACATAAGGAAGGCACAACGAGGAGAAATATCTTTATTTCTCCCCGTTTTTCCTTTTTCTTTGTGTGCTGCCTTATGCATCTCAGACCTATTACTTTCTATGCCCATCTTGATTTCTTCGACTAACGTCATTTCACATCACTCCCTTCCAAGATGGTCGGCCTTGCCTCTTAATCTCCTATTGAGACTCGCTTGCACCCTCGCTTAATGTCACATCCGGGTGCCGCTCCAACTTAGAGTCCTTAGACGCTTTTGAATTCACTCGTATCATCCCATATGGGTAGAGCACACAAAGCACTTGGTTCTCCCATCGCGGTTCTGAGCACACCTAGTACTCGATTTATTGGCCTTCATTTATGAAATACTGCCTATCAAGTTAAGGGCCCCTTCTAATTTACTGACCTATTCGGTTGTTACCAGCACCTTCGCCAACTAACACAATCATCCCCTTTTTTTATGCTTGGATACCTCATTGTATAACTGGCCTTGCAACGCAATGGTTCCCGGAAGGGACCTTACCTACTCTCCCTTACCTCCAACTTGCCATCGGAAGAGGCTCCCCACTGCTTCATTTCCTCTTCGCTAAGACCTTGAATTTATATTTGCTCCTCCCTTATGGGTATCCCATCCCCCTTAGGTTTCATAATAATTGTTTCCCTTATTCCTAGGCTGCTTGCCCCCTTGTTGCCTCTAATCCAGCAGGTAAATCCTCAGGTTTCATTTGACTTACCCCTCCAGTAAGTCCTCATTCATTTTTGCCTTTTACTATAGCACTTTCCTTACTTGTTCTACCGCACTGGGTTACCTGACCTCATCACTCATAATTGCCCCCTTGCACACTGATATCCGGTATTTTTATTAATTATTCTTTTGGCCTGCCTCGATTTTAACTTGCGCATTCACGCCTAGCTCACATTCCCTCCACTGCTCACTTGGCCATAGCCATTCTGTATCACGTCATTACAGATTTCTGTGAAATCTTCATGGCTCCAGCTACGCGTACCCATAAATTATCTACTTCGTTTATGTAACATGCTTGCCATATCACCACACCTTGCTCACGGCTATGCATTGCCTTTACCAAGTTTTACGTGTAATAGGTGACCAGGCCATATCCTTCCACCATCTAAGCATGTACTATTTTTCTGGTTTCTACATTTGACATATCACAATTTCATGCCTCTTGCCTTGTTTCTGGCTAATTCTCCTGAGCATTGTTCTCCCTTCAGGTACTCCAAACCCTGTTACCTTAGCTGTTAACTCTATATTGACTCTAATACCCATACATGACCTTGCCTTTTTCTATACTTTTTAATCTAATTTCCTCGTCGTTTTTTCTCCACACCCTTTCCTTACCCGCCTCTTTCCCTTTATACTTACCCAGGCAACTTCCCAGGCACTCGTTTTTTCACTCAGTCCTGATGAGATCCGTATACCTAATTGGGATTTAAACATTGTCGACACATACATCTTCAACTCTATACTGTAATTTGTATCTAATTGTGGAGTATGAGATGTAATTCTGATACTCCTCGGAGTAGCTGTGCATGTTATAAGAGTATGTAACGTAACATAGCATAACATTACATTGTGACTTCTCGTTTACCTACATTTTCACAAATTGGAAAGTCACTTTTTGAGTCACTTGCCTGTGGTAAGGAAATCGGCTGATTTCCCATTACCCTGTCACGTCCTGCTCACTCACCTTTTCGTATAATCTTTACGTTGAACTTAATTGTTAATAAAAGTCTTAATTTTCCATTGATACATTTGTAATCCCAATTTTGATTTTTAAATTGTGGAATTGTACTAATTTATTTTGTATGAGACCTTTGTTTTCTTTAACATACGCACACATAGAAAGAGCAAAAAGCCTCTTCTAATTGTTTTTGGGCAGGAAGTTTTACCTTTTTGCAGCAAAATAATAATCCCAGCAACTCATGAACTCTTGCACCATAATGAAAAGGGTATTCATATTTACTACAGGACAAAGATACCTCAGAAAATATTGGGACCAATCTGGGCTAATTTATAGAATCAACCATGCAATCTACGTTATTTATTCTAGAAGGTGAGTTCGTGGTCCAGGCACCTTTGCTTCCTTTTTTTACAAACGCACAAACTGATATCTACAACTAGCCAATTTCTATCTTTCTAAACAGGGCATACACAACAGTTTATTGTCCTGAAGAAGACCCCATTGTGATGTTTTTGAAATGCACAAGTTAGTAGGGGTCAAAACATAGGGCCCGATTCACAGAACTAACTTAAGACAAAATCCTAAACTTACTACTATTTTGGTATTCACAGAAGGCACTTACTCATTTTGGTATTCACAGAAAGCACTTACTCATTTTGGTAGTCACAGAAGTTAGGAGTCTTAACTGTAGGACTCCTAAATGCCTTCTGTGAATACCGAAAGTATTAAAGTTAGGGTTTTTCTCAGTTCAGGAATCCTAAAGATAGGAGTCCTAACTTTACTACTCCTAAACTGAGAAAAATCCAAACTTTAAGACTTTTGGTATTCACAGAAGGCATTTAGGAGTCCTAAAGTTAGGAGTCCCAACTTTATTACTCCTGAACTGAGAAAAATCCTAACTTTAAGACTTTCGGTATTCACAGAAGGCATTTAGAGCCAGATGTAGGAGGCCATTTACCGTCCGGTAACGGTCGATTTCGGCCGTTACCGACCGGTAAATGGGTACTTCTGATGTAGGGGGGCAATTTTACCGATTCAGTAAATTTACCGAATCGGTAAAATACAGAATTGGTATTTTTACAGATGTAGGTGGGACTCTTCTGAGTCCCAAAGGCCGTACAGATTCGGCATTTTACCACCCAATCCAATTGGGTGGTAAAATACCTAATCCAGGTGTGCATGCACATGTGTGCATGCACACCTATGCCATGTGACAGACAGACATGCCCTTATGGCATGTCTGTGTGCCACATGGCACACATGCCTGTATTTGGGGTGCTAGAGGGTGTCAAAGTGACACCCCCTGCACCCTAGCAGGATTCGGTATTTGGTATTTACCGATTCGGTAAATACCGATTTTTACAGATTCGGTAATTCAATTACCGAATTTACCCAAATCTCCCTCCTTCAATTTTACCGATTCATAAATACCGAATCGGTAAAATTCGGTATTTATGAGTCGGTAAAATATAATATAATTACCTACATCTGGCCCCTAAGTCCTAAAGTGGGGCTCCTAACTTTACTACTCCTAAACTGAGAAAATCCTAACTTTAAGACTTTCGGGATTCAGAAAAGGCATTTAGGAGTCCTAAAGTTAGGACTCCTAACTTCTGTGAATACCAAAATGAGCAAGTGCCTTCTGTGAATATCAAAACGAGTAAGTGCCTTCTGTGGATACAAAAATGGTAGTAAGTTTAGGATTTTGTCTTAAGTTAGTTCTGTGAATCGGTCCCTCAGATGTTCCAGAATTAGCATGTTCTTAGCCCAACAAGATCTATAAAATTAAAAAGGTCTTTCTAGGGCATTTGGTGATTGCTAGTAACATAATAAAAAATACATCTTTCATGTTATTGTTTTGTTCCCTTGTAAATAATTGTGTAGTATCGTGATGTGTATTGTCACAATCTGTCACCAATTCATGTCACCATTGTAAATATTCATGTGTACTTTGTTGTGTATGTGGAGTAATGTCATTGGTATATTGCATCTCACTCACAAATTTTTTCAAATACTAAAAGATTTGTTGAATTTAAATTGTAATTTTTTCAGTTTTGTGCTACCTAATCATATGTTGTAAATCCCATCTGGAAAGGGGGACAAAAAAGTTTAATTTATTAGGTGGTAGAACCACTTTTGCTATACTATGCCTTTTCCCAGATTCTGCATGTTACTGGGTTACCCCTTTGAGATTTTCTAGCAAAGGGTCCTGCGTCGGCATACAACAGCCCTTTGTGCTCTGCAGGGTAAAGGACCGGAATGCACAGTGTCTGATAGATACGGTGCATTCCTGCCCCTTTCTTTTGCAGTAGGGCAGAGCTGCAGGAAGACCTACGGCCCTACCCTATAGCAAAACCTCATAAACGAGGCCCTAAGTTTTTTGTTAGTTTTGGTAGCATGTCGGGTCTCACATGTTCAATAATGCGAAGGTTGAAGAAAATTACATGTTGTTCCGGCAATGGCAACTTGGATGCTCACCAGTTGAATTACAGATGCTGTGATTTTGATTTTATGGCCCATTGCTGTGCGTTGCCGATATTTCTATTTTTTGGACACTGAAATTCGATGTAAAATTTTCAGAGCATATGGGCCACACACAAAAATGTTTTAAATGCTGCTGTCTATGATGGTATGTGTGTCATTTGTGTTAGCACAAGCTTGACAGTCCTCAAAGGTCCCTGATCCTGTATAGTGTTCATAAATTCAATTCCATTTCTATTCCATTATTATATTTTTTAGTGCAGCACAATGCTCACCACAAAGGTCTCCTAGTGCATAATAAAATGAGATTTAGGTAAGGAACATGGTCTACCCGGCATTAGATGTTAGATATTCCTATCAAAAATATGTTTTGATGTGTTGACTAAAGATATGGTGATTGGTATGTATAAGATTTAGGGGCAGAATGTGAGAAGTTGGCCTGGCATATGCTGTCCACTATTCTAGTGGGCACCTTGCAGCAGTCCAAACGACCCTATTAATGGTAGTTTCAAGACAACCTTTATAGAAAGCTATCCTAGTAGAAGCTGTGGAGAGCAGCCTTCAGGCTAAGTCTTGAAGGAATGTAAGCAGGTTGTTTTACCAGTCTATAATCACATGAATAACCAAATGAAAGGAGAACCACACAAGGTATATATATAAAATATATGTGTTTATTCTAAACACATCCCTCTAGTCTCTGTATGAGGCTCGAGGCAAAAGTACATTCAGTAAACGTAGTTAGCACACAGTACATTAGCACAATATACGTTGAGCCCTAGGGGCGTACCAAACCATAGATTAAGAAAGTGGTATAAGAACAATGACTGTCATAGAAACAAGGCCTAGAGCCTGTGGAACCGCTGGGGCCACCAGGAACCGTCCCAAGGTAGTGACACAGGGGGCCCACGGGGGACTCGTGCAGTGTCTAAATACAGCCTCGAATCACCTACACCATTAACTTATATGTGGACAGTCGCAGTTGGAATTTCAAAGATTAAGGACATTTAGAAGAGGACTTGGAGAAAACCCCTTTAGAACTAGGAGGTTCTAGAGTCAATACCCACTTAGAAGAGAAATTGGAGCAAACCCCTTTAGAACTAGGAGGTTCTAGAGTCAACACCCATTGGAGTACCGATGTACTCGTGTTTCCTCACCCAGGGAAGCTGGGTGCATAGGTGTCTTTTCGTGTTGGGTTTCGTCATCGTTTTCAATGGCGATCTACTGGAAAGTGCTGCTGGCGTCCAAGTGGAAAGTGCCTGGGTGGATCTAAGCCTGGATCTAGGATGAGAAGAACCTGAAAGCAGAGGGGACAGAGGTCTGGGTCACTTGTCATTGACCAGGAAGGGGATGAGCAGATGCCCAGCGATGTTGTATGATTTCAGGTGAAGAAGGTGAAGCTTGACTCTTCAGCCACAAGGACCAGGAGGCGTCGACAACAACCAGGTTCTGGATTCGAGCTGTGCCACAAAAGATGTTGAGTGCTGCGGTGTCTGTTTCTGTATTGGACCCAACAAACCTTGGCAACAGCAACCCACGCAGGAAATAGAAATCGGCTACGGTGAAAACCAGCAAGGTCTGAGGGACTCACTACACAGTGAGAAGTCAGGGCATACCGCAAGGACTAGTGGGGGGGGGGTAGGATTCCAAAGAGTTTGACATCAAACACAACATGTTTCCTTGCAGCCATCCCAAGGTTGGCATTTACCGCAAGGTTATAATGCACTTAAGATTATATGGTCTGGCTGCATCACATGTGTCAGTGATTAAAGGTAACCTATATCTTAGTAAGGGGTGCATGCACCACCTTACCAAGGATGCAGTAGCAGTCCTGTGGTGCCATTTTGGAAGGCTTCCCAGGGGTGGCATAATACATGCTGCAGCCACTGGTAGGCCTCTGGGGTACCTATGCCCTTCATACCTAAGGTAGCATTTAATGGGGACTCACAAGGGTACTCCAGTAACTAATCTGGAGTGTACTTAAAGCACATGCAATCATTTTAGAGAGGAAGCAGCTAGGCTGGAGTCCTGGATAGCAGGACCCCAGCCAGACTAAAGTCGAGAAACAGTGAAACACCAGCAAAAAGTGGGGGTAACCATAGTAAGCAGATCCTACTCTCCTACACAGAAAGTTTAAACTTTTATATTTTTTCAACTAGTGCCAGTTGAACCTAAAAGGATCAAGATTTTTCATATTTTTCAAACTTGAAATTATGTGCCACAATATGGTTGTTTGTAGAGAAGCATAAGCAACAAAATACAACATAGTTCTGAAATCAGTGGCCTAAAACGATAAGGTGAGCTATGAAATAAAATTACAGAACTTTTCTTAAATCATATATGAGTCACGATAATCTCCATTTTTGACAGCGTTCTTGTTAAGTAATTCAAAAACATCCTTCACTAAATAAATTTGACTATATAGGCAAGCCTTCCAATGGCCTTCCCCGTCAAACCCACATCACACCCCACCTCTTTCAATCCCTCTGGCTTCCAGTACAGAATAGATGCCAATTCAAGCGGCTGACCCACGCAAACAACCAAGGATACATCTACATTAACTGCCACCTGAACTTCCACCAACCATCAAGAAGACTACTCTCCGCCTCCCTCTCAATTGCCCATACTCCCGCACCTATTGAAGCAGAAGTGGAGGGCGCTCCTCTTCAACACCAAAGTAAAGACCTGGAGATGCCTCCCCACGCAACTCTGGATCATCACCTTACTTCCGGAATTCCGAATGGCCCTCAAGACCTGGTTGTTAGAATAAGCCTATGGACCTACAAGCACCTGGATACCCTATTGGGTGATTGGCTGTGCTTTATAAATCCTGAGTGATTGATTGAATAGCATCACCTTCCCTCCGGATGTCCAATAAAACCTATATGTTGTCCACATACATGAAGACAGGAAATTTCTCTCCATTTAGCAGATGAGTCCAGAGTGTTGTCAATATGTTCATCAGCAAGGGGCACTGAGCAGGGCAAGCTCCAATACAGAAAGGTGAGATTTCCCATTTTAACAGCCTGTCATATGTTAACAAGAATAGCGATAATATAGATACGGGCAGATCCACCTATCTTCAAGTCTAACAACCATTGTAGCAGCATGAGTTGGTCTACCATGTTGAAAGCAGCTTATACATTTGATAGTATCAGGGCTTTAAGCCACAGGCATATACCACCTTCCAATGTTCAATAATCAAAAACATGCTTTGCGCTGGAAAGTGTATAATAAAAAAAAAAAATTGTGCTGGATGCAAACAGCACAAATTGTTGTCAAATCTGCCCCTTTGTTTTTTTCTTTCTTCTTTTGTTTATTTTGAAGATGCTTTATTGAAAAGAGAAAGTGTAGAGAGAGAATATCTTGAAAACTGAGTTACAGAAATGTTGTGGGTAAAAGAAGTACAGATGTGGCCAAGCAGTAGGTTACAACAAGGTGGTTTATTAAATACAGTTACAGATGATGAGAATGGTAAACGTGATGATAGTTAGCTCGCCCCACCAGGAGCAGCCTCCCTGATGCTCAGCCTACACACATCAACTGACACTCAGCACATCACCAGGCATCCAAGCATTCCATGACATCACCAAGCATTCCAATACTCATCCTGGCTGAGCAGTAGGGAAGATAGAACTAAGGGAATGGAGAGGCGACAATTAAGTCACAACCTATTCCCTTTCTTTACAGAAACAAATGACAGAAATAAAGCAAAGAAGGAAGATAAAACTTATAACCAAGATAAAGAAAAAGTCAATGAACATTACATGTAGGCATTTGAAAATGTGAATTCAACAACTGAAAAAACAACAAAGATAAAAGGTTGCAAAAATCATTAAATACGTTAACATCACCGAATATTTGACATCACATTACATATGACCTAAATGCAATAAAACTTTAAATGAATTGGTAGACCATTCCTAAAGTCATAAAAACAGTAAATTATGAAAATGCATTACATCTTCAAAAGAATTACCTTGGAATTGCTCTCACCTATCCCCTTTCCTCACAAGAAGTCTGGTAAACAGAGTGCTTCAGAACTGGTTTGGACTGGGCAAAGGCACCTCTCCCCTCAGAGAACAAAGGATTTTGGGGTATAAATATTTGGACCCTGATCCCAAGAAATAGATCACTTTGGACTAACAGAAGAAACCTTTACTGAGGAGAGGAACCTGAAGTAACTGAGGAGAGACTATTCCCAAGCTGAAGTGCTGCTTGGGGGATTGGCCTGCAGTGGTTGCCTTACTGCCAAAGGAAGAAGAAAGGAACTTTGTATACTTTGCTTTCAACTTGTGAAGGATGTCCAAGGGTTTGGGAAAGAGCTTGCCTCCTGCTGAAGTCTCAGGGACAACAGACTTCACCCCCCAGCTCCCCAGTGTTCTTTTGGAAGTGCCTGCTGCTGTTTTGGGGCTTCTGATGAACTGCGTGTCTCAAGGAGCTGGAAGCGTGACTCAACGAGAAGAAGCGTGTCGCTGTGCCTGCCGTCGCAACTCTGAAGGAGGGTGTCACCGCTATAACTGCCGCACTGCACCGCATCTGAGAGAAGTGTGTTGCAACAAAGAGGAAGCGTGTCGCCGTTGCTGCAGCTGCCTTTGCAACTCCGAAGAAGGAGGGTGTCGCCGCTGGAGCTGTCGTACTGCACCGCATCAGGAGAAGAATCTCGCAACGAGGTCGGAGCGTGTCGCCGTCGCTGTGCCTGCCATCGCAACTCTGAAGCAGGAGGGTGTCGCCTAAGGAACTGTCGCACTGCACCGCATTGACCAAGAGCACCTCGCATCCCCGAGAAGCGCGCCGCCGTCGGAGCTGCTGCCGTCGCATCTTGGATGTCGCCTCTGTAGTTGTTGCATTGAGCGGAAGCTTCACGCATCGTGGAGAAGAGCGGCGCCGCTGGACTTGTTGCTGTCGCATCATAAGGGTGTCGCCGCTACAGTCCAAACATCGAACCGAGAACTTCTCACATCCCCGAGAAGTGTGCCGCATCTGGAAGATCTTCACGTCTTTATTTCTTTGTATCTGAACTTTTCCGCCTTTCCCATCGCTGCGACATTGCTTGTCGTGGAAGCGCAACGCAACTTAAGGTACATTGACGCAGAGTGTCGTATCTAAGAACTGAACTGAACTAAGCTTAAATCTACCATCCTAAAGTAATCATAGTGTGTATTTTTTGTCGTTTATGGTCTTGTGGTAACTCTATATAAAGTCTACTTATTTTGTATATAAAACGTGTGTGGTGTCCATTTGTTGTGTTGTCACTGGATTACTGTATGTGGCCACAACTGCTTAACTTACAATGCCTCTGAAATAAGCCTCGACAGCTCGCGCCATGCAACCTAGAGGGTGAGCAGGGGTTGTTTTAGGAGTGTAATCCCCTTGTCACTCACAATTTGTGACTCGCAACTGCGCGCAAATTGTGAGTCACAATTTGGAATGGTCCTACATCTGGCCCTTAGTTTCTATTGTCACATTTGCTGTGAGTTTAAACACAGAATTTAAACGTCAGGTTATGGCTTCTGACAAATTGCTGTTTTCTTTTAACTTGGGGGATTTCTACTTTCTTACAGTCACAGTTTTGACTCATCATAAAGTAGCATAGATTGTTCATGTATAAGCTGCAAAGCATAAATTGTGACCCACAGACCACAAATTTGTATTTTATGTAGATTGCTCAGTGTTTTTTTTGGGGGGCACAGAAGTTATATTGTAACTCAGACTTTCTTAATTTGCAATCCTTTTAAAAAACCACAGTGGGTTACTAATCAGCATACTTTTTTACTGTCTTGCATCATTCTAAATTTGCTAAAAAGGGTTCTATGGATAGTAACAATGTATTATATTTGTAAAAAAAAAACGAATCACTGTATTACAATGTAAATCCTGACTGTGTGTTTTTAAGACTATCCACTCCTAAAATTTAATGCCTATTACTAATATGGTACTCCTTTTAACCTAATTAGTTGATGTAATGTTTTCTTTGTAATGATTTAGACATTCATATGATTCATTGTATCCATTTAATATCTGTGTAAAGTAAAGCACTCTGACACCTTACATTGGGATGAGTAGAGCTATAAAAGAACTGAAACAAATAACTAGGTAAGGTATAAATGTTTATTAGTGTAATTACTCATAGAGATGAATATGTCTGTCAATCTTACAATACATGCATATCTCTTACAATCAGAGGTTGAATAAAGTAAAAAGAACTGCTTGCAAATCGTAGTGTCTACCTAGCACTTGTGGAGTAACATCAAGCTGATTGCCATTGTACTTGCATCCAGGAATTAGGCTTACAGATAATACCCAGCCTGGGTGAGATTTCAACGAAAAGAGGGATCTTGCCGGCCACGGGGGAAAACATGGTGGCCGGCTAGGTAGCGGGTCGCGGATGTCCGGAGCAGCGGTGATGCCGGTGTGAGCGAACAGTCAGATTTTGCGATTCCAGGACGATTCCAGGACGGTGCGTACTTACATGGGAGCATAGGAGCTAGGTCCCGACTTCAAAAACGAGTTATCAGGCAATCTTGGAGGCCGTTTGTCGGCCGCTTGCTGGTATCCCGAAGCGGATGGCGGAGAACGCGGCTGTGAAGGCTGCCGAGAGTGAGGGAGCAGAGTTGCGCGAATCACCGGCCGGGAGCTGGGAGAGAGCAGCTCAAGGCATCGGCAGAGGACGCCGAATACTAGCAAAGATTGGGACGCCGACGAGTGGAGGCAGAGGACGTGGAGAAGAAGACCTAACTACCTCCCCTACTGCCCCCTCGCTGGTGAAAAACGCTGTCGAGCAGGATAAGGAGGCTGAGCCTGAATCAGAACAAGTAAGCAAGGGGGTGGAAGTAAAAGGGAAAACAAGATATTTACTTAGGAGTAACAAGCCTGAAGACTTTACCAAAGGAGATAATAGTGAATGTGCTTTGGGGAAACCTAATTTACTACACCCGCCAAGAGGCACTAAAAAGGGTGAAGTAAAAGAAGCTGAAGAAGTCTCTTCTTATAAATCTAAAGACTCCCCTTCGGGAAAAGAAAGAAAAAAGAGACAAAAAAGGGCTGGTCTCAATCTCTTAACAACCCCTTCACTTAACTCATATTTTAAGCCAGTTCCAAAAGTTTTGGTTTTGAAACCGGATTCTATATTTCAAGTACAAAACATTGGTGAGTCGGTTGACCCTTCATCGGGGCTCATAGAAGAAGAGCAGGATTGGTCTACTCTTTCGACACCAAACCCCTTTCAAGTACTTGCAGTTGAGATGGATTTAGACAAAGGGGAAATCCTCAGTTTGGATGCAGGGGCACTTGTTGAGGAGGGGTTCCATTCCCCAGCACCAGACATATCAGGAGAAAGTTTATCTGCCACTCCAGGTGAATGGGTGGAAAATGATAAGAGAGATATGAGAGATGCTATATCCACAATGCCAGGTGATACAATGAATAGCGGAAAAGTGCTGATTTCCGCAGAAGAATCTGGAATAAGACAGCAAGATAACTCAGCAACGATAGACTTGTCTGTTGTGGCATTGCTAAAGAAATTGGAACAGGATATTCATCTGGGATTCGAAGCCTCCAAAAGAAATCAGGAACGCATAAGTGCGACATGTACATTACTAGAAGACAAAATTGATAAACTAAGCACACGTACAGGGGAGATGGAATCAGAGATGAAAGTTGTGCAAGGAAGAGTTTTGGATAATCGCAAGGAAATTGAGAAATTAATTTCCAGAGACAGAGAGCTGGACGAAAGAGTAGAGAGGTTGGAAAATATGCAAAGGCGTAATAACTTAAAAATTCTTAAAGTACCTGAAGGGAAGGAGGGCTCGGATATTAAGAGTTTTGTAGTACAGCTATTGAAGAAGGAACTGCCGATAGTTGAGACAGAGGAAATGTTGCTACGAGATATTCAGCGAGTACATCGTGATCCCTTTAGGTCGAATCCAAATCGCTCTAAACCAAGAAAAATCTTGATTAATTTTCTGACATACTCTCTAAAAGAAAGAATTTTGACAGCTGCTCTTAAGAAAAAGTCTATAATGGTAGATGGAATTCTGGTGGATATTAGGTCAGACTTGTCCCCTGCCACAGCAAACAGGCAGTGGGAACTGGGAAAACGATTGATACTTGTAAGAGAAATAGGGGCTACAGCCCAGTTGAAGTTTCCTGCTTTTCTGAAAGTTATGTGGCAAAACAAGATGTATACTTTCCGCACAGTTGAAGATGTAGACGCCTTTCTGGATAGCTCTCAGAGTGGACAAGAGTAGATCACTGACTATGTATAGATAAATAATAGAAAGAGGCATCACCGCTGAGACATCCACCGGCCTAGGCCATGGGAGTTTTGGATGGGTTTTCCGGGGAGGGGAGAGGGGGGGGCAGGAAAAGTAGGTAGGGGGGTTAAGGGAGGGGGTGGGCTAAGGGAGAAAAAAAAAGAAAAAATATTCCTCAGGAGCTACCGCATCGCCAAAACAAGTACAAGGGAAACATGGGTAGTGTACTATGAGTGGGACTACTAATAAGGAGCTAAGGTTCCTTACATGGAATGTGAATGGCCTCCGGGTTAAAACGAGGAGATTATCAATTTTGAAATATTTAGAAGATTCTCCTGCCCAGGTGATTATTATACAAGAGACCCATTTAACTGAAAATGAAAGTAAGGAGATTTTTGGCACCCAAAAGTGGATTGCTAATGCTATTTTTACATCTCAAGATTTGATTACGAAAGGGGTGGGTATTTTGATTAGGAAAGGAACGGATATAGTAGTTGAAAATAAAGCAGTAGATAGAAGAGGAAGATGGGTGATCATTAAGTTAAGATTGGCAGGGGAAGCTCTAGTTATAGTTGGTTACTATGGCCCGAATGTTGATGATCCTACAATATTAGATGCAATTGAAGTGGAGTTGTTGGAATTCTCAGGCAAAATAATTATGGCTGGAGATTTCAATACAGTATTAGATCGTAAGCTGGATAGAACTGGGAATGACAGGGCAATAGTAAATAGCAAAATGACAACAAAGTTAAGGTCAGTTATGGCACAACAAGGGCTATGTGATATTTGGAGAGTAAAAGCTGCTCAACGGACAGGATTCACTTATTACAATAAAAAGTATAAGCATAGTTCACGGATAGATTTCTTTTTGGTGGACACTAGGTTGAAAGAACGGGTCACGAAAGTGGAACATATAGGGGCACATCTATCAGACCATTCAGCTGTGAGTTTAAATCTAAGACTGGAACCAGAGGAAATAAGTTCCGTATGGAGATTAGATCGTACCATTTTAGCAGATGAAGAATTTCTACAAGCTTTAAAAAATGAGGTACTAGTCTTCTTGGATGTGAATGTTGGATCAGCTAAGGAGGATATAGTATGGGAAACTTGCAAAGCGTTTATGAGAGGGAGATTGGGAGCTCAGGGGGCCAAGAAGCGGAGACTGTATTATGGCATGGTTATTAGTTTGGAAACAGAATTCCGAAGATGTGAAAGTAGTCTAACTGCACAGGGAGGTAATATCTCAGAAGAGATAATCAAGAATAAGCTTTTAGACTTAAAAGTACAACTCACGGCAGTACTTGCTCAGAGAGTTAAAGAAAGATGGGATGCTAGTCGGTTGGCACATTTCTCATATGGAGAGGGATGTGGCAAGTTACTAGCGTGGAAATCCAAGAAGGACTTCATACGTAGTCAAATTCAATAGATTAAGAAGGTGGATACAGGTGAAGTCTTAACAGAGAGGAAACAAATTGTAGAAGCATTTCACGACTATTTCACAAATGTGTATACAGAGGATCTATGTCCAAGTAAAGTAGAGATGGAAAGCTGGCTACCCTTAATGAAACCACTTTCAGACGATTATATGCGGGAGCTGAATAAGGAAATTACTTTAGATGAGGTGATGAAAGTGATCAAGGAGAGTAAAAGAGGGAAAGCCCCCGGACCAGATGGTCTCCCAGGAGAAATATACAAAGTGTTAGGAGACACAATTGCTCCCACATTATGTCATCTATATAATAACATTTTTAGTGGAGAGGCTATAATACCAAGCTCATGGAATGAGGCAACTATTACTATAATACTTAAACCAGGGAAATCACCAAGGAGTCTGGATGCTTATAGACCTATCTCACTTTTAAATTGAGATTATAAATTTTTCTCGAAAATTCTAGCTGACAGACTCAGTAAAATTATCCATAAATTGATCCACGAAGACCAAAGGGGTTTTATCAAGACGAGATACCTAAAAGAACTAACATACTCACTGATAGGAATGATAGACATAGCCTCCAATTATGAGTATCCCTTGGCAGTGATCGCGTTAGACGCTGCCAAGGCTTTTGATCGAGTTAATTTTACATATCTAAAAACACTCCTGCAATTTCTTAACTTAGGTGATAAATCTACGCAATCTCTTTTTGCTTTGTACTGCTCACCAACATCGTGTGTGTTGGTTAATGGGACTCTCACACACCCTATCAAGGTAATGCGGGGCACCAGACAAGGGTGCCCTCTATCACCCTTGCTTTTTAATCTGTATATAGAGCCTCTCGCCTGCAAAATTAGGGCTTCAGAAGAGATACCCCCTTTTGTTGTGATGGACTGGTCAAAGAAACTTGGTTTATATGCAGATGATATTATTGTTTATTCCTCAAACCTGTTGTGTTCCTTGAAAAATTTAGTTAAAATAACGAAGGAATTCGGGAAGATCTCTGGTTATCAGTTAAATCAAGACAAGACCGAAATAATGGCCTGGAATCTTAACACAGGGGGGGTAAAAACCACAGCAGAAATGAGATACCTCGGGGTTAGGATTACACAAAAAATTGAAGATCTGGCAAAAACTAACTTTGATAGGGTCAAAAAAGAAGTTGTCGATACTTTAAAAGGATGGATGAATTTACCACTTTCAATATATGGACGATCTAATCTTGTAAAAATGGTGATAGTACCGAAAATTACTTTTTTGTTTGAGACTATCCCCCTGGGCTTTAGAAAGGAATGGTTGGCCAAGTTACAGAGCACGATAACATCTTTTATTTGGGCGTCAAAGGGCTCTCGGATTTCATGGAAGAAAATAAGAAGGAGAATCAATAAAGGAGGGTTGGCGGCTCCTGATATACAAATTTATGCATGGGCTTTCTGCCTAAAAAATTGCAGGATGTTGTTGGGTACCCTACTTAGTTCCCCGATTGGCGAAATGTTTGGAATACTGCTGAAAAGGTCTGGATATCATGATTTTGGTTTTTTGTATAAGTTTGCGGATCCTAAATTTTTTAAAAAGGTGAGACTTAAGACTTTGAGAGACTTGGCTGAGATATGGCATAAAATTAGAAAAGTATTAAAATTGCCTTATTTTAGCTACATGGCTCCAATATGGGAGTCTCCTGGTGCTCCAGCCTGGACAAAAGACGCGCTAGCACTACACCTGAAAAAGGAACCTGCTTTGCAAAGGTGGAAAGATTTGTTTCAAGATAGCAAACTTATAACATGGGGTGTTTGCCAGCAAATGTGGGGTCCGATCTTTTCAAAATATAAATATTTACAGATCCAAAGCTGGGCAAATGACTTGGAAACAGAGATTGGAACTGAAAATGACTTTGAGTTAAAGTTGGAGACAGGGATCTTCAAGAAGGAAGTGGCCTTTTGGTATTGGCAGATTCTAGAATGGAAGATGGACCATTCGTTTTGCCAGAGACCCTGTGGATGGACAGCTTGCCAAGGATCGCCACAGAAAACCAATGGCAAGTAACTATGTCTATGCTATATAGTATTGTTAAACCTGCAAACCTAAGGTGAAATCTTTTATTTACCATCCACAGGGCATATTGGTCTCCGTATAGACTTTCTAAATTCAAAGCTGGAGGAATTGTGGGGTGTCCAAAATGTAAAACCCCAAACGTGGATGACATACATATGTTTGTGTCTTGTCCAAAAATTATGCAATTCTGGATTGATGTAAGTAACTCTCTCTCCAAATCTCTGAACCAACGCATTGAGGTAAGCCCTGAGTTAATTATTACGGGGAGATATGATTTGGAAAACAGATGTATGAATAACAATGTTAGACTTATTTTTTATGCTATGTTGCTAGCACGTTGAGAGATATGCAAAACTATGGGTCTCACCGCTCAGTCCTAACTTGATGGATTGGATTTTAGCTATGAGGTATATAGCTAAGCTTGATATTCTAGACCATTCTAAGAGAAATAGAAGATTTTGAATACCCTTCTTGTTATGTTTTGGTTGAATAATTTTTTATGTTGAAGTCCGATGATTAAGCCCATGCCTATCTCGCTGGTATATGGTATTTCAAGACGAAAAATAGAGATGGAGGAGGACACACTGGCTGAGTCAGGTGGCCAAGAGGGATAGTTCGACGAAAGGCCAGACTCAAGAATAGGTGACGTCCATGCCACATTACTCTAAACCAGCATATGAGATAAAAAGCCCAGTGATGGATTAAGATAGAAGCTATGGGCGGCGAGGTGGCAAATGAGGATAAAAAAAAAAAAAAAAAGAAAAGAGGGATCTTGCAGTTTAAGTGAAGCCTTTTTGTTGGGCTCAACTGAAATGGAGAACAAGAAATTCTCTTCCTCCTTGAAGGTTGCTGCTCCGAAGAGAGAGCAAAGCATGGGCACTGCTGAACGCATCCTGATGTTGGCCAATTACAAAGCGACACGGTCCAGTATATTTCACTTGGTCACATCTGGCTCAATAATAGCAGCTGGATCTGGGATCTGGTGGGAGTTGCCACATTTCCTGCACATAGATAAAAGAAAAGATGGATAGTGAATTTAATTTCTGGGGTTCACATAGGTGAATCTAGTGTGAAAGCAAGGATTGATCCCAGGTTTTATGGTTTCACATTGTGAGATAAGACACTAGAAGGGTATTCTTCTCTTTCCTGTTTTCCATGAAAGGTTAATGTAATTTCCTTCAACACTTATTGCTTGAACTTAGAATGTGGGTGGCACATAAAAGTCTCATGAAGGCTCGGTTTGGTTGTCATTAGGCTTGCGGGCCCAAGAGGACTGCAAGCTCAGTCAGAGCAAGGCATTCAGAATAAGCCTGGCTCAAACTTTTAGTAGGTCATCCAATCTATGTTCTGTAAAAACGTAAATGCTTTCCAAAGTACTGATGGGCCCAAGGGCTTTATATGATGAGATTTCTTTCCTAACTATAGTGCATTTCAGCCACTTACTTTTCTACATCAGTAGGTCAACGTTAATTGTATAGTAGGTCAAGGAAATCTACATGATGAAGTAAATGTCTACAAATATAAGAAATAACCATTCAAAACAAACATTGTGGCCCTGATTCACACAGGTAAACTTGCACTTTTTTGCAAGTTTATTATGTTTGCTATTCACAATGAGGTTTACAAGTAGCATCTTTACGAGTACAGAGTCTCCACGCATAGAAAGATAGCCTGGAGACGGGCCATCAAAATGTGAATTGTACATCTCAGCTTCAATTGTGTGTGACTATCCAGAGAGGAATGTCAAACCCTGCTGTCACCCATTCCAGACATGTATTCAGAGACAGGCAGAGGCACAGAATAGGTAAAGTAAGACAATGGCAACTTTCTAAAAGGTTTTTACAATCAAAAGGGGGTTTGGCCCTAATACGACTACTAGACAAGGCCTACTATTAAAATTAACAAGATACTCTAGTCAACTCATTTATATCATACATTGTTTAAGGTAAAAATTATGAAACAATTCTGTGGTCTTGAGTATTTATGTGCTCAATTATTCACAATATATCAATGATAATGGTCATTTATTTCTTCGAAGGATGTCAAGAACAAGGGAAACATAAACATTTAGACAATTAACATAAGGTTTGGGACAACACATTACAATGCACATTGCAGTACATAAAACTCAAGGCCAGTCATGGTTTCAACAGATAATGAGCACCCTAAGCGATCATTCATTAACCACAGTAACATCCAAGTTGAAAGATTGCAACTAGAGGGAACACCTTTTTTTGAACTCTCAAGTGATAATTATAATTACACAAAACGTTATTCCCTATGTTAGGATTCTAATTCAATAAAGGTTTCCCACTGGTGAAAGGTGCCGATGTGTTTCAAACCCCAAAACGAATTGTGGGGTTCTCTTCAGGGCCGTGACTGGGTGTAATCTAATGAAACAAAAAAAAAAATTGGAGTTAACCCTCCACAATTTTTATTGAATGATTTTGAGTCACCCCTATCAATTGTACCTGTGATCAGTAGTTCGAAGTGGCCTAGGTTAAAATTTCTGTAAACAAGGCTTCAAATGTCTTTATCCTGTGAGATAAGGATTAACGTGTATTTCAGATGCATGTGCACTATGGATACACAACTCGTTTGAATCAGAGGCAGAATGACACTGCTGAAAGCTTCATGACTTACTTTTCAATGGTGAATGCGCATTTGTAATTCCAGGTCACAGAGTATCAAGCTTTTATGCAAATAATAAATAGGGAAGTTAGAGGGACTTGCGGCATATGTGCTAGTTTTCTCAAACAATGCCCGTCTTACCAAGTATCAAGATTTTCGGCAAAGACTAATTGGATAAAATCGAAGAGACTTGCAGCATGAATCTACGCTGTTAAGACAAGAGGCGTATTTAATTTAAAAATGTAATAGTACCATCCATAGACTAAACGAATTGTCTGAAATAGACCAAACTCAATAGATAACCTATCTGGATGTGCTGTACTACTCTGAGTCACAAATGTCCCCATAAGTTTTTGTCATGGTCGTAACACTCATGAAGAATCCATCTCACAACGTATTAACAATACAGAAATTAATTGTAAAGTAGTCCTCACTGATGAGGCTAAACTCCAAAACCCAGGATGCAATATCCTCTGCCCTTGGTTCCACATGTCTCCATTGATTCAAAAGCCAGAAGTCCAGCGTGCTGCACACCTGTGGTTAGACGAAAGCACTGGTGGTGAACCAACAGCAAGCGTAGCCATGTTGCAAGGATCCTGCTCATTCACAGAACTGTGCACAGAGACCTAGGACATCAGTGAATTGTAGTGTACCAGAAACTCACCTTCGAACCGAGAAAAACACCAACCAGCTAGCATCAGTGTCATATTAGCTCTTCATCCTATAGCAAAGTAACAAATGATTGGACAACCTAGAGCATTTGACTTAGGACCATCTCAGGAATGGTGGGAAGTGAGAACACTCTTTTGTTATACTCTCATACCAGTCCACAACAGGAGTAAAATAAGAGACACAGTAAGGTTAAAATATTTATTTTAACGATGTGAACTCATGTTCAGTATTTGTGGAGAAGTGTGGCTCAATGGTTAGAGGAGGCAGACCTCGAAGCAGAGGTCAGCCTGGGACCAGGGTTCTATTCCCAGCTTGGCGGGGTCTTGAGTCCTAAAATGTCCATGGACTCGACAATTCTCGCTCCGGTGCCTACTCGATTCACAGGTTCACACTCTGCGACTTTGGGCAATTGCTTGCTTAATCTACACAATGGCCCCTCGTGGCGGGGTGCCTGGCTTTCACCTTGCGGATACCCTGCCGGGGTTATCTCACAGGGAAATACCAGGACGGGTTCCCTAAGCAAGCGCTTAGAAACCGCTCAGTGATTTGCGCTATATAAAATTCATGTACATTTACATTTACATTTAGCCAACATAAGCAGACATATGATGAAAACTAATATGGTCAGCATGGTTACAATTCCATAAAATACAAAAAAAGAGGAATCATATTACAATGATGGTGAAAACAAGTCCTATAGCGCCTACTTTTAACCCTCTCCCTATATAGGAACTATGTATTATAAACTATAGAAGGTCTATTAGGCTTGTTTTGGGGGACCCCATTACTTTTCTGCTCAGTAAGAGATTACATCTGGATCAGCATAGACTCTCTGCATCCCTGGAAATGGAAAATCTACCAAGTGCTGATTTGCCACTTCACGAAAGTTCCACTTTAATCCGACTTACTTGCTTGTGTCGCCTCCCTTTGGGTTCGGTTTTATAGCACATAAAACCGTCCACTTGAATTCTTTCTCAGTGTGATTTCTTTCAATTAAATGATTGACCATAGGCGCAGAGACAACCTTCATTTTAATTCTGGGGTAATGTTGAACAATACGCTGTCTGACCTCTTGATTTGTTTTGCCAATGCAGAGCTTTAAGCACAGAAAATACAATGGCATATACCACGTTTTTAGTTAAACCAGTAAGTGTTGGCAGCCATCTTGTGACTCGGTTGAACTGAGTCACAAGAAAAAAGGTTAAAAAAACAAATAAAGGGGCAGGGTAGAAACACCATGACCCCTTAGGCCTGTTCAGGGGGGCTCACAAGGACGCCTAAGGCCCCCCAAAAAAGCTTTTTTTTAAATGTCAGTGGGATCTGCGGAGCACCTATGGATTTGTAACAGCTTTTCCCGAAGCCGTAAAGAGACTGACCCACCCTTCAAAAAAGGAGCACAAACCACACATGAGGAAATGTAGGCGGCGGCTGTTCTCGTGGATTCACTGATATATCAAGGAGGGAGGAAAAGAATAGAGTACTTCCCCCTGGTAGGATCAAATTACCACCGGCTTCCAGCGGGGTGGGAGCAAACTGGCCATATGGCCATGGGCTTCCTCATGAGGCCCCAAGGACAGTAAAGGTTGTGGGTGACTTGGGGGAGACTGGGGCACCCACTTACAAAAAAAGATTGCTGCCTTCCACCACCCCCTGTGAACACAACTTTGGTAAGAGTTGAGCTCTCCAAGAACTGTTTGCAGCCACGCATATTACATTTCTTATGACTTTTTTCAATAACTTTAGGGCACAACTTCTAGTCACTTGTTATAAATATAATCTGGTGAATGTTAGTGGTTTTGTAAGTTTAAAACATGTTGTTTTAATTGACATTTTCAGCTAACTATAAAGTCCTTTTAATCTTTGTTTTTTCATTAAATACATATATAGCAATAGATCTATCTTTAAACATCTTACTTGTGTTCAAACAAATAGTCCGTCAAGTCGCATTGATGTTTAGGTAAAATCTTCGTTTCTCGTCATGGTAGTGGAGACTGGTTAATCAGAAATATGATTTCACTGTTTGAATTTTTACTTTTTATAAACAATTAAAGGCCTCATTCAGTAAAAAGATGCGCCTGGAGTTAGATATAAATGCAGTATTATTGCATCATTATGGTGGGTCTGATAATGCTGCTATACACCATTTCTTCCGCCACCCCGAGTTTGGATTACTAAAATGCTTACCCTCTCAAATTTCAACAGAGTTTATTGAATGCCTTTGAGTCTCAGCTGCATTTTATACAAGATGTATTCCCGATTTAGTGACACTTTGCTGTCAGTGTCCAAATCTGTGTTACTGGGCCAAATAAACTGTGCCATAAACACACACAAATTTATAACTCTGGAATGTGTAACTCAAGTATGTGGAATCAAGCATTAGACCATTCCTAATTACTTACCTATTCTAGCGCATCAATTCGTATGCTAATTAATAACCACCCTTAGACACATTAACTGTTCTCGACATCTTCATCATAGTTAAAGTGAGCTCTATGTAGTCCTGACATTGTTTAATTTGCTCAGAAATACTGCTGAATATAAAATGCGAATGCATGCCTCGACTGTATGCCAAGCAAAATCCACAGTGTCTCTTGTAAATAATTAATCCCCATCGAAGCAACCAAACAAATGTAACCTAGTATATTTAGCATCCTCATCGTGTTTAAAGAAATTATTTGATAATATGCTAAATAATATCCAGCAGCTCAAGCAAAAAACTATTCCATAAACATACTAGAATTTAGTTGCCTAACACAAAATCCTTTAAAACACAGTAATATTTTACAAGCCATTGGTCCCCCTCCTGCTTTACTTTCTTCACTTTATAAACCCAACTCATTTAACTTCAATTTTTACATCCCTTACTGTCAATATTGCTTAACTCCTGATTTCTTCAAATCTCTTACTAAATCCTCATGATTTGCTCTTATCGTTTATGACCCCCCATAAGTCCTCTCACGTTTTGCTCGCTTTTTCCCCCCATTTTTTTTTTACAAATCCTTTATTCTCCCTCCCACTTCTCTCCTTTTTTACAAGCCACTTACTCGCCCCATCTTTACACATTTTTTACAAATCCCTTGTTACAACTTTCACGTTGGTCCTTGTTTTAACAACCAGTATACTAATCCTCCTACTTTACTCTCTTTTCCCAATCCCATTCATGTCTCCTACCATCCTGTATATCTGCATTCTTTCCCCTTCTTACCTCTTTCTCATGCTATCCTTTAAAAAACAGTTTTACCTTTTTTAACAGCATCATTATATTTTCCTGGAGAAAGCATTTGATCATTGTAACTTTTCTCTAAAATAAAGTTTCATCAGTCTGTTTTCGCCAGGGTGACTGTCTTCATCTTACAATTTCGTCAAAATAAATATTTTTACCACTATAATTCAAGCCTTGGACAACATCGTTCAATCTTTTTGGCTTCTGGGACAAATTACTGAATCTGAGTCATATACTATATACCGGTCACAACATACTGGTCACAATTCACGGTCAGTATTTTTGTGACCAATTACGATTTTTTAAGAACTGACCTATGTACTAATAGGGAGGTTCTAAAAAATTTAAATTGTAGTGGGTTGGACTCTGACCTACCTTATGGATATTTGGAGGTAGGCTGCACGTTGCGACTCACTACGCTTGGCCATCGTTACAGGGATGGTGGCATTCTGGGGTTAGCAGACCACCATGTCTATGTTTATTTTTAAATAAATCAAACTTACAAAAAATGCAATACATTTTCCTTCAATGAAATTTGAATGTGTTTAAATAGAAATGTTTATTTTTATTTATTTTTTGTTTGTTTAGGAGGGTGGTCTCATAGACCACCGCCTCCTCTTAAGCAAACTTTTTTTACATCCAACAAGGGGGGGGGGGTCCCAATGTGTCCTCTGGCCCTTTCCCTTTTGCAAACAGATTATCACCTCCTTTGAGGTGTCAGTGTAAAATCAAGCATTTTGCAAATGAATTTTGGTCATAAAGCATTTATTTAGTAGATACTGATTCGGTATTTGGAAGAGACCCCTTACAATATGCCCCTTCCAGGTATCAAATTAGTATTAATTTGTAATCCTATAGTAGAAGGCCGGAAAACTAAATAACAAAATATATAAATAAAATAAAAAAATATTCTGACTCCTGAAATGGGAGTAGTAAATAGGAAACAGCTTTTTAATAGTTGCCAATGCAGAATCAGAGCGTCTGTGACTGTTTGAATTCTTGGTACATCTGGCCCTAAATCCCCTTTCACTGGCAAAATGTACAATTTAACTTGTTATTAAACCTATGATGGTTCCTGGCCTTAGTCTCGAGAGAGATTTAAATGTAGATTATAGGAAAAGCTCTGTTTTTGGCAGAACTGTAACTAGATAGTAAATCACGTGTTTTTTGTGTCAAGATAAATCTGGATCTGCAAAATGAAGGATAGACATAAATTAACATAGCTGTGGGTACATGATGTTCTTTAGATAATTTTGCTGGTTTGATAAAAAATTTCGCTGGAGACTATAAAATATGCTATGTATATAGCATAGGGCACCTGAGGTAATATTAATAACATGTTTTAGTAGTCGCTTCTCCATTAATAAGTACTGTAACAGATGTTAATATTGCCCGGTTTTATTCCACTCAATTTACTGACCTCTAAACAACAGAAGCCTGAGTTGGCCTGGTCGAGATTAAAACTAGTAGGATGCCTGTTGCCTATGCAAATTGCAGGTTGTAATAATGAATAGGAGCCAAGATGAGCAAGCCATTCATCTTTCCCAAGAGTCTACAATGAGTACCATTTTTTAACAATATGAACCCATTATGCAGAAATACGTCCAGGATTTCGATCAAAACCATAATTATCTAAAAGTATTTAGATAATTATTCTAAAAACAGAAAAACCTACAGTGTTGCATAATAATGACAGCTTTTATTTACACATAGGTTTAATATGCTAGTCTTGGATGGCGAAGTCTAAAGTGCAAAAAGCAAAAAACAAATTATTCATGTATTTATTAAGCACCTGGGCAAGTAACATCTGCATACATGGACATGATAATAATAATTTTAGAAAAAAGAGCTTGGGGAATTGTTGTTCCTTGTAACAAACCCTTAAAAACGTAGTGCATTTCTTTTTTCTAAAGGTGTAGATAGTAGTTACAAAGAGGAGCAAAAACAGGCATCAGGGTCATGTTATGTTGTACATAAATGATGAAGATGAAGGAGATATGTAAAATGAACGTGATGCGGGACAGTCAATGTAATATAGTTGCGACTAAAGAAATGTTGTGAATTGTACTAAACATGTTCCTCAAAGTTTAAGTGTTTCAGGGGTTAACGTTACATTTTTCTGATCCAACAGCTTTTAATGTTCTTTCTAATTCTCGGACTCCAATGTTCACTATTTAGACTGAATTTTCAGATTCCAATAGAGCTGCATTCTGCTCCTTTCTCTCAAGCAGGCTGCTTGTGTTAGAAAATCCGTTTTTTCATTTACATATTGGAAATGATTTCACTCCAGGTGCCTCCAGGAGTAAACGGCACAACAGTCATGCAAAACTTAACCTGCAAGTCTCATGCCCCCCTGACGTGGCAGGTGCATTTACAAATGATATCAAGGATACCACATGTCAGATTAATGACCACAGTAGCAATGACATTATCAATGAGATAATGAAAATTGCATTATTTATTGATTGTGTGTGTGCTGTTCTGTAATGATGCTTTGCTTTAGGATGTATTGGTATACATTTAGTGAGGTCCTGCCTGTTGTACCAGTTATGATTACAGAGCTAACCATAAATGGTGAATTTCAGAAATCTTTAGGAATGAACTGATGACAATAGTTTTATTTAAACTATGTTTTTACATTGCATATATAAAAGCCCTGACCATAATTTAGGTTTAACTGTTTTTTTAAAGATATAATCTATCAAGCTTTGAAACCATGTGGGTGGCAACCCCCCGGTGCATGCACCTTTTGGTCAGGTCCTGCACACAATTCCAGCAGGTGATCATCCCTGATGTGCAAGACTTCAAGTGTTGGTTAACCACAGAAGCTGGCCTTTGGCCAGGTCTTTTGTCTTATCTGTGGTGGCCAACCCTACGGTAGATGGCCTTTAGAAGTGCACAGTGGTTAGGTCTGTGAGTCACAGGGGTTGGGTTTTGGTAGGCCCTGTGCCCAAACCCAGTGGGTGCAACAGGTGTTGGTCAGAGAGCTTTACCTTTTGCCAGGCCCTACAGACAATGCCCGGTCTCTGCTGCACACTACCTTCAGCCGTACACAGTGGTGGTTGACCTCCTGATGTGTGGTCAGTGCTGTACCCAGCCTTCCATTGAAAACAAAAGTCCACAGTTCTTGGCCTTTTGCCATGTGTAGTGGAAGTGGCCTGCATGAGCTGGCCCTTTGCTAGGTGCTGTCACCCACTTACCATCAAAAGCCAATCCCATTGTGCACAACCCCAATTTACCACAGCAGGATATGCCACACAGTCTGCAGCCAATCTCCTGAGGGTTAATGTAAGACATTAGGTTATTACATTCGACTGATGTGAGTCCTTCACAAGGAATAAATATGCCATTGTCATTTAACTGGGGATGAAGTAAGCCACTTTAGTACTTCTCTCTCTCAGTGTAGAGAATCAGAGTACTCCAAGGGATGTTCACAAGAAGGTGTATGGCCTAGGAACCCTAGTCCACTGGTATGCAACAACAGCCGGTCACTGGGTTTTATTAAAAAAAGGAAAATTACTTGTATTACACACACAAACTACCAAATTCCTCACATTAAATTTCAAATATGTACATCAGATAGGTGGGAGTACTGCTGGTGATGTCTGTGTTTCACATTACAAACCTAGTAGGTCCTGACTCCTGTAATAGCAGTTCCCTCTAAACACTGTAACCACAGTATCCCCCACCTATCAGATGCAACATCAGAATGTATGGGAGGGCCATTATATATAAACAGACCTACTGACTGTGTCAGGGTGTCACCACATTAGTAAATGCAGCTACATGCCACGATTCAGCTTTGCAACACAATTGAAATGAAAGGGGTGAGTAGCAATATTAAAATGCTCTCATTATAATGGTAACCATTGCATTGTCAATATCAACATCTTAAATAAAGCATTGTAAGTCAAACATGGGTCTCAGAGTTTTTCAGTTACTATAGTTAGACTGCCACTGTATTGATACAACCAACCACAAAGGGCACCCACGCTCCAGAGACCAAAAAGAAAGTTCCAGATCTGTAGGTGCTTCATATCAATGAAAACCAATTCCAGGGTCACAATTTTAAGGAACCCAAGACGCAGGCTAGCATTAAGAAATAATTCCAGAGAGGGCTCCAACACATCAAAGAGCACCCAAACGTGCTGAAAATGTTGTTGGTGGAGCCCCTGCTCATCCTTGGGACACCACTAGAAACAGATATGCAGGTGTATCCCACTTGCTGCGGATCAAGCAACGCTCCTCACCCGTATCCATGTATACTATATTGCTGCTCTTTTCCTGTGGCACTGCACCACACCCTTTTCTTTGTTTTTGGGTGCCCTGGTCTCACCCAGGGCACCCACAGTTGTTGTTTTCTTTCTTTGTGCTAGGGTAAGGGAATCCAAACTGAAGAGCCTGCTTTTTCCTACCTCTCCTGTTGCACAGGAACACTTCCTTCTTTAGCTTCTGGACACAGGTGGAACTTCTTCCCTTTCCCTACCTACAGAGAATTTGAGCATTGAGTTCAGAGGATGCCACAACCTGCCCCTTCAGACATGGGCATGGGTGAGGGCAATGTGCCTGATCAGGGCTCCTTGCAGGCCCCATAGAATTGTGTCTTGGGGCATGTTTGCATGTGATGGAACAGATATTGGATGAGGGAGAAGATCACCCACACACACCCATCCACATTGAAGAAAAATTGAATAAAAATGAACCAAGGCCTAAGCGATTAGCCCTCCCAGGCAGAAGCGCACTCTATGCCACAAACCACCATGTTCTTCCAGGAGACCAGGCTGTTCTTGGGTACAATAGGACATAGTTACTAACTAGAGTAAAGTGTTGTTTTGCTTGTGGCATAGAGCTTTAGCTACTGGAGTATCTTCTTCAGGTCTCCTGGGCTCTAATGATGGGATTTTTGGAGGAAGCTGGATTTTCTGGCTTCCTTGACGTGTCCCCTGTCTGGCATCAGTGCTACTCTCCTGCTTTTGGAGGCATCTTCTACAGCCCTTCCACAGCCAGCCAGCGAAACATCCTCCCTGCCATGCCCATCAGGTTCCAGAGCCTCTTGGATTTTTGAAGAAGACCTGTCTGCCAGTGGAGTCAAGGCCCAGTCCAGAGAACCTCAAGGGGAACTATTGAGGGTTCACCAGCTGGTCCATTCACACAACTGTTCCTCAGGGGGCATACGATGGCCAGTGCTGCTGGCCATGGGGAGGTTAAGAGGTGTCATGGGAGTGAGCTGGAGGTAAAATCCCAAAATCCATCCTTGCAATTCATCAGTTGGCGTCTCCTTCCAGGCTCATGTTGGACCACTTGAAGCCTGTACATTAGTTATTTAGGTAGAGGGCATTACCATAGTCCAACCTAAAGGTTATCAGGGTGTAATTAGCCATTTTATTTTTGCAGAGAAGGACAGAAAGTGTAAAAACACAGCACAGTACTTCCCATGGTATCAAGGAAATCTTTGATGTATTCCGAGATCTCCATCAGCGCTGTCTCAGTACTAAAATCGGATCCAAAGCTGAATGGTTAGGATGTAACAAGTTATTGGATTCCAGATAAAGAGAAAGCTGTTGATTCATGTATTTTTCAAGTATCCTGGATTAAAGCTGACAGCAAAGAAATTGGACTGTAATTAGATCGAATGCTGGGGTCCACAGATGATTTCTTCATCAAAGGCAGGATCTTCCCTACCCTGCCCCATATATCTTTATTTTTGTAATAACTTCAGGACAGTGGACTAAGGGTCTGATTATGATCTTGGCAGACAGGGTTGCACCATCACCAATGTGATGGATATCCCATCTGCTGTATTACAAGTTCAGTATATCCCATGGAATTTGCATTACACCTTCGGGATAACCATCACGTTTATGACAGACTAGCCTATCTGTTAAGAACATTTTCAGTCCTCAAGTCTGTGAGTCCAGTAATGGTTGCCAGCTACAGTTTTCTCATTTTGATGTCAGCCAGTCAAAGTGCTCGCTCGCCCTCTTGGTAGTCTGACTCCCGTGGAAGCGAGATGCCCCAAGAGAAAGAAAACTCCCTGGGCCAATCAGAATGCTCTGTATTTAAATTTTTAACCTACATTTCTCAAAAACGACCTAACTACTTACACCAAATGACAAAAAGCACAATCTGCAGACCAAGATCAAGCTTCCTGTTGAATTTGGTGTAACTCCAGTCAGCAGTTTTTGCTGTAGTCTTGTCTAAAGAAGCATATGATAAATTGATGTGAATTTTGCATTTTGGAACTCCCCTTTTTTCTCGGTCTACGCTTGACAGATCACCCCTAAACAATCCAGGAAGCAGCTGAGTGGATGAACTTTGTTTTTAGAAAGTTTTGTGAAGATTTTTCAAACAGGGCCAGAAAGCAAAGCTATCTCCAACTACCTATTGGAAAATGCCACTGGGTAAAAAAAATAGATATATATATAAAAATATAAAATAAAAAATTCTAATTGTCTAAACAACTAGAAATTGTTCAGGGCGCATGCCAATTCATTGTTCCGCAAGCCTAGGGTGATCCAGTGTATGCCTGGACGTGGGCCTCATGCTCACCTTACCACAAGATTCAAGCTACACCCAACTGAAGAGCCTAATCATGGTGAAGCCAGTCTTGGTTTGCTTGTGTCCCAGTTTAGAGAGGCCCTGACCTGGAAATTAGGGCTGGACTGGTCCTATTGGAGCAGAGTCAACATTGATTTGCATATGGCTGGCTCAAAACTGAAGTGGCATTGTGGGCACAAGAAAATTGTTTTCAAAATGCTACCCCGAACAATTGCCAGCGGTTAGGCTTATTACAAGCATCCCTCCTTTCATCTTTTGTGTATTTTAAGCAATATACAATTTGATATTTTTTTTATTACATAATTTTTTTTTATATTTTTGTTAAGAAAAAAATAAAAATAATCCTTTCATAAACATTTACCGTTTATAAAAAGTAATCACATAATATGTACTAAACAAACATTTAATTTTTTGTTATAGGCCAATAATAATTAATTTTGGTAAATTTACATTTTTATTTTACATTTCGGTATTTTCTAGAATAATTATTAAAGTTTAATTATTTTCCCAATTCATTCCCATAGGGAGAAATGGAGATATGGAGGTGGTGGCTCCTTCCAGGAAAGTATTAGTGTGATCTGTCAAGTGGGGGCCAAGTTAAAAGGGGGGCCCAAAGACATTTTTTCCTTATGCAAATTTTTATAGGAACTTAAGACGATGCTACAGCCAAAACTGCTGAAGTGAATTACATCAATTTGACAGAAAACTAGGTCCTGATTGAGAAAGCATACTTTTCATAATTTGGTATAAATCTGTTGTAGTTCATGGGAAATTAAGGTTTAAACATTTTAGATATCTAGTGATGTGGTTTTCAAATGTTCCTCCTGCTGGACTCCTGCAGGTCACTGTGAGGAGTTCCACAATTTGATTGGCTGGTTCATGGGCCCGACTCATATAATTGGCTGGCTGCGATGGAGACAAATGTTGTGGACTCCATTACAGGACGTGGTTCTTAAGTCTTGAAGATTAAAAATAAAAACCACATAAGGGGTCTGGGTAGGTGTACCATAACCCCCAGTCCTTGTGGGGTTTCACAAAATTAAACAATACTAATAATAACATTTCGTCATGTTACCATGGTACTCCTGCATGACTCAGTTTGGCCCTCCTTTGGTCCAGTGGGAGTCCAATGGGACCCAAACAACCAACACAACTATAATTTGGGCCTTCTCCATGAACTGATTCCTATCATAATATATCATTTATACCATCTGTATGGTAGAGTGGTGAGTTATAGCTTATATATTGTGGCTACTGAGTTGAATACTCTGTGTATGGAGGGGCATAATATAATCATTTGAAGGTGTTGTGTAAATTGTAAATTAAAGGTTTAAGTATAGCTTTATAATGTCTATATTGTGTGCAGTTTAAGTTTTGTTTGAAAAGAAAGAATACATAAAGTTATAGTAACTAAATACAAATTAAATATTGTTGTTGAGTGGAGTGTTGTTAAGTGGAGTGTTATACTATAGAAAGAAGGAGAGTGTTGTGTAGTGTAGTGTCATAGAGCAGAGTAGAGTGGAGTGGAGTAGAGTAGAGTGACATAGCATACAGTGGACTAAAGTGTCATAGAGTGCACTGGCATATTGTATAGTACAGTGGTGTGAAGTGCAGTAGAGTGGACAGGAGAAGTGTAGAGTTGAGTAAATATATGAATTGGGGTGACATCTAGTACAGTACATTGGAGTGTTGTGTTGTAAAGAGTTGAGTAGAGAGTTGTACAGTGTAGTGTAGGCATAGTGTAGAGAACAGTGTGGTATAGTGGCAACAAGTGTAGTAGAATGTTGCAGAGTGGATTTACATAGAGTGGAGTATAGTGTGGTAGAGTGGTACTGTGTCGAGTGGAGTTTTGTACATTGGACAATTGAGTGGGGTAGACCATTGTGTAGTGGAAATGAGTGGAGTTGAGTCAAGTGGAGTGGCATAACTTTGAGTGGAATAGCAAGGTGTAGACTAGCGTGGAGTAGAGTAGAGTGGACTGGGCATAGTCCACTTTTGAGTACAGTTCTGTAGAGTGGAGTGGTGTGTGGTACAATGGAGTGGACTGGTGTGTTGTAGAGTACTGGAAAGCATTGTGAGTAGCATTCAGTAGCTTTAGGTGGAGTGGCATAGAGTGCAGTAGTAGAGTACAGAGGAGTGGAGTGCCTCATAGAGTAGAATATAGCAAAGTGGGGTAGAGCATCATATTTGAACTTGCGTAGAGTGTAGAAGAGTGGAGCAGAGTGTTGTTCAGTGCTACAGAGTCCAGTAGAATGCTGTAGACTAGCACTGACAGGAGTACTGTCAAGTACAGGACTACTGCTATAGTGTAGAATATAGTGTGGTTTAGTGGAGAGGCATAGACTGTTGTTGAGTGAAGTACATTGGAGTGGCATGGAGCGGAGTTGGATACAGTGGAGTGGCATTTACTGGCAGAGTGAAGGTGAGTACAGTGAAATAGCATATTGTGGAGAGGCATGGAGTGGAGTAACGTAGATGAAGTGGCATAGTGTGGAATAGCATAGATTGGATAGTGGAATAGTGCACAATAGAGGAGAGTGGAGTAGCATACAGTAGAGTTGCATTGACTAGAGTGGTCTAGATGGTCAGTGAAAAACATTGCAATGGAAACCTCTTTTCTCAGACCAGGGATTGCTCGATCTTTAGGTCGAGTTGGGTAGAGTGGAATAGAATAGATTGAAATAGCATAGAGTGTAGTGTCATATAGTGGAGTTAAGTACAGTGGAATAGTGTAGAGTGTATTAGCGTATAGCATAGTTGTGTGAAGTGCAGTGGTGTACAATGGAGTGTGTTTGAGTGCAGTGGTGTAGAGTGGAGTGAGGTACAGTGTAGTGGTCTACAGTGGAATAGTGTAAAATGGAGTTTCTTCGAGTGGAATGGTGTACACTGGAGTTGCATACAGTGAAATGCTGTACACCGAAGTAGGGCAGAGTGGAATAGCGAAGAGTGGAGAGGTGTACAGTGGAGTAGCATATAGTAGAGTGGCATAGAGTGGAGTGAGGTACAGTGTAATGGCATATAATAGCATGGACTGGAGTGGCGTAGAGTGGAGAGGCATACAGTTCAGTGGTCTAGAGTGGAGTTTTTTTAGAGTGGAATACCACACAGTGTTGTAGAGTGGAGCAGGGTACAGTGTACAGTGTAATGGTGTACACTGGCATACAGTGGAATAGAGAACAATGGAGTGGTGTAGAGTGGAATAACGTTGACTGTTGCTGTCATGCAGTGCTGTGATGTAGAGGATGTAGGGTAGAGTGGTATACATTGGAATAGCGTACAGTAGAGATACTTAGAATTGAATGGTACGCAGCGGAATAGGGTAGAGTAGTGGTTCCCAAACTTTTGACTCCTGAGGACCCCCATTGCCTCACCACTGGAAGCCGGGGACCCCCAGCAATGTGTATGATTTAAAAGAGTAATTAAAAAAAATAAACACATATGTGCACACAAAACAAACACTTGAATTACTAAGGATTTTAGTATTTTATATTCAAAGAGTTTGCAAAAAAAAGACATTTTTATGGGAAGGTTGGTGCTGCATCTCCATGATTAACTTTTAAATGGTTAGTTTTATTTCGCAGTACAAAGCTCCTGCTCCCGCCAGTGCCAGAGTGGAAACCCAAAACAGCCCTGGCAAATTTTTTCAGACCAGTCCCCATACAGTGCACACCAAGAGCAGTGAGTGAACCTGATCGCTACAAAGGGGGCTTTGGGAGGCTCTCCCCTCAAGAAAATTTAGGATACAAAGGTGCATTCTCCAACACATTTATCATTATATTTTGTATTGTATTAGCTTTTAAAGAATAATAAATGATGACCTTACGATGCACCAGGATACAACAATCTTGGTTGTGTTCTTCAATGATTCCTTTATTATACCTCTTCAACAGTGCCTCTCATTTCACCATGTGCAAAACAACAGTTGATGGACAGAATGCAGAACAATGTCATACATTCACCACACTACAGAGATCTGGGCCTAAATCCATCGTTTTTGTGCACTCCACACCACCCCAGTTCAGACATGGCCATATGCAAATCAGCCTTGACCCTGTGCCTCTCATTTCTCCATAGCACATCTGTCACATGTATTTCATTTGTTTTATAGCATCTCTCATACCATTGTAGGATGTCAGAGCACTTTACATCAAACGCATATAGAAACAATGAATCATGTGTAAATCAGTGCAGAGAAAATGTTACATAAGGCAAAGGGGACTACAAGGTGTAAGATTCATATGTCATTCATACAGGTAGGCATTTTTAAAGAGTGCTTCATCTGGAAAAGGACAAACTCAGGATTCAGAACATAACACCATGGTTAGCATTGACTTTAACAATAAAAATCTATTTCTACCCAAATAACCCCTTTAGCAGCAACAGAATAATAAAAAACTGGTGGGGGGAGGGAGTTACTGACTTGTACCATGCAGTGTGTACGCAGCTCTTTGACAGTTTATAGGTCACTGTGCTAGATTATGATTGTCTCTTATGAGCGCAAGGGTAATGTTGCGTGCTTATCTAGGTTCCTGATCGATACTGTGACCTTATGCCCCTATTCGGCTATAAATCAATTTATTCCCTATATTGGCATAACCGTTCAAGTGCGATTTTCTGTAAAGTCATCTCTGGCCTCACACGAACAGAGCCACAGAGCCACATTCCAGCATGACTCTCTGCTACTTCCTTTGCGACCAATTAGTGCAATGACAGAGCAGCAGTCACTATCTGATATTCCTAGATAACACTCCGAGTTCTTCAACAAGATAAAAACTTAGCAAACCTGGAAATCCCCGCTTGCTATGTTTTGATTAGTAATGGAACTCTAATGAGCAACTGATAACTATCACTTCCTAGTGACATCTTTAATTGACGTCTTATGTCCAGCAAACTTGCGTCAAACCCGGCACCTGTCAGGTATAAATATTACCAACGTTGCCTTAAGCAATGTTCGTTGCCTGTTGCTGATGCCAGCTGCCTGCAAGACCCTGTGTTGGTAAAAACTAGCACTCTGTCGCCGCAGCCTGCTATCCTGTGGTGGTGAAGCTACTGATTACCATTATCGCCGCTACAGCGCGACCTATGGTGCAGTACGCTTGAGGAGCCGTGCAGCCGTCCTCTGCGAAGACATCCAGCCCAGCTGCCCGCGGACGCTGTCACCCCTCCTTCCTCCCGACGCGCTGAGAGAAGCTGCTGCCTTTCTCGTGCAGAGAAATCCAGTCCCGGCGCTTCCGGTTTACCCTCGCAGGTGACTGGGATATCGAGAGAGACCCCTGAAGGAGATACCAACCCTCCATCATTCTATTCAGAGGTATGGTGTTGACTAAACCCTTAGACGAGAATTCTTGAAACAAACCTTGGCAAAACCAACTTAACTTAAGCTACTTACTTACTCCCCTTTTTACGTGTTAGGCTTAGGTCAGGCACACCGGGGTAGGCTTAGTTAGAAGCACCAGTTGAGTATGTTAGCCTAATGTATATATGACTGTATATATGTTTTATTACTTTTAAACCATTGTATGGCTAAGAAACCATATCAATGCTTTTACAGTTCTATTTCGCAATTCTTATCTTACTGTACGTACTTTTTATAATAACAGTTATTGCAATTGTGGCAATACATTTCTCTTGTACGAGAAGAAAGACTGTTCAATAAATGTTAACCTTTATTGATGCACGCCCGTCTCTTTATTCTCTACATACCGTGAAAGTAAACTGCACTAGACTGACTGAGTGAAATCTATATCTATTGTTTCACACGACCCTAGAGATCGACTCTTGATCTGAGGAGCAAAGTTGTCATGTTGCACGGTTGTTGGAAAACTGAATCCCTTCTTGTCTGTGCCAAGGAAGCTGATCACTTCCTATGCAGAGAAGAAAGTTTCCAGTGACCTCTGAGCTAGTTGGTAACACAACCCAATTAAGTTTAGCATAGTCAGTGGAGGCCTGGAATATCCGCAGTTCCACGTCGATACTACTGTTTATGTTATTCCAATGCGCAGGGCCTAGTGGGAAACTAGGAACTACACTACAGTAACATCAGAATATCCGTGACAAAAGCAGTAACCCACTGACCTATGCACATAAAATACAGTTTTTTTTTTAAATGCATGGTAAGCGTTCTTTGCAGCAGGCATATTAAACCTCTGTGCTACATTAGATCAGTCAAACCTGCCCCTGGACAAAACACTCACCTCTCTCCAACGGGTAAATTAATCACTGGTGTTATCTTGACACTTTTATTGTTGTTCGAAAACTGCTAATTCTACATGGAACTTTGTAGTGCTCTTAAAACTGCTGCCTGTGGACCCCTGGGAATGTGTCACGGACCCCTGGGGGTCCACGGACCCCAGTTTGGGAAACAATGGGGTAGAGTATAATAGGGTAGAATAGATTGGCAAAGAGTTGAGTTGCATGCAGTGATGTGTTGTAGAATGGAGTGATGTTCAGTGTAATAGCATATGTAGAGTTGACGTGGAGTTGAGTGGTGTATATTGGAGTGATGTACAGTGCAGTGATGTATAATGGAGTGGCCTAAAGTGGAGTGGCATACAGTGTAATAGCGTATATTCGAGTGATGTAGAATGGAATGACATAGAGTGGAATTGTACACAGTGGAATAGTGTATAGTATATTGGTCTATAGTGTTGTAGCATACAGTGGAGTGGCATAGACTGGAGTGTTTTGCAGTTCAGCAGCACACAGTGGAGTAGAGTACAATGGAATGATATAGTGCAGTGGCGTACACTGGAGTGTGTTAAAGTGGAGTGGCAAACAGTGGAGCAGCATAGAGTAGAGTAGGGTGCAGTGGAGTGGCATAATGTGATGTAGCATACAGTGGAGTATTGTATACTGGACTGGCAAAGAAAGGAATGTGGTACAGTGTAGTAGAAAACATTGGAACAGTGTAGACTGGAGTGGCATAGAGTGGAGTGGTGTATACTGGAGAGGCAAACAGTGGAATACAGAGGAATATAGTGAAATAGAATATACTTGAGTGGTGCAGAGTGTATCAACATAGAGTGGAGTGGCATACAGTTGACTAGCATAGAGTAGAGTGGCGTAGAGTGAGGACAATGTATTGGCATACAGTGTAAAAGCACAGACTGGAGTGTCATGCAGTGTTTTCAGGTAGAATGGAGAGTGTAGAGTGGAATACCAGATAGAAGAGTGTTATAGAGTGCAGCGTGGAAAAAGAATAGTGGGGTAGAGGATAGTGGCGTACATTGTAATAGTGTACTTTGGAGTGGCTCACAGAAGAGTGTTGTAGAGTGGAGTGGCATACTGTAAAATAACGTAGAGTATAGTTGCATACACTGGAGTGGCATAGAGTGGAGTGGCATACAGTGGAGTAGCATATAGTGCAGTGATGTATAATGGAGTGGCCAAGAGTGGGGTGGCAAACAGTGTATTAGCGCATATTATGGTGACGTAGAGTGGAATGGGATAGAGTGGTATTGTATACAATGGAATAGTGTAGAGTTTATTGGTTTATAGTGTTGTAGCAAACAGTGGAGTGACATAGACTGGAGTGTTCTACAGTTCAGCAGCATACAGTGGAGTAGAGTACAGTGGAGTGATATAGTGCAGTGGTGTACACTGGAGTGTGTCAGAGTGGAGTGAAATACAGTGGAGCTGCAGAGAGTAGAGGGATATATGATGTTACAACGCGTCCTTTTACAACGCATACCATGACCACAGATCCATTACAATGCAGGTCATGTTACAACGGATCCCATGACAACGCAATTCACAACAACGCAGGTACTGCAGTGGCATACAATTGAGTAGCATAGACTAAAGTGACGTAGAGTAGAGTGAGGACAGTGTATTGGCATACAGTGTGATAGCGCAGACTGGAGTGGCGTACAGTGTATTTAGGTAGATTGGTGTGTGTAGAGTGGAATACCATAAAGAAGAGTGGTATGGAGTGGAGCGGGGTACGGTTTAGTGGGGTAGAGGGTAGAGGCGTACAGTGTAATAGTGTACTTTGGACTGGCATAGAGTACAGTGTTGTAGAGTGGAGAGGCATACAGTAGAATAACATAGAGTACAGTTGCATACACGAGTGGCATAGAGTGGAATGGCATACAGTGCAGTAGCAGTAGGAGTGGTGTAGAGTGGAATAATGTTGAATGTTACCTGTGCACACTGTAGGGATGTAGAGTACAGTGGCATATAGTGGAATAGCATAATGTAAAGGGTAATAGAGTAGAGTGGATTGGCATAGAGTATGGTAATAGTGCGATAGGGTAGAATGGAGTGATATACAGTGTAATACCATAGAGTGGATTGTCTTTCAGTGGAGTGGTGTACAGTGGAGAGGCAAACAGTGGAGTGACCTAAAGAGCAGTGGTGTACAAAGGAACAGCATACAGTGCTGACCAGTGCAAAACTGCATGTAATTCTCTCCTAAACATAGTATCATTGGTGTATATATAAATGATATATTTATTTTACCTGTAATTCCCTTGTAAGGTGGTATACCATATACCCAGGCCATGTAACATAAATGATACTAGTGGTTCTGCAGCACTGATTGTGCCAACCACAGAGGTAGCCTTTCTAACCTGTCTCAGGCCTGCCATTGCAGGACGTGTGTGGGTAGTTTAATGCCCCTTTGACTTGGCATTTTAAACTACTTACCAAATCTTAAACTCTCCTTTTATTACACATATGTCACCACTAAGGTTGGCCCTAGGTAGCCAATACGGCAGGGTGCTGTGTAAGTAAAAGGTAGGGCATGTTCTTTTAAGTTTTGCATGTCCGGTTTGTGAAAAACACCCACATTAATTTTTTACTACTGTGAGGCCTACTCCTCTAATAGGTTAATATTGGAAATTCCTTAATACCTTTTTAAGCTGTAAGTCCTGATTAGAACGGAGTAACTCCATCATGCCTCATATCTTTGGAAAAGTAACGAGAAATCCTCTTTAATGGCAAAGTTGGATGTAGCGTTACTATTTTTATAAAAAATGCCACTTTTAGAAAGTTAGTTTATTGATGTTTTTCATTAAACAAACAACCCATCCCCCCGCCCCCACCCCACCCTGACACAGGCATGATAATTAAATGAATATGTAAGCATAAACATAAATATAAACATAGGTCAGAATAAACAAATAATTTATACAAAAGTATAGTTTGCTCAGGTCTAATAAAGAGGTAGTTTCAGCATATACATCCTTATTTTCCCTGTATGTTCAATCCATTGTGCTAAGGGTTTCCAGATTTCAAGTCCTAGCTTCTTCCTATTTCGGCCCTTTCGCTTATATATTGCAGTTTCCAAACTATAAGTTGCCACTAAGCGTGTTTGCCACTGTTGGAATGTAGGTGGATATAAATCAAGCCAAGCTGATGCAAGACAAATTCTAAATACAGCCATTGCCACATATATCAAGCCCCTTGTGTGCAGTGGTTGTGTATCAACACTTGCCCCAATTACAATTTCGGGAGTGGTTATCTCTATCTTATCTTTAAAAATTTTAGAGAGAAAAGTGGATATCTCCTGTTTTATGATAAAGAGTTTCCTGCAAGTGGCTAACATGTGTATTAAATCAGCTTCCGCTAATGAGCATCTAGGACATTAAGTCCCCTTGCCTGTACTCCACTTAGCTATTTTTTTAGTTGTTTAATAGAGTTGGAAAAAAAGTCTTGTAATATTGTGCCTGTAATTTGGTTGAGATTAAGATTGATTGACAATGATCGAAACCCATCTGGGGACTTATCAGGTTTCAGACGGAAGTTTCCCATTTGTTATCTACAGAGCAGCTCTACTAAGACTGGTTCTAAAAAAATAAAATACAGAATCATCGTGTATCTGGAGAAATACCACGTTCCTATAATACTCTCAAAGCAGCAATTACAACCAAGGACATAAACTAAGTTTTAAAGAGACCACTATATTTTGATCTCCACCTTGTGACTGGTGATATAAGTTAGCCTGTGATCGCCTCTCAAGTCAAGAAAACGCCCTGAATAAGAGTTCAGGCTATACATATATATAAACTTTAAGATACTACTAGACAATTGAGGCCCTATGAATACCGCTTTACAGAACAAAGGTCACATCCATCGGGAGGTCAGCTTTAATTATAACAAGCCCTGAAGAAGTCCCCTGCGTGGGACGAAACGCGTCAGCTGTGTGGTACTCTATTTTTGCTGAATAAAGATTGAAAATCCATAAAATGAAAATCATCGTTTGCAACTTATTGTAATATTCATTTGCACATTATTGCTTGTGGTGCACCTTAGCTGTTGTTGAAATCAAGTTTGAATTCCTTAGGGAATAGGCACCGGGACGGTGGGTGCTACTCAGTGTGCACACGATTCCCTCTCTTTATTTTAGGGACAAACTAGAAATCTAAAAGGGTGATTGGAGATTAGGTGCTTCAAGAGGTAGGGACCACCGTTAGATCTGTTTGGTCATACATGCCCTTAGGGCATGTATGTCTGCAACATGTGCACCCAGACACGATTGAGGTGTGCAACAGGGTGTTAAAGTGACACCCTGCCACTCTTCAATGTTTCCCCCAATTACCGAATCAGTATTTACCAATTCGGTAATTGACATTCATTCCTGTGGGCCTCCAGGCCCATAGGAATGAATGGCAATTACCGAATCGGTAAATACTGATTCGGCAATTTCCAATTCTTACTGATTCGGTAATTTCAAAAGAGAAATTACCTACATCCCATTTACCTACTCCTAAATACCGAATCGGTATGATTCGGTATTTAAGAATAGGTAATTCGAGATTACCTATATCTGGCCCTAAGTCTTTAACTATACCATCCTGCTCTTTCCCCAATGTTTTTAGAGCCGATACATCTTGTTCGATATTTTCCATTCGTGTTTCAACTTATACCATCCTATCTGAAATTTCAAGACATGTAGCTCCCACTTTTTGTACTGCCCCTTGAAGTTTCTGAATGGCAGTGTGAACGACAATGTAGTTTTCTTTGTTATCCTGCTTCACGTCTTCTTTAAGATTCTTGATTGATTTTAAGATGTCACACAAAGAAGGTTCTGATTGTGACCTCCTACCATCCCAAAGTTCGGGTTGTGAAATCATAAATGTTTTGGATTCTCCGGAAGGACATGGTCTAGAGGCCGAGCCAGTAACCTCTTGTTTAGGAGTAGTCCTTGGTCTGTGTCTAGTCTGTTCAGTATTACACCTTTGATCCGTAGTATCCTCATAGGTTAGTTTGTTTTGTCTTTTTTGCCTTCTTTTTCTTCTTTCCTGATTCTTTCAAAACACACTATCCTTTGAAGCAGTACTCGATTTCTTTAATTCAGACTCTTGTGTTTGTTCTGATTCTGGTTCTGATTCTAGTTCGGGCTCTGGTTCTGATAAGTCGAGTTCATTATCTGATGGTTCAGGGGATCCGCCACTTATCCGCTCTAGCTCTTCTAGCTGCTGCAATTCACTAGAGGTAGAGGCACCAGTTTCGTAAATTTCAGCACCTGAATCAGATTCGGCGGATGCTACAGGACCATCATTGTCCGAACCTTGTTTGTGCTTGACTTTGTTTTGATCTGGGTTGACATGTTCCCCAACAGCAGTTAATTCTGGTAAGTCGTGTATCATCTGTGTTAGTTGTACCTGAGGTGCCACTCCTAGATCCTGACCTAAGATCTGGGTTGTTTCGACACTGGGTATCACTGAGGCATGACCAGTGTTAGAGTCTATTTTTGTACTCAGCTTACACTCGACCATTCCGACAGTAGCTATATTTTTTCCCACCCTTGCTGGTGTCGTTATATATGTTCGGGTACTGTTATCGAGTTGATCGTATAGATGGGCTCTTTCATTTTACTCATCAAATTACTTACTGGTTTTGTATTCACAACAGTGGAATCTTCGTTTCCAGCTGATCCCGACGAAGCTTTGGCTACAGGATTAAATATACTTGAGATCAATGGTTGGGCTTTACTGCCCCTTTGACTTGCCATTTTAAACTACTTACCAAACCTTACCTACCCTTTCATTACACATAAGTCACCACTAAGGTTGGCCCTAGGTAGCCAATATGGCAGGGTGCTGTGTAAGTAAACAGTAGGGCATGTACTTTTAAGTTTTGCATGTCCGGTTTGTGAAAAACACCCACATTAATTTTTTACCACTGTGAGGCCTACTCCTCTAACAGGTTAATATTGGAAATTCCTTAATACCTTTTAAAGCTATAAGTCCTGATTAGAAAGGAGTAACTCCATCATGCCTCATATCTTTGGAAAAGTAATGAGAAATCCTCTTTAATGGCAAAGTTGGATGTAGCATTACTATTTTTATAAAAAATGCCACTTTTAGAAAGTGGGCATTTCTATGCTCTTACTGCTCAGTGTGCCTGCAGCCTGTCTCCAAAACACATTTGGGGTGGGTGACAATTTTATGCATTCCCTCAAGACAGCCACGATCACATGAATGGTAGGTGTGACATAGAACTCATCTGCATTCATCTGCATTCTGATAGTTCTTCCTGGGCAAGAGAGGGGGGAGCAGGTACATACACCTGAATAGGCAGTGGCCCGCTTCTCGCACAAAAGGCTCATTACACCCTACTAGGCGTGGGAGGAAAATCCGTTCCGCTCGCGGATTTTGCGGATTTTTCGGGAAATCCGCAATCCGCGAGATTTGCGAATTTCCCGCAAAATCCGCAAATCCGCGAGCAGCGGATTTTGCTCGCACTGCTCGCACTGTTCGCGTGAGTTCGCGCCCCGCGAATAAGTGCAAAATTGCAGAAATACGATCTTGGCAAAACTGAAAGTAACTACTTACCAGGTTCAAAAGTTCAGGCACATCATTAGTAGCCATTTCCTGTAGTGCTTCCTGAGGGGCCCCTCCAGAGTTCAGTTGCCAGTTGAAACTATTATGTGACCCTGCTCTGAACCTCAGAATAGTTACACATATGCCACAAAGGTCCTGAATTACAGCTAAGGGAGACAAGCAGGAGCCAGGCTGGAAGTTAAAATCCATTAATCAGCCCCTAATTCATTATTGTCAGTTGGGGCAGGGCAGGTGTTGTAACTAATTTTGCAACAATGAAAGCACTTAGCAAGTGCAAAAGATCACTAATCAGGGCGCACTAAGGAAGCAGGTGCCAGCTAAAAAAATATTCTGTGACACATTAATCAGCCCCAAATTAATTCAGGTCACTTGAGGCAGGGAAGGTGTGCTTTGCTTTGCCGAAAATAATGTACACTGGACAACCAGAGGGTGTAGTGATGAAACAGAGGGTGGCATGGGTGGGCCAGAGGGTGGCATGAGTAGTCAGAGAGTGGCAGTGGTGACAGAGAGTGGCAGTGATGAAGAAGAGTGTCCCAAACAGGCTGGACACGTAGAAACAACAAGTTCGCAAAACTTGCGACCCGACAGGTAAGTTCGCAAATTGCGAAATTGTAAAAACCCTCGCGAACTGGCAGAAACACGGGCGAACACAAAAAAAAAAAAAAACCGCAAATTCGCGGGAATTCGCGGATTTTGCGGATTGCGAATCCGCAAATCCGCAAAATTCGCGGATTGCCAATCCGCAAAATCCGCTCATGGCCACACCCTACTGGGCCAGGCCTGGGAAGAAAGGGCCTGTTCACACTTTAGAGAGCCTTATTTGAAGTTACCCCTACTTCAAGGCACAACTGGGTATAAGTACTGGTACTCTGACCCTACCAACACATTACACTACTGGACCTGGGAAGAACTCTACCAGGAGTAAAGACAGATGTGCTACAAGGATTGTCAATCTGATTGACAGCTGTTCTAGAAGAACTGTTTTTTTCTTTGCATTGCTGCCCTGTTGCATGTTGATATGAGCTCAGCTGAGGATAATGACTGAGCCCATCTCACTTGAAACCAGAGTGACACCAAGGGCTTGTTGGCTTGCCCCCTGTTCTTAAGTCTCAGAGCCATCAAAGACTTCCTTAAAAAATGCAACAGAACCTGGACTATGCCATCTGTGCATCCTACCCAGCCAAGTGGTCCTTTGAAAGTGAGCTTTTGCTGGGCAGACCCATCAGAATCGACGCAGTGGCTACTTTGCATTCATTGGAAAAGAATCATTGCCCTTCGACGCCAATAGACAACATCGCTTCAACTGACTGCACAGCTAAATGACGACGGACACAGAAGCACGACAAGGACGCATAGCCTGCATCATATAAGGGTTCTGCGACAACGCCTTCATCGCCTGTGCATATCACAACTGACTTCTGTCTTAGAGATCTACACTTGCTCCATCCATGCAACCTTTTCAGAAGAACCTGCATGAGCCCTGTAGCCAGCCTGATCCCCCTCATGGTCGGCCTGAACTTTGGATTTACCCCAGTCTAGCATGTCCTCAAGTAACCCCTAAGCACTATTTGCTGCTTAGCACTACATTTTAATTTATTCTTCAAAAATTCATAACTCCAGGACAACTTAATAGATTTTTGTTGTTTTGTGTATTACTCTTAAAACTTTAATCTATTGTACAACCCCTATGTTTGTGGTGATTTCATTGTGTTGGTTTGTGTGTGTTTGCTGTACATAAACTTTGCACAATGCCTCTTTAGATAGGCCCTATTGCTCTGTGCCAAGCTACTGGAGGTGGAGCACAGGTTTTCAGTTAGTTTGTATCTAGCTTACCCTGACTATATTGGTGTCCTGCTTGTACATACTCTGACAACCAGAAACCCGGGGGGCATATTATCATGAATGGCGTTAAAATTATCACTGGTTCAGCGGCAGAAAACTGCAGCTACAGTGGCGATAATGGGCTTGATAATATGCCCTGGAGAATTCCAATAGAAGCCTATGTTCACACCAGAACATGGACTTCTATTGGAACTCTCAAAGGCAGATTATCAAGCCCATTATCGCTGTTTTAGCTGCAGTTTTCTGCCGCTAAACCGGCTATACTTTTTAACGCCGTTCTTGATTAAAAGCCCCTCCATTTCTAACAGCAGCTATGTCAGTTTCAGCACATTTTATATGTGTTATGCTTTCTGCATTTCGCTGCTTTATGGGTTAGGGTCTTAGATCTAGGTAAGCAATAGGTTTTATTGTTGTTCACTAACTATTACCACTTTATTAAAAGTGTTAACATGTAGTCAAATGAATCTATAATTTTCGATATATTTTTACAGCAGTCTTGGGTGAACCGCACATAAAAAAAAGTTAGTTAGTGTGGCAATTTGTAGGTATTACCACACTAATTCATATACATTTTACTGAAAATTTAAATATGTTAAAAATGGAAAAACACTGTAGTACACTTTATCTGTAAAATATACAGTACAACTGTGTATGTTTAATTTTTTAACACATGTATTTCTTTTTTTTTATTTCTTTTTGGTACCGTGGTACTTCTGGGACAGTACCACAGTACTCCATACATTTGTTTTAAATTTATATAAAAACCTACGAATATTTTTCATATTTCACCAGATAGATTTTATTGACTATAACTGTGTCTCCATTAAGAAAATGGGGTAGCCCATACGGCATGGACCTGGGTATATATTGTTATAAACAAACAGTGGTCCTGAACCTATAGATTCCAGCGTTTGACTAAATCAATAATGAATCGATATTTAATACGGAGCAACAATGTCAAGTCTGCTCTATAGTACTCAAAAGCTTAATTATACTGAGAGAAACCTTACACCACGGTTAAAGAAAATATATTCCTATTTTATTTTTTAGATTTCATTTCTGTATTCATATTTTTACAATACATTTTTTCATAGGTAGGTAAAAACACCTAGGTTGCCCCAAAACAGGAGCGTGCAAAGAAAAGATGTGATCAGAAAAATAAGAGAAGTGAAAGGAGAAGTAATACACAGCGGTGGATACGAAATTATTCACATTATTTTACAATCAATATCGGACATATAATTCGCCGTATTGAGTCCCTGGCCAAAAATATAATTTATGCTATTGCAATCACAAACATTGTAATACATGGGCCTATATATCCTATGTTTTGCACTGTATACAATGCTGATAAACAATTGATCCAAGGTTGTATAATGAAGGTGTCGACGTTTCGACTCGACTTATACCCAAACGGTGATTTAGACCTGGGGATTGCGAGTCTTCATCAGGACTGTAGGAACAAACAGGGGCAACCAAGGGATTTTTTTAATAACCCTAAAAGAGAAGAATTAAGGAAATTACTGTCCGTGGTGAAGATTAAAACCTATAACCCACACAGGGGTATGGTAGTTTTTCTTACCCTTCAAAATAGAGCAAGCGATGGGAGTAGATCCAAATTTACAACTTCCCAACAGATATCCTGTAGGAACAAATTGAAATCCAGATTGCATCTAGATCAGATAGTAGACAATTCACTTAACATTATTAATGTGGGAGAGGGATCTATTTACCTTGAGCCCATATCCTCATCCATGTAGGGAAGGCGATACTTCATGTATGTAACATGGCGAATAGGTACCTACAATTAATTTAGGTAACATCAATATACCATATCCAAGCAAAGTGATTGGTTTCTCTCAGTATAATTAAGCTTTTGATTACTATAGAGCAGACTTGACATTGTTGCTCCGCATTAAATATCGATTCATTATTGATTAAGTCAAACGCTGGAATCTATAGGTTCAGGACCACTGTTTGTTTATAACTGCGTCTCAGCAGCCTTTTGCACAAGCAGTTTTCCTCGTTCGCTGACCTGCTCACCTAAGTTTAAAAACTTAGAATGGATAACTCAAGTACATAGAATGAAGCATTAGATCATTCCTAATTACTTATTTTTCTCGTACACCGTTTCGAATGGCATATGACGAACTCCTCTAAAATATGTTTGAACTTCTAAAAATAGTGTGCTAATTTGACACCAATCTCACACATTAATTCTATTCTTCACCTTCATAGTTAAAGTGAGATCTATGAAGTCATGACATCTTGCTATTTGCAAACAAAATGCAGATTATAAAATGTGAATGCATATTGTGACTGTATTCCAAGCAAAATCTGCAAGACCTCTTGTTAATAATAAATCCCTCTTGAAGAAATCAGACAAATGTAACCAAAGAAATGTTGCATCATTCAGAGTGTTTAAACACATTGCTGTATAATGAGCTGATCAATATCCAGCAGCTGTTGTGAATAAAAATTCCATAAAAATTCTAGAATTTGCTTGCATAACACAAAATCATTTGGAACGTCAAAATTTATAAGCGATGATGTAGTCTTTTTTTTGCAATCCCCTAACTCCCACTTTACTCCCATTTCTTTCAAACACTTATCCCCCTCCTGCTTTACTCATTTTCATTTTTTAAACCCCTTCTCCCCATTCCGCTTTACTCACATTTTTTCGCAGATACCGTACTGTCATTTTACTTTTCTCCTGATTTTTACAAATTCCATAACAGATCATCATGCAATACTCAAATTTTTTATCAACCCCATACATGCACATATTTTTTTTCAGACCCCTTATCTCCTCCCCCACAACGTGCGTTATTTCTGGTGGTCACTGTAGTGTTCAGAGTCAGGTTCACCAGAGCTTTTTTTCACTATGGGCAGCAGGGTCCAACATTGAGCAAGCTCATTCACTATCATGAAGAGCCGAAAACCTTCTGATTTCACATTTCTTCACAGAAGGAGCTCAAGTGATGCCACCCAAGAGTCCAGGACCTGAGAAGGCACCTCTTGTTGATCAGATAAGGAGATCATTCTAGAAGAGGACAGGAGGGCTCAGGCAGGTCCAGGCAGGATCCGTGTGTAAAATTGGCTGGGCAGTTGCAGGAAAGCCTCGGGAGCCAGTCGTGTTCCTGCAGCTCAGACAATAGGTCAGCCAATTGTCCTCATGGAGACGCTCAGTGTAGCCGAGGATAAAGAGAGCAGGTCCAGTCTTGCTTCTCAGAGAGCAAGGCAGCCCTCGAGCAGCAGGGCAGTACTCTGATAGCAGCATGGCAGTCCCAGGAGGAGGAGGGAATAAGGCAGTCCTTCTTCTGTAATATCCACTGACCCAGGAGTGTACTAAAGAGTGAATTTGGAGATCCAATATTTATACCTTGTGCCAGCCTTTAGAGTGAGGGATTCCCTATACTACTAACCCCATATATGGTTCTGGAAAGTTCTTTCCTTCGCCTCAAGACTCCAATAATGATTACAAAGATGACAAAAGACTAGTGTCAGGTTCCTTTGTGTGTGATGGAAGGAAGCCCTTTGAAGTTTGAACGAGACAGGGAACTGCTCCACCCTCTTTTATCCTGACAGGATGGCCCATCCTGCACACTGCTAGTCCCCTTTGTGTCAATGCTAGGAATGAATACACAAAACCCAACAGCTGAGTCATTCATGATCATGTGACCCAGGATATTGTCAAAAGGCACAAATTGTTGTAATAAAATGCCAACAAAAGTATACAAAAGAAACAATTGATGGACGGAATGCTGGACAATGCAAATATTCACACCCAGTCAGAAACATCTGAGTTAAATCCATCATTCTTTTGTTCACCACACCACCCCAGTTTCGACCCAGCCATGTGTAAATTAGGCTTGACCCTGTTCCAGTACGAACTGCCAAGCCAGGTCCTCCCTGGACCGGAAACAAGCAGCCTGGGACAGGTTTCAGGGCATCACTCTTCATCAGCCAGGCTAGCTTGAAACCAGTGGTATAGTGAGCACGGGCACATGTCTGGGCATATCTTTCCCACTTAGGGCGACATATACAAAGGAAACAATTGATTGCCGGAATGCTGGACAATTCACCCTCAGTCACAAAGATCTGAGTTAAATCCATCATTCTTTTGCTCACCACACCACCCCAGTTTGGACCCAGCCACCTGCAAATCCGTCTTGTCCCTGTTCCTTGTGGGAACAGTACAGATCGAACTGCAAAGCCAGGTCCTCCCTGGACCGGAAAAAAGGATTCTGGAACCGGTTTCAGGGCATCACCCTTCATCAGCCAGGCTAGCTTGAATTCAGTGGTGTAGTGAGCACGGAACCCATGTCTGGGCATACCCTTCCCACTTAGGGCGACATATACAAAAGAAACAATTGACGGGCAGAATACTGGGCAATGCAAACATTCACCCCCAGTCACAAGGATCTGAGTTAAATCCATCATTCTTTTGTTCACCACACCACCCCAGTAAAGAATGATGATGGATTCAACCCATATCTGTGACTGGGACAGGGTGAATGTCTGAAAAGTTTCAGCACTCCGTCCATCATCTTCTTATGTTTGCTTTGTTCACCTTAAGTTGGCAGGGTGTGCTCAGACGTCACGTGAGTCCCTTGCACACTTTGCCACTGGATTCAAGCAAGCCTGGCTGAAGACGGCTGTAATGCCAGTAACCGGTCCTAGGAAGCTTGTTTGCGGTCCAGGGAAGGGATGGCTTGGCAGTTTGGTCTGGACTGTTCCCATGAGGCACAGATTCAGACTGATTTGCATATGGCAATGTCTGAACTGGGGTGGCAGAGTGGGCTAAAGAACGGATATGGATTACACCCAGATCTGTTGACTGGGTGTGAGTGTTTGATTGGTTCAGATGGTCCGTCCATCACCACCCCCTTTTGTACCACTTTGTTCGCCATAAGTTGGCAGGGTATGCTCAGACGTGAGTCCCTTGCTCACTTTGACCCTGGATTCAAGGAAGCCTGGCTGAAGACGGCTGGAATGCCAGAAACAAGTCCTACGAAGCTTGTTTCCGGTCCAGGGAAGGCATGGCTTGGCAGTTCAGGCTGGCCTGTTCCCATGAGGCACAGGGTCAGACTGATTTGCATATGGCCATGTCTGAACTGGGGTGGCAGAGTGGACTAAAGAACTCTGATGGATTCAACCCAGATCTGTTGACTGGATGTGAGTGTTTGATTGGTTCAGATGCTCCGTCCACCACCACCCCCATTTGTACCGCTTTGTTTGCCATAAGTTGGCAGGGTATGCTCAGACGTGAGTCCCTTGCTCACTTTGCCACTGGATTTAAGCTAGCCTGGCTGATGAGGGCTGTTAGCCCGAAACCAATCCCAGGAGGCTTGTTTCCAGTCCAGGGAAAACATGGCTTGGCAGGTCGGGCTGGACTGTTCCCATGAGGCACAGGGTCAGGGCTGATTTGCATGTAGTTGTGTCTGAACTGGGGTGGCGAAGTGAGCTAATGAACGATGATGTATTCAACCTAGATCTGTGAATTGGGTTGAGTGTCTGAAAAGTTTCAGCGCTCCGTCCATTATCTTCTTGTATTTGCTTTGTTTACCTTAAGCTGACAGGGTATGCCCAGACGTGAGTCCCTTGCTCACTTTGCCACTGGATTCATGCTAGCCTGGCTGATGAGGCCTGTTAGCCCAAAACCGGTCCCAGGATGCTTGCTTCCAGTCCAGGGAAGACATGGCTTGGCATTTTGGGCTGGACTGTTTCCATGAAGCAGAGGGTCAAGACTGATTTGCATAAGGCTGTGTCTGAACTGGGATGGCGAAGTGAGCTAAGACATGCTGATGGATTCAACCCAGATCTGTGACTAGGGGTGAGAGTACTAAAAGTTTCAGCACTCTGCCCATCATCTACTTGTGTTTGCTTTGTTCGCCTTAAGTTGGCAGGGTATGCCCAGACGTGGGTCCCTTGCTTACTTTACTACTGGATTCAAACTAGCCTGGCTGATGAGGGCTGTTAGCCTGAAACAGGTCCCAGGATGCTTGTTTCCAGTCCAGGGAAGACATGGATTGGAAGATTTTGCTAGACTGTTCCCATGAGGCACAGGGTCAAGGCTGATTTGCACATAGCTGTGTCTGAACTAGGGTTGCCAAGTGAGCTAAAGAATGATGATGAATTCAACCCAGATCTGTGACTGGGGGTGAGTATCTGAAAAGTTTCAGCGATCTGTCCATCATCTCCTTGTGTTTGCTTTGTTTGCCATAAGTTGGCATGGTATACCCAGACATGGGTCCCTTGCTCACTTTGCCACTGGGATCAGTCTAGTCTGGCTGATGAGGTCTGTTAGCCAGAAATCAGTCCAAGGATGCTGGCTTCCAGTCCAGGGAAGACATGGCTTGGAAGTTCGGGCTGGACTGTTCCCATGAGGCACAGGGTCAAGACTGATTTGTATGTAGATATGTCTGAACTGGGGTGGCATAGTGAGCTAAAGAACGAGGATGGATTCAACCCAGATCTGTGACTGGGGGTGATTGCCTGAAAAGTTTTAGCGCTCTGTCCATCACATCCTGGTGTTTGCTTTGTTCACCTAAGATGGCAGGGTATGGCCAGACGTGGGTCTGTTGCTCACTTTGCTACTGGATTAAAGCTAGCCTGACTGATGAGGGCTGTAAACCCGAAACCGGTTCCAGGATGCTTGTTTTCGGTCCAGGCAAGACATGATTTAGCCGGGCAAGCTGGTCTGTTCCCATGAGCCACAGGATCAAGACTGATTCGCATATAGCTGTGTCTGAACAGGGGTGGCGAAGTGAGCCAAAGAATGATGATGGATTCAACCCAGATCTGTGACTGGGGGTGAGAGTTTGAAAAGTTTCAGCTCTCTGTTCATCATCTCCTTGTGTTTGCTTTGTTCGCAATAACTTGGCAGGGTGGGTCGTTTGCTCACTTTGCCACTGGGATCAAGCTAGCCTGGCTGATGAGGGCTGTTAGCCCGAAACCGATCCCAGGATGCTGGTTTCCAGTCCAAGGAATACCTGGCTTGGCAGTTCAGGCTGGACTGTTCCAATGAGGCAAAGGGTCAAGACTGATTTGCATATAGCTGTGTCTGAACTGGGGTGGCAAAGTGAGCTAAAGAAAGATGATGGATTCAACCCAGATATGTGACTTGGTATGAGTGTCTGAAAAGTTTCAGCACTCCATCCATCATCTCCTTGTGTTTGCTTTGTTCGCCTTTAGTTGACAGGGTATGGCCAGACATGGGTCCCTTACTCATTTTGTCACTGGATTCAAGCTAGCCTGGATGATGAGGGCTGCTAGCCCGAAACCGGTCCCAGGATGCTTGTTTCCAGTCCAGGGAACACATTGCTTGGCAGTTCATGCTGGACCGTTTCCATGAGGCACAGAGTCAAGACTGATTTGCATATAGCTGTATCTGAACTGGGGTGGCAAAGTGAGCTAAAGAATGATGATGGATTCAACCCAGATCTATGACTGGGGATGAGTGCCTGAAACGTTTTAGCACTCCTTTCATCATCTCCTTATGTTAGCTTTCTAAAAGTGACATTCTCAGAATTGTAACTTAGAATCTGATTTTAGCATTAAAGATGATTTTAAATTACACTTCATTTAAGGGTAAGAAGTATAGTTGTCTGCTCCCAATCTAAAAATATCACTTATTAAATATAATAAGGTAAGACTGTGTTTGTCAATAAAACGACTTTCGGAAATTTTCACTGCCAGGATATGTAAAACTTAAGTACACATGTCCTACCTTTTAAATCCAATGATTCCCTGGCTGCACCCTGCTCTAGGAGCCTTTAGGGCCTACCTTGGGGGTGACTTATAAGTATTAAAATTGAAAGTTTAAGCCTGGCAAAAGGAAAAGGTTTGCTTTGCCAGGTCGAAATTGCACTGTAAATTTGGGTGGCACAGTAGGTACTGCAGGCCCACTTGTAGCATTGAACGAAATGACCCTGGGTAAACATAATACCATCTACTAGGGACTTGCAAGACAATTAAATGTACCAATAAGGCATATTCAAATTGTACTATGTTTTAGGGAGAGACAACAAGCACTTTTCAGCTGGTTAGCAGGGTAAAAGTGCACAGAGTTAATAAAAACAGGTTTAGCAGCAGAAGGCAAATAAATCTGGGGCAGACCCTACAAAACGGGCCAGGTCCAACAGATGTGATCTGCAAAATGGAACACTCTATGAAGTAAACTAACTCTGACTATATCATATTCCTGCAGTTATGGTTAATGTCATTAAAACTCGAATACCCTAAAACCTGCTTCTATGCGCTATACTAGAAGAGCATGGAGAGTAGAATTTGCAACCTAGACTTTCTTAGGAGAAGCAACGCATTGCACACGATGTTGACAGCAAACGTTTTTGTTTTTACTGAGCAGGAAGACAGTGCTTCCTGTGAAAGGAACACATACGCTACAGCATCATCCATTCTCCTGAGCTCAGCTTGTTATCTGCTTCAAGGACAATGTAGCATCTTCTTGGTGTACTGACAGCAGTCAGGACAGTCTCCGCAGTTTCTTGTGCAATAATCTAAGAGTAGGACCCCTATTAACAGGCTGTCAAGTGACAGTCCTTATATATTAAATCTTATTGGAGATTGAAATTTCCGACATACGTTTAGGAATGTCTGACATAGATTATGTGCACTCAGGTGTGTCCCAGACATATCCTTATGATCATATAAGGCAAATAGTTGTCAATTCCGACTACACTATTTTGACTATATATCTGTATTTGTTCTTATTTGACCTTGACATTGTGATAACTAGACACTTGTCCCAGACTGATGTCATACAAAGTGTCATATCTATTTCATTGTCTGAATGACTTGACACTTTCACAGTTCTTGGAATTATAAGGTCAGCCAACATCTGTGTCAATAGCAGACAGGACAGTGGATCTGCATAAATTGAGGAAAATTGCAACTCCCATTACCTAAAAAATTAGAAAAAGGTGACTTTCATTACCCAAGATGGAATTGGGGCTACTTAATGGAGTCGAATGTTAAGGGTTTTACATCATCATTTGCTTGCGGGTCTGAACGTGACGACATAGATGTTTAGCTAACATGTAGGGAAATCCATGCTCTCAAACTGCTAGAATAAAGAACACATGACATATATCTAAACACAGTATATAGAATGTGTCAAAGACAAAGGTAGTAGATACATCATATATATTAGCATATAAAATGAGCAAAGCAAAGCATGAATACTTCTAAGCCGTGCACTGTTGTGAGTTATTCATGATTATATGTAAAACATAGTCTGTCTAAAGTGTGTCCTAAAGCGAAACATGCCAGTGATGACAAAATAGACCACATCAAAAATATGCGTCATAAAAAGAATAGCAAACATTTTAAAAGTGTGTTAAAAAATATTTTCTTGGTTCATATTATAGTCCCTGTGGTACATAAGGTGGATATGTGTCTTTGGGTGATTTAGTTGCTGATTTCAATCCTCATCAGAGGACATGTTGATGTCATCGGGTGCACACTTGGCATATATGTTGTACTTAACCCCTTCGATGCTTATGACGGAACGGTTCCGTCATCAGCGTCGGTTGGGCTGTGCTGATGACGGAAAGCGTTCCGTCATGACCACACCCGTTTTTAGAATCTTCAGCACAGCGCAAAAATTTGCGCCGCGCTGAAGAGGTTAAAAAAACTACATAATGCGGGCATGTTGTCACCAGTTCGCACATTGATGGACAAGCAATAGGTTGCTTGTCTGAGGCACTCAGTAATATTGGAAAATGTTCCTTGCAGGCTAAAACATTACCAGTGAATCTCCTTGAGTGTTACTTTGAAAAGTGTCACTGATGAAACTGATCTTTCATAGTCAGCTTCCTGTATGAGGGACATATGCATTGCTCAGCATGGTCTCTTGTGCTCTTGTAATGGTAGTAGCATAGCATTCATATCAAGATAAGACACTGGGGTTATTCCAGATGTAGGTCCAAAATGATCTTAGTAGGACAGTTTATATACCAGAAAAAAAGGATTCACTTGTGTAGTGCCCACTTTATAAAAGGATAGCATCCAGTATTTGGTGTGTTCGAAAAGCCAAACATGTCCCAAATAGCATGCTAGAGTCTCTATGCATCTTTGTGCTCCTGAATACATGTACTCCATGTTGTTGATTTCCTTGTCTGCACAGGAGAAAGATGACAATACTACAGCTGATTAGCAGTAAGAAGGTTGGAAAACATCCAAACAGGCTGAATAACAAAGAAAAGAAAAATTATGGTATCAGTCCAAATTCTGCTTTACATGCAGTCACAAGACCATATCCAATGTTCTTAAAATGATGCACAACACCAGTTGTCAGAAACAAGTTGAATATCATTTGTAAAATATCAGCAAAGTCTGTTGGCTATTGCGTGTATAACAGTCTATGAATCTCTGAAGCAGTTCTGGCTGTCTGCAGATTATATAGTTCAGCTGCAGAAGTCAAAGGGACTTCTTTTTGAAGTACAAAAGACAACAATGTCTTTAAGTAGTCAACACACATAACCTTCATATCAATACTAGACCAGGGCATAGTTCTATTTATGCTTTGAGTTGGCAAAAACAAGGTACTTCCACAACACTGTATTGCTTTTGAAACTGTAATCACATATGGCTGGCTGGGTTCCAGTCCACAGAAAGTAACGTTAAAAATAAATGTGAACCATTTTTTAACAGTTCATGGTGTACAGGAATGGATGAAGTGGGAGTAAAACACAACTTAACTCTGGCATCAAATCACTACCCATTTCAACAACAATTTAGTATCACACAGAATGGAGTAACTCAAGTGGTTTCTACAATTTGTTGTATTGACATATACAGTGGCATCTTCGTTTCCATTTAAACAGATGTAAGAAAAGGAAACTTCCATGAATTGAACAATTATGAATTGTCAGTATTTCATACCAGCCTACATATTTATAGTTTTGGCAGTCATGAAAATGAAATATTGTAATCAGTAGAGAAATTATACTATCTAATAACCATGTCACTGGTGGTGTTTCACTAACTACCATTTGCTCTATACCCAATAGTGTATATGTGGATTCCTTCTTTGCCATTGATATCTGTTTTAGTGTCAGATTTTCAGGTTCAAAAATAGCTACTTGATTTAGAAGCTGCTAAGGCACAAAACCTGACCTGAGTGTTTGCAATGCCCAATTTAATTGTATGATAGCTCTCAACTGAGGCTTTACATGTTGTAATATCCCTAAATTCCCTTTTATTAGATCTAAGACTGAGGAAAAAGATGGTTTAATGAATACACTCTTTTATAATGAATATGCATTCCATTGTCGATACATTTAAAGACTGTTTGCAAATGTTCTTGATCTATTTACCTAATTCTTTCTTCAGTTTCTTTTTCCTTTTATTTGTTTAGCTCATTGCAAATGGCATACATTCCTGTTGCCAGGGCATGGTCCTCAAACATCCGTGCTATCTTGAACTAAAGAAAGCATTCACTCTCAGTGCTGATAAACTTGAATGTTCTAACCTTCGTTGACATAGTTTAAATACACCATATGAAGTGACTATTACAGGTGTTCGCATGTTATCATGGGGATTTGAACAATTAGCTTTAGGTACAAGATTGTTGGAAAGAAAACAAAGCATGCAGGTATTGGAATAATATAGCCAAAACACTAAACCTTTGGTAGGGGACGGAATAGCATAATGAGTTCCATTTTGGATCATATCGTTTATGTCTGATTCTGACATATTCATTTGAAAGTACCAGTTATTAAACAGAGTCAAATTGGCCTTTGGTGTGAGAGGTTTCTTTTGACATTTCATAGTACTAAACCCTACACAGATAGTCTGCTGGATAGTTTTGTTCACATAGTTCATTTTTTAGATATTATGCTTGTTTGAAATATGGATTATTTGCCTTGTATTTTGCTAAATTTGTTTCCCAAATACTTTTCTCATCAATATTTGCTTTCCAATATTCATAAACCCTGGATATCCAGATTCTGAATAAACTCAGTGGATTAAATCAGCTTGTTGACAGTGATTATGTATTTTTGAATCTGTTGTGACTTCTGAGAAAAAATGGTAAGCAGAGGGACTTAATCTGTCATCATTATGAAAATAAGGGAATTTCTTTAAGGAATTAGGGTAACTGTAAAGAGGTGGAGCATCCCAATGTCCCATCATGTGTAAGTGTATATTTCACCTAGGTAACTGGTTCTATGTATGTAGTATTGTGCATAGTCATGATACCAATACACTTCTTTATGATTTGCTGAATTCAAATAAGGATCTTCACTATTCAAAGTAGCATATGTCTGTAAATTACGCATCATTCTTTAGACAGTCTCTGTGTCCCAATCATCTTAAATAGAACCAGGAATAATAAGGTCATTCATTAAAACATTCATCACAAACGGTAACTGAAATTTCTCTGTGGGTCCCTTTATCTGATATGGAACCTTTTCCTATGCTGTGCCCTTGCAAGCGGGATAAGCTGTGATGTTTGCAGTGTAGAGATCTCTTCGAGCTCTGTGGGAAGAAGGGTGCAGCTGTAGTTCACGAACCATAGATAGTGCAATTGTTCTTACAGGGAAGGGATGAAGTGTCCATGCAGTAGAACGACGATCATCGTTGATAGCAACATGATGAAAAGAAACGTTCTCAAACCTATCTGAGCATAAGACCAAGGGGGAATCAAGTATCTGTCTCAAAACAAGTTCTAGGAGAGAAAATTTCTCTGGCATGAAGTGACTGTAGAGTGTGTTGAAACCTCCTCTATAAAATATTCAAAGTTGCTCCCATAATTAGTTGGTTCTAAAAAAGGCATCATCTCGAAGGACGTTGAGTCAGGAGGTAATTCATGATAAACCATGGAGTAGAATTGAACGGTAGCAACTGTAGAAATGGTAGCATCAGGTACATCTTTGGGTTTTAATCTTAGAATTGCAGATGTAATTTGCTCTAATATGCCCGGCTGGGAACTTGAGCCAGCAATGTTACTGTTTTGTTCAAGGGATCGTTCATTCAGAGTAGGTAGAGGCTAGGAGTGTCTACTCTAATTCTTTCATGATATCTGCAATGGTCAGCTGTAGAGGATCAGATCAGCTGCAAGTAGCTTTTTCACTTGGTTGATGGACTCCAGTCAATTTATCCTTGTACCAGACAAAGGAGGCAGAATGACAGTTCTGCTTTATTTTTCCCCAAGAACTGGAACAGGTGGTCTGTATGTTTCAAAATCTTGCTTGTTGTGGAATTTTTTATGAACTAGCAGCCTGATTCATCAAGCTGAATTGAGGTCGCAAAGGGCCAGATTCTGAGAATCTGGCCCTTTGCGAGTAATAGAGTAATAGCGATTTAGCTATTTTGCGAGGTATTACATTTAAGGAATCTCTATTTGAGATTCCTTAAATGTAATTCATCATCCATTTTAAAATTGCGAATTCGCAATTTCGGCCCGCTATTTACTGCGAGGTCTAACCTCGTGGTAAATAGCGACATGTGTGTGCGCAACACCTGTTTTAATTTGCATTTAAGGGGTGCTACAGGGTGTCCTTTGGACACTCCTGGCACCCTTTAAATCGCTATCTTATTTGCGATTAGCAAATTGCTAATCGCAAATAAGGAATCTGTAGGAATCGCAAAAAATATTGCTATTCCTACATGAATCTCGTTTTGCGAGTCTGGAATAGCGATTCCTTATGAATCGCTATTTCAGACTCGCAAAACCCCCCAATGATGAATCAGGCTGTAGGTCCCCAACCTTGGGAACCCACCCATTGGCAGCTGTTATACCCTACTCTTCACAGGTGGTGGTGGTGTCAGAGTGATTGACATTATACAGTTTGTCTTGACCTCTTGGATACTCTGAAAAACATTAAAACATTTTTCAAATAATTCTTCCTTCAGCACTTTCTGAGATTATCTAAGCTAGACACATACATAGACACTCCGAAGAGAACCTTGTGTGGAGTGCGACCTCCCAATACACATCTAGGCACGTTACTAAATGCTCTCGGGTCTCCATACAAATTATGTTACCAATTAAGACCTGAACGAAGTACCCTAGAAGTCAAGGCTTGTTTTATCTTACCATTAGCACATTCAACTAATCCATTAGACTCTGCCCTAAATAGTTTTCTGAATTGCAGACAAACTCTTAGAGCAAAAATGAAATCCCTGTTGTATAGGCATGTCTTTTAGAAAGTCCCGCTATTTGCTCCCTCTGTAATAGAGTTTTAGAGTCCAACACTTTCTCCTCCTTTTTAATGCCGACACCAGTCTTGTATCCTGCTTCACTTTTCCTGCTATATTCCTCCTTTCTTCTGTACTTGGATCGACTCCCTCTGTTCATTTAACGTCAGTGTCCTGAAAAGAGCATGGAGAGTGGCTATCAGAATATTGATACCATTCAGATTTAGATGTTATCATACCCCTACTAGATTCCTGGAAAGAGGTTGATCTAGTCTGTCCTTCTTCTTTCTCCTTCTCTTTCTTCTTCCCTTTCTTCTTCCCTTCTGATGCAAATTTCTCTTTAACAGAACCCTCATTGTCATGTTCAGGTTTTAAATGTGGATAAAAGGGTCAAGTACCTAGGGTGTCACTACCTACAGAGATATAGCCTGCTTTGAATATTGTTGGTAGTTCATGTTCACTATCTTCAACTGGAAGCGCTTCCAGTCTCTGACATATAGCCAGAACCAAAGCTTCTCCCTTAATTTTGCCTAGGATAATAGAGGAAACTGTAGAAAACTTACCCATCAACTTCATTTCGGCATTGACCGATGGTGCAGCTTTATGCTCATTCTGTACCTATTTTAGTATGTCAGAAAGAACTGCCAATGTAGGTATGCCAAGCATGCTGGTTTAAATTCATGCAAACATGCATCCCCAGCTCTTGCACTCTTCCGCGGGTGGCACTGTCCCAAAAATAAGACATTACGGACCTTATTACGATGAGGACAGGAAAGCCTCTGACCATAGGTCAGAGGCTTTCCAAGACTCATCGGGGTTTCAATTCAAACTTCCTAATTACAATAAAAACTAACCGTTTTCTTCTTACCAAACAAGTGTTCTACGTATGCAGTACCTCGGATGCTCATTCTCTCAATTAATTGAAATTACAATTGTGATTGTCTTTTATGAGCTCAGGAGGCCCACTGTTTGGTTAGTGCCCTTGTAGAAATAAATGAAGCATTGCATTGTAACTCTAGCACTAAGGGCTGCTTTTGTTTTAAATTTATTTTTTTCATAATTACAGAACCTGAGCAACAAGAAGTTTTGCAATATATAGTTTGCGCATTGTCTATTTGTTTTTTTGTACTGTTGTAGTTATGTAATCTTTGTCTCTGTGTTATGTAATGTTTTGTGACAAATTGGCAGTTTCAAATTGATGAATAATTGCTTTAAAAAGATTTTCTCTCTTTTTAGTAAGAATAAAATAATAATATAAATTAATCATGAATAAATACATATATGGTCATTACAACTGAAGTGTGTGATCATGGGTTTTGAATGAAAGGTTGAATTGACATGAGTACTGGCATGTGTGGAGTTGGTTGGTAATTACAATCAAGGCAGTCAGAATTGAAACCGGTCAGTCATTCTGGCTGGATTCCGACAGGCTCAAAGAGCCCGTCAGCCATGTCAGAGACAAGCTCGTAATCCCTATGAATGGCTTTTCCGGCGTAGGGATTACAATGCTTGGTTTCCAGCAGGCTTTCCATGCTGGGCTTTCTGACATGGAAAACCAGTCAGAAATCGAGTTTGGGTGCCCCTAGAAGGTTCTCCTTCTAATTTCAGCCTCCGGTCGGGGGCCGAGAGGGCACCTATGGGGCCCCCTTTTAATCCCTTCACTGTGTGTCATGCACCTTGAGGAGCCTGCCACGCAGTGCAGGGAAGAACAAATCCTACCATTTCTCCATGGGAGCTTGTGCTATGGGTGATTTACAGCCACAGCACAAGCTCCCATTGAGAAATGGGAGTATGCAACCACACAATGACCGGAGGTCGGTCAGCCACGAGACCCCGCGGTGTCAGTCAGAGTTGCCTCCTAGTGACATCATAATTTAGCCCTTAGTCTGTACTTTATGTTTGTCTTGGGATGTAGTGTACTGATACATTGCTTCTAACAGGTTGGTCTTACAAGCATCCTAACAAGCTATTTCATCATGCTTCGTGGGCACTTTTCCCATGATTTTGTCAATAGTCTATGGGCTATGGTTTGCACTTGTGTCGGAGCAGCTGGGCCTACTGCGAGACTAATTCAGGGGCTCAGGGTGCATCGTACAAACTATACAAATCTTCTCTATAAGGTAACTGTGTAATTCCCCACCAGATCAGCAGGTGCTAATGTGTCAGGACATGTAACAGGCATGTAATCAGCCAAGACTGGCAACGTAACTCTGTCATTGTTCAGGGGCCCTACACGGACATTTGTGTATGTATATGGCAATTGATCTGCAAACCAGTCATTTGATCCTGTTAAGCCAAAGGGATTTTCAAATCTTGGTAAGCCCTATAATGTGCAGAGTGTTGCGCTGCTTTTTAAGCTTGAAACTGCCCTGACGCAGCTTCAAGAGGCTCAAACTCCACTCCTGAATAATTAGTCTAAAAAGGCATATGCTGCATGTGCAGCTATTACAAATCTAATTGGCCCCCTCCGCATCAGGGACAGCACCTGACTTGAGATGCTGAGTGACTTCTTCCCTGCAATAGTTTTATATCGTAAGAAGTGCCGGAATGAAGAATGATTTCATTGAAAATGAAATCAAAGAATGAGAAAAATCCCACAGAATGAGGACTAATCTTTTAGGAGTCAAACTTGACAAACCTACAGAAATAGGTGCTCCCTTATCCCCAGTAGGAGGTAACCATAATTACTATGGACATCTTCATCATGATATAATAATGGTTCACATGTGTGTGAATATTAGAAAAACTAATCATGGCATAACCGCAAGATACAAGTCTCCAGTTGGGTGCCAACTGTTGTGTAAACTATGATTCTGTCATACAAGGTTTCCTTTCCCACCCATGGGCATCACAGTTGAAATTGGTTTAATGCACTAGCACTGAATGCCAAAGACAGGTTAGTGTAGCCTAGCACAACCCCATCCAATACATTGTTAAAGTGGAATAATTTCATTTGGGATACTAACAATACCTAAATCGGGATCTGGGCCACTGTGGAACCAGAAGCAACCTATTTAGCTCTTCGGAAAGTCATACAGACAAATGGTACTAAGAAGAATAGACTCTTTTACTTAAAAGTATTATTTGCAACAAGGTGAACCTGTTTCTCAGCACATCTAAAAAAAAAACACACAAAAAATTATAAAAACTGCAAAGAGGCACGTTGTTAACAAGAATGAAATGTACATTTCTAACATAGTTAAAATATCCATTAACATCTAACACCCAAAAACCTACTTCTATGTGCTACATTAGGAGAGCATGGAGAGTGGAATTTGCAAACTAGACTTTTTTTTAGGGGGAAGAAACAAATTGCATACCTTGCTGACAGCATACCTTCCTTTCAAGGTTCCCTGTGAAAGGAAAGCACAAGGCGTGACAGCGGCCTTTCTCCTGGACTCAGCACTTACCTGTATCAAGTATGATGTAGAATCTTCTTGATGGGCTGGCAGCAGTCAAGACCATCTTTGGCAGTATCTTGTGCGATAATCTGGGTGAAGGACCTTTCCTGACAAGTGGTCAAGTGACAGTAAGATTTCTGGCATAGGTTGCAAAATATATGACATAGATTATGTGTATGAAGGTGTGCGTGCCAGACATATCCTTATGAACCAAAAAAGCAAATGGAAATCAGTCCAGATTACACTATTTTGTCTATATGTCTGTATTTGTTCTTATTTGACCTCGATTTTGTGATAAATAGACACTTGTCCCAGACTGATTTTGCATCAGGTATCATATCCATGCCATTGTCTGAATGACTTTACACTTTCACAATTCTTGGAATGATGAGGTTGGACAACATCTGCATGAATGGCAGGCATGACATTGATTCTGCATAAATTGAGGACAATTATGACGCCCATTACCTAAATGTTTAGAAAATGGGGACTTCTATTATCTAAGATGGTGTTGGGGTGTCCATAAGATAGAGTCTCACCTTAGGGGCTTTACGTCACTCCCTGCCCTGTGTTGTCTGAGTCCATTCCCCCACCCTCTTCCTCTTTTCCTGCATAGCCCAACGTGCTGCCCCTGCCCATACCACTTGCCCTCCACAGTTAGATTACTGACCCCACCCTGGCCCCCTCATCTAGGCCTCCAATGTCTGAGCCTATGCTCCTACCACTGCCCTCCCATTTGGCCTCTGGCTTAGCTTGCTCTCCATACCCTTCTTCCCCCTGTCCTCTGATGCGCATGTGTATTCCCTGTCCCCTTCCTCTTGCTTTACATGTTCCGTTGAGCTGCCACTGCTCCTTCTGCCTGCCTTGTGTGGCCCATTGTGCTGGCACTACCCCTTCTGTCTACCCAGCATTGTCAGCCTACTGCCCCTGCCCCCTCCACCTTGCCTTCTACTGTCCATTCCCATGCCCCTATCTCACCTTCCCTCCATGTGTGTGTTCTTTTTCCCTCTTGACTGTCCTCCATGGTGCATTGTGCTTCCATTGCCTCCCCTGCATACCCTGCATGCTCAACTTGCTGCTCCTGCCCTAGCTTCATGCCCCATGCTCTCTGTTGACATGTGTGGGCCAGGACACCTCTCCTCAAGCCCACCATGGTTTATTGTGTTGTAACTGCTCCTCTAAAAAAAAGAAGACTTTATTTTAGAAGAGCCATAAAGAATTTACATTAACACCATAAAAACAGTCATAAAACCTGTAGATGCTTTGTCATATAGCTACTTCTTTTCTATATACTGTGTTAAGTTAGCATGAGCTTGTTAAATGTTTAAATGCCATTTTTCCTTTTGCTTCACTTTTGCACATGACACATAATTGTTATTTTAGCTTTCAACCTAGAAGAGCGTTGTGATTTACTCTGATATCAACTTTGCTCTGTACACTGTCTGCACGTTGAGTGCTGAAGCTTCCACGGATAACTCGACACAGTGTTGTTGTGAAGTCTGATCTTCTCACCTTTCTAGACATAACATAAATGCAGCGGCTGCCAAAATCTGGCTCGAAGCAGGTTTTATATTGCTTTGCTGAAAACACATGTAACACACTTGATGGTGCTTCGCATGCAGAGAGCTGGTGGAAGATGATGTGATCCTCTGCCACTGAGATTTGAAGGTATGGGCCCGCCCTGCTAAAACCCAAATGAGACCATCATAGATATAAAATACTTTGCTAAATAGGGAGGGTGAGAATTAGGTATTGTTAATTCCTATTCATTACAGCATCTTAGTATGCTGTCACCGTTCGCTTTCTATGGACTAGTAACTATGCTGATAACTTTGTTTCTTATAATATGTTTGCTTGTGTTATATAAGATACTGCGTTTGAGAACCCTGCATTAGTAAATAAATATTTCAAATATGCACGTGTCCTCATTTACTCCACGTTCTGGTTTTGAAATGATTATATAGCGAAAGAGTGTTCATGTGTTCCACGATACCTGAGCTATTTTAAGTGCATGTTCTGGTTTGTCTAAACATTGGGAGTTTGTTATGACCAATGAGACACTGTAGCTAGCTCGGTAAGGGGATTTTGGGTACTGAGGTGAGTTTTGGGCCATCCTAATTCACCGAGGTTCCAGGTCTCTATGCACAGTTCTGTAAGAGAACTGAATTCCCGCTACATGGCGCCCATACGTTGTTGGCCTTATATCATGACACTCGAGTAGTATATCATTCAATCCTTAACCCCTTCACTGTCGTTTCCGGAAAACGGTGGTGTCAGAAAAAACCTACCTATTTGTGAAATAGGTCTTTTCAAGCTTGATTCTTACTAAAACGGTTTCTTTGAATTACTACCCAGTTGTGCTACAAAGTTTCCTTTGTTTTTCTACGTTCCTGTGCTGTCATGGCTCAGCCCGTGGACATTCCGCAACATAGTCTCATTGCGGTGCGCAATCACTTGCAGGTTTACGATGTGCCCTTGGAGGGCTTGGCTGTGATCAGGGTGGTGAGTGCGGATGCAGCTTACCCTTACGAACTGTTTTATTCGTGGGTGACGTTTCCGGCAGTGGACGCTAATTCTGGTGTGTTCCACACGTACACTCCCTCTGTTGTACCGAATGAATATACTCCGTACAGAGCACAGGAAGTGCCTATTGATGTTTGGCAGCATAGAGTTTGGTTTGGTGGCGCCCTACCCCATTCTTTTACCGCTCCGAGGTTATGTCCTTTGTCCATTCCCGGCGCAAATTGACCTGTTTTGGCTGGCCTCATCCTCTACAGGGCAATTGTAACATAGCACACCTTTGTAGACTACATGTGGTCTTTATTGCCGTGATTAGAGCCTTAGTGCACTACATTGGCCGTAATCTTCCGGGTGGGCCCCCGGGGGGTGCGGCGCTTCCGGTCGGACAGGGTAGTTTGAAACTCAGTCCTGTAATGGTCAATGCTGTGATGGGCAAGCGTCCCCAAGAAAAGGATGATTTTCCTTTCTGGCTTGCCGAGAAGTTTGACCAGCTGGAAGCAGTGTTTCCTAATATAGCTCCTGGTGAAAAACACCAGATTCTAATGCTTAGTTTGCTGAAGGATTTGGCCCCTGAGCTCGTTGACTGTGAGACCTGGGGTAAGACTTTTGCAGCGGTCTATGCGCGGTGCTACGGCACTCCGTGTATGGCTGTCCTGCCTACGGTCCTTAAACGTGTTCAAGATGATCACGTACCAGAGTCTGCCGTTGAATTGGGTGTGGCTCCTTTGATGTGGTTTGCAATCTGATCCTTGCTAATGTCAAGGTAGATGCAGTGAATTTTCAGGTAGCGAACGCTTTGGCAGCGATTCCCGATGCCGAGAAACCCCGGCAGTTGGTGAGAATTATTGTGGCGGCTTATAAAACCGTGGGTCGGAAAAGCAAGGGTCTTAAGCCTTTTTCTGTTAAAGAGAAAAAGCAGCCCCAGGGACCAGCTTCGGAATCAGATGTTCAGCCCAAGTCCAAGAAACAGAATTGGCCTAAAAAACAAAAACAGGGAAAGCAACAGCAACAACAACAAACACAGGTTTCGCGCCCTGCGTCTCCATTGCCAGCGCAAACAGAACGTTATGACTTGCGCGATCGTGCGACAATTAAAACTCCTGATCGATTTCAGGTATCTGATCAACGCTCTCCTCGTTCCTTTCAGGACTCATCGGCCTTGTCAACTGGTAGTGGAGGGGGCGGCAGGGGTCGGGGTGGCCAACAAGGACGTGGCCAGCCCTGCCCGAAAGACGGTGCGGGAAAGCAGGCCGACTCGACTCCGAGGAGACCACAGTTTGCCAAAAAGAATGTCGCGGCTTTAACGGCACATCGATATGCCACAGATTGTGAGAACGCGGCTTTGGAATCTGACGTTGGCTCTGACCTTGCTGGACAGCACGGCGGAGATTACCATAGTGAGAGAGGCCCTCCGTCCACTACTGAAGGTGACAGCGACTGATTGTTATGTTGTGATAGAAACAGCTGATACAAGAGATGCACCCCCTGATAGACTTTTTGAAATTGTCCTGTTAATCGAAGGTGACATACAGCAAACCATAAAAGGGGTATTTTGGGAAAATCTTTCGTCTACGTATGACATTTTGCTTTCAGAGGCTGACTTACCCCCACCTTTTGTGCTCGCAGCTCCGCGAGGGGAGGAGGTAATCCTCCCCTGTTTCGTGAACACTGTCTCGAAAGAGGATGCGCTGCATTTTGCAGAAGAGTGGGCTCTGGCTCTAGCGCCGGCTGTGTACCGCAATCAATGTGGTTGGGATAAATTGTCCCCGTGCCACGAGATTCCTTTATGGTCTCAGCCGCAGCCTCAACCTCAATATCCCATACGACGTGAAGCCAAAGCTTCCGTCACGGCAATCCTTGAACAATTGGAATATCAAGGAGTAATTGAAACATGTGTGTCACCGATGAATAACCCTCTTTTACTGTAAACACGCCATACGGTTCATATCGTTTGGTGTTGGATTACCGGCATTTGAACTCGCATTGCCGTAACTGTGCAGTACAGAATACCCACGGCTCTGCTCTTGTGAATAGTCTTGTGCGTAAGCGGTTCAAAACCACGCTTGACATTTCTAATGGTTTCTATGACCATAGATTGGATGGTCTGAGTTCCCAATGGACCTCCTTTACTTGCGGCGGTGTTCAAAACAGTTTCGACGTTTGCCTATGGGCTATAAGAATAGTCATGGGATTTTTACTGCCCGCATAGTCTCTCTTTTGGAGAGAATCGACCCAGATGTTTGTTCGTATGTGGATGACATATATCTCACAGACAACGAACTTTGGGAGCATCTGTGTTGAGTAAACGGAATAATTTGTAACTTTGCAGATATGGGTTACAAATTTAACTTTGCAAATTTGCACATTGCAGAGTACACAGAGTTGTTTCTGGGCTACGAGCTCAACAATGAAGGAAAAGGTTTGGCTCCTCTCTTCCTGGAGAAATGCGCACAGCTGCGCGCTCCAACAACACTGAAAAATTACAATCTTTACTGGGCTACTTGAATTTCGTGAGGACATACATTCCGGAATATGCCCAGCGTATCAAGACTTTGTATGCTTTGATTCAACCATCATTTTCCAAATCATGCTGGCTGCCTGAGCATTCAGCTATACTGCAGTCTTTCCAAGCTGATCTGCTCGCTTCTAAATTCTTACAGACTCGTGATAACCAGACCAACCTGGTGATAAGAATTATCCCTGGGACGGTAGGTTTCATGTACCTAACTTTTAATGAGGGAGACACAGTACCTATTGCTTACAAGTCACACTTGTACACTTCGGCTGAAATTAGATTTTCCACTGTGGAAAAAGTGTTGACGGCTGTGCAGATGGCAATTCTTAAAGAACGTGCCCTGTCACAGGGAAAACGCATGTTGGTTTTTACCCCGTGTCCTGCCTTGGAGGCAGTTATGAAAGCCAGTGTACCAAATTCTAAAGCTTTGCACCCTCAGTGGATTCAATGGGCTGCATCCTTGATGTCCCAGGACGTCACGTTTATTTTTGACGCCTCATTACTTACAATATGAATTTGTTCATCCGGCTCCTTTAGCAATACGGCCTTTGGAGGATTTCCATCGCATCCTTTACACTGATGGTTCGGCGCAGGTTGCGCATGGCTCTAAACATGCCTACGTTTCAGCATGCGCCATTGTGGTAGGTGCCATGGTGAATGACGAGTTCAAGTCCAGTGTCATGCACACGCAGACACGAGGGGACTGCACTGCACAATTAGCAGAACTTCGTGCTCTGATGCTTGCATTGGAGTACGCAGCTCCTAGTGTGACGACTTCAATTGTAAGTGATTCTTACTACTGTGTCCAGTCTTACAATGAGTACTTGTTCTTTTGGATTCAGAATGAATTTCGTGATTCCAAGGGTAGCACAATAAAACATAAAATGATCTGGGTCCGAGTGGCTGAACTTAAGGAAAAGTTGCCACTTGTGTTTGTGATTCATACTCTTGGCCATCAACATGTTGGAGTCCACGCTGTCGGTAACTCGCTTGCTGATGAAGCGGCGAAGTCAGCGGTATCAAAATATTTAGTTGCAGCAGTTACACGGTCCAAAAGTAAGATAGATGATGACATCTTGGCGGCAGTAGCTGCCACTGAGAAGGGAGGTAAATATCCTACGGGGTTCCCTTCAAAGTACATATACCACTTAAGTCCCGACAAGGTTCCTTATGTGAAAATTCCTGAAGTTGGGGAGCGTCTGATTCCCAACTTGGATCACAGAGCTGCGTTGATTACAGCGGCGCATGAAGGTATGGCGTCTGCGCATGCGGGCGTCTCGGCCACTGTAACTCAGCTACAACAACGTTTCTGGTGGCGGGGACTGTACAAACAGACGCATGATTATGTCCTTCAATGTGAAATTTGCCAGCAGATTAAACCTTCGAATGCTGCGTGTCCGCCTCAGACACAGTTGTACATATCTAATAAACCACTGGGTTGCGTTTATTTGGATCACTGTGGTCCTTTTTCTTCTGATACTGCGTATAAGTACATCTTAGTAGCAGTTGATTCATGCACACGCTTTGTGTCTGTATGGCCCCATCGCAGCGCTGATGCACGGACTGTCATAAGAGATTTGCGTCTCTTTGTAGGGATTTTTGCCTGTGGTACCTTCCATTCGGACCAGGGTCTGGCTTTCGCCTCTAAGGCGTATAAGGATGCTATGGTTTCGTTGGGGGTCCAAGTCAAGTTTTCGTCTCCATACAGACCTCAGGGTAATAGTGTTGTGGAACAAATGTACCGTGACTTAAAGCAATCTTTAACAGCTCGAGTTATAGGCACTGGCAGAAACTGGTTGGCCCAGCTCAATGGCGTGCAGCGTGCTCTTAATAATCTCCCTAGAAGGTCTCTGGGTGGGCGGACCCCGTACGAAATGCTCTTTGGTATCAAGATGTATGTCCCTGACCTCGATGGTCTAGACTGCGTGGCTCAAGCCACGGCCTTTGACGTAGATGAACATTGCAACGTTTTACAGGATCTACAATAGACCAGGGACAGTCTTGCAAAGGAACATTTGCCCTCCACATCGGATGATGCATTGCAGATCCCGGTAGTTGGCTAGCAAGAACAAGAAAGAATTTGGTCCTTCCTACCGAGCTCCGGTTCTCATTCTTGGAGTGAAGGGCACGAGAACAGTCATTTTACCACCACTTCCAGGTCGTAAGGAAAACAGGTTTATCTCTATTGACAATGTCAAGATACACAGGGTGGCCGATTCTTCATAGTATGACACCGGCGGTCTCCTGTCCTTCTGAGCCAGAAGTGGCCCTCGAGATGCCTGCTGTTTCCCATCCTTTATTAAGTACTTTGCCTATTAATAACATTGATGATGTAGACTACGCCTATCCTGCTGACTTATCGATGCCTGATTTGCAAACACGTTTGGCCACGGAATCCAGATTCTCCTTTGACTCTGTTTCAGTGAATTTGAAAAAACCCTCACGTTTTGCAGTTTATGCCACTTTATTTAAAAAAAAATTTTTGATCCCCCCTTTGACATATATTTGGCTGGTACTTTTTTCATTTTACCTTTTATGTCAATTGGCTTTGTGTTTTATTTTTTCCGTCTTATCGATGGACACTATGTCGAGGAGAGAACATGCATTCGACATCTTAATGGTACTTTGGCCCCCCTTTCCTCGTCACATTCTGCACTCAGACAGAAGAGAGACTTGAGTTTTGTTAACATCACTGCTTGGCCTGTCCTTGATGGGATAGTGTGGGATGCAGTTAAATTTCAACTCCATGGCCCTACTGATGTGGTTAATGTGCCTAATGTACTCAGAGTGAACATGGGGGATGTGGTGAAACAAAACATACGTTCTGATGATTGGAATATACAGGCCGTCAAATCTCTTTTCTCTGATTTGAAATATTATGCTGCCTTTGATGCTGAAGATTTGTATTTAGAATCTGCTAATTATGGTGATTTGTTTTGCTTCCAACATTTTGGTAACCATTATCTGAATAAAACGAATTCCAGAAGGAGTACTGTTATTACACACAGTGGGAACACTGTCCAGCACCGTTACAAGGCAGCTCTAGTACATTTTTGAAAAAGTACACTTATTTTACCGACTTTAATCAATCGAACCCTGAGTCCTTTTATTTTAAAATGACACAAAAGCCCATGTCCAAAGTTAGACTTACCGATACTAAATTGCTGTATTCAAAGTCCTTCCTAGACAATTTATCTGTCGAGGGCTACAAGCTATGGAAGGAAACTATTGACCTTAAATCGGTTCGGGGTTCTAAAAGTTGGCAGGTACAAGGCATTGAGGCTTTGCACTCTGCATGTCTCATCCCAAATCATATGCTGTTTTTCAATTCTACCATTTTCCAGACAACTTGCTTTGGATTGGCTACTTCTAAAAAATTAAAAACTCCTACTATCCCTGATTTAGATGAATATTCCAGTTGGAATAATTTTACACAGTTTTCCATTCGAGAATTGCAAGCACAGTTGCACAATTCATCCTTTAATATATCCAGTTTGGATCCGAAGGGTTGGGTGATGTGGCACAGAAGTTCAGATTCTTGCCAAAGTCGCTTTCTAGGCTTAACTGAAGGGTTTACACAAGTCAGACCTGATCCCCGTTTTGATACTGACCATTCTGTCACCACTTACTCAGTATGAAAATTGTGTCAGAATTGGCTTCAACATTCTACATTGGCTGCAGTTAAGTTACATCTATCCAAACTGGCGGATGATGTAGATTTGAATGATTTCATAAAGGGCCCGGCTAAAAGTAGATCTAAAAGATGGATTTATGCGATTTACAAAGAAATCTGGAAAACTTCACAAGTTGAGGCTGCTAAGCCCCTTAGGGCTATTGATGAAGCTAATTTGGAAAAGGTGCTTGCAGTTGTAGATAATAGTATTAACATGCTTTCTTCACGCATTTACACGTTGAATAATATTGTATCTTCTGTTGTTGATATTGTGCATGATGAAGTGTCTGTGTTATACCATGGTCAAAATCAATTGCGTTCCATTATGCAATTTGCGTGGACCCTGCAAACGCTAAAGGCTGGTAGGGTGCCTTGGAATTACATGAACGTGTCGTCCCTCTTTGCCCCTTTTAATTTAACGGACAAGCAACACATGCTTTCAATGCGTGATGCATCCTTTTCCATGGTAATCTTTGAGAGGTTGGAGTCTTTACCGTTCTCTGTAGCTGAGGCCACTGCTGCAACGTGGCTTATCCATGGATTGATCACATTGCCGTTTGCCTTGTACAAATTTACAAATTGTATGCAATATATTGCGATAGGGAGATAGAACCATTTAGGCAGTGCCTGAAAGACGAGAAAGAAGTTTATCTTAAGGGAGAGGAATGCACAGAGACACCTGATCATTCATTGATATGCAGACACATCCAGTTACATGGTTCTTGTAACCAGGACCGGCCTAATTTAGCCTGTGTTTTGAAAGGTACTCCGGTTCCCGCTATAGTTCCCGCGTTCACTTTGCTGGCGAACGGTAGTTATTTACTATTGAATAACAACAAATGTTGTGGGTTAATTAAAGGTATCGCTTATGTGGTAACAGTATCAGAACGTGTGGTCTGTTGCAAAAATGTTCTGTATCCTCCTACACATGGGAACTCTGAGGTTTGCATCTGGCCGCGCATCCCAACCTTGAAAGCAGAGTTCAATGGTATGAGAAGAATAAGAGCCCTTTTGTCTCAAAAAGAAGAAACATTTGTCCTTCACATTGCTAACACGCGCACAGAGGTGCAGGCGCTTTTAAATACTGATTTGCCGTTACATTTCAGTGAGCTGGTTCATCTAATCTTCAATGCCTCCTCCACGTCTGTCATCGCTCCTTTTTTTAAAATAGTTAGCAGTGGTCTTGTGGCTTCCTTCAAAAAAATATTTGGAGTCATCCCTTCTTTCTTTCATTCTTTGTTTTCAAGCCAGTTTGGTGGCTTCCCAGCTTTGCTAGCATTAGCTGCAGGCGTTTTGGTGATATTTAGTTTTATTAAACATGGATGCCCGTCCTGCGTTAGTGGCCGCACATCCCCTCCTGTCAGTGTTTCGGATGCTTGATTACTATGGCACACTGCTGCTTGCGACTTTAAGCACGGCGTTTGGATTATTGTTTCGATTTTCTTATTTTACTTGTGTCTAGCCTGTGTTTCATTGCCTGAGCTGCGATTTCGACTGGGCCCTTGATTTGTGTCTCTGCAAGACGGTGTCTCCTGACGTCAATTTTATTCATCTGATGAGCCCCGTAGTTGCTCACGAGTTGGTTTGTTCTGGCGACAGGATTATGGCCTTGGCAGCGATGCATGGGACTTCCTGGCAGCAGCGCATGAATTCTTGGCACAGAGCTTTCTTGAGAACCCACCGAGTTGTCCTCTGATGATGCTAGAGGATCCAGTGCTGGATCAGCACGTATGTTCTTTCCCACTACTTGATTGGATGGCTGAACTGTTTTCGGATGATGACAGTGATTTCTTGCTGGAGGCTGTTGCTGCATATTTTGCATATTCAGTCCTGTCCTGAGGGACCTTCAGGAGTTTTGCAACTTGCACGTTCCTGATTGAATTTTTTTATTACGAAAAGGTACTTTTGCGTACATACACATTTGTCAAGCCCCGGCCCTATTGAAATGGTTGAATTTGGGCCTTGATTTAATACGTTTAAAGACTTTTTAATTTGGCCGCTGTAAGGCCTTCGCATTAGCTTTTGAAGATTGCCTTAGCTCATTATTATTGAACTTTGCTTTCATGTTTATGCCCCTGTTCTGGTCTTGCCTTACATTACTTTTGACCGTGCTCGGATCATTGGGGGGGCATCATATAGCTACTTCTTTTCTATATACTGTGTTAAGTTAGCATGAGCTTGTTAAATGTTTAAACACCATTTTTCCTTTTGCTTCACTTTTGCACACAACACATAATTGTTATTTTAGCTTTCAACTTAGAAGAGCGTTGTGATTTACTTGGGAAATAATATGTTATTCCTCTGATATCAACTTTGCTCGGTACACTGTCTGTACAGCGAGTGCTGAAGCTTCCACAGATAACTCGACACAGTGTTGTTGTGAAGTCTGATCTTCTCACCTTTCTAGACATAACATAAATGCAGCTGCTGCCAGAATCTGGCTCGAAGCGGGTTTTATATTGCTTTGCTGAAAACACATGTAACACACTTGATGGTGCTTCGCATGCAGAGAGCTGGTGGAAGATTATGTGATCCTCTGCCACTGAGATTTTGAGGTATGGGCCCGCCCTGCTAAAACCCAAATGAGACCATCATAGATATAAAATACTATGCTAAATAGGGAGGGGGAGAATTAGGTATTGTTAATTCCTATTCATTACAGCATCTTAGTATGCTGTCACCGTTCGCTTTCTATGGACTAGTAACTATGCTGATAACTTTGTTTCTTATAATATGTCTGCTTGTGTTATATAAGATACTGCGTTTGAGAACCCTGCATTAGTAAATGAATATTTCAAATATGCACGTGTCCTCATTTACTCCATGTTCTGGTTTTGAAATGATTATATAGCGAAAGAGTGTTCATGTGTTCCACGATACCTGAGGTATTTTAAGTGCATGTTCTGGTTTGTCTAAACATTGGGAGTTTGTTATGACCAATGAGACACTGTAGCTAGCTCGGTAAGGGGATTTTGGGTACTGAGGTGAGTTTTGGGCCATCCTAATTCACTGAGGTTCCAGGTCTCTATGCACAGTTCCGTAGGAGAACGGAATTCCCGCTACAGCTTTCTCTTAAAGCTAGCTCACAATTAATCTATAAACATTAATACACTTTTGAAAATGTATTAAAATATACTACACATGATAGTTAATCAATATTTACAATTGCAACTTAAAAGTCCAGTATTTCATAAGAAGGCTTCTCTTTGTCCATATCCTAGCCAGGAATTGTGCAATAGTACAAACTTAATGTGCTGAAGCACTGCTCCTCTCTTCTGCCATTCATGGTCCACTTTGCTGCTACTTCTCCTCCCGCCTACCCTGCATGGCCCACTGTGCTGCTCCTGCTACTTCCACCTTCCCTGATTGGTTAGTGTGTTGCTCCTGTCTCTGCCACCTCCTGCCCTCTGTTTTCTGAGTGTATGCCCATGTGCCCACTCTCCTGTCTTCCATGGATTGCTGACTTGCCACTGCCCCCTCCCCCCAGCCCTCAATGGTTCATTGTGCTGTAACTGCCCCAACTGCCAGCCCTGCATGGTCAGCTCGCTTCCCTTGTCTCCCTCTTCCCTGACCTTTGTTATCTGTCTGCCTGCCTATTTCTGCATGTCTATCTCCCTATTCCTCTCCATGGTCTGCCTCTCCCACCTGCACCGCATGGTCAGCTTGTTGCATCTGCCCCCTCCCACTGCCCTCCGTGTCCATGTGCATGGTCTGTCCCCTCCCTTTTTTTCACTATATTTTGCTCTGCTGCTACTGTCCTCTGTAATATCCTGTGATGCCACTACTCATGCAACCTGTCCTGCTTGAATACATTGCTGCCCCTGGCACCTCCCTCCTGCCCTCCATTGCCCTAGTCGTTGCCCCTATCCCATTCTTTTTGACTTCCATGATTTGTTGTGTTGCCACTGCCCTTCTCTCCTGCCCTTTCTGGTACATTGTGCTGCCATAGTCTTTCTCGCCTGTCCTGCATATCCTACCCCTGCACGTCCTGCCCCTCTCACCCTTGCCCTCCTGTTCTGCCACTGCCCCTCCCATCTTCCCTATGTGGTCTGTTATGCTGTCACTGCCATTTCCACTTGCCCAGTCAACTTGCTGCCTCTGCCTCTGCTCCCTCACGCTTTCCTTCAATTGTCTGAGCCCTTGTTCCAGTCCCTTCCCTCCCCACCAGGCTGTAATGAACAACCAGAAGGCTGACATTTTATATGTACTACAGAAGTGTGGCATACCTAAAGTCATCTTGATGGAATCAAAACTGTAAAACTTAAAGCATTTCCTTTAGAATTAAGAAAATGAGGGGGTGTCTTTTTCTGATAGAAACTTTAGGTTAGCGCTCCGTTAACCTAAAATGAGGAAACATGTTCTGAGTTCTCAAATAGTGACAAAGGTCTTTTAAACTAATTGCTTCGATGATGTGTTTAATCCACTTGATTACTTTTTGCACGTTACTTAAGCATTTTTCACATCTGTCATTGGGCTATATTCCAGCTACATTTGTGTCATATTTTGGCAAATTTGGGCAACTTTTCTCTGGTGGCCATCTTGGGAAACGTTTTTATTATAAAACTCCTTCAAATCTTTATTTACTGAAGTATTCTATGTCATGACTTGGGGCTTCATATTGTGTTCTCACAAAAACAGGAGCCTAGGGGGAAACAGAGACAGGCCGCCCCCCACTCAAAAATCTCTCTTACAACGATGGCCTGCTCCTGAACAGCTCGACGGCTAAACAGAGTGAAAAAAGTTTTTGTTCATGAGGTAGAGAGAGTATCTAACTTCTACCCCCAGTGTTACACTACGTTGTAATCTTTAATCTGGCAGTGATGCCGAGGTATGTGTATGTGTATCAGTGTCAACCACCACTACATATATATCGTCCCTTCCATGCGTGAAAAAAAGGGGAGGGGAGGTTGACAGTGCCTCACGGAAGCAACACCAAGGGGAGGACTGTATCAGACTGGTACTCGCCTGATTCCTCACTTCTCATCATCGGCTTCTGTCAACCTTAAAATAAATGGGAGAAAACAAACATAAAGACAGTGCATACAAGACCAACAACCGTGAGGTGTTGTGAGTGCTGAGGACCCAATGTGATATTTCTGTGCCCAAATGAGTGAAAAAACAAAATATCACTATAAAAAGAGAGAAACTAACTGGCAACTCATATCTTTATTCTGTGCTGTTAGCTCACTCTGATTAAAAGTCAACCGACATGTTTCATCACTTTATTTTCAGTGATTTCTTCAGGGTTTTGTTGGTGGGTCAGCGTTTAGCATGCACCTTTCAGAATCTTCCCTTATTGTACCTGTAGTGGGTGGTGGGACATAACAGACAGACATACACAAATGTTAAAAATCTCAGCGAAGAGCACCAAACCTGGTGCTCACTGGCATAAGGCAAAATTCTGCTATATGGATTTACCAGGTGGCCTGCTGTAATGAGCCTACCCGGCCCCCGTGGAAGACTGCGTCACAAGTATCGTTCCCTGTCTGTGTACTGGGACGCTTTGAACCGCCAAATGGTCGGTATCTGTTGCGAGAGATCAAGGCACGAAGAATACGTTAAAGTGCACCTCGCTCCCGGCTCATGAGCCAACGTGGCTCAATACGATTCCTCTTTCGATGTAATTACAGCCCCCACTCGCGTTAGCCTGGCTAAAAAACTCCTTACCGCGTAGGTGTGCTGGTGTGGTCTCGGCTCACCCCTCGTGTGTTGTGGCGGTGCCGGTCGGCTGTTTACGAAGCCCGTTTCCGGGTCACGTGGGCCCGTGTGACGTACCACGTCACGTTTGGAGCGCGGGCGCCATCTTGGAACGGGTAAAAAACATACTTAGAGCTCTGTCTATGCTACTTTAATATGCACTTTGCTAGTGTCGATGATTTATCGGGAGCCGTCCCTCAGGACTCAATTGGAGCAGAAATTGTACTTTATTAGAAAAAGGGGGTAAATAAACTTATTAACGTGATTCTCCTTACAACGTGCCATATTATCACATTAGTACAGCGAGTGCCATATTGGAGTTCACTTCCCATATATACATTCTACCATTGCCTTAGAGATGCAGTGGGCTATTCCTCAAAAGTGTCAACTAGGGATTGCGTATCATACCTGTGCATACTTATATTATCCTTATGCCACGATCTTTATAAAGCAATCAGGATAGTTAAGACATCAGATGGTATATACACCCCTGCATATGGTCCCTTGTGGTCATACATCTTATGATATTTATATATACTGGATAGAGGGCCACGGATCTCGATGTTATACTGTGTGGTTGTGTAGGAATACACTCTAGGTCATGGAAACCTTGTTCCACTCAATGACATCGTTGAGGCCTTGGTCAGCTGTTAGTTCTTCATAAATCCATCGTGCCTCTTTCCTTACAAGTCTATTGTTTATGTTGTGTATGTCACCTTGCACTCTCTCTAACACAGTCCAACGGAGGTCTCTTGGTTTGTGTTTCAAGCTGCTAAAGTGTTGTACCAGTTTAGTTGAGAGTTTTGCTGCCTTTAGGGTGCTAAGATGTTCTTGAATTCTCACCTTGATTTTTCTGGTGGTAAGCCCTATATAATGCAATCCACATGGGCAGGTTAGTCTGTATATCACGTTACACGTGTTACAGTTACTAAAGCTGTTTTGGTGCCATGTGCTTCCGTTCGTCCTGGTGATGGAATTTGTTTTCACAGTCAGAGGGCAGATGGTACACTCCCCGCACGGATAGTGGCCAGACGGAAGATTCGAATGGGGCAGCTTGGCTTGTGGTCTTGTATGGACCAGCCGGTCCTTTAGACTGGACGATCGCTTGAAGGCGAACCTGGGTGGTGGCATTCGCATAGAGTTGGTGCTAAGGATATGCCAATGTTTTCTCATTATTTGGCGGATTTTGGTGGAGTGGGGTCCATAAGTAGTGACTACTGGAATGCAGTCTTCAGTCGTTCTAGGTTGTCGCTCCAGCAGAGCTTCTCTTGGTGTATTTAGTGGTTTTATGACACAGCACAGACTCTAGTTCTGCAGTGCATCGAATTAGCTTTGACCCGCAATTTCTTTGCACATAAAGACCAACTGTTCCTGCAAACCTCAGGGACTTCAATGGGGGCAACTTTTGCCCCCAGCCTGGCATGTATCTATGTCGGTCAATTTGAAGCCAATCACATCTATCATGCCACCAATCTCTTCCAGGGGAACATTGTCCTCTGGAAGAGATACATAGATGATATTCTATGCATCTGGAGAGGAACATCTGAAACACTAGACAACTTTCTAACATGGCTCAATACACTGGATGGATGTCTCAGGTTTACCTGGAATATAGATCGACAAAAAGCCACCTATCTGGATCTGGACATCAGTGCCAAAGACAACAAATTGACAACATCTGTACATCAAAAACCTACAGACAAAAATTTGTTGTTACATTACAAATCCTTCCATCCCAGGGCCTTGCGAGACAACCTCCCTGTGGGACAATTCATGAGGTACCGGAGAAACTGCACAACCACCAACAGTTACATGGAGCAATCTGAAGAACTGGCTGAAAAACTGGTCGCCAGAGCATATCCACGCAAAACGATAACACATGCCAAGAAACGGGCACTAAATACACCAAGAGAAGCTCTGCTGGAGCGACAACCTAGAACGACTGAAGACTGCATTCCAGTAGTCACTACTTATGGAACCCACTCCACCAAAATCCGCCAAATAATGAGAAAACATTGGCATATCCTTAGCACCAACTCTATGCGAATGCCACCACCCAGGTTCGCCTTCAAGCGATCGTCCAGTCTAAAGGACCGGCTGGTCCATACAAGACCACAAGCCAAGCTGCCCCATTCGAATCTTCCGTCTGGCCACTATCCGTGCGGGGAGTGTACCATCTGCCCTCTGACTGTGAAAACAAATTCCATCACCAGGACGAACGGAAGCACATGGCACCAAAACAGCTTTAGTAACTGTAACACGTGTAACGTGATATACAGACTAACCTGCCCATGTGGATTGCATTATATAGGGCTTACCACCAGAAAAATCAAGGTGAGAATTCAAGAACATCTTAGCACCCTAAAGGCAGCAAAACTCTCAACTAAACTGGTACAACACTTTAGCAGCTTGAAACACAAACCAAGAGACCTCCGTTGGACTGTGTTAGAGAGAGTGCAAGGTGACATACACAACATAAACAATAGACTTGTAAGGAAAGAGGCACGATGGATTTATGAAGAACTAACAGCTGACCAAGGCCTCAACGATGTCATTGAGTGGAACAAGGTTTCCATGACCTAGAGTGTATTCCTACACAACCACACAGTATAACATCGAGATCCGTGGCCCTCTATCCAGTATATATAAATATCATAAGATGTATGACCACAAGGGACCATATGCAGGGGTGTATATACCATCTGATGTCTTAACTATCCTGATTGCTTTATAAAGATCGTGGCATAGGGATAATATAAGTATGCACAGGTATGATACGCAATCCCTAGTTGACACTTTTGAGGAATAGCCCACTGCATCTCTAAGGCAATGGTAGAATGTATATATGGGAAGTGAACTCCAATATGGCACTCGCTGTACTAATGTGATAATATGGCACGTTGTAAGGAGAATCACGTTAATAAGTTTATTTACCCCCTTTTTCTAATAAAGTACAATTTCTGCTCCAATTGAGTCCTGAGGGACGGCTCCCGATAAATCATCGACACTAGCAAAGTGCATATTAAAGTAGCATAGACAGAGCTCTAAGTATGTTTTTTACCCGTTCCAAGATGGCGCCCGCGCTCCAAACGTGACGTGGTACGTCACACGGGCCCACGTGACCCGGAAACGGGCTTCGTAAACAGCCGACCGGCACCGCCACAACACACGAGGGGTGAGCCGAGACCACACCAGCACACCTACGCGGTAAGGAGTTTTTTAGCCAGGCTAACGCGAGTGGGGGCTGTAATTACATCGAAAGAGGAATCGTATTGAGCCACGTTGGCTCATGAGCCGGGAGCGAGGTGCACTTTAACGTATTCTTCGTGCCTTGATCTCTCGCAACAGATACCGACCATTTGGCGGTTCAAAGCGTCCCAGTACACAGACAGGGAACGATACTTGTGACGCAGTCTTCCACGGGGGCCGGGTAGGCTCATTACAGCAGGCCACCTGGTAAATCCATATAGCAGAATTTTGCCTTATGCCAGTGAGCACAAGGTTTGGTGCTCTTCGCTGAGATTTTTAACATTTGTGTATGTCTGTCTGTTATGTCCCACCACCCACTACAGGTACAATAAGGGAAGATTCTGAAAGGTGCATGCTAAACGCTGACCCACCAACAAAACCCTGAAGAAATCACTGAAAATAAAGTGATGAAACATGTCGGTTGACTTTTAATCAGAGTGAGCTAACAGCACAGAATAAAGATATGAGTTGCCAGTTAGTTTCTCTCTTTTTATAGTGATATTTTGTTTTTTCACTCATTTGGGCACAGAAATATCACATTGGGTCCTCAGCACTCACAACACCTCACGGTTGTTGGTCTTGTATGCACTGTCTTTATGTTTGTTTTCTCCCATTTATTTTAAGGTTGACAGAAGCCGATGATGAGAAGTGAGGAATCAGGCGAGTACCAGTCTGATACAGTCCTCCCCTTGGTGTTGCTTCCGTGAGGCACTGTCAACCTCCCCTCCCCTTTTTTTCACGCATGGAAGGGAGGATATATATGTAGTGGTGGTTGACACTGATACACATACACATACCTCGGCATCACTGCCAGATTAAAGATTACAACGTAGTGTAACACTGGGGGTAGAAGTTAGATACTCTCTCTACCTCATGAACAAAAACTTTTTTCACTCTGTTTAGCCGTCGAGCTGTTCAGGAGCAGGCCATCGTTGTAAGAGAGCTTCATATTGTGTGTCTCAATCTGTTTATTAATGTTTCAAAACACATCAGCCAATTAAATTAAGCTTCACTATAAGCTACATTTCCCATCATTCTTTTAATAGTATAACATTCCCTGTGCAATTCAGGGTGGCCCAGTTCTGATATAATGCCCTGACTCCATGTTGAACTACTATTTCTGTGCTGCATCAATTCACAGATAAGTGTTTCCTCATGTTCTTCACTTTTGCTTCACACTGGGCATTTTTAATCTTTCAGATCTCTGGGCTGCTACACGCTATTCTGACACCCGAATGGGGTGTCTGGGAGGAAGGGAAGCAGTATAATATCTTGAGATGGGTGTACATCTGTCCTCTTTCTAGCTTGCCTCCTGTGCAACTGTGCTTTTCAACTCCAAACATTTCCCACCTTATACAGTATTCATCGTAAATAGCTTTATCACACATTTCCAAGCTTATTTTTAACCTGTGCCCAGATCTTAAATGCACCTTGAATTTTCTTACATTTTACTTTCTTGAAGTAATTGAGCTCAAACGCCCATAAGGCCCAATGGGTGTCCTCCCCTACCCATTCAGGAGGCCACATCTTAGACGTTGTATGCTCTAACTTTCCACTGATGGTTGAGGCCCCCCAAATTGTTACTTGGACTGACCATCAGCTTATTAGATTCTCATGGGCTGCTTTGAGAGACCTTCCCAAGTCTGCTAAAACAATGGGCCCCCCAAAAATCAACGTGGGTAATTTTACGACCTATCTTGATTTGAATAGGCCCATTTTAGGGGCAGATTTGGATTCTGCGTTGCAGACTTATGATAGTTGGATGAAAGCGGCGGTGTCCTCCTCTTCGAAGAGGGCGGATTCAGGCAGAAATAGGATGACCCCCTCACAACCCTGGTATTCGCCCCATCTCCGTACTCTCAAATTAGCCTGCAAGAAACTGGAGCGAGTATGGAGGATAGCTTACTGCCCTCAGGCTAAAGCAGTGTATCGCTCAGCTCAGCGAGAATACTATGTTAGCATTAAACATGCAAAAACGGAGTATTTTTCAAGAAGAATTGAGAGAGCTAACAACAATAGTCGTGAAATTTTTTCGATAGTTAAGAGCTTTCTCTCTCCCTGCGCTGAGCAGATATCTATGAGTCCTTCTACCGAATGGTGTGAAAATCTCTCCTCCTTCTTCCTAACAAAAATTGCCAATATCCAACATAGTTTGAGAATAATTGGAGGAGGAAATGAGATGGTAGCTAACGATGAAATTAAGATTCCACCCATCGTCAACATGGAGAGATTTATCCCCCCTTCGGTCGCCGATACCTTGGTAGCAATTAAATCACTAAAATCTGGTGCTCCTGGGGATATCTGCCCGGCCCGGGTGTTGGCCGAAGCAGCTGAAATAGTGGTATCTGAGGTCTCTCAAATAATAGGACTTTCATTTATTACTGCAATAGTCCCCAAAGAATGGAAACAGGCTAAGCTTTTGCCACTGCTAAAGAAAACAGGAGCGGACCCAGCGGTGCCGAGTAATTACAGACCTATTTCTCTTCTGCCAGCTATGGCAAAAATTGGTGAGAAACTTGCATTTTCCCAGCTCAATGCCTTTGTTGAATCCTCAGGGGCGTTACATCCAGCCCAATCTGGCTTCCGTGCAGCCTACAGCACGGAGACAGCGCTTGTAGAGGTTACAGAGGCGATCAGGGAGTGCTTAGACAGTGGCGGCAGAGCGGTTCTGATTTTATTAGACCTCTCTGCCACGTTCGACACTGTTCCGCACTCATTACTCCTGGCGCGTCTGGCGGACATCGGCATATTGGGTTCAGCATTGGATTGGGTGAAATCTTTTTTATCAGACAGGTCTCAGCAGGTATGGATCCCACCCTATTCATCCTCGACCAAACCCCTCACTACAGGAGTGCCCCAGGGCTCTATGTTGAGCCCCCTCCTTTTTAATGTATATCTCACCCCTCTTATTGTGTTAGCTGAACAAATGGGAGCAAAAATAATAGCGTATGCGGATGACACGCAACTTTTGTTTACGTGGCCGGATGCGAATACTAATACTGAGGTCGTTCGTTTGTGTCTTTCTGCTGTGTTCAACTGGTTGGCAGCAGCACAGCTGAAGTGCAACGAAGATAAAACTGAAATCTTGTTGTATGGTCAGTTTCCGTCCAAATTCAGAGAAACTCTGTGGCCTTCCGATTTTCCCCAGCCAAGCTCCGTTAATATTCCTGCTAAGAACTTGGGAGTCTGGTTTGGAGAGGATCTGCGATTTGAAGCACACATAAAGAGACTTGCTGGGGTGTGCTTCGGATCCTTAAAAGCCATGAGAAAGATCTTTCCTTACCTACCATCTTCAGCAAGAGAGTCGGTAGCGAGGGCCCTTATTCTATCTCGGCTCGATTATGCCAACTCTCTGCTGTGTGGAGCTCCGGCTTTTTTAATCGCAAGGCTTCAGATTATCCAGAATGCGACTGCACGCTTGCTATGCAATGTGCTGTGTAGAGAAAGTGTTCGGATTCACATGAAGGAACTACACTGGCTGCCAGTAGCACTGAGGATAACTTTTAAAATTCTTACCATAGCTTTTAAAGCAGTTCATGATCTTGGCCCTTCCTATCTGAGGAAAAGATTTAACCGTTATGTCCCCACTCGGGCATTACGCTCAGCTGACTGCAACTTTTTAAGAGTGCCCCGATTTCAGCGAGTACGTTTGGGAGGCCAGTCGCTTGCTGTCACCGCGGCTAGGACTTGGAACACTCTCCCCCACTCCCTGAGATTAATTGAAAATTTTGTATCATTTAAGAAGGCACTTAAAACATATCTCTTCAGAACTGCTTATTAGCTTATATAAAAACTGAAAAAAAAAAAAAAAGAAACATGAACTTCAACCTTCTTTCTTTTGGTCACCTGCTTGTTTTTCTCTTCACGCGCCAGGACACTCTGGTAGTAACTGAGCGCGCTATAAAACAGCTAAAATAAATAAAATAAATAAATAAATAAGAAGCATGCATTGGCCCAACTCCCATTAACACCTCATGGATGGAAGGCAGTTTATCTGATGCCTGGTCTTCAGTTTTCCTGCCCACAATCAAAATCCTGATATATTGCAGAGTGACTGCCCACTAATAATACATAAAATTCAGTACTGCCCACCCCTTGCCTTTGACAACATCAAAAATGTAAGAGACCTCCTAGCTCTTGCGTCCGAACATATAAAAAACTCGATATCTCCTCCCTCCTCTTAACCCTGCATTTTTAAAATTCTAAATGGAAGGCCTTAAAAAAAATACTGTAGGAAAAAAAGAAGGAGCATATTACCAAGAATAAGCGATAATTATCGCTAAGCTTGGTTAGCGGCTATAATTTTATCGCCGTGCTTCGCCTATTTTTATTGCTTAGAAACCTTGCTATTATCAAGGTTTATCTCCTAAGCGATAAAAATCGGCCGAAATGCATGAATATCGCGGAAAAGTCAGTGATATTTATGCATTACCGAGCCAATGCTCTTAGCAATGTTATCCACCTACCATTGGATAACATGGCTAAGAACTGCTCTGGGCAGGCGTTAGCTTTTGGAGATATTCGCGCTTAGCGCGAATATTTCCAAAAGTAGGTAATAGGAGATAGCGATGTTAGCAACTGTTTCCAGTCGCTAACATCTTGGCACGCCCACTTTGCATGTCATTAGCAATAATTATCGCTGACATGCAAAGTGGGCCCCAAGATGATCGCTATCTCCTACTAGCTGTCGCTAACTGGTGTTAGCGACAGCTGGGTAATAGGGCGATAAAATTATCGCCGCTTTAGCAGGAAAAATTCCCGCTAAAGCGGCGATAAGGCCCCTGGTAATATGCCCCAATATTTTAATTACATTATACAGCCGAATTATTGTTAGGTGCAAGTTGTCCGTTCACCTGAGATCATCCTAGGTTTTCTGAAAAACTGGAGCTAGATTTAGTTTGACTATCTGTTCAACTGTATCTGTGATGTTTATCTCTAATTTCACTGCTTGATCAACCTTACGGTTTTCTTCCAATTAGATCCAGTAATTAACTACAATCTGGGTCTTGCTTTTGTTCAGGTAGTAGCCGGACACCATACCAAACCTTAAGGCCTCACTCTCTATGGGGCACATTATCAAGAACAGCGTTAAAAATGATCGCCGGTTTAGCGACAGAAAACTGCCGCTAAAGCGGCAATAATGGGCTTGATAATATTCCCTTGAGAATTCCAATAGAAGTCCATGTTCTGGTGTGAACATGGGCTTCTATTGGAATTCTCAAGGACATATTATCAAGCCCATTATCGCCACTGTAAACCAGCGATAATTTTAACTCCGTTCTTGATAATGTGCCCCGAAGTCCTTTACAGCACCTTCAGAATCACGTGTAATTTATGCAATCTCATCTTCATATGCAAGCATCTTTGGACTAACAGCATGAGATACTAGTGGGGTGATCAGCACATTGGTCTTCAGTATTCTTTTCAGTGGGTAGTTCAGGTGTCTTCAATCTGTGAGAGTGACCCCAGGGGGGTTATGGAGTCCTGGGAAGGGGGACGTGCGTTCCAAGGCTAACTTGTGCCTGGAATCCAAAATGTTTGCTGTTCGCTTTGGAAAAAAGACAACCATCCCTGATGGATAATTCCAATCTTTAAAATGCTTCAGCTGAAGTTTCATTAATTGAGTCTCCTGTCCTGCGAAAAGCGATTGTGCCTGCTTGCCTGAATGAAATGCAAATGTGAGCTGTGAGTTAATCTGCACATGTAAAGGATGCTTGTGAGCCAGTACTGGCTTTAATTTATCAAATCACTCCAAGCTTTGTGATGACAAAGATTTCGGTTTTTTGAGTGATAGTGCAAAGATTTAACAACTGGGCTTTGAAGTCTGCACTTTTAATCGCAATTTTATTTACAAAGCCATTAGTACAACTAAGAAGGTGTTGACGAGACAGGCATGTAAAATAAAATTGCATCACATACGCTCTGGTATTACTACATGCTACATTTTGGAAGTACCATTTTATCGTAAAACTAATTTCAAATTTTGTAGCAGCCTATCTTATACTGTTTGTATTACAAGTATAAACAAATGACTTACATAATCAAAGTGCTTCTCTCACAGGCTATGACCTCATAGCTCTAAAAATACACAAGTCACTATTCTCCACTGCACCAACCAAGATTTAATTCTGCGGCTCTCTAGTTACACAAAGACCTCTGCAGTGCATTAACTAATAGAGATTCTATAATCTACTACAGTGCATTTACCTCTGAGTTAACAAATATATTTTTTTTCATTTAAGCTGCCTATTATTTGATATGTTATTTAAACAAAACAAGGGAACCCAGGGCGCAATATGCTAAGGACCTTGGGTAGGTACTTAATTTTTAAACACAGTGGTCCTTAGACAAGAGGAAGATTATAGGAAATGAATATAGACCAAATGGAACTATATTTTTATAAGAAGTGTCCAGCCAGACAATTTATCATCTTGATAGAAATAATCACAAAATGATAGAACACAGAGTGTGATAGAAGCGGGACACCAGCCGATGTCCGACTAACACACTAGGGGAACACAAACAAAAGGGGAAAGTAGTAGGCAATATCAGGTCATCTGGATATCGTAAATCATAAAACAGATAATCCACAGTATACACATATGCATGAAAGATTTGTGTCAGCTATGCATTTAGTGCATTTAGGTCGACGACGTTTCGAACCTTAAACAATATCGGTTCATCCTCAGGACAAAGAATAATTGCCTAAAGAGTTAACATTCACAGTTGTCCCCACGGTGGAGTGAGGCTGAAAAGAGTTCAGCACGAAACTCAATATAGGACTGTATTCAATGGGTGAGTCCAAGTATAGACTCGAATGGATCAGCAGGGAAGATGCCCTCGTTTAGAATTCTGACAGTATAAGGAGCAGGTCCGCAATGGGGGTCCTTGCAGGCGTGAGAATTATTTGATATGTAGCTATTTGATGGTTAAATACCTAGAAAAAATGTACAGAATATTTTGGGGTTTATTTATGAGAGGCTTGTGCCACCAGAGTATCACTTGATTCTGACACTTCGGTGGCCAAGCATCTCAATCATACCTATGAGGCAGCACACAGTCACCCTGCTTGGATTTTTGTATGGCCTCATAGATATGGAGTAAGACAAAGCAGAGCAAGTCACTGTATTGCCTTACTCTGTGTCAAGGAGGCGTTCCATGGGCATTTCCTGGGGGTTCCCACGCAACACCCATGGATTTTGGTGCTGCCCCAGATTTACAAAATCACGTAAACCTGGGGCCTTACCAAAACCTTATGCCTCCCCAGCGGAAGCGTAACATGGAGAAATGTTTTCATTTCTTATTGTTTTCCTCTTTCCATATGTCCTGCATTCTGCAGCTCACATATTTATTTATTTTTATTTATTTTTACGATTTATAGAGCGCTGCGTATACCCGTAGGTGTCTTGGCGCTATGACTCATCTAATAGTCCCAGTAAAAACATTGTCAGGTTTAAAAGTAGCGTGGTGAGGAGGAAATCATTGGTCAAACAACCAGGTCTTCAAGAACTTTTTGAATTGCCACAGTGACGATGTCGACCTTATCATCATCGGCAGAGTGTTCCAGAGTTTGGCCGCTGTGTTTGTAAAACATCTATCTCCCCAAGTGACCGTCCTTGTCCGTGCCACTGTTAGTTGGTGCAGATGTTCGGATCTAAGTGATCTCTTGGGTTGATATAAGGTAAGCTTCTGTCTAAGAAACACCGGGCCCAGACCTTGCAGGGCTTTAAAGGTAAGGCACAGGACTTTGAATTTAATCCGGTTTCTTACTGTGAGCCAGTGGTAGCTCCTTATTACATGCTTTACAGATTTAAATTTAGGGGTGCCTGACTGCTGCATTCTGAATAAGTTGTAGTTTGGCCACCACCTTAGATTGAGCATTCACGAATAAACCGTTGCAGTAGTCCAATGATGATAATATCAGGGAACTAACCACCGTTTTCCTCGCATTCTCTGGAAGAAATGGTAGGATTTTTCTGAGTATTCTGAGTTTATGAAAGGCCGCCGATGCTATCTGGTTAGCATGATTGGTGAAATTCAGCTTTTCATCAAAGATTATTCCTAGGTTTCTAACCTTATGAAACGGAATTGGTAAGGGTCCTAATGACGAAGGCCACCAGACGGAAGACCACAGGGGAGATAATTTTCCGAAGATGATTACCTCGGTCTTCTCGGAGTTGAGTCGTAAGCAGTTTCCTGCCATCCACTCCTTAATTGCCAGCAAGCCCTCCTGAAATCGTGCTGCCACCTCTTCCCCATCATTCGTGATGGCCAACACCAGCTGGGTGTCATCGGCATATGTAGTGAGGCTCATCCGGTAGGTTTTAATAACCCTAGCTAAGTCCGACACATAGATGTTAAAAAGTGTCAGACTTAGGGATGAGCCTTGAGGAACGCCACATGGAAGAGCAAGATCCATAGATTTAAAGGGTCCTAGTGTTACTGCCTGTGATCTGCCTGACAGAAAAGAGGCAAGCAAGGCCCTAGCCATGGAATGGACTCCCAATTCTTCGACGCGGTCAATCAGAATGGAGTGATTGACAGTGTCGAAGGCCGCAGATGGGTCCAGCAGGACCAGTAACGCGGTCCCTCCTTGGTCCCTAATGGTCCTAATGTCATCCGCGGCCTTGATGAGTGCAGTCTCTGTTCCATGCATTTTACGAAACCCAAACTGTGAATCGTCAAGTAAGATGTTTTGTTCAATGTATTGGGATAGTTGTTTATTCATTGCTTTCTCAGCTACTTTAGCCAAGAACGGCAGGCTAGCAATGGGTCTGTAATTTTTTTGCATTGTTTTCTCAAGACCAGATTTTTTGAGAAGTGGTTTCAATAAAGTATTTTTTAATTTGTTTGGAAAGACCCCTGTTGTAAACATCTTGTTACAGACTTGTGTTGAAACTTTACTAATAAGATCAGTTATTGGGGGAAAGATTTTAGGGGGAAATGGGTCTAAGGCTGAGCCGGTTTTTATCAGCCTGATGATATCAGCTGTCTCCTCCTCTTGTATCTCTTTAAATTTGGAGAATGAACAAGTCCGGGTTTTAACTAATGAATTACAGTTCAGTTTTATTGCTGAAAACTCAGCGTAAATGTCGTGTACTTTAGAGAAGAAAAAGTTAGCCAGGGCATCGCAGAATTCCTGCGAAAGAGGAGGTACACCTCTCTGGATTATTTTTGTGAAGGAAGGTGCCCCTTCCTGTGCAAAAACAATCCTGCTTATGTTGGTGCTAGACAGTTATTTGTGTGCCAACATTAGGGTAAAGATCAGGAAAGCACCATATGTCATAAATGCGGTGCATTTCTACTCTTTCACATTGGTGTGGGGCAGCACAACAAAATACTGCAGAGCTGCCCTATGCCAGTTCCGAATAAATTAGTTCCTTTGTGTGTAGCTACACCTTTGACCATGCCCCCTGCTCACTGACCTTTGGTTTGATAAACACTGTTTAATAAAATTTCCCCACAGTAAAAAAGATATGCTGTGGGAAATGGGGACGTTTGTGGTTGTCAATAGTTGTTGTTGATTAGGAGTAGCATGTTCTAGACATTTTTGTCGGGAGGGGGGTCCTTACCGCTAAAACAAATTGATAAGGGGGTCTCAGCAATGTTACAATATTCATGGAAACCCAAGAAGCTGGAGCTTGTTAACCTCATTTCACTTCACTGATAGTATTTACTAAATCCAACTCCATCACTGAGTAGAACACTTTCTAAAATTCCAACAACATTTTATCTGTATATACAGCCTTTCCTGCTGGTAACGCTTAAACGTGTTAAGGAAACGCGTTAAATGTTTCTTAATTTATTCTACCTCGAACGAAGCATCTAGGGCAGCCTGTTCTCAACATCTATCCTACATCCTTTAATAGACTTAAAGCTCTGAGCAAGGTCAATGTAAGTGGGTGCCTCCTCTGCCCGATATAGTTCCTCATAAAATTTGCTGAATAGTCCCAAGACCGCATCTGAGGTAGTAACCACCTGGCCCACTTGTCTCTTATTTCCTGTATGTCTCCATTCACTGGCGCATGCCTCATCCAAAGAGCCAATAACTTGCTCACCCTTTCACTATTACCTATTGACTGAATGGCCCCAAGAAAAACTGATGTCAACTATGATCTTCGTCAACTGAAAAATGATGCTCATTGGTCTGACTTCAAATACATGACAAAAAACGAAGTGTACAATATAATTGCAAACTTGAAAAACCCACATCCCACACCAATGATCCCCTCCCATCAACATTAGAACAAAACTTCAACCATATCATCGCCCCATTCTGAACAAAAATCATCAACACATCTTTCACCTCAGGACATGTACCTGATCCCTCCACCTAGGCCAAATCACACCCACACAAAAAAACAGGGGCTGACCCTAATGACTTCAATAATGTCAGACCTATCACCAAACTCCAGTTCCTAGCCAAAACAATAGAGAAATGCATCCTTCTGCAACTCAGCCAACATACAGAGCAATTCCATCTCCATGAGACATTCCAATCAGGATTCAGGAAAGGCTATAGCACTGAAACTGCTATGCTCAATATTGCGGATGACATTCGCAGATCCTTGGATGAATGTGATGCATGCCTCCTAATCCTACTGCATCTTTTGATACTGTTAATCAACCAGCATTAATTGAGACACTCAAGAACTGCAGTGGTATCAATGGCACATTCCTTAGTTGGTTCACCTCGTACCTGCAACATCAGTCGCAACAAATAAAAATCAACAACTGTCTCTCACAACCAACAATAGTTCCTCATGATGTACCAAAAGGCTCAATTCTCTCCCCATCTCTTTTCAATCTCTTCATGGAACCCCTTACTGTTATCCTGAATCAAGCAGCAGAGAAAATACACCTTTATTCCAATGACACCCTTCTTCATTACAAAATTAAATCACAAAGTGACATCATGTATCTAAACGATATAATAATCAAGGTTCAAACTTGGCGCAGCACCAACCACTCAACAAAACTGAAATACTACTTTTCTCCCCGAACAACTACCCTCTATCAATCCATGATTGGCTCACTATCTTAGAAGCCCTAAACTGTTCTTTTAACACTATCCAACTGCGTAAAGTCCTTGGGCATCACTCTGGAAAAAAACTGTCAATAAAAGACCACATCAATATCTCAGCCAAAGGAGCACTGTAAACTCTTAAAAATATCAAGAAAATCAACCCTTTTATTCTGCCTGATGATTTAAAGAGGTTAGTGCAGTCTCTTGTCCTCTCCAAACTGGATTGTAGCAACGCCATCCTCACAGGAACTCTGAATACCCACCTTGCCCTCTTACAACAGTTCTCAACATGGCTGCCCGTGTACTAACAGGTGTTAAATGATTTGAGCACATTTCACTGGCCTCAAAAACCTCAATTGGCTTTCCATCAATGGAAGATGCGTTTAAAAGACTGCTTGCATCACCCACAAAGCCCTTCTCACTCCTAACCCAAACTACCTGGGTTCCAAACTTTCCAAAGCAGGAAGAGTCAGGGCTCTGAGAATCTCCAACTCACTTCTTTTCATACCTCCTAAACTGAAAAAGAAATCCTCACAGGCTCGCTCATTCTCTGGAAATGCTCCTAGGATCTGGAACTCACTCACTAGAGATCTACACTGTAACCCATCCTTCCGATGCTTCATTAAATATCTTGAATACCTTCTGCTCAATAAATACTTTAATACTCAAACTAACTAAGCTACAGTCCCAATGATCACACTCGATCCTTTTTGGCTCTGTAAAGTGGGCATTTGATTGGTTGAGCTTCTTCCTTGTCATTCACACCATTAACTTGTGCTTTTCTAATGTCCTCTTTTTTGTAACGACCTTGATTGCAAAACTTTATTCTTGGTCTGTATATATGTATGTACTTCTATGGAACAATCTGTATATTTGTACGTACTTCTACGGAATGATCCTGCATTATATGTAAAGCCCTCTAAAACTTTCGGGTCCGGCTAGAACTGTATAAAATCTAGAAATACAAATAAATACTATATTCATAGATCTAGGCCCAACATGATAAATATTCTTCAGCTCCCTTTCCTGAATGTATATTGTTAATAATTACTTTGATTGCCATAATCCTATAGAGTATCTCCTGCAGATCAGCCCCTACAGCAAATGCTCTGACAAGCTGTGCCTCCAGGTCCCCAAGATCTTTACATTTGTCTTTTTACTACTGAGATTGGGTCCTCTACCTATGCAGACTAAAACTAACTAATGGTCTCCCACTTATTCCAGCTTTCACTGCATTTATTAACCTCCATGAAGGCAAGAATCCAGCTATGCATATGATCAATGTAATCTACAGTGGACAACAGACCCCTGTCAAACAACCTGTCAAACAACCAAGTCTGTGTGTGGTCTTTACCTGCCAAAAAGGGCATTTCTTTTATCAGGGGATTGTGGTCCGAGAGTAGCCCTGGAAACTTCTCAATCTTTACCCCACTGACTAGGGCTGAGGATATTAAAAAAGCCTAGATCTGGGGATTTTTACCCTTTTAAAGAAATCCACAAACCCATGAATCATCACAAGTTTCTGAACTGTCTGAAAAATCATGGGCTTCCTACCTACGTATTTTTCAGATGGTGGTACTCCTGGACCACTGCTGATATGTATGTTCAAATCCCCTCATGTTATCACCGGGGTTACACATGAGGCCAGTTCACTGTATATATAATCAGTACTGCTGGATCATCCAAATTTGGCCCATAAGCAGAACCTGGCACTCTATTAGGACCCAACGGTCATATCTATCAGAGATTTTATGTTTCAGCTCAATCACATATCTGCATGCCAGGTTTGCTACCACCTTTGTAGTAGTCTCCTGCACAGTATGTGCCAATAAATTGTAGCCCGATGTTTCCAGTAGGTGTTTTCTAGCCCCCCTCTTTATATGTCTCCTATACACAAATTTAGCCTGCTCTCAACAATTGTAAGCCTTTGCCACATTCTTCCTTTTAAGCTGATCATTGAGCCCACGTGCATTAATTGTCCCAGTACGTCACATCCCTGTTCGAGATATTTAGGCATGTTGCAAGCAACCTGCTTCTCACAAACATTATAATATTGTATCTTGAAGTGATGAGCATTCATTGAAACCAGTGCTCATATTACTTCTGTCTACATTTTTTCTCATCTCCTCTTGTGTCAACACTCTCAACCCTTGTCCCACCCTCGGCCCACTCCACCCCTTCTCCGTTCATCTCTACCTCCCTGTTCACACCCCCTCGTCCACCTCTCCTTCCTACCTTGCAAAGCTATTTTTCTCCTCACCAGAAATTTCTCCAGTTTGTCTGGGATGGTCGCTAGTATGAGTTCAAGAGTCTTCCATTTGTCTGTTGTCATTTGTCTGTTGTCTGGCCCTTGGTGTTTCATCAAAGTGATGCCCCCATTGATAGAGAATCTATGCACCAGGGGTCTGCTTGTTATAATATATGTCAGCTAGACACAGTTGCTCCTCAGCTTTCTAGTAAATTTGAATAAATCCTTTCTCGTTCAATTTCCATTTCAACATATTGAGTTCCAGAGGTTTCAGAATGATTCTTCAACAGCACCTCTTTCCCATCCAAAAGGAGATGCAATCAGCCCTTCACAAGGGCAGAGTATCCTTGAGGGTTCTCACAAGGGCAGTGGGCCTTTTAGTGTCCTCAATCCAGGCAATCTTTCCAGCTCTCTTAATGTACAGAGTGCTTTAACAACTCAAGATCCAACATCTACAGAGATTTGGGATCGCCTGCTTTGAGATAGTGAGCCTCCTTCTAGAAAGCAGGTCAGAGCAACAGTGGTGATAGAAACATATATCTGCCTGTTATGGCAGAGCCATCTCTGGCTCCCATCCAGATGTCACTATAGAATCAGATGTCAGCCTATGGGGTTGAGGAGCTGTGTGCAGCAATATTTTTCCCAGATGGCGTTGGACGCCCTCAGGAAGCCAGTGTGCACATAATCTGTCTGGAACTCCTGACAGGCTCCTACGCGATCAGGTCCCTAGCTGCACAAAAATCCAGTTGCTGTATTTTACTGAGGATGGACAACATCCCTCCAGTACAATAAATCAACAGGCTAAGAGGGATCAAGTCTAAAATCCTGCTGGAGATCACAAAAGACTTCTGGCAATACTGTCTCCAACACCACATCTCACGAACAGTGGAATATCCATAATCTCCCAGGCCACAGCAATGTGGTGGGAAACTGAAATTCAGGGAACCTTCGAGAGTCCAGACAGTGGAAATTGAACCAGACAATCTTGTGTCTCCTACAAGATCGATGGAGGTTCAGGCAATACAAATGTCATTAACTCACACCTCTCCACTCAACTGATGAGGTTCTTCTCATGGAGCCTGGTTACACTGGCTCTGGCCATTAACGCCTTTCTCCAGAACTGGTCCGGTCCTATGCATTATGTCTTTCCACATTTCTACTAATTCTCAGAGTTTTGACTGACACTCACAACCAGGGGGAGGAGCTGTATCTGAACACACCAAAGTGAAGAGCTCAATCATTGTTTCCTGTTACTAAAGATGTCTTGTGATTTTCCACACCACCTGCTATTCCTTATGGCTCTACTCTTAGATCCTGCAGGCCTCAGCATCCCTTGATTCTGCAAGGCTGTCTAAATCTCATGGTGTGGTGTTAGCCATTGGTTACTGCCGGGCCTTTTGGAGCAATCCAAAGCCTTCATTTCCTGCTCTTGAGCCAAAGCAACACATAAACGATGGTTGGAGGAGATGGCTGGGCTGGTTAAAACAAATGGGGTCTGGATCCCTTGGGGGCCCCATTTCCTTTGTCACCAACTTCCTAGCAGAGCTAGCCTCCCTGGGCCTTAGTTATTTCTCAGTGAACTACCACTCAGCAGTCTCAGTGGGTCATTCCCTAGTCTGGGGAAAACCAATAGGCGAAAGCCCAATGTTAAGTAGACTCATAAGAGGTATCAATTTAGCGAATTCTCCTTGCCCAAAATACACCTTTCTCTGGGATGTAAATATTGTCCTCAAATTCCAAAGATGATGGCCAACAAACTCAGACCTGACAAGGAAGCAACTATCAGCAAAGCTCACTTTGCTCCTTTGTCTGGTCTCCTGCTGAAGGGTATCTGATGTGGGAGCCCTAGATTTGTCTGGTATGGTTTTCTCCCCCGAAGGTGTTTCCTTCACTATGGCAAGGAGAATGAAAATATGTTCAAAATAAATCAGTACCCACGTTTCCCTTAGATACCGAAACTCTGTATTCTCCAAGGCCTGAAACAATATGGGGACCATAGGAGAGAGCTATAACAATCTAATGGTGGTCAACTGTTAATCACTCTCCAGAAACCTTTTAATCTGGTATCCTCAGATACTCTGGGTTAGTGGGTGAAATGGCTTATGGTTGAAGCTTATATCAACCCCAGCAGTTTTGTAGCTCATTTAGTAGGAGGAGATATGACTTCCTAATCTTATCTCTTAGGCTCCCAGTTTCAATATATAATGAGAGCAGCAGACTGGTCTACAAATTCCGCTTTCAAGACTTTCTACTGCAAACCAATTGTAGATGTCACCTCTCTGGTAGTAGACAACTTTGAACAAGCATAATACAAAGCCTCAGGTCCTGATATAGAATGAAAGATTTTCTAGCAAGCATGATTAGAATTTTGATTTATATTAAGGACTTGAAGGCGAAGATTATCCCACCCAACAATAATGTGACTTGATCCTCATATTAGTATTAGTTTCTACTTTCTGTGATTACTTACTCCCACCCTGTAATCGCATTATTAAATGGCAATATTGAATTGAATTCTGCAATGTTCACTCAGCTGGGAACTACGCATATTTCTTTTCTTTCCTTGTAGACACCAACCAGAAACAAGAATAAGAGAGAATGAACACGTTGGCATTGTTCTGGTTTTGTTTACCTCCGGAAAAATTCTGGAGGATTGCTCTAGTTCCTCAGCTCCGTTAAATTAGGACCCATTGCCCCACTAAGCAGCTGATTTCAGTTTGATGGACTTAAACAGGGTTCTTCAGTTTGGCTACTGATGCAAAGAAATAGGAGTTCAAAATGGTTTCAGGGCATTATATCAGTCCAAGAATGATTGGTACAGGACATGTGATGGCATCACAAGAATGATGGGAAAATAAGTTTATATTGAAGTTTATTTCAATTGGCTGCTGGGTTTTGATATGATAATAACCAATGAAGAACGAGACACATAATCCTCACCTCCAAATCCTTAATAGAATGGAAAATTCTAGTTGCATTCACTAGAAAAATCTTTAATCTTCTGTAGGAAATGTTTTCACTTTTACCGCTTTGATTCCACCAAGATCATATTTAGGCATGACTCACTTTTGTCATAAATTCAGAATGTTAACACTCCTATTGCTCATTAAAACATGGTGGTAAAGCTGCAGTTGATTACCAGGGAGTTAACGGTCATGCTGCTGCAAGTGATGAAAGTACATATTTCAGTCTGCATATCAGAATGTTTTGCTGAAATTGATAAGGAAGATATTTGAGAACTCATAGAAAACATGTCCTAGTTTTGCTTTCTACAGCACTAACCATCATTTCAATGACAAAACAAACCCCCTCATTTTGTTTGTTTAAGGAAATGTTTTATGTTTCACAGGTGGCTTCAGGATTGTCACACTTGTGTTCACCCTGAATCTTTCCAGGAAGGAACCTAGATAGATGATATTTTTTTGGACAGTTTCATGAAAATACGCCCATTGGCACCAAAGTTATTAGCAAAAGAAAAATCTATTCCTTATAACTACGCATCATATATATTAATACAAATATGTATATGTATATATAAAATTGCAAATAGACAATTGAATAAACAAGAGGAGAATATACTAAGCCTTGGTCTATCATATGCCCCACAGACTGATTCTGATTATTCTGCCACCAGATTGGATGTGTACAAAGGGATACAAAAAATGAAATTGAAAACACATTTTTTAATCAACAACGCACAAATAGAGCAAACCCAAAGTCAACCAACAACACCGGTGGGACCTCTTCACTCAGATCTATCACAATCTAATACACCCCTTTTACAAGTGATGCAGGATCTGTATGATGAAAATGTGGGACATTCGAGTAGTAACAACATGGCATCTAACAGCAATATTTCTGACAACGCAATTACATTAAGGCAACAAACTCCATTCAAATCCAAGTCCTCATTCAATCGTATCGCTGTACGGGACTCCATCAACATTTTTCACTAGACTGTTATCTCGCAAATGGAAACATTGAACAAAACTGTACAATCAAAAGGAAAAAACAACAACAAGATAAATCAACATTACAGAAGTATAATTACCAAATTGCAGAAGGATAAAAATATAGTCATCTGTAACAGCGACAAAGGTGGGAATATTGTGATTTGGCTACGAGAAATCTATAAAAAAGAAGCCTTGAACTAGTTATAATAGTACTAGTGTATGCAATTTGAAAGCCACGTATAAAGAATTTTACATCAAACTCTCTAGATGGAGAAGTGCAAATCTACTCAGCATGGATGAATACAAATATCTAAAAAATGACAATCCCACAACTCCTACTATGTATTTTATCCCAAAGATCCACAAGGATGTCATGACCCCTCCAGGGAGGCCTATCATCTCTTCCAGGGAGGGATTATAGGACAACACACCACAAAGTATGTTGATTACTGTTGCAAGGATTTCTGCTCATACACAGAACTGTGAACAGAGACCTAGGACATTAGTGAATTGTGGTGTACCAGAAACTCACCTCAGAATCTAGAAAACCCCAACCAGCTAGCATCAGTGTTACATTAGCTCTTCGTCCTATAGCAAAGTAACCAATGATTAGACAACCTAGAACATGCGACTTAGGACCATCTCAGGAATGGTGGGAAGTGAGAACACTCTTTTGTTATACTCTCATACCAGTCGCCAACAGGAGTAAAATAAGAGACACGGTAAGGTTAAAATATTTATTTTAACGACGTGTTCTCATGCGCAGTATTTTAGTCAACATAAGCAGACATATGATTAAAAATAATGTGGTCAGCATGGTTACAACTCCATAAAATACAAAGGGAGGAATCATATTACAATGATAGTGCAAACAGGTGATATAGCGCCTAGTTTTAACACCCTCCCTATATAGGAACTATGTATTATAAACTAAAGAAGGTCTCTTGAGTTTGTTTTGGGGGACCCCATTACCTTTCCGCTCAGTAATTGTAAATTACATCTGGATCAGCAAGGTTCTCTGCATCCCTGGAATCTTCCAAGTGTGTAAAATTATGGCAAGTGTGCTATGATAAAGGCGCCAGAATCTTGCTGGGCTCGCAGCTGCCAAAATGTTGTGTCTAGAATGTGTTACACGGACATGCCGATAAACAGGCTCACATGTTATGATAACCGTGACGTCTCAGCACTCACTGTACAGACTGGGGGCAAGATGTATGTCTAGAGATGTCGAAAAACAAACCTTTTCTCATGTATAGACCTTCGTGAAAGCTAACTTGCAAAAACAACTATGCAGTGTTGTGTGCAAAAAGCAGCAAATGGTAAAATGGCGTTTAAACTTCTAATAAGCCATGCTGTCATGGGGTTGAGCCTTGCATTTACATTGTGTTAAATTCTCATGAGCTTATTAGAAGTTTAAACACCCTTTTTCCTTTCTGCTGCCTTTGCACACGGCACACATTATTACAAATGAGTCTAGAGGTCTGTTTTGCTTCACACAAGAATAATATGTTTTTCTATACTAGCAGCTTGGCTTGGTAAGCTTTGTCTGAACAGTGAGTGCCGAGGCCTTCAAGGTTATTTCAAAACAGGGGCTGTTGTTCGGTCTGATCAGCGCATGTTCTAGACATAACATATATGCAGCTGTGGCCCCCTCTGATTTTGCTGCGTTTAATAATGCACTGCGCAGGCATGCTCAAACACTTTGGAGAACATTTGCAAGCAGAGAGCGGGTGTAGAAAATGAAGTGATCCATTTCTACTAGGACCAGAGGTATGAGGCCACCCTTGCAAACCCAAGAGACCTTCTGTAGATATAAAATAACCTAATAGTAAAGGAGTGTGAAATCCAGGTGTAATCTAGTCTATTTCCATTTAGCATTTTAACATGCTTTCTCCTTTTGTATTTTATGGAATAGTAACTATGCTGATAATCTTGTTGCTTATAATATGTCTGCTTGTATTAGCTAAGATACTGCACCTGAGAACACGGCATTAGAAATAAATATTTCAAACTTGCATGTGTCTTCATTTACTCCCCGTTTTGGACTAGCATGAGTGTATAACGAAAGAGTGTTCATATGTTCCACATTGCCTGAGGTATTCTAAGGTCCATGTTCTGGGTTGTCTAATCATTGGGGGTATGGAAGAACCAATGAGACACTGATTGCTAGTCTGGTAGGGTATTTTGGCTACTAAGGTGAGTTTTGGCACACCCTAATTCACTGAGGTTCCAAGTCTCTATGCACAGTTCTGTGTATGAGCAGAATCCCTGCTAAATGGCAAAAGGGGTCTTATTACATGACGCTTGAGTAGTACATGATTCAGTCCTTAACCCCTTCGCTATTGTTTCCGGATAACAGTGGTGTCGGACAAACCTACCTATAGTTACATAGGTCTTTTCAAGCTTGAATCTGTTCAAACGATTTTCTTTCGAATTGCTACCCAGTTGTGCTACTAAGTTTTACATTGTAGCTTACTATTCTCTGTGTCACTATGGCTGACATTTTTATACTGCAGCATAGTCGCATTGCGGTTCGCAATCATTTGCAAGCATACAATGTTGGTTTGGAGAGCATGGCAGTGATTTTGGTCGTAAGTGATGAGGTTGCTTACCCGTTTGAGATATTCTATTCTTGGGTGACGTTAACTGCAGTAGAAGCGGCAACGCAGGTTGTTCACACTTACACTCACACTGCCGTACCCAGGGACTATGTCCCTTATAGGACACAGGAAATTCCGATTTCTGCATGGCCGCACCGTGTTTGGTTTGATGGCACCCTTCCCCACAGTGTAACGGCAGCTAGATTGGGTTCTTTATCCATTCCAGTGTTTTGGCTGGATTCACCCCGCATTCTCGTGCGGGGCAGGTCCCCGTTGCTGAGTTACTGACCCTATATGACTCTTCGGAGTTTCATCCTGCAGCACCGGGCTGAATCATTGGAGTCGTCGTCTGAGGTGGAGACCAGCGGAGGAGTAAGACGGCAAGTTTGAAATTGGAGAGGTGGCTGCTGGGTAAAGTCAACAAATGAACGGCAGTGAGGCGGATCGGTTTGTGGCCCGAGCTGCCCCAGAGCAGTGCGGCGGTGGACCGGACGTCTAATCCCGCGGCAGGAGAGCTGGGCGGAATGGCGGGGTTGCCGGGTGCTCTGTCTTGCAGCACGCGACCAGGAGTGTGGAGGGGGAGGCACTTGAGGAGCTCAGAGCACGGTGAGTGGAGTGCGAAGACACTGGTGCGCGTGAGGTGATCTCGAGTGGGACGTATGTGCCAGCGCCATTGACTGCGCTGAAGAGTGAGGACAATTGAAGGACTTGCGTGTAAGGCTCAATCCACACAGCACTCTGTACAGGGAGGCAGCTAAGTGCATAAGGGGGAGATAAGGGGGAGATAACACCCCGGGAGGCACCACTACTTAATTATATACATCTACCACGTGTGGTGCCCTCTCCAGGACCAAGAGGCAGTGAGGAGAGCTAGAGGGAGATGTAACCATAAATGGCGTGAGGGCGTCTTTAAGCACTGCCACACTACCAAGGTCAGGCCAGGAGGATGGAGTGAGGACAGGCAGCACTGCGTGTGCGAGGTTTTATAGGGAAACAGGAGAGCGGGACCAGCACAGACATAAGGAAATGTGCAATGTGCACGTTTTGATTGATGGTCCCTGAATTTGATGGTTACCTGCTGCTGCTGGGCAGACTAAGTGTCGCAGATCTCCCGGAATGGCCGCGCTCCGCCGCAACGTCATCAGAGAGCGCCAGGGGCGCCACAAATCGCCCTGCAGACTACTGCCACGCGCGCGGACGAACACGGACCAAGGGCCAGGACCGTCTGCGCCAGACCGAGGCAAAGGCTGGGCCACTTTATTGACCACTTGCTATACAGGATATCCGGGTGACTTTGTTGATGGAATAGGATTAGGATTTTAAGTTTGAAGTGCGTCGAATGAGGCCCCAGATATTTATTGGTGTTACAATTGTTGTTTGTATAAATAATATTGACACGCCCCTGAGTAGTAATTATTCTAGTTATTAGTCAGGGTGTTGGGTGGCTTTAATCATACCTCATTTAGGTAATATTTTTGCGGAAATGTCAAAACTTAAATTAGAGAAGACACCAAAAAATAAGGTTAGTCATAGTCCTACCATCGACGAGTATTTGGTCAAGGCAGTGAGTGCAATTAATGTCAAAATCACTAGGGCAGAACGTCGTCTTTCGCTTGGGGCAGGCCATGGGCTTGAGAATAGCCCGGCCCTGGAGGCAGATGTTATCCTGGTAAACTTACAACAATCTACCTCTACATCACTGGGTAACCAAGAGTCCCCCTCTCATTCACAAGACGTACCTCTGTTAGATGAACAACCCCAATCACCAAATCTTAGTGAGCCCCCAACACCGAAAAGAAGAAGAAACTGCAGGAAAGACCAGACTAAATCAGGGAATATAGGTACTCTAGAAAGAGGCCCCTGACCCGCAATCAAAATAAGGCCCCTGAGAAAACGTGTGCCCTTAATGTTATGCTAGATGAAATAGTTAATTTTATTATTTTAACAATAACCCCAAAAATGGAATCTATGCTTAAACCTCTGGTTGATAAGTTAGATAATTTATGTGCAGAGGTTATGAAGTTGGGTACCATTTTGGAAACTGCACATGGCCCAACCAGGAATAAGGGAACCGACTCCCAAGTGACCCAAATACAAATGCCGGATTTAACCCCCAAACCAACTAGTGCCATGGCTAAACCACATTTTTTAACTAGACACGTCGGGGTAGTCGGGCATAGTAATCCTACTCCCTTAGCCCTTTGGGGTAGTGATAACCGGATCACCAGTGTGGGTTTACAGAGGAGCTCCCTACGACCTACCAGAGGGGGTTTGGCCGTAAACCAAAATCCACCCCAAGACCTGAGTAAATTTAAGGGTCCGAAAGAGCAGGTAGAGATTAACTTACCGCCTGACTGCAGCCCATATGTGGCAGTTATGGTCAATGTACCCTCATTCGGGGCGGAGCAAAATGAAAGCCATAGGACTTTGAAAAATAAGGTGATACATTGGTTACACCGACACTGTGATTTCTCTGTGGGCCATGCAGATCAAATTCTATTAACAAGTGGATAGGCCCCTCTAGAAAAACCCTGCAAGGGGACTGTATAATTAATAATTTTAAGAACCCATCCTGGACACAAATGTCCCTCGAGAGAGCCACGTGCAGTTCTTATATAGAACGGTCAGCCTCGCTCTACCCCCTTGGTTATTTTTACAGACATCTAGGCAACTCCTCTATAGGGGGCAGGAACCCTCAATTAAATAGACCTATTTTAACAACTAACCCAGAAATTCATCCTGCCCTCCCAATATCTAACAGATTCCATGCCCTAAGTACTTTAGATTGTAATGACTGATTGGATCCAGCATGTCAGGAAGGGGGGGGGAGCAGACCACAGGCCCTCTGATATGATTATTCCATCTAGGTGCCAGTATCTCAAAATCCCTGATGTGCCCACAACAACATCTAGTAGGTCATCAAACAATAACGTAATGCAGGGAAATAAAGGAGAGCTAATTATAGCAGGAAATGGGGCTAAGGAGGAAGGGAGTAATGGACCGGGTTTAGTAGTACACCGTCCCTCTAGTACACCTTCAGAGGATTATAGGGAGGTAGTTAGCAGGTATTACTAGTGATTTGCTGAGTACAGGAATTAACCCCACAGTACACCATCAAGGGGGAGGTTATTCAATTGTTACATGGAACATCGCTGGTCTAGCGAATAAGGCCAACTTGATAGTATGGAAGGAATTTATTGGTTCACACGATATAGTGTGTTTACAAGAAACATGGAGCACTGTAGATGTCTATTTTGATGGGTATACTGCTTATAATTTGCCTGTTAATTCTATTGAAAAATAATCTCCCAGTGAAAGTCAAGAAAAGTACTAACGTAGGGCATCTTGCACAGTTACTTTGGTTACACCATAGGGTTGGCCGGGATGCATTATTGATTAACTTTCATAATAATATTTTTAACTCCACCCGCCATTGCATTGTTATAGAATTAAGACAGGAATTAGGAAAAATGGTAGATTTGGATTTATCTAACCTGAACATTGTTTAGCTGGGTGATTTTCACCTGTCTATTTGTCCATTGTCGATGACAAAGTATGTGGGCTTCAAACTGATGACGGCAATGATTATTTACATTTTCCCCATACCACTTATTGCAACACCTTAAATGCAGTTATGATAGAATTCAATCTGGATATCCTGTAATGTGCGAAAGATGAGAATGGGACTTTTACAGGAAGGTCATCTGAGAGCAGAATACACCATGTTACCGTCTCTGCTAATATTGTGAAACTATGTACCACCCCACAGATTGTTGAATTGTCCATGAGTGATCATAATCCGATCAAAATGGGATTGTACTTATGGGGGAATAAGACTGCAGAACCGCGTATTGTTGTAAATAATATTGACCCGATACGCCCTAATGGTACCAGAATCAAATGGTAGGGAGTCAACTCAGCTGAATTATTAAAAAAATTGTACATGCCTGTGGTAATGAAATAACAGATAACTTAATGGTAAGGACTGAACCAACTGAGATCCTAGCCAACTTTACCACAATTAATGAACGTTTATCTAAACTCTTTACTATGGACACATCAAAGGAATTAAAACAGGCAAGGAGTTGGTTTGATCATTCATGTATGGTCTCCCTGAATATTTGAAATTAGCTTTATCGAATACACCAAGGGATAGTACAGTAGTCCATGGCCTTAGAATTGAATATAACTCCAACTTAAAACGACGAAAGATGGAATTACAACAGGAGGCGTGGGATAACCTTACCCTTGCTGCGGTAACCTCTAATAACAAATTGTTCTGGGACACGGTGAACAGCAAATTCCTTAAAAAACAAAACTGCCCCAGAACGTACGGCCTATGTGAGCTGTGTAGAATGGGTGGATCATTTCTCTGGCATTTTTAACCCAAGTGAAATCCCACAGTTAGAATTATCTACCATAAGCAATTGGCCTATTAACCAGTTAGATATTACCCTGGATAAAGTATTGATAGGTATAAGTAACAGCAAGGGGGGGAAGCAACAGATGGAGATGGTGTACCCATAGAAGTATATACATCTATACCAGAATTGTGGGGCTGATGCTTACTAGGGTTTTTAATGCCTCAGTAACTGAGGGCTGTCCCGCTTCATGGGGCGAATCGGTCATTATCCCTATTTATAAAAAGGGAGAAAAATCGGAGGCAAAAAATTACAGACCCATCTCCCTACTCGACTCATCGGTTAAAATAATGAGTAGAGTCCTATTGATATGACTGGAGGAGTGGGTATCGGATAATAACATCTTGGCTCAATTCCAATATGGTTTTAGAAAAGGCCTAAGTACATTAGAACAGAGTGTTAACCTGGAGCTTTTAATAGGGAAATATACTTAAGCCAAACAGGACCGGCTTTTTTATGTTTTGTAGATTTAAGCAGCGCATTTGATTTGGTGAATCATGGTGTTTTATGGCCTCTTTTACTTAACCTTGGTGCACCCAAACCAATTATTTATTTTTTAGCTAGGCTGTACAAAAATCTAACAACCAAAGTCAGGTACGGCCACTTGGGAGAATGTACCCCCAATTTTAAAGTTAAACGTGGCATCCGCCGAGGTTGTGTGTTGGCCCAATTTCATTTCACTTTATTTATTAACGAAGTGAATACTGCCGTTAAAATGATCCAGGCGGATTCCCCTTTAGTGGAAGGCAAGGAGACACCAGTTCTGCTCTTTGCAGACGACATCGTGCTGTTATCTAGAACACTGGTGGGCCTCCAGAAGTTAATTGATGGGTTCGCCATCTTTATTAACAAGAGGATGTTGTTGATAAATAAAACTATAACATTCACAATGGTGTGCGGCCCGAAATATAAAAGCCTGAAGCCATTTACAATTGAAGGTAACAAAATACTAAATGTAGAGACCTTTTGTTATCTAGGTATCTTGTTCTTGTCAGATGGGGAATGGAACTATGAGAGGTCACAGGTTCAGTTTAAACTTAGAAAGAATATATACGGTGTTTTTAAATTTGCCATTTACTTAGGGGACCGGCGGATTAAAGATATGATTGACTTTTATAAAGCCAGATGCACTTCGGTCGCACTTTATGGGGCAGGGCTTTGAGGTCACCAACCTAGTGGGAATTTGCAATCAGAAGAGAATACCTTTTTAAAGAAGCTTTTATGCCTCCCAGCTACAGCATCCACGGAACTTATACATTGTGAAGTTGGCCTTAATTATTTGATGGATCTAATTACCATGAGACAATTGCAGTTATGGAGATCAATATGGTCTAAGGAGGCGACTGGTTTTACAAAGGCCATTATAAATGACTGCTTGAGGTTGGATAATGAAATAAGGATGAGCGATTTAATCAAATCCTATGGTGATATATTTGACAGAACGATTTTGGGCAACCTTAATGATTTACCACCACTGTCTTAACAGGAATTAAAAAGAACCTTCCTGGCCCTCAGGATTGAAAAAAAAGAAGGAAATAGTCAGGAATCAGAAGACACACGAGTTTTTCTATATGTACACTGACACGCTGGGTTTCCAAGGGTATCTTTTATTTGTTACTTGATCCTCCCACCGCTTTGTTTTAACTAGAATGAGGTTAGGCCTAGTGCACCATTTGGTTGCGTTTCCTATTATGAAAAAGCATTCGTATTCCCCATGCCCCTGTGATGGGACCACAAAGCAGAGCGCCATGCACTTTCTACTTTTATGTGATTTGTTTTTGCCATTTAGAATTATGTTTCTTAAACCACTTTAAAAAAAATATGAGGCCAAGACTATAAAAGGTGTTATGCCCCTATTACTGGCTCTGGAAGAACCTGGGACCTGTTTCTTTACTGCTACATTTATCCTTAGATCAATTAAGGCCAGAAAGGGTATGGCGTTTTAATGTATTTTAATCTTTTATAATGTTAGACGTGGATAGGAGGTTCTAAGCACTTTGCACCTTATATTACATGTAATAATTGGTTTTTATTACTGTAACCATATTGCACTAAAACTGGTCGTTTATTTCATTGGGATTGTGCCCGTTTTGTATTCGTTTTTAAGTGCTAATAGTGTTAAATTTGTAATGCGGTTACCCCCCTCTGTTGTGTTCTATCTAGGACCCCGATCAATATTGTGACCTCATGCCCCTATACGACTATAATCAATACATATCCCTATAATGGCATAAACGATCAGAGCCATATTTTAGTAACTCGTCTCTGCAGCTCATTACAGTACATGACACAGCAGAAGCCACTTCCTTAGATTCCTAGATAACACACCGAGTTCTTTCGACAGCTCAAACCCCCCGGCAACCTGGGAAAGCCCCGCTTACTTTGTTTTGATTACTAATAGAACTCCTGCGAGCACTGTAAGAACGACCAGTTCTTAGTGACATCTTTATTGACGTCTTATGTCCAAAAACTTACGTCAAACTCAGCACCTTTCAGTTATAAATAATACTGACGTTGCCTTAAGCAAACGCGGTGGTGGTGAATACTGTAACAGAACAGCTGTCCCTTGCAGAGAGCCCAGCAGATGCGAGAAGCCCACGGACGCTGCCCCTCCTCTTTGACGCGCTGAGAAAGACGCTGTCTTTTCTCGTGCCGAGGAAATCCAGCTCCTGCGTTTCCAGCCTACCCTTGTGGGTGACTGGAATATCTAGTCCTGAGAGGAGATACCAGACCTCCAACATTCTAATCCAGAGGTACGGTGCTGACTAAAACCTTAGAGAGAATTATTGAAGCAAACCCTTGGCAAAACCAACTTAAACTTAAACTGCTACTTACTTACTCCCTCCCACGTATTAGGCTTAGGTCAGGTACATTGGGGTAGGCGTAGTTAGAAGCACCAGTTGAGGACGTTAGCCAAATGTATATATGAATGTATATATTTTATTCATTTTAACCATCTTATGGCTAAGAAACCATATCAATGCTTTTACAGTATTATTTCGTAATACTCTTTTTACTGTACGCACTTTTTATAATAACAAGTCTTGCAATTGTGGCAATTCATTTCTCTTGCATGAGAAGGAAGACTGTTCAATAAATAATACCTTTTATTGAAAAACGCCCGTCTCTCTATTCTCTGCATACTGGTGAAAGTAATTCTGCACAACTGACCTAGTGAAATAGCTGTCTATTGTTTCACAGGACTCTAGAGATTGACTCTTATTCTGAGGAGCAAAGTTGTCATGTTTATGCTGTTGTTGGAAAACTGAATCCCTTCTTGTCTGAGCCTGGGAAGCTGATCACTTCCTATTCGGTCAAGAAAGTTTCCAGTGACCTCTGACCTAGCTGGTACAAACCCAATTAAGTCTAACATAGTCACTAGAGACCTAGAAGACCGCAGTCCTACGTCTACACTGCTGTTTATGTTATTCCAATGCGCAGGGCCTATAGGGAAAATAGGAACTACACTACATGGCGCCCAACGTTTGGTAAGGCGATAAAACTAACGCAAGACGTAACTCAGTCGTGCTTTTTCACACAGACCCTTTCTCCCGTAAATACTCCAATAGACGTCTGGAGTGGGTGTAAGGTTAAAATCCGCCTGAACTTAGTAGGAAGAGATTCCTATGCAGAGCTTCTGGTTTATTCAACGTTGAAGGATACAGTGTTCCAAGATATTGTGCACCTAATCTTTGTTTCCTTGAAACCTAATCTGCAACAAAAACTTCTCCAGTAGAATGGTAGTAGGTGTGGAAGAAACGGAGGCTTTGAGAATAGCAAATCAACTCCTAGAGGAAGACACAAGTCTCCTACAGACTGCCGAGATGCTATCATCATTCCGGTCAACATAAGAAAAACTATAACTTTAAAACTTATAGTAAACGGACTGACCTCACGAGGTGGTACCGTCATTTTCGTGATAGAGGCACACGAATATCGGCAGACAGAGGTATTCTATTCATGGATAAACTTTCCAGCGACAAACGCTACAACACACAAATTCGACTATTACAAAATAGAGGAACCACCGGATGAGTACGCTCCTTTCGAGGAGATTGAAATTCCATTAAAATACCAAGAGTACCTGCTCTGGTTTAAAGGCGCCCTAAAACACAATGATCACATCACCAGGCTCACTCCACTAGGTAGACCAGGAGCAACGTGGCCGGTTCTAGCCAGCTACACACCACATCCGGACATTGAAAAAATGTCTCGCGAAGAGCTGTTAGCAGAGCTAAAAACATTAATTAAAATACATAGACAGTTAGTCCAATATGTAATGCGGACTGCAACAGTCCAAACAGCTGTTAATGTTCCACAGCTGACCCCTCATCAGGGGAACACAAATAAAATTACACCACAGAAGATACAATCATGTCTTGGTAAAACACCCATAAAACTGGAACAAATCCCTTTCTGGTTAGCACAGAAAATTACTCAAATAGAGGCAGTATTCCCAAATACTACTCCTATTGAGAAACACAGAATTCTGACTATCTGCCTTCCAAGCGGGGTCGCACCACATGTGGAGGACTGTGATACTTGGGGTACAGTCTTTGCTTCCATTTATACAAAAACACATGGTGTTCCGTCCATGGCGGTAATACCAGATGTGCTGAAACAAATTCAGAATGAATACGGTCCAGAACCTGCTTTAACTCTTGGTATGAAATTACTGAAAGACTTCAAGCAGGTCTCGGCTATATTACTAGCCAACATAAAAGGAGAAGCAGCATCTGTGGCGATCCGCCAGAAATTGAAAGAAATAGATATAACAGATCAACCAATTGAGCTTGCCAGAATCATAGAAAAATGCTATGAACAACTAGGTAGAGATAGTTTGGGTGGGAAACCAGTAAAACCCCAACTACTCGACAATCCTGAAAAATTATTTATTAAAAATAATCAAAATACTCCAAATAGAAATTGGGATGGAAATAAACAATCCACTCCCAAAGAAAAAGTTTTCCAGTCCAGAAGAAGGTCTCCTCGGCGGAGGGAAAGAACTCCGACTCGAGAACACCAGTCTCCCCAGAGGGAGTACTCTGAAAAAAGATACAACCTTAGAAATAGGGATAACTTGAAAAAGCCTGATAGATATCAAAGTATTGATACACGTCCCTCTCGATCTTTTTCGCAGAAATCGGAAAGAAGAGGACGGTCAGACCCAAGGGAAGAGCACACCAAGTCCAAAGACAAGGAACCTGCTCAAAGTAAAAAATTACAATTCCAGAGGAAGAAGGTAGCCAGTATTAGAGTAATCGAACATGCCGAGAATACTGAGGACACAGCTGAAAAACGGAGAGTGGGCACAGACAATGCTAGACAGTGCAGCAGAAATCAGCATAGCTCGCAAGATCCTGATGAGTCATCTGGAGACAGTGGACACGAAGGAATACATTCAGGTAGAAACTGCAGACACCAGAGTTAGAGAACCTCATAAGATATACGAAATAACACTGCGTATAGAGGGAGATAAAAACAGAAAAATTAGGGGTCTATTTTAGGATAACCTCTCAAAAGGCTATGACATCCTGTTAGCTGAGAAAGATTGGCCCCCAGAGTTTGTCAGGGAGTGCCCTCATGGTGAAGAAATGATTATGCCTGCCTTCTCGAATCACATTCCAATTCACACTAAATATATATATGCAAGGAAATGGGCAGTAGCCCAGGCACCAGCATTATATAAGAATCATGTAAGATGGGATGAGGACTCTCCTCCTCACAAAATCCAGTTAAAAAGTCAACCGACTGCACAAAGGCAGTACCCAATTAAGCAAGAAGCTAAAAAACAGGTCAGGGAGATTTTAGATCAACTTGAATACCAGGGGGTGATTGAAACATGCACCTCTCAAATGAACAATCCTTTGTTTCCTGTCTCCAAACCAGACGATTTGTATCGTCTAGTCCTGGACTACAGACACCTTAACTCGTGTTGCAAAACATTTGCGGTACAGAACTCACACAGTACGGCACTGATGAATAACATAGTTCGGAAAAAATACAAAACAACATTAGACATATCTAATGGGTTCTTTTGTGAAAATATTGCACCAGAAAGCAGGTACTTGACCACTTTCTGAATAATGGGGTCACAGAAAAATTTCTGTAGGCTCCCACAGGGGTTTAAGAATACTCCGGGATTATTTTCAGCCAGAGTAACAGAGTTACTACAAATATATGATCATGAGGCATTATCCTATGTCGATGACATCTATCTCACAGACGACGACTTGGATACTCACTTGAAAAGGGTGAACACCATAATGCTTGGGTTCGCAGCAGAGGGTTACAAATTCAACTTTAAAAAGTCACGAATTGCCCATCTGACAGTCTTATTTTTTGGATACGAATTATCAAGTGAAGGAAAAAGCCTAGCGGACAACTTCTTAGAGAAGTGCGCTGTACTCCAAGCACCAAAAACGCTGAAGAACTTACAATCGATTCTAGGCTTCCTAAATTTCCGAAGAACATATATATTAAACTATGCAGAAAGAATTAAACCTCTCTACGAATTAATAAAACCTGATTTTAAACCAATCAACTGGACTCAAAAACACACGGAAATTTTGAGATCACTGCAAACAGACATGTTAGCAAAAACTAAATTAGAAACACGTGACAAGACACAAAACCTTGTAATCTGAGTCATCCCAGGAAGATGCGGATTCACGTACCTGACCTCTAATGAGGGAGAAACTGTACCAATAGCTTCCAAATCGCATTTGTACACAAAAGCAGAAAAAACATTCAGTCTCACAGAAAATACTGTGAAAGCAGTGCAAACTTCTATAGCGAAAGAACGAGAACTTGCACAAGGCAAAAGTATCACTGTTCTCACAGCAGAATACGCCTTCGAGGCACTATTCAGCCCAGTAAACCTGCCTACAGTGTCACTGGATCCGAAATGGATACAGTGGGAAAATTCTCTTGCTGCAGAAGACATGAAATACTATTTCGCCCGCACATGAAAAAACTGAATGATTTAAAATATGAAAAAGAATATCCCCTGCCAATCGAAATTCTCCCTCTAAAACAGTACTCCTGTATAATCTATACAGACAGATTTGTACAGCATTACAATGTAGAAAATAAATCGTACAATGCAGCCTGCGCGATTGTTAAAGGTCGCTGGCTCTGCGGTAAATTCAGACCGAAAATAACAAAAACTGAATCACTGAGAAAATGCTCGGCTCAGCGAGCTGAAATCAGATCTTTAAAGATGGCGCATGAAAATGCCGAACGTGAATTCCCGACACTAATCGTGTGCGATTCGCATTTTTGCGTCAACTCCTACAATAATGATTTGCAGAACTGGGTTCAAAATGATTACAAAGATGACACAGGTGCAATCAAGCATAAAATGGTTTGGAAACAAGTAGTTCTTTTACAGAAAGAACTACAAAAGACTCTCGTGATACACACTCTGAGTCATCAACGTGATGGCGTTCACGTTGCAGGGAATTCATTGGCTAATACAGCCATAGCGGAAGCAACTAAATCAGCTTCCGTAGCCACAAAAAAGCGTTCAGAAAAAAAAATAGACGGGGAAACCATGGTGGCGGTAAAACGTCTTCAAAAGTCAACTGTGCAGCATTACCTGTGAACTATCCACTCAATTATACATACGTAATTGATGCAAACTCCATTCCTTTTGCTCGAATCCCTAGAGTGGGGGATAGGGTAATTCCAAACACGAATCGGAGAATCTTTTTAATAGCAGATGCACACATGGGATTGGGTCAGAGGCACAAACAGATGAAGGAATCTCTGACTTAATTACAATGAGTACTGGTGCGTGCAACATCAAATATTTGCAAAAAACTGCCAAGACTGCAGCAGAGATCGCTGTTGTGAACCGGTCCAGCCTGTAGCCCAGATACCCTTTATTGTCAGGGTAATGCTGTCTATACGCAAGAATGCGCCCCATAATGCTTAAGACTACATTCACTTTAAAAATGTGGCCCCAGCGCACGGCTGACGCCAAAACTGTTATAAAAGATCTACGAGTCTTTATCGGCACATACGCAATTGCCATGCTTCATTCTGACCAGGGTCCTGCTTTTAGCTCTCGAGCTTATAAGGAGGCCATGACCAGTATGGGCATTGGATTGCAATTGTCTTGTCGATTTCATCCCGAGGGAAACCGTGTAGTGGAAAGAAAAAAACGAGACATGAAGCAATCTATAACGGCAAAGGTATTAGGTGCGGGTGATGGGTGGGTCAAACATTTAACAAGTGTCCAACGTAGTCTTAATAATCTGCCAAGAAATTCTCTAAAAGGTTTCAGCCCGTACGAACTATTGTTCGGAACTAATATGTATGTTCAGGATCTTGATAGTCAGGCTTCAGTGGTGAAAGATAAAAATAAAGACTTTGACATCAAAGATCGTTTGGCTGTTTTACAGGACTTGAATGAAACAAGAAAATCCTTAAGCAACATAAAGTTAAAGCAACAGCCATCTACCACTGAACACACACCACCTGTCCCAGCAAGACCTGTTTGGATTCCAAAAATTAGGGATCTGGTCAGAGAGAAAATAGCGGTGAAGAAGGAATTTGGGCCTTCTTACAGAAAAGCAGTACCTATCTTAGCAATCAACGGAACAAGATCAGTAGTACTACCGCCCCTTGCTGGTAAAAAGGAGAACCGAGTTGTATCCATCGACCTGGTGAAACCACAAGCATGTGGCCTATAATCAACAGTAGGCCAAGTGGACTCCCAAGAAATAACAGAATACCCAAATTTGCAACAATCCAAGAGGTTCAAACTGAAAGACTAATCACATTTGATAAACCTGCAGTGCACAAAGAAGGACTATGAAATCAAGCCATGGAACTCGTGCCTCTTGGAACTCAAATTGAAACAGTTCGTCATGAAACACCAGTCTACAATGATGTGGCATCAGAATGTGCTAATGAAAGGCAAATGGAGAAAACAATTCCAACAATCGACAGAACTGCATCTGGCTACTTCATCAACTTCGACAACTTTTCGGAAGATCAAAGCGACCCTGAAGTGACGCCAGAAACAAAGACTTTTAAAGAAAAGGCAACAGAACTCTTTCATCAAATCAAAGAAACCTATCTTATTTCTCCATGGTTAGAATTTTGGTTTGGGTTAGGTGTATTTTTCCTCCTGCTTTGGCTCATCATGGTACTTTGTTTGGGAAAATTCATTGAGGGAAAATACAGTTCAATGGACACAGCAAGTCAGAACATCAACTTAGTTCTGAAACCTCACAAATCCTCTCACGTCAAGAAAAGAGAACTATCATCAGTAAATGTCACAGCCATTCCAATACCCGGCGGGGTAGTGTGGGACAAGACTGACTATGAAATATATGGCCCGGTCGAGATCTTGAAATATCCTCACGAATTTAAGGTTTCTTTAAGTGACTTTGTAAAACCAAGTACATTCTCTGATGATTGGGATTTTGAAAGTATAGATAATATGATGTCGGATTTAGTGTTGTTAGCAAAATTTACAGAACATGATTATTTACAAGGTTCATCTAATTATGAACAGATGTACTGTTTTTCACATTACGCAGACCACTATTTACATAAATCTGCTCAACCTAGAAATGTTTTTAAATATAACCAATGGGAACATTGTGCTACTCCACCTAAAAGTAGTTCAAAAATGTTTTATGAGAAATTCCAATACTTCTCAGGGTTTAACACAAGTAATGCAGAAACATTTTATTACAAACTGTTGGCTAAAACAGGGACGAAAACCATGCTGACAAATACTACATTGATATATTCAGAAGGTTTTCATGAAAAAATTATTACAATTGGTTTTGATTTCTAGAAAAACAACATTGAAACAAAAACAATCTGGGGTACAAAAGATTGGCAGGTACAAGGCCTAGAAGCATTATTTCGAGCCTGCATGATCCCAGAACAAATATTGTTCTTAAATGACACAATTCAACAAACAACCTGTCTTGGCCTAGCTAAGATTAAAGACCTTAACAAACCGTCTATTCCAAAGCAAATACCTGATAATGCTACCACAGATATTGAAATAGACGTATACCAAATTTTACATCAAAACAGAACAAATTCTGAGTGGAAAAAGTGGTTAATCTGGCAAGAAGACACTAATAAATGTCAAGATAGATTCCTGAACAAAACACAGGGGTTAAAAATGACCAGACCAGACCCTAGATACTGCCAGAGACAACATCCAGGGATAGTAACAACATACAGTGTAGGGAAACTGTGCCTTGAATGGCTAGAAACACTGGCAGAAATTAAGCAACACTTATCTTTACTTAAAGATGGTGCTGATTTGCGCGATTTCATTATGGGACCACGCAAACAGCGTCAAAAACGTTTCATAGCGGCAAGTGTATATGCGGCATACAACGAGGCATGGAAAGTAATGCAAATTGAAACAGCGGAAAAAATACGAGAAGTTGATCGTATTAATTTGTAAAAATCCCTTTCTGTTGTGGACAATGGGTTAATGATTGTGTCCTCCAGAATATATTCACTGGACAGTATTGTATCATCTGTCATCGATATAATAGATAAAGACTTGCTAATGTTACAACATGGCCAGTCCCAATTACGTTCTATTGTACAGCTAGGCTGGACGTTGCAAAATCTTCGTTCAGGCTCTGTGCCATGGCGTCTAATCAACACAACGTCATTGTTTTCTATCTTTAACCTCACTGATAAACAAATCAGTTTGGCACAGAAAGGAGCAGACTATACAATCCTGAGCATCGAAAAACTTGAGGGATTACCATTGACAATGTCAGAAAGACCTGTCATTGAATGGATAATACATGGCATTATCACAATTCCGATAACAACTTTCCGATTTAAAAATTGCCTTGAGCATATACCGACAGGCCAGTATGAAAGGTTGGGTAAAGGGTACATTAAGTCATCATGGAAATTACCATATACACACACATGCTACAGTGACAACGACAAAAATGTATTTCTTAGTGGTGAAAATTGCAAACATTCACTAAGCGGTATACTTTTGTGCCAGGGTATTAATTTACATGGGTCCTGTGAAGGGACTTCAAACAACCTTTCATGCCACCAACACCTCACACCTGCAATGCAGATAAAGCCTTTCTTTAGTCAACTTTCTAACGGGAGTTACATTCTAATAACAGACCACAGCTGTTGTGGCTTGGTGCCAGGGAAAGCATATCTCGTAAGCGTGACTTCCATGGTCACTTGCTGTATGCAAGCATTGTTTCCAAACCGCCCTGGAGATTCCGAGACTCCGATTTGGCCTCCTTTGAATATCTCTTCTATACGAATTGATAGTTTAAGCAGAATGAAGTCTGTGCTTTTACAGACAACAGTGCCCATCACGTCATCAAAAGAAACGTATGATCTCCAAGTTGCAAGGACAACTTCGGAGATACATGAACTTTTATCAACAAATTGCCCCGTGCATTTCACAGAAATGCTCAGCCAAATCCTAAATATGTCGGATGCCATTGGTATCTCAAACGTATTTAAGACAATTTTTTGGGGACTGTTAACACCATTCAAAGCAGTTCTGGGCATTATTCCCAATTTTGTCCATTCAGTCTTTGGCGGCCTACCTCTACTTTTGGGACTCGTAGCAGGCATTTTATTTTTGACCCTTCTGCTCCGATATGGCAAGCCAAAACACAGACATGACTCCGGCAAGGATGGAAGAAACGATCCTAGCAATGCGCTACCGGGACCGCATAACTAAGGTCCTTGGATTGGCCCGGCTGAGAGATCTGAACATGACCTGGTTTCTTTCATTCAGACCTATATGGCAGACCTGCATCTTACCTGTGCTTCGAGGTATGCTATGCGGAGAAGAATGCGTGTTAAACACCTGTCTTGCACTACCATCAGCAGTACCAATGGATATCGATACTTTGCTAAGTCCTGTAACGGCTCACGCATCGTGTTGTCCCCAGCGGCTACCAATCCTGATGACGGCATTCGTTGAGACTCCTGCGCTACGACTAGGTGGTGGCAGTGAAGCAAAAAATGAAAGCAACATCACCCAGGTACGACCTTCTGTGAGCATTGCTGATCCAGACATCGATGATAGCAATCATTCTCACAACTGCCAGGTTACTGCACTATCGAACCTGGTCGAACTGTCACCTGAATATGTAGACCTATTCTTTGAGAGCCTGTCTGAAATGATGTTCTCCCCTGAACAGAAACAATTACTTTTTGGAAAAACATTCTGGCGCACAGCGTTCCCATGAACTCTGAGATCGGCCTTGAGGTTTGATAAACAAAAGCTACTGAAAAGAGCTTGGAACTCTATTTTCCCGCTACCCATGAAATATCTTTTTTTTTAATCAGGCATTTTTCAAAATATTTACCTTTTTTCTGGCACAAATACTTTTGCTTAAAGTAGAACTATTTATAAAGAACAGAGCTTTTATTTCTAGTAGATCTAGAGACAAAAAACTTTACCTCGGCCTCTAGCACATTTTACAGCAATTGTATTTATATGTGATGAAATAGTCTCGCCCTTCTTTTCTGTATTAAGAGACATTTCATGTGTAATTTTGCAAAATCGTTCAACTGATTACATATGCAATGATTTTTGAATGATTACTATGCTTGAAAACGTACAGTACCTATATTCTCATATATTTCATATACGCCATTTCAAATGAAATATGTATTTTGGGGTGGGTAGGAATACACGCGCATCTTACTGCTTTAGTTTTTAGTAATTTGATGGACATAAATTCGTGGAGTGGGTGTTGTGTTCTATCTAGGACCCCGATCAATATTGTGACCTCATGCCCCTATACGGCTATAATCAATACATATCCCTAAAATGGCATAAACGATTTCAGACATATTTCAGTAACTCGTCTCTGCAGCTCATTACAGTACATGACACAGCAGAAGCCACTTCCTTAGATTCCTAGATAACACACCGAGTTCTTTCGACAGCTCAAACCCCCCAGCAACCTGGGAAAGCCCTGCTTGCTTTGTTTTGATTACTAATAAAACTCCTGCGAGCACTGTAAGAATGACCAGTTCTTAGTGACATCTTTATTGACGTCTTATGTCCAAAAACTTACGTCAAACTCTGCACCTTTCAGGTATAAATAATACCGACGTTGCCTTAAGCAAACGCGGTGGTGGTGAATACTGGAGCAGAACAGCTGTCCCTTGCAGAGAGCCCAGCAGATGCGAGAAGCCCACGGACGCTGCCCCTCCTCCTTTACGCGCTGAGAAAGAAGCTGTCTTTTCTCCTGCCGAGAAAATCCAGCTCCGGCGTTTCCAGCCTACCCTTGCGGGTGACTGGAATATCGAGTCCTGAGAGGAGATACCAGACCTCCAACATTCTAATCCAGAGGTACGGTGCTGACTAAAACCTTAGAGAGAATTCTTGAAGCAAACCCTTGGCAAAACCAACTTAAAGTTAAACTGCTACTTACTTACTCCCTCCCACGTATTAGGCTTAGGTCAGGTACATTGGGGTAGGCGTAGTTAGAAGCACCAGTTGAGGACGTTAGCCAAATGTATATATGAATGTATATATTTTATTCATTTTAACAATCTTATTGCTAAGAAACCATATCAATGCTTTTACAGTATTATTTCGTAATACTCCTTTTACTGTACACACTTTTTATAATAACAAGTCTTGCAATTGTGGCAATTCATTTCTCTTGCATGAGAAGGAAGACTGTTCAATAAATAATACCTTTTATTGAAAAAAGCCCGTTTCTCTATTCTCTGCATACTGGTGAAAGTAATTCTGTACAACTGACTGAGTGAAATAGCTGTCTATTGTTTCACACAACTCTAGAGATTGACTCTTATTCTGAGGAGCAAAGTTGTCATGTTTATACGGTTGTTGGAAAACTGAATTCCTTCTTGTCTGAGCCAGGGAAGCTGTTCACTACCTATTCAGTCAAGAAAGTTTCCAGTGATCTCTGAGCTAGCTGGTACAAACTCAATAAAGTCTAACATAGTCAGTAGAGACAGAGAAGACCGCAGTCCTACGTCTACACTGCTGTTTATGTTATTCCAATGCGCAGGGCCTATAGGGAAAATAGGAACTACACTACACCTCATAATGATAATGTGTATTGTCCCTAATAGCTGCTAAGTGTTAATTGTTTACATAGGGCTATATGTCCAAATTATGCACTTTTCTGTCTGTTTTATTTATTGTACCTAGTAATAGGGATACGGACCCCTAATGAACTGTTTTAAGCCTGTTATGTATAATGTGTGTGCTTTTATGGTTGTGTGTTTCAACCGAATAAAGCTAATTTTGAATTGAATTGAATTGACTCTTCTATTAGTGTCATTCGGGCCCTAGTTCAATATATTACTCGCAATTTCCAGGGCGGGGCCCCTGGTGTTGCGGCCCCTCCAGCTGGACCGAGTGGAATGAAGCTTAGTCCCGAGATGGTCAATGCAGTGATGGGCAAGCGTCCCCAAGGTAAGGATGATATGCCTTTTTGGCTTGCCGATAAATTTGACCAGCTGGAGGCAGTTTTTCCTAATTCGAGTCATGTAAAATCCACAGGATTCTTACAATTAGTTTACCAAAGGATTTGGTACAGGAAGCCGGTGACTGTGAGTCATGGGGTAGAATTTTTGCGGAGGTGTATACGAGGTGCAATGGCTGTCCTTCCGACGGTCAGTAAGCGTGTTCAGGATGAACACGGACCGGAGGCTGCAGTGGAATTGGGAATGAGACTCGTGGGCTCATTTGATGTAGTTTCCGGTCTGGTCCTTTGTTACATAAAGGGAGATGCGGTAAACTTTCAAGTGGCTAATGCATTACGCGATGTCCCCGATGCCTACAAACCCCGACAGTTACTGAGAATTATTACGGCTGGGTATAAAACCATTGGCCGCAATAGTTCAGGTGTCAAGCTCTTTTCTGTTAAAGATAAGAAGCAAACCCAAGGTGCAAAGTCTGAAACAGACGTTCAACCCACAGCTCCAAAGAAAAATTGGAACAGAAATAAAAAACAAGGGATACAGCAACAAAAACAGGAGTCCCGTCCCGCATCACCAGTGCCTGCTTTACTGATCACGTGTATGACTCGCGCGACCGAAGAACGATTAAGTTGCTTGATAGATTTCAGGTTCCTGATCAACGCTCTCCTCGTTCTTTACAGGGCACATTGGCCTCATCATCAGGTGCTGGAGGCGGCGGCAGAGGTCGTGGTGGTCAACAGAGTCGCGACCAACCCCGCCCAAAAGACGGAAAAGACAAGCAGGACGATTCTTCACAGAAAATACCCCAGTTTCAGAAAAAGAAAGTTGCTGCTTTAACAGCGAGATATGCCACAGATAGTGAGAACGCAGCTTCGGAATCAGACATCTGACGTTGTTGGACAGCGCGGCGGAGATTACCATTCTGCGAGAGGCCCTGCGTCCACTACTGAAGGTGACAGTGACTGACCATTATGTTGTTGTGGAGACAGCTGATACCAGAGTAGCTCCACCTGATAGACTTTATGAAATAGTCCTTTTAATTGAAGGTGACATACAACGTACCATAAAAGGGGTATTTTGGGAAAATCTTACAACTACCTATGACATTTTGTTAGCGTAGGCTGACTGGCCCCCACCTTTTATTCTCATGGCTCCAGGAAGGGAGGAGGTAATCCTCCCTAGTTTTGCATACACTGTCTTGAAAGAGCATGTGCTGAATTTTGCAGAAGAGTGGGCTAAAGGCCGTATGCCGGCTCTGTACTGTACGCACAGTGGTTGGGATACATTTTCCCCACAACACGAGATTCCTTTACGGTCTATGCCACAGCCTCAACCTCAATATCCCATCCGGCATGAAGCTAAGACTTCCGTTGCGGAAATCCTTGAACAATTGGAATATAAAGGAGTGATTGAAACTTGCGTGTCATCGATGAATAACCCACTTTTTACCGTAACCAAGCCGGACAGTTTGTACTGTGTCGTATTGGATTACCGGAATTTGAACTCGCATTGCCGTACCTATCAGGACAGAATACCCACGGCTCTGCTCTAGTGGATGGTCTTGTGCGAAAACAGTTTAAAAGCACGCTTGACTTATCCAATGTTTTTTATGCCCACAATTTGGATTGTCTAAGTTGCCAATGGACCAGTTTAAACTGTGGCAGCAAACAGCGCCAATTTAAACGCCTGGCAATGGGCTATAAATATAGTCCAGGTGTGTTTGCTGCCCGTATAGTCTCTCTCTTAGAGAGGGTCGACCAAATGCGTGTCGCATTGACCGCATAATTTGTAACATTGCGGACTTCGGTTACAAATTCAACTTTGCAAAGTCTCACATTGCAGAGTACACAGTATTGTTTCTGGGCTAAGAGCTCAACAATGAAGGTCGAGCATTGACTCCTCACTTCTTGGAGAAATGCGCACAATTGTGCGCTCCTACAACTCTGAAAAAGTTACAGTCCCTGCTGGGATTTTTTAATTTCGGGCGTACTTACATTCCCGAATACGCCCAGCGTATCAAGCCTTTGTATGCTTTGATACAACCTACTTTCACCAAATCGTGCTTGTTGCCTGAACATTCAGCCATTGTGCAATCTTTGTAGGCTGATCTTCTAGAATCTAAATTCTTACTGTCTCGTGATAACTAACCTGGTGATAAGAATCATCCCTGGGGCGGTGGGTTTCACTTACCTTACTTTTAAGGAAGGAGATACAGTACCTATTGCTTACAAGCCACACTTGCGCACGTTCGCAGAAATGCGGTTTTCCACTGTGGAAAAAGTTTTGACAGCAGTGCAAATGGCGATTTTTAAGGAACGTGCACTGTCGCAGGGAAAACGCTTGTTGGTTGTTATCCCGTATCCTGCCCTAGAGGCAGTGATGAAGGCCAGTGTACCAAATTCTAAAGCTTTGCACCCACGGTGGATACAATGGGCAGCATCTTTCACGTCTCCGGATGTCACGTTTATTTTTGATGCCTCCTTACAGTCATAAGAGTTTTTGCAGTATGAATTTGTTCATCCTGCGCCACTGACTATGCGGCCTTTGGAGGATTTCCATTGTATCATATACACTGATGGTTCAGCGCAAGTTGCGCATGGGTCTAAGCACGCATACGTCTCAGCTTGCGCCATTGTGGTAGGTACCATGGTGAATGATGAATTCAAGTCCAAAGTCGTGCACACGCAGACTTTAGGGGACTGTACCACACAATTGACAAAGCTCCGTGCTCTGATGCTTGCATTGGAGTATGCTGATCCTATTGTGACGACGCTTATTGTGAGTGATTCTTACTACTGTGTCCAGTCTTACAATGAGAACCTGTTCTTTTGGATTCAGAATGATTTTCGTGATTCCAAGGGTAGCACAATAAAACATGAAATGACCTGGGTCCGAGTGGCTGAGCTTAAAGAGCAGTTGCCACTCGTGTATGTAATTCACACTCCCGGTCATCAGCGCATGGGAGTTCACGCTGTTGGCAATTCTTTGGAAGATGAGGCCGCAAAAACAGCAGTATTGACATATTTGGTTGCAGCAGTTACACGTTCCAGGAGTAAAATTGATCATGATATCTTGGCAGCTGTAGCCGCAACTGAGAAGGGAAGTAAATATCCTAAGGGGTTCCCTTCAAAGTATTTATACCACTTAAGTCCTGATAAAGTTCCTTATGTGAAAATACTGGACGTTGGTGAAAGGTTAATTCCCAACGCGGACCGCAGGTCCTCACTGATTACAGCTGCCCATGAAGGTGTTGCATCTGCGCATGTGGGCGTTTCCGCTACTGTATCTCAGTTACAACAATGTTTCTGGTGGCGGGGACTGTACAAACAGATGCATGATTATGTCCATCAATTTGACATTTGCCAGCAGATTAAACCTTCAACTGCTGCGCGTCCGCCCCAGACAAAGTTGTACATTTCTAATAAGCCACTTGGTTGTGTTTATTTAGATCACTGCGGTCCTTTTTCTTCTGATACTGGAGTATAAGTACATCTTAGTGGCAGTTGCTTCATGCACACGCTTTGTGTGGATGTGGCCACACTGCAGCGCTGATTCACGAACTGTCATAAGAGACTTGCGTGTCTTTGTAGGGATTTTTGCCTGTGGCACCTTTCATTCGGATCAGGGTTCTGCTTTTGCCTCTAAGGCATATAAGGATGCCATGACTTCGTTGGGGGTCCAAGTCAAGTTTTTGTCTCCATACAGACCTGAGGGTAATAGTGTTGTGGAACGAATTAACCGAGATTTATAGCAGTCTTTGACAGCTCGAGGTATAGGCACTGGCAGGAACAGGCTGGCCCACCTCAATAGCATGCAGCATGCCCTTTATAATCTCCCTAGAAGGTCTCTGGGTGGGCGGACCCCATACGAAATGCTCTTTGGTGTCAAAATGTTGTCCCGGGCCTTGACGGTCTAGACCAGGTGACGGTTGCTGCCCCCTTTAACGTAGATGAAAATTGTCATGTTTTACAGAATCTACAAGAGACGAGAGACAGTCTTGCAAAGGAGCACTTGCCCTCTGCATCTGATGCTGCGTTGCAGATTCCGGTAGTTGGCTGGCTACCCCAAGCTGGAGAACTGGTTTGATAGAAGATCGAGAACAAGAAAGAATTTGGTCCCTCATATCGATCTCCAGTTCCAGTGGTTAGCGTGAAGGGCACAAGAACAGTCATTTTAACACCACTTCCAGGTCGTAAAGAACAGAGGTACATCTCCATTGACAATGTCAAACTACACAGAGTGGCTGATTCTTCTTAGTATGACTCCGGTAGTCTCCTGTCCATCGATTTTGAGAAATTCTGTTTTGGCCCCAGCTACTAATTCCAGGCCTGATGTTGCCCTCGAGATGCCTGCAATTTCCAGACCTTTGTTGAGTTCACTGCCTGGTGCTCACCTTGATGAGACTGAATATACTTACCCCAGTGACTTATCGATGCCTGATTTACAGACTTGTTTGGCTACAGAATCCAGATTTTCATTTGACACTGACTCTCACACATCGAAGACCGCTTCCAAGGTTTCTGTTCTGGCAACACTGTTTAAAAAACATTTTTTGATTCCTCCTTGGACCTACATTTGGTTGGTGCTTTTTTTGATTCACCTGTTCATGTCTATTGGATTTGTGGTGTATTTTTTCCGCCTTATCAATGGACACTATGTTGAAGAAAGAACATGCATTCGACATATTAATGGAACATTGGCTCCCCATTCCTCATCACACAGATTGAAGAGGGACCTGGCTTTTGTTAATATCACTGCTTGGCCCGTCTTAGATGGGATTGTGTGGGATGCTGTTATATTTAAAATCCATGGGCCCACTGAGGTTATAAATGTCCTAAATGTCCTAAGAATTTCTATGGGAGATGTAATTAAACAAAATATACGTTCTGATGATTGGGATGTTCAGGCCTTTGAAGCTTTGTTTTCTGATTTGAAATATTATGCTGCCTTTGATGCTGAAGATGTGTACCTAGATTCAGCAAATAATGGTGATTTGTTTTGTTATCAACATTTTGGCAATCACTAGCTGCATAAAGCAAATACCAGGAGGAATACTGTTAATTATACCCAGTGGGAGCATTGTCCCGCTCCTGTACAAGGCAGTTCAGCTTCCTTTTTAAAGAGGTTCACTTACTTCACTGGTTTTAATCAGTCAAATCCCAATGCATTTTATTTTAAAATGACTGAAAAGTCCATTTCCAAGGTTTGTCCTACCCACACAAAATGATTGTATTCTAAGTCCTTTTTAGACCAATTGGCTGTTGGGGGGCTACGAGGTGTGGAAAGATAATATTGATCTTAAATCTGTTTGGTGTTCTAAAAGTTGGCAAGTGTAAGGCACTGAGGCTTTGCATCGTGCATGCCTCATCTCGAACCATATGTTGTTTTTGAATTCTACAATTTCACAAACGACATGCTATGGATTGGCTACTACTAAAAAATAAATGCCTCTTCATTTCCTGAATTAGAAGAATATTCCGGTTGAAATATTAATTCCAAGTTTTCCATCAGAGAGTTACAGACTCTGTTACTGAATTCTTCCTTTAACATATCCAGTTTGGATCCTAAGGGTTGGTTGCGGTGGCACAAAAGTGCTGATTCTTGTCAGAATCATTTTCTGGGTTTAGTTCCAGGCTATACACAGGTCAGGGTGGATCCCCATTTTGAAAGTGGCCATTCTGTGACTACCTATTCTGTAGGCAAATTATGTCAGAGTTGGCTCAAACATTCCACTTTGGCATCAGTTAAGCTGCACTTATCTAAATTGACTGACGATGTTGATCTGAATGATTTCGTGAAAGGCCCGGCTTACAGAAGATCTAAAAGATGGATATATCCTATTTACAACAAGGTTTGGAAACTGTCCCAAATTGAGGTGGCTTCCCGCATTAGATCTATAGATCAGGCGAATTTAGAGAAAGTGCTAGCAGTTGTAGATAACAGCATCAACACGATTTCTTCCTGCATTTACACGTTAGATAATATTGTGTCTGCTGTTGTTGATATTGTGCAAGATGAAGTGTCTGTATTGTACCATGGTCAGAATCAATTGCGTTCTATTATGCAGTTTGCTTGGACCTTACAGACTTTGAAAGCTGGAAAAGTGCCATGGCATTTTTTAATACGTCATCATTATTTGCCCTGTTTAATTTAACTGAAAAGCAACATTTTATGTCAATGAAAGATGCAACTTTTTCTATGTTACACATTGAAAAGTTAGAACGATTACCATTTTCTGTGGCTGAAACCAATTCGGCAATGTGGCTTATCCACAGGTTAATAACTCTACCTTTTCTTCTTTTCAAATTCGAAGCATGTGTGAAGTATTATGCAATTGGCAGATATGAACCTCTGGGCACCGCTTATCTCCATAAAGCTTGCTCGCTACCATTTACCTATAGATGCCTTAGGGAGGGAAAAGAGGTTTACTTGAATGGTGAGGATTGTACTACAATGCCTGATCATTTACTAATGTGTAGGAATATCCAATTGCATGGCTCTTGTAACCAGAACGAGCCGAATTTAGCCTGTATTTTGAAAGGCAAACAGCACCTGCAATCATATTAACATTCGCATTACTGGCAAATGGGAGTTATTTAGTCTTAAGTAATGAAGATTGCTGTGGGATGGTTGCTGGAATTCATTACGTGGTTACGGTCCGTGAGCGCGTGGTTTGTTGTAAAAATGTAATGTTCCCTCCTCCGCATGGGAAGCTTGATGTTTCCATCTGGCCGATGATTCCGACCTTGAAAGCAGAGTTCAACAAGATGAGCCCCACGTGGCAAACACCCGAACAGAGGTGCATGCTTTATTAAATACTGATTTGCCCTTGCATTTCGGTGATTTAATTCCCACTAGCTTGAATGCATCCTACACTGCAGGGCTGGCGCACTTTTTTTAAAGTTGTTAGCAGTGGCCTTGTGACTTCTTTTCAAACTATATTTGGTGTCTTCCCAGAATTTTTTCATTCAATTTTTTCCAGCCTATTTGGTGGATTTCCCTTATTGCTAGCTCTGGCCGCAGGTGTACTTCGTTGTTTTGTTTATTTCAAAATGGATGCACGTCCTGTGTTGCGAGACTATCTGTCACGACTGTTGCTGCTCCGCAACCAAATGCTTGAGTACTATGGAGCGCTGCCTCTTGATACCTTGAGTGCGGCTTGTGGATTATCATTTAGATTATCCTTTTTTACATGTGTCCAGCCTGTCTTTTATTGCCTGAGTTGTGATTTCGACTGGGCCCTGGAGTTTTGTCTCTGCAATACGGTGTCTTCCAATGCGGATTATGATCAGCTTATGAGCCCCTTACTTGCTCATGAATTGTTTTGTTCTGGCGGAGGTATTATGTCCTATGCAGCGATGCATGGAGTCCTGGGACGTTGGAATGTTTTTGCAGCGGTGCAAGATTTCTTGGCACGCAGCTTCATTAAAGAAACACCGAGTTGCCCTCTGATGGTGCTAGAGGCTCCGGTAATTGAGGAACATGTATGTTCTTCCCCTTTGCTGGATTGGATGGCTGACATGTTTTCGAATGAGAACAGTGACTTCCTGTTGGAGGCTGTTGAAAAATGTTTTGCTTATACCTTGTTGGATTGAATGGCTTCTCTCTTTCTTCCATGACCGGGGTCATGAGTTGGACATTGGATTTTTTGTTATATATTTTTTTCTCTACTCTCAGTTTCAATTTTTTCTGCCCAGACCTATTGACTTCACTGTGTCCATGTCTGGAATTATTTGATTTGAAATGCATCCAAATTATGGAGTTTTCTGTTCACGTTTTTTTCCAGTGGCAATTTGAACTTGGTTCTGACAGTCGTTCTTGAACTCTGCTTTCCAAATTTGCCTTGTGTCTTATCCGTGCTCGGATCAAGGGAGGGTGTCATGGAGTTGAGCCTTGCATTTACACTGTGTTAAGTTAGCATGAGCTTATTAGAAGTTTAAACACCATTTTTCCTTTATGCTGCCTTTGCACACAACACACATCATTACAAATGTTTAGAGTCTAGAGGTCTGTTTTGCTTCACAAGAGAATAATATGTTTTTCTATACTAGCAGCTTGGCTTAGTAAGCTTTGTCTGAACAGTGAGTGCCGAGGCCTTCGAGGTTATTTCAACACAGTGGTTGTTGTTCGGTCTGATCAGCGCACGTTCTAGACATAACATATATGCAGATGTGGCCATCTCTGATTTTGGCGCATTTAATAATGAACTGCGCAGACATGCTCAAACACTTTGGAGAACATTCACAAGCTGAGAGCGGGTGTAGAAAATGATGTGATCCATTTCTACTAGAACCAGAGGTACGGGGCAGCCCTTGTAAACCCAAGAGACCTTCTGTATATATAAAATAACCTAATAGTAAAGGAGTGTGAAATCCAGCTGTAATCTAGTCTATTCCATTTAGCATTTTAACATGCTTTCTCCTTTTGTATTTTATGGAATATTAACTATGCTGATAATCTTGTTTCTTATAATATGTCTGCTTGTATTAGCTAAGATACTGCGCCTGAGAACACGGTATTAGAAATTAATATATCAAACTTGCACATGTCTTCATTTACTCCCCGTTTTGGACTAGCATGAGTGTATAACGAAAGAGTGTTCATGTGTTCCACATTGCCTGAGGTATTCTAAGTTCCATGTTCTAGGTTGTCTAACCATTGGGGGTATTGAAGAAGCAATGAGACACTGATTGCTAGCCTGGTAGGGGTTTTTGGCTACTAAGGTGAGTTTTGGCCACCCTAATTCTCTGAGGTTCCAAGTCTCTATGCACAGTTCTGTGTATGAGCAGAATCCCTGCTACAATGCTAACATAACATGCATGCAAAAAGAGTCCCTAAACCATACTACACCCTCCCTGGTTCGGGGATTGCACAATAATTGGGGCAAGCTTCATAGAACGCAGAGTTCAAGTTTGAATGAGACAGAACCAAGTTCAGGAATTTAGTCAAACCTGAGAATTGGGAGTAAAAATCTGAATTAAAATAACCAAGTCAGTGAAACCAATCACGGGCGGCAATGTTGTGAAAAAAGACCTCAAACATTTAAGGAAAAATTAAGGCATTAAAAGAAAAAAATATTCACAACTTCAGTAAGTGTTTATGAAGCAGAAAAAAATCCATTCTTCAATCCAACAGCATATAAGCACCATACATTGCAACTGCCTCCAATAGGAAGTCGTTGTTCTCATCCATGAACATTTCAGCCATCCAATGAAGTAAAAGGAGAGAACATTCATGTTCTCGATTGCCGGAGCCTCTAGTACCATCAGAGGACAACTCGGGCTTACTTCAAGATAACTGCGCGCCAGAATGTCATTGGCCGCAGTCCAAATGTTCCAATTGCCTAGAACTCCATGAGCCGCTGCGCAGGCCACAATCCCGGCACTAGAACAATCTAGTTCATGAGCAACTAAGGGACTTATTAGTAGATTAAAATCCAGGTCACGAGGCGCCGTGTTGCAGAGACACAAATTCAGGGCCCATTCAAATACACAATCCAGGCAATGGAAAACTGGCTGCATGCAAGAGAAGAATGAAAACCGGAAAGATAAACCATACTCCACACTCAGAGTCGCCAGAGGCAGCGAACCATAGTATTCCAACATCCGGTTACGAAGGTGGAGCAGCCGGGACAGATCGTCGTGGGGCATAGATTGTGCATCCATTTTGTAACAGACAAATTCACAGCAGTATGCTCACGTCAAAAGCTAGGAGCAAAGGGAAACTGCCAAAGACACTCGAAAAAATCGAATGAAAAAATGCAGGGATCACACAGAATATAGTTTGAAATGAGGTCACAAGGCCAGATACATACTACTTCAAAAAAATGCACCAGGACAGTAGTTGACGAGGCATTTAAGATTGTGCGGGGGCAGGTCTGTGTTTAATAAGCCATTAACTCAGTACAAGTATTTTCAACGTGAAGGATGAATGTCTCACGAGCAGATGTAAGGGGGACTTCCTTCTGGGACAAAAGAGCTCTTATTCGACTTTAGAAGGCCAGATGAAAACATCGAGCCTGCCATGCGGAGGAGGGAACAAGACATTCTTACAGCAAACTACACGCTGGGAAACCGTAACGATATAAGGAATTCCAGCATGCATCCAGCAACAATCTTCATTATTTAATAATAAATAACTACCGTTTGCAAGCAATGTGAATGTCGGTGTAATGGCCGGGACTGGAGTACCTTTTAGAACACAGGCATGGTTTGGTGCAAGGATATTACAAGAATCGTGCAATTGAAGATTTCTGCACTCTAATGAATTATCTGGTTTTGTGGTGCAATCTTCACCATTTAAATAAACTTCCTTTCCTTCCCTCAAACACCTGTATGTGAACTGAAGATTCCAGACTTCATGAAGATAAGCACCACCCAGGGGCTCAAACCTGCCTATTGCATAGTGTTTCATGCAGGACTCACACTTGAAAAGGGGAAAGGGTAGAGTTATCAACCCATGGATGAGCCAAACTGCCAAATTAGATTCAGCTATAAGGGTAAAGGTTCTAACTTTTCAATATGCAACAGTGAAAACGTGGCATCCTTAATTGACATAAATTGCTGTTTAACAGTCAAATTGAAAGGCAGAAATAATAAACTCGTGTTCATGTAATCCCATGGAACTCAGCCATTTTCCAACGTTTGTAGGGTATATGCAAACTGCACAACAGAACGCAATTGATTTTGCCCATGATATAGTACAGCAACCTCTTTTCGCACAATATCAACCAAAGACGATACAATATTATCCAAAGCGTAAATTCTGGAAGAAAGGGTGTTAATGCTATTATCTACAATGGCAAGCATTTTTTCTAAATTGGCCTGATCAATAGGTCTAAGCCTAGAAGCAGCTTCAATTTGTGACAGTTTTAAGACCTCATTGTAAGCAGCGTGTATCCATCTTTTCAATATGCCTGCTGCAGGTCCTTTAACAAAATAATTTAAGTCAACACTATCAGTGAGTTTGGATAAATGTAGCTTAACAGCCGCTAATTATGAATGTCTGAGCCAACTCTGACACAATTTGCCTACAGAATAGGTGATGACTGAATGTTGAGTCTGAAAACGGGGATCAACTCTAACCTCTGTATAGGCAGGGGTCAGACCCAGTAAACAGTGATGGAAGGAATCTGCACTTTTTTGCCATAGCAACCAGCCTTCGGGATTAATGCTGGAAACATTAAAAGAGGAATTTCTTAACAGGGCTGGTATGTCACTTAGGGAAATACTGGTATAATTATTCCAATGGGAAAATTCACCCAAATCAGGAAATGAAGGAGCATTTCATTTTTTAGAAGTAGCCAATCCAAAGCAGGTGGTTTGTGAAATAGTGTCATTCAAAAACAACATATGGTTTGGGATGAGGCATGCAGGGTATGCTCAGACATGAGTGTCCCTTGCTCACTTTGCCACTGGATTCAAGCAAGCCGGGTTGAAGACGGCTGGAATGCCAGAAACCGGTCCTCAGAAGCTTGTTTCTGGTCCAGGGAAGACATGGCTTGGCAGTTTGGGCTGGACCGTTCCCATGAGGCACAGGGTCAGACTGATTTGCATATAGCCATGTCTGAACTGGGGTGGCAGAGTGGACTAAATGTAAATGTAAATGTATAGGCATTTATATAGCGCACTACTTACCCGGAGGGTCCCAAGGTGCTTCGACCGCTGCGAAACCCTTCCTGGCTTCCCTGAGAGATGGTCCCTTAATGGGTATCTCCAGGGTGAGACCAGGCATCCCCGGCGGTCTGGTGGGGCCGTTAGTGAAGATGAGGCAAGCTAATGCCCAGAGTTGCCGATTGTGAACGCTGATCAGAGTGGGCACCGAGGCGAGAGAATTATCGAGTCCGCTGACCCTGGTCCAGAAACCTGCCGCGCCAGGAATCGAACCCTGGTCCCGGGCCGTCCTCTGCTCTCGGGTCTGCCGCCTCTAACCAGTGAGCCACACTACCTCACTAAAGAACGGTGATGGATTAAACCCAGATCTTTTGACTGGGTGTGAGTGTTTGATTGATTCAGATGCTCCGTCCATCACCACTCCCTTTTGTACTGGTGTTGTGTGCAAAAAGCACCAAAAGGTAAGATCGAGTTTAAACTTCCAATAAGCCATGCTAACATAACATGCATGTAAAAAGAGGCCCTAAACCATACTACATTACTTTTTGCAATGTTATGTACCTAACATCATATGAAAATTTTTAAGTTTGTTCAGTAGGATGATTTTCTACTCATTGCCTTGAGACGTGACTGCATTATATGTAAGCATTGAACATACTGATGGTATTGCTGCAATTTAATATTATTTGGCACATAGATCTGATCAGTATAGGGAACATGGTAATATGTTGATTGAAATTATTCAATTTTGTTTATTTAACAAATTTTCAAGTTTAATAGTTAGCTGTACCAGCAAACCAGAGGTGATGCAATGGGGGTCAGCTTCCCACTCAGTAATGCCTGCCTACACATGATCATGTGGGAGGAGCTGGTCCTCACGGAAATGCACTGTCAATGCATGAACAACAATGTTAAAATGTGGTTACGCTACATTGATGACTTGTTCGTAGTATGGCATGGAACAATAGAACAAGCCAACACATTTGTAGAAAGTATCAATTTCAACACTATTAATCTTTATTTCACTGCGACGATCAGTCAAACGAGTGTCGAGTTTTTAGATACCCAAGTGTATATCAACAACAAAATTGAAACCTGGCTATTTAGCAAAAAAACAGCAGGCAACTCTACACTCCACGCGAGTAGCTCGCACCCAAAACTCCTCAATAATAGCATTCCCTATGGGAAATGCTGTGTCTGCCACGCATATGCAATAACAAAGAGGACCTTCCCACTGGCCCTCCTCACTTGGTGCCCCCCCGCTCCCAGTCCCCAAGGTCAAAACACTTGGTATATTTCTCCATTCTTCACTCTCTGTCCACTCACAGATCACCTCGGTTGTTTCCTCTTGTTTTTTTTCCCTGAGAACTATCAGGAAGATTTCTCGCTTCTTCTCTCTGCCTGCGTTAAAAATCATAGTGATGGCTATGGTGCTCTCGCGCCTTGATTACGGCAACATCATTTACAATGGCGCTCCAGCCTACGCCATTCACCGTTTGCAGCTAGTGCAGAATCAGGCAGCTCGCCTGATCCACGGCCTGCCCAAATTCCATCGAGTTACCCCCTTAATGCAGGCACTGCACTGGCTGCCGGTAAAAGAGCGAGCCTTGTTTAAACTTGGCTGCACCACCTTCCAGGCCAAAATGGGCACCGCTCCGGAGTTTATCTGCTCCGCCATCAAATCCTATATACCTGGCAGAGAGCTTCGATCTACCAACCAGGCCCTGCTAACCACCCCCCGTTTCCGAAAGAAAAAGGCCGGAGGAACTAAATTTGCAGTTCTCGCTCCTGCGTTCTGGAACTCCCTTCCGACAGAACTCCGGACGACATCCTCCTACACTAAGTTTCGGAAGGGTCTCAAAACTCTGCTCTTTTCCCAAGCCTACAAGGTTTGATCCCTCTGTGCTCCTGTCACCCCTGGCAGTCTAAAAGTGCCAAGAAACCGCGTGGTAGAAGAGCGCTATATAAGTATTTTTAAATTCAAATTCAAATTCAAATCTGAGGGTAGCACAAAATGAGAGTAAAGCAAGATTTGAACAGAGAAGTTACTCTGTGAAGGTAATAGAAAAAATGCTATAACCAAATCTATGTTGTTGACAAGAGAAGAGGCACTAAAAGAGAAAATGAAAGACACCAAAATCCACGAGATAAGCTACAATAATGAAAGTGATCAAGGCAGTGAGGATTTCAGATTGAGAATGAGATATAACAAACAACAGATGTCATTAAACAAAATCATCCAGCACAACTGCCCTCTGGTGTTAAATGACCCGGTGATTGGACCCCTGCTAATGCAGAGGATATCCATTACCTATAGTAAAGCACCATCTATGAGGGATATTCTGGTAAAGACTAGCCCAGAGGTCATTGACAATGGTAGCTGGTTACAGTCAAACAAAGGGTTCTTCAAATGCAAAACATGCAAAGTGTGTTCCCATGGTATCAATAAAAGCATGTACAATACTCCTTTTAGTGAAAAAGTTTGTAAGATCTCCAAATTGCTCACCTGCAAAACAGAATTTGCTGTCTATGTACTGTTGTGCTCTTGTGGCTTACAGTACATAGGCAGCACAAAATTGCAGGTACATACACGAGTGTTGCAATACCTACGCACTATTACAAATCAGGATAACACATATCTAGTGGCGCGTCACTTCAGGGAGAAACATGAGTCTAACAACTCAAACCTGAAGTACTATGTAATAGACGCAGCCCCACCCCCAGCAGGAGCGGAGGGGATTGAGAAAACAAATTAAGGAAGTTAGAACCTAGATATATATTACAGCTTGATTCCAAACACCTGGGGGGGGGGTTAAATGCCACTGAAGATTTGCACACTTGTTTGACATAAAGAAGTACACAACAAATCAATGGATCAAATGGGAACACTATACAGTAATTTTTAACTTTTTGATATATGTTTTCAGAATCTATTTATTCTATGACACTTGTAAGGTAATTTTTCTATTTAGGAAGCAAGAATAGGAGTATGTATGTATTTATATATCTATTGACAGATATTTATTGGTTTTAATAATCTTTATCTATTAGAGATATTTATATATTTATACATACAATCATGATTTTGCAATATATTCCAATTCCTTGAATTAAGTAATTGAATTATGATGATATATGGTTCTTCAAATTGCATATGAAAAGAGAAATGTTGAAAGGGAGAATGTTAAGAATTCTGATTGTATCATTTTTAGTGTAATATCTAGTAAAAACCCAAGTGAACTCTGGAAGCCACTGTATGAACTGGTACAAATGAGACCTAGACATTTCAAACCGCCATAAAGGATGTTTATCCTGTTATTCAGAGGAGAAAGACGTAATGTAATATATACAGACTGGCCTTCGATTATACAATTATGATATACCAGGAATCAAATATCTGGGTATACCAGTAGTGGACACCATGACCTTTCCCCAATCTCCCTAATGTAATATACAGGACTCATCCAATGACTCACCTAGGAACCTTAAATTTGTGTTGTGGAATATAGCGGGCTTGCATAAACAACTATCCCTACCAGACTGGAATACTTTTATTGATGCCTATGGCCTGTGCATATTCCAAGAAACATGGAGTCTAGAGCCTTTGTATAAGCCAGGTTTTTGTTGTTTCCACGTTCCAGCCATTACTTCTGGGCGTGGTCGTCCGTCTGGCGGGCTGATAATCTGGATCAAAGCTGCACTTAACTGCAAGACTGTCCATCATCCAAATATTTCACCGGACCTTATGAGACTGACTATTAAGGACCCAAAGAACAATGTTACATTGGAACTCTTTAATATTTACGTCAGAGGCTTGCAAGGGGGGGCAAAATCACCAACCAGAAATTCTTACATCTTGCCCCTCTGACTCCTTATTTTTGATTGCTGGTGATTTTCAACTGCACTTTTGAACCTTTGGCAGTAAATGGTGATGCAGGAATAGAGGAAGATGATGTTAGATGGGGTATACCACTCCTGCAGATCCCGCCTGTGAAAAAATGGTCACCGATTGTTTTACAACTAAATGCACTAACGCTTGGGCATGGTTTAAAAGCTGTCAATGGGCGTACACCTTCGGACTTTTCAGGAGCCAACACATATAACAGGGTCTCCTGCCCTAGCAAAATTGATTACATTTTGGTGGACAAAAGGCTATGGAAATACTTGATCGACATGGCAGTCATTCCTTCAATCCATAGCGATCATAATCTCTTGTCTCTTTGCATGCAGGAACTGTTGCACCATACGGACCATCGGAGCAGCACCAGGCCCCATATGCTAACTAAGGCATTAATTCCCTCTAATTGCAAAAGATCTATCAAATGGCAAAGATTCTCTCTGAATGATCAGAAAATCAGTGCCTTGGATGAAATTTTAAGTAAACAGACCCCCAAACTTCTAGTAGCTTGTACGAACAAGGTGGGTCCCCGTGAGGCTGAGACAATCCATACTGATACCACTGATCTGATAGCATCTCTCTTTACGGAGAGCATGGCCCCTAAAAAGTACCCCATGGGCAGGAAACCAGACGATCACTGGAACAATAAAAACTGTAAGAGGAAAAAGTCTATCCTGATGCTTGCCATTAAAACTCGCAACCCTTTAGAGGTACGCCTCGCAAGACATCAGTATAGGCAAGCCATATCTGTAGCAAAGAGGAAATGGGAGGATAATCATTGGGCCAACCTGAAAATAGCCAGTCAGTCCAAAAATAGTGAACTCTTCTTGGCTTTAGTTAGACAATCAAACGGTTGTTGTTCAGACCAATTTCCCAATCATATTACTGACAGAGAATGGTTCGACCATTTTAGCACACTGTATGCAGGGTATGAGGTTGTTGAGGGTAATGGGCAATGTGGCTATCTATTGGAACCTACGATTGGACCATCTGACTCTTTTGACCCTGTAGAGAAAAACGAGGTGGTCGTGGCCATAAACAAAATAGAGCCCGCTAAGGCCGCGGGTCAGGATGGCATTCCAGGTGATCTGTTCCGGGCTAAACCTGAACAATGGGCTACTTATTTTACACTTCTGATCAACGCACTCCTTGAGGGCTCCCCGGTACCAAGTTCCTGGAAAGGGGCAGAGGTGATCCCTATTTATAAGAAAGGGGCCAGGGAGAGCCCTGCCAACTACCGCCCTATAAGCCTTATTGACGCTGGTCAGAAGGTGGTTGGCAGGGTTCTACTGGAGAGAATCCTCCTGTGGGCAGAGCAGAATAACATCAGATCACAGTACCAGGTGGGATTTAGGCCATGTACGAGCACAATCGACCAGGCTTTTAGGCTGGTGCTACTGCACTGGAAGGTTGTAAGCATTGGTAAGGGCGGTCTTTACCTCGCATTTATAGACCTGAAGACCGCCTTCGACCTGGTTCCCCGTGAGCGCCTCTGGTCGGTCCTGCGGGACATGGGGCTCCCACTCCCCATTTTGAACCTCTTAGCTCGTATGCATGAAGGGAACTATGCACGAATCTGGTGGGGTTCTCAGGCTCAAAAAACAGAAAAGATCCCTGTAAATAGAGGTGTCCGTCAGGGATGCGTCCTGGCCAGGACCCACTTTACGTTGTTTGTAAATGGGATAGTTCCTTTCTTATCTGAAATTAATGCTGATGCCCCTGTCCTGGCTGTTGTTAAGGTCCCAACACTACTCTTCACGGATGATACGCTGTTGGTTTCGAAAACTCCAGCAGGCTTACAGAAGCTGCTTGACCGGTTCTGCTTGTTCTGCAAATTGAGGGGCCTAGTTATTAATACCACCAAAACGAATCTCCTCTATTTTAACCCCAGCAGGGCTGCCAAATCTACTCTTATGCTCGAAGGCGAGCCCCTGGAATGCGTAAAAGATTTCGATTATCTGGGGATCAAAATTGCGGATAATCATAAATGGCAGCCGCACATTGAAAAAATGGCTCTAAGCCATAAACGGGTTACGGGTGTTATTGGGAGAGAACATTGAGCTTCAACCTCTAGACCCATTGCTCCTGCCCTGGAGATCTATGCTGCAAAGGCAATAGGCAGTGCCTTATATGGAGCGGAGCTCTGGGGCTTCAATAATGTAGATCCCCTCATGACAGCAGAGAATAAGTTCTTCAGAAAGCTTGTTTCACTTCCTAGGGGATCACCTAGTAAACCTCTCTTGAGCGATTTGGACCGACGCTCAATCAAGGATTTGGTCGGCCTATGACCCCTTTTATACTGGGGTCGCCTTTGGCGTACCCCAGAGCTATCTAGCTATGCCGAAAGCCTAAAGGAAGTAATGAATCTCCAGGGTTCTTACAAGATCGCCTGGTTAGCTAACATCAAAAGACTTCTTTTGGCCATCGGCCTAGCTCCTGCATGGGAGCTAGGGGCCCCGGTGTCCAAGCTGATAATCAAGAGACTATATTGGGCATGGGTTGACAACCAAGCTCATAGAGATCCCAATCAGGGCAGGCTGACTGATGAGTTTCATCAGCATAAGACAGTGCCCCGCTTTGAGCCTTACCTGGATTTTATCCAGAAACCCAGGGACAGGGCCTTCTTCAATCAGTTTAGAATGGGAACTCTTCTGGTCAACAAGCGTACTCATAAGTGGAAACCTACTAACCAAACCCCTGCCACTTGCCCATTTTGCACTGGGATAGTTGAAACCATTCCACACGTGTTCTTTGTATGTAAAGCTTACTTCAGACCGAGGGAAAAATGGGTAAGACCTGTCTGTCAATTGCTAGGTACAAGGAACTATTCAACTGCCCTTAGAATCCTTCAAACGGAGCCAAACACTACGTTAGCCTGTGGGGTGGCTAAGTGCCTAAGCTGGGCCTGGCTGAGTAGATCAAAAGCCTTATGATGATTCTGTATTGATATTCCACTGTAAAGATGCTACTGGTTTTAGACTTTTTAAAATCTTTTTAACTAATGTATTTTAATGATATCTGTTGCAAAGAAAAACTCTTCAAAGCTGATTCATGGTTTAATATCCCTTTTAATTATTGTACTGTATAATTGATTGTTAGCCCTAAACTCTTTCCACTGTTGGAAGGACATGTACTTTTTATATGTGATGTGCTTTTTAAGATATTTTATATCGAAATAAAGCTTTGTTCTACTCTACTCTAAAAATATACAGGACCTAGGATATATATTTAAATTAAAATGAGTTTATCCTACACTGTACTATCCTGGTAAGCGATGGTTCCCATGACTGGGATGTACATTTTATCCATCAGAGAGTTCTGGCAATTTACAACGAGTAGGAAAAATCATTGGGTTATATTCAGAAAAATGATCACACAATATGTGTATATATTATCATCTGTCTTGGTTGTTCACTACACTAATGATTCAATTATACTTTCAGTCTCTCAAGTATCTATACTGCTTTCTGAGGTAACATAAAATCCACAAACTTATTCAGCTAGTGAATACTGGCTATGTAGTGTCAATGTTTACAATTACGCTATTTTGCACGTTGGAAATATTTATGCACGAGTCACTGTAAATGATACTGGGGTTACCTATTTCATTGATGTTAGGTTTACACAGTATTTTACCAATTGAAATTATTTATTTATCTGGCGTCATTTTGCACAGTGTGATAAATTATGTTACCATTAGTTTAACATTTTTTTAAATTATCTGAATTTTAATGGAGCAGTGATATGTCAACATAAATTTGAATGTATACCTTGAGATGTATTTAAATATTTTTTACTGCAACTATAATGAATTTACAGACCAAGTATTATTATGTTTATTTACATGCAAAACGGACAGATGAATCTGTTTTTTATGCCCATTCCGACAAGTATACCACATGGATTGTACAAGTCACGTTAAAAATTGTGGTTTCATGAGATCACGTTTTCATGTGATATATATCTGCTGGGAAGCGAGCAGTGAAATGGATACAAATAAACGTGCTCATTGAAAAACTTTGTGTGGCAGTGCTTCGCTTAAGGCTACCTGTTATGATTGAATATTTTCGGCTGTTGCCCAGTCGAGAAGCAAGTCCCACCTTGAATGAGGGTCCATGCAGGCTTTTGGTAGAAGCTTGCAGTCATGGAACGAAGGCAGGCGCAGCGCCAACGCAGGTGGTGCTGCCTTGGGCACGAATTCACTGCTGCAAGTGCGCTTCCAATCAGGTTCCAGTGCCCTCCTCGCTCCACTGGGAGAACATTGGTTTCAAATTGCAAGGTTGAAGAAGCAGCCCCACTATGGGTTAAAGGACAGTGCAATACAAAGCCCAGGATGCAGTGCGCCTGAGACACGCCCATAGAGGCAGGTGAGAGCTGTTTGAGTAGACACTACCAGAAACTGTTTGATTGACCTTCACGAACATTGCCTCTGAGGAAAGGGTCATCCCTGAAACGTGTCAGTTCAAAGGAGGCTCTGACATCTGCTGGGAAGCGAGCAGTGAAATGGATTCAAATAAAAGTGCTCATTGAAAACTTTGTGTGGCAGTGCTTCGCTTAAGGCTACCTGTTATGATTGAATATTTTCGGCTGTTGCCCAGTCGAGAAGCAAGTCCCAACTTGAATGAGGGTCCATGCAGGCTTTTGGTAGGAGCTTGCAGTCATGGAACAAAGGCAGGCGCAGCGCCAACGCAGGTGGTGCTGCCTTGGACACAAATTCCCTGCTGCAAGTGTGCTTCCAGTCAGGTTCCAGTGCCCTCCTCGCTCCACTGGGAGAACATTGGTTTCAAATTGCAAGGTTGAAGAAGCAGCCCCACTGTGGGTTAAAGGACAGTGTACTACAAAGCCCAGGATGCAGTGCGCCTGAGACACGCCCATAGAGGCAGGTGAGAGCTGTTTGAGTAGACACTACCAGAAACTGTTTGATTGACCTTCACGAACATTGCCTCTGAGGAAAGGGTCATCCCTGAAACGCGTCAGGCTTTTATGTTCGAAGGAGACTCTGAAATCTGCTGGGAAGCGAGCAGTGAAATGGATTCAAATAAACGTGCTCATTGAAACACTTTGTGTGGCAGTGCTTCGCTTAAGGCTACCTGTTATGATTGAATATTTTCGGCTGTTGCCCAGTCAAGAAGCAAGTCCCACCTTGAATGAGGGTCCATGCAGGCTTTTGGTAGGAGCTTGCAGTCATGGAACGAAGGCAGGCGCAGCGCCAATGCAGGTGGTGCTGCCTTGGACACGAATTAACTGCTGCAAGTGCGCTTCCAGTCAGGTTCCAGTGCCCTCCTCGCTCCACTGGGAGAACATTGGTTTCAAATTGCAAGGTTGAAGAAGCAGCCCCACTGTGGGTTAAAGGACAGTGTACTACAAAGCCCAGGATGCAGTGCGCCTGAGACACGCCCATAGAGGCAGATGAGAGCTGTTTGAGTAGACACTACCAGAAACTGTTTGATTGACCTTCACGAACATTACCTCTGAGGAAAGGGTCATCCCTGAAACGCGTCAGGCTTTTATGTTCGAAGGAAACTCTGAAATCTGCTGGGAAGCGAGCAGTGAAATGGATTCAAATAAACGTGCTCATTGAAACACTTTGTGTGGCAGTGCTTCGCTTAATGCTACCTGTTATGATTGAATATTTTCGGCTGTTGCCCAGTCGAGAAGCAAGTCCCACCTTGAATGAGGGTCCATGCAGGCTTTTGGTAGGAGCTTGCAGTCATGGAACGAAGGCAGGCGCAGCGCCAATGCAGGTGGTGCTGCCTTGGACACAAATTCACTGCTGCAAGTGCGCTTCAAGTCAGGTTCCAGTGCCCTCCTCGCTCCACTGGGAGAACATTGGTTTCAAATTGCAAGGTTGAAGAAGCAGCCCCACTGTGGGTTAAAGGACAGTGTACTACAAAACCCAGGATGCAGTGCGCCTGAGACACGCCCATAGAGGCAGGTGAGAGCTGTTTGAGTAGACACTACCAGAAACTGTTTGATTGACCTTCACGAACATTGCCTCTGAAGAAAGGGTCATCCCTGAAACGCGTCAGGCTTTTATGTTCGAAGGAGACTCTGAAATCTGCTGGGAAGCGAGCAGTGAAATGGATTCAAATAAACGTGCTCATTAAAAAACTTTGTGTGGCAGTGCTTCGCTTAAGACTACCTGTTATGATTGAATATATATATATATATATATATAACACGCCCAAGTTTTTTCCGGTCATGTTTTGCTTTGGCTTCGTTATATTGATGACGTTTTTTTGTTATGGCAAGGTGATAGGAACAGTGCACAAATGTTCATTGATTCCATTAATAACAACAATGAAAACCTGAAATTCACGAGTTCCATCAGTGATTGTGAGGCGGAATTTTTAGATGTAAAAATCCACATCCGCAATGGCCAGCTAACAACCAAGCTACATCGGAAAAGCACTGCTGGCAACAGCATTCTTCACGCCAGTAGTGCACATCCGCGCCATGTAGTTGATAATATTCCTCTGGGTGAACTCTTGAGAATCAAGAGAATTTGCAGTACTGACTCTGATTTGGAATCCTGTACCAATGAAGCCTTGGCCAGGTTTCGTGCTAGAGGTTACCGTGAATCGGTGTTAAAAACAGCAGTGGAAAAAACCAGGAGCAGATCCCGTGCCTCTCTATTAGAGACCAAAAACACTGCTGACACATCAACTATATCTGATGATAACACTCCTAATCCTAGGTTTATAACCTCTTACAGTAGACAGGCCAGACAAGTAAGATCGATTTTGTCCAAAAGATGGCCGGTCCTTACTACGGATCCTGTACTGAAACCCCAACTAGCGGAAGCTCCCATTGTCACCTTTAGAAAAGGTCCCTCACTCAGGTCCCACATTTGCCATGACTTTCCTGAACTTAGAAAAAAGCAGGAATGGATGAAAACTAGGTCAGGTTTTATACGCTGTACCTCTTGCAGGGCCTGCAAATTTGGCAAAAGTACTAGGCAGTACCACACGCCTTTCAGTCCTGACCCAATTCAGATCAGGGGTCAATACAATTGTAAAACCGAATTTGCCATCTATGTTTTAACTTGCACATGTGCATTAAGGTATGTCAGCAGCACACGACAACCTGTGCATGTTAGGATCCTCCAGCATTTAAGAGCCATCGTCAACAATGACCCAGCCTATCCGGTGGCCAGGCACTTTAAGGCGGTACACAACAACAACCTGGAGTGCCTATCTTATTTTGTTATCTCTGCAATTGACAAGCCTAGAAGAGGCGGAGATAGGGTCAAGATGCTCAGAAGAATGGAATCCCATTTTATTCTTGAGCTGGACAGCAGATCCCCCAATGGCCTTAACAACACGGAGGACCTACATGTGTTTCTGTAATTTAGTTTTGCACAGGCCGCCCCTTTCTGTATTACTTTGGGTATGTGAGTCCTGATGGGCTGCCGCCTTCCCCCATGTGATCAATACAATATCTCCTTGTTGGGTTCATGCACATAAATCTTTTATTCTTATTAATGTTTCACGGTGATTTACAATTTATGTTCCTGTGTATAATTTTTGGGTAACACCTATTCTCTGAGGACATAGACAAAAGGCATTTTCTGTGTTTCCTAATGAGATTGCTTTTTTAACAATCGGATTTGTGACAATGACATTCCTGTGGTATTTATATCAAATAGTCCTTGCCCCATAAACATGCTGCTACAGTCGTATGTTTACATATTGCGTTGATTTGCACATGGATAAGTATAGATGCAACATTATAATGTTTACAATATGGCTTATTTTGCACAAATTATTAGTATTACTAATTTTTTATTGCAACTATCGTGACATTAATTTTTAATGATGCACTTGGCACTTTTCCACGCATTTTTGCACTAAGAATATGTTGTGTATGCGAGGGCTTTGATTATCAATATTTGATATTACATGTATAGGCATTTTATGCTTTTTATGTCTTTTGTACTATTTTTCTATATCACGGTTTTTATTATTGTCACTATAATATGTGGATTCTAACCAGAAAATCAACTCTATTTCCGATTGTTTTAAATTGAAATGTTTGGAAAACAGACTACTCTATGTAGTACCAGTAGTTTGTCCTCTCTTTCCATTATCATGAGGTGTATGACAAAAAAAAAAAAAAAAATGAGAAAAAAATGCACTTTTCACTGTTAAGCATTCAGTATTTAAACGCAAGCATTTCCAACTCTGATTGTCTGTGAGCAAGGGCGGATGCCCGAAACGCGTCAGATTGCTTGGTTCAGCTTTTAATAAAATCTGTGCTTAAAGTAAGTTACCGGATCTGCGTGATTTCCTGGGTTGCTGCAGTCGGAGCCTGGGAGGTTACACTTGCCACTTGCTTGATATATAATATATATATATATATATATATATATATATCCTCCTCCAATCCTGCTTTCACTAAAAAACAGGTTTGACACATGCTCTGGATACCAGCAAGTTTCTTTATTCCGCCATTGCACACATAATTCACACTTCGTGTGTGCACAAGAATCAGCCTCCGGCAGACGCGTTTCGGCATGTGCCTCATCAGTGCCGGGTGCTCGCTGAAATTTGCCAAGATGAAATGCTCCGAAGCTGCTGTTTTTAAGCTGCTAACCGAGTCTTCTCATTGGCGGGCAATCACTCTCACTGAAAGCGGACAGGGAATGTTCCTCAGATCGTTGTTGCCGCTATTCCCACCAAGAGACCTCGGGTGAAGTGCATCGAGTCCCGCAATATGGAACCAACAGGCAGTAAGAATGAGGTACAGTGACCTAACTTCACACATAATAATGCTTGCAGTGTCGGCTCCTTTTGGCATTGCGGGAAAACGCTGGCGGCTTCCATCATTGCTGGAAAGTCCATTAAACAGACATACTGTCTGCTCCCTCTCCCCAAAACCTTTGAGACACTCCGGGTTGGGGGGCGCCGCATTGTGCCTTCCAAGCACATCATCCATTGCCACAGTTTGTCGGTTGATGCGGAGCTCCAGACCGAGGGGCGTGTCAGAAAGCGGAGCCGATCTCCGCTTTAATATCCTCCTCCAATCCTGCTTTCACTAAAAAACAGGTCTGACACATGCTCTGGATACCAGCAAGTTTCTTTATTCCGCCATTGCGTATATTACCTACTGGCGGTAGATAGTTATAGTAAAGCGCAGAGATACTCCACTGAGAGTTGATTCCAGCGCTATACAAACCAATAAATAAATAAATGAAATAAATAAATAGTTAGGACCTATTTTCTATAGGAAAACTGCAACATTCCATTTGGAATAACTTGGGCACCGGTCGACGACTCTTCGCAAAATTCTCCAAGAAGATGGGGCGCTCCGCTCTGCTCCTTCCCTGAAAGTTTTGGGGTGATTCGTGAAGCGGGGGGCAAAGAAAAAAGGGGGTCCCAAAAGGTGTTTTCCCCATGCAATTTTCCATAGGGACCTTTAAACGCATCTACAGCCCAAACTGCTGAGCAGAATTACACTAAATTTGGCAAAAAGGTAGAGTTTGGTTCGCAGATTACGATTTTTGTTAAATGGTGGAAATCCGTGCAGTATTTCCTGACAAAATCAAAAGTAAAATCATAGATATATCTATGGACAAAGTACTGTACGCGTACCCTCCCGAGCACAAGCTTTATGCTAATTGGCTGTCAACACTCCAAACCAGGAAGGGTTGGCAGCCATCTTGTGCCTTGGTAGAATCGAGGCACAAGAAAACAGAAAAAGAAATGCGCAAAACAAGAAAAGGGGGCAGGTTAGAAACACCCTGAGCCCCTAGGCCTGCTTAGGGGCCCCATAAAGACCCCCAAGGCCCCCCAAGTTTTTTTTTAATTCGCGGGATGCGCGTATCCACAAAAAAGCAAAGCTAGAGCTCCCGTGCTTTGATGTTAATTAGTCCCCGATGTCATTTGAGATGTCACCAGTGATGTCATGAGTGATGTCACTGACTATGTCATGAGTGATGTAATATGTGACGTCATCAGCACTACATTACGGGCGCACAAGTTATAGTTAGCTGAACTAACTATAACTGAGGAATTTCAATGGTTTTGTGTGAGTGAAATGTCCAGCTAACTATAACATGTGTGAAACCCATGTTTTTTTCAGTGAATATATATATATATATATATATATATTCACTGAAAAAACCATAGGTTATAGACTATATATAGTTAGGAATTAGCCTTTAAAAAACCTTGGAAATTCACTAAAAAACCATAGGTTTTAGGCCTTATATAGTTAGGAATTAACATAGAAAAAACCATTGAAATTCCTCCTATATAGTTAGCTGGACATTTTATTGATATAAAACCAATGAAATTCCACATATAGTTAGTTGCACTATCTATATATTTCACGCATACGCTATCCAATGCTGATGATGTCACATATTACATCATTCATGACATGGTCAGTGACATCACTGATGACATCATCCATTGTCTGTGTGTTTTTGTAAAGTTTAAATATGTTTTACATATTGAAGAATGAGTGGATGTATAAGAGTATGGATGAAGGATTTGATTGTATAAGTAAGTAAGTATGTGTTAGTATATCTGTGAAAATGTAAGCTGTTTTGTGTTTAACTGTATAGATGAAGAAATCAAAGTGTGATTGATTCTTTACAGGACTGAGTAGGTATGTGAGTAACTCCATGGATGAGTGGCAGTGTGTGAGTGTCTGCATAGGTGTATGAGTGCATATGATAGTGTTGTAATGATGAGTGACTGTATGTACGAGTGACCTTATGGGTGAATAAATGAATGTGCATGTAGGAATCAGTGAGTGCGTATGTAGTAAATGGTATTGGTGTGTCAATAGTTTCAAAAATGATACACTAGGTGTAACAGAGGTTATATTAGAGTGTAAGGAGGTGCATTGTATTATCACTTGAAGTATGTCATCAGTGGTGTGATCATTGATGTTAAATGAGCTGTCATCAGTGATGTCATCAGTGATGTCACTGACCATGTCATGAATGATGTAATATGTGACATCATCAGCATTGGATTGCGGATGCGTGAAATATATAGTTAGTGCAACTAACTATATGTGGAATTTCATTGGTTTTATATCAATAAAATGTCCAGCTAACTAAATAGGAGGAATTTCAATGGTTTTTTTTATATGTTAATTCCTAACTATATAAGGCCTAAAACCTATGGTTTTTTTAGTGAATTTCCAAGGTTTTTTAAAGGCTAATTCCTAACTATATATAGTCTATAACCTATGTTTTTTTCAGTGAATTTCATTGTTTTTTTAAAAGCTGATATATATATATATATATATATATATATATATATATATATATATATATATATATATATATATATATATATATATATATATATATATATATATATATATATATATATATCTATATATTATGCCAGGGCCCTTCTCTTCTCTCTAAAGCCCTGGCCCATCCCCCCAATCAAGCCTAGTGTATCTGCTCCCATACATCGACAGACACTAAACACCCCTATAGGGAAATGTTGCTGCAAGGAGAAATATATGTGTTGCGTGGGTTTGATGGCTGCTTTAAAGAGGGAGAAAGGAAAACGAATTATGTTAATATCTTTGGCAAAAGAAGAGTTGCCATTTATTTCCGGGGACTTCCAGGTTCGATAGGCAACCCCTTTCTTCCCCGTGATGTTTGAGCACCCCTCGAGTCCCCTTGCCCCTGTACCCCACCCCCGCTCTCTCCCTTCCTCCCCCACTCCCAGCCCCCTGCTCTCCCCTCCCTGTCATGGCGGTGTTCGCTGACAATAGCCCAGCACCCGCCTCCCGCAGCCTGATGTGCATGCTCCGGTTCTAGGGAGAGGAGGCTTCGCGGTGTCAGCAATGGGCAAACAAATATTATTATTAATTCAGAAAAGGTTCATTTATTCACATACAACTAATTAATAGTTATCAAATGCGCAAAAAGGCAATCCTAATAGAAGCTGCCACTACATATTACCAATTAAAACACTGAGAGAATAAGTGATGATAACAATTATAAATGAGCCTATTAAATTCCTATTCTTCCTGCAGCTAATATAATATATTTGACAATGTACACTTTTCTAACTTAAATGTAAACCTATTTGATTGCAAAACTGTAAGCCCATTTAAAGAAACATGACACTTGAATTTTAAAGCATTAGGCTGCCAATTGATGTTGATTAAATTACAAATACATGTACGTGTTTAAAAAGGTTACATTAGTCTGAAATCAACAGCATGAACAATTCTAGCGAGACGATGGGATGAATTCATCTGTAATGTTCACCTGCCCTACATCTTTTGACCCCTTGGCAGGAATTGGTTCCAGCAGCCATCTTGGATTAAATACTTCAGTCAAATACTTTTGCTCTAGGCCGGTCAGAAGGGCTTTGCATCCAAGTTCAAAAGACTCTTCTGGGCTTAAAATCTCAGGACACTGCCATGTGTCTCACACGTCAATCAGCCCAGCGATAACTCCTCTGCCAAATCTCTCCCCCGAATATAACAAATTGTCAATTTCAGCCGGTGACATGCCAAGGTTAGTTAGAAGAATATCTTTCCAAGCACAATCCTCCCAGTCTTTATGGGCGATGTGAATAGCAATAGTGCAGGTTGAGTACTCGGCCAGGACAGGTCGCCAGCGAGTCTCCAATGTTTTGACTCCATTCAAAACCAATCCAGCATACGGTTGCCGGAAGGAGAGGCAGCCATATTTCATGCCTCTGATGTCACTCAGTTCTCTCCGTCTCCTGTTGTATCTGTCCTCCGCTCTGCCTTAAATCTTCGTTCTTTTCAGTGGAAGGAAAGTCAGAAAAGATGAAGACCGCTGGCAGAAAGTTTAAATGGAACACCAACTTGTACCAGCATTTCACCTTCTCTTGTACGGATATTCAACAGGAATCTGTTCTACACAGTAACGTGTTTGGGGAAATGCACGTAGCGCTGGAAAGTAAATACATGAATCTTTTTACAGCAACCACGCTATGGCTGTCAGCCCGAACGACATTCGGGAAGATCGTATTCGGGGAATGGACTATGAAAGAGAAGAAGATCGTTAGGCTCTGACCGCACTCCACTGACAGCACCAGAGGGAGGCGGCCAGCGCTCCCTCCGCGGCAGGCACCGGACCTCCCTAGGCTGACATGACGGGCATTGCCGGCCGGCCGCGCTGGGATTGGCCGGCCGGCCCCAGCACTTCCGGGTCACCGCGGGCAGCGCGGCGGCCCGATTTCAGGCAGGCAGGCGGGGACAAAAACGAGCTGGGCAGTCAGCTGGGCAGTCAGCCGCAGATGACGCTTCTCTTACAGGTGGCAGGGCTCCCTCCCATCATGGGAGCCCTGCAAAGTCAGCCGCCATCTTCCTTCTTCCCCCTCGCGGCGGGGGCGGGCATTTCCAGCCGGCCGCGCTGGGATTGGCCGGCCGGCCCCAGCACTTCCAGGTCGCCGCGGGCAGCGCGGCGGCCCCATTTCAAGCAGGCAGGCGGGGACAGTGCGCGCACGCGGGCGCGCTTATAGATATATAATTGATTTTAAATGCAATTTTCTCAGCAAATACTGGACGGATTTACACCATTTAAAGAAAAGCGTAATCTGCGAACCAAATTTCAAATAATTCCGTTCAGCCGTTCGGGCTGTAGCCGAGTCTAAAGGTCCTATGGAAATTAACATGGGAAAACACATTTTGGGACCCTCTTTTTTCTCAGCCCCCACTTGACTAATCCCCCCCAAACGTTCAGGGAAGGAGAGGAGCAGAGCGAGCCATCTTCTTAGAGAAATTTGCGAAGATTCATCAACCAGCGCCAAAGTTATTCCCAATAGAATGTTGGGGATTTCCTATGGAAACTAGGTCCTAACTATATATACCTACTGGCTACCGCCAGTAGTATATATATATATATATATATATATATATATATATATATATATATATATATATATATATATATATATATATATATATATATATATATATATATATATATATATATATATATATATATATATATATATTAATTTTGGGTCCCATGGAATATGTTTTCAATACAAATTTGGGATCCTTGTCCTTAAGTCTATGCATTTACACTTTGTGTAAAGGGTTATAGGTAGTTCAAAATAATGGTTCCATAACATGTAAACCTCCTAAATGGCGTAACATGGTCTTTCTTGAGCCCTCCCCCCAAGCTTCCCCGTTTTTTTCTTTTAATATTTCAGCCACCAACATATGAGTTACTTAAGGGGCAGGGATCTGCCTCTCATTTTGGCTGAAACTGCAATTGGCACTTTACACTTTGCACGTGGGTTTGCACTTAAGGGTCAGAATCAGTTAGCACTAGCACTTTAAAGGGCAACATTAATTGTACATGTTGATTTGCACTGTCATCCTGTAGACCCGGGATTCAATATCGATATAAAAATGTATATTACTCTGTATATAAAGAAGTTATGAATTTAGCAAATCTGCAGCTTGTAAACATGAAAAAAGTATTATTTTTTATAATTATGGTAATGTATTATACTTGTGCATTTGTTATTCAAATTGTATATAATAATTTTTAACATTTGTAAATATGGGTCTGTTTTCTAATCTGGATGAACTACAATTCACGTGTTTTCACAGTTTCTATTAATGTACACGCCCCTTTTGTGTGTTAATTATGCACCCTATATATGCACTTTCATTAGTTCTGTCTGGCATGTGATCAAGGTCACCGTGTAGTGACCGAAACGCGTCATGCTGGCGATTGCGTGAAAATAAACCACCTTTGAAGTTACTTCCTGCACTGTGGAGTGGTCTGTACCTGTGGGTTCCGTTGGTTGCTTACGGAATTCTTGTCCTTTTGTAGAAAACGGAGCAGGACTGTGAATCGTATATATATATATATATATATATATATATATATTACCTACTGGCGGTAGCCAGTAGGTATATATAGTTAGGACCTAGTTTCCATAGCCAAAGTTATTCCCAATAGAATGTTGGGGATTTCCTATGGAAACTAGGTCCTAACTATATATACCTACTGGCTACCGCCAGTAGGTAATATATATATATATATATATATATATATATATATATATATATATATATATATATATATATATATATATATATATATATCACAGCAAAACTCCGTTTTCTGGGGGCCACCGACTCTGCAGGGCGGGCTCAAGATTTGCAGGAGCGGAGAAGCCTGCTTGTAACACTTCGAACAGATAGAGCCCCACTCCGACTTCTGTGCAGACAAGAAACTTTATTAGTCTGAGGCAGCATTAAATAACTCACATCCTGACCGGTTTCAGCGTCACCACGCCTTGCTCACAGGTGAGTTCAATTATGTCCATGTGGTCACGGGGCCATAGTATTAACTACATGCCCCAGCATGCATCATCATTGCTTCAAAAATCAATGTCCCAGCAAAGTTCCAAATAGTAATGTGCACGTATTTCTTTATGCAGCAAGTGCACTCTAATGCTGCCAGTAGGTAATATATATATATATATATATATATATATATATATATATATATATATATATATATATATATATATATATATATATATATATATATATATATATATTACCTACTGGCGGTAGCCAGTAGGTATATATAGTTAGGACCTAGTTTCCATAGGAAATCCCCAACATTCTATTGGGAATAACTTTGGCGCTGGTTGATGAATCTTCGCAATCTTCTCCTCTCCTTCCCTGAAAGTTTGGGGGGGGATTAGTCAAGTGGGGGCTGAGAAAAAAGGGGGTCCCAAAACGTGTTTTCCCCATGTTAATTTCCATAGGAGCTTTAGACACGGCTACAGCTTGAACCGCTGAAGGGAATTACACCAAACTTGTCAAAATGGTAGTGTCTGGTACGCAGATCACGCTTTTGGTTAAATAGTGTAAATCCCTCCAGTGGTTCCTGAGACAATTGAAAGAGAAAACAATTATATATCTATAAGCGCGCACCGTGCGCGCACCCCGCGATTTTTTGTGAAAAAGAAATTGGGGTCGGGGGGCTTGGGGGTGTTCTGTCTTTTATTTTAATGTTTTCATTTTTATGTCGAGGGTGCCCACCCCTCGTTTTACCGCTGAGATCACCGCCGCAGCCCGAGCCGCCTCAAGATGGCCGCAGACTGGTTGTGGGCGGTGCCGGGAGGACGTGGTTTCCGCTTCCCCCTGCCTGGTGGAAGCCTTCAATATGCCCGCCCGGTCTCCCGTGCCGAGGGGGAGACCGGGTGATGTTGCCGGCTGGTGCGGGGCTCAGCACACGGGAGCCCCGGGAAAAGAGGAGACGCCGCCCGCTACATTACTTCCACCAGTCAATCACCTCGACTAGTCTCACCCGTCATACTCCTGTACATGTGCAAACACACGAGCAGTGAGTATTATAAAACGCAATCCTGCTGAAGCAGTTCCTTGAATTTGAAATCTCGGTAAAGCGTGGAGAGTGTGCCGAGGTCGTGCAGATGACAGACTGGAGCCAAGGGTTAAAAACAATTTCTTTTCACTTCACCCATGCCACGCTGCCAGCCCGCCCAGTGCTCAAGATATTAATGCAAGTGGCATCTCTCCACAACTGACTGCACAGAACAAGCAGTCAGATAACAAGGCCGAATCTGACAGCGGCAGAGTCGGCTCCGCAGACGAGATAAACGCAGACAGAGCGGGTCTGTAGGGTTCAGCTTGAAAGGGAACTCCAGCACAATATCGTTGTTTATCAAGGCAAAGAGCTCGACTTTTAAAAGCGTGTGGTCCGCTTAATTGTAACAGCAGAGACTACCTTTTACAGCAGATGGGTAATTGCTTTTCAGAAGAGGGCATGAATTGCGTGAAAGATAAGAGGGCAGAGTTTTCGCCGGCTTAATTTCTGGAAGTACTCATTAACCTGATTTACTTCTTTCTATATGTTCGCTTGAAGTAGTGTATTCATATTTAAAATGCATCCCCTATTAATCAGAACATCACAATTGTAGTGCATGGCTAAAGGCCCATATTATCAGAGACCTTTTGAGGCATGGGCAAAGTGGGCTCCGGCCCAGGACCCCAGCCTTTCAGGGGGCCCCCTGATAGACTTAGCTTTGTTCTGCAGAGTCTTGCCCTCATCACCTTGAATAATTCTTAAACAGAGTGATTTAAATACTCTTTCTCTTAATTTATTTTTAATGTGGGTGGTGTGTGAGAGTCTATTACAGACATTTTGCAGCGAAAAGTTATATTTATGTTTCAAGTAACATCCATAAAAAAGTTTCTTTTAGAGCAAAACAGGACCTTACATATGAGAAATGAGAGTGTGTGACAGAGATTATATGCTGTAATGTTAGTGAACTGCTGTCTTGTTACAATATTGAAATCACTCACCACTATCCTTGAATATTATATGTAAACACATTTAAGATTTGGTCCAGTGCTCCTGTGAATTCTCAGTGACCTGGCCAAGGAGGGCATGAAAGAGCTCATAAAAAATCAAATAAATTCAAATCTGGTCTGAACAGGGGCGCCCAAAATCCTTAAGATGTACCTGCACATTATACTTCCTGTTGTTTAATTTATGAAGCAACTGAAAAAACTAAAGGGCATATTTACTAGAAAATAATGCAGCGCGGCTTCACAAGCTGAGGTGCGTCATTTTGTCTTTGATAATGTACTTTAGAAATAAAAAAAGATTTAATAATTTTGTTAATTGTTCTATGCTCTTGTGGTTCTACTATTAGATGGGATGCAATACAGTTGCCGGTGGAGAGGAGAAGACCAGCCACAGGAGAAGAGCCCCAGCGCACCTGAGGAGTGCCTTCTCTGTACCGGTGAGTGCGGGAAAGTACTGTGTGGCCCAGCTGGTCTAGCGGGGTTTCCAGGCACGCTGCAAAGTGAGTGCCCTAGGGCTGGGCCGGTCCAAAAATTGGATCCCGGGGGCTGCTCAGGTGGTCCCACAAGGATATTAACATATTTAAACGTTATCCGCTAATAGAATTAGCATTTTAAAAACCTTGCAAATTCAATGAAAAAAAACATAGGTTTCAGGCGGTATTTAGTTAGGAATTAGCATTTAAAAATCCTTGCAAATTCACTGAAAAAAACATAGGTTTTAGGCCTTATATAGTTAGGAATTAGCATTTAAAAAACCTTTGAAATTCACTGAAAAAACCATAGGTTTTAGGCCTTATATAGTTAGGAATTAGCATTTAAAAAACCTTTGAAATTCACTGAAAAAACCATAGGTTTTAGGCCTTATATAGTTAGGAATTAGCATTTAAAAAACCTTGAAAATTCACTGAATAAACCATAGGTTTCAGGCCGAATATATAGTTAGGAATTAACATATAAAAAACGATTGAAATTCCCCCTATATAGTTAGTTGAACTAACTATATATGGCGCACCCGCAATCCACTGCTGATGATGTCACATATTACATCATTCATGACATGGTCAGTGACATCACTGATGACATCTCAAATGACATCACTGATGACATCACTGATGACATCTCATTTGACATCACTGATGACATCACTGATTACATCATTCATGTGATAATACGATGCACCTCCTCACACTCTAATATAACCTTTGATACACCCAGTGTTAAATACAGACTACCATTCTTGAAACCATTGACACACCAATACCAGTTACTACATAGGCACTCACTGATTCCTAGGTCTACACACACATCCACTCATTCACCCATACAATCACTCATACATACAGTCACTTATCAATGCAACACTATCATATGCACTCATACACCTATGCAGACACTCACACACTGCCACTTATCCATTAAGTTACTCACACACCTAGTCAGTCATGTAAAGAATTAATCACACTTCCATTTCCTCATCTATATAGTTATACACACAACACCTTACTTATTCAAACATATACTAATACATACTTACTCTCTTATACAATCACTGATACAAGTACACATTGATCTGCACAGAGTCACACACCTCCCAGCCAGCCACACACACACTCAGTCTCCAATACAAATACTTGGGCAACCAATCAATAACCCATATAGGCACTCATATAGCTACTGATCAACACATGCAGTAGCTTACACAACAACAGACATACTGATGCACACATTCACACAGTTTAGTCACTAACCTATGCATTCAGTAAGACACATTTAATCACTCACTCATACAGTCAGTCACGCACCTACTAAATCCTTCATCCAGACACTTATACATCCACTCATTCTTCAATATGTAAAACATATTTAAACTTTACAGAAAAACAGTCACTGGATGATGTCATCAGTGATGTCATCAGTGATGTCATTTGAGATGTCATCAGTGATGTCACTGACCATGTCATGAATGATGTAATATGTGACATCATCAGCAGTGGATTGCGGGTGTGCCATATATAGTTAGTTCAACTAACTATATAGGGGGAATTTCAATGGTTTTTTATATGTTAATTCCTAACTATATATTCGGCCTGAAACCTATGGTTTTTTCAGTGAATTTTCAAGGTTTTTTAAATGCTAATTCCTAACTATATAAGGCATAAAACCTATGGTTTTTTCAGTGAAAATATATATATATATATATATATGTATATATCACAGCTCCCAAGTTTCCCCAGATATCGCTCATCCGGTAACGAAACAGCACTCACAAGGCCCCCCCTTGTTCAATTCAGTTTATTATTGAAACCCTTCGCACACAAGACGCGTTTCGGCAATCAGCCTTTGTCAGTTGTGAACAGAGCTCACATACATCTCGCGGTTTTTATACAATCAAACAGTGCAAAGCGTGTCTTAGAGTCAACGAGATAGACAGAGGACTGAGCATTTTCATAACGATCGCCATTTTGTAACATGCAAATAGTACTGCTCACGTCAATACATTCTAGTGCGTTACTTGCATACGGCGACCGTCAATGTTTTATGTAACATTTCCATTGGCATAGCGCTACTACTATTAACAAGATATCAAGCCCTGAATGGACATTTGTAGACACTAATCCATGCATTTGTTCTAGTTATTAAGCCCTGTATGGGCATTTGCCTCATTATCAATTATTCACTCTCACATTTTGCTTACAACGTGTAGGGTCCCAATAACAAATCACAATATAAATTCATTATATATCATACTGAAAATGAGAAATTCATCACAATTCTTCTACTGTAAACATATCATTACATTCCTATTTCATCTTCCCTCATCCCAAATGTACAGCCAAGTCTTCGTTACTGTTGAGACCTGTCGGACTTTTTGTTTGGAGGTCTATTATATAACGAGATTCTAGCCGTCTCAGTTTAGATAGCCGATCCCCACCTCTAGGATGTACTGGTACACTGTCGAGACAAAAATAGGACAACAGGTCCCTGTTGTGCCCACGACTTTTGTTAAAGTGTCTTGCGACAGGGTATGCCTCATCAATATTATTGATGGCCCGCATGTGCTCTAAAATACGCAATTTGACTGGGTTTATAGTACTGCCGATATATCTCAGCCCACAGGGGCATATCAGACAGTATAATGCATATGGCGTGGAACATGTGAGGAATTTGTTGATCTTTTTGGGTGTCCTAAGACCTGCTATCTTGTATGTCAGGGTGTGTTTACTGATTTTGCATGCCTTGCATCTACCACAAGGGTAAAAGCCATTAAGTTGTGGCATTTTCCTATCGTCCTGTTTAGTGGTATGATGACTATGCACTAGGTGATCTTTTAGTGCTTTAGCTTTTCTAAAGGTGACAAGTGGGTTGGGAGGTAATTCTTCCCTAAGAGTCTGATCCGTAAGCAGGATATTCCAATTCTTACGAAGGATTCTTTTCAGATCTCCTGCATTGTCCGAGAAAGTGGTGATCAATCTGAACGTTCCTTTCTCATCTCTAGCTCTGTCCTGTTCTTTAAGTAGATCACGTCTAGATAGCTTATTGACTCTCTCCCAAGCCTTTGTCAATGTTCCTTCACTGTACCCTCTAGTTCTAAATCGATGTGTACATTGTTTAGCAGCCTTCTGGAATTCTATGTCATTGGAATTATTTCTCTTTAGCCTTAATAGTTCACCATAAGGGATGCTGTTCTTCAGTTTAGTGGGGTGGTTACTAGTGGCATATAGCGTGGAATTTCTTGCTGTGGATTTCCTGAACAATTTCGTATGCAATCGTCCTTCCTCTATATATACAGTGAGGTCTAGGTAATTAACACTGGAGGTACTAATCTCCCCACTAAATCTCAAATTTACCACATTGTCATTCAGTATCTCTATGTATGTTGTGGCTTCTTCTACTGGCCCATCGAATATGATAAACAAACCATCGATATAGCGATGCCATCCCTTGATTTTATCGTTCCACATTTGGTTTGCAGCGGCCCAGGCCACCTGCTCCTCCCACCAGTCGACAAAAAGATTTGCGTAGCTGGGGGCGGAGCAGGAACCCATAGCCACGCCCAGTAGTTGTCTAAACAGCTGCCCTTTGAATAACAAATTATTGTTATTTAGGCAGAATGTCAGAAATTCCATTAACATTTTGTTATGATCGTAAAATCTCAGTTTACGAGTATCCAAGAAACTTTTTACTGCATGTAAACCATCCTCATGAGCAATGCTAGTATATAGACTGGCAATATCAAGTACTAACATGCAATAACCTTCTTTCCATTCGATCTTATTAATGCAGTTTAAGAAATGTGTAGTGTCTTTGAGGTATGACTTTAAAGTTGTCACGTATGGAAACAAAAAAGAATTTAACATATATTGACAAATGTTCTGTTAAGCCGCCTTGTGAGGCCACAATTGGCCTACCTGGAGGGTTTAATTTGTCCTCATGTACTTTTGGCAAGTAGTAAAAGGTAGGGGTTGTAGGGTTTAGACATCTGAGAAATAGATATTCATCACTGTTAAGCATATCTATCTTGTACCATTTCGTAATCATATCATGGAAATCTCTGAAGCTCTGTTGGTACTCTCGGTCAGATATTTTCATGTAGCATGTAGCGTCATTCAATTGACGAAATGCTTCAATTTCATATTGGTCTTTTGTCAACAGAACAATGTTTCCCCCTTTGTCAGAGGGTTTACAGATCAGGGAAGAATCATCACAAAGTTTATTTAGAGCCTTAAGTTGTGATTTCGAAAAGTTTCCTGATTTGTCCCGGTATTGAATGTTGCGTCTCAAACGCGAAAGATCTTTGATTACTGCATCTGAAAAAGTGTCAATGGCATCGGGTGATGTAGGAGGCATAAATGATGAAATTGGTTTAAACGTACTTATGCCCCCTTTTTGTTGTACGTCCCATTCTGCCAATAACTGAGTATTCCTCAGATCCATTTCATTGTCTTCTTCTACTTCCATTCTTAGCTCTTCCATTTCCATTTCCGTTTCGAAGGGGTTTCCTTCTTCCTCAGAGGCTGAATGGAACAAGTACGTACACGCCTCCCACTTCCTGTTAAATGCATATTTCCACACCTCCCTGGATCGGAGGTCATATGGCACTGTGGAGCATTATGGGAGACGTAGTTTATTCATGCTGTCCTTTAAAAGTTCACAAGCCCACAGATGGGCCTCGTCTGGTAGAGTCCGTTTTAAATCCTTCGCTGGTTTCCGTGATGTAGTTCCTTTAGATTCAGAGCTCACGGCCCCCGTTATGGGTTGTACTAACTATATTTCGCGCACCCGCAATGCACTGCTGACGATGTCACATATTACATCATTCATGACATGGTCAGTGACAACTATATAGGAGCAATTACAATGGTTTTTTAAATGCTAATTCCTAACTATATAAAGCCTGAAACCTATGTTTTTTTAAGTACATTTGCAAGGTTTTAAAAATGCTAATTCCTAACTATATACGGCCTGAAAGCTATGGTTTTTTAAGTGAATTTGCAAGGTTTTTTAAATGCTAATTCCTAACTATATAAGGCCTGAAGCCTATGGTTTTTTAGGTGAATTTGCAAGGTTTTTTAAATGCTAATTCCTAACTATATAAGGCTTGAAACCTATGGTTTTTTCAGTGCATTTGCAAGGTTTTTTAAATGCTAATTCCTAATTATATCAGGCGTGAAACCTATATTTTTGTTCAATAAATTTCAAAGGTTTTGTAAATGCTAATTCTATTAGCCGATAACGTTTATATATGTTATTATCCTCCTGGGACCAACTGAGCAGCCATCTTGTTTCTCAGGAGAAGTGAGGCACAAGAGAGCACAAAACAAGAGTGGAAAACATAAAAAGGGCGCAGGGTTGAGACCCCCTGACCCCCTAGCCCTTCTCTGGTGGTCCCAGAAGGACCACCAAGTGCAAAAGAAAATTTAGTTTTTTTTTAATCAGGGTTTTTTTTTATTATTTTTTTTTTGCCCTTGGGGGTCCTTTTGGGACCCCATGAGAAGGGCTAGAGGGTTGGGGGGTTGGGGGGTCTATACCCGGTCCCCTTTTCGTGTTTTCCACTCTTGTTTTGGGCTCTCTTGTGCCTCAGTTCTCCTGATGGTGGCCAACATTCCTGGTTTGGACAGTTTGGAATGTTGACAGTCGACTGCCAGCCAATCAGAAACTCGCTCGCGCACGTAAGGGTACTCTCACGTACGCGTACGGTACGTGTACCCTACGCTTACGTTGCGCGTACCGTGAGCGCATATAGATATATAATTTGCTCAAATTCAATTTTCTCAACAACTACTGGAGGGATTTTCACCAAATATAGAAAAGGCACTACTGCATACCTGTCCCTACCATTTTGCCAAGTTTAGTGTAATTCCGTTCAGCCGTTCGGGCTGTAGCGGTGTCTAAACGTCCCATAGAAAATGCCATTTTAAAAATTTCAAATTCAATTTTCTCAAGAACTACTGGAGGGATTTTCATCAAACATAGCAAAGGCACATCTGCATACCAGGCCCTACCATTTTGCCAAGTTTGGTGTAATTCCATTCTGCCGTTCAGGCTGTAGCCGTGTCTAAAGGTCCCTATGGAAATTAACATGGGGAAAACACGTTTTGGGACCCCCCTTTTTTCTCGGCCCCCGCTTGACGAATCCCCCCGAAACTTCCAGGGAAGGAGCGGGGCGAAGCAATTTTAAGGAAAATTACACACAGATTCCTCAATTGACGCCAAAGTTATTCCCAATAGAATGTTGGGGATTTCCTATGCTAACTAGGTCCTAACTATATATACCTACTGATGACCGCCAGTAGGAAATATATATATATTATATATATATATATATATAATATATATTATCGCCAGTAGGTATATATAGTTAGGATTAATTCCCTATGGGATTTCTGAAAATTCTATGTCTAATAACTTTGGCGTTTGTGGACGGAATTGGCTGAAATTTTCAGGAAAATGGCACATTTTGTTTCTGAGCAGCCCCTGAAAATTTGGTGGGGTTTCGTCAAGGGGGGGCTGAGAAAAAAGGGGGGTCCCAAAACGCGTTTTTTGCATTGAGTTTTCCATAGGGCGTTTGGCCTCACTTTTAGCTCGAACGGCTGAATGGATTTGCACGAAACTTGGCAAAATTGTAGGGACTGTTAGCCCGATGTGCCTTTGCTAGGTCTCAATATATGTGCTTCAGTGGATTTTGAGAAATTAACGTTTAAATCAAGATATATATCTGTAACAGCGCTCCGGGCAGCGATCCGGTCCGCTTACTTTTCGCGTTTCGGAACTTTGCGCGCAGAAAGCTGATTGGCTCTCCGGTGTCTGTCAACATTCTAAACAGTCCGGAGCGGCCGCCATCTTGTCTCTCGGTAGGATCGAGAGAGAAGAAGAGGTGAAAAACGAAAGGGGAATTTAATGAAAGGGGGCAAGGTATCCCCCTCTTGACCCCCTAGGAATGTTGTTGGGGTTATTAAAGGGTCCCGTGGGGAAAAGAAAAAAAAAAAGATTTTTCACGGTAGAAGCGCTTCACGGGCCGCGAACTGGGCCGCAAACTGGTAGCGAAACGGGAATTCGCCATTTTGTGCTTCGTTAATTAAATTACTAGGTATAAGGGGGTGCGGGAGACGTATCCTAATCCCCTATGTTTCCTGAGGGTGGCTGAGGAGGCTGATATATGTTGATACATCTCTTCCAGCGGCTGTGCGTGAGCTTTTTTTTTTTTTGCTGCGTGACAGTCCGGAGCGGCCGCCATCTTGTCTCTCGGTAGGATCGAGAGAGAAGAAGAGGTGAAAAAGGAAAGGGGAATTTAATGAAAGGGGGCAAGGTATCCCCCTCTTGACCCCCTAGGAATGTTGTTGGGGTTATTAAAGGGTCCCGTGGGGAAAAGAAAAAAATATGATTTTTCACGGTAGAAGCGCTTCACGGGCCGCGAACTGGGCCGCAAACTGGTAGTGAAACGGGAATTCGCCATTTTGTGCTTCGTTAATTACATTACTAGGTATAAGGGGGTGCGGGAGACGTATCCTAATCCCCTATGTTTCCTGAGGGTGGCTGAGGAGGCTGATATATGTTGATACATCTCTTCCAGCGGCTGCGCCATCTTGCCTTTTTTCCAATGCCACAATTTTGTCGTGCACGGCAGCCATTTTAGATGCCAGGCTGGTTCCAGGCTAGCACCTACCCCTGCGGATGTAGTTTATGGCCCCAGCTGTAGAGAATTCAGACATGCCAACCCTCCCGATTCAGGCGTGTGACTACTGATTTCAGTGCTAGTCTCCCGCCTCCCGATTTCTGCAAGCAAAAACCCGGGGGCATATTACGAACAACTAGCGATAATTTTTGTCTCTAACTTGTTTAGAGACAAAAATTATCGCCGCACATCGGCGATTTTTATCGCAGATAAACCTTGCTATTATCGCAGAAAAGTCAGCGATATTCATGTATTATCGAGCAAATGCTCTTAGCCATGTTATCCACCTCCCATTGGATAACATGGCTAAGAACTGCTCAGGGCAGGTGTTAGATTTTGGAGATATTCGCGCTTAGCGCGAATATCTCCAAAAGTTGGTAATAGAAGATAGCGATGTTAGGGACTGTTTCCAGTCGCTAACATCTTGGCACGCCACTTTGCATGTCATTAGTGATAAGTATCACTGACATGCAAAGCGGGGCCCAAGATGGTCGCTATCTCCTTTTAGCTGTCACTAACTGGTGTTAGCGACAGCTTGGTAATAGGGAGATAATTTTATCTCCGCTTTCATGGCTTTTAAAGCCAAAAAAGCGGAGATAAACCCCCTTGATAATATGCCCCACGATTCCTTGGGGGTTTCAGCTGACAGGGCTTGGTATTGTGTTACATGGTAATTTTTCCAGGAAACGTCAGAGGGTCGATGCAGGGGTTCTAGAAGAGGTGATAAACCATTTAAGCCTCATGAACAAGCGCATGGTCTTTTAAAGATTTGTGAAGTACTCGGGGCGGCGGTGTGTGTGTGCCCTCTTTCAGGAGCGGGCGGGGGGGCACTGCCAGCAACTTGCCAGGTCAGGTAGTGTTCAACACGTGCATCACCCTTTCTCTGCCTGCTATTGCGCTCCATGCTTCGGAAAGGTAAGAAAAAGAACGTGCATTTGAGTTTGAAATGTCCGATCCTGCAGCAGCACACTTCCAAAGCCCACACATGACAATAACCCGATTCAAGGCCCCATTCACCCGTTTTTAAAAAAATAGATAACACTCCAACAAAGTAAGATTATAAAACTTTATTAACTATTAACTATAACGAACGGAACAAAAACTGTAAAAACATTTAAACATTTTTCAGCCCAAAAAGAAGCAACAATGGTTAGAAGCTGTCTTTTGTGCGAATAGTCCCAAGGCAGCACAACGTGCAGAGTTCTGGACGGCACCCAGGTGATGTCGCCTGGGTGCCGCACTGGTTTTGGGATCCTACAATGCAGCACAGAAAAACAGCGTGGGGCGTCCCGGGTGGTGCGGGGGGAGGCCTCGTCAGTAGCGGTCTGTGTCCAGTGTCACATGGCTGACACAACATGTACGACAGGCACCCAGGTGATGTCCAGTAAACTGCCGCACTGGTTTTGGTATCCTACAATGCTGCTCCGAAAATTGGCGTGCGGCGGCCCGGGGGTGGGGGAGGCGGCGTGAACGGGCCTCCCCAGGTGGCGGCCATCTAGCTGAGTTGCGCCCGCTCTTGCGGCTACAGCGTCTCGCTCACCATGTTGTTGAGTTGCTCCCACTCTTGCAGTGCAGCGATAGGCGGCTGCCACATGGCTCTCAAAATGGCGGACGGCTCCTCGGTTTTGGGCCTGGTCCACTGAAATGGCCCTGGGACACCTTGGAACTCGGACGCTTGCCTGCTAGGGCTTGGGCTCCATTCTCGAAAAGCGTCCCCTCAGCCGTGAAGATTCTACAAAAGTCTTGGGGGCCCCCGACTCCCGCAGGCTTCCGGTGGGGAGCGGCTGCCATGATTGCTCGTGGAATGACCACGACGGAGCCACAAGATGGTGGTGCTCTCATGCTGACGCCAGCTTCAGTCTGAATGATCCAGAAACAAGGTGGGGCTTTCATCGTTTGGGAAAAAAAAAAATTCTAAACCAATGAAAAGTGTTATTTTTAGGTCATATGACCAAGCCTTCCATCTTTAGGAAACCAAAAGTAAAATGAACCAATGAAAAGTTTTATAAACAAGTCACATGACCTGTTATGCGGCATAGGGCTACAAAAAGCGTAGAAAATCAGTTGGCACGTGAGGCGGCGTCAGTAGCGGACCGATGTGCGAATAGGCCGAAGGTAGCACAACGGGCCGAGATCCGGATGGTACCGAGGTGGTGTCCAGCAAATTGCCGCACTGGTGTGGCCATCCTACAATGCTGCGCCGAAAGACGGCGTGTCCAGCTGAGTTGCGGTCACTGTTGCGGTACAGTGACTCGAACGCGCCGAGATCCGGATGGCACCGAGGTGGTGTCCAGCAAATTGCCGCACTGGTGTGGTCATCCTACAATGCTGCGCCGAAAGACGGCGTGTCCAGCTGAGTTGCGGTCACTGTTGCGGTACAGTGACTCGAACGCGCCGAGATACGGATGGCACCGAGGTGGTGTCCAGCAAATTGCCGCACTGGTGTGGCCATCCTACAATGCTGCGCCGAAAGACGGCGTGTCCAGCTGAGTTGCGGTCACTGTTGCGGTACAGTGAGTCGAACGCGCCGAGATCTGGATGGCCCCGATGTTGTGTCCAGCAAGTTGCCGCACTGGTGTGGCCATCCTACAATGCTGCGCCGAAAGTCGGCGTGGGGTGCCCCGTTGGCTTATGAGGTGATGTCAGTAGTGGACCGATGTGTGAATAGGTCGGAACCAGCACAAGGCGCCAAGATCCGAATGGCAAGTCCTGGATGTTGAGTGCCTCAGTTGAGAGTTCTGAGCAGTGCTTGTAAGACTGTCTGAAGCTTATTTGCACCTGCTGCAGCTTCACTATTGCCCTGGTGTGGCCAAAGGTCGCACATGAGATGGGCGGCCGGCTCCCGAGGTCCGGCGGAACTTTTTTCCTTTTCCTTTCTGCTTCTTTTCCTACAATCCGTTTCATCTGAAGACACGACCAGGTCCCTAAATGTGTGCAGGGGGACGCTATTGATTGAATGAAAATGGCGGCTTGACACAAAGCTGACTCAAGCGTTACTGTTGATGCTATACAGACAAAAATTGGTTTTCAGTTTGTACATTCTTCATGTTTTTTTTTTCCATCCAAGTCTGATTGAGAGTTTGTAGAAAAATGGCTTCAGATTTTCCACATACTACTCTTCAACATTCTTCCTAAATGTAACAATGTGAAACTCACTAGGAGAACGGCTGTTTCTGTTTCCTTTCAAAATGCTGCCAACAATATTTTCTGAATGGAAGACACCATCTTGTAGCATAAAGGGCCGAAAGGGGTTCTGGTCTGGACGATGGTTGGTGGAGACATTTTGACTATATCTTGGACCTGCCCGGCCTCGCCCAAAATGGCGCCGGTATAAATGGGACTCGTAACTCCTTGCCCGCAAATGTATATCTAGAAAATGTTATTGTAAGTGGCCCTGTCCTATTTTAATTACAAAATGTATGTCCACCGATTCCGCAACTGTTAGACACCTTAGTTCTTGCAACCTAATGGCCCGCTCGTTACGTTCCTCTACAGTGTAAATGTCTCCTCATCATATACGATTTCAGTTTGCTCCGTGGCCGGCCCACGTGGTTATAGGCCCGTATTTGTATACTGACATTTTCACAATAAAGGTTTTTAAAACAAAACACGGTAGTAGTATTTACATTGGTAAAGTTTTTACTTTTAGTCACTGTTTTCGAATCAGTAAAAGGCAAGTGAAATAAAGCAGTCCAATTACATGACGGATAAAAGGTATAATATGTAGGAACGCAGTAAAGATAAATGGTCAAGGGCAGTTGTGTTTTTCACTGCTGCAACATAAAGTGATCGATAAGAATCTGATAATCAGGCGTATGGGCGACTAAGACAGCAGGCCGAATCTCTTTTACTCAACGGCTCCGTCATGGAAGGAAGAAACGCCCTTTTTCTCGAAAAAGGAATATATTTTACTTGCAAGACAGTTGTAAATTTTCCGGGAAAGTACATTAGCCTGGAATATTATAACATATGTTTGAAAAAAAAATATTGTTCGAAAACAATAAAAAGCGTAATTTTTAGGTCATATGACCAAGCTTTTCATCATTAAATTAACAAAAGTAAAATGAACCAATGAAAAGTTTTATTAACAAGTCACATGACCTGTTATGCTTACGTTACCCGCTGCGCGCCGCGCCTCGGATCACATCCGGGTGCGCTAACGCGGCGTGTCATATAACGCATTACGCGACAACGTAGGTCAAGAATATAGTCAAAATGTCTCCACCAACCAGCGTTCAGAACACAACCCCTTTCAGCAGTCCAAAAAGTTCTGTTAAATGACAACAGAGGGGACAGGCAACAAGAACCATCAGTCAAAGAGGGGAGGGCAAGTTCTTCTCTTCCGGGTCATGTTGGGGCGCTACCGGAACTGATCGAATTGGTAGTCTACAGTGTTTCTGGATGTTTCAGACTAAAGCTGGCGTCAGCATGAGACCACTACCATCTCGTAGCTCCGTCGTGGCCATTCCACGAGCAATCATGGCAGCCGCTCCCCACCAGAAGCCTGCGGGAGTCGGAGGCCCCCAAGACTTTTGTAGAATCTTCACGGCTGAGGGGACGCTTTTCGAGAATGGGACCCAAGCCCTATCAGGGAAGCGTCCGAGTTCCAAGGTGTCCCAGGGCCATTTTAGTGGACCAGGCCCAAAACCGAAGAGCCGGCCGCCATTTTGAGAGTCCTGTGGCAGCCGCCTATCGCTGCACCACAAGAGCGGGAGCAACTCAACTACATGGTGAGCGAGACGCTGTAGTCGCAAGAGCGGGCGGTAAACAGCTGAATGGCGGAAGAGGCACAGTGTAGCAGAAGCGGGCGGAATGGCAACTAAAACGGTAAAGGGGCGCCCCACTACAGCTTGTCTTCAGGTCAAACGGATTGTGGGACAAGGTCCAGAATTGAAGAGTCATCAAAAGGCAAAAAGTTCCGCCGGACCCCGGGAGCCGGCCGCCTATGTCGGGGGCGATCTCAGGCTACACCAGTGCTATAAGACTTGGGGAGGGTGTCGGAGCCAAGCGTCTTCTCCGAGTCCATGGCCATCACACCGCCCCTCAGGGGCCTCCGTCAAGCTGTTTAGGAAGCTAACATATCACATTGTTTTCTAATGCAGTCAGGTCCACAAACGACACTCACTTACTTTGAGAATAGTGAAGCTGCAGTAGGTGGAAATAAGCTTCAGACAGTGTTACAAGCACTGCTCAGAACTCTTAACTATGGCACCCAACATCCAGAACTTATGCTATTTGAGAATGGCAGTGACATCGAAGCATCTCAGGGACCAAAACCATTAACGTACTTTCACGTATGAAAATCTTACTTGGGGAGGGGGCAGGAGCGAAGCGCCCCCTCCCAGTCAGCGCCACCACACCGTATGTTGAAAATTTGAAGCCATCGTTCTACAAAGTCAACCAAACTTGGATTGAAAAATCTAGAAAAATGTACAAACTGAAAACCAGTTTTGGTCTGCATAGCATCAGTAGCAACGCTTGAGTCAGCTTTGTGTCAAGCCGCCATTTTGATTCAACAAAGCACAGGCATTGAAAAAGGTTCAAATTCAGAACTCTAAACTATGGCACCCAACATCCAGGAGCTTGCCATCCGGATCTTGGAGCCTTGTGCTGCTTTCGATCTATTCACACATCGGTCCACTACTGACATCATCTTATAAACCAACGTTATGTAAATAGCTTTTTAATAAAATGTTTTACCCTGTTTCTTTGCTGGTGTGTTGTCTATATTTATAATATTTGCATAGGGTTTGTCGTTATTTTGGGCGGGGTGGGTGACGGAGTCGAGCTGTCTTGCAGCCCTCATGGTGTGGAGCTCAGTTTATCTCACTATTTTCGTATTTCTCATGAAGGGTTGTTCCTAATATTTCTATTTTAGCGAGGTCAAAAAGAGATCCAATTAGTGGCCTACTGATTTTGCTCGATTACTTTTATTTTTTTACACGATTTTTCACTATCTGCAAAGACTAAACAGAGTATTGCGACTTTGTGCTTGTTTGTAAATAGAGAATGATCCAAAGAGAACCAATTCTAAAACAGTAAATGCTTGGACAACAATCAATCAAATGGAGAGACAAGCAGGCACGACGGATTACAACGGGGGCAAAGGCTTGCGTTAACTACCGTTCACTATCTGCAAAGAGAGAGTACTACTAAGACAAAAGAGGGGAGGGGGGGGTGCAGCGTTCAAAGCACATCAGCGTGCATAAATACGAAAATGTTTTTATCTATCACGTACTTGACATTTTAAAGCTTTTCATATTTGCTATTAAAAAACCAATGAAATTCATAGAAAAAACCATAGGTTATAGTGGATATATAGTTAGGAATTTGCATTTACAAAACCTTGAAAATTCAATGAAAAAACCATTGGTTTTAGGCCATATATAGTTAGGGATTTGCATTTACAAAACCTTATTTTACTCGCATAAAACCATTGAAATTCCATATATAGTTATAAGCGCTAACTATATATCGCGCACCCGCAATCCACTGCTGATGATGTCACATATTACATCATTCATGACATGGTTAGTGACATCACTGATGACATCACTGATGACATCTCAAATGACATCACTGATGACATCACTGAAAACATCTAATTTGACATGACTGATAACATCACTGATGATATCATTCATGTGATAATACGATGAACCTCTTCAGACTCTAATATAACTTTAGATACAATCAGTGTAAACAGACACTCACAGACTGTCACTCATCCATGGAGTTACTCACACACCTAGTCAGTCATGCAAAGAATCAATCACACCTCCATTTCCTCAACTATACAGTTATACAAACTTTACTTATTCAAACATATACTAACACATATTTACTCTATTATACAATCCCTGATACAAGTTCACAATGATCCATACAGCCACTCACACATTCACTGGCTCTTATGCACAGTTATTTATATATGTCAACTCTCACATGTACTGTGTTTTACATATGTACTTACTTTGACATGTAGCACTGAGATATCCATTCACTCACCAATACACTCATGCACACAGTCAACCGCCCATACAGCTGTTTGCACATGCACTTTTGAATCTATACATATAGTGAATTAACTACTCACACATCTATGTACAGAGTCACACACCTCCCAGCCACCCATACACACACACTCAGTCTCCCATACAAATACTTGGACAACCAATCAATAACCCATACAGTTACTCATATAGCTACTGATCAACATATGCAGCAGTTTGTAGAACAACAGATATAATGATGCACAAATTAAAACAGTTTAGTCACTAACCCATGCACTCAGTGAGACACATTTAATCACTCACTCAATCAGTCAGTCATGCACCTAGTAAATCCTTCATCCAGACACTTATACATCCACTCATTCTTCAATATGTAAAACATATTTTAACTTTACAGAAACATACAGTCACTGGATGTTGTCATCAGTGATGTCATCAGTGATGTCACTAACCATGTCATGAATGATGTAATATGTGACATCATCAGCAGTGGATTGCGGGTGCGCGATATATAGTTAGCGCTTATAACTATATATGGAATTTCAATGGTTTTATGCGAGTAAAATAAGGTTTTGTAAATGCAAATCCCTAACTATATATGGCCTAAAACCAATGGTTTTTTCATTGAATTTTCAAGGTTTTGTAAATGCAAATTCCTAACTATATATCCACTATAACCTATGGTTTTTTCTATGAATATATATATATATATATATATATATTACCTACTGGCGGTCGCCAGTAGGTAGTTATAGTTAGGATTTTTTTCAATGTTAAATCTCAAAATTCTATTTGGAATAACTTTGGCACCGGTTGACGAATCTGCCTGAAAATTTCCTGAAAATGGCCTCGTCGAGCTCCGGTCCTTCCTTGAAAGTTTGGGGGGGATTCGTCAAGCGGGGGCCGAGATAAAAGGGGGGTCCAAAACGCGTTTTCCCCATGTTAATTTCCATAGGGCGGTCGATTTCACTTTTAGCCCGAACGGCTGAATGGATTTACACCAAACTTGGCAAAATTGTAGGGAGTGGTAGCCCGATGTGCCTTTGCTATGTCTCAAGATATGTGCTCCAGTGGATTTTGAGTAATTTAGGTTCAAAAAAATATATATATCTATAGCAGTGCACCGGTGCGCGCACCGGAGAGCGCTCCAGGCGCGACACGGGAGGTGCGCATGAAAAGCTGATTGGCTCTCGGGTGTCTGTAAACATTCCAAACAGTCCAGAGCGGTCGCCATCTTGTGTCTCGGTAAAATCGAGACATAAGAGGCGGCTAAAACAAAGTGGGAACTGACCATAAGGCGTCAGGGATAGACCCCTTTGACCCCCTAGGTTTGATGTGGGGGCTATAAAAGGGCCCCGCGGGGCATTTAAAATATTTTTTTTTTTTTTCGTTTTGCGCGGGGGAAGCGCACGGTGCGCGCACCAGGTAGCGCACCGGGTAGCGTAAAATGAGGGAAAAAGATGACAGAGTTTTCAAAAAAATGAAGTTTTTATTTAGAAATTGGAGGTAGTTCTAAAAAGAACTTTTTTTTTTCTTCTTTTTGTTGTTTTATATTTTTTTTGTGTTTTTTGAACTTTTTGAACTTTTTTTGGCTTTTCAAAACAGTTTTATATTTTTTTTTGTATTTTTTAGGGGGAGAAACAAAAAAAGGGAATTGAAACTGGCTCAACTGGAGCAAAAAAACAAAAAACCCAAAAAATTATTTCTTTTTGGGGCACTTGTGATTATCACCTGCAAGGACGATGAGCTTAATACTTTGTTCCCCATAGGAGATAAGCTTGCCACAAGCAGTACAAGTAATTTTAAAATCAGCAAATCTCGGCTGAATGCAAGGCATCACCTCAGATGTTTCTGGTTGCGAGGAAGTGGGTTGGTTTCTTTGGGAGGGGGTCCTTGATGACTGGGGGAGGTTACTGGCCAGTTCCCGGAACTCTGCTCGAGAGTAGTTGTTTGGATGCTTTCTTGTCATGTGCCGAATCATGGTATAGTTACCAAAAGAATATTTCTTGTTTGGGTTGCCCCGTGAAAGTTCATCATTGCAGATGAGGCAAGTCACCTTGGGAGCATTCACCTTTTTTTTCCCCTCTGGAATTGAAAAAAACTGCCAAATAATGTGTGGTTTGGGTTTATAAGGTGTATTTTCTTCTGGCAGCCATCTTCTTCTCCCCTCCTCCTCTTCCTCTTCCTCCTCCTCCTGTTCTTGACCACCAATATAATTTGGAGCTGGTCCTCTTGGTGGTGGTGGTGGTGGTGGTGGGGCAGATGCACCAGCTGATGCTACTAATGAAGCCATTATTTAGAGCAAAAAAGTAGAGAGAGCAACAAACAGGTCTTCCTCAGTCAAAGGACAAAGTCAGAATAAGGAAAAAAGGTGGGGTCTTTCATCATTTAGAAAAAAAAACTGTCCTGAACCAATGAGAAGTGTTATTTTCAGGTCACAAGACCAGGGGCTTCATCATTATGAAACTAAAACTGTTATGAACCAATGAAAAGTGTTATTTTCTGCTCACATGACCCGACGCGCTTACGCTACGCGCCCGGGGGCGCGGCCCGGGTCGCGCAGCGTAAGCGCGCCGGAAGTTTACGTTGTGCGATCGTATTCGCTCGAGTACTTCCGGGTGCGCTTACGCCGTGCGTATCACGCGGTCGCGGCTACGCGATACGTCACGATCATGTTTTCGTTTGCGATATTGACGCTTACGAGACGCTCCCCGGAGTGCGCCCGGGGGCGCTTTTCAGAAATACGCTTTTCGGGGCGCACTCCGGGGCGCGCTCCGGGAGCGCTCCCCCCAAAAATTAAAAAAAAAAAAAATGGGATAATTGTAGAGACAGATAGCCCTATTCTGAAGTGGTTTGTAAAAAAATTAACTTTATAAAAATATGTATTGTGCTACATTGGGCTTAATATATGTTAGAGCCAAAATGTAGCCCAAATGTAGCCCAAAGTAGCCCAATGTAGCCCAAAGATGGCCACCAGAGATCAAAAATTGTAAATGTAGCCCAAATTTCAACTAGATGTAGCCCAACTGTAGCCCAATGACAGAATGTACCAGAGTGTTAAAAAGAACAACTAGAGTGCTAACAGTCTTATTTATAAAGTGAAACTTATAGTTAGGAATTAGCATTAAAAAAACCTTTGAAATTCACTGAAAAAAACCATAGGTTTCACACCAGTTATAGTTAGGAATTAGCATTTAAAAAACCTATTAAATTCACTGAAAAAACCATAGGTTTCACACCAGTTATAGTTAGCTGGAAATTTTACTGATATAAAACCATTGAAATTCCCACGTTATAGTTAGTCGGACTCACTATAACTTGCGCGTGCAATGCACTGCTGATGACATCACATATTACATCACTCATGACATGGTCAGTGACATCACTCATGACATCACTGATGACACCATCCTTGTGACACAGTGACAGACCTCCTCTCAGTGTAAAGTAACCCTTGAGACACATATTCAAAAATAGAAACTGAAATTTTTAAAAAATGGACATACCTATACCAGTCACAACAAGCACTTCCACTATCTATATACACATCCACTCATTCACCAACAGTTCTATATAGTCACTCATACATATACTCACTCATCATATGAAGAGATACACCTATACATCCTGTTACACACCGACATTCATCCAAAAGTTACTCACACACATAATCACACGTGCAAATAAACTATTGAACAACCATTTATTTGAATATAGAGTTATACACACACTTCCACCTTACTTCTATTGAAAATTACACATATTTATTCTCTTAAACAATCACTTATAGAAACACATACTTATTTAAACAGGAAATCTTACAATCTCTTACTCTCACATATACTCACTTATATACATCAATATTCATATATACTAGATTAAAACATATGTAGTTACTGATAAAGACACTAGTGAGACAGTCATTCACTCACTAACAAACACATATAGACACTCATCCACCCATACAGTCCTGTACATATGCTGTCTTCAAAACACATACAAACAAAGAGTCAGTCACTCATGCATCTATGTGCTAAGTAATACCTCCACCAAACCATATAGACACTCATACTGATACTAATAAAAATATCAAATAACCCATATACATACGCATGTAGCTACTTATCAACACATGTAGCCACTTATACACAAAGTGAAACACTAATATATGTATTTAAATATTTAAACATAACTCACTAATATTTATTTTTCAGAAAGACACATATTCACTGGATGGTGTCATCAGTGATGTCATGAGTGATGTCACTGACCATGTCATGAGTGATGTAATATGTGATGTCATCAGCAGTGCATTGCACGCGCAAGTTATAGTGAGTCCGACTAACTATAACGTGGGAATTTCAATGGTTTTATATCAGTAAAATTTCCAGCTAACTATAACTGGTGTGAAACCTATGGTTTTTTCAGTGAATTTAATAGGTTTTTTAAATGCTAATTCCTAACTATAACTGGTGTGAAACCTATGGTTTTTTTCAGTGAATATATATATATATATATATATATATATATATATATATATATATATATATATATATATGGTGTCATCAGTGATGTCATGAGTGATGTCACTGACCATGTCATGAGGTATGTAATATGTGACGTCATCAGCAGTGCATTGCAGGTGCGAAAGTTATAGTGAGCCCAACTAACTATAACGTGGGAATTTCAATGGTTTTATGTCAGTAAAATGTCCAGCTAACTATAACTGGTGTGAAACCTATGGTTTTTTCAGTGACTTTAATAGGTTTTTTAAATGCTAATTCCTTACTATAACTGGTGTGAAACCTATGGTTTTTTTAGTCAATTTCAAAGGTTTTTTAATAGCAAATTTCTAAATGAATCCTATGTTGTATATTTATATATTACTATTTTTTTAGGTTTTTTTTCTTTTTTGCCCCGGATCGCTCCCGGGGCGCGTACCGATGCGCTTACTGGTAAGCGCAGTTTTGCCGCGCACCGGTTCGCGTACCGGTGAGCGCCCCGTTTGCGCTATTGCCGCGAACGAAAACATCATCGTGACGTATTGCGTAGCCGCATGATGCGTGTTATGACGCACGGCATAAGCGCACCCGGAAGCGCCGGAGCACATACGATCGCGCTACATAAGCGCCCCAGGGCGCGCGCTTACGCTACGCGCCCCCTGGTGCACCCCGGGGCGCGTAGCATAAGCGCGTCAGGTCATGTGACCTGAAAATAACACTTTTCATTGGTTCAGAACACTTTTGGTTTCCAAATGATGAAAGTCCCCACCTTTTTCCCTATTCTGACTTTGTCCTTTGACTGAGAAAGACCTGTTTAGAGATCTGTGACTAATATTTTGAACTTTAAAATGGCTACAGTAGCAGTAGCAGCTGGAGCATCTGCACCACCACCACCACAAGGACCACCACAACATCACATTGGTGGTCAAGAAGAAGAGGAGGAGGAGGAGGAGGAGGAGGAGGAGAGAAGGCAGACAAGGCATTTCCTGCCTGAAGACAATGCCCCATATCAACCAAAGAAGCACTTTATATGGGAGTTTTTTCAAATCCCAAGGGGTGCAAAGAAGGTAAACGCTGCAAAGGTGACTTGTCTCATCTGTGGCGCTGTACTATCTAGGGGGAACCCTTCCAAAAAATATTCTTTTGGCAATCACACAATGATTCGGAATATGCAACGATTGCACCCCAATAACTATTCTGCAGCAGAGGTGAGAGAACTGTGCAGAAACCTTCCACAATCGTCTGCCAGCACCTCAACAACCAAAGAACCCACTCCATCGGGTCCAGAGGCAAGGCAGATGGTTCCAAACATTCAAACTAAGTTTGGTGGCTACAAAATCGTTTGCATATATTGTGGCAAAACCATTACTTATGGTGAGAAGAGTATTACCCTCATCAACGTTGCTGGTGATAACCACAAGTGCCCGAAGAAACCCTAATTTTTTTCAGATTTTTTTTGCTCCAGTTGAGCCGTTTATAATTCCCTGTTTTTTGTTTCTCCCCATAAAAAATACAAAAAAAATATAAAACTGTTCAGAAAAGCCAAAAAAAATACAAAATGTTCAAAAAAACTATATAAAAATATAAAACAAAAAGAAGAAAAAAAACAGTTCTTTTTAGAACTACCTCCAATTTATAAAAAAAGGCTAAATTTTTTTAAAACTCTGTCATTCTTTTTTACCCATGGTATGCTCCCCGGTCCGCTCCCCGGTGCGCATACCGGGCGCTCCCCCCGCGAAAATCGAATTTTTTTTTTTTTTTTGCCCCACGGGGCACTTTTATGGCCCCCACATCAAACCTAGGGGGTCAGGGGGGTCTACCCTACCCCCTTTTGGTCATTTCCCCCTTTGTTTTGCCACCTCATGTGTCTTGATCCTACCGAGACACAAGATGTCGGCCGCTCCGGACTGTTTGGAATGTTGAAAGACACCCGAGAGCCAATCAGCTTTCCGTGCGCGAAGTCGCGTAGCGCACTGGTTCGCGCCCCGGTGCGCGTACCAGGGCGCGCTTATAGATATATATATATTTTTTTAACCTAAATTACTCAAAATCCACTGGCGCACATATCTTGAGACATAGCAAAGGCACATCGGGCTACTAGTCCCTACAATTTTGCCACGTTTTGTGGAAATCCATTTAGCCGTTCGGGCTAAAAGTGAGGTCGACCGCCATATGGAAATTAACATGGGGAAAACATGTTTTGGGACCCCCCTTTTATCTCGGCCACCGCTTGACGAATCCCCCCAAAACTTTCGGGGAAGGACGGGAGCGCCGCGAGGCAAATCTGAGGAAATTTTCAGGAAGACTCCTCAACCGGCGCCAAAGTTATTCCCAATAGAATGTTGCAACAATTTCCCTATTGAAAATAATCCTAACTATAACTACCTACTGGCGACCGCCAGTAGGTAATATATATATATATATATATATATATATATATATATATATATATATATATATATATATATATATATGTTCCGAGGGGGTCGGAACTTTGGGATTTGAACTGGGTACTGTCGGTTCTACAGTTGGAGCTGATGAAAAGAGGAACACAGGCGCCTTCAGTAGCGGTTTTAACAAAGGCTTTATTGGGACGTAAGTTTTTTTCATGAAACACAGTCCTGGAAAATTAAGCAAAGAAAATGTGTTTTTCTCTTGCGTCGATTCTTTGGCTTCGGGACTTCAAGTGGCCGTATTCCACACCGGGAGTCATCTTTTTGGTTCCACTCCGGTACCGGCAAAGAAAAGGAAACGAGGGTCAGGACAAAGAAATGGAGTGATACTTCTCAAGGGACCGGGAGTGAGGGAAGAACCGACGTGAGCTCGTGCACTAATTAAGTCTACCCCTAAAAGGTGGGGAAAGGAAGTGCTCGTGCAGGGCAGAGGGTTTAAGGCTTTTCTACAGGAAAAATCACTGCTGTTTCCTCCGCCCGACCCAACCCGCTACCCGGCCCCGTACCTCTTGGAGCCACGCTCCTCCCGTGGGAACGTGGCAGGGTGAAGCGTGGAACCGTTAGCCTCCAGGCGTGTCGTTCTCCTTCTGGTCCGAGTCCTGGTAACTCCCGTCATCTTCCACGTGTACCTCCACTCCTGGGGAAACGCTGTCCGTCGTGGTTTCTGTCCTTCCGGCTTTTGATGCTGGTACGCTCTCAGGGGGTGGAGACTCGTTTCCTTGGTCCGAAGTTTTAAAGGGACCGTCTGAACTACTGATCGAGATCCAGACTGACTCGTCCTCTTCGGTCCATGATGCAGGAGTATTCTGTGGGGACAAGGGGCACGGTAAAAGAGGTGTGGCTGTCCACCATTCTGCAGTAGTCTGAGGTTCCGACACCCGTGCCCCGTCACAATATATATATATATATATATTTTTTCATTTCATGGTGCCTGAATAATACCTTCTTTTCACATGTGAAGGACATTTTCAGACAAAGACAGGGAGTTGCTGTGGGGGCTTGCTTTTCCCCGAGCTATGCGTGCTTGCACGAGGGGCTCTGGGAGAGGCAGGTCCTCATGATACAACACAAAGACATCTTTGAGCATAGGATTAAGCACTGGCTACGTTTTATAGACAATGTTTTTATAATTTGGAAAGGGGACAGCAAGAGTGCACAGAATTTTGTAGATTAGCTCAATATAAATGATATTAATTTGCACTTTACGTCACATAGCAGTCCATCCACAATCGAATTCTTAGAAGTAAGCATACAGGTGGTGGAGAAGAAGCTGGTAACTAGTGCCTTCAGGAAACCAACGGCTGGTAACGCAATTTTGTACGCGACCAGCGCACACCCCAAACACCTAATCGCAAGTATTCCCTATGGGGAAATCTTGCGATTGAAACGCATTTGCAGCACACAAAAAGAGTTCGTAAGATGTCAAGGTGAAACCCTTAGTAGAATGAGACGGAGGGGTTACACAGAGAACATCCTGACAAAAGCAGTCTTGAAAGCCAGTGGGAAGCCTAGAGAGTCATTACTACCAAAAGCCCATGATTCAGAAAAGGAAATAAGTGATAATGATGAGGCTCCCAGATTAAGTACGACTTACAGCAGGCAAGAACGTAAGAGCAAAGCCATTTTACCCAAAAATTGGCCCATAGTGTTAACCGACAACATCTTGAAAGATAGATTACCGGACAAACCAACAATAACCTTTAGGAGGTGTAAAACTATGGAGGCCCACCTATCTAAAACCAGAGTGGAAGGAGCTCCGGTAAAAACGCGGTTGCCTACTAAACAAGGGTTTTTCAAATGTGCCACTTGCCGGGCGTGCAAGTAAATGTAAATGTACAGGAATTTATATAGCGCAAATCACCAAGCGGTTTCTAAGCGCTTGCTTAGGGAACCCGTCCTGGTATTCCCCTGTGAGATAACCCCGGCAGGGTATCCGCAAGGTGAAAGCCAGGCATCCCGCCGTGAGGGGCCGTTGTGGAGATTAAGCAAGCTATTGCCCAGAGTCGCAGAGTGTGAACCCGTGAATCGAGTAGGCACCGGAGCGAGAATTGTCGAGTCCATGGGCATTTTAGGACTCAAGACCCCGCCGAGCCGGGAATTGAACCCTGGTCCCGGGCTGACCTCTGCTTCCAGGTCTGCCTCCTCTAACCAGTGAGCCACACTTCTCCACAGTTTGGGGTCAATACTATGAAATATAAAACGCCATTCAGGGAAAATGAAGTTACCATCAGAGGCAATTTTGATTGCGTACAGAGTTCGCAGTCTATGTTCTCACGTGCACCTGTGGGCTAAGATATGTGGGAAGCACAAAGCTCCAGGTGCACGTGAGAATCATAGAATAGTAACATTGCTGACAACCTTGTTTCTGATAACATGTTTGGTTGTATTTTCTAATGTACTGTGCATGAGATTATGGAGTTAGAAATAAACATTTCAAAGTTGCACATGTCTTTATTTACATCTTGTTTTTGACTGGTGTAAGAGTATATTGAAAGAGTGTTTTTGTTATCCACTTTACTTCATGTAATCTAAGTCGCATGTTCTGGGTTGACTAGTCATTGGTGTTTTTGCTCTAGGGCGAAGAACCAATAAGTCATTGATTGCTAGTTTGGTAGGGGTTTGTGTAGTAAGGTGGGTTTTGGTACACCGTAATTCACTGAGGTCCTAAGTCTTTATGCACAGTTCTGTGTATGAGCAGAATTCCTGGAACAGTAGTTACAACAAAAAGGCTCGGTAAAGGGCTTGCACTTTGAATATGAATATAAAATAGAAGAATAGTTGATAATCACAGCTAAGGAATGCAGCAATTAGATGTGTGTATGTGTGGATGATGTGTAGATTTGTTAGAAGATGACAAACGTGAAAAATAAGAAAGGTTGGAGAGAAGCAAATTACCCACTGCATTGTCAGTGAAGTGGATCTTTGGATTTCCAGGTCATTACACAGATAGGGTATTGGATTCCGCAGCGGGAGCAAGAGAAACTAGTACAACAACTAAGGAAGAAAGCTAGTGCACAAAGTACACACAATAAGGCAGATTTACAAGGTTGTGGGAAAAATATGCAAACGTGGCGCAAAAACATCATCAACAGTATCCCCTATGGGGAACTACTGCGAGCTGAGAGAAGCTGTAGTACCCAAGAGGTTTACACCAAAGAAAAAGAAATCATGACTAAACAATTTAAAGAGGGAGGGTACAATAAGGCATGTATCGCGACGGCATATAAAAAAGTTGATGCTAGAAGTAGAGAGGATTTGCTACTGATTAAGGAAGGCGATACTAGAGATGATAAGTCAAATAAAATAAGGTTCATTACTACATTCAACAATAAATCTCATGCTATGAGCAAATGTCTGGGCAAATTCTAGAATATCCTACAAACAGATTCTGATTTGGAAAAACATGTGGGTGACTCACCGCAGGTTACATATAGGAAGGCTTTATAGACACAATCTAACTGGAGACCTTGGTTGAGGTCCATGAATTAACATACACAAGCAAGCATTTGACTTATTGTGCTTTGTTTCAGTTTGTTGCTTCGCGTGTTCTTGGGATTCTCTACCACACGTTATGATCAGATTTTGATCAAGAGAAACTCTTTTACCCTTTGACCGAAATGCGGTTGGGCTGATATCAGGACAGGGAGAGGTAGATGCCCTGAAGAAGACCGGGGTGACCTTCCTGGCACAGTAAGTCGGTCGAAACATGTTGGCAATAGCAGTACCAGGAGGGGTGTTTTGAGATTATAATCTCTCTCTTAACACGACCAATCCTTATCTCTTTTAATCCTGGCTGTGGCGCCTATAAATAAAGGTTCTGTTGGTATCCACAAGCCAGTTTTAAATCACTTCTCAACACTGCACCTTGTTCTATCACAATTCCCAGTCATGGGGTGATATTCACTTTTCTATCACTGTGTTTGTTATATTTATTATATTTGTGTTCAGTCTTGTCTTTCAAATTTTTTTTATTTTTTTTCCCCTCCCGTATGCTCCGCCCGAGCGTGGCTACGCCGGGGCGTTTTGTAAGCAGACCCGATGATGAAGCATGTCACACACTTAGCTGTGTGATTGAGGGCAGTTTTCAAAACAGATTTGTTTTGTCTGTGTTGTGTTGTTACACATGTATTTTGGTCTCCCTACCCCTTTTTGTGTGTATAAAAGGCCTCAATGGCCACTGATCACCAAGCTGACTATAAATTATTTGGCTTGCCCACTCGCAATTGTGTCTTCTGAACGTGTTTTCAGTGCTGCTGGTGCCATTGTAACTTCAAAAAGGACCCGCCTCTCACCCAAAAATGCGGATAGGTTAACAATGATCAAGATGAATCAGCACTTCATTCCACCAGATTACAAAATACGTGAATCCACGCAGGAAGAAGAGGACACCAACTTAGGTGACTGAAGTTCTTCTCTGTTAGCTGACCTACTCCCGTTTCAATTCACAAAGTTTGAGGACGAGCTCTAATTCTCTGACACCTAGGCTTGAAATACTTACTTTTTTTTTCGTCCCTATTCACTTTTATGTCTGTGTGTCTTTCTTTGTTTTGCAACTTTTAGCACAACAAAACTCCATCAGCAGCACTGTCTTCATCTCATTTCCATATTGAAGGTGCCGCTGTCTGCATTCCTAAAGTTCACAAGTTCACAAATCAGTCATACTCCTCTATCCTCCTCCTCCAGACTCCCCCTATCCATTTCCCTCAAGGCAGATGGCCGGATTGTGCAGAATCAAGAAACGTTTGCTTCGTAGACGAGCCCCTCAAAAGAAGTGAGACTGGAATGATTGACTATGCTGACTGTTACTTCTGAAATTGACATGAGAGGCTGCCCTGTGGCCCTTCACTTAAGAATAAGATGTTGACAAAAAGCGGACTAGGTAATGAATGATGAGATGGCATGCAGTGGACAACACTGGCTGTCTGGCTCTGATGAAAGCAATTGATGTTTGTTTTTTTGTGCATGAAATTAATCCTATGTGTTCTGTTATTATTTAATCTTTTACACCCTAAATGTAAATCAAGTCTACTCTGTTTACCTTGTTTAATGCAAATTACCCTTCTACTGCAGGAGCCACTACGTTGCATGATTTTTTAATATGGAAAATGTCCTTGGACTCACTGTGTGTAGACTTTGACTGCATGAACAACATTGAGTTTGCCAACACCATGATGATTGCTGATGAGTCATGATGACCAAAGTTACATAATATCTTTACAGTCACTCACTGGGATGGATGGATCATCATCGTCGATTTACGGAAGAACTATGGCCATTTCGTGAGTGGCAAACAGGTAAACAAGTCAACAACAACCACAGCAGAACTACATGTCTGTCTAGTTGTGGTATGGGGTGGTCGAGCCAGTGTAGTGTTATGCCAGAGTCCAGACAACGGTTCATTTAAAATTGCGGCTATGTGGCTTGCTGTATAAAATTACATCAGCTTTGTCTGTCTGTGTCAAAGAGGTATGCTACATGGAGGTTGGTTCACTCAGTGGCGCCTGCCTTGACCGTCTGCATTGCACTGGCCTGCTGTGTGCTAATTATTATCCTGCAAACAGGGACTCGGAGTAGGCACTTTAGAAATGATGTATGTATGTAATACTGTCACCTCTGAAAGTGAAAGTGTTATTTTTACACTACACACCATACCTTATATTTTTCCTCCGGGGTGTTTTAATATCCCTTTCAGTTTTTCCACTTACCCTGTGCGATAGGAAAAACATTAACTCAGGCTTACCATAGCAATCCGCAATTCCGCATTTACCAGGCAGGCAGTGGACAGTGTGGTCACCAAAATTGATCGACGGAGCGCCCGATGGAATGGAGGAGTACCGCAAATAAGAGGAATGGCTGGATGCATGCAACTTCCCAATTTGACCAGGACAACTACAACATGTAGTTACAGTATCCACTTCACTTGTCCTTATCTTTTAAATAATGTTATTGTTGTGAACTTCTATGAGTGTGTTTGCTCTCTGCTTCAAATTCATCCCTGCAGCTATTTGATAAGTTTCTTTGCTATTTTTAAAATTAATGTAATGTACTACTAAGGGGCACATTAGGATGGAGGGCGGAAAACGTCCACGACCGCCATGGTGGCGGAAATCTACCGCCCGCCATGACCGCGGAAATACCGGCATGCGAATTAGTAACAACCGCCGAAAAAATCCGACCGCGGCGGTAGCTGCCGAAATGAAACCGCCCGACTCGTGCGGTGATGGCAAAACTCCGACCGCGGTGGCTGGAAATGCAGCGGATAATACAAAACCGTCCACAGGTCCATCGGAGATACCGCACAAGCAATTAGGACAATGCCGAGGGTGTCGCGGTCGGGACCGCTGTTACCGACCGCCACGGACGCACCCAGGAGTGAATCGAAGAAATGGCGGCCAGGCAGCAGCGAAGCCACTGCACCGGACAAACATAATAAACATGGCGGACGATGTGAAAAGACCGCAGTGATGCCCAAAACTGCATAAACAAAGTAGCCCTGCACCCAAAACATACAACACATACACAGAAACACAAAATAATATAATAATACACTGAACCACTCCCACAACACTAATGACCACCTAAATCCATTTGGACACACCCACACAGCAGAGTATAAAGCCACCCCCTGCACTGACCACAATCCATTGCTACACTCCAGAAGACAAGGCATACACCACATCTGACAGGAGAGGCAAAACAGCACAGCACACCCATCCATCCACCAACCACCACCACAACAACCACCATCACTAACAAACACCACCACACAACACCCCACACACATCATCACCAGACCCCTGCACCCAGACACCACTGCACACACACACACCTCAACAACTCCACACCATGACTGCACAAAAAATGCCAAAATTCACTGAGAGTGAGTTGACAGTCATGGTCGATGAGATTGTAAGAGTAGAGCCGCAAATATTTGGTAGCCTGGTCCAACAGACACCATTAGCCACCAGGAAACAAATGTGGCAAAGGATAGTCCAAAGGGTGAATGCGGTAGGGGCCACCCCAAGATCAAAGAAGGAGATCCAGAAGCGGTGGAATGATCTCAAGAGGGTGGTCAAGGAGAAGAGGAGCAAGAACTGGACGCTGGCAAACGTGACTGGCAGTGGCCCTCCCCTCCCACTAAAGACATTCACACCATGGGAGGAGAAGGTGCTTGCCATCCTGCTACCGGAGAGGGGGGCGTGGCTTGGATGCCGAGGAGGTAGGCAGCGTGAGCTCGGAGCTCCGTGCCCGATCCCGGAAAATATCCTGAAAATTTGATCGGACCCCGAGGTAACCGATACCATCCGGTACTGGAAGGTACTGCGGAGGGTCCGGGGCCCACGGAGGACGACACCGAGCCATCCCACGGCAGTATTTCGACTTTGAAAGTTGAACTCAGGCGAGAAGTCGCGGACCCCAAAATGGCGGCGAGGGCATGAGATTGGACGCGACGGAGACATCTGCCCGGAGACCCACTGAGGACAGCTCCCTGACAAATCAGGGGTGTTGGCGGCCGCATCGCGCCTCTCCCCGGGTGCCGAGTGAACTTTGGGCGCACCCTCGGGCGGTGGCTGAGGACCGCCCCCTGGTAGGGGCGACGACAGTGCGGCAGTGACCCAGTGACGAGAGCCCCGGGCCCCTGGCACGTCTGGCGCAGGCCGGGCTGCAATCGCTCAGTGTTTCCTGCTTCTTGGTGACAAATCTGGGCCCGGGAGCCCTGCCGGAGGACGGAACCCGACGGCACTCGGAGGGCGACCAGGAACTTACTCGGAGACCACCGCCCACCCGGCCCAGATGGGGAAGCCGAAGGGGAAGGGAGATGGCGCGACCGATACTGAGGCTGCGGAGGGAGCGGAGCGAGACCAAGCGGCATTGCAGCGGATGCAGGATCGTATCCTGGAGGCCATCGCCACCACAAAGGACGCCCTGCAACAAGATATAGCTCAGGTGGCGACGGGCTTGGGCCTCCTGAAGGCTGACCACGACAAACTTAAAGACAGGGTGAAATCCGTGGAGATCACGGTTAAGGAATTAGCCCCAGGCCAAGAAACGATGAAGGCCCAGATGGCAGACGTGATGGACCGCCTGAAGGTGCTGGAAAGGAGGGCCGAGGATGCAGAAAACAGAAACAGGCGCAACAACGTACGCCTAGTGGGCCTGCCGGAAAAAATTGAAGGCGACGACATGGTGGGCTACCTTGATAACTGGCTGCGGACAGAGGTGGCACCAGAGGGTATGTCCCCCTTCTTCTCCCTGGAACGGGCACATAGAGTTCCAGCGCGCCCGCCAGCCTTGGGCCTTCCTCCTCGCCCGGTGGTGTTCAAGTTGCTCCATTACCGGGACAGAGACTGGCTCTTACAGAGGGCGAGAGAGGCAGGGCCCTTTCAAGTGGACAACAACAGAGTCACCATGTTCCCGGACTACACATTTGAGACGCAGCGACTCCGGGCGAACTTCCTATCCCTCAAGCGGGAGCTCCGCCAGGAAGGCATCAAGTACTCCCTGTTGTTCCGCCAAGCTAAGAGTGGTGGTGGATGAGAAATCATTATTCCTCACGACCTCTGCGGACGCTTGGGACTGGTGGGACACTTATAAAGCGGGAACGGACGGTGCTAAGGCCAGGGAGGAGGAGGCTAAGGTGGCGAAGCCGATCAGGCAGTCCCAACGGATCAGGAGGAACCGCAAAAGAACCGGGAAACCTTCGGTGTCGCAGACGGAGGCGGAGAGGCAGGCGGCGCTACAGGCGGTAGTGGACTTATCTAGGACCGCCAGGACTCAGTCCGGGAAGGGCACGGAATCGGAGGACCCGGGCACGGGCTCGGAGACAGGACAATCGGAATTTGGTGGAGCCCGGGGCCCTATTGTGACGCCGCAGACTTCGGGGGAGATACTGGAGGCGTGTTGAACTGAACTGGTGGAGTGGACTCGTTGGTTGGACACCGGGGCACTGGGCCCGCAGCAGTAGACCATTATTGATTGAGGTTTTGGGGAGCTGTAATGTGGGGATTGTGGGGTGGAGCGCGCGGGGCTGATTTGTTTTAAGGTCTTATCGCATTGAGCCGCGCCTTACTGGCCCCTAAGGTCATCGCAGTGGGGACTGCGACCATTACCACCGTTCCTTGAGGGGTGGTCGGGAGTGTTGGTTTGGATGGGGGTACTTCCAGTTGCGGGGGGCCTGTCCTGGGGGGGTGGGAGTTGCGAGCAGTTGGGGTGGCTCGGGGGGTAGTTGTTGTTGGAGGGGTTCGGCTTCCTGTTTGGAGAGGGTGGGTGGGTGGGCCCGTGGTCGCGGGACTTGTGCGGACATTGTTCTTTGCTGTATGGTCCGGTTGTGTGGGGGGGATGGCTAGTACTGGGGCGTTGAAATGTGTGACCTGGAATGTGCGGGGTATGCAGTCCATGAAGCGCAGACATAAAGTTCAGGCGTACCTCAAGCGTAGGGGGGTTCATATAGCGTTCCTGCAGGAGACACATCTAAATAAGCAAGAAGGGGCGGCTTTGCAAAGGCGCTGGAGGGGGCAGCTATTCTACACGACATTTTCGGCATTTGCAAGGGGGGCATTGATTTGGATACGGGCGGGGGTCCCCTTCCAGGTCTCAAAGTCATCGGTGGACCCGGAGGGCAGATATGTGGCGGTGGAGGGGAGGCTGAGAGGCAGGGTGATATCTCTCTGTAATGTGTATGCTCCTAATGTAGACCTGCCCGCCTTCTTGTCTACCATCTCGGGCAAATTGGCGGGTTATTTGGCAGGGCCGGTCCTCTTGGGGGGGGACTTCAACTCGGTTGAGGATGTGTTCCTAGATAGGTCCCATCCCCCGCTGCGCGCGTCCCCAGTACATAGGGTCGCCAAGCGTAGGTTGGAATGGCAAGAGAGCTGGGCCCTCACGGATGCATGGAGGGCGTTGCACCCCACCGCTAGGGACTATTCCTTTCACTCGCACCTGCATGACTTGCATGTGAGGCTGGATGCGTTTCTTTGTTCGGAGTGTGTGCTCCCCGCGGTGGGAGGGGCGGAATACTTGGCCAGGACGATATCGGACCACAACCCCTTGTTGATGTCTCTGGAATGGATGGTGACTGTTAACTGCGTGCCAACATGGCGCCTGCAACCTGACACCCTGGACGATTTGTTGTTCAGGGAGGCCCTGAGTGAGCGCATTGAGAGGTATTTTGAGGAGAACAGTGGCTCGGCCTCCACGAGGGCGGTTGAATGGGATGCGTTCAAGGTGGTGGTGCGGGGACACTGTATTGGACACGCGGCAGGGGCTAGGAAGACTCTGTTGGATGACTTGGATAAGGCTGAGACACGGCTGAGGGATTTTGAGAAGAGGCGCCCGAATCACCCTGAACTGCAGGAGGGGCTTAGCGGGGCACGGGAGGGGCTGGCGGTAGAGCTAGAGCGGCTGCGTAGCTTCGACCACAAGGCGTACATGACAAGGGCGCATGCGGAAGGTGATAAGGCGGGGTCGATGTTGGCTTGGCTTGCTAACCCAGTCCGGGGGGGAGTGCCGATCATGGGGATCCAAGAGCCAGGGGAGGAGCCCTGCCGCACTCAACCCGGGATCCTGAATAAGTTTCGTGCTTATTATGAGGGGCTCTATGAGAGTGGTGGAACGGGAGGGGCGGAGGAGCTTGAGGAGTTCTTGGACGGGTACAGTTGCCGCGAGTGGAGGACTCGGAGGCAGAAGAGCTAGGGCGGCCCATCTCTCTTGGAGAAATAGGTTGTGCTGTAAAACAGATGGCTAGGAACAAGACCCCGGGCCTTGACGGACTACCGATCGAATTTTATGGCAAATACCTAGAGTACCTTGCACCACGGCTGCGCGAGGTGTACAACGAGGCACAGGAGAAGGGCCGACTCCCGGGCTCCATGTGCGAGGCCCTCATGATCCCGCTCTTGAAACCGGGCAGAGAGGGTGCGGCGCTATCCTCGTATCGTCCGTTGTCTATGTTGACGACGGACTACAAGATCCTCAGTAAAATTCTGGCCAACAGATTGCTGGTACACATGACAGGCCTGGTTCACGGTGACCAGTGCGGTTTCATACCGACACGCAACACCACTCATAACATCCGTAGACTCACGAGACTGATGGGTGCGGACTGGCCGGACGCCGTCTCCCCATTTGTCCTATCCATTGATATTGAGAAGGCATTTGACAGCCTCGAATGGGGATACTTGTATGAGGTGATGCGTCGCTTCGGGCTGGGGGACGGATATATAAGGTGGACCAAGGTCCTCTATACCGAGGCGGTAGCGAGGGTCCGGGTGGGCACACTGATCTCGAGACAATACCCGATTAGGCGTGGCACTAGACAGGGTTGTTCCCTATCCCCGCTCCTGTTCGCGTTGGCGATGGAACCCTTCGCTGCGGAAGCCAGACTGGGCCGCCACTACGCAGGTTTGTCATTTAGGGGGAGGCCGCACTTCATCTCCCTGTACGCAGATGACTTGCTGATGTTTTTGGCCGATGCGGGCCCCGAGCTCCAGGGGGCGCGGCGGCTACTGGGGCAGTTCGGTAGGTTGTCGGGCCTGAGGGTCAACTGGCCTAAATCCTGTCTGTTTCCCCTGAGGCCGGGAGAACCGTGCCCACTCACTGCTCAGGAACTCCGGTGGGAACCGCGCTGTCTGCATTATTTGGGGGTCTATGTTTACCACGCCCCGTCCGACCTACTGGATGGCAACATCACTCGCTGTATTAACGCCCTGCGGGGGTCCATGGACTTCTGGGCAACTCTGCCGCTCTCCCTGGCTGGTAGAATTTCCCTGCTTAAAATGATAGCCCTGCCCAGGCTTTTGTACTATTTTAGGACACTACCGGTATGGGTCCCGAGCTCTGTTTTTAAACGCCTGAGGTCACTGGTCATAGCGTTCTTGTGGGGCACGGGTAGGAGGCGCATAGCGCTCGACACGCTGTTGCGCCCCAAAGATGAAGGAGGTATGGCAGTGCCGGATTTTGAAGGATATTACCTAGCCGCGCAGCTGCAGACATTTACTCAGGAGGTGGCGAGAGTGTATAGAGGCCCCGAGGACGCGAGAGTGGAAGGCACCCCGCGACACGTTCTGGCTTATATTACGCTGCACCAGAAACTCCGGGTGGGAGACCTGACGGTCGAGGAGCAGACGTTCCGGCTTTGCTGGGACCGGGCCCGTAAGCGGGCGGGTGTCCGCCTTATGTATGCCCCCGAAATACCGCTGGGAATGGTCACTGCCCTCCCACATGGAGGTGACTGGTCGCGCTTGCTAGGATGGGAGGAGGCGGGAATACAAATGCTGGGTGACCTCTACGAAGATGGGGTGTTGCTGCCGTTTCGGGACCTGCAGGAGCGATTTGACCTCCCGAGGGGCGACTACTTGCTACACGCAGCAGTCACGGGCGCCATGCGAGCCCACTGGGGGGAAGGGCTGCAGGAACCGGGCACCTCGATGGCCTGCCAGTACGCCATGATGGCGGCGGGAACCTTTAAGGCTGTCACGTGCCTGTACTCTAGGATGCAGCGGGAGGCCTTGCAGCCTTTGGCAGCCCTGAAGGCCAAGTGGGAGCTGGACCTCCAGGTGGAGATACCAGACACGACCTGGGGCCAGTTGCTAAGGCGGGCACGGAAGAGCTCGAGGAATGCCAGGTTCCAATTGATTCACTTTTATGTCATTCACAGGGCATACCTCACCCCCGGGAAAATCCAACAGTATTTTGGGGCGACCGACGCTGCTTGCCCCAGATGTAACTTGGCTGGGGCGAATTTGTGTCATATGCTGTGGGATTGCCCCTCTTTGGGCGATTATTGGCAGGAAGTCGGGCGGGCCCTGAACGCCGCGACGGACAGGGATATCCAGTTTACTAAAGCAGTTGGCGTCCTTCATTGGTTCCCGCACACACCTAGGAATAAGATGACTAGTAAATTTATAGATCTAGGGCTTATCCTGGCCAAGCGAGAGATCACAAGAAACTGGAAGTCCAGAGTGGGGCCCACGTATAAAAGATGGTATGGGGAGTGTCTGAGATGGGCCGCGTGTGAAAGTACCCTACGATACCAGATGGCCTGGAGGTTGAACGACGAGAAGGCACTGGAAAGGGCGACTGCATGGGAGGTGATGGTGCAGGCGCTCCGGGATGTGGACGATGAGGGGCAGGATGGCGAGAGCGACCTAGATGGAGCAGACCCTAACATTACACAGGAGAACACACCTTAGCGATAGATTACTTCCTCCTGCAACACACCGGACATTTTTACACTATTAACCAAGTGCAGAGCGACCACGGGGGAGGGCGGGTAGGAGGCTGTTTTGGAGGGATGTTGGGGTACCGAAATTTGGGGAGGGGGAGGGGTGAAAACCACAAAAGCATCCCAGGGTTATGTGCTTGAGGACGCGGTCGGACATTGTAAGGAGTTACAAGATATGGCCAGGGATGGGGTCACCCGCACCGAGATCGAGGTGAACCTCCCGGATGGAGATCGACTGGACCACACTAAGCCTGTACATGTTATGTTCTTATTGCTGAATATATTGTCTGTACATTTCTATTGGAGATGCAATAAAAATGATGTTAAAAAAAAAATCCTGCTACCGGAGAGTTTCACAGGAGTAGCCGGGAGAGTGGAGGCTGGTAAGTGCAGACAAATGTCCCACACCACAATGACAAGTACCTCCTTGCAATGCCCAAACACCATTGTAATGTCCATCCCCACCCAACATGTAGCCAGCCACCCTGCATAGGAGGCCTACATGGCAGAGTGAGGTCTGTACAACAACTCACACCATACCCCCTGTATGAAAGCTGAGCATCATGGAGGACTCCCTCACCCAAGCAGCATGTGTCAGCCATTGTACTGTTTGACAAACAGACTTACAGGTTGGTAGCCATCTTCACTCAAAGGGTGTTGGAGGGAGGGAGGCCTGCACTACTACTCCCACCATTCCCCCTGGCCAACACCCCAGCATCATGGAGGACTCCCCCACCCAAGCAGCATGTGTCAGCCATTGCACTGTTTAACAAACAGACTTACAGGTTGCCAGCCATCTTCACTCAAAGGGTGTTGGAGGGAGGGAGGGAGGGAGGCCTGCACTACTACTCCCACCATTCCCCCTGGCCCACACCCCAGCATCATGGAGGACTCCCCCACCCAAGCAGCATGTGTCAGCCATTGCACTGTTTGACAAACAGACATACAGGTTGGTAGCCATCTTCACTCAAAGGGTGTTGGAGGGAGGGAGGGGGGGAGGCCTGCACTACTACTCCCACCATTCCCCCTGGCCCACACCCCAGTATCATGGAGGACTCCCCCACCCAAGCAGCATGTGTCAGCCATTGCACTGTTTAACAAACAGACTTACAGGTTGCCAGCCATCTTCACTCAAAGGGTGTTGGAGGGAGGGAGGGAGGGAGGCCTGCACTACTACTCCCACCATTCCCCCTGGCCCACACCCCAGCATCATGGAGGACTCCCCCACCCAAGCAGCATGTGTCAGCCATTGCACTGTTTGACAAACAGACTTACAGGTTGGTAGCCATCTTCACACACAGGGTGTTGGAGGGAGGGAGGCCTGCACTACAACTCCCACCATTCCCCCTGGCCCACACCCCAGCATCATGGAGGGTTCCCCCACCCAGCAGCATGTGGCAGCCATTGCACTGTTTAACAAACAGACTTACAGGTTGGCAGCCATCTTCACTCAAAGGGTGTTGGAGGGAGGGAGGGAGGGAGGCCTGCACTACTACTCCCACCATTCCCCCTGGCCCACACCCCAGCATCATGGAGGACTCCCCCACCCAAGCAGCATGTGTCAGCCATTGCACTGTTTAACAAACAGACTTACAGGTTGCCAGCCATCTTCACTCAAAGGGTGTTGGAGGGAGGGAGGGAGGGAGGCCTGCACTACTACTCCCACCATTCCCCCTGGCCCACACCCCAGCATCATGGAGGACTCCCCCACCCAGCAGCATGTGTCAGCCATTACACTGTTTGACAAACAGACTTACAGGTTGGTAGCCATCTTCACTCAAAGGGTGTTGGAGGGAGGGAGGCCTGCACTACTACTCCCACCATTCCCCCTGGCCCAGACCCCAGCATCATGGAGGACTCCCCCACCCAGCAGCATGTGTCAGCCATTACACTGTTTGACAAACAGACTTACAGGTTGGTAGCCATCTTCACTCAAAGGGTGTTGGAGGGAGGGAGGCCTGCACTACTACCCCCACCATTCCCCCTGGCCCACACCCCAGCATCATGGAGGACTCCCCCACCCAAACAGAATGTGTCAGCCATTGCACTGTTTAACAAACAGACTTACAGGTTGCCAGCCATCTTCACTCAAAGGGTGTTGGAGGGAGGGGGGGAGGGAGGCCTGCACTACTACTCCCACCATTTCCCTTGGCCCACACCCCAGCATCATGGAAGACTCCCCCACCCAAGCAGCATGTGTCAGCCATTGCACTGTTTAACAAACAGACTTACAGGTGGCCAGCCATCTTCACTCAAAGGGTGTTGGAGGGAGGGAGGGAGGGAGGCCTGCACTACTACTCCCACCATTCCCCCTGGCCCACACCCCAGCATCATGGAGGACTCCCCCACCCAAGCAGCATGTGTCAGCCATTGCACTGTTTAACAAACAGACGTACAGGTTGCCAGCCATCTTCACTCAAAGGGTGTTGGAGGGAGGGAGGGAGGGAGGCCTGCACTACTACTCTCACCATTCCCCCTGGCCCACACCCCAGCATCATGGAGGACTCCCCCACCCAAGCAGCATGTGTCAGCCATTGCACTGTTTGACAAACAGACTTACAGTTTGGTAGCCATCTTCACTCAAAGGGTGTTGGAGGGAGGGAGGCCTGCACTACTACTCCCACCATTCCCCCTGGCCCACACCCCAGCATCATGGAGGACTCCCCCACCCAGCAGCATGTGTCAGCCATTGCACTGTTTGAAAAACAGACTTACAGGTTGGTAGCCATCTTCACTCAAAGGGTGTTGGAGGGAGGGAGGCCTGCACTACTACTCCCACCATTCCCCCTGGCCCACACCCCAGCATCATCGAGGACTCCCCCACCCAGCAGCATGTGTCAGCCATTACACTGTTTGACAAACAGACTTACAGGTTGGTAGCCATCTTCACTCAAACGGTGTTGGAGGGAGGGAGGCCTGCACTACTACTCCCACCATTCCCCCTGGCCCACACCCCAGCATCATGGAGGACTCCCCCACCCAGCAGCATGTGTCAGCCATTGCCTCCTGCACAGCGACTTAACAGGTACGTTTCTACAGTAAATCCGCACGAAGTGTGTGTGTGTGACCTGCATCCAGTTAACCTACAACAATCCAAATTAAAGCATTGACAATCAATATGTATGACTCCATGACGTCCCCCAGCACTATTAAATGTTACACAATGTTGCCGTCATAACTACAACTGATGACTGCACATGTAAGTAGTGTACAGACAGATGATGATACGCAGATGACACAAACACTAACCACTCCCCATCTACTCCACAGGTGACGAACATCTCACTGCTGAGGACAACACCAACGACCAGCAGAGCCAGTCTCCACCCCCGGCCCATGGACTCTCTGAAGCAGACTCCCAGGACAGTATGAATGATGAGCTCCGGGCCGGCCCATCAGGTGTTCCACAGACCCAGAGGTCCCATGACCCCATCCTCCCCACCTCCACCTCTGCTGCCACTACAACGCAGCAGACCCCTACAGCCACGGCCTCTACCACCACAGCCACCACCGCCACAGCCACCAACACCACCAAGTCCACCAGTACCACCTGCAGCAACCTCCCTGTCCCCAGGGACGACCGACCCACACCAACAGCTGTGGAGGGCAGGGAGAGAGTGCGTGGTCCCAAAGTGGTGAGGGAAGAGGTCCGTGGCGGCAGAACAAGTGGGAGGCCCAGGGTCAACACCAGACCTTGGGAGGAGTAGACACCATCCCTGGACCACTTCAACAGAGTTGTGGAGGCCTACCAACAGGTCCAGGGACAAAGTGGCCGGTCGGAAGATTTCATGAGGGAGCTTGTCCTGCTGATGAGGTCCATCGATAACCGTCTGGGCCAGATGGTGAACCTCATGGGCCAGCAAGTGGCGTCGCAGAGGGACAGGCCTGTGTCCCAACCACCACCTCCGTCCTCTCTTGTTGTGCCGCAGGATGACAGTGATCCATCCTCCCCTGCGCCAACAGAGAGGGACGAGTCCACTGACGTCGCTGGCCAATCAGCAGGCCCCCCCCCAAAAGATCTAGGGGCATCCTAAGAAGAGCCTGGGAGTCTCAGGAGGCAATGCACCTACCACAAGCCAGTCACGGAGCCAGCCGTGAAGACCACCCTCTTCCCAACTGCATTCACACTTTGGACTATCCTTGCCCACATTGCCCTGGCAATGGCACCTCACTGTTGGACTGGGTCACCACATCCCTGTGGACTCTACTCTTACAACTCATTGAACTGGACTGTGAACTCACTGCTCATTCCACACCTTCCTGTAAATATCACTGCACCAATCACATGTTCACTCCATAAATTAAATACTTGATGCACAATATTTTGTGTTGTGATTTTTATAGTGCAGTATGTAGATATTTCCAGATGTCCATGATGTGTATCAATGATGTACAGTATGCAGGACAGGGACCCTCTGTAGCACCTAGGGAGACACAACAGTATAACAGTCACTGGTGTCAATGTGGCAACACACAGATTACAGCACACAAAATAACCTAAACCACACAGCCAAATTACACAATGTCTAGCAAATGTGCAGAAATACAGTCCCATACACATCTCGGCACAGAACTTCGATTTCACTAACTGCACACATGGGTGACAGTACATGTGGCCATTGGTCACTGCCACACATAGCCATTCAGAACAAGAACAACATCAGACAATGTTCACATAGTACCTAGTCACCCACCTTCAAGTGAAGTAGCGGTCGATGAGCTGTTGGCGCTGATCAACTCCTTCCTCCTCTCCACTGTCCTCATCACTGGATTCTGGTCCCTGAGCAGGTTGTGGCCTTGTGTCATCACCATCATCCAGGAGCAGGGGGACCCTCCTGTGGATGGCCAGGTTGTGCAGCATACTGCATGCCACAAAGATCTGGCACACCTTCACAGGCGAATATGCCAGTGCGCCTCCGGTCTTGTCAAGGCACCGGAACCTTGACTTAAGCAGTCCGAAAGTCCGCTCAATCACCCGTCGGGTCCTGCCATGGGCATCATTGTAGCGGATGTCTGCTGGTGTCCGGGGATTCCGTAGTGGGCTCAACTACCATGGGCGACTGGGATATGCTGAGTCACCTGTGAAAGGAAAACACACATTGCAATGTTCTACAGCCAGAGTGCAGCAAGTGACACACAGCACGCCATTGCAGTAGTGTAACTCACCCACAATCCATGCACGTTCGGGATGCAGATTCTCCATCATCCGTGGCACCATGCTGTTCCTGATGATGTACGAATCATGGGCTGAACCGGGAAACTTAGCACACACATGTGAAATTGTCATGTCTGCAAGGCACACCACCTGCACATTCATGGAGTGGTAGTGTTTCTGATTACGATAAATGTGCTCCGTCGCATGCGGTGGCAACAGAGCTACATGTGTGCCATCGATGGCACCGACCACATGTGGGATGCCCCCAAGGGCATAGAAGTCACCCTTCACAGCAGCCAATTCACGTCCCCTGGGGAAATGTATGTATTGATTGCGAAATAGCATCATAGCCGCAAGAACGTCTCTCAGCACCATGCTGAACATTGGCTGCGACATCCCCCCAGCGTTGGCCACGGTCTCCTGGAAGGAACCAGTCGCAAAAAAGTGGAGTGCCGCCATCACCTTGTAGGTGGGTGTGAATGCCGTAGGATAATGACGGCGAGGCTTCAGGTGGGGCTCCAATAGATCACACACGATCTTCAGTGTATCTCTGTCAAGCCTGAATTTTCGGATGATTGCCTCATCCTCCATGTCCTGCAGCACTGTCAGGTGACGGAGTAGATTCGGCCTCCTCCTAGTCAAGGAGTGAAAATAAATTGTTAGTGATAAGCAACATGTGATGAGCATGGCACAGAGCATAAATGATGTAATGTGAAACTAAGGAGTACCAGAGAGATGCATGGCACTTCAGGTGACTTGGCTGGCCAATAGCTACACACAGAGGGCATGCCTCTCCAGTGACAATACACAAGTGCCACAAACACATCTGGGACAGTGGAAGTTGAAACAATGGGAGAACGAATCACATGTGCATACAAGGTGCAGCAAGAGCCACCATTTTATGTTGAATCGCCATGTCTATCATACCCATCTAGTGTACCTGCCACACCTCAAAGCATCATGTGACGTCGGTACACATTCATCAACACAATGATCACAGTAGCAGGGCCACATCCGGTTGTGTGCATGAGCAGTTGTGAAAGCAGAAGCCTTGTCCGATACAATCATGGGCGTCCGCAGAAATGTTTCTAGGGGGGGCAACATTTTACTTCATCACCATCCTCAGACATGATTAAGCACAACTATTAAATAAAGTAGCATCACAAACACACAATGCACCTCCTCTCAAGTTTTGCATACCCAACTGAAACCCTGACCCACAACACATACCATTGCATTACTCTATGTACCTATATTACACAGAGCCCAAGATGTACTTTTTCACAATTCGGCATCTTCCCCAATTATATAAACAATTTATCATACCAACACTGAGCAGCGCCGATTGTGACAGTAAGGTGACTCGTTTTTTACTTTTGTTGTGAGCCCTGCAGGATGCTCGGCCTGGTCAGGCCTGGTCAGAACCAGTCGCTCCACTCGCAGCTCACCCCTCCCTGCCTTGCTGCCTGGTATCGCTGTTATCCTGCCTTGCTGCCTGGTATCGCTGTTACCCTGCCTTGCTGCCTGGTAATGTTATTATCTCCTGCTTTGCTTTGCTTGTGGATTGTGCCAGCTATTTGCGCCATTGGTGTGGTGTGTGCCGAAGACCTGCATTGTGTACCATTGTTTTGCTCTGGTGACCGCGAGCTCCTCTGTGCCTGATATCGCCCAGCATTATTTTGCCAGATTCTTGTGCCCTTAGCCCGTCCCTGCCGCTGCTACCCCACGGCCCCACCCCCGTTCCCTCCAGCTTCTACAGAACCTCCGCCCTTGACACCCCGCTCCCGCCTCCCAGCTGCTCCTCCCTCGCTCCACCCCCCTCCACTTACGACTGAGTCACCTACGCACAGCGGGCAAGCCCTATGCGCGCCGAAGGTGCGCCAAAGGTAAGCCCCTCTATGCACGTCCCCGCCCAGACCGCGCCCAGCGCCAGAGCCCCTGGCCCCCGCAAAATCCACTCCACCCGCCTAACATACGACGCCGCATCCCTCTTTGCACTCAACACCGGCCGTCTCCCCGACTGCCACCAAGCCGCCCCAGGACGCACCCATGGACCCTTCACCTGCCAATCCTGCAACTTCACCTGCATCAGGACCCACACTACATCCATAAATGCCAAACTGATCTCCGACAATAACCACCTGAAGTGACTCCTGCACAACACCCGCTCGGTCCACACACACGCCATTGAACTATGGAACCCACTAGACACCACAACGCTGGACGTTGCCTTACTAACAGAAACCTGGATGAACGCCTCATCAGCGCCCAACATCGCCATAGCCATCCCGGACGGTGACAAGATCATCCGAAATAACCGCATCAACAAATCTGGAGGAGGCATCGCCATCGTCCACAAGAACACCATCCACGTCACAACCAGCTCCGACGACACCCTCACAGCGCCAAACACCTTCACTTCCAGATACACACCGACCCCAAGACCACACTTAGAGGCACCATCATCTACAGACCACCAGGACCCCTCACACAATCCAGCAAAGACATCACTGACTTTATCAGCCCACACGCCCTCCCCTCCGATAACTACATTCTCCTAGGGGACCTCAACCTCCACCTTGAAAAGAAAACAACACCAACACCACTACCCTTCTGGACAACCTCGCCAATCTCGGACTCAAACAACTGGTAAACACCCCCACCCACTACGCTGGACACACGCTTGACCCGATCTTCTCCTCCAGCAAGCACGTCTCCTTCAATCATGCCACAGGACTCCACTGGACGGACCACAGCTGCGTCCTCTTCAACTTCAAGAACACCCCGAGCCACCACCACCCACAACAAGTCCCCCGCAGATACTGGACCAAAATTACCACCGACCAGCTCACCACATCGCTAAACCAAAAGCCTCCCGCCAAATCATTGGACCCAAAACAAGCAGCCATCAATTTAGCACAATGGATCACCCACTGCGCTGACGAAGTAGCACCCTTGAAAAACCATCACAACAAACCAGGTAGCAAAAAAGCCACCTGGTTCAATGACGACCTCAAGAACTATAAAAAGAACTGCCGCACCCTCAAGAAAGCCTGGCTAAAAAAACCAATCCCAGACAACATGACCACCCTCAAGGACGCCACCTGCAAACACCACCAGCTGATCCGATCCAACAAGAAATCAGCATTCAAGGATCGACTGGACAACAACGCCCACAACAGCAAGGAACTCTTCAACATCGTCAAATAGCTTACCAACCCCAGCGCCGGCACCAACGACATCACTCCCTCTCAAGACCTCTGCGACTCTCTAGCCTCGTTCTTCCACAGCAAAATTGCTGACATACATAATAGCTTCGGTGAACAGTCCACCCCCCGTTACCACCGAACTGAAGCCCCCCACCACCACCCTTTGCACCTGGAACCCGATCAGCACCGAAGACACCATCCGCTTCATGAACTCCATTCACTCTGGATCACCAACCGACCCATGCCCCCACCAGATCTTCTACGAGGCCGACTCCATCATCGCACCCCATCTCACGGATATCATGAACTGCTCCCTCAACTCCGCTACCTTCCCGGTAAGCTGGAAACATGCCGAACTCAGTGCCCTCCTGAAGAAACGTACAGCAGACCCCACCGAACTGAAGAACTACTGCCCCATCTGGCTCCTCCCTTTTCCTGCAATAGTCACAGTAAAGACCGACAACAGTCAGCTTGCCACCGTCCTTGAGTCTAACGGCTCCCTCGACCCCTCACACTCCGGATTCCGAGCCAAACACAGCACAGAGACCTCCCTCATCGCAGCCACAGACGGCATCCGAACAGTACTCGACAACGGGGAAACAGCTGCCCTCATCGTCCTGGACCTCTCCACAGCGTTTGGCACGGTCTGTCATGGCACCCTTGTACAACGCCTCAGCAACGTTGGGATACAAGGAAAAGCATTGGATTGAATTATCTCGTTCCTCGCCGGAAGAACCCAGAGAGTCCGCCGCCCCCCTTTCAGATCAGAGGCCACCAAAGTCATCTGCGGCGTAACACAAGGATCATTGCTCAGCCCCACCCTCTTCAACGTCTACATGAGCTCCCTCGCATCCATCGCACGCCACCACAACCTCAACATCATCTCCTACGCTGAGGACACACAGCTGATCCTCTCCCTCACCAAAGACCCAAACACCGCCAATACCAACCTACACGAAGGGATGAAAGACGTAGCCGAGTGGATGAAGGACAGTCGCGTAAAACTGAGTTCAGACAAGACGGAAGTCCTCATCCTAGGATCATCCCCCTCTGCATGGGACGACTCAAGGTGTCCACCGGCCCTGGGCAGCGCACCCTTACCAACGGACCATGCTTGCAACCTGGGATTCATTCTAGACTCCTCCCTCTCGATGACCAGACAAGTCAACGCCATCTCATCATCATGCTGCAACATCATAGGTATGCTCAATGAAAACTTCTGATGGATCCCCACTGAAACAAGAAAGACGGTCACCCAAGCACTTGTCACAAGCCGACTGGACAATGGGAACACCCTCTACGCGTGAGGTTCTGTGACAATTGTAAGTGGTGCTGTCGACTCGCACGAATATGGTCGAGTCTGGTATCTATGAACCGCAAATGACGAGTTTAGTAAGTGGGCGCAGTTTCGCTGTGCTAACTTAAACCGTTTGTTTGTTATGTGGGTTGTTCATCTGTACCCACGGGTTCCATCTTAGATACGGCATCCATTTTGTCTCTTGCCCTCAAGTAGCCAGCGAACGGACGCTGTCCGCTTCGCGACCCTGGGACTCCCAAGATATTTGCGGAAGACACATGTCCTTTGTAAGTGTCTTTATGACGAGGGGGATGTTACTGTAAGGCAGATGGCGCCGCTCAAGGCTCATCTTGCCGCACGGACTTATTGTCTCAGCCGTGCATCTCATTAGGCACGTCCCTTTGATGCCTGTATCTCGTGTTTCCCGATACCTCCCCTTTTACACCCTTTCCGATCTCCCCACTGTCTCCGTCTTCCTCTGCACCTGTCTTTGTTCCTATTTCGATCTGTTTACTACCGATTGGAACGCACTAATGTTGGGAAGATGGGTTTTTACAGTTGGGAACCGCCAAATGTTTCCGCACTTATGTTCCGGACCTCATGTGTTTCAAAGTGACCAAAGCGACCCCTCTGGGGGATAATGATGAGAACCGGGTTGTAAACTTTTGTGTACCATGTTGTCTTATGGGTAAAAACTGTATAAAAGGAGCGATCTACAGAACCAATTTGAAGCAGTCTCCCCAAGTTGCACGTGGTGTACTTGTCGTGACTTCTGTGTTCCCTGCAGCAAATAAACCTTGAATCTTTGACGCCGAAGGAAGTGTCCCGTGTCTCTGTGATTCGTACGCCGGAGCAGGTTACCCACGAAGGTTTCAGGTGTTGTGCCCTGGCACCGCTGGGTCTTAAAGAACCCAGTCCTTCAGTTGGCGCCCAACGTAGGGCTGCATCAGTGGTACCGGTCCAAGCCCGACGATCGTGAGGAACTTCGTGTGAAATCTCCGAGGGAAGGTGCACTCCGCTTCATCGATCCTGTTGTCGAAATAAGTGGCCCGAAGACTTTTCCCGCGAAGATTCCCGCCTCCTGACGGCTGCGACGGACTGCTGCCGTGACTGTAGACCTGTTTTGGCGCCTGGCGTAGACCTTGGTATAGCGAGACGACAGACGGGCCTTCCTGGTGACGCCATTGATCTTTGAGTTAAGTATTTGTGGGTCGCTCCCAGAGTTCTTGGTTGTTGACACTTTAGTGAGTGTTTTTGTTGTTAACGCTGTGTGAGTGTTTTTGTCGGTGACACTTTGCTAGCGTACTTTGTTGTGTTGTTTGACGACTGCAGCCGCCAAAAACCGAGGGTTTTGTTCTTTGCTGGGACTTGGTAAATCCCGTAACCCTTGAAGTTTGTGAAACTCGGCTAGTGTGCAAGATGCCTGGTCGTAGTACTTTGTTTAGTTGTTTCAGACCTTGTGGTGTGGATTCCCGACTGGAGGATTCGTGTCCGATACCTCCGGTTGGAACTCCTACTTATGACCTGTATAGCAAACATGGGCTAGGCCCGATTACCTTTAACGATTATTGGATGAAATACACAAAGAAGGACGGCGACCTTCGTTGGCCACCTCACGGTAGCTTCGAGGCGCCGATCTTAGATAATCTAGAAATTAAATTGTTCGAACGAAAGTCAAGGCCGGCCATGTTCGATGCCTTTCGGTTGTGGCGCAAAGAAGCCCGACAGAAAGAAATCAGACAGAATAAACGTAATCAGCGAGATAATGTTGCTACCATAGTGAAGAAAGCAGAGCAATTTCAGCGAGATAAGGAGGATAAGGATAAGGAAGTGTTTGATAGATTACAGCATATGACTGTAGATAAATGTTATCCCGCTCTGCCTACGGAGTCGGAAAAGAAGGAAGAGCCAGTTGAGGATCCTTTAATGTCTTATCTTATGAAGTCGCCACCTCCCTACGTGCAGGGTACCGCAGCTTCTGTGGTTCCCGCCGTACCTATTCTTCCGCCTATTCTTCCTGTGCCTGTTCCTCAGCCTGTTCCTCAACCTGCACCTGCTCTTCCGACTGTTCCTGTTTCTTTGCCCGTTTCTATCCCTACTGCTCCTCCGCTTCCACATACTCCTGCTCCCGCTGCTGCTCCTGTTTTGTTAACTCCCGCTGTTGCTACTGTTTCTACTCCTTCACTTGTTAGTCCTGTGTCCTATACTTCTCCTTCTACTCGTTCTCGAAACTCTCCTCTTGCTGCTAGTTTCTTTCATCCGCTTGGGCCTGTTCATGGGTCCGCTAACTCCGATGGTCCTCAGAGACGTAGTCAGCTTCCTGGAAACAGAGAACGCGTTGCGCTATATAATATGGCGATGGGTTGGATGGTAAACCCCCTCAGAAATCCGCCACGTGTTGTTCTCGAAACATTTTGTCAGTTCAATATACCAACCCAAAGATACGTGTTTGATGAAATGTGTAAGTTCCTTCGCGATCAGATATCGGCTGATGCGTCTGATGAGGTGCTGGCCGCTTTGTCTGATCTTCAGCTTCAGTTCTCGAATGGACTGATAGTGGATACTAATGTTCGACGTGCTATTGAGCGGTTGCTATCTCTTCGCCCCGCTCCAATACCTCATGCATTGTTTGTCGAGGATATTGAAAAACAACTAGATGAGTCTGGCCAATACCCCATGCGAGAAGTTCCACCGGTTTGGATACCACCTAATCCTAATGCTCAACCTCCGACAACAGTGGGGCATTTCCAGAGAGTATGGATACATCTCCCATGGAAACGCTCGGAAGTGTTACAGGTGAAGCAATCTTTGCCTGATCCGCGCAAAAATCCTACAGGGTATTACAAGGAATTATCGCAGCTCGTAGATGCTACGGTAATGAATCTTTCCGATATCGATATGTTGTTCGGTAATGTCGTACCGCAACCGGTATGGGCTAAGATTCGGCAGGAAGATCATCAGAATGAATTGGGTGGTGATTGGAATGCCATTGTAGCGGCAGACGCCGGACAAGTTGGGGGTGCTAAACCCGACCAGCTGATTACTGCTCTTCCCCAGCGAATAATTACGTTAATGAAGACTCTTATGCCAGCTATGAGGGTAAATTGGGACAAATTGTCAGCTTGCAAACAAAAGAAAGATGAGAGTGTTTCCGACTTCTTTACGAGGTTTGAGGAAGCATTCATTGACCATAGTGGACAGGATATGGGTACCGAGGGTGGACAAAGGTTGTTTGTGGATAAATTTGTTTCGAACTTATTGCCCGATTTGAGCAACAAATTAAAGAATTCGGAAAGTGCATGGGCCGTTTCTACCTCAGCTCAGATATTGGCTACGGCACAATATTATGAAAACAGGGAGAAAGAGGAGAATGACCGTGCTGACAAAAAGACGAAAGAGCTGAAAACTAAAGTGTTGTTGCAACAAGCGTATCCGCCGCGTTCTAATCAGAATGCGCCCCAACAGAATAGATCGCAGTCGCAATCGAATCGGTCTCAGCCGCGAAACGATTCCTCCTCCCAAAGATCATCGTTGGGGTACAATCAATGTGCTTATTGTAGACAGGAGGGACACATTAAATTCAACTGCCCTGTTTTAAACGAACGTAATAGTGGTAATCCGTCTAGAGGAGGCCGTGGTGGTTCGCAGCAGGCATCACGTGGTAGGGGTCGTGGTGCTCAGAATGATCGCTCAGACAACTCATCTAATTCTAATAATTGTTTCGATCAACGTGGATCGTCGCAAGGGCGATCTGCGCAGTACAATGTAGACGATTACTACGTCGATCAGGGAACTGACGACAGTAATTACTAGGACAGCCTAAGACAAGGAGAGGGAGTGGTATCAGTTCCGGTTGATCAGAGAGGGCCTTACGTCGCAGTTGCTACATCGGGCGTCGTTGAGCCTTTTCTGTTGGACACTGGTGCAGCGAAAAGTTCTATCATACATTCGAAACTCCCTGGCGCACCTTTGTCTGGCTTAACAAATGTTTCCGTAGGATTCTCTGGCGCCCCCGTTAGCAATCCAGTTTCGCGCCCTTTGCCCCTTAAAATTGGGCCACGTGAGCTAGAAGCTCCATTGATTCTAACTACTGGTTGTGGTGAAAATCTTTTGGGTCTGGATTTGCTTAAACGTTTGTATGCAACTTTGTATTGTTCTCCTGCGGGTGTAAAGCTTACGTTAGGAGAGAGGGTTGTCTCTCCTATGTATTTGTCTCTTGACAAGCTCCCACCGGAATTGAGTTCTCTTCCTGTGTCTTTGTGGGCGACAGGTCCAAATGACGTGGGCCTACTGGATATCTCTCCCTATGTTGTTCAGTTGAAAGCTAATGTGCGATTGCCACGTATTCCCCAGTATCGTATCTCTCTTGATGGTGAACGAGCATTGTTAGCGATCATTTATGATCTAATCGAGAAAGATGTTATTGAAGAGACTCGGGGAAACGTGTGCAACAGCCCTGTACTGCCTATTCTTAAACGTACAGATCCTACAAAACCGCCTGTTTATCGTTTTGTTATCGATTTACGGGAAGTGAATAAAATTGTGGTTCCTCAATTTCCTGTTGTGCCTGACATCACGGCGCTACTGACTCTGATTCCAGCTTCTGCATCGTGGTTTTCGGTGATTGACTTGAAAAATGCGTTTTTCAGCATCCCGATTGCCGAAGAGAGCAGGGACCTTTTCGGTTTCTCTCTCGGTGGACGTAGCTTCCGGTTCAAACGCGCTCCTCAGGGCTACTGTGAAAGTCCATCGATTTACAGTCAAGCCTTGAAGGGTCAACTGGATGCGTTTAGGTTGCCGGTTGGTGCGGCCTTAATCCAATACGTCGATGACTTATTGGTGGCTGCTGATACCCAGGACATTTGCAAAATCGCTACGGTGTCATTGCTGCGACATCTCTGTGAGTTGAATCATAAGGTGTCCCCTTCTAAACTCCAATATTGTTGTCAAGAATTAACCTATCTAGGTCACTTATTGTCAAAGGAGGGAAGGAGGTTGACCCCAGAGAGAATTGCAGCGATTGCACGAATGGCTGTGCCAAAAACCCAAAGAGATGTGCGTGCCTTTCTAGGTATCACGTCGTACTGCAGGCAATGGATTCCTAATTTTTCATTGCTAGCGAAACCATTGGTGGCTCTTACGTGCAAGGATGTTCCAACTCCTTTTCCATGGACGGAAGAATGTCAGAATAGTTTTTCTGAGTTACGTGATTCATTGTGTTCGGCTCCTGTGTTGGGTACCCCTGACTACAGTAAGCCGTTTACATTATATGTTCACGAGAGGGAGGGTTGTGCTTTGAGTGTCTTAACGCAACCTTTTGGTGGTAAACAGCGTCCATGTGCATATTTTTCCTCGACCTTGGACCCAGTAGCTAGAGCATTGCCGAGTTGTTTGAGAGCAACTGTGGCAGCTGCGATCTCCATCCGACAATCAGCAGGATTGGTCATGGATAATATGCTTACGGTGATGGTTCCGCATGCAGTCGATACTCTTTTGAATCGTACGAAAACTCAGCACTTGACGAGTGCGAGGTTGTCTGGGTACGAGTTGACACTGCTGGCAAGCCACATTCAGATAAAACGTTGTAACGTTCTGAACCCGGCAACTTTGTTACCAATTAGCACAGAGTCAGATGAAGTAGTAGAGCATGATTGCTACTTGAGGACTGAGGAAGAAACGAAAGGTCAAGTGGACCTTAAAAACACCCCACTGGAAGAACCGGATGGTACCTTGTATGTGGACGGGTCATGTTTTAAGTTGTCGAATGGTGATGTGACTACCGCCTATGCTGTTGTAACGTTGAATACTGTTGTTGAGACTGCAAGATTGAATCAGAATTCTGCCCAAGCTGCAGAATTGATTGCTCTTACTAGAGCATGTGTGTTAGCGAAAGGGAAACGTGTGAATGTGTTCACCGACAGCCAATACGCTTTTGGCGTCGCGCACAGTTTTGGACGATTGTGGCGAGAGAGAGGTTTCTTGACGTCGCACGGTACGAAGATTCAGCATGGCCAGTTGGTGAATGATCTTTTGGATGCATTGACTTTGCCTACGCAAGTTGCGATTGTCAAATGTAGTGCGCATCGTAAGGTGACGGATGATGTTGGTCGTGGTAATGCGTTTGCGGATGAGGTTGCTAAGGAGACTGCCCGGAACCTTAGCTCTCGAATGTATGTGACGAGTTCGGTTAGGTGGCCTACGGAGTCGAGTATGTGTGAAGACACTATTGAAAGCGTGAAGAAAATTCAGAATGAGGCCACCGAGACTGAAAAGGCGAAGTGGAAAGAAAGTACGGGAAAGTTGGATGCGAGTGGTTGTTGGATTGATTTGTCAGATCAGAAAAGATGGTTGTTGCCCGATGCGTATGTGCTGGCCGTTGTGACAATGGCACATGGGTTAGCACATATCAGCGTGAAAGGCATTTGTAAATTGTTGGCGCCTGTGTGGAAGAATGATGGCATCACGAAGTGTGCTGAACGTCTGGTGAAGAATTGTATGGTGTGTATGATGTACAATCCTGGCAAAGGAACCCCAACTCCTCCTGGCAGTTTTGCTCCCCCTTCGTATCCCTTTGAGGTGATTCAATTGGACTTCATCCATATGGAGCGATGCAATAACCTAAAATACGTTTTAGTTGTGGTTTGTGCATTCTCCCGATGGATCGAGGCCTATCCTCTCAAAGACAATACTGCTTTGTCGACTGCGAAAATCCTACTGAAGGAATATTTTCCTCGGTATGGAATGCCTAGAGTCGTGTGATCAGATAACGGAAGTGAGTTTGTTGGAATTGTGATGAAGAGTGTGTGCAAGGGCCTTGGAATTAATCAGAAATTCCACAGCGCCAATCATCCCCAGTCAGCTGGATTAGTTGAGGGGTATAACGGCACCCTTAAACTAAAGCTAGCAAAGATTCAGGCTACGACTGGTCTTTCGTGGCCTGACGCTTTACCTTTAGCATTACTGTCAACTAGGGCGACTGTACACTCCCGAGTAGGGCTTAGTCCCTATGAAATAGTGTTCGGCCGTCCTGCGAATGTGTGGGGGGTTCCTAGGCCAGGAATGTTTTCTGATCTTGAGTACCCAATGTTGATTGACTATTTACATGACTTGACTGCTAAACTGAGGTTAATTCACCAACAGGTTTACGACGCATTGCCGACGCAGACGGAGGGTCCAGGCCACCAGCTCCAGCCCGGAGACTGGGTGGTGACAAGAAACTTTTCACGTAAAAACAATCTGGACCCGAGGTTCACCGGACCTTATCAAGTGCTCCTGGCCACGAGGACTGCCGTTCGTCTTGAGGGGCGTAAAAATTGGGTGCACGCCACCCACACTAAACGAGTCCCCATTCCTTTGCCGGCAGACCCGTGGGTAAGGAGAGGCATTGCGTCTACAGAAACAGAAACATTGCCGGCGTTCGTACCTTTCAGCGACGCACAGCCTGTTGGAGAATCCTCATCGCAGCAGAAAGGCACTGTTGAACAATTGTCATCAAAAGACTCAAGACCAGAACAATCAACTGATCAGCAGGACGCTGTCTCTTCAACGGATCCTTTGTTCGACGAGCAGACACGTCCTGGGAAACACCGATACTCTTTGCGATCTGGCACTAAGGACAAATAAAATATTTTCCTTTGCTGAATTGACAATTGCATTATCTCCGTTTTCCGTGATCAGTTTTGAACATTCATATCGCTGTGATTTTTTGTATATATATATATTGAGCTTCCTTCCTTGTATCTTTTTGCTTTCACAGCTGAGAGACTTTGTGCTTGCATATACATATTGTGTATTGAAGGCCGTAGGGCCGCGCGCGTACTTTCTTCTGGATAGTAGGTCTTGACGCTAGGTTAAAGGCCGTCGGTTCCTGGGAACTCCTAGGGATTGACTATTGCTACACAGAACGAAGTGCGTCAAGAAACGTTGCGGACGGTCGTAGGGAATGGCATTCTCGAAGCTGAATGATTTGGAGGGAGCTCAGGTTCATCGATTCAAGCTGCAGCAACTTAGTCGTACCAAATGTTTTATATTCCAACTGTTTGTATTGTTTTTGACTGCTTCTGCATTATTGGCGGGTGGGGTGTATTACACGATGTCTTACTTCTTACCTGCTACACCTACTCCTACTCCTGACCCTAATCTTACCTCTACTGCTTCTCCTCATTCCTTTCACATGTTACCGGAACACGAGCAGGCTAGACGTGTAGAATTCCGCAACAATTCCTTTATTCAGCTCCTTCATCAGCATCAGTTAGTGGTTAACACTACTAATTGTTGGGTGTGTGGATTGATGCCACATACTACGGATAAGGGAATTCCATATCTGGTGTTACCGTATAGTTCCCAAGGGTCAGCTCGAGCATTTCAAACAATGTTTCGAAGCGCACTGGGTTTCCACCCCATTCGAGAACCACGTTCCCCCTACTCTGGTCCTACCTCGTATCAGAAGCCTTTGTCGATAGCAATAGAGGATTTAGATAGCGATATCTATGATCCCTCGCTTATTCCCGAAGAAGAGGTACAAGCCTATAGAGTTCTAAGTAGAGGTGAATATAGTGTGTTCAGCAGCGAGAAACAGCTTAAAAACTCGCCTCCAATATGGGTCGTACCCCACACTGGTAATTTTTGTCTTATGGGTCGTGGCCGAAGATCGCAAGCCCGACTTGGAGCAAGTGCTTGCACTGAAAATTACATTCTGCCGATGTCCTCGTCCCCTGTGTTTCTGGCTGCCAAGGGTACCTACTTTATCTGCTATGATCGTGCATATGCATGGTTGCCCGCTGACTTCATGGGCTCATGCTTCATTGCAAATCTGTTGCCTCCGACGTTCACTGTAGATGCCGATTATCATAAGACTAGAGTTGTACGAGGCGTAATTAGCGAAGAGGATACTGCCGGTCAAGAGGCAGGAGACTTTTTCAAGGGTTTCCTCCCGTTTTGGGGTCCTATGGTCAATAGTAGGAACCTGAGACAGTTGACTCGAGTGGTAGAATCGACAGCTAATATTACAGCCAGTGCCCTTGGTAATATCACCACAGAACTTCAGGCGGAGAGACTTATGACGTTACAAAACCGTATGGTTTTAGATGTCATTTTAGCAGATCGCGGTGGGGTATGTAAGGTGATCCATTCGAGTTGCTGCATTTTTATTCCAGATAATGCTCCAACTGTCTATCAAGCCATCTCGAGGTTGCATAAGATCTCCGAATCCATACACGTGGATGTAGGGGATTGGACGCTGCTAGGATGGTTTTGGGGCCTGATGTCGACTTGGGGTTGGAAAATTCTGATGATCATCGGAGTCGTTGTAGTGTTCCTGTTCACGTGTTGCCTTTGTGTGCAGTGTGGTCCTGCCTTATGTGGCCTCTGTGCTACAACGTGTATGAGACAGCCGCCTGTTACCAATGGGACTCGGTTGGACAGAGCTATGCTACAGCAACATCTCGATGGTTTGATGAATATCGAGTATGATTCCGACTAGTGCTTGCCTACATGAGGGCAAAAGGAGCGTCTGAGGTTCTGTGACAATTGTAAGTGGTGCTGTCGACTCGCACGAATATGGTCGAGTCTGGTATCTATGAACCGCAAATGACGAGTTTAGTAAGTGGGCGCAGTTTCGCTGTGCTAACTTAAACCGTTCGTTTGTTATGTGGGTTGTTCATCTGTACCCACGGGTTCCATCTTAGATACGGCATCCATTTTGTCTCTTGCCCTCAAGTAGCCAGCGAACGGACGCTGTCCGCTTCGCGACCCTGGGACTCCCAAGATATTTGCGGAAGACACATGTCCTTTGTAAGTGTCTTTATGACGAGGGGGATGTTACTGTAAGGCAGATGGCGCCGCTCAAGGCTCATCTTGCCGCACGGACTTATTGTCTCAGCCGTGCATCTCATTAGGCACGTCCCTTTGATGCCTGTATCTCGTGTTTCCCGATACCTCCCCTTTTACACCCTTTCCGATCTCCCCACTGTCTCCGTCTTCCTCTGCACCTGTCTTTGTTCCTATTTCGATCTGTTTACTACCGATTGGAACGCACTAATGTTGGGAAGATGGGTTTTTACAGTTGGGAACCGCCAAATGTTTCCGCACTTATGTTCCGGACCTCATGTGTTTCAAAGTGACCAAAGCGACCCCTCTGGGGGATAATGATGAGAACCGGGTTGTAAACTTTTGTGTACCATGTTGTCTTATGGGTAAAAACTGTATAAAAGGAGCGATCTACAGAACCAATTTGAAGCAGTCTCCCCAAGTTGCACGTGGTGTACTTGTCGTGACTTCTGTGTTCCCTGCAGCAAATAAACCTTGAATCTTTGACGCCGAAGGAAGTGTCCCGTGTCTCTGTGATTCGTACGCCGGAGCAGGTTACCCACGAAGGTTTCAGGTGTTGTGCCCTGGCACCGCTGGGTCTTAAAGAACCCAGTCCTTCACGCGGGAACCACAGCCAGATTACAGTAAAACTACAACACATTCTGAACGCCTCCGCCCGACTCATCCTAGACATACCCCGCGACAATCACATCTCCGGTCACCTGAGAGACCTTCACTGGCTCCCCGTCAACAATAGAATAACGTTCCGCCTCCTCACCCACGCACACAAAGCCCTTTGCGACCTAGGACCCAAATACCTCAACACGCGCTTGACCTTTTACACCCCCACCCGCCAACTACGATCATCTAATCAATCCCTCGCCGCAGTTCCACGCATCTGAAGAGCCACCATGGGCGGAAGATCATTCTCCTACTTAGCGGCAAATACCTGGAATTCTCTCCCCACCCACCTCCACCTCACACAGAACCACCTCTCCTTCAGGAAACAACTCTAAACCTGCCTATTTGATAAGTAGCGACCCCCCCCCTCCCCTCAAACGCCTTGCGACCCTCTGGTTGAGTAGTGCAGAATACATATTTTGACTTGACTTGACTTTCATTAATGCAGGGGCAGGGCTCACTTCACACCTAAGGCCACTTCAAGCATCTGCAATTATCATGCAGATGCAGCGATTAGGATAAGAGAGTTGCTGATCACGCCCACAAAACCAGCCCTGGCCAGTCTGCCAGCGCTGCAAGGAATCCGGAGGGTCATATTTCACTTTCAGCCAATGGCAGCATGGCCCAGGAGAGGGAGGCCCACCTCGGGCCTTGTAGCTGCACCTCGACTGAACACCCCAAGGGACAGACTTGTGATCCAGGGGGGGGGGGCAAGTGCCCCTCCTTGCCCCCTCCCACCGGACGCACATGGATACAATGCAGTGACAACATCCAGGTGAAGGTCTGAAATGAGCCACAACACATTACCTGTCACTACACCATTTACACCAGCTGGAGTCTGTCAATCATCAACATCCATGAAATTCCACACTAATATGGATAAACAACAGGCCAAAGTGTCTGACACTGAACGTGAGTCCACCTGTGGATGACCTGGCTGTGTGGCATTGTGTGTACAATGATGTGCCCTTCACCATGTTGATGCTGGGTGCTGATACAATGACCCTGATTGTGATACACAACAATGTGTACGATCATGGCGGAACCTACCGCCGGCGGGGTGACCCCAGCACCACCCCCTTCAGGTGTGTGTCAGCCATTGGCATATGGACGTGTGCATATGGCGCCGGTATGCTCCGCCGCATGAATCGCGGAACCTACCGCCGGTGGCCGGCGGGGTGACCCCAGCACCACCCCCTTCAGGTGTGTGTCAGCCATTGGCATATGGACGTGTGCATATGGCGCCGGTATGCTCCGCCGCATGAATCGCGGACCCTACCGCCGGTGGCCGGCGGGGTGACCCCAGCACCACCCCCTTCAGGTGTGTGTCAGCCATTGGCATATGGACGTGTGCATATGGCGCCGGTATGCTCCGCCGCATGAATCGCGGAACCTACCGCCGGTGGCCGGCGGTGTGACCCCAGCACCACCCCCTTCAGGTGTGTGTCAGCCATTGGCATATGGACGTGTGCATATGGCGCCGGTATACTCCGCCGCATGAATCGCGGAACCTACCGCCGGTGGCCGGCGGGGTGACCCCAGCACCACCCCCTTCAGGTGTGTGTCAGCCATTGGCATATGGACGTGTGCATATGGCGCTGGTATGCTCCGCCGCATGAATCGCGGAACCTACCGCCGGTGCCGTGGAGCATTGCATCCAGCCATTGGCATCGATGATGGCGTTGCCATGATGCAGATTTGAAAGTCGCGGGAGGGATGCTCCGCTACCGCGGAGGCGGTCATTGGATACTTCTAAATGATGCACCATAACGGAGGCGCACTCCGGGCCCTGGCGGTGCATCAGCGCCGTGGAGCATTGCATCCAGCCAATGGCATCGATGATGGCGTTGCCATGATGCAGATTTGAAAGTCGCGGGAGGGGTGCTCCGCTACCGCGGAGGCGGTCATTGGATACTTTTGAATGAGGCAGACCCGGACAACCAATTGAAGCAGCTTTCGGCCTTCCTAACGACCACAGGGGGCTATAAATCTGTAGGAGTGAGGCTCACATTCCCACTGCTCCAAGAGCCTGCTGCCTGCGACTATCTCCTGCTGCCTGAGACCCTGTCCTGCTGCCTGAGACCCTGTCCTGCTGCCTAAGACCCTGTCCTGCGGCTTGGACCCTGTCCTGCTGCCTGAGACCCTGTCCTGCTGCCTGGGACCCTGTCCTGCTGCCTGGAACCCCTCACAACTCACTTCCACCACAGGTCTGCCATATCCACAGTGATTTCAAGAACAGAGAAGGTCCGTGCCACTCCATTCACGAGTGAGGAGCTGGATGTCCTTGTGGATGGGGTGGTGGCACAGTACCCACGGCTGTTTGGTGGTCCCAATGTTGTGGTAAGTCACCATGAAGGGAGCTGCAGGGCAGGGTGGTGTCAGACGTGTAGTCGTGATGCTGCAGTACATGCTTGGGGATGTGGTGTGATGGCTTACACTGACAGACAGGCTGTTTCCTGCTCGCAGTAGTGTGTGTGTTGCACTGAGAGTCTCACCTGGGCCTGTACTCGTATGTGTGAGTGGGGGGTGTTACATTGCCGCCCATACAGAACCAAGGGTTGTTAGCCTTTTAGATGCCAGGACAGTGAACGCTTGTGAGGGAATTTAAGGGTGCCCCTGTAGTCAGAGTCGTGTGAGCCACAGAGTGGGTTCAGTGGCAGCATACCCAAAAGTAGAACATCAGCAAACTTACATGCTACAGTTGCTTCACACTCATTAGTGGATATACCCCATCAGTGGCCTGTGCAATTTCTGCTTTACACACTGCTGTAGATGCATTTGTGTTGAGGCATTATGCCTTTGTGTGCATATCATGGAGACTAGGGACGACAATGTGTGCATGCATACACCAATATTTATGCCATGCAGAGGGTACGCACTGTTCTGGAGGGAGGGAGGTCACTGTGAGTCCAGAGTCTGTGTCTGGCTGCTGTAATGATAGATGCTGGCATCTTACATTGTGTAATTTTTGTATTGCCCTTCTTTACTCTCATGCCTGCAGCTCAAGGTGCACCAACATAAGGCCGTGTGGAGGGCCATTGCAGCAAAGGTGCGAGCGCTGGGGGTATCAAACAGACGACACACACACCGTCACAAGAGGTGGGACAACATCAGCCGACTGGCAAAGCAAGTGGCAGAGATGACCTTGGGTATGCTACCACGCACAGGACGTTTGGAACGTCGCACCATGACTCCGCTGATGGCACGCATACTGGCAGTGACCAATCCAGACCTGGATGCACTTCTGAAGGGGTATCAGCAGCAAGACAGAGAAGGTGAGTATCTGGGGAGGGAGAGTTTGTCTTGGAGTGGATGCATATGTACAGGGCCTGTGCCAGCGGTGACTCATGTGATGTGCGTGTGTTGGCATGCTGTGTCATCTGATGTGAGTGGCGACTGTGATGTGTGCCTGTATGAGGCATAGCGCCACCATGGCCTTACTGTTCTGCCCATGCATGCAGTTCTCAGTCCTTGACAGATTTTATGTGTCCACATGGTCTCTCTGGTCTGTGATGGTGTGGGGAGTCCATATTGTGCCGAACTGCAGTGTCCATTTGATGAGTCTCACACCATGTCTGTGTACTTTGCATGCATCCATGATCGACGATTATGTGTAGCCTGATTGCCACATGGTGTTTGATATGGGCTAGTTGGCATTGTGGCATGTGTAGTAAATACGTGTGTGTGTGGTCCCCTCTGATTCCCTGTAGGGGTGTGAGTAGTGATGTGTGTTGTGGATGCATCATGTCCATGGGGAGCGCTCCTGAGGGTGACAGGAGTATGCATGAGGAATCTGTTGCTGAGACCCAAAGTCCCACTTCATCCGATGCCGGCGGGGATGCATCCCTGTCTGCAAGCACAGGGGATGTGGAGTGTGCCACGACATCTGACACCCAGCGGCCAGTGCCCAGCCTCCCATCCACTTCCTCTGGTGCTGCCCGTATCCGTGTAACTAAGAGGGGACATGTGACATTCACACATGGCACCGCTGCCCCTGCACCTGTTCCCCCTGCTGCCCTCAGTGCAGAGTGCGTAGAGCTCCTGCGCCAAATTTGCATGGGCCAGTCCGCCCTGCTCAATGCCTTCAGTGCCCACGATAACAAATTAGCCCAGGTTCTGGCTTTCATGGAGGGCATACACGCTGACGTGGGTGGGCTACACCGCACAGTCCAGTCATTGTCAGCCACAGTCACAACAGGCCTCCAACAGGCACATGGTCCCATTGCAGCACAGGTGCCAGTGATGTACACACATTCAGGGGACACATCAGATGACATTGTCCACTTGGGACCTACATCTACTAAACGGTACAACACTAGGAGCACAGGTGACACACTGAGCAAACAATCCCATCCACAGTCTCCATCTCCGAAGAAGAACAGGGCCCCCCAAAGTGCACGGACAAGGGGAAGTCACAGAAAAGTAAGGCCACAAGATCATTGACCAAAAAATCTGGCTCACATGCTGCAGAGGCATCACCAGATAATGACTCAGCGATGACCACAGAGGATGTGTGGCACGTCATGGCTACACCTGGGGAGAGCACAGGGACACAACCACCCACCACATCAACACCAAAAAAAAAGGACATTGAGGCAGGTTGAGGAGGGCCCTGTTGGGACCAGGCCAATAGTTGAGGCAGGGAAGCCCAGTGTTGTGACCAGCCCTGGCAATGAGGGACAAGGGGGCACTGTGGACACCACCCCTGGGGTTAGTGGTAAGGAGGTCACTGTGAGGGGTACACCTTCCGGAGAGGGTAGGGTGGTCCGGAGACGTAGTCAGCCAAAGCGTGATGCAGGATCAGGCACATCACCTGAGGGAGTGCCAGTGTCTGCCCCTGATGTGGGACAGTTGGTGTGTGTGCCTATTCTGCCATCTCCACTTCCCATCAACCCCAAGACAGGCAAGCCATTTCATGTACCGAAAAAGTGGAAGGGCACCCCTCCAACCTCTCCCACCCACACTGTGTCAAGGGTGTGCATGACTCCACCTCCATGTGCCACGGTGCCACCTGGTCCACACAGCCCTCCGCCTTGTAGGCCCTCTGTTATTGCCACATCACATGGCCCTCTGTCACACCAGTCAAGTAGTCCTGCTGTCCAGGACACGCAGCCAGATCACAGTCCGCATGACAGCCTGGAGTGAGTCCACAACACCCTCATACGCTTGTTCCACACACAGGTGTGCTAGTCAGGACCATTGTTTCCAACCTGGGTGTGTTGCCAACCCTGTTGCTCTGCTGTGCTGTACTGTCCCGTGTGCAGCCTCTCATGTACTTGCTGTCTCCCCTGCCAAGGACTCTGGGCCTGTTGCGCTGATGTGCTGTACTCTCCCCTGCCAAGGACTCTGGGCCTGTTGCTCTGCTGTGCTGTACTCTCCCCTGTGCAGCCTCTCATGTACTTGCTGTCTCCCCTGCCAAGGACTCTGGGCCTGTTGCTCTGATGTGCTGTACTCTCCCCTGCCAAGGACTCTGGGCCTGTTGCTCTGCTGCACTGTACTTGCTGTCTCCCCTGCCAAGGACTCTGGGCCTGTTGCTCTGATGTGCTGTACTCTCCCCTGCCAAGGACTCTGGGCCTGTTGCTCTGATGTGCTGTACTCTCCCCTGCCAAGGACTCTGGGCCTGTTGCTCTGATGTGCTGTATTCTCCCCTGCCAAGGACTCTGGGCCTGTTGCTCTGCTGTGCTGTACTGTCCCCTGTGCAGCCTCTCATGTACTTGCTGTCTCCCCTGCCAAGGACTCTGGGCCTGTTGCTCTGCTGTGCTGTACTCTCCCCTGTGCAGCCTCTCATGTACTTGCTGTCTCCCCTGCCAAGGACTCTGGGCCTGTTGCTCTGCTGTGCTGTACTGTCCCCTGTGCAGCCTCACATGTACTTGCTGTCTCCCCTGCCAAGGACTCTGGGCCTGTTGCTCTGATGTGCTGTACTCTCCCCTGCCAAGGACTCTGGGCCTGTTGCTCTGATGTGCTGTACTCTCCCCTGCCAAGGACTCTGGGCCTGTTGCTCTGCTGTGCTGTACTTTCCCCTGTGCAGCCTCTCATGTACTTGCTGTCTCCCCTGCCAAGGACTCTGGGCCTGTTGCTCTGATGTGCTGTACTTGCTGTCTCCCCTGCCAAGGACTCTGGGCCTGTTGCTCTGATGTGCTGTACTCTCCCCTGCCATGGACTGTGACATTCCTGTTAATGTATGTCCTCTGCATGGTCTCTGCCATTTGTACATGGTTGTGTGGATTGCTGTTGTCTATTTCTGTTGTATTGCTACATCTGTGCAATATATGAATAAAATCTGAAACTTCTGGTGTGTGTTTTCTCATTCTCGTTGCTGTTTGACTTCCTTTTCTTGTTTGCATTTGCTTGAGTGTTTACCATGCTATATGTTTCTGCTCAACATTGCTAGGCTGTTTGTGGGCATCTTATTCTTGGACAGGGGTGACGGGATCTTCAGTCCATTCTGGGCCAGCTGATGTTGTAGTCTGTAATGGCTATTTCACAGGCAATGCTATTTTCCATTTGGGGATTCGCTATTGCTGCATACACTGTTCACAAGTCACCTTGGGAGGACACTGTCAGCACAGGGTGTGCAGCTGTTGATTGGTTTTGTATCTGTGTGTGTGGCTATGGGGTATGTGTGTGTTGTCCTTTCTGTGTGCCCAGGCTTGTATGTGTATGGTCATCTTGTGTTGGCCCTTAGTCCAGGTGGCATGGCTTACATGGCATGTGTGGTGTAGGGTGTGGCAGAGGTGTGCAGTGTGAAGGGTCTTGGTTTGTGGAGTATGTATGTGTGCCCCTGTATGGTGTGTGACACACATGTGTGAGCCAGGAGTTGTATGTCTGTTTTTGGTTTTCTCTTGCCCTGTGTGGATGTATGTTTGCACTTGTGTGGGCTATGGGGAGTGCAGTGGTGTTGTGTGTTGATTCTCAGCCACTCCTGCATTGCCTGTGTCCCTGGTTGTGTGTTGTGTGTTGCAGTGTGTGTGTATTGTGCATCATGTTGCTGTGCTTGTTGGTGAGCATGGGGGTGTACAGGATTAGCATCTGGCCTGTGGCTAGCTCGAGTGGTGTGCAGTGTGGTTTGGGGTGGTGTGTTTCTGTGATGTGGGTGCCCTGGCCATGCCTTTGTGTGGCCCTGCCTTCTGCATTGTGCGCATGTGTTGACCTCGGCGGTGACGTGACCAGGACCGGGACATTCCTGCTGGTTGGCGGACGTGCAGTGTTCCGGATGGTGTGGATTGCATTGTACTGGGGTAGGTGATGTGTGGGTGCCCATGTGGATGTGTAGTGTCCCCTAGCAGGATGCCAGTGTGTTGCTGGGGCCCTGTGTCTGCAGGTGTGTTGTGCGGTGCATATGTGTAGTGGCGTACCTGTGGCGGCGTCCGCGGCGGCCCATCTGGCGATAGTGTTGCAGCAGGTACATGACCGGATGCATGTGGAGGGCTGGGTCCATGGGGTTCATGTCGGCTCTCGGCGTTCGTGCTCCGCTGTCGACTTTCCGCCTGCTTCAGCTGTGCGGTGTCTCCGCTGCGGTGCGTCGGCTTGTTTGGCCCATCCTACATTATCGGACGGGGCGGACTTCATCGCGCGCGGCGGAGGGATTCGATATGCTCCCTCCGCCGCGGTGGCGGGCGCACTTTGATGGCGGTAAGCGGCGCGCCGCGGCGGACGGGAAATGACCTGTGTTTACCTATCCTAATGTTGCGGACGTGAGTTCCGCAGCTCGCGGGTGGTAAAAGCTGTTTTGCCGCCCCGCCACCACCGCAGTGGTGCCACCGCCCGCTATCCTAATGGACCCCTATGTGTTTATTCTCTCTGAGGGCAGATAGGCAAGTGAAAATGCGTAATTACTGCAGCCCTGTACTGTCTAATTGTTTAGTACTAGTTAGTAAGTTGTAGTAAGTACTACTTTTCAGTAACCTAACCATCCATTTAGCAAACAACTTCATGCATGCACTTCCTTTATGTCCCTTAAATGATTTATGGATATCTTCGTATCCAAAGATTTGTTTTTCTTCATTTGTTGTTTGTCTATGCTGTGAGTTTTTTTTTCTCTCTCCAAAAAACTTTCCCAAAAACCCCCATTCCCATCTATATTTCAAACCCTAACCCTCTTCCACCGAGCTGTGTGGTATTCATTGAGGTGTGACTAAATGACACCAATAATTCCACACGCTTACTGGGTAGGATAAGGTCAAAAGCAACAGAAAATCAATTTCAGGGGAGGTCAAGGAATCCGAGGAAATATTCTTATTCTGCTTGACACACACCCAGGAGTATTTGCAAATCAATTCAGAATTTCATGTCCGCCATCGAGTGGATTCATCATCAACAACATCCTCCTACTCATGACGAAAGCTTACGCTGCTGAGTCCTTCAGTACTAGTTTTTGTAGTAGCCATAATCCACGCAACTAGTAGTTAACTTTTGATTGAATACTTTAGCAATGCTTAGGCTACAATTTATGGCACTGTTCTTGTGTACTGTACTATCGTACTGTTCTAATGCTCCTCTCAGGCCATTCAATGTCTCATTTCCTTTTTTTTCATATGCTGCTACTGCCAGTGTGTACCACTACCACTACCACCACAATGATGCCATTTCATCCATCCAGGATTCCATAGCCAACCTTAATTGCCATTTGCCATGCAGCCAGCCCTGTGCCTAGCCCTATTCTCAAACGGGAATCACAGGTAAGATAAGCATTTTGGGGGAGGAAGAATAATGGAGTAGGAGGAGAGGAGAGACTGATGATAGTACTAGTAAAGTAGTAGGACAATTGAATTCACTAACTCTGTCAGTGGCACTTTTGTACAAATTTGGGTGATTACTTAGACAATTTGAATCAACCAGAAAGTAAGTTTCAGGAAAACAAACGTACAGTTAACCCCCCTGCCTCCCCCAGAAAACAGTAAAAATGCGTATGCTATGTTTAAGTGGAAAATAAATAATTATTTCCGCCCTAACAAAAATAAACTATCCCACAAGATCCAACCCCAACCAATGTCCTGAAAAGTTCTAAAACCCCAACGCACAATTCCAACCCCCCCAAAAGTCTTTAAAGAAGGGGCAAGGGACAGTCTCTACTTTGGCCAGCGGTGTCCGGTGGCCAGGTGGTCATGCAGCTCTCTCCGGAGGACCTTGGGCAGGATTTTCTGCCTCTTCACCTCCTGCTCAAGGTAGGCCACTTGCAGGGTAAGGCGGTGCACACGCGACTTGCAGGTACTCTGAGGGGCAGCTGTTGGTTTCGCTGCTCGGCGGCGGTGGGTGGCTGCCGGACCACGGCGCCGTACCGCTGGAGGATTGCGCTGGCTGTATGACCCAGGGGCAGTGGAGGAGGATGCAGCTGTTGTTGTTGACTGAGAGTTATCCTCCTCCCCCTGAGCCACCAGCCACCGATATTCGGCGACAATTGCCTCCAGATTCCGGCGCATGGTCCGGATAGCCAACTCCTTCCTTAATAGTTTAGAAGGAGTATCTATTTGAAGAAAGAAAAAATACTGTAACCAATACTCTTTAAGATTAACACTAAATAATTCAGCAGAAAGTTGTGTCACAGTGGCACTAGCAACTTGCAAGCACAGTACATCACATTTGTGGCATGTATCGGATATATGACGTTACCACGCATACTTTTACAATGCATACATTTACAACACATTTTTTACAATGCAAATACTGTTACAACGCATGTTTTTACCACGAATACTATTACAACGCAATATAGTGTTAATAATAGTAAAATACTATTACAACGAAAACATTTACAACGCATACCATTACAACGCAAATATAATATATATATATTTTTTTGTTCGATAAAACCTGGCACGGGATGCAGGGAAACTAGGGGTTTTGGGTGGGGAAGTGTATTAAAAATGATAAGTTAACCTAAACCGTAAGAGATATAAAGGCTACCATTTTAAGAAATTAATACTCGAGTATTAATATTAATACTCGAGTATAGAAAAGTACTGCTCATATTAACTCAAACATTCAAACTTGTAATAATTTTTAAAACGCAACGATTTTACAAACAAATAAACTAAACATATATAGGAATTACAGAAATTAAATATTTATCTCCAACAAATTCATACATACACATAGTCACACACAGTCGCCATTTTCAATATGTAGTTCAAACGTTAGTCCTACTACTATTTCCATGAAATAATACCACAACACTACTATCAAAATGGATGCCAAAACGGAACGAAAAACGCAAATAACATATCTTTTAACAAACTTTTAAATTATATCTTTACACAGAAATAAACCGTAAATATTAAAACCATACCAACGCTATGTTTACAAAAAAAAACAGTGACACTAACAAAAACTTATAAATACGAGTCATACACCATTTTTAAAACAGTTAATTCTCAACTACCAGAGTGACCCGACGCCAAACCTGACCCTCTGACCTCTTCACCTTATTGAAATCCGTATCGCTTCTCAGAAGAATTATTTTTCGGAATACAAGTGAGTTAACTGAAAATCTTATCAGAATAATATTGTAAAACATTTAAAACGCAGCACCAAATATTTTGATGTTTACTATTCAAAGACAATATTATACCACACACTTATTACTACAATTAGGTATACATATAATATATATATATATATATATATATATATATATATATATATATATATATATATATAACACCCAACTTTTTAAAAGCTGAGAAATACATACAATATTTTCCGTTTAAAATATAAATATGAAATCAAATAAATAAACATCAAATATTGTTCTAACATGTCTAAATGTTTTTTTTAAATAGACGAACTACTAAAAACAACGCCGCTAAAAACCAGTATCAAAAAATAGTATTTTCTTACACAGCCAACACTACTCTTCAATAATAATTTGAAGGCATTTTTGATTATTTTATTCGACAATTCAAAACACACGAAACGCAAATAAATGTATTAATACACATATATTTATTCTATTTTTTACAGAGAAAATCAATTTGGAGAAAATTATTTAATTTTTTCTATTTAGAAAATTGAAACATCAACTAATTAAAAAGGTAATTATGTTATTATTTACAATACTGCTGTTAGAAAAGTGCTGAATGATGTAGTGGTCATAATTTCTATTACTTTAATTCACATTTCTAATTTCCTTCTTTTAGAAACTCAAAGCAATCTTTGAAGAAAAGCAAGCAAACACCAGCAATACAAAGAAGACCACAAATTAAAACATCAATCTAAAAGGTAAATAAAGAACATTGAATGAAAAACACATTTTCAAAAGTGCTTGATAAATTGCTACAGTAGGGAAAGTGCTGGATAGTGTGGGGTATCAATTACTATTCTAACTCCAGGTAAGTGCTTCAGTAGCAAAAGTGCAGGATAGTGTGGGGGTATCAATTAGTACTCTATCTCCAGGTAACTGCTACAGTAGGGAAAGTGTTGGATAGTGTGGGGGTATCAACTACTATTCTAACTCCAGGTAAGTGCTGCAAAAGGGAAAGTGCTGGATAGTGTGGGGGTATCAATTAGTACTCTAACTCCAGGTAACTGCTACAGTAGGGAAAGTGCTGGATAGTGTGGGGGTATCAATTACTATTCTAACTCCAGGTAAGTGCTTCAGTAGCAAAAGTGCAGGATAGTGTGGGGGTATCAATTAGTACTCTAACTCCAGGTAAATGCTACAGTAGGGAAAGTGCTGGATAGTGTAGGGGTATCAATTACTATTCTAAATCCAGGTAAGTGCTGCAGTAGGGAAAGTGATGGATAGTGTGGGGGTATCAATTACTATTCTAACTCCAGGTAAGTGCTGCAGTAGGGAAAGTGATGGATAGTGTGGGGGTATCAATTACTATTCTAACCCCAGGTAAGTGCTGCAGTAGGAAAAGTGCTGGATAGTGCGAGAGTAACAATAACTATTCAAACTTCAGGTAATTGCTGCAGTAGGAAAAGTGCTGGATAGTGTAAGGGTATCAATAACTATTCAAACTCCAGGTAGGTGCTGCAGTAGGGAAATTGCTGGATAGTGTATGGGTAACAATAAGTATTCTAACTCCAGGTAAGTGCTGCAGTAGGAAAAGTGCAGTATAGTGTGTGGGTATCTATTAGTATTCTAAATATATATAAGTGCTGCAGTATGGAAAGTGCTGGATATTGTGGGGAAAACAATAACTATAGTATCTAATGGAAAGTGTTACAGTAAGGAAAGTGATAAAGAAATATAATGAATAATTTTCTAACCACAATCCAACTACATTCAAAAGAAAACAAATTAAACATTTACATTTCCTATTTCCTTCTTTTAGAAACTCAAAGCTATCTTTCAAGAAAAGCAAGCAAACACCAGCAATACAAAGAAGACCACAAATTAAAACATCAATCTTAAAGGAAAATAAAGAACATTGCACGAAAAACACATTTTCAAACGTGCTTGATAAATTGCTACAGTAGGAAAGGTGCTGGATAGTGTGGGGGTATCATTTACTATTCTAACTCCAGATAAGTGCTTCAGTAGCAATAGTTCCCGGATAGTGTGGGGGTATCAATTACTACTCTAACTCCAGGTAACTGCTACAGTAGGGAAAGTGCTGGATAGTGTGGGGGTATCAATTACTATTCTAACTCCAGGTAAGTGCTGCAAAAGGGAAAGTACTGGATAGTGTGGGGGTATTATTTAGTACTCTAACTCCAGGTAAGTGCTGCAGTAGGGAAAGGGCAGGATAGTGTGAGGGTATCTATTAGTATTCTAACTCCAGGTAAGTGCTGCAAAAGGGAAAGTACTGGATACTGTGGGGGTATCAATTAGTACTCAAACTCCAGGTAAGTGCTGCAGTAGGGAAAGGATTGTGTGGGGGTATCAATTACTATTCTAACTCCAGGTAAGTGCTGCAAAAGGGAAAGTACTGGATAGTGTGGGGGTAACAATAAGTATTCTAACTCCAGGTAAGTGCTGCAGTAGGGAAAGTGCAGGATAGTGTGGGGGTATCTATTAGTATTCTAAATCTATATAAGTGCTGCAGTAGGGAAAGTGCTGGATAGTGTGGGGGAAACAATAACTATAGTATCTAATGGAAAGTGTTACAGTAAGGAAAGTGATAAAGAAATATAATGAATAATTTTCTAACCACAATCCAACTACATTCAAAAGAAAACAAAATAAACATTTACATTTCTTATTTCCTTCTTTTAGAAACTCAAAGCAATCTTTCAAGAAACCTTTGCAAACACCAGCAATACAAAGAAGACCACAAATTAAAACATCAATCTTAAAGGTAAATAAAGAACATTGCACGAAAAACACATTTTCAAAAGTGCTTGATAGATTGCTACAGTAGGGAAAGTGCTGGATAGTGTGGGGGTATCAATTACTATTCTAACTCCAGGTAAGTGCTTCAGTAGCAAAAGTGCAGGATAGTGTGGAGATATCAATTAGTACTCTATCTCCAGGTAACTGCTACAGTAGGGAAAGTGCTGAATAGTGTGGGGGTATCAACTACTATTCTAACTCCAGGTAAGTGCTGCAAAAGGGAAAGTGCTGGATAGTGTGGGGGTATCAATTAGTACTCTAACTCCAGGTAACTGCTACAGTAGGGAAAGTGCTGGATAGTGTGGGGGTATCAATTACTATTCTAACTCCAGGTAAGTGCTTCAGTAGCAAAAGTGCAGGATAGTGTCGGGGTATCAATTAGTACTCTAACTCCAGGTAAATGCTACAGTAGGGAAAGTGCTGGATAGTGTAGGGGTATCAATTACTATTCTAAATCCAGGTAAGTGCTGCAGTAGGGAAAGTGATGGATAGTGTGGGGGTATCAATTACTATTCTAACTCCAGGTAAGTGCTGCAGTAGGAAAAGTGCTGGATAGTGCGAGAGTAACAATAACTATTCGAACTCCAGGTAATTGCTGCAGTAGGAAAAGTGCTGGATAGTGTAAGGGTATCAATAACTATTCTAACTCCAGGTAGGTGCTGCAGTAGGGAAATTGCTGGATAGTGTAGGGGTAACAATAAGTATTCTAACTCCAGGTAAGTGCTGCAGTAGGGAAAGTGCAGTATAGTGTGGGGGTATCTATTAGTATTCAAAATATATATAAGTGCTGCAGTAGGGAAAGTGATGGATAGTGTGGGGAAAACAATAACTATAGTATCTAATGGAAAGTGTTACAGTAAGGAAAGTGATAATGAAATATAATGAATAATTTTCTAACCACAATCCAACTACATTCAAAAGAAAACAAATTAAACATTTACATTTCCTATTTCCTTCTTTTAGAAACTCAAAGCTATCTTTCAAGAAAAGCAAGCAAACACCAGCAATACAAAGAAGACTACAAATTAAAACATCAATCTTAAAGGTAAATAAAGAACATTGCATGAAAAACACATTTTCAAAAGTGCTTGATAAATTGCTACAGTAGGAAAAGTGCTGGATAGTGTGGGGGTATCATTTACTATTCTAACTCCAGATAAGTGCTTCAGTAGCAATAGTTCCCGGATAGTGTGGGGGTATCAATTACTACTCTAACTCCAGGTAACTGCTACAGTAGGGAAAGTGCTGGATAGTGTGGGGGTATCAATTACTATTCTAACTCCAGGTAAGTGCTGCAAAAGGGAAAGTACTGGATAGTGTGGGGGTATTATTTAGTACTCTAACTCCAGGTAAGTGCTGCAGTAGGGAAAGGGCAGGATAGTGTGAGGGTATCTATTAGTATTCTAACTCCAGGTAAGTGCTGCAAAAGGGAAAGTACTGGATACTGTGGGGGTATCAATTAGTACTCAAACTCCAGGTAAGTGCTGCAGTAGGGAAAGTACTGGATTGTGTGGGGGTATCAATTACTATTCTAACTCCTGGTAAGTGCTGCAAAAGGGAAAGTACTGGATAGTGTGGGGGTAACAATAAGTATTCTAACTCCAGGTAAGTGCTGCAGTAGGGAAAGTGCAGGATAGTGTGGGGGTATCTATTAGTATTCTAAATCTATATAAGTGCTGCAGTAGGGAAAGTGCTGGATAGTGTGGGGGGAACAATAACTATAGTATCTAATGGAAAGTGTTACAGTAAGGAAAGTGATAAAGAAATATAATGAATATTTTCTAACCACAATCCAACTACATTCAAAAGAAAACAAAATAAACATTTACATTTCTTATTTCCTTCTTTTAGAAACTCAAAGCAATCTTTCAAGAATACTTCGCAAAAACCAGCAATACAAAGAAGACCAAAAATTAAAACATCAATCTTAAAGGTAAATAAAGAACATTGCACGAAAAACACATTTTCAAAAGTGCTTGATAAATTGCTACAGTAGGGAAAGTGCTGGATAGTGTGGGGGTATCAATTACTATTCTAACACCAAGTAAGTGCTGCAGTAGGGAAAGTGCAGGATAGTGTAAGGGTATCAATTACTATTCTAACTCCAAGTAAGTGCTGCAGTAGGGAAAGTGCTGGATAGTGTGGGGGTATCAATTACTATTCAAACTCCAGTTAAGTGCTGCAGTAGGAAAGTGGTGGATAGTGTAAGGATATCAATTGCTATTCTAACTCCAGGTAAGTGCTTCAGTAGCAAAAGTGCAGAATAGTGTGGGGGTATCAATTAGTACTCTAACTCCAGGTAACTGCTACAGTAGGGAAAGTGCTGGATAGTGTGGGGGTATCAATTACTATTCTAACTCCAGGTAGGTGCTGCAGTAGAGAAAATGCTGCATAGTGAGGGTGTATCAATTACTATTCTAACTCCAGGTAGGTGCTGCAGTAGGGAAAGTGCTGGATAGAGTGGTGGAATCAATAACTATTCTAACTCCAGTAAGGTACTGCAGAAGGGAAAGTGCAGGATAGTGTGGGAGTATCAATAACTATTCTAACTCTAGGTAAATGCTGCAGTAGGGAAAGTGCTGGATAGTGTGGGGAAAACAATAACTATAGTATCTAATGGAAAGTGTTACAGTAAGGAAAGTGATAAGGAAATATAATGAATAATTTTCTAACCACAATCCAACTACATTCAAAAGAAAACAAATTAAACATTACATTTCTTATTTCCTTCTTTTAGAAACGCAAAGCTATCTTTCAAGAAAGTGCTGGATAGTGTGGGGGTATCAATTACTATTCAAACTCCAGTTAAGTGCTGCAGTAGGGAAAGTGGTGGATAGTGTAAGGGTATCAATTACTATTCTAACACCAAGTAAGTGCTGCAGTAGGGAAAGTGCAGGATAGTGTGGGGGTATCAATTACTACTCTAACTCCAGGTATGTGCTACAGTAGGGAAAGTGCTAGATAGTGTGGGGGTATCAATTACTATTCTAACTCCAGGTAAGTGCTGCAGTAGGGAAAGTGCTGGATAGTGTTGGGGAAACAATAACTATTCTAACTCCAGGTAAGTGCTTCAAGAGGGAAAGTGCAGAATAGTGTGGGGGTATCAATTACTATTCTAACTCCAAGTAAGTGCTGCAGTAGAGAAAGTGCTGGATAGTGTGGGGGTATCAATAACTATTCTAACTCCAGGTAAGTGCTGCAGTAGAGAAAGTGCTGGATAGTGTAGTGGTATCAATAAATATTCTGACTCCAGGAAAGTGGTGCAGTAGGAAAAGTGCTGGATAGTGTAGTGGTATCAATAACTATTCAAACTCTAGGGAGGTGCTACAGTAGGGAAAGTGCAGGATAGTGTAAGGGTATCAATAAATATTCTAACTCCAGGTAACTGCTACAGTAGGGAAAGTGCTGGATAGTGTGGGGGTATCAATTACTATTCTAACTCCAGGTAAGTGCTGCAGTACGGAAAGTGCTGGATAGTGTGGGGGTATCAATTACTATTCTAACTCTAGGTAAGTGCTGCAGTAGGAAAACTGTAATTTACTGTTTATAAACTTAAAGTACACATATACACAGACTTAATTTAATATTTTTTTTCCTTGCAGATAATGTCTTCTCAACAAACTGCTAAATACATTAAGTCCAGGAAGGGGAACAGACTGGTAAATCATGCAGGTTACATTTATTGTAAGGAAAGGATAAGTTTCCCGAGAAATCATTGGAGGTGCGTGCAATACTTTTCAACCCGTTGCAGCGGCAGAGCGGTTATGGTTGGTGATACCATTGTAAAAACAACTGACCATAACCACTCTGCCTCTGCAATGGAGGTTGATGTCAGAGAAACCGTAAACGAAATGAAAGTACTTGCAATCACCTCCAATGATTCTACAGGATCCATATTACAAGAGGTTGCTCAGCATGTCCCTAGTCATGTAGCTAGTAATGTGCCTAACATCCATAATTTGAGAAGAATTATTCAACGTCAAAATCAGGCAAGTAATACACAAACAAATACACCTCATACTTTTTCTGACATAATTATTCCTCATGAACTCACTATTTCTTTTGCTGATGAACCTTTCCTTCTGCATAATAATGAAAACCCTCACAAACTTATATTAATATTTAGTACACCCCGAAACCTTCTTAAACTTGAAGCTAGTGAAATTTGGATGATGGATGGGACGTTTAAAAGTATGCCCCATCCATTCACCCAAACTTATACTATACATGCTAAAATTAACAATAGTGTAATCCCCCTAGTATATAGTTTGCTGCCTGATAAGACTTCTGCAACCTACACTGAAATTTTATCAGTAATAAAATCAAAAACAAACCAAAGCCCTAGGAAAATTATTATAGATTTTGAATTGAGCATGATCAATGTGATCACCAAAACGTACACGGATACCCAAATTCAGGGGTGTTTTTTCCATTTTTCCCAGGCATTCTGGCGTAAGTTACAAAAAACACCCCTAGTTACAGAATTCTACTCAGACAGCAAACTACAAGTAGAATTAAAAAAACTTACTGCTCTTTGTTTTGTCCCTCCCGAAAGTGTAGACGAGTACTACACTGCCATTACAGAATCTGATTATTACATTGCAAATGAGGAAAAATTGGCACCCATTCTAAATTATATGGAAGACACATGGATTGGACACCTAAGCAGATCGGGTCGCAGGAGGAAGCCACGTTTCCATGTGGAGTGGTGGACCTGTTATTCGACTTGCTTACAGGGAGAGGCTAAAACAAATAATAATGCCATTGAGGGATGGCATAACTCCTTCAACCATCTAATTGGTAAACCCCACCCTAATTTCTACTCTTTTTTGGAAACTTTGAAGAAGGAGCAAAGTTTTCAGGAAATGAGAATTTCCCAAACTCTTTCAAGTGCTAATTGCAGTCTTCGTCACCTCCGTGGGCCAGAGGGAGATACAGGAAATCCTGCCGGTACGCGTAGGTTCCGTCTAACTGATGGCAGGGGACAGAGTTTGCAACGCACCAACCGGCGCGTGAGGTGGGGGAGGCGTCCCTATTCGGGCACCAAAATGTCGTAAATATTTAATTTACCATCTTAATTTCTATGCAGGTAAGTACTTAATCAATAATAACAGAGTCCGTGGTGTTAGAGTTCTTAGGGGTTTTATTCCTTAAAAAGGAATGGTCATGACCTGGATATCTGGTTCTTACCAGAGGGGTGTAAGAAGGGATAGAGCAATATTTTATTGACATTACATTACTTTTATACTTAATATTAACCCTGGGCGAAGAACTACGCTCCGTTTGCGGAGTTTGCGGAGTTTTGGCAACTCCGCGTTCCGCGGAGTTCGCGTAGCTGCCGATAACTCCGCTATCCGGTGCGGAGCGTAGTTGTCACGCGCTAAATAACATTGTCGCGCGCTAAATAACATTATCGCGTGCGCGGCAATGGCTTACCTTGGTTCTGCGTTCGCTTTTTCCCGGTCGCGTCTGCCACCATGTTTGTAAACCCTCCCGTGCGACTGTGCGCGCTAGCCATCCCGAGCATGCAGGCAACGCCCCGAACACGCGCACCGCGCTCCCGAAGACGAAAAACGGCGCGCGAACGGGCCCAGCAAGCAACTCCGCATGGTTGCGGAGCTACGCGTAGTTCGCGGAGTGCAACTACGTCTTCGCGTAGCTCCGCGGAGTCCGACTCCGCGAACTACGCCCAGGGTTACTTAATATACACAATAGAAGTCAATGCAGAAGGCGTAACAGCTGAGAGAAACAAGATAAAACACACACGTGGTCATGATACGTAATTAGGAGGCGTGAACTAGGCGTGAACATAGAAGTGTGTGCGAGAAACGTCACAGGTAGGTGTCATAAGTGGGTGGCAACAATAAGCAGAATCTTGCAATGTCAGCAGAAATCTGAAGCCTGGATGCGCGCGCAGCTGCATGACGTGTGATTGACGTGAAGCTGGGGGGTGCTGGGGACTTGACATTTAAACTGACGGAAAGAGACAGAAGTCTGGCATGTCAGATCAACTCGTGCATCTATCATATCTGATATCTGATGTTTAGGAACTGAACTATCTGGGCGGAAAGGTCTCTGGGGCAGAAGCTATTCTATACTGACTGTGAGTGCATGTATAAGCGCCAAAGTGTCTGCATGAGAAGCGTGGGGGCATGGGCCTTCCATGGTAGCGTGGTAACAGAGGCTATGAATTACTTGCACAGAAACAGTAAGGCCAGGCCCCTTTGCTCTGCAGCTGGGGGAATGTTTACTTAAACTAGTAGGCAGGAATGCATCTTCGGAGAGGGAAACAGATAACTCGAAGGTTGAATTCATTCTTGGCAGGCAGCAGGCTGAGCTGAGCGCGGTGGGCCGCGCTGGAAGTAAGGCAGAGTTCACAGGTACGGGGGCAGCCTGGGCTGAGGCTTTCAGAGTCAGAAGGCAGACAAAAGGCTCGATGGCAGAATTCCGGGCCTACTTTGCCAGACCTGAAAAACATGTAAAGTACACTACAAAAAGACATTGGCATAGCATACTTAGGAACGGACTATTCAACCCATTCAGGGTGGGTCTGAAAGAGGACATGTTAACGTTGGACGCAAATGTATTTGCGTCTTCATAGCTGGCACAGGAGGGAAGTTACATGCACTTTAAACTCGTACATGGAGACGGTGGGGTACACGATAGGGAACATAACTTGACCAAAAATTTATATTTCCTCAAGTCTAAACTCACGAATAACTCTAAAAACAAAGGAAATGTCAGAGAGACTATTGGCACTATTACAACAGTTTACGTTGTGTGTGGCTCTAGACTACCTGGAAAATCTAGCTAACATTCTAAGTTTTTAATTATCTGTCACACATTACTTTCCTGCTTTGCTCTAAATTTATATCCTTCCTAAATTTAATTGGCTATAACTTTTTCCAAAATTATTAAATTATAATTTATTAAGTCGGGTCTCCTTACCTTTAGTTGTCTTCTTTTTCTTTTTGCAACTTTACAAAATCCATAGTTGCAAATCAATCCCCCCAAAAAAATCCAAGTTATTTCTTCTTACCCTTTTTTTAAAAAAAAATTCCACTCTTCTTCTTTAAAATTTTGTGATTTTTGTATTATTTAAAAATGCATTTGTTGAAAATACTAAAATCTTTTTTTTTAACTATTCTTGAAAATTGAAAAAAAAGCTTCTTCAAATAAGTAAGCATGACTTTCCACAAAAATTCACATAACTGAAAAGATGTTTTTCAAATAATTTTTTTATTTGAAAAGCAAAAAAATAAATCCAGCATTTTTAAGATTGGATTTGTTCAAATTCACCCATTTCCTTTAGCATATTCAAGAAAACCACAACATAATTTTGAATCCACAAAATGTTGTCAAAAAAAGAGAGATCCTTTTTTTCTTGACTTGACTTTTACCAATAAATCACATTCCATTTGCATTTTCATGCAATTTTCTTCTAAAACATCAAAACGTTTGCAAATGCTTCTTAAAATGAGTAAGCATTGTTTTCCTTAAAATTTTCATAACTGAAAATATGAATTTAACTAAATATTTGATTTTGAAAACCCAAAAAAATAATCCATCATTTTTCAGATTGGATTTTTTTAAAAATCACCCATCTCCATTAACATATTCTAGAAAGCCACAACATATTTTTAAAACCACAAAAATGTATTCAAAAATAGAGTCTTCATATTTTTCTTGACTGCACTTTTACCAAAAAATCACATTCCATATGCATTAGCATGCATTTTTTTTCTAAAACATCTAATTGTCTCCAAAAAGTGTGCAGAAATCCATCTCTGTTTGGAAGTAATATTTTTATTATAACACAATACATTATGCATCTTTGTTCACTCCACAACATAATTTTTTTATTAAAAAAACTTACTAAAAAGCTAAGATGCATATATATTTAGTTTAAATAATTCCCAAAAATTCACATACCATTTTAATTTTCCACGTGTAAAATTTTTAATTTTACAAAAAGCACTCCATGTGTAAACATAAATGAACTTGTATCTTCAAAATATCATTTTTCTAAATACAACATTATAACAGTAATATAAATGAAACATTCTTTATAATCCAACTCTGTACATTACGTAAAATTATTAACATTTCACTCTTAAATCTGCATATACTTTAAATCAAAAGACAAATATGCTCTCTAAAATATTCCCAACCAAAAACCTGGACATATTTTTTGGTAAACCTTAAGTCGAAGAAAACGACAAGACCCTTTCAAACCACGTGATCTCTCTGAACATTATTAAACAACACAACAATCCCTTTAAAATAGTATCCTTTCCCAAAACCTTTTTAATACAACTTTTTACTTGCAAAGAAGCTTTTTTCAACAATTATCTAACCTCTTTATTCTCTTTCTCAATAAAAACAAAATCATTAGAAAAATTCTAAAATGCATTTTTTACATTTCTTCAATACTGATAATAAAATAGTAATACATAAACATGTTTGCTTATTTTTTTTTATAAAGACAACTTTTTCAAAACAGGATAAACATTTCTTACTTTTTCCCCCCTGACCCGACATAGGCATACTCTAGCTATACGATTAGCGACATGCTTTTTATCGTACATTACATCATTTACGTATATAGCAACCTCTCCTTATCCTTCCCTTACAATAAATGTTTACCTTTTTAATTTAATTACCTAAAATGAAGTTTAAAATGTTTCCTACCTGGACGCAGATCAGTTTCCAGCTGCTTCCACCTTGGATACTCTTCAACATGGCCACTTACGCTGACGTTTACGTGGTTACGTAATTGAATGCTGCAACGATAAAAAAGGGACTACTTTATTAATTGATATTTATTAAAGGGATTTTATTAATTTTCATAATGTTTCCCTTGTATTAAAATATTCAAAAATATCTAATAAAAGCGTAAAAATCCAAACAAAATTTCTATATTTTTAATTAAAAAATTATATATTATGAAACTTTGTTATCGTTTTTTTGTATTCAATTTATCATGCATTACTTTATTTTCTTAATATATAATTTTTAAAATTATATATTTGTCTCCTTACCTGTTTTCTGTTTCCTTTTCCAATCTTTATATCTTCAATCTTCTTCTTTCCAACATTCTTTTTCTGTTCCGCGAGACTCATAGCAACTAACATGAAAATAAAAGAAGGACAATATTTGCCATTGGATTCAAGGTTAAAACGTGGGAACCAAATCTTTCATTAATTTAATCTTTTACATTATTTTTTTTTTAAATGTAAGAATATTTTTTTTAAACTTATATGATCCAACCACATACATAAATATAAAAATACAAATTTTAAATCGAATTAAAATAATTTATTTAAAAACCAAATATTTTTGGTACTATATTATTAACTTTATTTACATTATTAATAATATTATTTGAAAATATAAAAAATATTGTATGAAGTAACTGTTTAAAAAAACACGCAATTTTTAAATACACTTTGCCTTTTTAAATAATAAAATTTATTATATATTAAAAAAAAATATTTAAAAAAATTAACATAATTATTTTTCAAAAATTATACTAGTTAAATTAAAAATAGTTTAGTTAAATTAAAATGATTTTTAATTTAACTAAACTATTATTTTTTAATGTTAATAAATGTATAAAAATACTAATAAAAATACTATAGTATTAATATTTTAAAAACTAGTATTAATATTTAGTAAACATTTTTCTAATAATACTGTAGTATTACTTTTTTATCAAAAACTTAAGTGTATTAAATACCTTTACATTGTTCTTACATTACCTAGTTTTTAATAATACATACATAATATTTATAAAAATTATAACAATAATAATACTTTAAAAAATACTCTAGTATTAATAATTAAGCATATACATACTACTAGTCTATTATAACTTGATACATAAAATGCGTTGTAAATGTACATGCGTTGTAAAGGTACTTGCGTTGTAATAGTATGCGTTCTAAAAGTATTTGTGGTAAAAGTCTTTGCGTTGTAAAATATGCGTGGTAATGGTATTGCGTGGTAAAAGATGCGTTGTAACAGTTGTAACTACATGTATCTATCTAACCTCCCACTTCATCGGCGCACAGCTGCTCTCTCCTCATTGTGCTTGAATGACCCATCCTGCCACTACCAAGCCCCTCTATTGTGTGACTCTCACGGAGGAATACAAAACGACAAACTGCAAAATACATCTAGACATGTGACTCAGGAAACAGGCTGCAGACACCAAATAGTTAGGACAAGAAAATGATAACTTTGTAATGTGACATTTTTAGAATTGTGTCTTAAAATCCAATTTTCGCACTAAAGAGAAGTTTAAAGGACAATTCCTTAGACACTAAAAATGACATTCTACCAACGTTATCCTATGGGACATGCAGGTCTCACTGTAGTGAAAAAATGAATTTGTGATTTTTTCACTACCAGGACATTTAAGACATAAAAGTACATGCCTGACTTTCTAAATACAATCAGGCAGATTTACAAGGCCCTTGCACCACTGGTGTGTCACTTTTTGGGATACATCAGTGTTTTTTTTTTATTGCCATATTTACAAAGTTACACATCTAGGGAGACACATCCAGAAAGACAGCACTGCATCGGAATGGAACTGCGAGAGATTCTGCTGCTCCACACAAATATTCAAATATGCAATGTAGGCGTTCCGACGTAAAATCTCCTGAATTACTGATGCAGGGGTATTTACAAACATTCCTCGCATTGACACATCTCTTGGCTGAGTCACACATCTTGAAAACTGTGTTAGAATCCCTTTGCCTCACAAACTAACACGTAGGAAATTACGCATTTGCCACAGAAATAAAAGCTAAGCTTAGCAGAGCAGTCTTGCTGCAGATTAAACACATGGGCCGCCTAATCGTGCAGCTTGGAGTTACACTGAGAAAACGACAACCACCAGCAGACAAAATACCATAACTGAACTCACCTCCATCACCACAAAGGAAGCGCAGGAGAAGGGAGTGCATCTATCACCAAAGGACCACTTTCATTGGGCACAAGGATGAAAAAGTCATCAAAATGGTTTGCCTCAAGAGGGCCTCCATTGTGACCCTGCAGCATAAGATCTCACCATGGCTACAGACACCAACTGACAGGGTCTGCAACATTTCACCGCAGACAATGCTTGTGGCAGTCTTACACATGTCGGCCTCAGGATGTTTCCAAACCAAATTGTCACTCTTGAAATCTGGGTTCTATGATCAGTTGGGGCACAGAGCACTTCTTTTGACCAACTTTGTGACTGAGTTTAAATTCTTACATAAATAACAAATAATTTTAAAGTGTCTTGTGTGTAACTATGATTCTCTTTTTGCTATATCTTTACCCATGAATATTACCATTGAATACAACTGTCATCATATATGAAATACATTGTCCGCAGGAACCGCTGTTCCTTGTTCTAGATTAAATACCCTGGTTCCTTGTGAGTAGGGTGGCCCTTGTTTCCTTGAACACAACCCGCTCCTCCAAAGCATCCAACACATCCTGGGCTGTTGGGCTTCCTCCTCCAGTCTGCAATGCTGCCTTGAGGTTCACCGCTGATTTGGATTTTGTTCTGCGCTTGTATTTGTGCCAACGTTTTTGCTGTCGGCAACTGTCCTATTTGCTTGTCCGACGCAGTTTATTTTTTGCACTATTGACTGCCATATTGCCTCCTTTTAACATTATGGCAACTTGGAACTCACAAAGTGCGGGTGCTGATTATTGGTCTCCTCAGTGACCAGTATCTCATTCTCCTTTTCACTGAAGTTAGACTTCGTCTTCTTCTTTGCCTGGCTGTCTGCATGTGCATCAGGACTGTTGTTAGGGTCGATCGATTTAGGTTCCTGACTACCGCAGTGTGCTCCCTGCTTTATTGCAGACTCCTCTATTGTCCCCAAAAAGGTTGTTTTGGGTAAATGCGTATTTTTTGGTGATTTTTTGCCACTTCACACACTGGAGACTGTCACAGGATGATCGTACTGGCGTTACTTGACACAATTCTGCCTCACGTCACTTTTTCGGCAGTTGCGTCAGGTTGACTTGCTGCGCTTTTGCGGCTCCTACGTCACTTTTTTTGACGCAGGATGCAGCATTGCACTGTGGTCAGCCAAGATGTAGTTATGGTGCAACTGTGGATCTTGGCGTTGTCGCACTGAGGCGCATTGGATTTTGATGCATTGCTTCATTGCAGCAGAGATACGTCACTTCTTGTAAATCTGCCCCAATGTGCCCTGCCCTATGGGCTTTTTAGGGCTTACCTTTGGGGTGACTTATATGTAATGAAAAAAGATTGTTAAACCAGGCAAGGGGTTTACTTTGCTAGTTTGCAGTTTGTGTAGCGACAGGTGTGGGACATGCTTAAGGGGCTGCTTAAGTGGGTGGCACAATAAGTGCTGAAGGCCCAATAGTAACATTCAATTTACTAGACCTAGGTCTATGGCATACTAGTTTACTAGGGATTTTTAAGGAACGCTACCATGCCAATTAGATGTGAGTCAATTTTACCATGTTTCTGAGAGTAAGCACAAACATTTTAGCACTCGTTAGTAGTGGTAAAGTGCACAGAGTCCTATGGCCAACAACAACAAATTCAGTAAAACACTATGGGAGAATGCAAAATGTTTGGGGGAAGACCACCCAAAGGCTGACAGTTCCAACAGGCATGCATCCCACTGCTTAACCAACATTGGAAACGTTTGGTAAATGGTACAAGTATCAAAATCCATATTGCTTGAAGTGCCAAAAATGACGTTCAAACAAGCAGCTATAAGGACCATTATATAATCACATGCCATTTGAAAATGAATGCTGGCTACATGCCATGCATCACCAGGGCCAGATATGACCTCTATGCCCAGATGAAAATCTGGTAAACCACTTGCCCCAACAGGGCATTGAGATACACGCCGCAATGACTGACCCTCAGAAGATAAGAATCAAGAACTGGGAGAAGTTAGTCAAAGATACAGAGGGGCTTATTTATGAGCCCTTGCGACACTTTTGCGCCGCAGGTGCGTCACATTTTGTTACGCATTGCTGGGGTAAAAAATATGCCATGTTGCTCCCTATTTACAAAGTGACGCATCTAGGCAGATGCTTCACTTTGTAAACCCCTGCGCCTCAATATACCTGCATCAGGTATAATGTATGTTGGGTGGGTGTTCCCCTGCATCAAAGCCTCATAGAGGTGGCGCATTGAAATCTCTATGATCTCAGTACACCACTTTAGAACGCCATTACCTGAAAACCTTACACCTGCCTCATTGCCCTTTCACATGGAGCTTGACCCATATGAAAGGTCACCTTGCTGGAGATGCGTCTTAATACTGACATATCTCTAACTCCTTGCAACTCTAAATACGGTGCATCTATGGTGTTGCCAACAGCCGAGGTCTGTGCAGGTAACAGCGGTGGGGGGGGGGGGGGGGCGGGTTTGAGGGAATTTTGAGGGATGATGCAGAGGGAAAATCAATTAATTAATTTTCCTTCGGCATCGTCCCTCAAAATCCTCCCTTACCCGGCCCCACCACCTCACCGCTGTTACCTGCATGGACCGCCGCTGGTCTCAAAGAGGGCTCACTGAGAAGTGTTGCATTGCTGCGTTGTCACAGCAATGCAGCACTTCCCATAAATGAGGCCCAGAGCGGACGAAGAAAAAGTGGATGGGTTGAATTGACTAGAGGGGGAGTGTCTATTTACAAGTAACAAATCATTAGTTGTAGGTATCGTTGTAATGGGTACAGCGAAGGAACTGATGCCGGTTTATCCTGCATTATATTAAGGCAGACTTTTGTCTGCTAATGTCTTTACTTTACCTGTTTCGGGATGTGTTTCACAATGACACAATATTGTTTGGCCCAAAGAGCGCCAAACCCAATGTTAACATTATGTAGGAAGAGAGCATACTTTTAAAAGAATTTGCTTGGCGAAATTTCTGAAAGATAAAATAGCCATGTTTTTAAAATTCTTCCATGGGTTTATCCTGTAACAGAGTTCCTGTCTTTCTTGTACAGTTCTTCAAAATGAGTGAGATTAATCACGGTGAGTGCACAGGGGCTCTGGGGCAGCTCGCCCTCGCATTTCGAAACTTTTGACACTAACCCTATTGTTACTGTACAATACCCCATCTCCCCATAATGTCCACAAAGCTTACATTACATTGATTACATGTATTTTTAGGATGTCTTTCTTGAAGAGCATTCAAATTAGCAAATGAGACATAAAAGGAGCGGTAGCGCCATCTTTTCTTTTGTTGTTGCTTCATGCTGATGACCAGAGGCCCACAAAAGTGTGATGAAAGGACATTGGTCTAAAGGGAATTTCCATAAAAGCAAGTCGAAAGTTGTTTCTTTTCTTCAGACAGGCAGGCAGCGAGAGGCTCCCTTGAGAATAATTGAAGATCAATACTGGCAGAGTGACATCGCCTTACTTTATTAGAAGTGACTGTTACATCTGCTTGTGAGGTCCATTACCTGAGCACTTCACTCCCGCAGGAGATGCTAGAAGGAACTGGGTCAGGAGACATTTTCCACTAGCGATGTGTTCGCTGGTGAAGGTGTCAAAATTCATAATTTATTTAAAATAATATTGTTCCAAGGCCTTGAAAATTCATGATCATCTGTGTGGCTTTTTATTTTTTATTTACATGCAGTTTGGGGGAATTCAAGGTGAAAATTCACACGTTTTGTCAGTTACAGAAGTTATTCAGTATGTCTATTCAGGTGTGTCTATCTTGGTAGGTCGGTAATCTATCTATCTATCTATCTATCTATCTATCTATCTATCTATCTATCTATCTATCTATCTATCTATATATCTATATATCTATCTATGTATTGCTGGGTCGTCTGCCAGTGTGTACTTCCGCATACCTTTAATTCTTCGTTACTGCATGTAAATACAATTAAAACAGCCATACAGATGATCATAAATCACACCAGCTGTTTAATACCATCACAAAGTATATGTGCCATAATACTGGTCAACGAATCACTGAAATTACTTATGAACAGTAGTACATACAAAAAAGCATATGTTCTCTAAAACACAGAAAAGTCATTCATATTTTTTTTAAACGGCAGTGAATTCTATCAGATAATTTGGTGCACTTTTTCAAATAAACTTAGAGTCGGTATTCATTTCGTAGTTTCTTTTGTGCAATGTAGATAACGAGTATTCAGGGCCACTGGAATTATACAGCAGAGGAGGACCACTATAACGCAGGTTTGAATACATTATGCTGCAAGAGATGGAAAATTAGGAAGCATATTTTGTCATTTTTACACCTTGTAACAGTGTTTGGGAAAGCAGTTCACCTTATTAGCACCATTTCACCATCCAAATACAGCAATACACAACTGAGATGACAGTCAAACGTTGCCAAAGGCCTTCTGGTGCGCAGGAACCCGATCTCCATATTTTTTGTAACTTTTGGTCAGTCTGAGCTAGAAAGATGTTTTTTGTTCAAATCTGCAGATTTGGCATCAAATGATGGAATATGTGGCACATGAGGCAATTCCATAGTTATGCAAACATTGCTCCGGAATTGCGTAATTCCAGTGGCCCTACAAATATTTAATTTATTTAATTGCGGTGTAAAATAATTAAGTTCTTAGAGTAAAGCACTAATTGCAATTAATAACCCGAAAAGAAAGCTTGGGCGCATAAAGAGAGGAAGACAATTAACAACTGGTAACACCCGACTTCCCGTGGGTATATAAGGATGTTATCAGAACCATGACTCCAAAGTGATAGAAGTGGATTTGCTAAAGTCACATTCTGATTATTACAGCAAATCCCAGCTAATCATAGTTATCGAAATGCATATTGTTTATAGAAAACACTGAAAGTAAAATAAAATAACACAAATACATCATTTAAATTGCCTAACTTACTGCAGCTGTCGAAAAAAATTACTTATAATTTTTAAATCCCAGCAAGATAACTCACTATTATCAAAATGACTGAAATTACAGATTTAAGACTTTCGAAGTAAAGAATATATCCCAGAGTGGAAAGGTTTCCAACATAAAAGCAATGGCTCCATGCTAGGGTAATATTCACAGAAGGATCACCCCTCAACTCCGCTCTTTTAAACATACACACAACATCGCTAGCCAACATCATCCAGTCACAAGACATCGCTGTCATCTCCTACGCCAATGACACCAGAGTCATCCTCTCTCTGGCAGACAAAACAACCACCGCCAGAACCAACTTTGCCAACTGCATGACCATAATAGCAGACTGGATGCAAACAAACTGAATGCAGCTCAACTCCGACAAGATGGAAGTACTGGTTTTCTGTAACAAGACCACCCCATGCAACTCCACCTGGTGGTCTCTGGAGCGACGACCAACACCCCTACCCACAGACCGCGCAAGAAATCTAGGGATCATCCTAGATTACTAGTTTAACATGACGGTTCAAGTCAACACAGTGTGCACCTCCTGCTTCTACATCCTACAGCCACATGCACTTCCACCAACCCACCAAACATATACCCTCTGTCTTACTTTCACTCGCAGACATTCCCTGCATCTGCAAAAACAGCAATGGAGGCCACTCATTCTCCTGCATCGCACCCAAGACATGAAACAACCTCCATTGTCACATCAGAGCCTCCTGCTCACTTCTTGAGTTCAGCGAGAAGCTGAAGACCTGGCTCTTTATATAAGTACCTTGGCGGCCTCAAACTTACACACCTGCTCAAAACACCTGCATACCTTCCCGGGAGATTAGTGTGCCACACAATCAATATAACATAACATAGCACTGAAAGGACTCTGACTGTCCCAATATGAGAGAGAGAGAGAGAGAGAGAGAGAGAGAGAGAGAGAGACACAGTTTTGAGGTGATTTGTGACTGCGTTTCAAAAGTGTCTAATCTCAGAGTCCTAAAATACTTTCACCTAAAAGCAAGTAGACGACCCAGAGATTTACTTGTGAGGTATGGTATGTAACAAACCAACCACATAAAAAAAACTGTTAGAAATTGAAGCGTTGTAAGGACAAACTCAGATTTGGATAGAAAGATTCAAATTAAATAAGCAAAATATGAGAACAAATAAGGACTTCCGTGAAGGGGTTCTCCGCATAATAAAATGAAAACAAATACAAGCAATTGTAGCTGTTACCTTTTTAATGTTAGTCGATTGAAGAGCGTTAAAATCCTCATAACATTTTCAAGTCCCCTCATAAAAACAGGCAAGGACATAGGGACCAAGTGAGGTCTCCCACAGTAGCACATGACTGGAATAAAGTTGACACTGGGACCATCCAATGGTGATTTTAGACTCAAATGTAGACGTTTAATTAGAGTTTATTAGGAACTGAGGGGGATGTTCACAAGGACTCATCTCTGATTTATCCCCACCTTAACGCGTCAAAAGTGGAGAAAGATTTAACACCCCATTCACAAGCTGGTGCAAACTGCAGACATCACCTTTATTCCAAGGATAACTGCCCCAAAATTAATCTCCACAGTGGATACCACCAACTACCCCTAATGAGATGCGGAGTAGGAGTTCCCATGCAAAAACACATGAAAAAATAACAACAACACTTTCACAGTGAACTGCCAGATCTGCGATGCGAACCAAAAACAGGCGATAAGCCGCAGTAGCAGCAAGGAATTAACACCTGCCTTTTGCTGGTGTTAAGCTCGATGACTACCTGCAGCATAAAAGGGAACCCAGACAAGAGCCACACCTGAAGACCCACAGATGCCATGGAGAGAATGATTATGCAATGCCGATACCCCTACGCCAGAGGGACAAACAACTGCACACATGTACCCCCCCCCCCGCTACCTGCGCTTACTGCAAACAACTACCACAACAGAAAGCACACGCATACCATGAATGTGCAGGCAATAGTGTACCGCCTGGGACTCCTCAACAATGTTGTGGCTAACCCCTCAAGCAGAGTACATGAAACTCACATCTCCCGACAGTCCATCATCACCCAGCACTCCCAGGATGGCACACATGAAAATGCAGTGCCTGTTGTTAAGTCCAAAGTAAACACATCACACACCTCCAGTCCACAGTCATGCAACTCACGACACTGTCAATGGGCATGCAGCACATGCCAGCTGACCAGACACGACAACACAACTCCGTTGGGAATCCGACCTTGCCATGCCCGCAACCAAGCCACGGCATGGCACCAGAGACACACAATAGCAGGATGTGAGGAGGGGCATGGAGCAGGCTTGTGCGAGAGTGGCAAGTAACTAATGAATGTGAACCTATCCAATGCCAGGTGTGACGTTGAGGTGCCAGACAGACCACAGAGTGCAAAGCACGGAAATGGCCATGTGGAGATCAAGTGCTGGTGCATGGAGTGTAGTGGCCAGTGGACACTATCATGTCCCCACAGGCTGTGTGGCAGAAGGCAGAAATGTTGCATGTTACATCCCCTCTGCATGCACATGCATAGTGGGTTGGACCTGCGCACGCCAGGCCTGAGTAGCGGTGGGAACAAAAAGCCCTTGCACTGGTCGTGGATCTCATTCAAAATGGACAACGCGTCTGCCAGGGTGGTGCCTCTCAACCTGCCATGAGTACTGCGCTAAGCGCGGCAGGGCCTGCGTCCTTGTACGCCTGCTGCACCCCGGGCCTCTGGTCCCCAGACCCACCATGCCTGCCCCGCTGCACCAAGGAGGCTCCGCTCACCTGCCTACACCAACGTTTTGTCAAGGAGGTCCCACCACATGCCAGTGCAAGCTGGAAGCACCAGTCCTGCGACCACTGCAGCCTCCGCAGACCATTGCTGGCACCCTCGATGCTGGCCCACATTACTCCTTTCTCATTTACATACTCCACCGGTGTTTTCTTCGGCCCAGTTGGTCCCACGTTTGGAATTGTGTCCTGAGACCTGAATGGCAGTGACCCATAGTCCGTGGCAGCGGCCACATCACCAGACTCCCTTCGATCAGTGAGGCATAATTCCATATGACAAGCCTGCGACACGTGGTGCCACTTATCCAGTTCAACGCCAGCCAGTCACACATGGTGCCACTAACCCTGTTCAACGCAAGCCAGTAACACGTGGTGCCACTAACCCTGTTCAATGCAAGCCGGCAACACGTTATGCCACTAACCCTATTCAACGCAAGCCAGTGACATGTGGTGCCACTAACTCTGTTCAATGCCAGCTGGCCACACGTGGTTCCACTAACCATGTTCAATGCAAGCCAGCCGCACAAGGTGCCACTAACCCTGTTCAATGCAAGCCGGCCACACGTGGATGAGGGCTCAGACCTACCCTGCGGAACAGTAGGTCACACATATGGAACTGTGTATTGGGTGAGGTGTGGAGGAGTCCACACCACTGAACATGCCTCATCGAAGGCAAACCCCCCTAACAGCACTAACTCTGCGCGCAATGAGTCATGGGTACTATCTGGTTGGACCTTGGTGACATCTGAGTCCATGGCCTGGTGGTTTCCTGCATCTTCATCTGGCTGGACCGGACTTGGTGTCCAACATGTGTCTGTTCCATTCATCTCCACAATAGTGACTGTTTCAGCGTGGTCCTGCCCAACGCATCATGCCCTGGGGGTACACCGATGAGACACTCTGCGACAAGCTCCTTTTACATCTACAGAAACCTGCTCTGCACTTGTGACCCTGCCCCACAAGTCAGCCTCCCGTGGCGGTAGGCCGGTGCAGGACGCTGTGCATCCGGGGCAACTAACTCTGTGCAGCACATGTCATGGGGCCTTTATGGTTGAATGGTTTTGTCCTTTATGATGTACACTGTTGTCAGTTTCTGACAACACCAGACAGCCCTTGCCAGCTGGTGTGCACACGCCCACACACATCCAACAAAGGTGTCACTCGGTATATGTGCCTGCTAATAAATGTGGGTGTGTGCACTTGCCCATAGCCATTTACACCATATGAGCGAGTGTGCTGTGTGGTCATTGTGTCAGCATGATGGGCACGGGCCCTGCAACATCACAGTGTGCTGTCTTCAGCGGACGATTCCATGTCAACTCATCATGGCCAATGATCCTGGACATGTAGCTGCACCTGCAACTCTCCAACATGCTCAAGTGGTGTGTGCAGGTCTGGCGTACGTAAGGTCAGCGCAGGGGTGTGCTGATTTGGCAGGGGGAGCAGGGCATGGCTCGGACCTGGCCTTGGGCAGGAAGTGCGGTAAGTGTGTCTCTGTGCTGGTGTGTAGTCACCACCAGGGCCAGAGTAGTCAATGTTGCAATGTAGCATGCACCAGGAGGGCGGGCCTGTACGTATGGGTACATGTAGGAGCTCAAAACCACTTGGGGTCTTGGCACATTTATGCCAAGTGTTATGTGTATCAGCCCTGCAGATGCATGAGTCAGTTGCCTGGCCTCATTTGCAGTGTGATCACAGCCAGCCATGGACTGCACACCTGTGTCCACCCTGTCCGGTCCACTGGCCTGCATCACGTGGCTGCACATCTTCAAAGACCAGCATCACGGTGTTCCCAGGGTCGCAGACATCCCACCACATCCTCTGTACATCTCCTGTATGCGTTCAGATGGTGAAGTTACTGTAGGGATGAAAGGTCCTTTGGCTGCACTATCAGGCGGTAGCACATCTGCAGCTCTGAGCGGGAACTTGCATGTGGCCGGCACCCCCTGACAAATATATTAGCATTTGCTTGAGACTCCCACAATACGCACTGCCTGAAGTGAGACCAACATGTACAGAAGTCCTTGGTCATAGTTGCCCTGCGTGAAATGGCCTTCACACATACTCCCACCACACCCTAGGTCTACACCTGTTGCACACAGACACTGGTCATTGCACCGAGATGTGCCATTTCAACCACAGGACTGGAGCAGGGCAAGCCAGTGCTGCTTCTAGCAGAGCCACTGACGCAGTGGCAGACCATCCCGGACACATGCTTGAATCCATGTCACGTGGACCTGTACCATTCACGTCTGCTGCATGTACTGGCGCACTGCCGTTGGCCGTCTTAAGGATCAGTGACTGTCTGAGCTTCCGCCTGGTGGCCGCCACCTGCGTTCAGCCTGTGTTGCATTGTTGCGCGTGCATATTCGAGTGGTCCAAGTATGTCTGTGTCTCCGACGTAACGGTCGCATACCTGGATTATGATGTGTGTGTGTGTGCCCCCTGTTGGCCTACGACCTGGAGTGTCACTGTGATGCCCTTTTATGCCATGCATGGATGTTTTTCATAAAGGCTGAAAACGACCTGAGAGATTGCAAGAGTCCTCCTGTGCAGTGAGCACATTGAGGCACTACCCGATTGGGCTTTGGTGCATATTGGGTCAAGTGGTTGGAGTCAGCCCATCTGTTCGGGTCAGCAGATGGATTACGTCGACAACATGTCAGATCTGGTGGACGACAATCATTTATTGGAGATGTTGGCCTATGCAGCTGCATTCGCATTCATGGATGAGTGACAAGGTTCCTGCAGCCACAACTGGATGTGACCCATTGCATGTGTCCCGACACCTGGTTGCAAGTTGTAAATCTGGTCACATGTCCCAAGACGACAGTGGACATGGCTACATTGGCCTGGACTCATGATCCGTGCATGGACAACCTACGTGGGTTGACACTGACTTGTGTTGGTGATGGACTCCCGCGAGGTGGAAATGGGCACTTTCCTATGTTCCTTATTCAGACATGCTAATAATTGGTCTGCATATTGTGGCACTTCTCTTGGCCGTACTGACACACACTTGTTGAAAACTTTTCCTCTCTTTCACTTGTCTCCGACTGTGTTGTGTCTTGATTTGTATGCCAATGTGTGTGCTACGGACTCTCTGACTCCCTGCCATACGTGCATTCCTATTCCATCAGGACTGTGGGTTTGTACTTGTGCATTGTCATGTCCCTGTTTCCTGCTTAGCCAGATGCGTTTTGCTGTTTACTGGAAACAGGCGGGTGCACTTGTGTCCTATGTTCGGTTGTGCAAATGTTGGTGTCTGTACCACATTGCGTTCGATGTTGGGGTGCTCTGCTTGCTATGTGTGTGTGCTGCATTGTGTGTGAGATGTCTCTTTAGCTCTGATTTGGCTCACCCTTCTCTCTTTCAGACAGTGTGGTTTTTACTTCTGTGCTTGTTCGGTGGTGTGATATTGCCGGGTTGTGTGACTTGTGCTCTTGGTTGGTGTTGTTGATCTGGGGCATGGTTTGTCTGCAGTTGTGGTGTGCTTAATTGTGAATGTGTAAAAAGAGGTGGGACTGTTTCCAGCGCCCAGATATGCACAGCGTCATGCCACTTTTGCTATCTCTTATTCGATCTTTAAAATTTCAACTTTTATCCAAGTAATCCATTTTTTTTATGAAATGCTCCAATCTTAGAAAAACGGGACCACGCACTCCATGTATACGTAATTTTTCAAGTTTCTACTGTTCATCTGGAGTCACACCGGACTTTTCCAAGAACATGATTAAGACGTAAATTCAGTTCCAAGCAGTGTTTATTAAAATCACATAACCCAATGCATTTCGGGCTGTTATGCCCTTCTTCGGGGCTCACTGCAAATAATAAATAAAATGACAAAATTACCAAACTGTTCACTCCCGTACACATTATCGATTTTCATGTCTTGTAAGGCCACAATATGTTATGTCAATGGTTAAAAAATCATCACATGTGTCCCAAGTTTCATTAAATTATCAGTAAACCAACCAAATTGCTCTACACATCGGACCCCGAGTTTTTTTATATATCATACCTTCCTTCTCCTATATTGTGTTCTGCAATACCCTCCCAACTGGTAACATTCACCCGATATTCATCCTCATACTATCTATTACTTCAATCGTATGGCATCAAATATATGCATGTTTTTTAAGAAAATGAATATGTCATGCATCAACCAAAAGTTTAGAAAGTTACCTCATGTCTCTCATTTTTATAAATCACGGTCACAGACCTTCAGATTATCTAACATTAAACTATCAAACATCAGTGACATCGTTTTACAAAAGTGTTTCATTCCGTGCGCAACACATACCTGCTATATCAACGCTAAAAACTCATAGTCACGTTGCTCACGCAAACAAGCCTGTTACATCCCACAATCCCCTTCCCTTTTGAATAATATGATCTGGGCCCTGATTGGTCCAACAGCTAAAGAAATTCCAGTGTTACTCCTGTGTTTAAACTGATTCCCCCTAGCATCTTGTACTCGGGTAGTCCATCTCCCATAATCCATCTGTTAAAACTACATCTGAGTTATACCATCATATTGTGTCGAAGACTGAAATTGACCATAAAACATGCTCGTGTCATCTTAATTAAATGTGAAACAGTTCTTGAGTTGTCCGTTTTTTCACTGCCTTTATCCTGAACCACAGTGTTCTTGTTGGCGCGTGGGCTCGTAGGTTCATTAACCATTCCATCTTTCTTTTATTCGGGTGCAGTTCTGAGTAAGGGCTATAGTTATAATGTTTTTTATTGAGGCAGAACGCACACCTTGTTTAACAATATTTTCTTTTACGTTTTAATCCTCTTTTTCTATATCTGCGTGCAATAATTATCAGTAAACCAACCAAATTGCTCTACACATCGAACCCCAGATGAACAGTAGTAACTTGAAAAATTACGTATACATGGAGTGCGTGGTCCCATTTTTCTAAGATTGGAGCATTTCATTAAAAAAATGGATTACTTGGATAAAAGTTGAAATTTAAAAGATCGAATAAGAGATAGCCAAAAGTGGCATGACACTGTGCATATCTGGGGGCTGCAAACAGTCCCACCTCTTTTGATGTTAGTACCCCAGTGCTTTTTGGGCACGGCACTACAGCATATTGCACGCAGATAAAGAAAAAGAGTATTAAAACGTAAAAGAAAATATTGTTAAACAAGGTGTGCATTCTGCCTCAATAAAAAACATTATAACTATAGCCCTAACTCAGAACTGCACCCGAATAAAAGAAAGATGGAATGGTTAATGAACCTACGAGCCCACGCGCCAACAAGAACACTGTGGTTCAGGATAAAGGCAGTGAAAAAAACGGACAACTCAAGAACTGTTTCACATTTAATTAAGATGACACGACCATGTTTTATGGTCAATTTCAGTCTTCGCCACAATATGAGGGTGTAACTCAGATGTAGTTTTAACAGATGGATTATGGGAGATGGAGTACCCGAGTACAAGATGCTAGGGGGAATCAGTTTAAACACAGGAGTAACACGGGAATTTCTTTAGTTGGTGGACCAATCAGGGCCCAGATCATATTATTCACAAGGGAGGGGGATTGTGGGATGTAACAGGTTTGTTCACATGAGCAACGTGACTATGAGTTTTTAGCGATGATATAGCAGGTACGTGTTGCACACGGAATGAAACACTTTTGTAAAACGATGTCACTGATGTTTGATAGTTTAATGTTAGATAATCTGAAGGTCTGTGACCGTGATTTATAAAAATGAGAGACATGAGGTAACTTTCTAAACTTTTGGTTGATGCATGACATATTCATTTTCTTAAAAAACATGCATATATTTGATGCCATACGATTGAAGTAATAGATAGTATGAGGATGAATATCGGGTGAATGTTACCAGTTGGGAGGGTATTGCAGAACACAATATAGGAGAAGGAAGGTATGATATATAAAAAAACTCGGGGTCCGATGTGTAGAGCAATTTGGTTGGTTTACTGATAATTTAATGAAACTTGGGACACATGTGATGATTTTTTAACCATTGACATAACATATTGTGGCCGTACAAGACATGAAAATCGATAATGTGTATGGGAGTGAACAGTTTGGTAATTTTGTCATTTTATTTATTATTTGCAGTGACCCCCGAAGAAGGGCATAACAGCCCGAAATGCATTGGGTTATGTGATTTTAATAAACACTGCTTGGAACTGAATTAACATCTTAATCATGTACTTGGAAAAGTCCGGTGTGACTGCAGATGAACAGTAAAAACTTGAAAAATTACGTGTACATGGAGTGCGTGGTCCCGTTTTTCTAAGATTGGAGCATTTCATAAAAAAATTGATTACTTGGATAAAAGTGGAAATTTAAAAGATCGAATAAGAGATAGCCAAAAGTTGCAAGACGCTGTGCATATCTGGGGGCTGGAAACAGTCCCACCTCTTTTGATGTTAGTACCCCAGTGCTTTTTGGGCACGGCACTACAGCATATTGCACGCAGATAAAGAAAAAGAGGATTAAAACATAAAAGAAAATATCGTTAAACAAGGTGTGCGTTCTGCCTCAATAAAAAACATTATAACTATAGCCCTAACTCAGAACTGCACCCGAATAAAAGAAAGATGGAATGGTTAATGAACCTACGAGCCCACGCGCCAACAAGAACACTGTGGTTCAGGATAAAGGCAGTGAAAAAAACGGACAACTCAAGAACTGTTTCACATTTGATTAAGATGACACGAGCATGTTTTATGGTCAATTTCAGTCTTCGTCACAATATGAGGGTGTAACTCAGATGTAGTTTTAACAGATGGATTATGGGAGATGGAGTACCCGAGTACAAGATGCTAGGGGGAATCAGTTTAAACACAGGAGTAACACGGGAATTTCTTTAGCTGGTGGACCAATCAGGGCCCAGATCATATTATTCACAAGGGAGGGGGATTGTGGGATGTAACAGGTTTGTTCACATGAGCAACGTGACTATGAGTTTTTAGCGATGATATAGCAGGTACGTGTTGCACACGGAATGAAACACTTTTGTAAAACGATGTCACTGATGTTTGATAGTTTAATGTTAGATAATCTGAAGGTCTGTGACCGTGATTTATAAAAATGAGAGACATGAGGTAACTTTCTAAACTTTTGGTTGATGCATGACATATTCATTTTCTTAAAAAACATGCATATATTTGATGCCATACGATTGAAGTAATAGATAGTATGAGGATGAATATCGGGTGAATGTTACCAGTTGGGAGGGTATTGCAGAACACAATATAGGAGAAGGAAGGTATGATATATAAAAAAACTCGGGGTCCGATGTGTAGAGCAATTTGGTTGGTTTACTGATAATTTAATGAAACTTGGGACACATGTGATGATTTTTTAACCATTGACATAACATATTGTGGCCTTACAAGACATGAAAATCGATAATGTGTATGGGAGTGAACAGTTTGGTAATTTTGTCATTTTATTTATTATTTGCAGTGACCCCCGAAGAAGGGCATAACAGCCCGAAATGCATTGGGTTATGTGATTTTAATAAACACTGCTTGGAACTGAATTAACATCTTAATCATGTACTTGGAAAAGTCCGGTGTGACTGCAGATGAACAGTAAAAACTTGAAAAATTACGTGTACATGGAGTGCGTGGTCCCGTTTTTCTAAGATTGGAGCATTTCATAAAAAAATTGATTACTTGGATAAAAGTGGAAATTTAAAAGATCGAATAAGAGATAGCCAAAAGTTGCAAGACGCTGTGCATATCTGGGGGCTGGAAACAGTCCCACCTCTTTTGATGTTAGTACCCCAGTGCTTTTTGGGCACGGCACTACAGCATATTGCACGCAGATAAAGAAAAAGAGGATTAAAACATAAAAGAAAATATCGTTAAACAAGGTGTGCGTTCTGCCTCAATAAAAAACATTATAACTATAGCCCTAACTCAGAACTGCACCCGAATAAAAGAAAGATGGAATGGTTAATGAACCTACGAGCCCACGCGCCAACAAGAACACTGTGGTTCAGGATAAAGGCAGTGAAAAAAACGGACAACTCAAGAACTGTTTCACATTTGATTAAGATGACACGAGCATGTTTTATGGTCAATTTCAGTCTTCGTCACAATATGAGGGTGTAACTCAGATGTAGTTTTAACAGATGGATTATGGGAGATGGAGTACCCGAGTACAAGATGCTAGGGGGAATCAGTTTAAACACAGGAGTAACACGGGAATTTCTTTAGCTGTTGGACCAATCAGGGCCCAGATCATATTATTCAAAAGGGAGGGGGATTGTGGGATGTAACAGGTTTGTTCGCGTGAGCAACGTGACTATGAGTTTTTAGCGATGATATAGCAGGTACGTGTTGCGCACGGAATGAAACACTTTTGTAAAACGATGTCACTGATGTTTGATAGTTTAATGTTAGATAATCTGAAGGTCTGTGACCGTGATTTATAAAAATGAGAGACATGAGGTAACTTTCTAAACTTTTGGTTGATGCATGACATATTCATTTTCTTAAAAAAAATGCATATATTTGATGCCATACGATTGAAGTAATAGATAGTATGAGGATGAATATCGGGTGAATGTTAGCAGTTGGGAGGGAATTGCAGAACACAATATAGGAGAAGGAAGGTATGATATATAAAAAAACTCGGGGTCCGATGTGTAGAGCAATTTGGTTGGTTTACTGATAATTTAATGAAACTTGGGACACATGTGATGATTTTTTAACCATTGACATACCATATTGTGGCCTTACAAGACATGAAAATCGATAATGTGTATGGGAGTGAACAGTTTGGTAATTTTGTCATTTTATTTATTATTTGCAGTGACCCCCGAAGAAGGGCATAACAGCCCGAAATGCATTGGGTTATGTGATTTTAATAAACACTGCTTGGAACTGAATTTACATCTTAATCATGTACTTGGAAAAGTCCGGTGGGACTCCAGATGAACAGTAGAAACTTGAAAAATTACGTGTACATGGAGTGCGGGGTCCCGTTTTTCTAAGATTGGAGCATTTCATTAAAAAAAATTGATTACTTGGATAAAAGTTGAAATTTAAAAGATCGAATAAGAGATAGCCAAAAGTGGCATGACGCTGTGCATATCTGGGGGCTGGAAACAGTCCCACCTCTTTTGATGTTAGTACCCCAGTGCTTTTTGGGCACGGCACTACAGCATATTGCACGCAGATAAAGAAAAAGAGGATTAAAACGTAAAAGAAAATATTGTTAAACAAGGTGTGCGTTCTGCCTCAATAAAAAACATTATAACTATAGCCCTAACTCAGAACTACACCCGAATAAAAGAAAGATGGAATGGTTAATGAACCTACGAGCCCACGCGCCAACAAGAACACTGTGGTTCAGGATAAAGGGAGTGAAAAAAACGGACAACTCAAGAACTGTTTCACATTTAATTAAGATGACACAAGCATGTTTTATGGTCAATTTCAGTCTTCGCCACAATATGAGGGTGTAACTCAGATGTAGTTTTAACAGATGGATTATGGGAGATGGAGTACCCGAGTACAAGATGCTAGGGGGAATCAGTTTAAACACAGGAGTAACACTGGAATTTCTTTAGCTGTTGGACCAATCAGGGCCCAGATCATATTATTCAAAAGGGAAGGGGATTGTGGGATGTAACAGGCTTGTTTGCGTGAGCAACGTGACTATGAGTTTTTAGCGATGATATAGCAGGTACGTGTTGCGCACGGAATGAAACACTTTTGTAAAACGATGTCACTGATGTTTGATAGTTTAATGTTAGATAATCTGAAGGTCTGTGACCGTGATTTATAAAAATGAGAGACATGAGGTAACTTTCTAAACGTTTGGTTGATGCATGACATATTCATTTTCTTAAAAAAAATGCATATATTTGATGCCATACGATTGAAGTAATAGATAGTATGAGGATGAATATCGGGTGAATGTTACCAGTTGGGAGGGTATTGCAGAACACAATATAGGAGAAGGAAGGTATGATATATAGAAAAAACTCGGGGTCCGATGTGTACTGATAATTTAATGAAACTTGGGACACATGTGATGATTTTTTAACCATTGACATAACATATTGTGGCCTTACAAGACATGAAAATCGATAATGTGTATGGGAGTGAACAGTTTGGTAATTTTGTCATTTTATTTATTATTTGCAGTGACCCCCGAAGAAGGGCATAACAGCCCGAAATGCATTGGGTTATGTGATTTTAATAAACACTGCTTGGAACTGAATTTACATCTTAATCATGTACTTGGAAAAGTCCGGTGTGACTCCAGATGAACAGTAAAAACTTGAAAAATTACGTGTACATGGAGTGCGTGGTCCCGTTTTTCTAAGATTGGAGCATTTCATAAAAAAAATTGATTACTTGGATAAAAGTGGAAATTTAAAAGATCGAATAAGAGATAGCCAAAAGTTGCATGACGCTGTGCATATCTGGGGGCTGGAAACAGTCCCACCTCTTTTGATGTTAGTACCCCAGTGCTTTTTGGGCACGGCACTACAGCATATTGCACGCAGATAAAGAAAAAGAGGATTAAAACATAAAAGAAAATATCGTTAAACAAGGTGTGCGTTCTGCCTCAATAAAAAACATTATAACTATAGCCCTAACTCAGAACTGCACCCGAATAAAAGAAAGATGGAATGGTTAATGAACCTACGAGCCCACGCGCCAACAAGAACACTGTGGTTCAGGATAAAGGCAGTGAAAAAAACGGACAACTCAAGAACTGTTTCACATTTGATTAAGATGACACGAGCATGTTTTATGGTCAATTTCAGTCTTCGTCACAATATGAAGGTGTAACTCAGATGTAGTTTTAACAGATGGATTATGGGAGATGGAGTACCCGAGTACAAGATGCTAGGGGGAATCAGTTTAAACACAGGAGTAACACGGGAATTTCTTTAGCTGTTGGACCAATCAGGGCCCAGATCATATTATTCAAAAGGGAGGGGGATTGTGGGATGTAACAGGTTTGTTCGCGTGAGCAACGTGACTATGAGTTTTTAGCGATGATATAGCAGGTACGTGTTGCGTACGGAATGAAACACTTTTGTAAAACGATGTCACTGATGTTTGATAGTTTAATGTTAGATAATCTGAAGGTCTGTGACCGTGATTTATAAAAATGAGAGACATGAGGTAACTTTCTAAACTTTTGGTTGATGCATGACATATTCATTTTCTTAAAAAAAATGCATATATTTGATGCCATACGATTGAAGTAATAGATAGTATGAGGATGAATATCGGGTGAATGTTAGCAGTTGGGAGGGTATTGCAGAACACAATATAGGAGAAGGAAGGTATGATATATAAAAAAACTCGGGGTCCGATGTGTAGAGCAATTTGGTTGGTTTACTGATAATTTAATGAAACTTGGGACACATGTGATGATTTTTTAACCATTGACATACCATATTGTGGCCTTACAAGACATGAAAATCGATAATGTGTATGGGAGTGAACAGTTTGGTAATTTTGTCATTTTATTTATTATTTGCAGTGACCCCCGAAGAAGGGCATAACAGCCCGAAATGCATTGGGTTATGTGATTTTAATAAACACTGCTTGGAACTGAATTTACATCTTAATCATGTACTTGGAAAAGTCCGGTGGGACTCCAGATGAACAGTAGAAACTTGAAAAATTACGTGTACATGGAGTGCGGGGTCCCGTTTTTCTAAGATTGGAGCATTTCATTAAAAAAAATTGATTACTTGGATAAAAGTTGAAATTTAAAAGATCGAATAAGAGATAGCCAAAAGTGGCATGACGCTGTGCATATCTGGGGGCTGGAAACAGTCCCACCTCTTTTGATGTTAGTACCCCAGTGCTTTTTGGGCACGGCACTACAGCATATTGCACGCAGATAAAGAAAAAGAGGATTAAAACGTAAAAGAAAATATTGTTAAACAAGGTGTGCGTTCTGCCTCAATAAAAAACATTATAACTATAGCCCTAACTCAGAACTACACCCGAATAAAAGAAAGATGGAATGGTTAATGAACCTACGAGCCCACGCGCCAACAAGAACACTGTGGTTCAGGATAAAGGGAGTGAAAAAAACGGACAACTCAAGAACTGTTTCACATTTAATTAAGATGACACAAGCATGTTTTATGGTCAATTTCAGTCTTCGCCACAATATGAGGGTGTAACTCAGATGTAGTTTTAACAGATGGATTATGGGAGATGGAGTACCCGAGTACAAGATGCTAGGGGGAATCAGTTTAAACACAGGAGTAACACTGGAATTTCTTTAGCTGTTGGACCAATCAGGGCCCAGATCATATTATTCAAAAGGGAAGGGGATTGTGGGATGTAACAGGCTTGTTTGCGTGAGCAACGTGACTATGAGTTTTTAGCGATGATATAGCAGGTACGTGTTGCGCACGGAATGAAACACTTTTGTAAAACGATGTCACTGATGTTTGATAGTTTAATGTTAGATAATCTGAAGGTCTGTGACCGTGATTTATAAAAATGAGAGACATGAGGTAACTTTCTAAACGTTTGGTTGATGCATGACATATTCATTTTCTTAAAAAAAATGCATATATTTGATGCCATACGATTGAAGTAATAGATAGTATGAGGGTGAATATCGGGTGAATGTTACCAGTTGGGAGGGTATTGCAGAACACAATATAGGAGAAGGAAGGTATGATATATAGAAAAAACTCGGGGTCCGATGTGTACTGATAATTTAATGAAACTTGGGACACATGTGATGATTTTTTAACCATTGACATAACATATTGTGGCCTTACAAGACATGAAAATCGATAATGTGTATGGGAGTGAACAGTTTGGTAATTTTGTCATTTTATTTATTATTTGCAGTGACCCCCGAAGAAGGGCATAACAGCCCGAAATGCATTGGGTTATGTGATTTTAATAAACACTGCTTGGAACTGAATTTACATCTTAATCATGTACTTGGAAAAGTCCGGTGTGACTCCAGATGAACAGTAGAAACTTGAAAAATTACGTGTACATGGAGTGCGTGGTCCCGTTTTTCTAAGATTGGAGCATTTCATAAACAAAATTGATTACTTGGATAAAAGTTGAAATTTAAAAGATCGAATAAGAGATAGCCAAAAGTTGCATGACGCTGTGCATATCTGGGGGCTGGAAACAGTCCCACCTCTTTTGATGTTAGTACCCCAGTGCTTTTTGGGCACAGCACTACAGCATATTGCACGCAGATAAAGAAAAAGAGGATTAAAACGTAAAAGAAAATATTGTTAAACAAGGTGTGCATTCTGCCTCAATAAAAAACATTATAACTATAGCCCTAACTCAGAACTGCACCCGAATAAAAGAAAGATGGAATGGTTAATGAACCTACGAGCCCACGCGCCAACAAGAACACTGTGGTTCAGGATAAAGGCAGTGAAAAAAACGGACAACTCAAGAACTGTTTCACATTTAATTAAGATGACACGACCATGTTTTATGGTCAATTTCACTCTTCGCCACAATATGAGGGTGTAACTCAGATGTAGTTTTAACAGATGGATTATGGGAGATGGAGTACCCGAGTACAAGATGCTAGGGGGAATCAGTTTAAACACAGGAGTAACACGGGAATTTCTTTAGCTGTTGGACCAATCAGGGCCCAGATCATATTATTCAAAAGGGAGGGGGACTGTGGGATGTAACAGGTTTGTTCGTGTGAGCAACGTGACTATGAGTTTTTAGCGATGATATAGCAGGTACGTGTTGCGCACGGAATGAAACACTTTTGTAAAACGATGTCACTGATGTTTGATAGTTTAATGTTAGATAATCTGAAGGTCTGTGACCGTGATTTATAAAAATGAGAGACATGAGGTAACTTTCTAAACGTTTGGTTGATGCATGACATATTCATTTTCTTAAAAAAAATGCATATATTTGATGCCATACGATTGAAGTAATAGATAGTATGAGGATGAATATCGGGTGAATGTTACCAGTTGGAAGGGTATTGCAGAACACAATATAGGAGAAGGAAGGTATGATATATAAAAAAACTCGGGGTCCGATGTGTAGAGCAATTTGGTTGGTTTACTGATAATTTAATGAAACTTGGGACACATGTGATGATTTTTTAACCATTGACATAACATATTGTGGCCTTACAAGACATGAAAATCGATAATGTGTACGGGAGTGAACAGTTTGGTAATTTTGTCATTTTATTTATTATTTGCAGTGACCCCCGAAGAAGGGCATAACAGCCCGAAATGCATTGGGTTATGTGATTTTAATAAACACTGCTTGGAACTGAATTTACGTCTTAATCATGTTCTTGGAAAAGTCCGGTGTGATTCCAGATGAACAGTAGAAACTTGAAAAATTACGTATACATGGAGTGCGTGGTCCCGTTTTTCTAAGATTGGAGCATTTCATTAAAAAAATGGATTACTTGGATAAAAGTTGAAATTTAAAAGATCGAATAAGAGATAGCCAAAAGTGGCATGACGCTGTGCATATCTGGGGGCTGGAAACAGTCCCACCTCTTTTGATGTTAGTACCCCAGTGCTTTTTGGGCACGGCACTACAGCATATTGCACGCAGATAAAGAAAAAGAGGATTAAAACGTAAAAGAAAATATTGTTAAACAAGGTGTGCGTTCTGCCTCAATAAAAAACATTAATTGTGAATGTGTGCCATTGTGCCCAACTTCCCCTGTTCCCCCGATCCCTGCTGGTTCCTCTCCCTGTTGCTGTTGTGTCTGTTGTTTTGGGCAGTTTCCGGTGCCCGAGTCCTGCCATGTCTCCAGACTTATGTGGTGGATACGATTTCCTCCATGTCATCCAGCTCCTGATTTGACTCTGGCCTCCCACCTCCGGTGTGCATTGCTGCCTTCTTGTTGTCGGCGTGTTTCTGATTGTTCGAGCCTTTCGCATCATTCTGGATGTTCTGGTTTTCTTCCATTGTCCTCCTCCGCTCTCAGGCTGCATTCACCCTGTCCAAGATTGCCTGCCATGTACAATAACTTGTTGCCAATGGGGCTTGTGGGGTTGTATACTGGCTTGGGTTGCCTCCATTGTGCTTGGCTGTTGTTTTCTGTTGGATTGGTTTTTTTTTTCAGGCTTTTGTTGTGCTTATTCCCATCTGCCGTGTGTGTCGTGAGCCTGGTGCTGCTTATCCCTGCTTTCATCATCACGAATGAGCTCTTTGCATGCTTTTTTGTGCTGTGGTTTGTGTTTTTATCTCTGTCAAGGTGGTTGTATCGCAGACATTGGGCGCAGTTTTGACTGACTATCGCATGCTACCACCTTGTTGTGAATTCCACTTTAGCACAGGGTTATTTACCTGCGATAGGCTGCTATGTGGAAAGGTGCATTAGCATTTTTGGGTGATGTTTAGCACACGTTCTTGTGAATATACCCCTCAGAATCCTCTGATTCTGGTGAAAGTGATAAGCTCAGGGAAATATCAAGTAATTAAGTTTCTTCATCCTCAGGCCAGTATATGATGGCTGATTTACACAAAGTTGTGCTTAAGATAGTTAGGCACGAATTGAAGGTTTTATAAACAGACTTTGAGTAAAGACAATTTTTCCAAGCAAGAAAAGACGTTTACCATAGTCATTAGATGTCAACTTTCTCAGGTTGGTGCTCCAGTGTGCCCTATGCACCCAGGATGTGCAAAAGTGTGTGATCTACCTCCACAATCTAGCACTTTTCATACAAATGTGTTTTTTTTTCAAATTCAGAAAAGGCAGGTGTTGGAAATGACAATCTTGTGTGTGGTATTGTCCAAGATATGTGTCTACTGTTGCTGAACAGATTATTGTTGGGCACATCACTCAGGGCACTTTGCTCTTGCTAGACGGTGTTAAAGTGCTAGTGCTTTCCTTTTAAAAATGATAATATTGGTAAAATGCTGATTGGCATGTTTAATATACTTTTACGACCCTTGTGGATGGTACATGTATCCAGGGCCTGTAAATTAATTTTTATCAGTGGAGTGCAGCTCTCGTTGTTCTGTAAAACATGTCTACTGGTCGCCACTGCAGCCTGGGAGGGCAATTTTAAACTGCCATTTCGACTTTGCAAAATAAACCCACTGCCAGTCCTAAACCTTCTTTTTTGATACTTGTCAATAGGACATGAATTGAAAGCTTAAAATGTCCTAACAGGACATAAAAATACCAAAGTCAATTTTCACTGTAGCAAGGCTAGCTCTCCCATTGGGAAACACTGGGTTACATTATAATACCTTATAATGCTTAATGTCAACTGTGAGGCAACCAAGAGGAAGTTTAGCTGTTTGGTCAGAGGTCAGGGGAGGCTTAAGCCACTGGGCTACTGAGATGGCTACTGGAGAGTTACTGGAGACGGGAGAGCTGGGCCCAGCACGGCCCGGCGTGTCTGAGAGAGCTGCTCCAGACCAGACTGTGGAGGGGGCAGCCAGGAATGGACAAGCAAATTCATCTCAGGATTGTCTCAGAACCTGAAACCCGTCCTGAAATCTGATCGGAGGAGCCCAGCAGAACTAAGGGGCTCAGCTGGGTGTTAAGGAGACACTGCTGTTGGTTTGGAGGCCGGTGGAGCACTCCGGGGGTCCCAGGCAGAGACGAGGAGGGTTTTGCGGGACAGGTCGGCCACCAAAGTGGGTCACAGAGCCAGACCCAATAGAGTGAGGGGGCACCTGGATTGTCACTGGGCAGTTCCTGTCAAAAGCAGCGGATGTGCTCCCTAAAGAGATCGAATTGACGGAGCAACGCCACTCATTGGAAGAGGTAAGAAATGTCTCACTCCCAAATAGTGTGGTTACTTCACTAGCTCTGTCAAATTGCAACATAGTCTCTACTAACCCTGCCTCGCCTGATATTTCTAAAGGCCCAGAAAGTGACGCTAGCCCAGTAATCGAACCCCCGGGTAAAAAGAAACGAGGAAGGGGCAAAACAAAATCTGCTGTTAGCAAGCCTCTGAAGCATATTAAAAGCACTAATTTGGGCTTATCTGTGGACACACACTTGATCACTGTTCCCAGATCAATTTCAATGCTTCTTTGTAGAGGACTTATTTCAAAAATTGGAACAAATTCTTTCAAAACATCTCCAACCGATCCTCAGCAGGCTGGCCAAAATAGAGGAGGGGATGCGGACAGTCACTCTCAACCTCAACTACAATCTGGATGTTTGCCCCACCCTCTCACTTCCAACCTGCTGCCACGGGAAACTGTGTTAGTACTGACGGTTGGGAATGTAGCTAACTCCCCCAGCATCCAAATTCATAATTCCTTGACTGATGCCAAGCAAAGAAACTCTGCATTAGCTCCCCAACCATCTTGCCCCGTACAATTCCAACAGAAGGGGTGCCTCAAATGGGGAAGGTGGGTAGTGGTGCAGTCCATAATGGAAATACCAAATGTATGGGCCCCAGGGTTGATGCTTCCTTCGACAAAAGGCAAACAAACTTGCAGAGGACCCAGTTGTTTAAGCAAGGTTAGAGTCTAGGGGGCATATTACCAAGCAATAGCGATAATTATTGCTATTGCTTGGTTAGAGACAAAAATGCATCGCTGACCGTCGGTGATTTTTATCGCAGATAAACCTGGGCATTACCAAGGTTTATCGCAAATGCGATAAAAATCGGCCGCAATGCATGAATATCGCTGAAAATTCAGCGATATTCAGGCCTTACCGAGCTAATGCTCTTAGCGATGTTATCCACCTCCCATTGGATAATATGGCTAAGAACTGCTCAGGGCAGGTGTTAGCTTTTGGAGATATTCGCGCTTAGCGCGAATATCTCTAAAAGTTGGTAATAGGAGATAGCGATGTTAGCGACTGTTTCCAGTCGCTAACATCTTGGCACGCCCACTTATAATAATAATAATAATACAGATTCTTATATAGCGCGAACAGCTACCTCACAGGGAGGTGTCCCGGCGCTGAAAAGAAACTACAGCAGCAGAGAGGATAGCAAGGTGAAATTCTTAGGCTTTCTGCAAAAAGAGCCAAGTCTTTAGGAGCTTCTTAAAACTAGCTTCTGACGTAGCAGATTGGATGGCAGAGTGGAGGGAGTTCCAGAGTTTCGCCGTGCCAACAGAGAAAGACCTGCCACCAAGTCTAGCTTTCCCAACTCATGGGACAGCTAATTGGAGCCGGGAGTTAGATCGCAGGTGTCTTTCTTGATGGTAGCGGGGAAGTCGGAGTTTTAGATAGTTGGGACATGTCCCTTTTTGTGCTCTAAACGCCAGGGTGAGAGCTTTGAATTTTATTCTGCTCGCCACTGGAAGCCAGTGCATCTCGTGCAGATGCAGAGAGAATATGATGTTTAAACGGAATGTGCTTTATCAATCTCGCAGCCGCATTCTGCATGCTCTGCAGGCGTTGCACCAGATATTTCGGCAGACCAAGGTAAAGGCCATTTGCATGTCATTAGTGATAAATATCACTGACATGCTAAGCGGGGCCCAAGATGGTCGCTATCACCTACTAGCTGTCTCTAACTGGTGTTTAGATCTCTCCACAGCAGCATGCCCCTTTGTGATTATCTTAGCCAATATTCTAGAACGGAACCCTGCTCAGCAGGAATCCACTGAGCAGTTAATGCATACGGTTCTATATTGACTGACTAGATTCTATACAGGCAAGATTCAGCTATACCAACATCTTATTATGGCCAGAAGAGTACATTTGGTGGGGTTTGTGACTAAAAACATAGTAGGGGATTGCATAGTTATAAAGTTTAACAGTCAATGACTAGTAGGTGACTTATTGAGAATATTGCCTAATGCCCCATCTTTTGAAGTCAAAGTTTTTGCACTTCCGTTAGATTACTTTTGAAACCACTTAGGCCCATCACAACGGGGAGACGGCTTCTAACTCCTCATACCCTCTTTTCAACCCTCTACACTGACCAAATAAGTGCCCTGTTAGCAATAGATACGCCTCACTGGGAGATACATAAGCGTGCGTCTAACTGCATAAACCTATACCAAAAACTGCCTGAGAACAGTGGTGTGGCCCTCTCAACAAAGAGACCTGACTTAGTGGAAAGTAACCTTGAACCCTTAAAAATCATTTCATGTAATATAGCGGGTTACAGACATAAAAAAGTAACTCTGACTGGCTGGCTCTGGTGACACAATATGATATTTCATGTTTCCAAAAAACCTGGAAAATTGATAAGATTAACATAGACAGGTACCGCTCAGTTCGGACAGATGCAGTGTGCTCTAGAGCCGGCCGCCCCAGTGGAGGGATCATAACCCTAGTAGCTAATGCGGTTAGACTTAAGGTAATAACATGTTTTAACATTTTATCCTATTCATATATTCTTCTGTGTGAAGGTTATAAAGGTCGGGATTGGATCCTTATAATCTTTTATAATAACAACTTTGAAGGTAATATGACCACAGCGCTGGAACCAATGGAGTGGGATATTGGTCACCTTATGAATTCTCACCATAAAACCCTTGATGCAGTCTGGATGGGTGACTTTAATGCCTATAATTGTTGCAGGGTTGGTGCCACTGCATGTGGCATTAATGATGGTAACGAGGATTGCCTCCCCTTACTTCAGGCACAATGATTACAGGAATACCATGAACAGATTATTAATGACTTATAGCCTTGAGATAATCAATTCATATGATATTAAAAGGGGTCCACTAGATTTTACGTTCTACAGTGCCCCCTGCTAAAGTCTCCGGAACATTAGACTTCACCCGTCAGCCGTCCTGTGCGAGGAATTCTACTTGCAGGTGAGGCTTCCGTTGAGTAATCTGGAGCCTCTAGTTCTACTGTGAGGAACGCAGACTGGTGACCCTTCGCTGAATCTGTGTTGGCCGCTGCAGCTAAGAGAGCGCTGCCGCCACTGAGAGCCTGCCTTAATTTGAACCTACAGAACCTTAGCGGAATCTGTGTGGGCCGCCGCAGCTAAGAGAGAGCTGTACCTGCTGAGTGGCCACCATTGTGCCAGCCTGGTCAAGATCATCCTTTGTCCTGTAGGCCACTACAGCTAAGAGAGAGCTGCTGCCACTGAGTGCCCGCACCTTTGCCAACATTACGAGATCATCCTTGGTCCTGTTGGCCGCCGCAGCTAAGAGAGAGCTGCTGCCGCTGAGTGCCCACACCTTTGCCAACTTTGCATCGTCATGATTTGTCCTGTGAGCTGCTGCAGCTAAGAGAGAGCTGCTGCTGCTGAGAACCCGCACCCTTGCCAACTTTGCATCATCGTGATTTGTCCTGTGCAGAAAGAGACATGTGAAGTGCAGAAAGAAGCAAGAGATCTGCAGAAAAAAGCAACAGATGTGCTGAAAGAGGCAAGTGAGGTACAGAAGGAGCAAGAGAAGCAACAAAGGTGCAGAAAGAGGCAAGAGGTGTGCAAAAAGAAGAGAGCAAAGTGCAGAAAGTAGCAAGTAAAGTGCAGAAAGAGGAAACATGGGTGCAGAAAAACATCAGAGAGGTGCAGAAGCAAGCAAGAGCAGTGCAGAAGGAACCAACAGAGGTGCAAAAAGAAGAAAGAGGGGAGTAGAAAGAGGTATGAGAGGTACAGAAAGATGCAGGAGGGGTACACAAAAAGGGAAGAGAAATGCAGAAAGAAGCAAACGAATTGCTGAAAGAAGCAACCGAGGTGTCAAAAAAGCAAGAGAAGTGCAGGAAGAGGTAAGTGAAGGGCAGAAAGAAGCAAGAGCAGTACAGAGGCAAGAGGGGTGTGAAAAGGGTAGGAGGAGTGCACAAAGAGGCAAGAAAGGTACAGAAAGAGGCAGGAGTGATGCACAAAGAAGGAAGAAAAGTGCAGAAAAAGGTAACAGAGTTGCTGAAAGAAGCACAAAGGGTGCAGAAAGAGCAAGAGGGGTACAGAAAGAGGAAAGAGAGTTACAGAAAGAGGCAGGAGAGATGCAAAATCAGGCAGGAAACGTGCAGAAAGAGGGAAAATTGGTGTTGAAAGAGACAAGAGTGGTATAGAAAGAGAAATTAGGGGTGAAGAAAGAGGCAAGAGATCTGCAGTAAAAAGCAACAGAGGTGCTGAAAGAGGCATTTGCAGTACAGAAAGAAGCAAGTGAGGTACAGAAAGAGGCAATAGATGTGCAGAAAGAAGCAACAGAGTTCCAGAAAGAGGCAAGATGATTGCTGAAAGAAGCAACCGAGGTGCAGAAAGAAGCAAGAGCAGTGCAGAAAGAACCAACAGAAGTGCAAAAATAGGCAAGAGGGGTGCAGAAAGAAGTAGGAGAGGTGCACAAAGAAGCAAGAGAGGTACGGAAAGAGACAGGAGGGGTGCAGAAAGAAAGAAGAGAAGTGCAGAACGAGGCAAGAGAATTGCTGAAAGAAGCCACAGAGATGTAGAAAGAAGCAAGAGAAGTGCAGAAATAGGCAAGTAAGGTGCAGAAATAAGCAAGAGCATTGCAGAAATAACCAACAGAGGTGCAAAAAGAGGCAAGAGGGGTGTGAAAAGGGTAGGAGGAGTGCACAAATAGGCAAGAAAGGTACAGAAAGGGGCAGGAGGGATGCACAAAGAAGGAAGAAAAGTGCAGTAAAAAGTTGCTGAAAGAGGCACAAAGGGTGCAGAAAGAGCAAGAGGGGTACAGAAAGAGGAAAGAGAGTTACAGAAAGAGGCAGGAGAGATGCAGAATCAGGCAGGAAAGGTGCAGAAAGAGGGAACAGTGGTGTAGAAAGAGGCAAGAGAGGTATAGAAAGAGAAATTAGGGGTGAAGAAAGAGGCAAGAGATCTGCAGTAAAAAGCAACAGAGGTGCTGAAAGAGGCATTTGCAGTACAGAAAGAAGCAAAAGAGGTACAGAAAGAGGCAATAGATGTGCAGAAAGAAGCAACAGAGTTGCAGAAAGAGGCAAGAGGATTGCTGAAAGAAGCAACCGAGGTGTAGAAAGAATCAAGTGAAGTGCAGAAAGTGGCAAGTGAGGTGCAGAAAAAAGCAAGAGCAGTGCAGAAAAAAACGACAGAGGTTCTGAAAGAGGCGTGAAGGGTGTAGAAAGAGCAAGAGAAGTGCAGAAAGAGGCAACAGGGGTACAGAAAGAGGCAAGAGAGGTGCAGAAACAGGCAGGAAAGGTACAGAAACAGGGAGCAGAAGTGCAGAAAGAGGCAAGACCAGGGAACACGGTTACCCAGTGGTGTTGGCGGTCTCATGGCGGTCTGACCGCCCAAGTCAGAATGGGATAGTTGGACTGCTGGTGCTAACTCCACAACGAGTCTGGCGGTCCAAGGGCCATCAGACTCGTAATCAGGCCCTTAGTCTCTCCTGAATTCAGCAGCCTCGGGCCTCTGTACTCTTCCTTCTTCACCTACCAATCTATATACATGTCTCTAATAAATGCACAATTCCGTCACTGCTACTCACATCCAGAAAAAATAGTCTCAGTCTTTTTGAGGGTCATGTAAATCAAAATTGTAATTCAAGTAAAATGCTCATTTATAGGAGGTTCAACTGGATCAACACTGTTATCCCAGTATTCCCAAAACTGTGAATCCTTTGCAGCAATCAAGTTTTATGTCTTTGGAAATGTTCACAAGTGCTTTTTCAGGTACAGCTGGCAGTCTCTTAGCTCTTCCCATGATGATATGATGGGGGAACAATCCAGCCCTCTGATTAGGTATGCTGTAAAGACTCATCAACAAAAGAGGCTAAGCCATAGGCCACTTCAGAGACGTAGAAAGACACACACTTTTGCAGCCTGGATTTCAATGTATCATTGATCTGTTCCACTAGAACTTAAGCCTCAGGTCTATAGCTGCAATGAAGTCTCTGATCAACTTGTAATGCTGCAAACAACATTCTGAAAATGTTGTTGTTGAAATGCCTTCCCCGGTCTGAATCCAGAGAAGTCGAAAAGCCAAACTTAGGTGTTGACTTCCTCAAAAGCAACTTTGACCCTGTAAGACTATCATTCCTTTTGGTCTGGTAGGCTTCAACCCAATGTGAAAAGATGCACACCACTACCAGGACATATCTTAAACCATTGCACATGGGCATCTCATTGAAATCCAACTACATCCTGTTAAAGGGATTACCTGATCTTCTTAAATGGCTCAATGTTACAGCAGCTTTTTTCCAATGTTGTTCTGTTGACACACAAAACATCTGTGATACAGTGCTTCAGCCATCAATCTAAACCTAGGATTCTAAACCGGGTCTGTGGAAAGAATCTGGCCATGTAATTTCTCCCTACATGAGTAGGAACATGATAATGCCTGGCCATCCATGGCATCAGAGTTTTAGGCAACACAGATCTTCCTCCTAAAACCCCAAAATCATCCTTATGGATCTTGACACAACCTGCCCTAATCCAACTTTGCTGTTTTGCCCTGGACACCTCTTCCTAAATCCTCTTGACCTCCTCATGTATCAGCAGTTGTTAACAAAGGGCTGTAGTTGGTCTCATCTGTTCCTTCATTGGTGCACTCAATGCTAATGCTGCAAGCATTATGAATACAATATTTTGCGATCTCGTCAGCATATCTGTGGCAGATGGTCGCATAATAATTCCTCTTACAATGAGCAGCACATTTTATGACCTCTACTTGAGCAGGCATTTGCAATGCCAGAAGAAGCTTTCGCACCTGTTCTCCATTTCAGATGGGAGACCCTGAAGAGGTCATAAACCCCCTCTGATACCATAACTTTCCATAATCATGCACAATACCAAAGTAATATTGACTCTGAGTGAAAATGGTCACTCTCTACTGGTCTGAGACAAAGCATGCTCCTGTAAGAGCAATCAATTTGGCCACTCATACAGAAAATACTCCTTGAAACCACAAAACTTCAATTACTCCTGAAACTGTACAGATTGCATAGGCAGTGTTTCATTTCCTCCATTGTCTCGCAAATAACAGCCATCCATGAACAATGCAAAATTCAGGCAATGGCTCATTTGTATATCTGGTCTTGGCTTGGTGCACAGTTTAGTAACATCAAGACAGTCATGCTACACCTCACCATCCTCACTGTCACTCTAAGGAATGTTCAACACGGTGGCAGGGTTAAAAACAGTGCATCTCTTTAATGTGACATTCTCAGCCACAAGTATGATCTACTCATTCTGGGTCAGGTGGCTGCTTGTCAAGTGTTGAGTGTGAGTACATGTCAACAATATTTCCACAGAATGGGGCGCATACACAGTTAGAGGATGGCCTTTAACAATGCCTTCACACTTTTCAATGCTGACAACATCAGCAGCCTCAGGTTTGAGACACCCGGGCAATGCTGCATCTACCGGATCAAGGGTGGCATAAAGTAAGCTACAGGTCTACGGGCACTTCCATGCATCTGTGTAATCACTGCGAGAGCAAACCCTCTCTCTCACTGCAAAAAAGTGAGAACGCTTTGTTGTAATCAGGCATTCTCATTTCTGGGGTGTGGTAGAGAATTTCTCTCAACTCTAGGTTTGGCAGCTAGGGAAAAGTGGATGTATGACAGTACACCGTGATCATTTTGTTCGCAGTACTTTAAATCCTGGTTTTTACAACGCAAGTCATTACGACTTGCGTTGGAGGGCGCTGGATTGAGGATTAATATGATTTTCTATTCCAACTCCAGCCCACGTAACAGTAGGGAAGGTGTTGGAATAGAAAATCCCACTATTCCTTAACCCAGAGCGCCATCCAGCGCAAGTCAATTCAATTCAATTCTATAAGCTTTATTTGGTTAAAACAAGGCAACCATAAAAGCAAATGTACATGTACAGAATCAATGGCCAAAATCATTGAGAACAGCCAGTAATCAATTAAAATGTCATGATATCATTAACACATCGTACAATTTCCAGCGAAATAAACATAAAATAGATGGCACAACTTAAACTAGTCTTGATTCTCTTTATGTAAACAATAAACTCATAGCAGCATTGTTTAGCATAAGCAGTTCTAGGGTTCAGGATAGAGTCACATGGGCTTAGAAAGTGCAAGGTGCAAAGTGCTCTATTGATGCGCAATGTCTTAGGGAGACTGGTCACAGTTCCACTTCACAAATTCATCATAAGCAATAGGAAATACTATTCGATACAACTTCGGAACAAAGTTTCATTAGAACATCATACTTTTCCTAGTATTAATTAAGCTTAAAATAAATGTTGCTGCATAAAAGCATATTATCAGGTTCTCTTAGCATAAACAGTAGGCTCATAGCAGCATTGGTGGTTTTAGCATTATGTTTTTTAAATAATGGTTTAAGATAAACAATTCTAAAATTCTGATACAAATCACATAAAAGTAAAAAGTGCAAGGTGCTCTGCTTCGTATGCCCGTCACATGGGCATGGGGAGACTGGCCGCTGTTTTATTGAGGGGAACGCTACTAGATTGTGGGCAAGGCCTAGCCTCATTCTAGTTTACACATAGCAGTGGGAAGGTCTTGTGACAAGTGATAAATAAGTTTGAAAGCCATCGGTATCTACATACTGGTGATAGAGCTGGTACGTGGTTTGCTTCCCTACTGTTCTCAGCCAGCATTCCTTCATATGAGTCAGGAAAGTGCTCTTAATCTCCTGTTTGGACAAACCTAATACATCATTTGGGTTTTCCAGGATCGTCTGATTAAATAATTCTCGGTAGGTATTAACTAAATATTTGAGCCAGGGGATCTTAAGACAATTATCCAATTGCAGGAAGTCATAAATAATAGATTTGGCAAATGTGGTCTCCTCTTTTGACCATATAGTTCTCCATAGCAGTAGGGGGTCTTAGTGCAATTATGTCTGGCAGATAATTAGGCCCCACTTCACAGTGGATAGTTCAGAGGAGGCTGAGGCCAGAAGACATAATAGCTTTTTAAAAAAGGAGTTTTCCTCGGTTTGCAGATCGGAATTTAGGTGGTGCCCCACACACCTGCGCCACATAATGCAACCGAGGTACATCTGGTTTTATAGATGTAGAACGTGTCTTTAATGCGGCGATTCCCCAATTTCGATGCAAACTTAAAGAAGACATACACGCTTTTGGTCATTTTGGCCCAAACATTAGATATTTCACGGCTCCATTTCCCATCACAAGAAAAAGATAACCCTAGATAGCAGAAACTATCAACATTTTGCACTTTATTGCCATCAATAAAAAGGGGTTTCAAACTCCTAGGTTTCGAACCGCATACCATTGTGAATGTTTTGGCCTTATTGATCAACATCTTCCTCTTACTAATAAAATCAGCGAACCCATCAATTAACCTCTGGAGGCCTACCTCTGCTCTGGATAGGAGCACAGCATCGTCCGCATAAAGCAGGACTGGAACTTCCTTGCCCTTGGCTTGTAGGGAATCCGCCTGAATCATTCTAAGTACTGTGTCAACTTCATTATTAAATAGGGTAAAAAGCAATGGTGTTTAGACGCATATTATATAACTTCTAGTGTGCTAAGTGGTGAGAATCTATTAAATGTAGGTAAACCAAACTGTTTTGGTTCTACATAACTCCTGATCCCATCCTACATTGGGTGACGGTCTTAGCTGTCTATAGAAAAAACCAAGGGGCAGGAGAGAAGCAATACGATCTTTATAGGGGTAAGTAGCTGCTTTTTCCAGAGAGGTTCAGGCCCAATTAGGATTCTTGAAGTTAATAATTATGCAGTCACCATGCAGTGTTTTTCTAAGGGGCTGATCCAGTTCACTCTCCTGGTCAACAGTATCTGATCAGCGCCACCCACAGGGAAATCACAATTTTGGTTTAGCCAATGCACCACTTTATTATTTAGGGTATCATAATTTTCTTTTTGGCCCATCTCTACTGATGGTACATTTACTAATTCTGCCACGTATGGGCAGCATTCTGGGGGTAAGTTAATCGGCAAGTCACTTCGACCCTCTTGCTCCTCCCCCTCCTTGTATTTGTTGGGGGCCTGTGTTGACTCTTTGCTTACCAACCTGTCCCCTCTAATATGGTATGGATATCTACTCTGTGTCACTTTCTGTCTGGGGCCTGTTGATTTTTTTATCATTTGTTTTTTATTTGAAACCTTTATTGAGTCTTTAAACTGAGAAATTATGGCAATACTTAGTTAGAAGTTAAACATTTAATTACTGAAGAGTAATACACCATTCAAAAAGGAAAATACAAAATCAACAAAAGGCACTCAGGGAGCTATAAAAAAAAAAAAAAGGAATAGGGCTCAACATTCATCTTAACCAATCCAGGCCGAGGTAGGAGCCCATATTCTCCGGCCAAATTCCTGTCTTTTACGCCCTTTGACTCTATATACAGCAGACTCCATATTATACGTTGCCAGCAAGCGAGCCCTCCAGTTACAAAACGTGGGAGAATCCAGACTAATCCAATTTAAAGTAATACATGCTCTAAAAATAGACATTGCAATAAACAGGAAGCCTTGCTCACATTTACTGCGATAGGGGTCTTTTTGGGATTCATCATAACCTAAGATTACCAAAGTTGGTGTGAGAATTAGGGATTTGCCAGTAAGTTGAGCCAGAAATCGCTCAATGTCTTCTATATACTTAATTAATTTAGAGCAAGAAAAAAACATATGTACCGTTGTCCCCAGCATGGACACCGCACCTGCTGCATGAATTCCCTCGGTGATTAGACCATTTAGCAACTTTGGATGGTGTATAATATAAATCAAAAACGGACATAAAACATTGGGACTGCAAGCTACCAGTAATTAACATTTGATCAGCCAACTCCAGGGGAACACCCAAATCCGTCCCTTCTTGGGAGAATTTTCTGTCCCATTTATCATTCTGATCCGTTAAATCATTGGGCAACTCAGATATGAGAGCTTGATATAAGGCCCCAATTCTAGATCTCCTCTCCACGAGCCCCACTAGTGAGATGCTTTTAAACATGTCTGCTCTGGTTGTCACGTGTTGTATCAAATAACTCCTGAGTTGTAAATATTTTTAAAAATGACTTGTGGGAAGACCAAACTTGATTTGAAGATTGGAAAATGAAACAAGTTGACCACCCACAAAGAGGTCTACAAAGACCTTAATCCCTGAAGTGCCCCAAGCAAAAGTGATTACATCCTGAAAAATAGTGGGAAGAAGGCCGCTTGAAGTAAAAAGAGTGTATGCGTTAATATGTGAAATTCCAAATCGTCTGCAGATTTTTTTCCAAAACGAGAAGGCTGAGTGTTTAACCTTAAATCTAACTTTCTTGTAGTAGCTTGGTTCGATGTTGCTAACCAAGCGATTACAAGAGTCTCTCCAAGAAGTAACTCAAAAATAGAGGGTCTTGAGTGGTCCGGTCTTCCCAGCAGATATTAAAGGACCCATGTGTTGTAGTAGTGCAGCCCAGTGATACAAGAGCAGAGAGGGCATCCCCCAGCCACCCCTTAGTCTCGGGAGTATCATCCACTTCATCGCTACCTGGGGCCTGTTGAAATCATAATAACATCTGACATGGATGCTAAGTTGATGATACCTCGGTCTTCACAGTTCCTATTAAGGCAATTGGGGTTGGTTGTAAAACTAGATGTAGTATTTTCTATAGCATTAGTTAAGCCTTGTTTATGATGCTCCTTAGGTCCCCCCTGTGGCCCATTTACATTCTCCCTTGAATATTCGCTGATAAGTTTAAATGTACTGCTAAGTTTAGTGACTTCTTCATTAAGTTTATCTAGTTTATCAAATAGTGGTTTAATGGATACCACCAGTTTTTGTGTCAGAAGAGCTACAGTATAGTAAGCTTGCTTGTCGGACAAAGGGCCTGAGTCTGGGAATTTCTCAGATGCCTTAGTAAAGGAATTTGATGGAGGGCCTTGCGTTTTGGCATCCTTATACTACGTAAAGTGCCACAGAATCCAGAGATAGGCACAGCAAAGGAGATCTAAGTTGTCCTCTGCGGTGGACAAATTTTAATTGATACAGCCGCTGAGAACTAAATACCAGCTAAGTAAAAATCGTAATACATACAAATATGTCCCACAACCGAATGTAGTGGGATGATAAAATCACATAAATTACCACAACGTGCTTGGTGCCAGAGATAAAGAGAACATAAAATGCTTAATACTGGTAATACAAATATAATGAGGAGGCCAGACCTCATAAAAATATAAATAATAAAGCTAAAATAATTCTCAATAATTCACACGCTGCATTGATTGTCTCACCGCTGTTCAGCCCTTTGAGGATGTTCAGAGTGTTCAAGCAAGGTCCGGATTCAGTTCGCCCTAAGGTGCCCTAAGGTGCTGTACAGGCTATTACCGAGGCACGAGCGTCAGAGACCAAATAGTGTGTGCCTTGCCCCGTCATGTACTGGCACGGATGGGCTCTGATAGGCCAGCTCTTGTCCTGCGCTGCGGGGCTCCGACGCTGTTTAAAGCGCCTCCTGGTGCGTCCTGTGACTAATGGACTATGCGCTGGTCTGGGGCTGCTGGGCAATGGAATCTGCTTCCCTCGCTGCTCCAGACGATGTGGGACCCACGGCGCTAAGGCCAATGGTGCAGGCAGGAACCTTTGATGAGGCTGGCGCAGAGTTTAATGTTTAATGTTTAAGGTGATCCAATGCAGATGCCAGGGCCACAGGCAGGACCCCCAGGCAAGCAGCAGGCAGGTTAACAAGGTGTCTCTCCCAGCCTGACAATATGCCTACTTCTTAACCGCTCACCTTCCCTCCACTCTCCACGTTTTGGTGATTATTTGTGTGCCGGCCAGCTTGAGATACGGAGTGAGGCAGGGCTACTGGGCTTACAGTTCAATTTTAACTATATGATTATGTAAGTGTACGGGATTGTGAATGCAGTTACCATGCACAATGCAAAGGTACATGGCATGCGGAAGGGGAGGGAGGACTCACAACCAGTCGGTCGGTCGGATGCTCCCCTCCGCTTTCACCACGGAAGTCAGCTATCAAGGCCCGTGTGAGAACCCTTTTCCAAGTCAGGGGTCATGGCGCGCCCTTCGAGTGGGCTCAAAAACCACGACCACAACCAACTCTCAAAGCCTGACCCCCAATGGGTGAGCTCTGGGTGAGCAGCTGGATGAGCGGCTGAAGGAGAGAAAGAAGCAGCCCGATATTCCATTGTTCCCTGGCTTCTCTTGGCATTTTCTCGGCTCCCTTGCCGCCTCCTTCACCGCTGTCATTGTAATGACTTGCTTTGTAATGGCTGTGCGGTAAAGGTCATGCCGTGTAAACACAGAATTATAAACAACATTTCCCGGGAAATGTTGGGTGTCCACCAGCAACAGTAGCACACCATTCCCAAAAACATCTTGACTTCTTTTTGTGTTTTTGACAGTTTCATTTGCAGAATAACTGAGAATCACTGAGATGTCCTCATGCAACAGTATAGAGAAGAAGGTCTGACAAAGATCAATGAGAATAAACCACTTATCCTCACATGGAATCTGAAGCAAAATCACAGCAGGATTCAGTACCATGGGAGAACAAGAAACTACAATATTGTTTATCTATCAGAGATCCTGAACTATGTGGCATTTACTGCTGGGCTTCTGTAATTGCAGGGACTCCCCATAATCCCCTTCAAAATGGCTTGTAGGATAATTTTCTCCATTTCAGGAGTCATTCCAGAAATTTTTTTATGGGTTAGATTATATTGCAAGGATCCTAGGTAATCAAAATTAGGCTTTATTTGTATACAGACAGGCTCAACTCTTGATGAGTTCAATTGTCAACATAGGGAACAGCTCAACTGTTGGGGTTTGATTAGTCAATTTAAAAGCAACATCTCCATCATAAGTTTGGAACTCCACACCCTTTCGGGTACAACTAATGGTGTAATTCAGCTTGCACAATAGATCTTGTTCCAAAAAACTCACATGACTCGAAACACATACCACAAATTGATGATTCTACCAAAATTCCCTATTTTTACAGGTACCTCCTCAGTTATGGAGTTTTGTTTGCAACTACTACAACTTTCCAGAGAGGGGTAGGTTTGGAACTTCCACTGTTCTACCAATTGAGCGGGTATCACCAGTATCAACCAGAAATGATACGGGTTGGCCATTTACTTCATCATCTATAAATGGACCGATCAGGTCTACCTCTAAAACTGCACCAAGCGTGCAATCTTCGTCCGCTCTCAGGGACCGATAGGCGGACTGATCGGAGACATAATTGTCAACCGTATCAAACATGGGAAATTGGTGAAAAGTATTGTTGCTCTGGAAAGTATTCTGATTCATATTCATAACTAGGTTTAAATGTAATCTAGGGCCATTGGCAGCTTGTTGTGGCATTGGAAGTTATGGAGCTTGTGGGGAAGCAAGATGGTGGCCACCTGAGGCCGTTGTAGCGTACCTGCCATCATAGCACCGTGAAAATGGTTCAGGAAGGAAGGGGAGAGAAAAAGAGCTAAAAGAACTACATACTGCAGGAGCCTAATGACCCTGGATGCTGTGATCCCTTGCACCATCGCCGACTATCGATCAGGGTCTGAAATCCGTCCAGGGGACACGCTGCCATCAGAGTGCCGGGCCGTGCTCAGCTGGCTGACCGAGCTGGTTTTAGCTTACACAGGCTGTCAGCAATGCTGAGAAAAAGTGATCGCACGGATGGGCCCCAAAACTGCCAGCATCACAAATGGGGAGGCCAGCTGTGCCCCATACGTTAGACCCGGAGGGCGAGAAAAGAAGACAAGGGGCTAAACAGACCCCTCTCGCCGCTGCATCAGTGCCGGAGAAGGAGCAGGCAGCAGAGAAAGGAAGAGGAGGGTTCTCCTCAGGACAATGCCTACCGGGTGCCACAGTGCTGGAAATGCAGTGTGCTCCTAGTGGGAAACAACAGGCAGCTACAACCGCGGAGGTAGAGGCAGGAGAAACAGGATCCTCCCAAGAACCGGATTGAGGTAATGGACCAGCGACTACTGAGCAGGGCAGCCCCCATACAAGCATGGCGAAAGAGCTACACTCAGCAAGTCAGAGTGTAAGTATCTCTAAAAAGGGAGATGTACTGAATCCTACCATTACAAAAAAACTGGGTATAATTCAGCAGTGGAGACCGGGACATGACAAAAAACTTTTGAATCTGGATGAGGAGAATGAGGGATCATGGCAGACAGGGGGAGGAGAGGCAATGGGGTGTACAATGGGTAAAGGACCCCCAGCTATTAAAACAGCACAGCAAGTTAATCTCATAGACCAGTCCCAGGATCAAAGCACTAAACAAGCTAATATAGAGACTGAGTTACATCCTAGCGACCGTTTTTTCCCTGTCTGATGGCACTGAATGGTCGCCTGTTGGCAAGAAAAGTACAGGGCGCAGTAAGCAAACTGACAAAGACCTGCATACTATAGAGGAGCGCCTTACAGAGCTTGAAACCAGAGTCAGCAATGTCAAGACGGAGGTAGCTGACAAACTCACACAATCTAAAGATCAAGAGAAGCAGATCACGGATATCTAATGGAAACTGAAGGATAGTGAAAATCGCCAGCGGTGTATTCGGAGGGTCCTGGGAATCCCAGAAGGGAAGGGGGAACGGGCAATTGGAGCTATATGATGGAACTTTTTCAGAAGGCATTCCCGGAACTCTCGGACTGGAACTGGCAGCTGGAGATTCAACATGTTCACCGGACACCTTTAACTATGAGACATCCTGTCAGGCAAGTGACTAAACCGAGGGCTGTTTCGGTCTTTTTCTGGAACTTCCTCTTAAGGCAGGCGGTGTTTAAAAAAGCTAGGCCTGAGGCCAGGAGAAATGTAGAAGATGTGTAATTTTCGTTTGACCGGACTTCTGGCACGCCACTGTTGAGAGAAGGTGGCGACTTCTGCAATTAATCAAACCCTTCCAGAGCAGGGGCACTAAGGTGCTTCTGAATAATCCAGCTGCCTTAAAAGTAGTCTACAATTGCCAATACTGTTATCCTGAATATCTATTATTCGTCACAGCACATTGGAATGAAACCAAACGTGGGTTCCAAGACTAATAGTTCATCAAAAATCATTATTTTATTTTTCATTTGAAATGCATATGTCAATTATTTAATGAAACTTATACAAATTTTTGGATCCCTACGGTCAAAGACATTATATACAAAAAACAATCAATAAAACTGTACATAATTTAAAATATTGTAAAGCATTCATTATTCCCAATCAGTCCACACATTCCACATTCAACAGGTCACTCTAACACTCATGAAAAACAATTCCCTATTTACATTTTACATTCATATCTATATCTGGCAATCTTGGGAATGACCTTAAAGGCCCAAATCCTGTCTAGGGCCTCCTGGGGTCTTCACACACACCTTAAGGGTAACTCACATTCATTGGAATTAAAGGAACAGATCCTCCTGCGCTCATACTCATAGGAGCATTCTCTGAGGCATTCAGCCTGTCAGGGACAGACACATTGTGATTTACATTTCCTTCAGAACTGGGGTTGTATATAGGAACCACAGGCCCAATGGTGCCCAGGACAGTAAGAGCATCTAGAGCATTAAGAGCTGTGGAGGTGCCAAGGCTCAAATCCCTGAATTCCCTCTTATTGGATTTTGATTTATATTCACAGGAGTGGCTCCCATGACATTAGAGCTCACAAATAGTACTGCGGTAGCCACTCCAGAAATTCCAGTCGCATTAAAGCTTTCCCCTCCTATCAATTGGGTCTCATTATATGGAGATGGTCACTCTGACAACAACACATTTAGAAGACTATTGCTAGAATCAATATTTCTGTTTTTGCTTCTCTCATCTGGTTCTTTTGACTTGTCTCTTTTGCCTTTCCTTTCCTTTTCCTCTCCTTCCCTTTCTCAAATTCTTCACTTGTTAATTCACGGTATAATTCAGCTCCCTTTATCATGTCAGTTCTCCACTTCCTCGATTCTGCATCACATCTTGCATCAGTTTAAGTACGCACTGCCTTTCTAGCTCTTCCTTCACACCTTTCCTTCTCGCTGGCTGGAGCTGCACCCTTCCAGGCATTGAGAGGTACAAACTGTGTAGTTATATTATCCTCCTGAAATTTTAAATGCCTCTCACAATAAATGTACCATAGCGTGAAAATACCAGTTTACCTTCTGTAATCTTGTGCCATTGTTTTAGTCAAGTACATGTGTGAAGTCCTGCATTTTTTGCCATACAGTGGTTTGGAGTATATTTGGGTGTTGCCTTTACTTTGTCTCTAAAAGGCACTGTCACATCTCCCCTCAACAAATATTGTATAGCTTTAAAACATTTCGTTTTCCAATCAAACATAAAAAATCACAAATAGAATTTTGTTTCTGAGCATGAAATAATGGTTTACCCACAATACAACCAATACCAGTGTGACACTCAATGATGTAGACTCCCAATACCAACATGGTGACGTCAATCTCACTTCTTGCAGCAGCTCCCCCTCCTTTACAGTTTTCACTAATGCACTCTCCTCAGCAATACACATGTAAACAAATACAATGAAATTGCTTTGTCTGCTTCACTAAAGAAATCAACAGTATTCAATCATACAAGAAATGTTTCAGAATAAAACTTTCCAACCTACTCAAGCACACTTTAATGAGACCTTGTAGTGAGACTTTAATGAGACCTTCATGAGTGAAGTAGTGTGGCTCACTGGTTAGTGGCGGCAGACCCGAGAGCAGAGAACGGCCCGGGACCAGGGTTCGATTCCCGGCGCGGCAGGTTTCTGGACCAGGGTCAGCGGACTCGATAATTCTCTCGCCTCGGTGCCCACTCTGATCAGCGATCACACTCGGCAACTCTGGGCATTAGCTTGCCTCATCTTCACTAACGGCCCCACCAGTCGCCGGGGATGCCTGGTCTCACCCTGGAGATACCCATTAAGGGACCATCTCTCAGGGAAGCCAGGAAGGGTTTCGCAGCGGTCGAAGCGCCTTGGGACCCTCCGGGTAAGTAGTGCGCTATATAAATGCCTATACATACACATTTACAGACCTTGAACTGCGGGGACTCATGCCGATTAGTACAGCTTCCCCCTGTGTAAAGAGTCTACCACACCAATCACTTTAACACACAAAGAAAAAGGGCCTGATCTCACTTGTGCTGTCAGCATCTTACCACAGTACTTAAGCAGACAATTACAATACCGTGTCTTCTGTCATTTTTGATATAATCTCAGTATCTTAGGTCACACTGGACCCAATAATCAATAAATCAATCAATCAATTATTCAGGTGGGTCGTGAACTGTGAGTACTCACCCGTAAGGGTCTCAAGGTTTCGCCTTGGTTGAGGAGGGTGCGGACGTCATCTGTGGTGGCGATTAGGGTGGTCTCCTTAATGTGATTACTTCGTCCAGGATGTGGTTCCCCCAAGATGAACTCGGAAAGTTGGCAGTTAATTGTCTTCTCAATGAACTTTGCTGGAAAGGGGAGCAGAGAGATGGGTCTGAGGTTTTTGAGGTCCTTGGGGTTGGCACAGGGTTTCTTCAGCAAGGGGTTGATCTCTGTGTGTTTCCAGTCTTTCGGGAATGTGTTGGAGTTGATGAAACAGTTGATGGTGTGGCAGAGTTTGAGGGCAATGGAGTTGCTGGCTCTCTTGAAGATGTGGTGTGGGAAGGGGTCCAAGGGTGAGTCTGAGTGGATGCTCATTATGATATTTAGGGTGTTGTCTGTGATCAGGGTAGTCCACTGATCAAGTTCTGCTGGGGTCTGGTATCATTGGGTGCGATGATTGCGAGTGGGGAGAGAGGGTTTTGGGTATCGAGGTTGTTGAAGCTGTCATAGATTTCCGTGATCTTGCAGAGGAAGAAGGCGTTGAGGTTGTGGCAGAGGTCTTGGGAGGGTGGGATGTCTGCTATCCCTGTGCTGGGTTTAGCGAAATTCTTGACCATGTTGAAAAGTTCCTTGCTTTTGTGCACGTTGGCATTGATCCTTTCTTTTAGGGCCTCTTTCTTTGTTGCTCTGATGAGATGGTGATGTGCGGTAACAGCAGTTTTGAAGGATGAGCGGTCTTCCTGCTCCTCCATCTCTTTTCGAGCCGTCTTCAGGAGCATATGGATTCATGCAGGGCAGGGGAGAACTAACTTGCTTTTTTTGGAATGTGGTTTGCCTGGCACTTTCGTGATAGGAACCAGTGCGTCGGTGCATATGGAGATCCATTGGTGGAGGGTGTGAGCTGAGGTATTAGTGCCCGCAGAAGTCGGAGGTGGGGTGTTGCTGAGGGAAGTGGTGAGCTGTTCTTCAGTGACCTTGTTTGAGCTACTGTGAAGGTAGCGGTGGGTGAGGTGGTGTACAGTGATTTTAGTGAAGGACAAGTAGACGCAGCGGTGGTTAGTCCAAGGTAGCACGGAGGAGTGGCTGAAGGAGACATTATCGCTGCTGGAGAAGACAGGGTCAAGGTGTGTCCTGCTGAGTGAGTTGGAGAGGTAACCCAATGTCTCTGTCCCAGGGTGGTGAGGTTTTCCAGCAGGGATAATATGTTCTTGTTGTTGGGGTTGTCCAGATGAAATTTGAGGTTGCCAAGGAGGATATAGTCAGAGGAGCCAAGAGTGTGTGGTGCGATAAAGTCGAGGATAAAGTCATTGAAGGATGGATGGGGCCTGGGAGGTCTGTAGATGAGGGTGCCTTGGAGGGTGGTGTTCAGGTTGGTCTGGACCCAGAAGTGAAGAAGCTCCATGTTGGTTGCATGGTTGTTTCAGTGGGTGGTGAGGTGGTGTGCTTTTGTGTACGATGGCGAAGCCTCCACCCGGTTTGTTGATGCGGTCCTTGTGAATGATCTTGTAGCCGTCCAGGATGGCAGTGGCAATGTCCAGGGCAAAGGTGGAGTTTATCCAGGTGTCCGTGAGGAAGACGATGTTGGGGTGGCCAGAGTTGAGTAGGTCCCAGGTCTCCACGGCGTGTTTGTGGAGGAAACGTGTGTTGAGCAGGATACAGCTGAGAGAGTCGGATCTGGTATGACTTGGTCGTTCAGTGGGTGAGGCTGTTGTGCAGTGGCAGGTGAAGGTGCAGAGGCAGAGTCTGCAGGAGAAGGGACCCTGGGTGTCATTCGGTGATGCCTGGTGGCAGGCGATGTGGTGTCCAGTATTGAGGGTGTGGAGGATGCTTGTGTCATAGGGGGGATGGCCCTAGGACTGAGGCCCATGGTCCCAGAAGTGCTCCAGGTGCCTTTGGTGCACCTGCAACACGCTTCATGTCTGTGCCTGCTGCACATCGTGTCACAGTGACCATGGAGTGGAGTTAGAGGGAGGGCTGGACTGCAGGGTGCAGGGAGGTGGGAAAGGAGAGAGCTGCGCAAGAGGAGAGCGGGCTGTGGGAGCTAGCAGCTGTGGGGGCACAGCGAAGAACATCACAATGCGACAGGCAGGAAGAGAGGATTATAAGCAAAAAGTAGAAGGGGAAGAAAGTGACAAAAATCAGGGGATGCAGAAGATGAATAGCGTGACATATGAGCACAAAATGTGAAAGGAGGAAAAGAGATAAGATCAGAAGGCGAGGCAGAAGCAGAGGCAGAGAGACAGAGCAGTCAATGTCGACAGCCCCAGTCAGCGGGCCCCAGCGATCTCTATCAGCATCTATACACCTAGGCGGATCTTTGGCCCAGCAGGGGGTAGCAGCAGCATACCCAGGGGACATGGAGGCAGTCTATAGGGTGGGGACAGGGCTCTGCATGGGAAGCAGGAGGGGCCACAACAGCCTACCAGGACACAGGAAACACTTGGGGACTGCGAGTGTGTCAGTACCCCGCAGGGTGAAGCACTTGACTGCTGCGGCACCCCCGCCCCCAGGCAGCAAAGAGCAAGACCGGCTTACAGCATCGGAGGTTGCGGGACAGTGGACACATCACAACCCATCCCTGGGGGAGGCACCCCCAGCAGTCAGGGGATACATGGGCAGGTGCTGCAGCAGCAATTCCTTCGTGCCACAGTGACCATGGAGTGGAGTGAGAGTGAGGACTGGACTAATGGGTGCAGGGAGGGGGGAAAGGGAAGAACTGTGCAGGAGGGGAATGGGGCTACGGGACCGAGCAGCTGCGGGGTCACAGCGAGGAACAGCACAATGCGACAGGCAGGAAGAGAGGAGAAAAAGCAGAAAGCAAAAGGGGAAGAATGTGACAAAAAACAGCGGATGCAGAAGATGAATAGCGTGACAGATGAGCACAAAATGTGAAAGGAGGAAAAGAGGTAAGATCTGGAGGCGAGACAGAAGCAGAGGCAGAGAGACCGAGCTGTCAATGACGACAGCCCCAGTCAGCGGGCCCCAGCCGTGTGTATCAGCATCCACTTACCTAGGTGGATCTTTGGCCGAGTAGGGGGTAGAAGCAGCCTACTCAGGGGACATGGAGGCAGTCTGTAGGGTGGGGACAGTGGGGACAGGGCTCTGCAGGTGAAGCAGGAGGGGCTACAACATCCTCCCAGGACACAGGGGCTGCGAGTGCGCCAACCCCACAGCGTCAAGCACTGGACTGCTGTGGCACCCCAGCCCCCAGGCAGCAGAGACCAAGACTGGCTTACAGCAGCGGAGGGTGCAGGACAGTGGACACATCACACCCCACCCCTGGTGGAGGCACCCCCAGCAGGCAGAGGATACAGGGGCAGGTGCCGCAGTGGAAATTCCTTTAGGTCCCCCATAACAACTTCAACTTCTCCACCATAAGTGCCACATTTACACGACTTTCAAAATATCTCTGCCAAACATCACCCAATCTTCATGAACACTGCAAGATAAGCACAAGCCATTAGTACACGTAACCCAATTAAAACTCACACCTCTTCTGTTACAACTCTTTCTCGAACTGCTGGCACTCTGCCAGTCCTCCAAACCAAAGCATGGGCTCTAGGGCTGGGATTAGATCTAATTGCTCTAAAAAAGTATTCTAACTCCCCCTATTCCAGGATGTAGCCATCCTCTGCTACCATCTGCCAGAGCACTGAGCAGAATATAAAATTTTCCCTTAAACAGACCTTTTTAGATGGCTGGGAAATTAAGAGAAGTTAGCACCATCCAAAGGTTCACTTTACAGTATAGGCCATTTGGCTATACATTGAGGACCCAAAAGTCGGTAGCTGGGATTAAATACTACAAATTCAAGGCCAGACTGATGTATGCAATTCTCATGCATATATTGTACAACATACAGAATCACTACTGGCAGTCCAAATCATCTGACAAAGGTTAGTAATAACATGAGGCATACAAGGAATTCAGTAATAGCAATGCAGAAAATAAGGAACAGAAATGTGATGATCAGTAAAAGATGTCTGGCTCTTTTACCTTTACATGAGTACATCTAAATGACCTAACTGAGACTAAACTAAGTAGTATTAGTTGGCGAAAACACTAATGAGATCCAGTAAAGCAGGAAGGTGCCAGCATTGTAGAGACTTCTGTGGAAGTTTTCCAAGATCAGGAGTAATACATGGCATTAGCCCTGGGCGAAGAACTACGCTCCGTTCGCGGAGTTTGCAGAGTTTCGGCAACTCCGCACTCCGCGGAGAACGCAAAGTTGTCGAATACTCCGCAAACTGCTACGTAGCGTAGTTCTCGCGCGCTCAATAGCATTTTCGCGTGCGCGAGGATGCTTGTCGCTAAGATCGAGTTGCCAAACACGCAGAAACTGCAATCTGGCACAGAATAACTCGCGAACACGTTAGTAGTGACTGGAAATAAGGGGACACGAGCGGGCGGGACAAACCTCATGGGTAACTTCGCGCGCTACACATCCCGAGCATGCAGGCAATCAATCAATCAATCAATCAATCAGGATATTTGTATAGCGCGCTACTCACCCAGAGGGTCTCAAGGCGCGTGGGGGAGGGGGGTCCGCTACTGCTCGAACAGCCATGTCTTGAGTTGCTTCCTGAAGCAGAGGTGGTCTTGGGTCAGGCGGAGGTGGATGGGGAGGGAGTTCCAAGTCTTGGCTGCCAGGTAGGAGAAGGATCTTCCTCCCATGGTGGATCTTCGGATGCGTGGCACGGCGGCGAGGGCATGGCTGGTCGATCGTAGCAGGCGGGTGGGAGTGTAGAAGGTCAGGCGGTTGTTGAGGTACCTGGGGCCCAGGTCGTGGAGGGCCTTGTGTGCGTGGGTGAGGAGTTGGAACGTGATTCTCTTGCTGACGGGGAGCCAGTGAAGGTCTCTCAGGTGTCCGGAGATGTGGCTGTGTCGGGGGATGTCCAAGATGAGTCGTGCGGAGGCGTTCTGGATGTGTTAGAGTCTTTTCTGGAGTTTGGCTGTCGTTCTGGTATAGAGGGTGTTTCCGTAGTCCAGTCGGCTGGTGACGAGTGCCTGTGTGACCGTCTTCCTGGTTTCGGTGGCGAGCCATCGGAAGATCTTTCGGAGCATGCGTAAGATGTTGAAGCATGATGATGAGACGGCGTTGACTTGTCTGGTCATCGAGAGGGAGGAGTCCAGGATGAAGCCGAGGTTGGGTGCGTGGTCCGTTGGTTTGGGTGCGCTGCCAAGGGCAGGGGGCCACCAGGAGTCGTCCCAGGCGGAGGGTGATGATCCAAGGATGAGGACTTCCGTCTTGTCTGAGTTCAGTTTCAGGCGGCTGTTCCTCATCCACTCGACTACGTCTTTCATCCCTTCGTGTAGATTGGTTCTGGCGGTTCCTGGGTCGTTGGTGAGGGAGAGGATCAGCTGGGTGTCGTCGGCGTAGGAGATGATGTTGAGGTTGTGTTGGCATATGATGGCTGCGAGGGGGCTCATGTAGACGTTGAAGAGGGTGGGGCTGAGTGATGATCCTTGTGGTACGCCGCATATGACTTCGGTGGCCTTGGATCTGTACGGGGGGAGGCGGACTCTCTGGGTTCTTCCGGTGAGGAACGTGATGATCCACTCCAGTGCCTTCTCTTGGATTCCGATGTTGCTGAGGAGCTGCACTAGGGTGCGGTGGCAGACCGTATCGAATGCTGCGGAGAAGTCCAGGAGGATGAGGGCCGCTGTTTCCCAGTTGTCGAGCAGGGCTCGGATGTCGTCAGTGGCTGCGATGAGGGCGGTCTCGGTGCTGTGGTTGGCGCGGAAGCCGGACTGCGAGTGGTCGAGGCTGGTTGGGTGAGCGCAATTGGTGATCCACTGTGTGAGGTTGTTGGCTGCTTGGTTGGGGTCCGTTGAGCTGGCGGGAGGGTTCTGGCACAGTGAAGTGGTGAGCTGGTCGGTGGTGATCTTGTTCCAGTTCCTGCGGGGAACCTGTTGCGGGTGGTGGTGAGTCGTGGTCTTTCTGAAGCTGAAGTGGACGCAGCTGTGGTCTGTCCAGTGGAGTCCGGTGGAGTGGCTGAAGGAGATGTACTTGCTGGAGGAGAAGACTGGGTCAAGCGTGTGTCCGGCGTAGTGGGTGGGGGTGTTCACCAGTTGCATGAGTCCGAGGTTGGCGAGGTTGTCCAGCAGGGTGGTGGTGGTGTTGTCGTTGTTGTTCTCCAGGTGGAAGGTGAGGTCCCCTAGGAGGATGTAGTCAGCGGAGGCGAGGGCGTGCGGGCTGATGAAGTCTGCGATGTCTTCGCTGAATTGTGTGCGAGGTCCTGGGGATCTGTAGATGAGGGTGCCTCTGAGTGTGGTCTTGGGATCGGTGTGTATCTGGAAGTGAAGATGTTCGGCGGCTGTGAGGGTGTCGTCTGAGTTGGTCGTGATGCGGATGGTGTTCTTGTGGATGATGGCGATGCCTCCTCCTGTCTGGTTGACGCGGTCTCTCCGGGTGATCTTGTATCCGTCCGGGATGGCGACGGCGATGTCGGGCGCTGAGGAGGCGTTCATCCATGTTTCCGTGAGGAAGGCAACGTCTGGAGATGTGGTGTCGAGCAGGTTCCAGAGTTCCACGGCGCTCCCGAAGACGAAAAATGGCTCGTGAACGGGTCAAGCAAGCTACTACGCATGTTCGCGGAGTTATGCGTAGTTCGCGGAGTGCAAGTGCATCTTCGCGTAGCTCCGCGGAGTGCGGCTACGCAAACTACGCCCAGGCTTACATGGCATAAAGACACACAACAGAAATGTAGCAAAGAGGTCTGTACCCCTCTAAGTCTAAAAGGAATCTGCCTAAATCTAAAGTAGAACACAAATTAAAACTTCACACAACATTTGGGAATCCCCATCATGTGTCCCAGTACTTTTCCAACTTCTCACAGCAGAACATAGCTGCATCATTCAATACTCCCATCTCTTGGTCTGAACCCCAGGACGCCCTTAGATTCCTCCTGTCTCCAGATATTTACATGAATCTGGGTCCTCCTTTTTGGGCATATTTACCTGAAAATGTCACTGAGTGGTGCCACAAGCAATTTTGCTGTGCTAAGCAGCGTCATTCTCAATATGCTGGGATGTATTGGATTAGCAAGAATATGGTGCATTCATGTGCTCTCCTCTGAGCCGGCTCTAAAAATGCTGCCAATGTAGGTACTCTTGCACCTTGGAGTGTAGCAGGGATTCCGTTCTCTTACAGAACTGTGCATAGAGATCCGGAACCTCAGTGAATTAGGGTGACCCAAAACTCACCTCAGTATCCAAAATCCCCTTACCGAGCTAGCTACAGTGTCTTATTGGTCATAACAAACTCCCAATGACTTAGACAAACCAGAACTTGAACTTAGGTTACCTCAGGTATCGTGGAACACATGAACACTCTTTCGCTCTATAATCATTTTAAACCAGAACGTGGAGTAAAAGAGGACACGTGCACATTTGAAATATTTATTATTCAATGCAAGGTTCTCAAACGCAGTATCTTATATGGTATACAGTCAAAATATCGAGTTGTAAATATCGACCTACCAAAATATCGTGTTTGAAATTTCGAAGGTATAGAATATCGATGTCAAGAATATCGTTGGACAGAATATCGACCCTAAGGTAAGTAATATCGAAATTATTTATATCGATGTAAGTAATATCGAAGTTAGTTATATCGATAGCATATATATCGATGTCACTAATTTCGATGACACTAATATCGATATTTACAGGATTTTTTTGTTTTTTATTATATATGTGTTATATGTTTTACTTAAGTATTTAAAATAAATAATATTATATGTGTATTAATTTTATATCTTAATAAATGTATTTATAAGCAAAATATATGTTTTAGTACCGGAGCGGGTAGTGGGTTTATAGGGGAATAGGGTGGGAAGTAATTTAATTATGGTTAATTCATTATTAATTAGTAGGAGTAATAAATTAATTTTAATTAATTGCTAAATAATTTTAATTATTAGGAAATACATTTTAAATAATTGATAAATATGTTCTGCAGCGGGTTGTGGGTTTATAGGGGAATAGGATGGGAAGTAATTTAATTATGTTGAATTAATTATTAATTAGTAGGAGTTATAAATTAATTATAATTAATTGCTAATGAATTTTAATTAATTGGAAATTAATTTTAATTAATTGATTAATTGATAAATATGTTTTGTAGTGGGTTGTGGGTTTATAGGCGAATAGGGTGGGAAGTAATGTAATTATGTTTAATTAAGTATTAATTAGTAGGAGTTATGAATTGATTTTAATGAATTGCTAATTAATTTTAATTAATTGGAAAATAATTTTAATTTATTGATAAATATGTTCTGTTGTGGGTTGTGGGTTTATAGGGGAATAGGGTGGGAAGTAATTTAATTATGTTTAATTATTATTAATTCGTAGGAGTTATTAATTAATGTTCATTAATTGCTAATTAATTATAATTAATTGGAAATTAATTTTAATTAATTGATTAAATGATAAATATGTTTTGAAGCGGGTTGTGGGTTTATAGGGGAATAGGGTGGGAAGTAATTTAATTAGGATTAATTATTTATTAATTATTTGGAATTATAAATTCATTTGAAATAATTGGTAATTATTTTAATTAATTGGTTAGTTATTTTAATTAATTGGTAAATAATTTTAATTAATTCATAAATAGATAAATGTGTTCTGTTGCGGGTAGTGGGTTAATAGGGGAATATGGTGGGAAGTAATGTAAATGTAATTAAGTAATAATGATTTTAAAATAATTGTTTTGTTAATAATATAATTGATAATTAATTATTAATTGGTAAATAAATAATATAAAATTGTATTATTTAATATTTAATTTGGGTTAAATATATTTTGATAATCATGTCGTTAATAATTATGTATAGGTATTTTGTATGGTTTATATTTATTTCATAGTTTATATTTGAATTACTAAAAATTCTTTTTATTTAAAAGTATGTTATTTTAACCCCTACGCTATCCAACACTTTCCCTACTGTTCCACTCTCTGGAGTGGGAATAGTAATTTTTACCCCTACGCTATCCAACGCTTTCCCTACTGTTGCACTCTCTGGAGTGGGAATAGTAATTTCAACCCTATGCTATCCAACGCTTTCCCTACTGTTGCACTCTCTGGAGTGGGAATAGTAATTTTTACTCCTACGCTATCCAACGTTTTCCCTACTGTTGCACTCTCTGGAGTGGGAATAGTAATTTTTACCGCTACGCTATCCAACGCTTTCCCTACTGTTGCACTCTCTGGAGTTGGAATAGTAATTGTTACCCCTACGCTATCCAACACTTTCCCTACTGTTGCACTCTCTGGAGTGGGAATAATAATTTTTACTCCTACGCTATCCAACGCTTTCCCTACTGTTGCTCTCTCTGGAGTTGGAATAGTAATTGTTACCCCTACGCTATCCAACACTTTCCCTCCTGTTGCACTCTCTGGAGTTGGAATAGTAATTTTTACCCCTACGCTATCCAACACTTTCCCTACTGTTGCACTCTCTGGAGTGGGAATAGTAATTGTTACCCCTACGCTATCCAACACTTTCCCTACTGTTGCACTCTCTGGAGTGGGAATAGTAATTGTTACCCCTACGCTATCCAACACTTTCCCTACTGTTGCACTCTCTGGAGTGGGAATAGTAATTGTTACCCCTACGCTATCCAACACTTTCCCTACTGTTGCACTCTCTGGAGTGGGAATAGTAATTTTTACTCCTACGCTATCCAACGCTTTCCCTACTGTTGCACTCTCTGGAGTGGGAATAGTAATTTTTACCTCTACGCTATCCAACGCTTTCCCTACTGTTGCACTCTCTGGAGTTAGAATAGTAATTGTTACCACTTCGCTATCCAACACTTTCCCTACTGTTGCACTCTCTGGAGTGGGAATAGTAATTTTTACCCCTACGCTATCCAACACTTTCCCTACTGTTGCACTCTCTGGAGTGGGAATAGTAATTTTTACTCCTACCCTATCCAACATTTTCCCTACTGTTGCACTCTCTGGAGTGGGAATAGTAATTTTTACCGCTACGCTATCCAACGCTTTCCCTACTGTTGCACTCTCTGGAGTTGGAATAGTAATTGTTACCCCTACGCTATCCAACACTTTCCCTTCTGTTGCACTCTCTGGAGTGGGAATAGTAATTTTTACTCCTACGCTATCCAACGCTTTCCCTACTGTTGCACTCTCTGGAGTGGGAATAGTAATTTTTACCCCTACGCTATCCAAAACTTTCCCTACTGTTGCACTCTCTGGAGTTGGAATAGTAATTTTTACCCCTACGCTATCCAACTCTTTCCCTGCTGTTGTACTCTCTGGAGTGGGAATAGTAATTGTTACCCCTACGCTATCCAACACTTTCCCTACTGTTGCACTCTCTGGAGTGGGAATAATAATTGTTACCCCTACGCTATCCAACACTTTCCCTACTGTTGCACTCTCTGGAGTGGGAATAGTAATTTTTACTCATACGCTATCCAACGTTTTAAATAATTTATGTTATAAATATGAAAAGAGTATTTAATTATTTATATTTTTTACCTTGTATTTATATTATTCTTTTATGTTTGTAAATGTATTAGTAAATTAGAATATATTTTATTAATTTATAAATTAGTAAAATAATTAATACTATATATTGTTCATTACATATATATTATATATTTACTGTATATATGTAATTAATGTATTATTATCAAATATGTATTATTTATTAATTTTAAACATTATTATATACTTTTAACTATGTACATTTTATTTATTAGTGTTATTAACTTTATTTTACATTTATATTTTAAAAGAAAAAAAAACGTTTTTTTTACATCGATATTTTTAACATCTATATCATTTTTTGATATTTTTGTACTTACCATGTTGTAGATAGGATGTCGATATTCTTGCCCTCGATATTATTGACTCGATATTCCTGTAGGTCGATATTTTTTAGGTCGATATTTTGTCAGTGATCCATCTTATATAATACAAGAAGACATATTATAAGAATCAGAGTTATCAGCATAGTTACTAGTCCATAGTAAGCAAACGGTGATAGCATATTATAGTGCTAAAATCAATAGAAATTAATAACACCTATTTCTCGCACTCCCTATTTAGCATACTATATTATATCTAAGAAGGTCTCTTTTGGGTTTTAGCAGGGTGGGCCCATACCTCTGAATCTCAGGAGGAGAAGATCACATCAACTGCCACCAGCTCTCTGCGTGTGAAGCATCATCAAGTGTGTTTTTGCATTCTCAGTAACTCTATCTTAAACCCGCTTAGAGCCCAATGTTGGCAGCAACTGTATTTGTGTTATGTCTAGTGGTGCGAGGATCAGACCTCCCAGCAACCTTGTGTTAAGTTATCCTTAGAGGGTTCAGCACTCACTGTTCAGACAGTGTACCAAGCGCGACTGATATCAGAGTAAAAACATATTATTCTCAAATAAATCACATCTTTCGTCTAGGTTGAAAGCTACAATAACAATTATGCGTCGTGTGCAAAGTAAAGCCGAAGGAAAATATGTTGTTTAAACACTTAATAAACTCATGCTAACTTAACACAGTATATAGAAAAGCAGCATCTATATGACAGGAGCAAGTGTGCCTCTGTTGCCGAGATGATTGTGTTTGTGCAGGAAGGAATACCTTCCTGCACAAAAACAATCATTAATGGCATTTTGCTCATTCTAAGTGTGCCGCAGAATGTAGCACACACAAATAAAGAGGAGAAATAAAAGTATTTCTCCTTGTTGCGCCACAGTAATGTCTTCTTTTGAAAAGCTCTGCCTCAGATTTACAGATCCTTGTAAATCTGCAGCCGTGTCAAAAAGCCATGGGCATTGGAACACCCACAGTAACACCCATTACATTCCCATGAACCTGCAGTAGCACTGTTTTGCAGAGGGCCATATTTACAAGGTTGTGTTAAGCCACGCAAATATACCCCTTTTTTCGTTAGCACCCTTCGTCATAGCCAAAAGTACTGTTCCTGAGCCTCACTATCTCACATATGAAATGTGCTTTATACTAACTATGAGATCATATGAATGCACCTGTAAAGATAAAAAGCATTGAAACGAACCAAACTTTCACTCTGAAGGTTAAACATTAGAGTCCAAATGCTTAAGGCCTTTAGTCAAGTTAAGGTGGCAAAACCCTTCAACACATATTTAACTGCATAGTTATGTAAACATATACAGTTATCAAATAAAAACATGATACTATTCAAATGAATACGTGACTATATGCAGTATTAACAAAAGTACTCAAAATATAGAAATGCAGATATATATGGAAACTGCAAATTGGTATTACTATAGGAAAATATTGTTAGTACGTACTCATTCAGATGTCTGTATCCTTCAGTGAATGCACCTTCAGTATTTCAATCAAGTGCACCAATGTATGTTACTAAGGCACACACATATATAGTACTACATGCATGTATATATGGCACCGTCAAGACATGAAAGGGTGTGTCAATATTACGCTGTTCCAAACTCAACATAACGGCATTGGCTGTTCCATCACTTCTCCATTGCATCAAATAAACATTGATAGACCTGAGCTGACCAAACACGCTTTGCTGCATGTACAAGGATGAGCTACATTGGTTCGAACCAACCTGTGTTAGGGTTTTTTCATAGACTTTGTTAGCTTGCTGAAGGTTTTGCGAGCTCGTCTGGGCTTTAAAAGAATGGCTAAAATATGCAAATCCTTTGACAAACGATCAGAATATCATGACATTTTTCAAATATGTTTTAATAAAGTCCTGCAGAACCATATTGTTGCAATAAGTAAAGCAGAACACCTGGAAATATGTGCATCTGTCTTGGCTTTGCTAATATTACTGCCAATCTGAGACACATATACTGTGTTTGTGATCCACACACAAAATTCCTAGGTTTTTATGGAGCTACCATTAGATGGCATTTTACCCCACAGCCTTCTCAAATAAATCACATATCCAAATTAACCTTTCCCTGAATGTGGATACGCATGAAAGGAGATACTGCCTTTTTGTAGGGAATCTTTTAGATTTAAAATTGTATTCCAAATTGTTATTTATTAATCTCTAAACAGTCAGTCATCCACTCACTATTTACAGTTATCTATGCTTTTCAAGATTGTCTCATCTAAGAACAAAATTGAAATAAATGTTGCCCTCTGAGTTTAAACGAGCTGATAAAAGACGAATTGTTTTTAACAGAGTGTATTCTGGGATATTAATGTCATTATGCACATATATCTAAAAACTGAAAACCTCATTTCATTTTACTGTTTACTCAGCCCCCCTTGGCTGAGTTAATAAATCACATATGCAATTCATAGGGTCGATTCATTGTTTTTATTTTACAACATATCTCAATTTCTTCTAGTGTTTCCCTGCGCTCAATAACAGCATGCGTCTACTTGCAGCCACATTCCTATATTGAAAATGCTTTGTCCCTCTTTCCTGATAGAAACAGAAATCACATAACACTAAGGAGACTTACGGGCCTTTGGAGTTCCCATTGTAGTACCTTTGTGAAAGGCACCGTGTGGAAATACCAAAAGACCGCCTACCAGACTACAAAAATAATTGTAATCTGGCCGGCCGCCAGCGGTGACCTTTGGCGGTGCAGAATATGGTCGGCGGCATGATAGCCCGCTATTGCACAGCCAAAGCTGTAATCAGGCCCTTAATGTAGTCACTATGAGCAGTAGATATAAGCTTGTAATCTGCATCTTTAATTCCCAGTTGGAACACAGGCATTTTCTTAGGGAAATTATTTAATCAGCATCGCATGTTGTATATGTGCTGATTTTGTATGTTTTCTGGATGTAAAGTGATGGAGCTTTGGGTCACTGGTGGTGGGGCGGGATGGAGGTGGGCTCGACAGACAACACCAATGGAAAATTCCCTGCCTCACCGCTCAGCGCCAAGACACATACCTACACCGACGCGCTTGCTGGGTGAATCTTGCACTTACCCGCCGTAAGGGCAACGGTGCGAGTGCCTTTCTTCTTTCCCCAGCCCGGACATTGCCGTGAGGGAAACGGCCAGCGATTCACTAACGCCGACGCCATGAGGGGAGCGGCCACCAACGGGGCAGGAACTACTCTTCCCAGCATTCCCGGGCAGCGTAGAGAGGTGACGACAGCGCCTGCCCGGGATTCCGTTCAATAGCGCCCACACCACGCGTGACTCGCTTGCTGGGTGAATCTTGCACTTACCCGCCGTGAGGGCAACGGAGAGAGTTCCTTTCTTCTTTCCCCAGCCCGGACATTGCCAAGAGGGAAACGGCCTGCGATTCACTAATGCCAACGCAGTGAGGGGAACGGCCACCATTGGGGCAGGAACTACTCGTCCCAGCATTCCCGGGCAGCGCAGAGAGGTGACGACAGCGCTTGCCCGGGATTCCCTTCAATAGCGCCCACGCCACACGGGACGCATGCGGGCGGTGACCGGGCGTAGTCCTGGCCAAGGGCGGGCCTGTTTAAGCCCGTTCAAGCCGAACAAGGACGGGACGGGCCACCCCCATAACATCTACAGTCTCAAAGGTCAGTGAGTCCCTGCATGTTCTGTCAATCAACGTCCAAAGTGTGGTTAGGATCTACATCCATTTATCTAAGAGGATTGTGGGAACCATGACTACACCCCCAGTTGCAGCTGGAAACTGTAGGAGAAGTACTGGCGGGTCTCTTATGGGTACTTTAGACAATTTCTTCATAAGAGTTTCTACCGCTCTGGCTAAAGATATAGATCTTACGGAAAAGAGACTATCGCTAGATCCACTCTTTGATAAGCCGTCCTCATTAGGTAGTCTGGCAAGGGCAAGATTGCCCGCTCCCCAAGAGACCGATTCGCATGACACGGGGTCCTCTACTGAGGGGAGGGAAGGAAGTGTTATTATACTGCAGGAAGCAAGCCCTGAGACTGGACTTAATCCGAGTAACCCTGCCAAGAAGCAGCCTTCTCCCAATATGAAAACCAGGTCAGCCAGATGTGCAAAAGTCTGAGTGGCACAACAGTCGCAGGGCCCAATATCCAAAAAGAAATGGACAGGGGTGCAACAGCAAGCGGCAGAGGGAAAAGGGAAAAAAGCTAAGGAGGTTGCGCCCAAAGAGAATTTGTTAACAAGTGCATCACACACACCGCCACCTGCAAAGGAAGGGGCAAATACATTGCAATCGAGGGATGGAGATGCCCCACGGGTCTCGGATCTTGCCTTTTGGAAAAAATTGGAAAGCACTGTACATAAGCTAACCCTTCTGATACACGATAGACTGGATCATATTGAAAATAGACTGGGGTGTCTGGAACTTTTGCTTGCATCAGTACAGGCCAGGGGGTTTCAGGGGAGGGATCCAATTTGCATGCAGTCAAATGGGGGGGCAAGGCATTGTGGGTACAAGTTCTAATGCTCCAACTAATTTTAATGTATCCCCAAAAGGTAGTCAAAGCCTTGTAGCAAATAACGTATCGACTCCTAGTGCCACTATCCCCCGAGAAACCCTGCAGTGGAACCTCATATAGAACAGGCAAGTAAGGATAAAACGGTGAAGGTTATCAGCCCTTTTGTAAAACCTCAGATAACACACAAACCCCCTATAACTCACGCTGTGCAGATTCAATAAGCAATTGATCTCCCCCCGGATTCATCCCCGTACGTGGTAGTACTGACAGGGGTGCCATCGTTACAACATGGAAAGAGGGAGACCTATAGGGAATTAAAAAATAAGTGTATTTTTTGGTTGAATGCCAACCGGCCACTACCTAGCTATATATGCCCAGAGATATTATTTGCTAGGAGAGTAAATTGGGTAGGAATATGGGCAAAGTCGACTGAAGGTGATTGTATTATTATTAACTTCAGAGACACAAGATGTGCCGAATTCATTTGCAATGGGGCACAACACAGCTCTAGATCTCGAATCCAATCACTTCCCCTAAAGTTTATTTATGCCCCTGAACAGAACAAAAAATGGGGTACCCAACCAGGAAGTGCAGCCCCGAACTATTACAATCCACAGAACATCAGGTTACAAAATAGGTTTGGGGCGTTGTCAGGGTTGGAAGATTGTGACTGACAGTTAAATATGGTAGAAGGGGAAAGTAGAAGCAGTTTATCACAAGGATTAATAACTGTGGGGAAAGTTATTGAGGGATCCCCGCCAGTCAGGAGATCAGTATAACTGAGTTAGTGGAACACTGTAGACCTATTGTCATGGAATGTGGCGGGACTTTCAACCAAATTCTATAATAAGGAATGGCTGGACTATGTAAATAAATTCAACGTAATCTGTGCCGAGGAAACATGGGAAGTAGACCCAACAAATTTTAATCTTGAGGGGTATAAGCTGTTTGGGACCCCGGCTCTAAGATCTAGGGCAGGCAGAGCAAAAGGGGGTCTCGTTCTGTGGGCCCGTCTGACTCTAGATGGGACCTGGATGGATCTCAACTGGAAATCAGACTGTATGCTTGCAGTTCAGTTCAAAACCAGGGATCTTAACCTGATTATAGTTAATTTTTAAAATGCAGGGGGTTGTAGAGTGGAGGAGTTGGAGGATCAATTAGGAATCCAGAGAGAGAAGATGAATAATGCCCTTGCTCCTTTAATTTTAATTGCAGGGGATTTTAATTGCCATTTATGTCCTCAGCTGATTCCCTTTATGGAAAACTGGGCGTTGTGTAATTTAGTCGAGGGCGCCCATTTTGACCACACAATAGATGGAGCCAAACTCAATACGATGATGAATAACTTTGATTTGTCTCATTCCATGGATCGTTTATCTCTCAAATCCAACAGTGGGGTTAATCCAACCTTTAAAGGCAGAGGGTGTAGTTCATACATTGATTTTGTTATTGTCTCCCGCTTACTTAAAAAGAGAGTCTTAGCATTTAAAATCGACTGTAGTGGCTTTAGTGACCACAACCCCCTCACAGTCAGTAATGTAGTGTCAAAGGTGAACAGAGAAATAAGGGAGATGGTCACAGATCAAGGCAGAAGACTAAAATGGGCTAAAATGGATAGCAGAAGTTTTTATAAGTCATTAGTCTCCAAAAGGAAACAGCAGTTGGAGGTATGTCTAAATCCGAAGATTAATGGGCCGCTGGTGGTGGAGGCATTTGAGGAGATGGGTAGGCTAGTAGATCGCTTAATGCACGCAACAAGGAAAGGGATGGAATCCCACAACCCAAGATGGTTTGATAGGGGATGCTCTTTGGCCCAGAGAAAGCTTAGAGCTGCCCTCAAACAGAAACTCAGAGATGGTGCCAGGGTTACGCTCTGCAGAGCACATTATAAGCAAGAAGTTAGGCTCCGTAAGTTAGCCCTTCAAACTGAATCGTGGGAAGATTTACGAGAGGCTGCGGAAAGACGTGATCTTACCAGGTTTTGGCAAATAATTAATAAACGCTGCTTTCAAGATGGGAATAGTCCTAGCATTGCGTCAAATGTACTCCCAGCACAATGGGTGGAACATTTCAGTGCTCTATATAACAGAGGGACCACGCTGGAAGGTGAACATGAGGACCATAGGGACATCATTTTTGGGAGGACAGAATTTACCCTAAAATTGATTGAGGGGGGCATAAAGGGCCTTACGTGCAATAAAGCCCTTGGTCCTGATGGGATCCCGCTGGACCTTTTATCTTAAGTAACATAGAACTATGGGGCCCATTAGTCACAAGAGTTATAAATGCTGCCATAGCATCGGGCTTACCCCGCTCATGGTCAACGGCTATATTAGTACCAATTTTCAAGAAGGGTAGCAGAGATAGCCCCCAATGTTACAGGCCCATCTCTTTAATCGATGTAACAGCTAAAGTAATGGGCAGGGCTATCCTGAACCGCCTAATGGATTGGGAAGCAGAAAACTGTATCCTCACAGAAGTACAGTATGGCTGTCGGGCTGGGAGGTCCACGACAGACCAGTGCTTAAATTTATATTTACTGGTCACCAAATATACTGTTGCCAGACAGGTAAAAGTTTATTTAGCCTTCATGGATCTGGCAGCAGCCTTCGATTGCTTAAATCGATCGAAGCTGTGGGCAATATTGTCGGATCTGGGGGTTGATGCTGGCCTCATTTCTATTTTGAGGTACCTTCATCAGACGAAAAGTGAAGTATAACCTGGGGTAAGACCAGACAGAGTCCTTTAAATGCACGAGTGGTGTTAGGCAAGGGTGCATACTTGCACCCTTCCTATTTTCCATTTATTTCAATGGGCTTGAACGTTTTTTATTGAATCTGAAAGCGGACACACCCAGAATAGGAAGTAGATCTGTCCCAGTTCTGCTTTATGCGGACCATGCGGTCCTGCTGGCCCGAACGCCAGTAGGACTACAACGTCTGATTGATGGGTTTGTGGAGTTTATGTTTAGCCTAGACTTATCTGCCAACATGACAAAATCATATGTAATGGAGTTGGGCCCAAAACATAAAGGTAAACATTTTAACTATAGAATAGGCGCTACAAGTCTGTCAAAAGTGCTGACTTTTTATATCTGGGCATTTTATTTGATAGGATTCTGAATTTCAAACCACTGATCGAAGAACATGGTAATAAGTTAGCAGCGAGCTCAGGAGCAGTTATGAATTTTGGGCACAGATTGGGCCGCTGGGCCCCTGAACAAATGCTAACCATGCACAATTTGATCACTGTTGCTAAGGTTGTGTACGGGGCAGAGTTATGGGGAACGGCAAAAGCAACCAGTTTACAGACCAAGGAAAACAAACACTTAAGGAGGCTGCTTAAAGTCCCCCAATCTGTACCGTCATATATAGTACACAAGGAACTTGGCTGTAAGTACCTGGAGGACAGGGTGGGGAATAGATCCCTTATGGCCTGGCTTAAACTATGGGTTTATCAGGAAGCCAATTTGTCGGGGCTGGTCATTACAGATTGTTTGGGGAGTGAGAAAGGTATGTCTATTCCCTGGCTGAAGTATGTGAAAGGGGCTTTGGAGAGCATTGGATGTGGAAACCTGTTTTCAAATACACAGAGTATTACAAAACAAGACCAAGCAAGAGTAAATGAGAAGCTCTCCAAACTTACCGCCAGGTCACGAGAATTGAGGGAAAGAAATACATGACAGTAAAACCCTCCAGTGGGCTGGAGCCCTATCTCTCCCTTGTATCAACCCGCACAATAGGTTTTTATTACCGCGTTTTAGACTCAACTTGTTTCACCACCTTTTAGCTGAACCTGCGGGATTCACTAATGCAGTTGAGTCAAAGGGTCCCTGTGGCTGCGATCATCGATCTCCACAGGATACCCTTCATTTTGTATTACTATGCCCATTTTATCAAGTACCTAGACGCTGTTTTTTAATACATCTTTTTAAAAAAGCTAATTTAAGATCAGCAAGAGATGCCCTTGTTTTTTTAAAAGAGTCTAGAGATCCCCTGACATTATTTTGCGTGATACATTTTTTAAGGAAATCAGAAAGATTACGTCCACTAGATGAATTTGATTTTTGATACTGTTAAGAATGGAGAAAATGGGGATGTGGTTGTATATTGTATATTGTATTAGTCTATTCCTGTTTCTCTTTTAATGAAATGTTTGTATAGCTTGAATAATGTACTTTTATGGTGTTGTTGAAATGCCGAATAAAGACACTTTGATTCGCACCGCCGTTCCTGTTTGGGTCCTATATTATTCTATGACAATTTATTCAATTCAGACGTGGGTAAATTCCCATGATTATTGTGGATCCCCCTGTTCTCCGTTATGAATGTCTTCTCTGACAAAATAGTTTCTTAACCTTTTTATTTGCTTGTGTATCCAACAATGGTCTATATATAGTGATACATTGAAATCTGTCTCATTCCATAATATTCTCCGATGGTTTCAATGCTGTTTTTTAATTTTGTTGTGGCATGTAAGAACTAATGCACTTACTTGTCATCCTCTCAGTTTTGGAGTGAATGATCTCTTGTTATTCTTGACATTATTTGTTTTGCTTATTGTAAGGCTGCTCCCTAGAATCGAAATCCAATAATTTATTTCAGATTTCTTCTTCTGACGCTTTATATGTTGTCCTATTGAGTTATTCCAGTTAAATGTATTAATTATTTTGAAGAAGAGCTTTCAGGTGGAAACCATGTGCCGGTGATTAGCTAGTCTGGTCTTTTCATGTTCTTTTCACATATAAATCAGTTTTCAATTGCCCATCTCTAGTCCTGGGTTCTATTTATTCACAACATTTAGCAATAAACTATTCCAGCTGGTAGCACTGTGTGTTTTCTCTGTGGTCAATCAATAAATTATTCTTTCTGCCCTATTGCCATAAACCGAGAAACAAGACAATCAAGCTCTAAAACATAATAATAATGATTAGTGCAGGCAAGGTGGCAAGATGTAAGTAATCAACAGAGCTTCCAGAGTCTAAAGATACTTAAAAGCCAAAGTGGGCAGGTCTATCTAGTCAATTTCCATCACCGAACATTGTAAAAGGGTCGCCCTGTAAGGAAAGAGGTTTATGTCAGTTTGAAGGCAGAGAGATAAAGTCTCTCTGCATGTCATGATATTGTAGGTTAAAAACAATGGATGAAGGATCTGTCTTCTTAACTCCAACATGTTAGAAGGCATCAGAGCATACAATGAAGAACGACCTCTTGACCTCACATCTTGCATGTGCACTGGGCCATACTGGTGGGGATATTACTTAGTCTATTGACTGATATAGGCCAACACTGCCACAGTCTCTAGGCAACATTTTAGGTACAGATATCACTACTCCACTGGGACCAAAGTGCTTTTATATGTTTGCTAAAAATGACAGCCTAAGATCGAAATACACATCAGACAAACTGCTTCCTTTTAGAGCCCATGGTACTGTAGTGTAATCCAAGTACAGTCCCTTTACAATCTTTACACTATTGAGAGACTAACAGCCTGATTCATGTACGGGCCGTTTTGCGTGTCCCTAATAGCGAATCATAGCGATTCGCTATTGAGGACACGCAAAACGGCATTCATGTAGGAATTGCTACTTAAATAGCGATTCCTACATGTTCTTTATTTGCGAGTAGCAATTTGCTACTCGCAAATACTCCCCATTCATTCCTATGGGCCAAGAGGCCCATTGGAATGAATGGGGATTTGCGAGTAGCAATTTGCTACTCGCAACTGAGATAGCGATTTTAAGGGTGACAGGGGTGTCCAAAGGACGCCCTGTAGCACCCCTAAAATGCACTTTTGGACAGGTGTTGCGCACACACATGTCCAAAGGACATGTGTGTGTGCTACATGCAACTTTGAAAAATGCTTTTAAAAGCATTTTTCTGAGTTTTTGTTATTTACCGACAGGTCTGACCTGTCGGTAAATAGCGGCCCCAAATGTCCAATATCGCTATTTTGTTGTGTGTCATGAATAGCATTTAAGGAATCTCTATTAGAGATTCCTTAAATGCCATTCCACGCAAATATGCGAATTCCTAAATAGCGATTTTTGCATTTGGTATCATGAATACCAAATGCAAAAATTGCGCTCGCAAAGGGCCAGATTCTGAGAATCTGGCCCTTTGCGAGTGCAATTTAGCTACATGAATCAGGCTGTAAGAGCTAGGGTAGACAAAAACTCTGGACAAACCACGGGGCATATTATCAAGCAATAGCGATAATTATCGCTATTGCTTGGATAGAGACAAATATTTACCGCAGCGCTGCGGCGATTTTTATCGCAAATAAACCTTGGTATTACCAAGGTTTAAGGCAAATGCAGTAAAAATCGCCGCAAAGCATGAATATCGCTGAAAAGTCAGCGATATTCATGCATTAGCGAGCTTATGCTCTTAGCCATGTTATCCACCTCCCATTGCATAACATGGTTAAGAACTGCTCAGGGCAGGTGTTAGCTTTCGGAGATATTCCTGCTTAGCGCGAATATCTCCAAAAGTTGGTAATAGGAGATAGCGATGTTAGCAACTGTTTTCAGTCTCTAACATCTTGGCACGCCCACTTTGCATCTCACTAGTGATAAATATCACTGACATGCAAAGTGGGGCCCAAGATGGTCGCTATCTCCTACTAGCTGTCACTAACTGGTGTTAGCGCCAGCTAGGTAATAGGGAGATCATTTTATCTCCGCTTTCTTGGCTTTTAAAGCCAAAAAAGCGGAGATAAACCCCCTTGATAATATGCCCCCATGTTTTTTAGGGTGGCATGGCAAGTTAGTAAAACCTCTATGTACTATAATATCCTCCTCTATAATTTTTTCACTCTTATTGGTCCACAGTTTGACCCAAAATTAAATAGGCTTGAAAGAGACCAAGGGGCTTATTTATGAGCCCCTGCGTCCCTTTCGAGCCACTGGTGCGTCACTTTTTGTGATGCACCAGTGGCATAAAAAATGTGCCATGTTGCACCATATTTACGAAGTGACGCATCTAGGTTGATACGTCACTTCGTAAACCCCTGTGCTACATTATACCTGCGCCAGGTATAATGTATGCAGGGTGGGCGTTCCCCCGCAAGAAAGGGTCGTAGGAGTGGCGCAGTGAAATCTATGAGATTGCACTGTGCCACTTCTAGGACGCCAATGCGTCAAAACCTTAAGCATGCCTCATGGCAGGCGTAAGGGTGGCGCAGGCCGTTTCACATGGGGCTTGCCCCATGTGAAAGGAACATTGCTGAAGTTGCGTCAGGCTTCCAACACAACTCCAGCAATGCGCCACTTTTTGCACCTAAAGATACGTGAGTTATACTATCTGTCATTCCTTGCGACATGATGGTCATACTGTAAATATGACGCATCATTAGTGTCGCAAGGAGGGCGCCCTGAGAAGTGGCGCATCGCTATTTTCACGCAGTGATGCGCCACTTCTCCTAAATGAGGCCCCAAATATTCTAACTGAGGGAGACACAGCTCTGTTTTTAGGGTCACCTAAATGTAATAACTGCCATAAAACATTGTTTTCCATTACTTTCAGCTTACAGCAAAGCTCAAATCCCCATAATTCTGCTCCATAAGGAGCTGTCAACATAGATTTGGCTTTCCAAATACTAACGGCTGCCTCAAGGAAACTTCTGTCACTCTATTAGCAAAGCAAAAGATGAGCCAGTGCATTAGCTTTTTGACATCTCACTTTTCATCCATCATCCATCTGCACATGAAGTGACGCAATTGGTTTCCCACCAAAACTGTCTTTCAAAAAAGAAGCCGAGCAAAATAACTCATTTCCATCATCCATCTGTACAGGCAGTGGCGTCACAGGATTTCCCATCATCCAACTTCAGAGGAAGTGAAAACATTATATTTCCCATCATCCCTCTGCACAGAGAGTGACATCACTCCTCTGCCCTTCCAGGACCTACATAATAGTGATTGCTGTGCGCACGTGTAATGGATTTGTGCAGCAAGAGGGATGCTTGCAAATTTGTCTGTGCCCATTTGCTCCTGAACTGCACCAGAAACCCTGGTCCTCCCTCCTCTAGTTCCTATCCCACTGACCCTACGCACCCTCAACGCCAACTGCTGCTCCCTCAAGCTGCTTCCTCACTGCACCACCCAAACCAAGGGAGCATTTTCCTGCTCTTCGTGCAAGTTTTCATGAACTTACCCACCTCCAACCCTGACTGCACCCACACCAACATCACCCAACACCTGGTTGTCTCAAAGTCACACAGTCCTGCAACCACCCACGCAAATGTCCACACGCTCCTCAACACTGCCTCACTCACCAAATACATCTCAGGGATCTGGGACCTGTTGCATGACCACACTCAAGACCTATTTTTCTTCATGGAATCATGGCTGAACCCTGCATCAGCACTTAACATTGCCACAGCCTTTCACCTGGCTACAAGATCACTATGTGCAAGAAATGCTGCACAGCCAGAATGTGGAATCACCATCATCCACAAGAATGTCATGAGCTGCACCAAGTCCCGACATGTCATCTTCCAACATTTAACACCTGCCATTGAAGCTCCATGTCACAGCCAACTTCAAATTAAGAGGCACTCTCATCTACAGACCACTGGGATAACTCAGCAACTCACCAACACCATCACGGATTGTATTGTACCGCTCACCTTAAAAGCAGTAATTATAACGTGAACTTTCACCTGGAAGACTACTCTGACCCCAATCCAAAGAAGTCATCAGATACCTTAGAAGTCTAGGCCTCATTCAATGAGTAAAGCGATTTCTGGTGCTTAAACACATGTTTGTCTCTTCTACATCTTTCATATAAGCAATAGTAAACAGCATCTCCCTCATAAATCTCAATATCGTTCATTTTCTCACTGATCCCAAAAACAAGATTTCTCACTGCTTGCATGTCTACTGGACCAAACAATCCTGCACCAAATTCTTCATTGAAAACAATTTGAAACTAACCAGAACCACATTAAAATTAGACTCAATTTATACACGCAAGAAGTTTAATGTTCGAAATCTTCTCACCTCATCTCAGTACATCCAGGATTCTTTTGAAACTCCAAAACGTCTCCAATGGACATCCATTATCACCTTAAATATATACTCAAGTAAGCCATTTATAAAATTGATCCTATTCAATGCTCGTCATATTATAATACAAAACAGAGTAAACGAGTATCATTGGAACACATTACAACACCCTAAAACATGTTCGGTGTGCAGCATACACTCTTGCTGGTAAAACTCAGCCTATTGTAAGGCAAAGGAAGTATATGGTTCGTTTTCTATCATTAATGATGGAAGCAGAGAATTGAAAAAGGGTTCCGTACTTACAAACAACCAGTGATTAAGTCATTTACAGTATTCATAAACTCCAGTCTTGTGAATCCTGTGGGTTCATAACCATCCAAATGGCCTATAAATTGCAACATTGTATCAAACTTTAAGAGATTACCGTCCCTATTGGCATTTGTAATGAAAAAAAAAAAGATATCAAACTTGCCTGCCCACACCTTACATTGATCAGTTCCAATCTCATAAATACATTGCTTTCTTTGGACAAAGCTGCCAAGATTTTGAAACATGTCTGTTTGCGGTTCAGGGAAGACCTAGCTAGGCAGTTCGTACTGGACTGTTCCCATGAGGCACTGGGTCAAGACTGATTTGCATATGGCTGAGTCTGAACTGAGGTGGCTAAGTGAGCTTAAGAATGATTATGGATTCAACCCAGATCTGTGACTGGGGGTGAGTGTCTGAAAAGTGTCAGTGCTCCGTCCATCATCTTCTTGTGTTTGCTTTGTTTGTCCTTAAAACCAAGCACCGACTCTGAAATGAGGTATAACTGCACATCTATCTTAGTAAATGGCAATAGAGAATATAGCTTGAGATACAACTGAACATCAGGAGAAAACTACTTATGGTCTGAAAGAAATGGTGAGTCGCATTTCCAACAGAATTGACCACAAAATTCTGCTCAGCCACCTTGTTTTTGATTCAGGCACTCGTGGTTTTCGCTTAACTGTTTGCCTCCTTCTTCAGCAATCCAACACAACAAGCCAAGCTTGGTTCAATCCAGGAATCTCAACTACTACTGTCAGTAGAGTTCTGAAACAACAATCTCTTTACAAAATACAATACCTCTCCAATTCACATACTAAATCCACTTGATGTGGGCAGCCATTTGCATCCAACTACTCAAATATACATGTCAATCTGAAAAAGAGATCTGGTAAATGGCATGTTAGCCTTTAAAAAAAGTGCTGCATTATACTAACCATCACAAGATAGCCGTAATGCCAGTGAACATCTTATTCTTGGACTTCTGAAACCAAACTCTTCCTATAATCGAGAAAATAACCAATCAGGTTTCTCTGTTTTAAAGTCATCTGTTCCACCCTAAGTGAACAACCTATGATTGATACAAGGTCTGTGTGTAAAATATATCAAATAAATAGTCAAAACTGCAACAGAAAATTAGAGTATAGCACAATCATTGAAGAGCTGTTTAGCAGCTTGTCATTGACCAGATGTTAAAGTCGCAGCTATTCAATCCTGTAAAAAAAACCTGGGGAAAACGTGACAGAAGAATACATTTGTTGTTGTGTTCATCACTTGATTGTAAAGTTACCATTTACAGCAGGACATATGTGCTCACTGCCAAAATATGTTCAAAAAATTGTGAAAGCTAAGAACTGAGCACTAGAGACCGCGGACTACTCAGATTGCAGTGGGAGTTACTTAAAATGTCCTGGCGCTGCAGAGTTTCTAGATGCAAAACATAATGTGGTATATTCCTTGTTTGATGACTCTGACTTAGCAGTGGGGGCAGCACTCTTTTAACTACTTACTCAATGTATAAGCTTAGGTGGGCCAGTGTGGCAGGATTGGACTGGAACAAAAATATAGGCCCAGGCACCAAAATAAAAGTGGCCCTGTAGGAAAACGATTCTTTTTGCCCTGATCACCTCCATTTTTAGGTTGAGCATTCGAGACCTCTTGTATATACTTTATATATACTTATATGTGTATGTACTTTGTGGGCTCTGGAGATCAGCCCTAGGACTTGTCTGCTTTTCCGTAGTGACTTTTCTTTCTGTTCAAATGCCTCTATTTAACTATCCTGATAGAAAACGACCAGTAGAGGTCAGTAAAATACCAGAATTGCTTTCTGCTGAGCGACTTTCTTTTGAAATATTTTTCTGGCAACTGCCTCTATTTAACTTTCTTGATAGAAAACAACCATCAGAGGTCAGGAAAATACCAGAATTACTTCATAATTCTCTAGATTACAGTTCATAGAAATTGTCTTCCACAAGCACCCGTAGACAACAATTTTTTTTTCAAATCTTGTATTTTCAGTGATACGACCACCGCAGGCCCAAATTTTATATGAAAAATAGAGCTTTGGACTATACCATCTACAGCTGAAATGTAATATTTCTCTCCATGTGTTCCCATACCTGGTGTGTCACGTAGTTTGGTGCTTACTTTCCCTTCCTGTTAAAGAACAGTAGATGTTTCAGCAACCAGGCTAATGCGCTGCATAGCTAAATACATATAAGGTCCCAAAGACGAGACCGATTTGACTGGTGCTGATGGTTACTGACTCTGAGAACACCATGTTCTCTGCTAACCAGGCCCAGGGCCAGTGCTCTGTCCTTAAAAGTTAAATGGTATAATTCTAATTGGCCAAGACAACCCACATGTATGACCCTGGTATGTAGTGGGGAATGTGGGTTTAGAGACCCCAGTGGACTTAATGCACGTAAGTGTTGTTGGAAATGGCCTTTTTTGAAGGTTTATCCCCAAACCTATTGCTTCTTCCTCCTATTTTTTCCTGACCTGCTGTTGTTGGTTTCAGGACTTTGGGCACTTTACCGCTGCTATTCAGTGCTAAAGTGCATATGCTCTCTGTGAAATTTGTATTATGGATTGGTGTTTCCATAATTGGCATATTTGATTTACTGATAAGCCCTTAGTAAAGTGCACTGAGTGTACCAGGGCCTTCAAATCAAATGCTACTAGTGGGCCTGCAGCACTGATTGCTCCACTGGCATGAATAGCCCTGAAAAGGTAACTCAGACCTGCCACTGCAGAGTCTGTGCGCAGTTTGTAACTGCCATGTAGATTTGGCAAGTGCACCCACTTGTCAGGGCCTAACCTTTCATTTTCTTACACGTGAGTCACCCCTAAGATAGGCCCATGCTACCCCTGTGGGCAGTGTGCAATGTATTTGAAAGGTAGGATATTACCTGATGTGTGTTGCATGTCCTGATAGTGAAATATTGCCAATTTAGTTTTTCACTATTTAAAGGTTATCTGGTTCATAGTAAGGCATGGGAGTTAATATATAACATCTTATAAATATACCTTCCCATTGGAACCAGATAGGAAAATCAAGTTTAGTATGCCTGAACCCTAAAGATGCACCTTTTAGTAAAGGTGATTTGGACTGCTGTGGTGTCTAGTGTAATTTTAAATCCAAGCCTGACTTGCAGGCTGGTTTTAAAATAAAACTGTGTCCTAATTCAACTTTGTAATTAAAAGTATAATTCCAAACTCCAAATTGTAAGTCCTAACTACATGTAAGTCACCCTTAAGTTCTTCCTTAGGTGCCCTGAGTTTAGTGTCCATTGTTCTAAAATGTATGGGCAATATAAAATGTATTTTATATGCCCTGGTAAGGAAAAACAGCCAAATTTGTTTTTCCCTATTATAGTGCTGCTAGCCACATCGGCTATCATGGGAAGGCTTTATTAAACTTTATAACGGCTAACTTTTGATTAAAGCTAACAAGACATATAATTTAAATATCAAAAATAATGTTTACAATAAATCCAACAAGCTGCCAAGGGTCAGATTTATTATAACTATTACAGGAAAGTAGTTTTAGAACTTATGGTCCCATTCACAGAGGGCCTCTGCACTCATGGCAGAGGCCCTGCAGCCGTGGGGGAGTCTACGCCCTCAGTGCGGAATTCCCACAAAGGAATTCTCATTGTGGAGATTCCGTACTGAGTGTGGAGACTCCTCCACGACTGTGCACCCTCCGTGCAGCCTCTTCTAATTGGGTAGCCTTTTACCACCCAAGCTAAACTGCTACCTGAGTCTGTATGAAGAAGCCTACTGAGCTGCAACAATACAGCCATATAGTGGGAGGAGATTTGCTTCCTGCAGAAACCAGGGAGAGGAAGCGGGTGGGGAGATACGCTTGGCTTAAAAAGCATTATAACATATATCATAGGATCAAGGCCAGCTCCCACTTCCTTGATCCCCAGCCAGAGAGGAGCTCTTCTACTTAGATTAGGAGAGGGGTTGGAAGGGGAGTGTAGTCTGCTGTAAACTACACCTATGGGTTATGTTGTACAGACACACAACAAGGAATGAATTTAATCCATTTTGATTTTTACATGCCACACTTTGTAGGAAGTAGTCATAGTAGGAGGAGGTAGCTTTACTCCTATTTGTTGGAGTGTTGTCTTCTCCTGCCAGCCCAGAATGGAGGGTAAGTATAGGTGAGCTATAGTAGCTCCTCAGATCACTGCCTGGAACAACAGAAGAAGGACTGCCTGCTGGACCCTTGGACTGCACCCCAACAGGCTTGCACTCAGTAGGACTACACCTGCTGCACTGACAAGGCTTCACAACTGAGCTGGAAGAGATTGCCTGCAAGTCCCAAAGAGAGGGTCAACCCAGCTGAATTTGTAGAGCGCGAATTGCTGCCCGGGGGCGTCCAAGCGCTGGTAATAACAGAGGAGACCTCCTAAGTGACTGAGAGGGGATTTTAGAGAGGGAGGCAATCTAGAGTCTCTGAATCCTTGGACTGAGCTAGTGGACACTGATTTTCACTAAAGGAACATAGAAACTGCAAGATCTGCAAAGAAAGAAACTTTCCTCAAAGTTTATCAAAAAGACTCCAGGAAGAGACCAGCTCGACAACAAGAGTGTGGCCGCTGACGTCGACTTGCAAAGCGGACTCACCACACTGGTTTGTTGACGTCCAGGGCAAAGACTTACAGAGACTCTCTGAGGCATTATGCTGCAGCAGGCCACAGTCGTCGAATCGAACTTTGGATCCGAGAAGCCTGAGGTTCCGCCAACGAGCCCGTCCACAAGAGAAAAGCTCCAAGAAAATGACAAAGTTTTGACAAAAACACTCTATACAGCCCGTGCTCCATCGCGGTCGGCCTCCAACTTTGAATTTGTACTAGTTCAGTGCGACCAGTGAGCCACGAGTAGTGCTTTTTGGTGCTAGAATACACAATTCTTTATTTAATTATTTAAACATTCATATGTCTGGTTCCCTACTTTGGATTTTTGTTGTTGTGATTTTATTTTAAAGCTAAAAGTGCTCTCTCTGTTTATAAAGTGGTGTTTGATTTTTATTTTAATCATGACTGCTCGTTTGCTAAGCTACCAAGAATTGATCAACGATTTATTTACTGAAACTTGACTGGACCTATTAGTGATTATGGTATGCATAATAACTCGAGATTCTACAAACATTATGCAAAATTACAGGAAATGTAAAACAGGCATCTAGCACTAAGTGTGAAATGCATCTTCGCTTTATGTAATAAAGCATTGTGTATTATCTTAGCTGTCTCAGTGCTCACTTTATGTGATGCAATCATAGCAGTGCTAAGTTAAGAAAAATTCTGTGCCAGAGTTTTAGACTGACTGACTCCTAAGTAGTTGTAGAGCTAGAATGCTGCGTTTTTGCTATCTTAGACAGTGATAAACGTTTGCTTGGCATAGGAATATTTATTGCATGCACAGCTTCTGGCTTGAAATATAACAGCATTAGTTGGCATACCTAAAGTAAATAGTAGATCGTAATGCAATAGTATGCACAAAGCACTTACAATACAAATAACACATAACAGAACACATCACAACAAAAGAGACAAAAGAGTCAAAGAACACAACGGAACAACTGTAGTACAATACAATAAAATAGTATTGTAATAGTACAGCACAAAAAATAAGAGAACACATTATTATCACAACAAAATGCCACACAACAAAAATGTATGGAAATTCTTGTCCCATTGTACCTCCACTACAATGTTGTTTCCATAATACCATGGTAAAAGGTCTTTTGAGCAAGCATTGCCTTAACTTGCCACTAAAGACATTAAACAGTGTCATTTAAAAAAAGTTTGTGATCGGGCCCTCTGTCTTAACTTAGCGACCCCAGTGCTCACAATGGGTCAGATGTATGACCCTTTTTTGCGGCAGCAAATGGGAGAACCTACTGTTTGGTGACGCAAAAAAGGGTAATAGCATGTACAAATGCTATTTTGCGAGTGCCTGACTAGCAAAATAGCATTTGCTACTCTTGCTATTAGGAAGGGGTGTCCCTTCCTAATAGCGAGTCAACATGCTATGTACTTGATTTGCGACCGCATTTGCGGCCGCATGAAACTTGCAGTTTACCACCTACCTAAAGTAGGTGGTACACCAGTTGCAAAGGGGAAGGGGTCCCCAGGGGACCTCTTCCCCTTTCTGTGTATGTTGGAAAAAAAAATTTAAGAGCAGGCAGTGGTCCGAGAGACTGCGCTTAAAAACATTTGACGGAAAAGTTTCATTTTTCATTTTTAAATGCATCCCGTTTTCCTTTAAGGAAAACAGGCTGCGTTTAAAAAAAAACTGTTTTATTAAAAAGCAGTCCCAGACATGTTGGTCTGCTGAGCCCAGCAGGCCACCATCCCTGAGAGGGCTGTCATTCCCAATGGGCTCGCAAATTGCGAGAGGTTCATTCATATTAATGAGCCACGCAATCTGCGACCCCATTAGGAATCACAAACAGTGTGAAATACACAGTTGTACATCGAAAATTGTGCCTGGCAAATTGCGACTCACAAAAGAGTTGCAATTTGCGATGCCCAATTTTCTTGGTCTTACATCTGGCCCAATATGTGATACAGCCGCTGGTGTGGATAAGTGGCCACTCCAACAATTTTATCCCAGATATCAGCCAGTAGGCTCAGTTTTTTATATCGAGCTACAGCCCATGCGCTGTCTGCAAGGCCTGCTGTGATTGATAGTCCAACATTTTTCCTGCTTGCTGCTTACAATTGGTTGATCCTCATGATGCTATTCTTTGATGCCTCCTAAGTGGTTGCAATAGCCGGCACGTCACATTCTTTGAAAGCTAAGAAGCACTGGTAGAGCACAGTTTCCTTACACCTTCAGTGTTCATTTGTTGTTTTGGGAACTCTTTTTTTTATGCTGCATGGCCGTTTATTAGGTCTCGGGGACGAAGCTGCAAAGCAGCTTCCGGTCAGGAGATTTAATGACTCTTAGTAGGGCACTTTAGACCCGCCTCTCAGCTCAGTTCGCTTCCATTGGCTGGCTTCCTAAACAGAGGCCAGCCATTGGAAGAGAAGTGAGTCACTCCAAACAAGCCCCGTCTTTTTCGGATTCGGGGGCGTAAATTTTGCTGTTCTTTAGACAGTGACGTCGTACGTCACTCAGCACAGCAAAACACGCCCCCAAATCCGAAAAATTTCGGAAGCTTTGAAGCAGCCATTTCTGCCCGACCACCGCCGCCGCTGGAAGAAGTCCCGGCATGGGGATCCCCCCATCGGGTGCTCACCCCGCTGTTTATTTAAATTAAAGAGGGAGCCTACCCCTCATCAGCCCTGCATTACCGCCGCAGCCCAGGACACCCGAAAATCGTAGCCGCGACCCAGAAGTACAGTGGGCTAGGCAGGAGGCGGACGGGAGGTCTCCCCGCGCTCCTGCCTGGCAAGGAGAAGAAGCCCGTCCCCAGCCGCCGCTGACCGGAGAAGCCCAGCAGCCCTGCCCGCGGCAGAGAGGAGCCGCCGCCTCCCCAAACAGCCGGTGAGTGCCGTTTTTCTTGTTGATGGTTGACCTGCTATATCTAGTGTTTACTTGCATCAACATGGCGCCCCCGCGCCCCCTCCCTTCCGAATCTGGCAGAAGCTCGCCCAGGGCCGGTAGGGCCGCAGGGATGCTGGTTTAGTAGTGATGCAGGAAGGTGAGCGATACCCTTGCTCCTGTCCCGTGTCCGACTGGCAGAGCGGACTGAAAACTGAGCGGCTCTCGGCTACCCCCACGCTTCCCGCTGATCCTGTGTGAAAAACTGGCCATTGCCGCGCAACCACACGCCTGTGTGAGACCGCCGGGGCCTGGCATTCAGGGCATCCTCAATGTATGCATTCAGCGCTGTATAGCTGAGAACCTCTTCCACCCCTGTGCGGCGGGGGAGGTGAGTGTCGGGAGGAAAGCGTTTAAAGAGCTAAGGGCCCCTTTGTAGTCTCAAGTTCACTCGCAAGGCCGTGGGGAGGGGAGCCGCGTGGTCAAACAGGGGTTAAATGTGTTTGGAAAGGGGGGCCTGGGAAAGAGAGTGAGTGTGAACGTGACTCGGGCCTAGCCAGCGCCACATTAAAGCCTCATTTCTGATGCTAATTAATCTTGACCGATGCGGCAGAGGGAATAACTGACCCGGGGCAGAAAATAGATTAATTACATTAACATGCGCCACAGGTCTGTGACTGACAGGCATCATCGAGGGTCCCTGGGGGGATGGGTCGGAGGCGGGCCTCGGGGTTAGCGCAGTGGAGAGAAGAAAGGCTTCCAGGCACTCGGCGCCGGGTCAAGCGAGTGAAAGATTAATTACATTAACATGCGCCACAGGTCTGTGACTGACAGGCATCATCGAGGGTCCCTGGGGGGATGGGTCGGAGGCGGGCCTCGGGGTTAGCGCAGTGGAGAGAAGAAAGGCTTCCAGGCACTCGGCGCCGGGTCAAGCGAGTGAAAGATTAATTACATTAACATGCGCCACAGGTCTGTGACTGACAGGCATCATCGAGGGTCCCTGGGGGGATGGGTCGGAGGCGGGCCTCGGGGTTAGCGCAGTGGAGAGAAGAAAGGCTTCCAGGCACTCGGCGCCGGGTCAAGCGAGTGAAAGACTGCAGTGCCCGTCCATGCCCAGAATGCGACCAGCGCCAGTCATGCTGCCTTTTCTTCTACAGCCATGGATGGAAGAATACTTCTTAGTAAGGAGACCCTAATAGGGTTCCAGATGCCCAAATGCGGCCATCTCGCACTTGTCTTTTAAAGGTAAGGGGGACTTACATCTGCCCCAACTGTTCTTTTAAGCTGCCTTTGAGTCTTGGACTTCATAATCTTGGTGACCTTTTATGCATTCCTAGGATGCATAAAGAGAGAGCTGGGGGTAGATCTTTCTCATTTTTGGGTCCCAGTCTGCGAAACTCTATTCCAGAACATCTTCGTAGTGTTTCCTCAGAGTCCGTCTTTAAGACTCATTTGAAGACTCACCTATTTAAAGAAGTGTAATCGGACCCTACATTATTGTGTTATTTGAAGACTTTTCTGTTTAGTTAGTGGAATTAGGACCCTACTTCCCTATCTCAACATAGCACCAGGACGCTCCTGTTTGGAGCAGCTGCTGGGCTTTAGAAGGTGGTTCATTCATTCATTGACCCATGGGCATCTGACACTCTTAGTCACATGCTTGAGAATCAAAGAATGCCAAATGAGCTTAAAACTGCTGAAAATGTTCTCAATCAGGGGTAGCTGGTTCCATACCCTAATGTATATCATAAGAGAACATGTTATTTCTCAAGACTGGGTCATCCATGGGACTTGTGAGGAGCCTTTGATTAATACCCTGAGCAAATTCCAGCAGTCACAGTACACCACTTAGATAGAATGTGCTGTTAGGGCGCTGTCACTAGAATAAAATATGCCATTTATATTACTCCTACCTAAAACTCCTCATCCATATAAGGAGATTGGGCATGCTGATATTTGTCTATTGGCTGTGGTGAAATGAGAATCGGAGAGAACTAAAGCCACCATTTCTGAAGATGCAAACATCTGCCTACTGCAGAGAGGTCACTAAGATCTGCAAAAGAAAATGCAGATTCAAACTGTAACAGACTAGATCAGTCATCACCAACATAGACAAAACAACCATAAAACATGGAGAGGAACCACATCGCATGTAGATCTAGACAAACAGCACACAGTCTGCACAATGCAGTCACAAACAGTGATACCCAAAGTTAGTCCCTACCAAAACACACAAAGCAGCTAAACAGTACACATGTACTAAAATCACGTAACCAAATGGAGACTCACAGCTGTTGAGTGCAGAGCGCTGTAGAGTGCAGAGCGCTGTAGAGTGCAGAGCGCTGTAGAGTGCCGAGCGCTGTAGAGTGCCGAGCGCTGTAGAGTGCCGAGCGCTGTAGAGTGCCGAGCGCCGTAGAGTGCAGAGCGCAGAGTGTTGTGTGCTGCAGAGTGCTGTTCAGTACAAAGTGCAGAGTGCTGTTCAGTACAAAGTGCAGAGTGTGTCTGTGTGAGGGTGGCTCTGTGTAGGGTGTAGCTATTGGCATTGTAATTGACAATGCCATTTATTTAACGATTAAGCTATTGCCAATGTAAATGACAATGCCATTGATGATTTAAAAAAAAAGAAGAAATGTCATGAGCAGTGCCAGTAGCTCTACCTTTAATGATGCCGAGACCATTGCATTGTAAATGCTTGTTCTTTCTGCTGCCTCTTTTCAGGTTGATGTCAATGTTGTTAGAATGCACCATCACAAAGCATTATTTGTCCATTCCTTCTGTTGGACTGGTCTTGTGAATGTTGGGCTCAGAGTGAGGACAAAGGCATGTGTGTACGTGTGCCTGTTTACCTATGAATCCTTGTGTTTTTGCATTAAATGTGTTGATGCATAATGACACTGAAATATACAAAAGCTGTTTCCTTGCATTAACACATTTATCTCAGATAAACTGGCTTTGCTTGTGCTTTTTTTTTACTTTGTGAGCTGCCTGCTGGGATACATTAGGTGTTCCTTTAATTTTCAACTCCCTGATCGCAAACACCAGAAAATGAATATCAATTACACTAAAGATGGTGTCCGGCTTCTATCTTTTCCACTGACCACAACTCTGTTGTTGTGCATCATCAGTGAGCCGGGGAAGAGGCCTCCGCCTCTCACTGCAAGATCTGGACTCTTATTGAACAGCCATCACCTGCCTATGAGTGTTGGGTTTTCTATTTTAGATCTTGATTGTTCCTCCTGTTCCTGCCCCTACAGGGGGCAACAACAGCCTGGTACTGGTGCTGATTTGCTCCTGGATTTTCTACATTGAGTCAGTGTATTTAATAACGCAAATGTTGCTTTCACCTTCCACCCATAAAGGTTTCTCATGTGGCCCGGCGCAATTTGTTATAATTCAGACATCCCGGACGCTGCTTTTCATTCATTTTTTTATTTGATTTCTATTGTTTTGTAACTTCTTGCCTTCCGTCCGATATTATACCCCTAGCTGTAGTGCAAATAACCTGCCGAGTTTCTAACACTTAGGGGCGGATTTACAATAACTGGCGCATCCCCAGGGATGCGCTAGTTATTGTGCACCGCAGCTCCGCCACCCAAGGTGCGCCGCATTTACAATGCGGTGCACCATGGGGCAAAAACGGCACAGATGCGTGACGCATCTGTGCCGTAAAGGTGGCCCATTGCTGGAGTTGCGTCGCAAGCGAGATGCAGCTCCAGCAAGGCTCGGGGGTGCCTTATCTGTCCAATGCTGCGTCAAGCCTTACGCCTGCCGTCCGAATCCAGCCCATTATGTAAATCGCCCGCACTGGGCGAAAATGTGTGCAGCGCCGAAGAGGTTAAAAACCGAAGCACTGCCCAGTAAAAATAATTCTGCTTCTCACAGGACTTAAAAACATTCAAGTGCTCAGCGCCCAAGCTAAGAAATTTACATTTGTAGGCACTATTTACTCAGCTGGATATTTCATTGAGTCAATAAAACATTCTGATATCGTCATGTTAGAGGAGGAATGTTTGGAATATATTAATAGACGATCATTTGCAGCTCTCTGGAAGTTATTTTAACATGCCCCATAAAGTGGGTAATGGGGGCTTATGCGGAAAACAAAGAGTAGAATACAGAAAAGAAAATCATAAAACAGGGATTAAGCACAAATGCTTTCAAACATCGCGAAGTGTTCAGAGTTATAATGAAATCGTATGTGTTGCACAGTTGTGAAATTCTTACGGTCTCTGTTAAAAGCCAGCACCATCCCATAAACTATTATTTTTTGGTAGATTTCAAATAATTGCCCTCTTTTCTACTACATAATACTTTTGTGGTTGGTTTATATCAGTTTATGTGCTACTAAGGGTCCTATTACATGTTTTTTAAATTGTGGCCTTCCGTCTCCAATTGCAGTTAGTTTTCATTATGCCACCCCTCCTTGCAGTCCCTTTAATCAGTAATAGTGTTGCGTAGTCCCAACTTTCATGTCATTGGCAAGCCTAGCTTGTTGCAAGATTTTTTTTTGTTTTTTTTATTTTTTTGTTTTAAAATATTTTATTAGAATTTTTTACACATATAGTTAATATCGCTTTACAGTTGCAGTGTATCAGCCTAAACTGGCTCTAGATATCAATGATAGCGGTAAGTGGTGTTCATGTTTGGCTGTCCCCTTTTCCACTGTCTTGGTAGAAGAAAAAGAGTGGAGAGCAGGGAAAATATGGAGAATAGAAGAGAGAGAGGAGTAGATAGTATACAGGAAGCATTACTGCAGTAGGGTCTTGTTGTGAGGCTGTGGGGGTGTGCTTGTGTGCGAGCGCCCTTCTAGAGCATGGTTCACCACGGGGGTTCGTAGGGGTCTAGGTATTCATCGAGTGGGGACCACATTCCCCAGGATGCTGGTCTCCAGGGTAAATTCCGCAGGGCGATACTGTCTGCATCTCTGCGGTACGTCACCCAGTTGAGCCAACCTTTGAATGTCGCCTTAGTTGTGTCTTCCCATTTTGAGATTACCATTTCCACTGCCGCTGTCAGTAGGAGGTCTAACAGGTCCCTGTCCTGTTGTGAGTCTAGATCTGCAGTGATGAATGCAGTGGTAAGGGTAGCGAATTCTGGTTCTAGTGTGCATCCCAGCGCCTTTTCTATGAAGGTGAACATTTTCTCCCAGAATCTTTTCACTTTGGGGCAGTAGAAGATGAGGTGTGCTAGATTTATTTTCTCTTTGTCGCAGTTCCAGCACCGATCATTCTCCCTGAGCCCAAGCGCCACCAGGAGAGCCTCGGTCCAATACATCTTGTGTAATAGCCAGAACTTTGTCTGTGCAAGTGCTGGGGATATTTTGTTTCACAAGGGGGAGGCCCAAAGGAGATGCAGATCGTGCTCGTTAAGTGTGGTGCATAGTTATTCTGCCCAGTAAGCCCCTGTTTTTTAGTTGATTTTGGTAGTGCTAGGGCGTAGGAGTTTGTGTAGGTGTGAAACCTGGTGGCCTATTCTGTTTAATTTTGCCATGTATTGTATTATTGATGGGTTATGTAGGGCTAGTTTTGCTTTGGTTAGGGCTGTTCTAATTTTTAGGATGTTTTATAGTTCGATGTCTGGTAGTTTGTGCTTGTCTTTTAGCATGGTGAACGCGATGGGGTTGCCCCCTTCTTCCAGTTGTGCTGGGTAGGAGATTCCTATCTTTTCCCATATCTCTATAGAAAGGGGTTTTCCCCTATATTTAATCTTTGTGTTTGCCCACAAGGACTCCCATTTCGACTTCTTTACACTGTGCTCCTTTTTCTTGACTACCTTGAGAAGGACCATTTTTGTGATTTGAATATTGGGTTAGAGGCGTGTGAGTGTTTATTGGCTGTGAGGAGTACCAGTGGCTCTGAGTTGTTTAGGATGGCACGCTCAATTAGTAGCCATACCAGTGTGTATCCTCGAAGGGGTGACGGCCATTAAGCTCCTTGTCTTACTAGGAATGCAGTTTGGAAGGTTCTGTAGTTTGCTAGGTTTAGTCCGCCCAGTTTTTTGTCTAGCCTTAGTTTTTGTTAGACGGGACCTGGAGGGTCGGCCGAGGACAAGGGGAGAGGTCTCCGGGGAGAGCCGTCTCCAGCGATCGTACAGACAAGTAACTTCCCCCCACAGATAGACACCACACAAGGATAAGATTTAACGTTCTTTATAAGCAATCTTGAGGTACTGTAGAATGGTACAAGGAGGTCTGGACTCAGGGGTCCCCTCGATTCTAGTCTCTTGGATGGGAATGGGGGTAGCGGGACAGTCTTATTACCAATCTGGTAGTTGCGATGAGATGATGGGTAGCTCACAATCCTCGAGCTCGGCGTTCTTGAAGGACGGGCCGCGGCAGCGGCAGCAGGTCCCGGGGTGGTCGAAGGTGGCAACGGTCCGCGGCAGCGCCAGCAGGTCCCGACGAGGATGAAGGTTGCAGAGGGCCGCGGCAGCGCCAGCGGCAGGACGACAGTTCACAAGGCAGGGCTGCGGCAGCGCCAGCAGTCCGTCAAGGATGAGTTCTTCACGGTGTCTCTCGACACCAGGATACAACTGCCTTCCTGCTCTGGAGCTGCCCCAGTTATAGGTCTGGCGGCCTTTGATGTCCGGACCCTCGCACTTGGAGGTCGGGAGGTCCGGGATGAGGGAGTCCAGACACCCAGCAGGGGGGTGGAGCCAGCGCCCGGGGAGGCTGGGGGCAATCGGCACCTGGCGGGGGAGAGCCATCGACACTTCTTTCTCCCATTGACCTGCCAATAGATCCAGTGGGCCCCGGCGGTATCTCCCGCGCTCTGGGCGAGGGCTTGTTGTCGTAGTCCCTCGAGGGAGGGACATGTCTTTTGCTCTTGACGGAATTGTTCCTGGGTGGGTCCCCCTTCTTGACGCCACTGAGCCAGGTCTGGGAGATCCTGGGGCTGAGCGGGTTCTTCTTGGGCTTGTTCCGGGAGGTCGGCGGTGTCGGCGTCCCCCACTGGAGTGATCGGGGGAGGAGGTGCTGGCCATTCGGGTTCTTCTGGTCGGGGGATGGCGCGGGCCGCCATGGACCGGGTGGTTACGCACGCCCAGTCCGGGAGGCCCAACATCCCCAGGTGCTCTCTTCTTTCCACGGCGGCAGACGGGGAACTCTCGAGATCGTTCCCCAGGAGACAGTCCACGGGGGCATCATCGCGGACCGTCACCTTCAGCATGCCGGATACTCCTCCCCACTCGAAGGGGACGCAGGCCATCCGACACATGCTCTCCGAATTGTCGGCTGAACGGACGGGGCAGAGAACGTTCGGTATTATTTGCTCGGGGGTCACCAGGTGACAGCGGACGGCCGTCACACTGGCCCCCGTGTCACGTAGGGCTTCGGCCTTGCGCCCATTTATGCTCACCCACTGACTGTACTTTCTGGTGTTGGCGGGTAGGGGAGCCCGCGGGACCATGTCTCTCCCCCCCAGGCACGCCAGGACCATGGCTGCCGGTTCCCACTCTTGTTGCTCTTGTTCGTATTCTTCCTGCTCCTCGGAGACTTGCTCTTCTCCTAGGGCGGCGGCAGCTACCTGGCGGGGCCTCGGAGTCTGGTTCTGTGGGCAGTTCGGGTCTTTGGCGTAGTGACCGACTCGCTGGCACCGATGACACGTGACATTGGCTCTGAACCCCGGGCGCATCGGGGGGTTGCCCCTGCTGGCCGGGGGCGGGGTGCTGGTAGCGGGAGTGGCCGGGACGGTGTCTTTCCCCCGGCCCTGGCCTCCTCCTCCTCCTCGGGGACGGTGATGGCCTTGGTTGTTCCGGCTCTGCTCGTTCGGGCCACCCCGGCCCACTCGGGTGCTTTCCCATCGGTCAGCCTCGGCGGCGAGCTGCCGTGGATCAGTCAATTTACTGTCGAGGAGGTGCTGCCTGAGCTCGACAAAGCAGTTGTTGGAGAGGTGCTACCACACAACAAGGTTAAAAAGCTGCTCGTAGGTCGTTACGTTGCTCCCCTTGATCCATCCCTCTAGGGCTCGGCTGAAATAGTTCACATATTCCACCCAAGTTGTACCCGGGATTCGGGTGCAGTCGCGGAACCTCTGGCGGTACATTTCGGGTGTCAGCCCATATCGAGTGAGGAGGGCGGCCTTCATGTGATCATAGGACGTCATTTGGTGATCCGGGAGCTGTAACAGGGCATCACGGCCTTCATTGACGAACCTCCCCCATAGACCGGCTCCCCAGTCACTTCGATCGATCCGGTGAGAGGACATGGCGATCTCATAGGCCTTGAACCACTGCTGTATGTCGTCGTTTCAGTAGAACTCTCGGACGACATCTTTGGGAATGTGGACCTTTGGTTCTGAAGTTCCTGGGGTGCGTGGTTGCTCGGGCACCCCCAGGTCCTTGCCTTGCTTACGTAGTTCTATTTCTGCTAGTTTGCGCTCGTGTTCATATGCCAGTTTTTTTTCTTCAAGCTCTCTTTGTCTTTGTTTTTCCTCCCGCTCTTCTCGGAGCCGTAAGTGTTCTAGGTTCAATTTTTGTTCCGCTAGTTTTAGTTCTCCATCCATTTTGAGCCGTGCCAACTCTAGTTCATGCAGTCTGTTTTTCTCTCGCTCTTGGATCTCTTCCTGGGAGAGACCCGTTCTCCTTTCCTCGGAAGGAGCGGGGTTGGTTTCCGGTGCTTCGATGCGTTGGTCCCGGGGACCAGCGGGATTTGCCTCTGCCGATGATTCTAGGGCGTGTTTAAAGTCATCTTTTGTGCTCAGACCGGTGGTAGCAATGCCCAGTTCCATACAAAATTGTTTTAATTCTCGATGGTTGTACTCCTCCAGCTTGTCCATTTGGAATTTCTCTGTAGACCCGCTCTCTTGGGCCGGCATTGTGGTTTAGTCGTGGGGTGAGTTGCTTTCTGTACGATTACGCGTTGGTTCGGATCGCGCCGCTGGCCACCAATGTTAAACGGGACCTGGAGGGTCGGCCGAGGACAAGGGGAGAGGTCTCCGGGGAGAGCCGTCTCCAGCGATCGTACAGACAAGTAACTTCCCCCCCACAGATAGACACCACACAAGGATAAGATTTAACGTTCTTTATAAGCAATCTTGAGGTACGGTAGAATGGTACAAGGAGGTCTGGACTCAGGGGTCCCCTCGATTCTAGTCTCTTGGATGGGAATGGGGGTAGCGGGACAGTCTTATTACCAATCTGGTAGTTGCGATGAGATGATGGGTAGCTCACAATCCTCGAGGTCGGCGTTCTTGAAGGACGGGCCGCGGCAGCGCCAGCAGGTCCCGGGGTGGTTGAAGGTGGCAACGGTCCGCGGCAGCGCCAGCAGGTCCCGACGAAGATGGTAGTTACAACGGTCTGCGGCAGCGCCAGCAGGTCCCGATGAGGATAAAGGTTGCAGAGGGCCGCGGCAGCGCCAGCGGCAGGACGACAGTTCACAAGGCAGGGCTGCGGCAGCGCCAGCAGTCCGTCAAGGATGAGTTCTTCACGGTGTCTCTCGACTCCAGGATACAACTGCCTTCCTGCTCTGGAGCTGCCCCAGTTATAGGTCTGGCGGCCTTTGATGTCCGGATCCTCGCACTTGGAGGTCGGGAGGTCCGGGATGAGGGAGTCCAGACACCCAGCAGGGGGGTGGAGCCAGCGCCCGGGGAGGCTGGGGGCGATCGGCACCTGGCGGGGGAGAGCCATCCACACTTCTTTCTCCCATTGACCTGCCAAGTGGTCCGTTCACCTCCTGGGTGGATGGTGGTGCCGGGATGTCGGGGCCTGGCCAGGCCCAGGGTTGGGGTCGAGCTGAGGTCGTGCGGCCTCGTGGTGCAGTGTCCAAGATGGCGGCCGGGCTGGGCAATGGTGCTGACGGTGGCCCGGGCCCGGGATACAGAGATGTCCGGGAGTAGGAGTCCCGTAGGGGACGGGGTGTGGGTTGCTTCTGTGGGTAGCACCTGGAGAGCTGATGTCCGGGCTCTGTCATGCGGGGAGGGAGCGAGCCCTTCATGTGGCCTGTCCAACAGTTTTCTTATGCTTATTCTTGCTTTCTTGTCTTGCCATATAAATTTATTGATCATCTTGTCAATGTTGCAGTGGAAGTCTTCAGTGAGTAGGAGTGGGAGCATGCTCAGCAGGTTGTTAATCAGGGGGTGATCATCATCTTCACTGTTTCTATCCTACCCCACCAAGTTATAAATTTGGGGGACCAGGACTCAAGTAGTTTCTCGTTTTGGTCTAGTGTCGTTTTAAGGTCGTTGCCGAAGTGAACCCCTAGATATTTGATTAACCCCGTTTGCCATGCCAGACCCGATCCTCCCAATGTGTCCTTAGTGGTGTGGATGTTGAGGGGTTTGCACTCAGATTTATCTTTGTTAAGTTTATACCCTGAGTGCTTTGAGTATGTCCCTATGGTTTCTATAGGGGTCACAATGGAGGACATATGCTGTTCTGTCACTATGAGAATGTCATCTGCATATGCGTTGAGTTTAACTTCCACCTTGTTGATTCTGATCCCCCTTACCTCCTTGTTGGCCTTGATATCCCTGATTAGGGGATTCAGGGCAAGCAGGAACCGCTCTGGGGACAGGGGACATCCCTGTTTTGTTCCGCATTGTAGGGCGAAGGGGTCGGAGACCGACCTGATAATCACCATGCGTGCCCTGGGGTCGACGTATAGTGCCGTCACTTTTTGCATGTATGTTTCCCCCAGGTTAAATGCCCACAAGCATTGTTCCAGGAAGTCCCAAGATACCCTGTTGAAAGTCTTCTCTGCATCTGGTGTGATAGCCACTGCTGGCTCATCCATTTTGGAAGTGTATTCTAGGATGTGGCATAGGCGGCTGGTGTTGTTGTGTGACATGAGGGTATTTAGGAACCCTACCTGTGAATTACTTATTAGTCTTGGCAGGACATTGTTTAGTCTTGAGGCCAGGATTTAACATATATTTTGCAGTCCACATTAATTAAAGAAAGGGGTCTGTAGTTTTTGGGTAGTAGTGCGTCTTTGCCTTCCTTTGGGATTACAATGATGCTCCCCTCTGACATGGATTGGAAACTACTCCCGCCTCCGCACAGAGGTTGAACACCTTTTATATCGCCTGCAGAGCGGAGCGGTAAGCTTGGCAGCCACACAGAGGGAAGATGAAAGCAGCGGAGGCCAAAAGGAGCAGTCCCACTTACACCCACAGCGACTCTGCCAAAGTACCCAACAGAGGCGATAAAGCCCACCAGAAACACACCGCCATCGTAGGGGGATGGTGCCTTGCGTTCCATCCCTGCAGCAGTGGATCGGTAAGTGCCTCACTCTGCAACAGCCCCGACTATTCACCAAAGAAGACAGGAGGGGGTAAATCCCCCACCGCACCCTCGTAGAGCCCAGAGAGAGCCAACGAATAACCCTCCGGCAAGAGTACAGCCCGGGTCGAGACACGCAAGTAAGCAGCGGAGGCGGCGACTGCAGCAGCTAGGATGCAAGAGGGGTGAAGCGCTACAAAATAAAAAGCATAAAACAACACAAGGTACTTAAAGGGCTCAGGGAGCGAAGCAGCCGAGGTGGTGACTGTTACAGCGAGGGCGCAAGAGGGGAGAAGCGCTGCAAAAAAAAAAGAATAAAGTCACTTAACGGGCTCAGGGAGCGAAGTGGGGAACCGGGGAACTGAAGCAAAACAAAACCGAAAGAGACTCAATCACCCTAGAACTTGGCCGCCATCTATGGGGTGGTAGCCTCGCATCCGGCGCCTACAGAGCAGACCGGCAACCCTGGTAGCCACACAGAGGGAAGATGTAAGAAGCAGACCGCCCAACTATAGAGGCCAAAAGGAGCAGACCCACTCGCATCCACAGCGTCTCTGCCAAAGTACCCGACAGAGGCGATGCAGCCCTCCCGGAACACACCGCCATCGTAGGGGGTGGTGCATTGCATCCTGTCCCTGCAGCAATGGTTAGACAAGCCCATCGCACTGGGGGTTTTCTACAAGTAATGCGGACAGGAGCAGTGGCCCGCCACAGCTGTGGAGGGCAATTAAGAGCACAGCGCCAACCAACAAACTGGCTGAGGTGGCGCAGCGCACAAGCGCACCAGTTTAAAGCATAGCAGTGGGGGAAAAGAAACTAACCAAGTGCAACAGGACCCACTGCGGCAGAGGGGAGGAGAGCCCCCTTTCAGGGGCAACACACCAGGCACCTGGGACCGTAAGAGTATACCTTCATCCCCCCCTACAATGCCCCAAGATCACACGACAGACGTGACGTAACGCTCATCGAAAAAACCTAAATGGAGAGTGAGTGAAGCCAGGAAGGCAAGTCTAAGGGGCAAACCCACCCACAACCCACAATCGGACTCAGCTGTGCTGCAGGGCACTAACCAGACCATCGTGCCTCACCAGCCATCAAAACAAAACTGAAACTGGCAAGGAAGGCAGAGGCTGCACCAGCTTAGAGGAGGTGGGCAACACATCTCGCACAGGCGCAGCAGTGGTGCTACCACCGTGAAAAGAAGAGCGACCCTCAAGAGGAAGGACTGGGGAGGTCATGGCTCACGCAAGCTACCCCCGCCTGCAGATAGTAGGACCTACCACAAGGCACTGGCACTACTAGGGCACCAGAGTGTCACATCCACCCACAAACATTAGGGGTGGCGTTAACAAGAGCCTCCCTGCGGCACTCCAGACAAGAAGCAAGTCTGTCTCACCCTATATATAGCCAACCTCATGGAACAACAGAACACAGCACTCTCCCCCCCCCCCTGCACCCCCCCCCCCCGGAAAGCAAACCAAGCTGGCCTAAAAGATTACCCCAAAGGGATTCAATGCCCAAAACGGAAGGTTGCACAGGAACAGAAACACCAGCCTGCGACCCATAAAAGAGGGGGGAGATTTGAGATCCAACAATCAAAGAGTGGGCTTACAACCATGTTGGGGAGCCAAGGGAAAGCTCAACAGCCGCTGAAAAAGAACAGGGAAGACACACTAATGGACTCTTCTATTAAGCAAAAACCTGACCTCAATAGCACACTGGAGATGATTCTTAAAAAACTGGCCGAAGTCCACGATCTAGCCAAAACAACTAAACAGACTGGCTGCAGTAGGAGTGGATACACACACAGCTAACAACAGACTCACAGTGGCAGAGCAGAGAATAAGCGACATAGAGGACGCGGACCAACAAATAAACGAGGATCTTAAGGGCCTAATCAAGACCACAGCAGCACTCCAGAAGCAGACGGCGGAATTGGAGTACCGGAACAGAAGGTTGGAACATAAGCATCCTTGGGGTGGCGGAGGGTGAGAAGGATAAAGCAGGCTCCTGCCTGGCCTTCATCGAGGGAATGATACCAAATATCACAAACCTCAAATTTGATCACCCCTTCAAGCTGGACAGAGCCTATAGAGTACCAGCCTTCAAAGCAGCAACAAGAACGGGTCTCGGCCCAATAATATGCAAATCATTAAGATCACAGCACACAGAAGCTATATTCGGGGCTGCAAGGAAAAACCAAAACATTGCATGGAATGAGCAAAAAATAATCCTCACACAAGACTACTCCAAACCCACAGTCGACATAAGAAAAGGCTTCCTGGCCCTGCGAGATAAAATGAGGAAGCGAAACATCATATTCTCATTCACGGGCCCTACAAGATTCCGAATAAATGACAAAGGGAGAACACCCATCTTTGAGGACCCGAGAGAGCTAAGCGAGTACCTAGAAGGCCTGACGCAACAAGAGATGGAAACATCCCAAACAGGAACAACAAAGAGAAGGGCATCGCCAGAACTAACAGTGCAGTGAACAGGCTGAAGAGCAGACCCCAAGATGGACAATCAGGAACAGCTACCTACTCAACTTCAGATCCTGTAGAAGTCCGACCCTCGGCCTGAGAGATCAACCGTATCTACCTCATAATCAAGCTATTATGGCACAAATGTAACACACCTCAAGGCGCTTTGAACGGGAGCGAAGAGCTCTCCACAAACAAACCAGCTCTGAAAGGGACCAAATATAACCAAGCGATACACAAATCTGCAACGAAGAGACACAATCTATATCTATCCTTTTATATGATATCTGCTGGGGGTCCATGATGGTTGACGGGAACAGGAGGGGACTTTTGCTTTTTATATAAATGGACTACAAACGCACGCAGGAAGGCGGAAGGACACTCTTGGAGGGGGGAGTATCTGAGACACACTAAAGTAATGGCTCCCAGGGAGACGGAACAGCAAACTTGTCATCGCACGTCCAAAATATGAGTTTTTAGAATGGGGCGGTGAGGGAGGTGGGGGAGAGGGGACGTCTGTCTTATCTTATTTTCCTTAAGCTATCCTCTGTCTTCTATCCTTTCTACACCTTTCCATCTTTATACCTATATACAAGATGCATCACTAGGACTAGATCAGGCAGGGGGAGCAGCGGAACCAACCCAGGAGACTGCAGACACCCACCAATACTACAGGGCATCCATGCGCTCACACACACAGACAAATACCCATGGCGGCTCCAACACCAGAGACTACCTTCTACTCCAACCCGCACAACTCATACAGCAGGATAGACTACATATTAATCACAGGGCCACACACACATCTAATAGATCACACCGACATTTCGCCTAGGCTACTCTCAGATCACTCGTGCATTAGCCTACAGCTGTGTGGACACCACAACGAAGACATTTCCCGTAGGTGGAGGTTTAACAGCGACAACCTCTCAGTCCAAGGAAACAAAACCAAAATAGAAGAGGCTTAAAGGACTACCTTATCCATAATGACACACAAAACACTGACCCCAAGATTCTACGGGATGCACTTAAGCAACAGTCAGAGGCACAATATTAGGGATCAAGGCCAAATACTAATCAGGACATTAAAGGGCTGGAGACTAACCACGCCAGAGATACACAGAACACTACCATCCTAACAGAACTCACTAGGAAAAAGTAGGAGTATAACAAAATATTGAGCGAAAGGGCTGGGCTGTGGGTGAATAAATATAATTCCATTAATCTCTGCGAGGCTAACAGAGCTGGGACGCTCCTAGCCTCCTACCTAAAACACCAAAAAAGACAATTCACAATTTCTTCAATCTCCGACTCACACAACATCACGCACACAAAACACAAAGAAATCCTAAGAACATTTCAAAAGTTCTACCAAGAACTCTACAAAAAAGATCAGCCCCTAGACAGAGAAGGGTGTGCAAAATACCTAGACAGAATAGACCTCCCAAAGATAAGTAATGAAGAGGCGCAGAAGCTAGGTCAGGAAATAAGCTCGCAGACTTTCTTTTAGCAATTAAAGCTCGCCTACTCTTTCTGCCTCACTAACGCTGCCAAATAAGCTCCACCATGCCTTCTCCTCAGCCCATCTGGAAGTATTTACAGCCCTGTGTGTTCTCACTATCAAATGCTGCTCGTTCACCCTCAATCACTGCATACCCCTTTGCCTCAAAATAACATGGCTTGCTTGAACACGGTAGCTGTAAGGCTTTAATCTAGTTAGGCATATACCTCCTTTTACAACCGTCACCTTGCTTACCACTGGTAGGTTGTATTTAAGTAAAATTTAGGTAGCGCTTTCTGATCTTGATGTGGTGCTGAAGCGCTTTGCCAGCGGACCACATTGTTACTCGCTAGCAGAGTATTTCATTAAAAAAGTTACGTGTTGCAATTATAAGGTACCATAAGTGCGATAGCCAGCAAATGTGGGTACTATACAAAGCAAATATAAACTATAAATTATGGCAAAAGTGCTGCTTACACATGGAAAGAAATGTTTTGCACTTACACACCACATTGGGGGTTCTTACAACAGAAACATAATCTTATTATATAATGTCTACTCTAATATTTATGCTTCATACATTTATTGTTTCCTCGCTGTGTTATGTCTTTGAACCAACATGTTTCCCTCTCTTTTACAGGCACCTTGGGGCATATTATCAAGGGGGTTTATCTCCGCTTTTTTGGCTTTAAAAGCCAAGAAAGCGGAGATAAAATTATCTCCCTATTACCTAGCTGTCGCTAACACCAGTTAGCGACAGCTAGTAGGAGATAGCGACCATCTTGGGCCCCACTTTGCATGTCAGTGATATTTATCACTAATGACATGCAAAGTGGGCGTGCCAAGATGTAGGCGACTGAAAACAGTCGCTAACATCGCTATCTCCTATTACCAACTTTTGGAGATATTCGCGCTAAGCGCGAATATCTCCAAAAGCTAACACCTGCCCCGAGCAGTTCTTAGCAATGTTATCCAATGGGAGGTGGATAACATGGCTAAAAGCATTAGCTCGCTAATGCATGAATATCGCTGACTTTTCAGTGATATTCATGCATTGCGGCGATTTTTATCGCATTTGCGATAAACCTTGGTAATACCAAGGTTTATTTGCGGTAAAAATCGCCGCAGCTCAGCGGTAAATTTTTCCCGCTAACCAAATTATCGCTATTGCTTGGTAATATGCCCCCTTGTCATTTACAACACCAATAGCTCTAATTTTCGCTAATGCCATACCTATTGCATTGCAAATGCTTCTTATTTCAGTGTCTCAGCACGGCGAGCTAGATGCACTCTTTCTTCCAACAATGTTCACTCTCAAGGTTACCAGCGACATAAACCAACCTGGCAGGTGCACCATAGAGTCAATTCATCAAGCGGTGCTATCAAAGGGAAGATATATTTAACTGCAAGGGAGCCAACAAAAGGAAATGTGAAATGAGTGTTGCAATTGGAGATCAGTCATCAGTCACTCTAAGAAGAAAGTGCGGCTTAGTCAAATGGAAGACGAAAGGGAAGCGAGAACACCAGGCTGTGGAGCCGACTCAGACTGCAAATGATGCTCAGATGGGTAGGTCCATAAAGAGTCATTGCACAAAACACTTTGATGAAAGGACTACCCGTGAACTACACCTTAATCACGGCTGTTACCGGTGGGCTGGAGATTGTCTGCGCATTATAAAACACATACATTAAAAATATTGTGTGCCAAGGAAAATAACTCACTCCAGATTATACGGTCATCCTAAAATTATACTCTTTCAGGGATACAAATCCATCTTAACTCATTTTTATTGGGATTTCACAGAGACAACCCCAATCTTTGTTATTTTGAAACAAGTTATGTTAGAAAACGTATACCTGTAAAATTGTTTTCAATGTGTTGGCTTTAAATGCAGGAAGCGTCAACAAACATCAAAAACAAGTTCTGTATTTATCAGCAAACCCTCTTATTTCGGGAGGTTCACCAAGGACGGAAGCAGAGAGACGCGTTTTGACGCCGCTCCTTGCTTTGCGTGAATGCTGAGGGAGCTGAGCGTGCGGTCGTAACCACGCGTGACTTGATAAAGTGAGACTGAGGTAGTGACGCATGGCATGGTCGGTGGTGTGGGAAGATGGTCTGCACACCCTTCTAGACCCGGAGTACGTTTTAGAAATCTTAATACATTAAGGGGCATGTTATCATAAAATTATCGCCGGTTTAGCAGCAGAAAACTGCAGCTAAAGCTGCGGTTATAGGCTTGATAATATGCCGTGGAGCATTCCAATAGAAGGCCATGATAGAACTCTCAAAGGCATATTATCAAGCCCATTATCGCAGCTTTAGCTGCAGTTTTCTGCCGCTAATCCGGTGATAATTTGTAACGCCGTTCTTGATAATATGCCCCTAAGTGATTGTGAGCTTTAAGAGCATATCAGGTAGTAAATGGCAACCTGCATTTTATCTTATGCACATCATTTAGGAGCATACGAGGCATTCAACCTTGTCAAGTATTTGCTCGTGTTTTCTTACAGAGGTAACCTAGGTTTTTGAGTGCGTGTGTGGATGTCTGTGTGCATGTTGTATACGCATATAAAAAATAAAATTAGGGTCATATTGTCTTCTCCTATAGTCGTCATCTTAAACTGAGGCTATGATGCTCTGGCTACAGAATTCTGAAACCCAGACATCAGGCCATGTTCACAAAGGCATATTGGACTAAGTCCATTAGACCTACTGTATCACTCTTTTATTTACTCTTAGATCGCTTTGTGAATTTGTTGAAAAACATGTAAAGTGAGAATTAAATGTAAAAATTAATGGCATCTATATGTACACTTAGATAGAAGGGGCTGTGCCTTCTTTGCATTTCTACTAAGAGAGTGTTGGTGATTTCAGGCCAATTTGCAAAGACATAAAAAAGACGTAAAAAGATTACACCTGTAGTTCTACTTCCTAGACTAATAAATGCTTTTGTGAAACAACCCCATGTTTTGAACGTAAGGTATGGTTGTGCATAGCATTCAGGTGTTTTCTCCGCTGTGAGACACCACTGTATTCCTGTACTTGCGGTCATTAACATCTCAGCAATTGTATCTTTCTGCTGTTGGTTTCCACTGAGACCCCTGTATATATTGTTACTTGAAGTCTTTCATGCCACAAGTTTTTTTTATAATTTTAAAACATTATTATCATTGACACATTGCATTTGACCTGCCATGGTCATCATGTAGCTACATTCACAAGCAAGGCTGCACTCTATCACCTGTCTGCCAATCACCAGGCCCAAACAATTCGCAAAGGTTTTACTCAGATAAGGTAGTTTCAGCTTTTAGGGTTTTCTGGTGCTGGTCTCCGTCCAAGCCCCTAGCTTATAGTGAATGATACTTGAAATTTTCAAGAGAAAAACGTCCATAGCTTTCCTGCTTTTCAAGTCAACATCGTGGTGTGCATGTTTCATAGTCACTCGAGACATACAGAGGAGCTCATCTGTTCAGCAGTGTTCTGCCATGGATGCTTCAAATAATAACCTTTATTTAAAAGGATCAGGTATGAGCACGTTATCAGAAGCAACTTAACAGGCTCCTTCAAGCCACAGAAAGGTTTTGAATATAAGTTGTGGATGCAGAGCTAATAGATTCCAGCATTGGCCTCCAGTCATACTCACCTTTAACATTTTCTATGGACTTTCAGAGCCTAATGGTTTTCTGACAAGGAAATGCAACCTTGCTTCTGAATGAAAGCATTTGTATTAGCAATGGAAATTACCAGGAGGCAAAATGACCTATAAATCTTGTGGGAGACGGTCCCATCCAAAACTTAAGAGAACCCTAAATAAAAGCTCTGCTCTTCCGCTCTGGGAAGATTTTCGATTTGCGGTGCTTGCTTGGGTTCAAGGAGCAGAAGAAACATTAAAAACAAACATTCTCTGTGTTTTCATCCCATCTTGTTCCCAGGCACCATCTACAGGGCTGCAATAGGTAGAAGGAGCACACTGCACAAACAATTCTGTAAAGCTTAGGATTCACATGTGCATCCAGTGGCACCAAAAAAATGTCAGTGTTCAATAATACCACATGCACAAGGGTACTCCAATGTCCAGGTCAATGAGCAAACGCTTTCCCAAGGCCTTTGCATTGCATACTATGCTGTTGCTGACCATTACCAGGCCATTGTAACCTTTCCATGCTCGTGTCGGCCGTTGGCCAACGAGAGCACTCGCTTCTGGGTGCTGCGCACGACCAACGGCTGACGCAGCCCCGCCCACTGCGTAGCGCCCACACCGTGGCGGAATGTCCGCAGCGGTAAACGGGTTGAGAAAAAGTTGGCAGGGTTCAGAGTTGCAAGGAGGGAGAGACCCCACCCATTATATCATATTGCCCATATTACTTGGCTGTCAATTCCTTTTGCTTTTCTTACCAGACCTGTCTAGGTATCTATTTAATGAAAGAGGCATCCCAAAGATAACAGGACATGTTAAAACCCCTTGTAAAGTCATAAACTACAGTCAGCGGCCTAACATTAGCCCCCACATCCCCGGGGTGCAATGGGGCGGGCTAGCTCCAGGGAGCCCTGTCAGCACTGTAAACTGACTGTCAGACCCTTCAGCTATTAGCTACGTCTACAAAGGCCCTAGATGCCCACAATTTCCATTTTATCCACAGCAAGAAAAGAAACTAAGGGGCATATTATCAAGGGGGTTTATCTCCGCTTTTTTGGCTTTAAAAGCCAAGAAAGCGGAGATAAAATTATCTCCCTATTACCTAGCTGCAGCTAACGCCAGTTAGCGACAGCTAGTAGGAGATAGCGACCATCTTGGGCCCCACTTTGCATGTCAGTGATATTTATCACTAATGAGATGCAAAGTGGGCGTGCCAAGATGTTAGAGACTGAAAACAGTCGCTAACATCGCTATCTCCTATTACCAACTTTTGGAGATATTCGCGCTAAGCGAGAATATCTCCAAAAGCTAACACCTGCCCTGAGCAGTTCTTAGCCATGTTCTCCAATGGGAGGTGGATAACATGGCTAAGAGCATTAGCTCGCTAATGCATGAATATCGCTGACTTTTCAGCGATATTCATGCTTTGCGGCGATTTTTACCGCATTTGCGTTAAACCTTGGTAATACCAAGGTTTATTTGCGGTAAAAATCGCCGCAGCGCTGCGGTAAATTTTTGTCTCTAACCAAGCAATAGCGATAATTATCGCTATTGCTTGGTAATATGCCCCTGAATCTTTTGTTGGTTCCTTTTCTTAAAAATGCTGCTTCTCTTTTGGCTCTGTGCATTTCCAAGAAAAAGAAATCAGACAGCAGTAAAGAAAAAAAAACACAACAGGGAGAATTTTTGATTTGTTTAGGTTTCACTTGCACAGTGCTTGCGCTATTCTCATGAAATCTACAGCATTAAATATATCCAAAAAGGGGCTTACATCCTGCCTTCTGGTCACCTTCCCTTCTTTTTGGTCCATGTGCTTGTCAATTTTCGTTTCCTCCTTTCTAATGGTTGTGGGCTTTCTTTTCCTGTGTTCCTTGTGAGTTTTTCTCTTATCAGGCTCCCATGTCCCAAGTACTCATTCTCATCTGTCGCTTGTTGCTTTGATGAGTGGAACTTCTTTAATTTGATTGCTGCACAGTGTGAATAAGATGGGCAAAGGAGATAGTGTAAATGACTCACCTGCATCTTTCTCTGCTTAAAGCAGACTTTACAACGCTGACATGGTCGAGTCTTTTTAGATGTTGCAGGAATGCAATTAGCAAAGTGTCACTCCTACAGCTTTGCCACGTCCTCCACAGGAAATGCCCTGGAGACTGATGCTTCTGTAGCAGTAAGACTTTCAATGACAGACAAAAGAAAGTCAAGAAAGGACATATGTATTCCTGGGGTCGTCTGACGGTAAACAACATATGCATTGTATGTCGCTATCTCGATCAGGAGCGTAAACAGTTTCTTGTAGCAAGTGTGAGTTTTATGACTTGCGTTGTATAGCTGAAGTACCTGGTTGTTCCTATCCATTTCACCCATGTCCAGTTGTAGTGAGCACGTACACATCACGCCTATCTGAAAACTTGACTGCGAACAGTTTGTTGGAATGCAACGCAGTGCTCTGGGATTTCTGCAGCTTCTTACAAACAAGCTACTGCGGGAATCCTTTGGAGTGACAATAAACTGTACAACAGGTCACAGTGGCCTCTCTGTCTACAGCTCACTGAACAGCTCTATTACTGTATAGAAATTGCCAACCTAAGGGTTATACCCTTTTTGAAGGTGTGGCTGGACAAGCTCCCATACAATCTTCCCTGTGACTCCTAGCATGGAAGAGCAACCTGCAGGGTTGAGAGTGGAGCCCTTCCTCGTATACACTCTCAAGATGTACACATATCCAGTAGAGCTCTCACGCAGAATGTACAGCTTGATGCCCTTGCGAGCTCTTTTGCTCACAATGTATTGCCTGAAAAGCAGCCACCTTTCGTACAAGATTAAGGACTCCTCAATGGCTAAATACTTTTTCAGGGTATAAACCTCTGGAAACCTAGTGGACAAATGTTCCATGACAGGCCGAATTCTGAACAACCTGTCATGGTCTGGATGGTGCTGAGGCAATGCAGCAGAATTGTCATTGAAACGCAGCATGCACAACAATAGCAAAATACTATCTCTGCTCATGTACGGTATGAGGATTGCTGTGCCCAAGCCCTTGGCCAATACACGCATCAAAAGGTAAAGGTTTGGCTTTGTTTTTATTGATTGTTTTCAACTACTGGTTATAAGTGAAATAGAACATTAACTACCTCATTAGAGTAACATGAAACTCCTGAATTTTTTGAAAAAGGAAAACCTGTTACAATATTGACTTCATTAGTTTTTAGCTTTTTAGAACTTTTTGTTGTTGTTTCACTTATTTTGAAGCTTTAAAAAATATGAAATCTCAGACAATTTTTGCTTTCTATAACTTTGTAGCTTCTCAAAAGTGGGATATAATCTCAGATGAGAAGCATTCAGGCCTTTTAAATGACTGTCTTCTAACACACACGAGTTAGCATTGATCTTGCTCTCATCAAAGTGAAGAAGGTCCAATCCTGACAATGACCTACCTAGTGATAGCGCAACATCAGAAATTCCTTCTTTGAACACTGTGTGACTTATATTTATCATTGCTGCAATACAAACTTAATCCTTGAGATTTGTAAAATGGTGACAGTTTAGGCCAAATGCTGAGGAAATTGTTGTCTTCTCACATAGTGGTCTTTTACCAATAGAAGTCTAGCAGTGCACCTTCCAATTTTTTTACCCTCTTCAAAATTATCAAATGCAATCAAAATGTATACATACTCTGCTCTTTTGGGATAAAAAATAAAGTCCATTGCATTCGCTATTGCACCATTCATGTATTCCTCCTTGACGTTCAGATTTAGTCGCAAATGTAATCTGGAATATTTACACAGGTTCATAGTCTTTTCTAAACCAGCAGTATGTGAAATTGTTTTCTCTAGTGAATCAAGTTTCTTTCACACTGATTGACATACTGGTTTAAACCTTGATGTTCAGTTTTATCTTTACTATTGATATTTACAATATCTTGTTTTTCCACATGAATCGTTTCTAAGTTAAATTAAGTGCACTTGTCCAATGTTAGCATGAGGCACACAATCTGTAATTGAGTTTTGAGATAGTTATTTGCTAATAATTCCTATTCTCATGTCTTTTAATACATTACCACTCTCCACATCTGCAGCCCGTCTCATATTTTCTGTCAACTCAGCATTCTGAAATTGTAACCATATGTTAACATTTCCATTACTCCCTAATGACTTTGTAGTTTCTTCATGAACCAGTTTCTTAAAAATTGGTTTACCTTTAATAGGATTCGACTGTACAAGGTCATCAAAAAACTATGATGAGTTTACCACACAACAGAACATCATAGTCAGTTCTGAGTACCGCTTGCATTTTCAGATGAATGAAAGCTAGCATTAGGTTTGATACCATGCTGACCTCATCGATAATAAGAAGTTTAATTTGTTTTGAGAACTCTGGATATTTTATGATAAGAATCACCAGATAGCTTCAAGAACTCTTGTGTGTTGTCATGTTCTATAGGCAACTTAAGTAGTCTGTGCAATTTGATTCCTTCAATGCTGTGAGCAGCTGGTCCAGTAGGAGCAGTCGCAACACATGAAAGATCACAACTAATCTTCCTCTGAAGAAAAGCAGTCACCACTCATTAGAATACGATTTCCTGCACCTGGCTGACCACTAGTGTAGAGAAGCGTAGGCTTGAATGTTTTACAAGAACATTTAGGCTTATTATGTCTGAATCCATGCTCTACAGGTGTTGTTATTTTCTCAAAAAGTTGTAGCTATTCTTGATTCAGTTGAGAGATCAAACTTTATAAATCACTGGTCACACTCGTTTCTTGGCCCATAGCATTTTCTACTTCATTTGTAGGTATGGATGCCTCATTTTCAAAGACCGATTGGCCAAGAGGATCTTGACCAGTAGCCCTGAACTTTGGCTATCTTGGGAACTGTTGTCTGCAACCTCTATAGCAATTGTTTCCTCTTGTTGAATTTCATCATTTAAAATGTTCTGCTAGGTGAGAAACACTTCACACTAAATGCTATATTTGACTGGATTGAAAGTATCTTCTTAACAGTCCTATTCATCTAACAGTTCCGTTTCTGAATGCCAAAGTTTAAACAGTTGCAAAAGAGCCAGGCAAAATAATTCTATTTTCTCACCTGTTTGACAGCTCAGTTTACAATGACTAATGAGACTTGGTTTTGAATGTCTCACTAAACATCTGTTACAGCCACTCACCACAAACAGTCCTGATTCAATATTTTCTACTATGTTATTTCTGTATGTATAGTACCGAAGTACCTCATACAAACAAAGGTTATCTAGATGAACTATCCAATTAGGATAATACGTGTCCATCATACTTGTTTTAACTAGCTTAGTTCTTTCTGGATCACCCTGAGCAAGATATTCACTTTCAGGAAATGGTTTCAACACATGTTTTCGTGTTGATGCCAGACCTTAACTGTTCCAAATTATACATTTGGACTTCCCTTATATGCTATAAGAACTGTGCTTGTCATAAGCTTCATAAGATCCAATTTCTCTGTGTGAGAGTATCTTTAAACTGAAATTGTAAATCTATTTACTTAAAGTCTTCTCTGATGCTATCTCTTTATATAAATCCTTAATTTCTGTCTTTTCTGACTTTGTTATATGTGAAGTGAAAAATCCAGCTACAGCAGTTTTCTTGTCTGCTACAAACTGAATATCCATGTTGGCATTCCACATGGACAGGATTACTGGATTATAACTACTGATACATTTTGAAGCCTCACTTTGTTTTAAGTTCTATGTGTTGTAGGTGATTTCCCAGTAACAGTGTGTCTGACTGCAGGCAAAACTGTTCACTCTTCCTTTGGAGATTACAGGCCTAGGGAACCCTGAATGACACTTAGTGTAGTATTTCACTTTTGCTCTGTTGCTGCATAAACAATATTTGCCTCAAGTATGACACTAGAATTTCATCACTTGTTGCCTAAGAGCTCTGTTCCGAGACTCCATTGGAATGTCACAAGTCACATATTTCTCAATGAATAATAACACTGACTCATCAGTATCTTGACAAACCTTTGGTGCATCTTTCACCCACAATAACATATGGCTAGGCGGTGCACCTCTAGCTTGGTAGTCATTTCTCCAAAGAAAAGTCCCCAACCTCACCCAGTGATGGGTTCTTGTTATTACAGAGAAAATGGAGCATGGATTCACATCTGTGTTTGAAAAATCTACACACAATTGCAGGATCAATGGAACACAAATCACCAGTAAATACATTCATGCAATGATTGCCTTAGCTTGCCTGGGAAAGTCATGAAGACATACTCAAGCATACTCAACACACCTCTAGGTGAAAAAACAGGTAGGTGCACCTAGACTGCGTATACAACAAACTCTCTCTACCAGTAGCTCTGTACAAATTAAAGAATTGGTGCAAATACCTTTAAGGAGGAACTAAGCTCTCTGCAGACATATTTCTTTCAGTAAACAGGGCTAATAATAAAGTAATTATTTATATACGATAGGCACTGTTTTGCCTTCATTTGAAGTAATATAAGTAAATCCAGTTGCACCTGGCAAAATAGGGATGACCATATTCGAGTAATTGACACTTTTCTATAAGTGGCGTGTTTCAAGCAAGTCAGATTGTGATGATCTGAGCTTAACTGTGTGTTCTGGTGTTCGGCAAGTAACGGAGAAATCAGAACATATAATTCATTAAAGAGGTAATTCATTGTGACTTTTCCGGTTTGTATATTCTGCCAATTTTTAGAAATCCTAACGGAGACTGCTGTTTTCTGAGTGAGTTTGGAGGTTGCGGTTGTGCACATCTTCCCAAAAAATGAGGGGCCAAGCCTTTCCCTCATCCGTAAGTTCATATCCTACACAAAAGACACTCAGGGCAAGATGGCAGCTGTGTGAGCGGTTGTAAGCAACTGCTCCACCTTGGATCAGTGGTTCATTCCGGAAATTTTGCCCTGATTATCTTCGTTTGGCATAATAAGGGCAGGGGATGCTTAAGCACCAAGGTGAGTCTTACTTGAGATCGGAGCAGAGGACTGTAGTGCGGTTTCGAATCAGAGCACGGGCAGTGGTATCGGGAGCAGCTGTGCTGATATCCAGCCGAGTTGAGTGAACGCTGCTGAGGACTGTTTCCTGGCTGCACAGACACGCTGGGAGACCCGGGTGGCTCACAGCTCGGAATTCCTCCAAAGGCAGAATGCCACTGACAGGGCACGGTTTACTTGAGACCGGACTGCAGAGCCGACACCGGCTGCCCTGAGTTCTGCCTGCCTCCTCTCTCAAAGTCAGGGTGAGTGGGTGCAGTGAATGTTGGTGGTACTACAGCAACCCAAAAAAACAGCAAGGGATTAGAAACAGTCTTAACAATGGATTTAAGAAGTGGTAATTGAATGGAGCTGGTGTAGAAAGCAGGAATTCAATTACAACAGCAGCAGACAATAACTGAGTTTTTTACATCCATGTCAACAGCAGCTGGAACGCCTTAATGGGACATTTTAGAAGAGCCCTGTCAGAAGTCACTGGACACAACGGGGAGTATCCAACAGATTGTTACTCAGGTTAGTGAACTGGTGAGTTGTATTTCGAGTGAGAAAGGGTTCCCAAAAGAAGCATGTCTCTGCAGAAGATGGTTGCCGGGAACCCTTGGGACTGGCAGATATCCCATTTGAGGTAGAGGCCCAAAAGTTGGTCGGAAGGGACTTACCATACCAGGCTGACTCACTGACTTATCAGGGGAGCACCTTAATAGGAACCTGAGGGCAGGTTGCAGACGGTGTTAATGCTAGACACGGACAACTGATACTTCAGTCTTTGGATTGGAGGAGTCCTGAAATAACTGCATTGGTAGAAGGGGCAACAAGTCATAGGGATTTGAAAGACTCCCAAGATATGAGGGATCCATTTTTTCCCTTACTGACGATTCAGACATCAGCTCAGTTGTATCAGATGATGTATTCCGTTAATTTCCAGCCCTAGCCCTGGGAGCCAGTACGCTGTACCTGGATTTGTAATTAGAAGTAAGAAGCACTCAAGGAGTAGTAAAGATGGAACACAACAAGGGTACTCTGTGGATGGACTAAAAAAAACATGGATTGAGCGCTACCCTAACATGGGATTGTTCTGCTACACAGAAGATCTACGTGGAACTGCTAAGACAAAGGCATCTCAATATTGAAGTGAAGGAGGAACAAACAGGAACAGATATTGAGGGACGATCTTTGAAATTAATCAATGATTCTATCAAACAACATCAAAAGGAAACACAGGTTGATGGTAAAAAAAACAGGCCAGCCACAAATAAAGCTGCAAGGGGCAATTAGGAACATTTCCAAAGCGTGTTCTAAAATGGGAAAATAACAGTAGCTGAAGAGCGTGCAGCTTCTCTAGAAATTGATGTTGCCGGATTTCAAACCCAGTCGGGGGCACAAGGCTCATAGATTAATAATATCTAATGGAAGTTAGAGGACTATGAAAATAGACAGCGCTGCAATCATTTGAGAATTCTTGGTATCAAAGAAGGTGCAGTAGCTAATGATATTCAGGCCTACATGGTCAGTCTGATAAAGGGGGCCTTTCCCGATATGCAACAATCAAATTGGGAAACCGAATTCAAAGAGTGCTTCTATTCCCATTCAGGGTGAGAAAATCAGGATTTTCTAAGCAAGGAGAATTTAAAAAACAAAGAGCTATAATTGTCTATTTTGGAAATTATTTGTTTCCTGGAGCAGTGTTCGTAAAAGCCCACTCGGATTCCAAATGTGCTTATGAAAAGCAATCCTTCTTTTCAAGGCCCAACTTTTGTCATGTAACAGTTGAGAGACGTTGGAGGTTAAGAGAGCTAATTCAACCATGTCAGGCTCTTGGTGCTGAAGCCTTTCTAATGAACCCTGCTACACAAACAAATGATGGACGGAATGCTGAATAAATTATACATTCACCCCAAGTCAAGAGATATGGGCTAAATCCATCATTTTTTTGCTCACCATGCCACCCCAGTTTAGACCCAGCCATATGCAAATCAGTCTTGACCTTGTGCCTCATGGGAATAGTCCAGACCAAACTGCCAAGCCAGGTCCTCCCTGGACAGGAAACAAGCATCCTGGGACCGGTTTCTGGGTATTACCCTTCATCAGCCAGGCTAGCATGAATCCAATAGCACAGTGAGCAAGGGACCCACGTCTGGGCATACCCATTTCACGTAGGGTGAAAAGTGCTATGCAAAGAAATGATGGATGGAATGCTGAATAAATAATACATTCACCCCCAGTCAAGAGATCTGGGTTAATTAAATTGTTCTTTTGCTCACCATACACCCCAGTTTAGACCCAGCCATATGCAAATCAGTCTTGTCCCTGTGCCTCATGGGAACAGTACTTATGTTGGGGGATACAGGTGCATTGAAAATATTAAGATGGCTAATAGGATGAAATTGCAAGTTGCCACAGTGAAAATATGTTGATTAAGTGGTAGATGTATCAAGAAATGCTTGATATGATATTACCCGAATTCCGTAAATTCCGCAAACAGAATTTGCCTAATTGCGATTCCTTACTAATTGCAATTAAGGACTCGCAATTAGGCAAATTCTGTTTGCGGAATTTACGGAATTTGTGTAATATCATGTTCCGCGGAGAACGCAGAATTGGCAAACATTCTGTGATCCGCGGCTTCTCCGAATTTTTTGCTTGTTCGCGAGATATTCCCACGAGAACGCAAAAATCATTCACGAACAGGAAAAAAGTTTTGTGAACGGGTGGAACAAGCAATTCCACATGGTCACCGAACTCTGGGTGCTCGCAGAGATTTTTTAACATTTTGCAGAGCTTTGCGTAGCGCAACCCGCAAATTGTAATTCACAACTAAGGAATGTCTTTTCATTCATTCCTATGGGCCTACAGGCCCATCGGAATGAATGGGAAATTGAATGGGAATTTGCATGCACAATTTGCGAGTACCAATATGTACTCTCAAATTGCGCATCCAATTTCAAGGGTGCAAAGGTGTCAAAAGGACACCCTGTTGCACCCCTCAAATTGTGATGTGCACCCATGTTGCACACATATATGCCCCAAGGGCATGCGTATGAGTGTGTGTGTGTGTGTGTGTGTGTGTGTGTGCGTGTGTGTGTGCGTGTGCGTGTGTGTGTGTGTGTGTGTGTAACCTGAAAGTCTTTGCAAATTACAGACCAGTTTGATTTCACTATTTTTGCGGTCCCAAATAGCAAAATCGCTATTTAAAAGTACTTCTTGAATTGCAATTACTTAAATGCAATAGAAACTTAGGGACTCACAAAAAAATGTGAATTCTTAAATTGCGCTTGCCAAACACTTTCATGCATTGCTAAAGGCCAATTTGCGAGTGAAAACGGCGATTTTTGTGAATCGTACTGTTTGCGCTCGCAAAAACAGCTGATGCATGTGCCTATAAATGATGATGCTAAAAGCATAAGGTGTCAAACAACACAGGGTCTGGCTTTAATCAGCAAGGCAGAGCCTCTGATTGGAATACAACTAAAAGCCATGCCTGTACTGATCCTTATACAAAGATGCAAATCATCCAGGTGACAGCAAACAAATATTGTCAACCTCCTCAAAAATTATTCAAAAACATATTTTATTTTTCATTTTTCAAAAATCCTTTTGTTTTTCACATAGTATTGTAAATCAGCAATTTTTGACATTACACCACAAGACCAAAAAATATTTTGACCAATACCATTGAATGACTATAAGTCAATCCACGAATAGTGGACAACATCAAAAGATAACTTTCTCACATACAAAACATAAAACACACAACATATACACTGAATAATCTTTTCTCAAGAATTTTTACATTGGTTAATCAATCTAGCTAAACCAACAAAAACAGTGTGAATTGTTCGATGGAATAATTCCAATTTATGGACTTTTTTTCATAATTCTTTTAACCAGGCAGAAAACATCTTATCATTGATCACACTTGTTTTACAATCACAACAAAAAAGGTTGACGTGTTTCGAACCCCGTAAGTTGTTGGCTGGGGGTTCTCTTCACTTTGGTGAAATCGGCCAATTTCACTTATAGACTCAATCAATTGCTGGCTAACATAGGTTTTTGGTGTGAAAAGAGTTTGTGGGACTTCATAATGGCTTGAATTGAAAGGGTATGCAAAAGTGCAGGAAGAGGTAAGTGAGGTGCAGAATGAAGCAAGAGTAGTACAAAAAGAACCAACATTGGTGAAAAAGAGGCAAGGGGGTGCGCAAAAAGGTAGGAGAGGTATACAAAGAGGCAAGAGAGGTACAGAAAGAGGCAGGATGGGTGCGGAAAGAAGGAGGAGAAGTAAAGAAAGAGGCAGTAGAATTGCTGAAAGAAGCAACAGAGGTGGAGAAATAAGCATGAGAAGTGCAGAAAGTGGCAAGTAAGGTGCAGAAAAAAGCAATAGCAGTGCAGAAAGAACAAACAGAGGTGCTGAAAATGGAGCAAAGGGTGCAGAAACTGCAACAGAAGTACAAAAAGAAGCAACAGAGGTGCTGAAAGAGGAGCAAAGGTTGCAGAAAGAGCACGACAAGTGCAAAAAGAACCAACAGAGGTACAGAAAGAGGCAAGAGAGGTGCAATAACAGGCAGGAAAGGTGCAGAATGAGGGAACAGGGGTGTCGAAAGAGACAAATGAGGTGCAGAAAGCAGAAAGGGTTGCAGAAAGATGCAAGAGGGGTACAGAAAGAAGCAAGAGCAGTGCGGAATCAACCAATAGAGATGCAATAAGAGGCAAGAGGAGTGCAGACAGAGGTTGGAGAGGTGCACAAAGTGGCAAGAGAGGTCAGAAAGAGGCAGGAAGGGTGCAGAAATAAGGCAAAGAAGTGCAGAAAGAGGCAAGAAAATTGCTGAAAGAAGCAGCAGAGGTATAGAAAGAAGCAAGAGAAGTGCAGAAAGAGGCAAGTGAGGTACAGAAAGAAGCAAGAGCAGTGTAGAATGAAGTAACAGGTGCAAAAAGATGCAATAGGAGTTCAGAAAGAGTTTGAGAGGAAGATAAAGAGGCAAGAGAGGTACATAAAGAGGTAGGAGTGGTGCAGAAAGAAAGAAGAGAAGTGCAGAAAGAGGCAAAAGAGTTGATGAAAGAAGCAACAGAGGCGAAGAAAGAAGCAAGAGAAGTGGAGAAAGAGGTGAAAAAATAAGCAAGAGAAGTGCAGAAAGTGGCAAGTAAGGTGCATAAAAAAGCAATAGCAGTGCAGAAAGTACCAACAGAGGTGCTGAAAATGGCGCAAAGGGTGCAGAAGTAGAGGGAAGAGCGATGACCCCACTAGTTCCAGGGAACAGGGTACTCACAACAATTTAAGCCTAAGGGAAAATCACTAGAAACAAACTATATCAGTCCTCACACCACTATTTCTTTCTTTCTCCCCAGACTCTTATTTAGTCAAATTCTGTTCCCAATATTCAGACTAAAATGTACCGCTTACAATGTTTTTATTTATCAGTACAAAACGTTCTTTATCATAGCAGTTAAAATTTCTGAGATATTCCCGAAAGAGTACACATAAAAAGAATTAATTAAAAAAGTTTTTTCGCAACACAGCATTTAATTTCATTTGGTATCCTCAGAAAAACCTCCTGCTGCATATGCACATTAAAAAGAAGACGTAAATGAAAATATGACATCAAATTATAAACCACTGTAGTTACCCCCTCTCACTAACTCAATTGGATACTATTATTTATTCCTAAATTGATGCAATAGCCTTATACGTTTTGTATGGGACACTCAATACAGGAATTTCCCATGTATCTATAGCTTCCTGGGCTTTTTTTAAAATTCCTTTTTGCAAAGGCGTCGACACGTTTCATTGGTTTAAACCATTAAATGTGGTTCCACCTTCTTCAGGACACTGTTTCACAAGGGGTCACTTTCCTTCAATGTAAGTGATAAATTCTTAGAGCATCAAATGATGTATTATAAGGTAGAAACTTCCACGTCTTGTGGTAGGGATGATATTGCCATAAAACTTCCACGTCTTTTGGTAGGGATGATATTCCCCTAAAACCTTTTTGTTTATCTTTCTTTTTTTTAAAAACAGAGGTGCCAGTATATTTTTTATTCTGTTTATGCTGGAAGCAGTTGTTCATACCATCTTTTGGTATATCATCCCCGTATAGTAGGTTGGTGTAGTACTGCTCAAAGTCAGACTGATATCTTGCAGGTTTTGCCGTGTTTCTTGGCCTCAATGGTGTAGGTCGTTTTAGAAATTCTCGTGATTTTTCGACCTCCTCGTTCCGCTCCTCGTTTCTTGCTCTGACAGAGCGGTCGCCAGTAGGTAGTTATAGTTAGGACCTAGTTTCCAGAGAAAATTGGCAAAATTCTATATAACTTTGGCTCTGGTCGACGAATCTTCTCAAAATTCTCCAAGAAGATGGGGCGTAACGCTCTGCCCCGATCCTAAAAGTTTTGGGGTGATTCATCAAGCGGGGGCCGATAAAAAGGGGGTCCCAAAAAACATGTTTTCCCCATGCAATTTTTCCATAGGGACCTTTAGACACGGCTACAGCCCGAACTGCAGGACAAAATTAGACCAAATTTGGCAAAAAGGTAGAGTTTCGTTCGCAGATCATGCTTTTTGTTAAATGATATAAACCCATTCAGTAGTTCCTGAGAAAATCAAAAGTAAAATCATAGATATATCTATGGATGAAGTAGGGTATGGGTATCCTTCCGAGCACGAGCTTTATGCTAATTGGCTGTCAACACTCCAAACCAGGAAGTGTTGGCAGCCATCTTGTGCCTCGGGCACAGGAAAACAGAAAAAGAAACGCAAAAAACAAGAAAAGGTGGCAGGGTAAAAACACCCTGACCCCCTAGGCCTGCTTAGAGGGTCCCACAAGAACCCCCAAGGCCAAAAAACATATTTTTTTTTAAATCATGGGTTGCGCGTAGGATATGCGTATCCTGCTGATCCCCCAAAAAACCCAAAGATCGGGCTCCCGCGCTTTAATTCTACTTAGCCCCCGGAGGGGCCAAGTCCTGGGGCAATGTATTTTATAATAATGTGGGGCCCGCCCAGAGGGTCCCCCCAGTCCCGGGGACCGCCAAGCCCGGGGGCTTTCTCATTACGTATGCGGGGGGCTCATGGCCCCCCTCATCCACGGGGACCGCCACCCCGGGGTTTCTTGTTTTTATAATAATGGGGGGCCCAGAGGGGCCCCCAGCCCCCGGGACCACCACCCTGGCGTTTCTTTGTTTATATATTAATGGGGGCCCCTCTCAGCCCCGGGAACAGCCACCCCCCGGGGCTTAAACATAATGTATACTGGGGCTCACGGCCCCCCGCAGCCCCGGGGACCGCCACCCCTCCGGGGCTTCTATTTTTTAAATTTAAAAAACCTGTGTGGGGGGCTCAAGCCCCCCCACATGCCCCAGGGACCGCCACCTCCTGGGGGCACTACATTTTTTAATTGGGGGTCTGTGACGGACCCCCCAGCCTGGGAGACTACCACCTCCCAGGGCTTTAAATGTTGGAAGGGGGCCATGCAGCCCCCCTCCTAAACCCTTGCGGTGACCCTGGGGACTGCCAGCCCCCAGGGCCGGCTCCTGCAGTGTACCGGGGTGCCCACCCCGAGACACTGTCATTTGCTATGGTAGGGCGGGAGCCTCGCGGCTCCCACCCTGCCATAGCAAGCTGCTTTTGTTTTTGGAAGAGAGAGCAGTCTCTTCCAAATACCAAAGACGATTGCTTTTCTACATTGGGAGCAACATGTTAGCTGCTCCCCATGTAGAAAAGCAATGCCGGCTCCCGCAGGACGCGGGGAGCTGGTGGAGACCGTGGGGGGATTGTGGACACCCCCCACGGTCCCCAACACAGTGGGCCAGCCCCGGGTATGTGGTCCCCGGGGCTACAAGTGGTCTGGGAGGGGGGCCATGCGGCCCCCCTCCCCCCCAAAAATATATATATATAAAAAAAAGGAGGCAGGCCGGCCCCGGGGGATGGGGTCCCAGTGCCTTATGTGGCCTGAGGAGGGGGACTATGCAGTCCCCCTCCTTACAAATATTTTTTAAAAATGTGTAAATGTGTAAAAAATATAGCCATGCCCCGGGGATTGGGGTCCCCGGGTCCCGTAATTGACCACGGGTCTCAAGGCACGGGGGTGCAGCTCCCGATCAGTTGAAGAGCCAGGTCTTGAGGCTCTTTCTGAAGGTGTGCAGAGTGGGGGAGTGTCTGATGATGACTGGGAACATCTACCAGGTCTTTGCTGTGATGTGGGAGAATGCTCTTCCACCTGCTCTGGTTCTGCGGATGCATGGGATCTCTGCCAGCGCGAGGTCAGCGGAGAGGAGGTTCCTTTTGGTACATGGAAGGAGACTCTTTCATTGAGGTATTTGGATCTGATGTTGTGGAGGGATTTATAGGCGTGGGTGACTAGCTTGACGGTTACTCTCTTCTCAATGGGGAGCTAGTGGAGGTCTTGTAGGTGCTGGGCCATGTGCTCATGTTGTGGGGTCCGAGTAGGAGTCTGGCTGCTGTGTTCTGGATGGTTTGGAGCGTGTGTAGCAGGGCTTTGTGGATTCCAGCATAGAGGGTGTTACCGTAGTCCCGTCTGCTGGTTATGTGTGCCTTGAACTGGTGGCTCATGGTGAGGGAGGAGTCTAGAATGATGCCGAGGTTTCGGGCATGGTCTGATGGATTGGGTGGGTTTCCAAGGGTGGAAAGCCACCAGATGTTGTCCCAGGTGGTAGAGGAGGGTCCAAGGATGAGGACCTCTGTCTTCTCTGAGTAGAGCTTAAGGCAGCTTTTGTTTATCCAGGTTGTGACGTCTTTCATTCCTTCCTGGACCTGAGTCTGGGGTCTTTGGGGTTCTTTATGAGGGAGAGGATGAGCTGGGTGTCATCGGCATAGGATACTATGCTGAACCCATGCTGTCTAATGATGGCAGCAAGGGGGACCATGTACATTTTAAAGAGTGTGGGGCTGAGCAAGGATCCTTGGGATACTCCACAGTTGATCTCTGTGGGGTCAGAGAGGAAGGGTGGGAGTCTGATCCTTTGGGTTCTGCCAGTGAAAAAGGAGCAGATCCAGTCGAGGGCGGTTCCCCGTATGCCAGGCAGACAAAGGAACTCAACTCCTTGGTTAAATATTGCAAATACACCCCTTGTGTCCCTGATATTTCAGAGGAATTGATTTATCCTAAACAATAAGGGTGCTAGTTGTCTAATTTATCATTTTGTTTGACAACTTTATATTTCGTATTGTGTATATATTGATTGTTCTTTGTGACATTTCATTCGTTTGTATTGATGTTTGATTATTATGAGTTTATTTGTAATTGTATGTCAAAACACATTTTCACGGTGTTCATTTTCACTGTGTAAGTACTAATGTGGTATTTCGTTTAGTTGACTATGTGTTCTTTTTGTGATCAAAGATAATAATTTTAAAAAATAATGAAATAAAAGGCAGAAATTACTGCTAAGGTAAACGTATAAGTTTGCGTTCATCTTACTTCATATGAATAAGTGTTGTGAAGTCACTAGAGGCATAGGTAATTTTTTTCTTTTATTACTGCTAAGGTAAACGTATTAGTTTGCGTTCATCTTACTTCATATGAATAATTGTTGTGAAGTCACTAGAGGCATAGGTAATTTTTTTCTTATGTAGTATAACTGGCCCTACCTACCCTCTAATCCTTTGGGCCAAAGCCCTCCATTTTTGACAGCATCGTGGAGTCTGGCAGAAAGAGTGTGGTGGGAGATGGTGTTGAAGGCTGCAGAGAGGTCTAGTAGGATTAAGGCTGCTTTGTGGCCCTGGTTGAGTAGCATGAGGATGTCATTGGTGGCAGCAAGTAGCGCAGTCTCGGTACTGTGGTAGCTACGGAATCCAGACTGGGAGGAGTTGAGGATGCGTTCTCTTCAATGAAGGTGGTCAGCTGGGCGTTGACGAATCTCTCAGTGACTTTGGCTGTGAAGTGAAGGAGCGAGATGGGCCGGTATTTTTTCAGGTCCGTAGGGTCAGTCGAGGGTTTCTTGATGAGGGGCATGGCCTCTGCTCACTTCCAGTCCTCGGGATGATATTGGATTCGAAGGAGGTGTTAATGGTCCGGCATAGTTCGGGTGCTATGGTGGTGGCGGCTCAGTGATAGATGTGCAGCAGGCAGGGGTCCGTGGGGTCTCCTGACTGGGTGTTCTTCATATTTATGGCAGTGTCTTCGGTGGTATCCGGTTTCCAGGTGGTGATGGTGGGCTGGTTGTCGGTAGTGGAGAGGAGGGTGGTGTCTGCAGTCTGTTCGCTGAAGATGTCGTAGAGGGCCTTGATTTTAAGGTGAAAGTAGGAGCTGAGCTTATTGCAGAGGCCCTGGGATGGTGTGACATCTGTGGCTTCGCTGGGGGTTTGGTGAACTGCTGTTTGACATTGAAGATTTCTTTAGTGTTACTGGCATTAGTGTGGATTTTGTTCTGGTGAGGTGCGGCGAGGTCATCAATGGTGGCGGCGGTAGAGGCGAAAGCCCCATGGGGTCTGTAGGCGAGGGTCCTTTGCAGCGTGGTTCTGGGGCTGATATGAATCTGGAAGCAGAGATGCTCTGTGTTGGAGATGGGGTGCTCGTGCTGGAGGTGGAGAGTTGGAGGGAGCTCTTGTGCGCCATGGCGAGTCCTCCTCCTAGTCAGTGGGGGCGGTCCTTTCTCTGGATCTTGCATCCGTTGAAGATGGCGGTGGCGATGTCGGAGGTGAAGGTGGTGTTGGCCTATGTTTCTGTCTGGCGAGAGGGTGTCGACACAATAAAGGGATTAGTTGTGCTTGGATGGGCCATCTGCTGACAGTATTGGGGGCACAGACATGAACACAGCCCCATTTGCAACTGAATAGCCTGTGCCCTTCCTTCACAAAAATGGATTAATTACCTTACATTGTCACTGCAGCCAGCTTGAAGCCAGGGTAGGGGGAGTTAGAAAATTCCATGTACTTCAAAGCAACTGTCTATAAACTTCCAGAACCAGTGCACCAGTGTTTAATAAGGAGAGCTCTGAAACCAACTCTTCAGTACAGTTCTGGACCTCTGGATACTCTGCCAGGAGGAAAAACTGCTGTGCTCATGAGAGGACTGCCACTCTGCTGGACTGTTGATCTGCTGCTGCCTTGCTGAATTGCTGCCTTTATTCTCTGCTACCCTCTTGCCTGGGGAAGAAAAACTGCACTTGCAACTTCATCTTGAATGCAGGGCTACCAAAGAGACTTCAAGGGCTAATCTGGCCTCTTGACCTGAGCCACAGGGACATAAAAGCCCCCCAATGTCCTGAACCAACACCTGGACCCAGGTGAATTGTGTTCCCGACCCCCAAGAGGTGCCCCTCAGGTCTTGGACTCTTGAGGTGGCTCAGAGAGCTATATTCAAGCTTTTGGTCTCTTTGCACCCACAAATAGACCCGTTCACACCAAGACCTCACCGATTATACCATGATTCAATGCAAAGCTCCATCAGCTGACTCTTCATGCTGCATCATTGACTGCTCATGTAGTCCACCAACATGAAGCTCCAGCAATATATGTCTTCAGGGCCTCACCCGCTCTTTTCGCCTTTGCACCTTCTGCAACACTTAACCTGCTCCACGTGGCTCCCTCCGCCCTGAAAGGGACTCTTGGCATGGACTTGAGAAGGTAAAACTTCAGTGGGTCCACACTGATGACAGGAGCTGACCTGCGCTCCATCACGGTCAGCCTGAACTTGTGATTTTGACCCTGTCAAGCATGACCATAGATCTCTAGTTGGTACCTTTAGGTGTTATTTTCGCTAAAACAATTTAGACTTCATAACTCTGATTCGATTTTTGTCTTTTTGGTGTCAAATAATTAAAAAATGTACTCTATTTTATTAAATGAGTGTGGGATTTTTCTTGTGTTGTGTTCCCACTTTATTACTGTTTGTGTGCTGCATAAGCACACATTGCCTCTAAGTTAAACCTGACTGTGTTTTGTGCCAAGCTACCCAGAGTTAAGCACAGGTTAATTTGGGGTTGACTTGGGGCTCACCCTGACAAGGATTGTGGTTGCTGCTTGACCAGGACTCACACTCAAGCCAACAACCCAATCTCTAACATTGGTGCCAGCGGTGGGATCAGGACTTGTACTTGTGCAGTGCCATAGAGTGATTTGTTTTACATCAAAATTCCAAGTAATTAATTTGACCACAGAGTTGAATTTTTGTTTTGTCTCTGATTGTCTCTGATTGGCCATATTTATTTTCCTTTTTTATAAATTTGTTTCCTGCATCACATTTTGAGTGCCTGTGACTCTTTCTCGCCAAGATGGAGTTGAATATTGACGCCATTAAGGGCTACCGCACGGATGAGCTGAGAAAGTTGTGAAGGGCGAGGGGATTGAAACGCTCTAAGGGCAACCTAAAGTTTGAATATCAGCTAAATCTTAGAGCCTGGGAGGATGCTCTAGATGAGGAGGGGGAGGGAATAAAGGCTGAGGAGGACTAATATGCAGTATCTTTAGGAGTGTAGAAATGTGTTGTTGTCAAGTTTTAGAATCTTTATTCAATGTATTCTATTAGAGCCTTGTATTGTGCCTGTGTGAAACAAATGGTCTACTTAAGTCAGTTGATGTGTGACTGGCGATAGGAGCATCACACTTCTCCAGGCCATTGGAAATAAATACTTGGAGCATTCATTGGAGGGACTGGTCTTTTTCACAAAATGTTATGGCGACAAAGTGATCGTAGGACCCAGTGACCGCTGATAAGATCGGGCATGAAATGACACTGCACTGCATACTACTGAGGGTTTGACTTATTGTTAATAATTGCCAGGGAGCTGTGTGAAAAGAGAAAATCTGGCGATGTAAGTAGATTACTTACCTTTATAGCATGATAATAATAGTAACCACTTGTTCTCAAGTGCATCATCACATGACAAGCACAGCGACCACTCGTCACAAGCCCCAGTGAAGGTAGAAGTGCAAAGACAAGCCCGCATTCTAATCTCCTGAGATGTACATCAGCCCAGTGTGTCCTCGTAGCCATGGCTTACTCACACATAAATATTTATTAATGCTACTGTGTTGGAAGCATTGTCTACCGTTAAACACCACAAGGCCCGGGACCCACTCAACTTCTTCTAAACCTAATGATCATGTGGAACTGAACCATGTGACTTTTTGAGGAAAATACCTAGGGAGAAGGAAAATTACATTGCTTGTGTTCTTAGAGGAAAATATCTTGCGAACAGGAAAAGAGATTTGTTCTGACTTATCCTCACCGAATTCTACGCATCTAAATTATATTTTTATAATAAACAAAAGGCCTCTCATCCCAGCATGCCATCGTCTTCAATTGTCATTCTTCCTCCATTTTTGCCACATCACGGCCTAAGAGCTATCTAATGGGAGGAGTGGATAGAGTTTTTTGAAAATTACTTAATTACATGGGCAAAAAAGGGCATCATGTTTTAAAGTTTCCGCCCGAGATACGTGCCAATGATAAACAGACTATGCAGGATGTGTCTAAAGATGCCAAACTGTGTTTGAAATGTAGGTTTTCTAAAGAGGAAAACACAGTTATGTCTAGATAAGTATTCTATACTTGGCCACAGATATCAGAAGATTCATTGGATGATTTTGTATCTAGTCTGTGCGGGTTGTCAGTCAAGTGCAAGTTTGGTTAAATGATGGAGGAACTAATTAGGGACCAACGATCATCCAGTGTAAGAGCAAGAAGACTCAGAAACACTAATGGGCAGTAAAGAACCCTTTGTTAAATGATTGTTTTAGCATAGTGAAAATTGTAGAAGTATCAGAAATGTGTATGAGGAAAGTGGGCAAAAAAGACTTAGCGAGTGCTGGGGCTGCATTTTTGCAGCTGGAAAAAATAGGACTCTCAAGAGAATATAGGTTCAGTCAATCCTAATAATCACACAGTAGTAAAGTACAGAAAAGGGTCCAAACAAAAAAATGCACTAGGTGTGGAAGTTCATTCTAATTAAGTGTCTCGAAATGGTATTATGCAGCTACCAACGAGTGCAGGAAATGTGACTGCAAAATATATTAGGCTTGCATGTCTAAAGAGACCAACACATCACAGAAGAGATGTGGAAGACAGACATGCTGATCGAGTTCTAATGATACATCCTGAAACAGTTGAGGAAGGAAGCAAAATCAGGCCAAAGGCATCCTTTATAGTGTTGGGCAAGACTGTTGAGCTAATAGTAGACTCTGATTTTTTTTCACACCATTATCCCAAGAAAAATGAGAAAGTGGCCACAAGTGACATTGATGACTAAGGGCATACATCAAAGAGGCTATCAAGGTTAAAGAATAGATGGTTTGAGATATTTCCAAGCTTCAATCAAATTTATGTCAAGACATAATGATGGGAAGGTGAATGTAGCTAAGAATGGACCATTAATATTTGTATGGGTACGCCAATATGACTTACATATTTTGATTTTTTTTGTAGAGTTATATATAGCGCACACTCGACCCGAAGGTATCAGAGCACTTTACATGGGCACCAGTTACGCTACAGACTGACACATTCATTTTTGTTAGGCACAGGAAGATTAAGTGATATGCCCAGAATGTTGAGCGTTGCAGCTGACACTTGAACCCGGTTCCACAACTCACGAGGTCGACTGCCCTAGCCGAGAGGCCATATACTCTCATGATTGATTGATCTCATACTTCCCACCAAATTATAGTGGTGGATGAATTGGATGTTAAGGAGGAAGGGATAGGTTCACAGAATAGTACTGAAATGAGGTACTATTCCAGTGAAACACAGGTTAAGAATGGTAACTGTTGTTTTGAGAGAAGTAAAAACAATGTTGGAAGACATGATTAAAGAGGGGGTCTTAGAGCCCGTTGAGGCAACTAGTTGGATCTCGCCTGTAGTCATATCTAAAATAAACAATGGCAGGCTGAGGTTCTGTATGGATCTGCACAGTTTGATACAACAAGTTGTTACAGACACATTTCCATTACCTAATATCAATGAGCTTCTGCTCATGGGAGGAATGTTTTTCTCAAAGTTCGATCTCAAAGGTACATACCATCAAATTTGGTTGCATTAGGATTCAAAGGGTTTGACTGTCTTTGTAAAAATGGAGCACACATTTTAGTTTACATGGATCCCCTTTGGATTATTCGCTGCAGCAAGCATTTTCAAACGTGTGATGACCGAAGTGTTCAATGACATAGGGAGTATAATTTACGTACAGAATGACATCTTGGTATTTAGGGAGTCAATACTAGAACACAATTGCACCTTGAGGTCAGTGTTGTGCAGATTACATGAGGCAGGACTCACCCTGAGAAAAGACAAGTATAAGTTCCTAGTCAAAGACATTGAATCCCTGGGCCATACCATCTTAGGAGAGGATGGTAAACCCAAGGATGATCTACTTATAGCTATGAGATCAGCACCCATTCCCCGAGATGATAAGGATCAGTTGTGATCCTTTATGGGTCTTATCAATATTATTCGAAATAAGTCAACAATGTTCCAGTAAAAACTGAAAGATTGAGAATATTGTTGAGGAAAGGGTGTACATTTAGGTGGGGAGAGGAAAAGAAAGAAGCTTGTAATATGGCGAGGAAGGGTATGTTGGTGCTGTTTAACACTCAATGGAAATCCAGTTTCCACCTCGGATGCTAACGCTTGTGGAGTGGGTGGTATATTTTCTCAGTTGTTTGGAGGAGGAAAGAGAGTAGTGGCATTTGTTTCAAACTTGTTAACTGAGAGCGAGTGGAACTACTAAGTAATAGACTGTCAAGTCTTAACTGCAACATGGAATGTAGAACATTTTAGAACATTCTTGTGGGCTGTGGAGTTTTGTAGCTGCATGGATCATAAGCCTTTGATCAAGGTGCTGACTCCAGGAGGGGCAGGGAATAGATAAGCCAGAGTGGCAAGACTAGCGTCTAGGTTGCAGGAATATGGCTATAGGATCAAGCACATTCCAACGTGGAGGAATGCTCAAGTGTATTCTCTCACGTTAGTCCTTAGATGGGACGGAGGTCGATGAACAAGCTGTCTATCCTAAAAAGCAAAAGGAGCTATATCATGGTTATCTAACGAGGAAGAATGTGCATGCAGAGCATTCATTACGCAGGAATGGAATAGGTGTATGGAATATAACCAGCTGCTAAAGGGTGCAAAGCAAATGGTTGTGGAGAGAGGTCAGAGGGAGAGTACTATTGCTTCTGCCATGAAGAGACCATTTGTGAAGGTGTTGAAGGAGTTAACACTTTATGGCAAGGCAATGATCATGAGAAATTATAAATGTGTACCACCTGAAGGATTGAAGGAGAGAATCATTAACATTGCTCATGAACATCATTTGTAGCAAACTATGAATACAAAAAGAACAGGGAACATTTTTGGTGGCTAGGTAAGGATGACCAAATCATGGGTGCAAATGTGTGATATGTTCAAAGAGAGTGAAAAGAGACTCGAAACAGGAGTTCAGGTTGTTCAACGTCAAGTTGAGGACGCAGCAGACCATGCAATACCTTGGATTTTATTGGACCAATGAATAGAATGAGAGGTGAGGTCAAGCACGAGTGGGTGATGGTGGATGTACATTCCAAATGGATAGTAGTTACGTTTTTGACAGAAGTGACTAACAGATGTACCAATAAAACTCTGGATAGAGTTTTCTGGGAGGAAGGTTATCCCTGTCTGCTGATCACAGATAATGGGACTCAGCTCACTTCGTATGAGATGACAGCATAATTGGAAAGGTGCATTAAAAAACACCATCACATTGCGCTGTATAACCCCCAAGCCAATGGGATGGTGGAAAGGGCCACTGGTTGGGTCAAGGTGCGATATTGATGGCAACTCGAGGAGGGCGTAGTGTGGAAGAAATGGTGAATAACATGGTATGGGTACATTGCACCAAAGGGAATAGTCCAGCCAATCCATCACCGTTTGAAAAATGAGAGGGAGGATACCAGCCACAAAAAGTACATCCGCTTCATTGGTGAATAATGGCAGATAGGTAAAAGATGAAAAAAAAGAGTGCGCAAAAAGGGGTCATTACAGCAGGCGATTAGATGAAAATAAAACATGGAAGTGTGAGTAGGGGTTCATCTAAATGTTGGGACCCTTTCAAAATAAAGGAGGTACCTGACGGGTACGTTGGGTTGGTGAATGAAAAGAAATGGAATCATCACAAAGTAGCAGTTTACCAGAGAGAGGATAGTGATAACAACAAGGAGGAACACGTTCAAGAAGGTATCAGCAGTTACATGTTGATGGATGATGAGGAGTTGGCAAAAAATTCTGTAGGTGACATCAGAAAGAAGTTTGAAAATGGGTGTGGTGATGTGAGAGAGAGAGTTTGCGACAACACCGTACCTTTGTTAGGTGCAAATGAGGTATGCCATCAAAGAATTCGAAGACCGCCTAATTTTTTAGAGGGTTGTGTACAAGTTTTATGAACATTTGTTAATAATCCTTTCTTAATTTTCTTAGGAAGATTGTTTTTATATAAATGTACTGTTTTATATAAATTTACCTCTATGTTGTGCTCATAATTTGTTCTCATTACTTCTTTTAATTGTTTTTTTTTGTGTTGGGTAGAAAGGGTGGGGATGTGTAGTAATGTGTACCTTTAAATCTTTAAAATCTTTATTCAATGCATTCTATTATTGTACTGTACCTGTGTGAAGCGAAGGTTCTACTTAAGTCAGTTGATGTGTGGTTGGCGAGAAGAGGCTCACGCTTCTCCAGGCTATTGGAAATAAATACTTGGAGCCTTTATTAGAGTCACTGCCTTCTTCACTGCAAGGGGCTTCTTTTCGCTGTGTACCCAGAACCAGAAGAGATAAGGAGACCCTAAGGAGTGAGGTCCCGTACTGGGACCTGCACAGAAAGCAGTGAGCATTCCTCAGCTCTGCCCCTAAAAATTAGGTGCACAGAAGAGCTGAAAGGGAGAGCCAGCTGGAACTGGCTACACAAGTAGTGAGGGCAGAGGTAGAGAGAGCCCTAGCTCTGATGGAAAAACAACTAGCTATGGAGAAAAAGAAACTGTTGTGGGCTAATAACTGAGTCAGAAGCAGTTGGTCCTAAAGCTAAAACAAGCCGCAGAGTGCAGCAGACCTCCAGAAACACTTTTGGTGTCTGATAGGTGCACTAATAAAACAGGGCACATTGCACTCGTTGGTCTGCTAAAACCCCTGCTCATACCTCCCAAGCCATGGCACACTATTAGTGTAGACTTCATTATGGATTTACCTGAATCCAACAAAAAGACCACGATTTTAGTAGTAAAAGACATGTTGTTCCAAAGTGGCCCATTTTATACGATTAAAAAGTTTACCAACAACCCAGGAGTTTAGTAACATCTTCCTCCAGCAAATAGTCATAATGTATTGCCTTTCTTCCAAGCTAATTTCTGATCGCAGCCCACAGTTTATTTTCAAAGTTATGGAAAAAGCTTTGTGCAGCCTTTTAAATTAAGGCAGCCCTGTCATCCTCGTAGCACTCACAAACAGACGGCCAGACCGAAAGGGTCAGCTAGCCCTTAGAACAAACTATTCATTGTTTAATAGCCGACATTACTACATAGTGTGACTGTGTGTATTCACCTCTATAAATGAGGAGACAGACGCTGTTGGTCCCGGGAAATCTATTTATTCAAATCTATTGCACATCGCAAGAAGAGCGCCGAGCGTCTTACTATCTTCGTGCTCCGGTCGCTCACACATCCGCACATCGCGTCTCGCGCATGCACACCTCCTTTGCTCTCACTTCCTTGTGTGTCGCGTCATACGCAACTGCAAGGACTAGAGCGCAACACTGCATATCTCCCCTTTTTATCCATCTACTAAAGGATGCTATGAGTCCACAGGTTTAACATCACCCCAGTTCAAAGTCTCTGAAATGAGCAGGCCGGATCGCCGCTCTTCCAGCACGTGTACGTCTTACCGGTGTGGAAGCCTCTCGAGCACCATCTACTGCAGGGCTCACCATTCAGTCCCTCTGCTGACTCAGTTCATTTTTCTTGGGGGTCATGTCCTTCTCGGCCTGCGCTTCCTCCACACCCGGCACTTCCAGATCTTCTCCTTCTACGTGTAATTCTCCTTCCACTTGGCTTTTGCCTCTTTCACTCATCCGTTCTTCGCTGCTTCTCGGTCCTTGATTTTGTCGGTCTTTCTCTTCCTCCACGAGCCATTGTAGGATCTTGTTAATTTTAGCCATGCGGTCTTGGAACCACACATTTCCGTCACTGAGTAACGCAGCTCTATCATATACTTCTTCCACTTGCATGGGTTGGCTGTACTTGCTTTCTCCTTTCCTTCTCAGCACTGCCAGCTTGACTCTCACCCATTCCCCTCTTTCAAGGGCTGCTTCCTTCACATTTCTCCTCTTGTTATAGTGTTCTGTGTATACTCTGTGGGCCTTCCCAAAGTTATGCTGGACAACTGCAGGTGACCATTTGCTGGTGACGGTCTTTTCCCTCCAGACTACGTTGTCTTTAGTAAATGGGTGCCTGCCTCTTAAGATCTGGATTGGGCTGTACCCTGTGGAGGTTGGGGTAATCCTGTACGCCCATATCATACTCTGGACTTCCTTCTCCCATTCCTTGCTTTTCATGATGGCAGATTGTATGGACCTCATGAGGACCCGATTGAATCTTTCCAACTGTCCGTTGCTTGATGGGTGGTACACTGAGGTGTGTTTAGTTTTGATTCCATTCCTCTCTGTATACTTGCACCACTTCTCGGATGTAAATTGCGGTCCATTGTCACTCAGGATTGTTCTCAGGATCCCTTCCCTCAGGAACACTGAGGTGAGAAACGTTATCACTGTGTCGGAGTCCATTTCTTCATGCACATGGACTTTATCCACCAAAACAAGTACTTTGGCATCCCTTGGTTGTCCAATACCGGTCCCAGAATATCAACTGATACATCCTCCCAGGGGTTGCGACGCTGCTCGAATCTTCCCAACGCTGGCCTTAGCGGTTTCAATATCTTGTCCGCTCCTTGGCACTGGTCACAGTCTCTCACATGCCTTTCCACTTGACTGTCCAGTCCCGGCCACCAGTACATTTGCTTCACCCGCAGTTTGGTTTTCACAATGCCGAGGTGTCCTTGGTGTAGCTGGCTCAGCAGGAGTGGGATCTATCTCATGGGGGGCACCACTTTGTCACCTCGATACAAAAAGATTCCGGAGTCGCTCATCGATAGTTCCTCCCGCACTTCATAAAATTTCCTGAGCACCTCTTTCAACCGCCTCTTCTCGGGCCAACCGCTGATTAGGCATTTTTTGACTTCTTTTATGTCCTCGTCCTCCTCATACGCCTGTGCCCATTCTTGTTGCTGATCACTCTTTCTGAGACCTCCAATATTACTACCATCTCTTCATTCTCCAACGATGGAGTGGGAGCTTCTTCCATGGCTGAGGCTTGACTGAGGTAGTCAGCCACTTTGTTGCGCGTCCCCGGTATGTATTCAACATCGTACGTGTGCTCCAACAGCTTCAGCGTCATCTTGGCTATGCGTGGGGTGGCGGGCGCATGCCCACTCGAGGTGAGTACCTTGACCAGCGGTTTGTGGTCTGTCTGTAGACGAAATCTCGTACCCCACAGGAACTGTCTGAACTTCCCCATGGCCCATACCGCCGCCAGCATTTCCTTCTCAATCACACTGAACTTTTGTTCTGTGGGAGATAGCACTCTGGATGGGAAGCTGGGAGTCTCCACAGTTCCCATCTTCCCTTTCTTGCGCGAGGACTGCTCCCAGCCCCTTCTCGCTGGCATCCGTGGTCAGTATGGTCTGTCCCTGAGGATCATGTCCTTGCAACGGCACCGCTTGGCTTATGTCTCTCTTCAACTCTTCAAATTCTCTTTGTGCTTCTTCATCCCAATGAAACACTGTCTTGTCCCTTATGAGCTGTCTCAATTGATGTGTCTTTGTGGCAAAGTGCTGAACGAACTTGCTATAATATTCGGCCATCACCAGGAAGGATCTCACCTCCTCTTTGCTGACAGGAGCTCTGGCATCGCAGATAGCCTTCACGTTCTCTCTCTTAGGGGTGATCCCTTGTCCTCCTATCTCATGTCCGAGGTAGGTGACGGATGACATACCCAGCCGACATTTACCCCATTCAGCAGTCAGGCCCTTCTCTTGTAGCACACTCAGCACTTTGTTCAGTTTCCTGTTGTGGTCCTCTCGGTCCATCCCCATCACTAAGATGTCGACTTGAAAATATTGGATGCCTTCCACATCCTTGAACAGGTGGTGCATTAGCTTTTGGAACACCGCTGCGGCCGATGCCAGCTAAAAAGGCATTCTGCGGAACTGATAGCATCCGAAGGGTGTTATAAAGGAAGTGAATTTCCGGCTTTATGGGTGCAGGTCTATCTGATGATAGGCTGATGTAAGGTCAATGGTGGAGAACCACTTTACTCCCCTCGTTCTGGCTAGCATTTCTTCTATTTGGGGCAACGGGAATTTCTCCACTATCAGGCACTTGATAAGCTCTCGAAGGTCAACACACAGACGCACCTTGCTGTTGGGTTTTCTTGCCACAAATAAGGGGCCAGCCACTCCGAGCTGTCTATGGGTGCAATTATTCCTTTCTCTTCCAATCTGTGTAATTCCGGCTGCACGGCTTCCTTCACCTCTATGGGTACATTCCGGACCTTGTGGGACACTGGATGGGAGTTTTCTTTGAGTTGGATTTTGTGCGTGAATTTCTCCAGTTTGCCAACCTTTCCACTGAACACTTTCAGGAAGCTTTTTTTTGCTTTCTCCGGGTCTGGTCAGCACTCGCAGTCCGTCAGCAGCACTTGCACATCACCTACCAGGTCCAGTTTTATCCCTAGGTCTCCTTGGTCCATCCACCCCAACACCGAGGGGCCCTTCTCTGCCACTTACAGTTTGCACTCCGCTGTTCTTCCCCTGAATTCAAACTTCAGGGTCCTGTAGGGTACCATGGGGATCGGATTGCTCGTGTACGACACCGGCCGTATGTCTGGTGGTTCCAATTTGGGTCCTAGGCTGGGCTGGAACTCTTCTTCCCACACTTATCTTTGGACTATGGTGTACGGGGATCCTGAGTCTATCGCAATCCTGATCTTCACTCCCCCCATCAGCATGTCAGCTCGTGGTTTACTAGAGCACTTGTTTTTTATTCCGAACACTTGTTCCTCGATGCACAACACTAGGTCCTCTTCATCGAGTTCCTCTTCTTCTCCTCCTGGTTGGTCTTGTGCTATGTACTTCACTACCGACTTCTTCCCCTTCCTGCAACATACTTTCTCGTAGTGTCCTATTAGGCCGCAGAACATGCATTTCGCCCGGAATGCCGGGCAGCATTTGTCTTGAGCCGCATGGGTTGCACTTCCGCACCTGTAGCACGTGGTTTTGCTATCCACGGACTATTTCCCTGCTTGTCCTGGCTTTCCTACCCATCTGTTGGTTCCTTTATTGTCTCCGGGCGTTGTTCTATTTCTTCCTGAGTGCTCTGCATCATCCACTCTGTTCACCATGGCTCTCTGGGTGTTATCCTGTTTCGCTGCGTCGGCACATCGTTTCGACAGCTCCGCCTTCTTTACCATTGCTATAACTTTTTTCAGCGTCGCTTCTCCTTGTGCCCACAGCTTATCCTGTACTGTCTTGTTGATGGTGTGCATAACGATTTGGTCCTTTTTGAAGTCGTCTTGAAGTGCCCCGTACTTGCATGTAATGGACAATCTTCTCAATGCTGCGACGTAGTCATCTATGGATTCTCCAGCTTCTTGCTTTCTCTGCTGGAAGTTGAAATGATCAATGAAGACACATACCGCTGGACGGTAGTGATTGTCCAGATCCTCTAAGGCATGCTTTAAAACGTCGTCGTCCGCTGCCGGTCTGGTCATGGGCACTAGATTTGTGAACACTCTTATCCCCTCCGGGCCTAGGTCATGTAAGAGTATCCTTCTCCTCCTCGCGCTGGTAAAGGCTTCCCCAGTTTCATCCTCCAAGGCTTCGAGAAAATTTTTGAAGTATTCCCTCCAGTTTTCCCACTTCATCTGGGGTTCGCATGGCTTGGGTAGGAACGGAATCGGCGCGGTGAGCGACGATGCTTGGGCGCTCATTCTGGCCTGTTCTTCCGGTTCCCCTCCTTGGCTTCTAGGGCTGCCTGGCGCGCTTGCGTTCCCGCCTTGTGCCGTGTTGGGTCGGGGTTCTCCTTCTCCCCCTTCTCTGCAATCTCCCCGTTCCGCCAGGGCCTCTGTGGGGGTAGTGACTCCCTCCTACCGTGCTCCTCCTCCTTGGTCGCCTCGGTTTCTGGCTCTGGTGCACGTGGTGGGAGCTTCCCGCTTCTTGTGCCTCTGCCACGCTCCTCTTGCGATCTTACTGACACCGTACTTCTGCTCCCCCTCTCAGCTAACTTGTGCAGAGGGGCGTTCCTAAGTTCCTGCTGCTCCTCCGTGTAGTTAGTTCTCTTATTTTTTTTCTTTGTGGGGAATCCCACTCCTTGTCGCCACTGTGAAGTTGTGTGTATTCACCTCTATAAATGAGGAGACAGACATTGTAGGTCGCGGGAAATCGATTTATTCAAATCTATTGCATATCGCAAGAAGAGCGCCGAGCTTCTTACTATCTTGGCGCTCCGGTCGCTCACACATCCGCACATCGCGTCTCGCGCATGCGCACCTCCTTTGCTCTCACGTCCTTGCGTGTCGCGTCATACGCAACTGCAAGGACTAGAGCGCAACACTACACAAAGTAACCACCTGGAGTTCAGGTGAGTGGCTTGCAACATTCACAGGGAGGTGTATGTTCCAGGTCCTTCCCTAACCACTGCCTCTGCTATGAGGGTACTCCTACATTCTTCCCCACACAGTTCATTACTTTGTTTATGGGGCGTAATGTGCAGGGATTGCCCTGTAGCAAATCCCATGTGATTAAAGCAACTGCGCTCTGGTGATTACACTGCATCTAGGAAAGGTACAGTTGATTTAATATTGTTGTTCTTTCCTTTTAGCCCCTATTCTTAAAATGGATTTCAAGTCCCAGATGCCTGAGGTGGCAGCTATGTTGGGTGTGGTTTGGCCAATAAAAAGTGGCCAAGTCTGAGCATTCATGTTCACTATTCCTTGGACTTCATGGAGGCCAGTCCATTCCGTGCTCTGGCCATCTCCGTGGTAATGCATTGGGGCCTTTTCGTTGGCTTTGCAGAACCATGACAGTTCACCAACAGATACAGTCCCAAGACACAAATAGTGCCGTAAGACCGGTCTGGTCTTTGTGCAGTAAGCCCGTTTTATCACTCATTGTTGTCACAAAGCTAGAAGTCAGTCTAGTAGTAGCTTGCTTCACTTATACATGTATTTCTTAAATGGTAAACCCTAGTTGACTCACATATTCATTTCCAGGCCAGAGAAGTCATCATAAAAAATGGCAAGCATTTGTATGTACTCATAGTTGTAACATATGAGAGTTTAATGTCAAGGCTCCCTGGTGCTTTTAAGCAGGAGCTCGTTAGGGTCATTGTGCTTTACTCTGTTATGAGTGTCTATAACTTGAGAGTAGAATGCTAGCCTCTTTATTAACATGAGGTGTAAACAGTGTCATAAATCTTAAGAGAGCTGAGTGAGAGATTAGAGGTTTTCTAAAGAATGTGTATTTTCGTGTGCACGAAACCATGAGAATATTCTTCAACAGGGTGAGAATCCTGGGCAAATTATATTGTACTAAGACATCAATAGCAGTAACACTGTGATTCAGTTACCTTTTAGCCAGTACACCAAATACCTTCGCAACTGGACATTGTAAATCAGTGTTGGCCATTCTTGTCATTTACCTTTTTCTTTTCAGACTTCCTTTCACAGTTCCCTTCCCAATTCCCTCTCCCTCACCTGGCCACTCTAATTTTCAGTGCTATAATAGCTTCTGAGATTGAGCTGCCTTGAGGTGGAACAAGAGATCACCGAGCAGATCCCAAGGAAGGCGTCACCATCAACACAAGGCTTCTATCCAAGCAGCAGCCACACTATGAGCACCTCTCCACCCTCTACTGCTCCTGAAGATACATTTGTTTAGGGGATTCAGAGTAAAGCATTTTGTGGGACTGGTGCACAGATGTAAGTGTATCCTGACACATGTATATGCCTCTGACAAATACTTTTTACTTTAGATTCCTAACCTTATGCATTTTCTCCAGGAACCAGATTGGATCTAGAAAAGATCTTTCCCCGGCAAAAGCTCATCGGTGCTGCCAGGTTGCATCAAGCTGTTTCAGCTGTAATTAGGCAGCTCAAGATGTGATAATATCAGAAAAGAAAAGGTGCAAACTAGTACTCTGGCATCAGTTCCTACTTTATGGGCCTCATTAACAGTGACTGTATTATAAAATCTTCTGCTTTTAGACAATTGCTAGGTTTAATGTCTTAATATATTAGGGATTAAACCTTATAGGCCATGGCATAATAAAAATCAATGTTTGACTCCCATAATAGCTACCTGTTGTGTCTGGGCTGTGGCCATGGCTCTGCAGGATGTGCCTCCTGTTCCTTGATGTACCCAAAGGTCTTCTGAAAGCAGGATTCCTCTCTATTTTTTTAAATAGAGCTGCAGGATCACCTCAAAGAATTTGTAATCACCTCTAGGCAAGTCTCCCGACTGGGAATGCTCTGCAAAAAGATGTTTTTCAAAATAACCCGAAAATTTGCTTAAGGAAGGAGAAGTTTTCTTCTTCCTCAAGGAACCAGTTCCAACCCAGGAACCATTCAGTATCTCGGTGCTCATCCCTGATGCTGGATTCTGAAAAATAAATCAATTCTGGATGGACTTTGAAGAAGAAATCAATTCCTACCAAAGGTCTGCCCCCATTGAGTTGGTACAACCTATGATGCTGACTCAGCTGTTGCCTTCGGACCCATCCTAGGATCTGCCTTCCAAGAAAGCTAAAATAACCCAAATAGTGATAGAAAATGTTATGGAATGTTTCGATGATATCAAACACACAAATGTTGCTAGGGGGATCCCTGCAATAAGACTAACCACTGACAATCCCTGGGGTAGCATTGTAACCCATTGTTTTTTTGCCCACTATTCCACCTCAGCTTAGACACAGCCATGTGAAAATCAGTCTTGAAGTTGCCCGAACTGTCAAGTCTGGTCCTCTCTGAACCAGATCACAAGCAAACCAGGAAGGGTTTTGCCCTTATTGGGGATCTTCAGTTGGGTTTAGTTTGCTTCCAGTGCCAGTGTGTTCAAGGGACCCGTGACTGGGCATACCCTTGCTAACCTAGAGCATTACATCAAGCACAAAAAAGGTGAAGCCAATCAGTCTAAACACTGGCGATTGCGTGGGTAGGATTCCAACCCTTTGATATTTTGCTCACCATGTCACCTCAAATTGGACCAAGTCATATACAAATCAGTCTTGATTCTGCCGCAATAGGAACAGCACAGCCCGAACTGCCAAGCCAGGTCCTATCTGAACCAGAGCACAAGCAACCCAACATTGATTACCCCCTAATTGGAGCTCTTTAATAATGTGTAGTTTGGTCCCAGTGGCACAGTGAGCAAGGGACCCACGCCTGAAGTGTTTCTATTGGAAAAGGGTCAAGACTGATTTCTGTATGTACAGAAAATTACAAAGATTATGTCATTATGCCACATCACATTATTTTAGGGAGAAATTTTGACGCGAGATGTATGGTTCATTTAAAGTTTTAACATAATCAACATTTCCGGAAGATTTTTACTGGGGAACTTTTGGGAGCAAAACTACAAATCTGAATGTGAACATGAGGGCTTTGAAAAGGAACAGCTGTATCGTTCACCCGTTGGCTGCTTCGAACGTTCCACGCCAGTGTGGAACGTTCGAAGAAAAGGGTGGGGCCGTGTCGGCCAATGGACGTGCGCAGCACTACGGAGGTAGTGCTCGCGACGACCGTTTGCCGACAGCAGCAACCAACGGGTTAAAGTGGGTGGTCAACAAACATTTCAGGTAGATTTCTTTACCTGAGTGGGCTGTTTAGATAATTTTTTGCACAAAACTACAAATCTGAACACCAGCAGTAGTTTTTTCAATGCGAGCAACCGGAACTTGCAACTGCATTTTTTAAATTAACTTTTACCTGAATTGACTGTTTATGCAATGTTTTGAGTGCAAGATGCAATGCATAATTTCCTGTAATTTTGAGGTCATTTTGCATAGTTATACTTCACTAAATTATTTGAGTTGCACCCATCTCGAATAATGGGGTATACTTTCGCCTGAGCGTATCGGTTTTAAATGAGCAGATTTTTGCCACTGGTAATTCTCTTTGGCTGCCTTGTTCTGTAGTGTTTTTGTGTTTCCTGAGTGCCCAAGTCCCACCAGGGTTCCCAGAGGCAGCAAAGTTGTTAGCCAATGGAGAAGCCCCAAGGCTACAAGACCTCACTGTCACTCTGCATTATCACTCTTCCTCTAGTGCCATGCCAGAGCCAGCATACATTCTATTTTCTTGGCTTCTACATGTCGGCTGGAGCAATGCAGACCACCCTGCATGAGTGATACGGAGGCAAGAGGTTGAGGCACCTTGCCCCACCACACAAGGGCATTGGGGCAGGCATTGCACTACAGGGGCAGGCAACTCACTCAGTTTGAGGAATGTTCTTATCTGGGGATGGGTTTGCTGGAACTGTCTTTTTACTCAAAGTAAAATTCAGATTAAACTCAGTTGCCAATATATGAAAGAAACGTAAAATCAATATTGGTTTATTAAATCAATCAATAAATGCATCAAAAGTGGTTTCCATAAAGAAAAGAATTCATACTCTAAAAATCGGGGACATTGGGAGTTAGTCAGAAGCCATGAGGCACAGGGTCAAGACTGTTTGCATATAGCTGTGTCTGAACTGGAGAGGCAACGTGAATTAAAGAATGATGATGAATTCAACCCAGATCTGTGACTGTGGGTGAGTGTCTGAATCGTTTCAGCACTCCGTCCATCATCTCCTTGTGTCTGCTTTGTTCACCCTAAGCTGGCAGAGTATGCCCACACATTTATTTATTTATTTATTTATTCAAAGTTTTATATAGCGCGAACAAGATCCTTACAGATATCAGAGCGCTTCACAATGACAGGGTAGGGGCAGTAGGAAAGAACAGAGGTAATGGGAGCAATGTAGTAGTCACTAACATGAAAGGATAATAATAAAATACATAAAACATATCAATATACAGTCAGGTGAACAGGTAATAAAACGGCACAAGTCATGGATCCCATTACATAGGTGTTCAGGTACACCTTGGGTGTGCGGCAGGCTTATACCAGTGTTTTAGTATAGAGAGCGCAACTGAGTGAGGGCATCGGGAGGGTGAATCAGTGACCCAATGTGTCTCATATATTGGTCGGTAGGACGAAAGTAGCGTAGTAGTGTCACCATCAAGTAGAGGTATAATGCCAAAGGACAAGGTGAGTATTGATACAAGGCAATGTAGAGTCTCTGATCCACTACCTATAAGGTTCAGGAGATCTTGGCCAGAAGGATGGTTTTCACCTCTTTCTTGAAGAGTGCAGCGGAGGAGATACGCCTAGTTTCAGGCGGGAGCGCATTCCAGATCCTGGGTGCCATTCCTGAGAAGGAGCGCTTGTAGGTTTTCTCTTTCCTGAATCTACGGGGTTTCAGGAGTAGATTTTTTGAGCTTCTATTGGACCTCGAACCTCCTGATATGGACAATTTTTGAGCGAGGTAGTTGGGTGCATTGTGGTGCACGGCCGCGTGTGTCATAACTGCAATTTTTAGTTGTATTCTGGCTTCAAACGGTAGCCATTTTAGGGACTTTAAATCTGGGGAAATATGCGAATGTTTTCTTGAGCCAGTAATGAGTCTTGCGGCAGCGTTCAGGGAGGCTCTTAAGGGTGCTGTTGTGGATAGCGGGAGTCCGCTGAGGGTTACAATTCCGTAGTCGATTCGAGGGATGACTAACGCTTGTACAGCAGTTCGGAAGTCTTCAGTCGGGAGGAAGGGTTTGATTTTCCTCAGTGTGTTGATTTGGAAATTAGCTGCTTTTGTGGCTTTGCAGATGTGTTGCTGCATGTTGAGCTTGGCGTCCAGTGTGATGCCTAGGGATTTCGCTGAGTCCACGATGGTGGGTTGGACATTGAGTGCTGTTAGGTTGTTGAGCCATGTTTGGGTGGTGGAAATTTTCGCCGGGGGTGAGATGAGAAGGAACTCAGTTTTCAGAGCATTTAGTTTGAGGTGATTATCGGCTAGCCAAGATTGAGTGTTAATAAGCGTGGAGTTCAGATGTTTGATATCTTCCGGAGATTGAAGCTTTAGGTACAGTTGTGTGTCGTCGGCGTACATATGGAATTGGACATTAGAAGCTTGGAGCAAGGTGGCGAGCGGTTCCATGACGAGGTTGAACAAAGTGGGGGAGAGGGAGGATCCTTGTGGAACACCTAGATCCGCAGGCACAGGTGAAGATAGCTCACTTTGCCACTTAATTCATGCTAGCCTGGCTGATGAGGGGTGTTACCCCGAAACCGGTGCCAGGAGGCTTGTTTCTGGTCCAGGAAAGACATGGCTTGTCAGTTTGGTCTGGACTGTTCCCATGAAGCACAGGGTCAAGACTGATTTGCCTATAGCTGTGTCTGAACTGGGGTGACGAAGTGAGCTAAAGAATGATGACGGAGTCAACCCAGATCTGTGACTGGGGGTGAGTGTCTGAAAAGTTTCAGTGCTCCATCCATCATCTCCTTGTTTTTGCTTAAAACCTTATGGTTTCATTTTGCGTTTGGGGCCTTCCAGTCGCATTTGCTAGACCAAGTCAAACACATAGACTACTGTTTGCTATGGGGGGAGGTGGAGGAATGCTGGATAGTAGGAATTTTGTTTTTTTGTTTAAAAAATGCTTTTTTTGAATAAATAAAGAGAGCGAACTGTAAAAGCTATTACAAACTTGAAGGGTAGAAAAAGTTGCAAATCAGATATCTTGAAATACCAATTTAGTACAATAGAAGTAGGAATACATTTATCATAATGACCAGCATACATTACAAGGTTACAAAAAAGTAATTGGCAATGAAACAGTACAAGCTTCTTATTTTTTTCAATATTTCATATAGGAGAAAAGTAAAAAAAAATTGTGAAAAGAAAAGATACAATTTAGGAAAAAAGACTATCACAACACTGAAGCTGCATAGGAATAGATAAGCAATTGAAAGCAAATATGTAACATTCTATATCTTATGTTTCACAATATAGTCAATGATAGTAATAACTATAGAGTTAACACAGAAATCTCATAGCATTTTAGGGGCTTTTAAAACTCCTACAGAAACAGTGTTATTAACAAAATGTTTGAATAAAAAACAAAGTCAAAGTCTTACATAGTCTGCCTCTTTTAAGAGCTATCTGTATAGATCTGGAAATGGCAACATCTATTCTATTATTACAACATATTATATTCCATCAGAGTATAAAATAAATATCATTAGTCTTCTTCCGTTTAGATCTAATTACCTGAAAGGCAATTGCTTTAAGAAGATCCGCAAATATACTTGCTAAACAGTTAGTTGTCCAAATGGCAGAAGATCCAGCAAAGGTATTTTAACTAATCGTATATCTAATATACTGTCCCAAACTTGCTTCCAAAACACTTTAAAGACATATGCATAACATTACTAGCACCTATTTATCCTGACCAACATTTATTATTTTTGAATAATTTCATTTTAAAAAGTGAACCCGGGATTAGCAGCAATCTATTTCAATTTATTATATAAGAATCTATTATAAATGGGATTATAACGTTTGTGCAAGAATTACAATCTCACCACATGTAGAAATAAATATAGGGCAATCTAAATCTTTTTTCCTTAACAATCCTGTTCGGTGTTTTGGCCCATCAGAAACACCAACAATAAGTTTCTTTATAAATAAATGAAGCTGTAGAAGCAGTGCAAAAGTTGTGCAAATGGATACAATTCTTCTAATTTTGAAATCCATACTAATCCATACTAATATAATAAAGAGAGACCAAACCTTTGAGGCGGGTAATCTCAGGAACCACAGCACCAATCACAACACCCAATACAGTGTTGGAAAAAGCACTTGCAGCAGAAGGACATAGGCTCTGCAGACGCCCACCATATACATTTAAAATGTATAAGGACCGTGCCAGCAAAGTAGTCCCTTGTGGGTGTGTCTGCATTGTGCTGTGGGCGTGTGCTGGGGGCATGACAAACGCCCTTCATGCCATGTCTCATATCGTGTGCTAATCCCTCCCTGCTCCCTTTAAATACCCCTGCACCCCATAATCACAACCCACCCTTACTCCTTAAAATACCCCAAGACCCTTAAACACTAACGCATCTTAACCCTATAAATATACCCTGTACCCCAAAACCCAAACCTATCCTTAAACCCTAAAAATACCCCTGTACCCCAAAACCCAAACCTAGCCCTGAACCCTATAAATACCCCTGTACCTCAAAACCCAAACCTATTCCTAAACCCTAAAAATACCCCTGTACCCCAAAACCAAAACCTAGCCCTGAACCCTATAAATACCCCTGTACCTCAAAACCAAAACCTATCCCTGAACCCTAAAAATACCCCTGTACCCGAAACCCAAACCTAGCCCTGAACCCTAAAAATTCCACTGTGCCCCAAAACCCAAACCTACCCCTGAACCCTAAAATACCCCTGTACCCCAAAACCCAAACCTAGCCCTGAACCCTTAAAACACCCATGTACCCCAAAACCCAAACCTAGCCCTGAACCCTAAAAATACCCCTGTACCCCAAAACCCAAACCTAGACCTGAACCCTAAAAATAACCCTGTACCCCAAAGCCCAAACCTAGACCTGAACCCTAAAAATAACCCTGTACTCCAAAACCCAAACCTAGCCCTGAACCCTAATATACCCCTGTACCCCAAAACCCAAACCTAGCCCTGAACCATAAAAATACCCCTGTACCCCAAAACCCATACCTATCCCTAAACCCTAAAACTACCCCTTTACCCCATAACCCAAAACTATATCTGAACCCTTAAAATACCCAAACACCCCAAAACATATACCTCAGTACCCCAAAACATATACCCCTATACCCATACTTACCTTATCCAAACATTAAAAAAAACATGCTTTTACCATTCATGCATTTACAACGAATTTAGTTGTAAATGTATTTGTGGTAAAAGCATATCAAATGTAATGCCATGCGTTATAATGGCATTGCGGAGTCATGGTACTTTCGTAATGAAAGTGTGCGGAGTGATGGTATGCGGAAAGAAAGTTGCGGAATAATGGGTGTATACCCTCCCAGGTAAGTACATTGGTGGCATGGCGGCCCACATCTCCAGCAACATACTCATATTTTTTCAGCACCCATTTGAAAAATGCACAGGTCTCTCTCATTGATGGCCAGCACCGACATACTTTCAGAAGAACAACTTTCTCAAATTCAACGGGGAAAAAACAGAAGTCATTATTCTCGGCAAAAACAAAAGCCTGTAGGGCCCCCAACACTGGCCTACTGAGATGGGCATACTCCCTGCCCCAGTCTCACAGGCGCGTAACTTGGGTGTCATCATTGATGACTCTCTTAAGATGCACAAGGGAGCTGAAAAAACCTCAAACACATGCTTTGCCTTTCTAAAATGGCTGAAAAAGATATGCTGGATGCTGCATGAGCCAACAAAGAAAACCTTAGTCAATGCCTTGATTACCTCGAGGATTGACTATGGGAATGTGCTTTATTTTGGCTCAAATAAAGCAACCACTCGCAAATTACAGGTAATTCAAAACTCAGCGGCCAGACTGCTATGCAAAATTCCCAGAACCACCTCTACTACCCAATATCTTCAGGACCTTCATTGGCTGAAGATTGAAAACCGAATTAAATTTAAAACACTCTGTTTTATGCACAAAAACAATTCTGGCAAAGCCCCGAAATATCTTCACTTGCTTGTTCGCCCATATCATCCACCTCGATCTCTCCGTTCTTCTACACTAAAAAAGTTTGTCGAGGAGGAGCTTCGCGCGGTTCCAAGATGGACGCGTGAGCAAAGGGCTCCAGAGACCCTCTTCGCCTCCCGCATCTATCCTGCCACAAATCCTGATTTGAACAACGGGTACTTCTTGCTTATGCCCTGCTGATCCTGAGAACTTTTTTCCGAAATCAAATCGGACGCCGAGAACCGGACTTGCTGCATCCTGCGATTTGCGGCCTACATCGTAGACCATCCCCGAACTCGAGTCCCCGAGGTACCCATGTGGCAACTCAACAACAACAGCCAGTGTGACACGCCCACAGCCCCTGTGGTACTTTCGGTTTGGCTTTGGGTCATTGTTGACGGCGCTCTACGGTCACCCCATTCGACTTCTCGTCCCTGCGACAGATCCTACGCTTACTTTGGATCTTAGCCCTTTTGCCCTGGAGGACCATCGAAAGCGGGATCATTTTGCCCAGATCACACCGGCTCCGTGGGAGTTCATCGCCCACTATGGCGGGCAAAGCAGATGCCGAGAAGCGGAACACCAAGGGCACGCATCGTGGTGGCGTTATTCAAACTCAGACCATAGAGCGCTACACTCGCCCAAAAATTCCCCGGGTGGAGCGAGCAAGGCTCTCGAGGGGACCGGAGATGGTACTCCTTCATCGGAGGAGCCGACACTGAAGGACATCATGGGCGCCATCACCAGTGTTCGGACGGCTGTGGGCCAACAATATGAAACTCTCGCTGCGAAAATCGACACGGTGGCGATCGAGGTTAAGCTCAATAGGGCGGACCTGGGTAAGACGAATGAATGGGTCAAGTCCCTGGACATTAAAACTGCAAGCTTGACTACTGATGTCTCCGACCTCCAGGCTGAGGTTTGCACTCTCCGTTCCTCCAACGACTAGTTTGCCCGCCGGCTGGAGGATTTCGAGGGCCGGGCCAGGCGCAATAACGTCCGCATCGTGGGGGTTCCGGAGAACTCTGCGGATGTATCCACGGACCTTCTGGTGGAGGATCTGGTCCTGAAACATCTTGTGCCTAAGGGCCTCAGCAACTTTTTTACAGTGGAGCGAGCACATAGAGTTCCCAGTGGGAAGCCCAAGCTGGGGGCCGCACCTAGGCCTATCATCGCCAGGATCTTTAATTTTCGGGACCGGGACGCTATCCTGCAAGCCTCACGTACTACAGGTCCCACTAAATTTGACAACGCCTCAGTCAGCTTCTATCCAGACTTCACTCAGGCAGTGCAGAAACAACGTATGGGCTTAACCGGTGTGAAGAGACGGCTCAGGGATATGGGACTGAAGTATGCCATGCTTTTTCCAGCCCGACTGAGGATCGAGTATGAGGAGTGAGCGTTTTTCTTCGATCGCCCCGAAGTGGTCAGTGACTGGTTGGACACATTGCCCCCAAACCACACCAGCAGCGAGAACTCGAGAGGTGCCGAGGGTGGCCTGGCTGAACAGGAGTAGTGAGTCTGCATCGGCCAGCCGGTTACTATGGACGTATAGCAGTGGCTTTATAATAGACTTGCTTTATAATGTGGATACCCGGGGGTGGGGGGAATCGGGCCTCTTCTTCCTCCTCTGGGGACTTTTTCTCTCTTCTTGTAGGTTAGTTTAATGGGGCGACAGGCACACTGCAAGTTGGGGTGGCTTTTTGGTCTAACGCAGGGGTGCAGGGTGGGGGGTGTTTTTCAGGATTCCTTGGGGGCGGTGGGGCGGTCTTTTCCTTTTTGGTTTGTCCGAGGCTGCGCTATGTTCTGTCTTTTATCCTGTGTGCTTGTTCCAGGGCGGGGGGGGGGGGACTGGGTGCCCACTGCGGGATGGGGGGGGGGAGCTTAGAGTGCTGAGTTGGAACGTTAACGGTCTTGGTGATAGGATAAAGCGGGGAATTGTATTGCAGTACTTGAAACGCTGTGCCCCAGATGTGATTCTACTCCAGGACACGCACTTGGTTGGAAATACATGCCACGCACTGAGTAGACGAGGCTACCGTTTGGTGGCCCACTCAGGGTTTACCTCCGGGTCGAGAGGGGTGGGGGTCCTGGTACGAACTTCCCTTCCCCTGGAGATAGATGACGTAGTGCTGGACGACAGGGGCCGCTATGCTGCTATTACGGGTCGGTGGGAAGGGAAAACGATTTCCATTTTGTCTGTATATGTCCCCCTTGGCCTGCAGGCCACCACATTTGCTGATTTGGGAGATGTGATCCTGGGGTTTCCTGATGGAATATTGGTAGTGGGTGGCGATTTTAATTCTGTAGTTAGTGGGGATGAAGACCGTAGCCCCCGAGAGCCCTGCCTGCGGCACAGCTTTGGCTTGGGAAGCTCCTGGACACGTTTGGACTAGTCGATTGTTGGAGGCAACTGCACCCGGGAAAGCTCCAATATACCTTTTATTCGGGTGCCCATGGGAGTCTATCGAGATTGGATTACATTCTTGTACCAGCAGCACAGATGGTCTCTGTACGGGAAATTAGGCATTTGGCCAGGGGGATCTCTGACCACTCTCCGCTTTGGCTTACAGTTGACATACAGTTGGGTGCCGAGGGCCGGATCGCTCCGATCAACCCCTGGCACCTTCGTAATCCTAAAAGCAGGTCGGAGGTGGTGAAGTTTATGGACTACTACTTTGCTGAGAATGAGGGATCAGTTTCCTCCCCTGTTACATTGTGGGAGGCATATAAACCAGTGATTCGTGGTCAAGTCTTGTCCCTCATTGCCAGCGAAAAGAGGCGTAAGAATGCTGCTGTTGTGGATCTGGAAAATGAAATCACTGTCTTAGAAAGGCAGATGGAGTCCGGGGTCACTCCAGAGGTGGTGCATGCTCTGGCCCTGAAACAATCTGACTATAAGGCGCTGGTCACTGATGCGGCCAAGGCGATGCACCGTGAGCAACAGGGGCGTTTGTACGATGTGGGTGACAAGGCGGGAAAGTTGATTGCATGGTTGGATAAGAAGGATAGACTGAACCGGGTGGTGCATGTTATTGAACGGATGGATGGTACGCGTGTCGTGGACCCGATTGATATAGTCCAAGTTTTTGCTCAACACTTTCAGGCGGTGTATGCACCGGTCTCTGACAGGCCAGAAGAGGACTCGCATTAATTGCTTCGGGATATCGCCTTGCCTAGCTTGTCGGATTCGGACAAGGAGCTTATGGAGGCGGATTTTTCCACCGATGAAGTAGCGCTTGCTATCCGTTCACTTCGTTCCAGGAAGGCCTCGGCCCCGAATGGGATACCGGTGGACTTATACAAACTATGCCCCGACAAAATGGCGCCGTATCTTCGTCGAATGTTTCTGTCATCGCGAGATCTCGGGTCTCTTCCTCTGGATCAGAGATTGGCATCCATCGTGGTCATCCATAAAGATGGCAAGCCCCGCGATCATTGCTCATCATATCGGCCGATTTCGCTCCTGAATGTTGAACCCAAAATTCTCGCTAAACTTTTGGCAAATCGGCTGATTACGGTGATCGCTGACTTGATCCATCCGGACCAATCTGGATTTATACCCCACCGTAATACGGCTCTCAATCTACGTCGCCTCCATGGCGTCTTAGCAAGGGCGGGGTCTCTTGGAGAGCCGGCCATCTTGGTTTCCCTTGATGCCTGGATGGCCTTCGATACGGTAGAGTGGCCATATTTGTGGGCTGCCCTTGCTAAGTTTGGATTCGGCCCTAAATTCATTGTGTGGATTAAGCTTTTGTATGAGCAGCCGCTGGCACAGGTGGTGGTTAATGGCAGGGCCTCGGAGCCCTTCACCCTCGGTCGCGGAACGAGACAAGGATGCCCCTTGTCACCGCTCCTCTTTGCGCTTGCCCTTGAGCCCCTGGCTGCATGGCTAAGTTGGGAACCGTCGCTTAAGGGCATCCGATGGTCACCTGACTTCGAGGACCGGATATCGCTTTATGCCGATGATATATTGTTGTATCTTACCTCTCCTCGTAAGTCGTTGGGTGTCCTGTTTGATGTGTTACGCTCCTTTGGGAGGAATTCCGGTTTGGTCATTAACTGGGCCAAGTCCTGTATTTATCCACTCATGGACGATGCGCCTCTTCTTCCCCGCATTTGTCCGATACCGGTTTCTAGAGTTGGCTTTAAATACTTGGGGATCTACATTTTGCTGGACCCCAAAGCCCGCTACGAGCGGAATTTGTTGCCTCCGCTTTCCCGGCTTCGGTCGGATGTTGCGGCGTGGTGTGGCTTGCCACTCTCCCCTTTGGGAAGGGCGGCCCTGTTCAAAATGATGTACCTGCTAGCTATTTTTGTGAGATTGAGGGCTTGCAGAGGAAGTTGATGTGGGGTGGGCGACCGCGTATCGCATTGGCGAAATTGACTTTGCCATGGTATGATGGAGGTATCGCGTTGCCCGACATCAAGCGCTATTACTGGGCCTCCCAGTTGAGTGCTGTGAACCACGCTATGTACGGCCCTGTCCCGAACCCCGCGTTTGAGATGGACAGATGACAACTGCCTGGGGTGGGCTACAATCGAGCGCTCTATTCTAGAGCCTACCGGAAGCACCTCACAGGCCCTACTGCAGTTGCGGTGCGAATCTGGGGAAGTGCGACCGCCGCCACGGGATGGACAGATAAACTGACGAAATCGACCCCATTGTATGCCGCGGAAGCGCTAGGTGGCATGTGGACGTCGAAGGGTTTTGACAGGTGGGATCTCATCGGTATCAGCAGGGTGGGCGACCTTTGGGCCAAGGGCAAAGTTAAGACCTTCGAGGTACTCCAGCGGGAATATAAACTGAGCGACAGGGAATATTACCGGTACCTTCAAGTCAGCCATGCGCTTAACTCTGTTTTCCCGGCTGGCACTACGATCCCGGAGTCCTCTCCTCTCGAGGATAGAGTGCTTGACGGATACGTTCCCGACAGCACTATATCTCTAATCTATAAGAAACTGATCAATGATCGCTTGGATCTCCTTCTACAATTGCGGAATGCTTGGACCAGTGACGGGCTAGAACTGGACGATGAAGACTGGCAGGCGGCGATATCTTCCCCCAAGGAGATCGCGATTCCGGCACGTCTTAGGCTGGTGCAACTTAAAATACTGCATCGGGTGTATGTCACGGGCCCACCCTGGTACATATGGGTTTCTCTGCGGATGGGTTGTGTAGGTGTGGATGTGGTATGTTGGCTACGTTTTTGCATATCCTCTGGGAATGTCCGGAGGTGGCGACGTTTTGGCGCTGAGTACATGTGGTTATGGGTGAGGTGACGGGTGTTGTGTTATCGCCTGAGGCCAGACGCTGCCTGCTGAATGTTTGGGAGCTGAATGACTGTACTGTTGCTCAAACTCAATGGGTCACATTGGGTAATATGGTTGCTAAACGGGATATTGCCCAGTTGTGGGGTTCTCAAAGGCCGCCATCACTCCTAACATGGAAAGAAAACATGGATTGGTCCATGTTCAGGGAAAAAACAGTATATGTCTCCCGTGGCAGACCTAAGAAATGGGGTAGTGTCTGGGGTCAATGGAATACGTACCGTGGAGAGATTTGCACCCCCGTTCACTGACATTCCAGATCCGCTTCTCCTCCCTTGACTGTGCGTTCCCCATACTTAGCTTTTGTAGACTTCATTGTATTGTTTTTGCCCCTGGGTCCCCCCCTTCCCAGTATTTCTCCTCCTTTATATTGTAGCATATCTTCCACCCATCTCCCACTGCCATAAGGGACAGCCAATCTATCGCACAGTAATGCCTCGATCTTCTTTGTGTTTTGTTTGTTGTTTTATTTATATAAAATATAAAATGTGAAACCTTTCACTAATCCTATTTATACCCATGCTTTTACAAGATCACGAGATATCGCTGCCAGACCCTCGGGTTGTCGGCTGAAGAGCTGTGTACTTCGATGTTGATATTGCTGTGTGCGACTGACCAGCCTCCGTGGTTGTAGGTCTGTAACTGTCTCTTTCTTTACATAATAAAGGTTTTCAAAAAATAAAAAAATAAAAAAGTTTGTCATCCCCAAAATCAAGCTCTCTCGTATGGGCGGCAAATCTTTTTCCTACCAAGGGCCCTTGCTGTGGAACTCCCTGCCTTTCTCAGTACGTAACGAGAACAATTACATCAACTTCCGTAAAGATTTAAAAACTTGGCTATTTAACATCTAGGCACTCATCTTTACCCACCTTACTTACATAATTCTACAATCTTGCGCCGGGAAACCCTTTGTGGGTAGCTGCTGCACGCAATAAATGCAATAATAATAATAATAATAATACACTTTTAAACACACCTCCAGCCACAAGTTCTAGATTTGCGAACTTTAGAGCTGGGGAGCTACGTTCGAATCTCGGCTTCAGCTCAACATCCTGTGATTCCAGGCAAAAATCTTTGTCTCCCCGTGCCTACCACAAATTAATGTGTTCTTCTGTAATGTAAATTGTGCTCATGCCATGTTGTCGAGTTCATGCTATATAATATTCCAAGGAAAAACAAAGTAGGGAAACTGGAGTTCACACACTACTGAACGTGCACTCTTAAGTGCATCAGCAGGGCACAGTGAATCGGAGCGTTTCACAGGCCTGTCACAGATAAGAAATGCTACCAAAACGAAATCCTACAAAACAATATACTACTGGCCGGCAGCAATTCATACCCGGACAACGTCGGGACGGGCTGCTAGTAATTCATAAAATGACATGAAGCGATCAATTGCCTTTTACCAATCATTGTTTCCAGTATATAACTCTGTTAGCACGTTTAATATTTGATTTATATCAATTTGGATAATTCATACAATAAGAAGGTTACTCTCAGGTAATGTTAATGTTAATATTATCATCACTCTGTCCACCCTAGTCAGATGTACATCCAACTCATTGTCCATAAGATAGATATCATCAATGTATTGCAATACCTCAGGATCTGGTTGTAAAATCTTCATCATTCATGCTGAGAATAAGACAGGACTGTTGAACTGCCCCTATCTGATTAAAAGCGGTTAGATACTCAGGTTCAGGTGCTTTATTTTGAGTGAAAAGCCCATTGGAAATTTCTGCTCTGGGTTGGTCATCAAACCTGTGCTATTAGCATTTTTCACTCCATAGGTCTGCAGGTGTTAATTTAGATTCATATAGTCTAAAACTATCCTATTGGAGCCGTCTCGTTGGGAGGTAGGGAAAAGAGGTGTGTTTATTAGAGAAAGGCAAGGTACTCTTATGCCTGGTTACAGCAAATTATCTATTATTGCTTTAATACCATGTATGACTTCTGGTTTTAAGGGGTATTGAGCCTGTGCATGACGTTCCACGTGTAAGAAAATGACATGTAGAACAGAGTGTTTATCCCACCCACTTTGTTCCAGTATAAGTCCCATGTCTTACAGCACATTCAGTGGTATAGATTTCCCTGATGTCTTCAGGTACTGTGGGAGAAAAAGCTACTCTGATTACTTCCTCCCTCAGGGGTGCAGTCCTCTTCAGCTAGGATGATGTCATAATCATCAGATGACTCCAACCTGGGGGACGTGGTATATCCCCTTCAATTGTTATGTTTAAATTGTAAACCCTATCAGGAGGATTTAAATGTTTATCTCAGGTTTCAATTTGTATAAACTCATCAGTTGGGTTCACATCCAGAAACCTTTGACACGTCTAATGCACTTTTGTGACTTCCACTGCTCTGCGGTACTTTTTTGAAGGAAGACTCATAGAGGTATCATCATGTTTTTTAGACAGTCCAGATAAACTTCATCTTTAAAGAAGCTTTAGAATCAAATCCTTTCTCCTCCTTTTTAACACTGGCATCAGTCTTGTCTCCTGCTTCACTTTTTGATCTGTATTCCTCCTTTCTTTGATACTGTGATCCAGTGCCTCTTGCTGTTAGTTTACCATAAGTATCCTGAAAAGAATATGGAGGGCACCTATCAGAATACTGCTACCATTCAGGCGTTTAACATTTTATTGCAGCCTCTTAAATTGTAACCACCTCTACTAGATTCCTGGGATGCGAGTGAGCCAGTCAGAGTCAGCCTTTAGCATGGATGAGCTGGGCCCACATCGAGGGCACGGACTTTCAGAGGGGCGCCGGAGTAGCTTACAGCAATCTGCAGAAGTCTCGCTACAACCTGTCTCTACAGAAAAGTGTGTCAACTTTTGTTATGAAACCTATTTTTCCCTTTTTCCCCTCATCTTACACATATCCTTCCTATTTTCACAACTCAGTGACAATTAAAGAGGATGAGGGGAAGGGGGGCAGCAAACTGTGTTTGACCCAGTGCACTATCTGAGCAAAGGCCACCTCTGGATCAACTTTGTTTTGCTTTCTCCCTCTGTTTTTTCGTTCTTTCCATTGCAGATTTCTCTGTAACAAAAACATCACTATCGCCTTTAACTTTTAAATTAGGCTTCATGGCTCGTATACCCAAGGTATCAAGACCCACAGAAGTATCAACTTTCACAATTATTTTTGGTAGTTTCCGTTCACGCTCTAGAACTGGAACTGCTTTCAGTCTCTGATGTATAACCAGAACTGAATCTTCTACCTTAATGTTGCTTAAAACGATAGGTGAAACTGTGGAGAAGGTTCCCATTAACAGAATGAGCTCCGTGTTTATTCTGTACCTGTTTACGCCTGACAGGGAGAACTGCCAAAGAAGGCGCGCCATTCGTGCTGGTTTAAAGCATGCACATATGTTTCTACTGGTGCTACATTCCTCTACAGGTGGCAGCGTCCTAAGAGGAAGACTCATAGTCAGTATTCTATGTTTGTCTTGGAGTGTAGTGTAGTGTACAGATATACTGCTTCTAACTGATTGGTCTTAAGAGCAACCCTGAAAGCTATTTCATCACACTTCATGGGCAATTTTCCCATAAGAGTCTGTGGACTAATGGTCTTTACTTGTGTTGGAGCAGCTGGTCCTGCAGCGAGAAAAGGTCTGGAGCTCAGCATGCATCATACAAACTGTAGAAATCTCCTGTATAAGGAGACTGTGCAATTTAAACTTCCTATTACCTCAGCAGGTGCTAGGTTATCAAGGTGAGGAATGGGAGTGTAATCAGCCAAGACTGGCCATGTAGGCTCTTTATTGGTCCCAAATGTATATTTCTGTGCATATGTGGCGATTAACCAACAAACCTGATGTTCCTGATAAATCAAAGGGATTTCTGAATCATAATAAGTCCCAAAATGTGCCTGTGGCAGCATTGCTTTGAAAGATATTAACTACCCTGAGGCAGGATCAAGAGGCTCAAATTCCACACGATTAAAACACCTCAAAGGCATACTCCGTATGTGTGGTTATTACAAATGTTACTGCTCTCCTCCATCAGGGACACCTCATGACTTGAGATCCTAAGTAACTATTTTCCTGTAATTAGCCCCTATCACAATAGGCGCCACAATAGAGAACAGGTATAACTGAAAATGGCATCAACGATTTAGAGAACCCACTAAATGGGGAATAACCTTTTATGAGTTCAAGCTTAACAAACCTGCGGAAATAAGCGCACCTTTATCCCCAATAGTAGGTAACCATAATTAGTATGGATGTGTTCCTAAGGATGTATTAAGGGTTCATGTGTGCGGGAATATTGAAAGACCTTTTCAAGGCATAATCGTTAGACAGGAGACCCACTTTGGGCGCCTACTGTTGTGTACACTATGGCTCTGGTGTATATGTACAAGATTTTCTTTCAAACTCACAGGTGAAAAGGGTGAACTTGGTTCAATGCACGAGCACTGCATTGGACCTGCAAAAGTCAGTTTAGTGTAACCTCACAGAACCCCCCAATATGTTCTTGAAGTAGAATTACTACGTTTGGATTAATAACCATCCCAAAACTAGGATCTGGGGCACCATGGTACCAGAAATAAACCTACTTCACTCCTCTCAATATCAGAAACACACAGTACTGAGAACAATAGCCATGTTTAACTAAAAGCATTTACTGCAACAGGGTGAACCATTTTCTCAGCACATCTATGATAACTACACAGAATATCATAAAGACAGCAAATAGGCACTTTGTGAACAGCGAGAATAAAATGAACATTTCTAACAGAGTTACAGTATCATTTATAACCTGATACACTAAAACCTACTTCTATGCGCTACACTAGGAGAGCATGGAGAGTAGAACTTGCAACCTAGACTTTCTTAGGGAGAAGCACACACTGCATACTTTGGTGACAGCAAAAGCTGTGGTTATAAAAATTGGCGTGAAGGCAGCGTTCCCAGCGCAAATATAACACACGCCACAGCAGCATCCTTTCTCCTGGACTCAGCTTGTTATCTGTATCAAATGCCATGTAGCATCTTCTTGGTACGCTGGCAGCAGTCAAAACCATATCCGCCAGTATCCTGTGTGATACCCTAGTTAAGGACCTCTACTAACAAGTTGTCAAGGGGCCGTTCTTATCTATTAAATCTTATGAGAGATTAGAATTTCTGACATAACTTTAGGATTTTCTGACATAGATTATGTGAATCAAGGTGTGCATGCCAGATGTCTCCTTATGAAAATGTACGATAAATGGATGTCAATTAATATTACACTGTTTTGGCTATATGTCTGCGTTTGTTCTTATTTTACCTAGTCCCAGACTGAAGTCTCATCAGGTGCAATATCAATGTCATTGACTGAATGACTTGACACTTTTACAGTTCTTGGAACAATAAGATCAGGCGACATCTGAATCAATGACGGACCTGGCAATAATTCTGCACAAACTGCAGTAACAATGGCAACTCCGGGCGACTCTCATTACCTAAAATGGAGTCGGGATTTCATAAAATGGAGTCAGACCTTGGCGCCTTATGTCACTATAAAGATCAAAGAATTCCTTGTCAAAGTCCCAAAACTGATCAATAAAAGTTTTATAGATTTGTAAACTTATTAACGTGGCGTGCATTTAAAGTAAATTTCTTAAAATGAGTGTCCAAATCAATATTGAAAGAGGCATGATTGGAAATCAAATTAGAATCTATTTCTACATTAATTGGGCAGATTCTTTTCTGAAAACAAGTATAACCATTCCCAGTTGTAGACTGATGGTCTGGGAAATAAAAAGTATATTCTGGAGTATCAGGATTACATAATCTCAGTAGGAATTTTGTTGTTTCCAGAAGTTTCCCTCACGGAAATTTAAGACAAATGTGTGATTTTAGCCAAATGATGTTTGCAGGGCAATCAGGTGAGACTATGTAGTGAAATTCATGTAAGTCACACCACAATGGACTTCCCTGGGTGTCTAGTTGTCAGAAATGTCTGGGTTTGGTAACTTTCTCTTGGTGTCAGTTGAGGAGTGCCCAAAAATATTGCAAGAATGGGTCAATTTTAAGAGGTTAAAATCTAATGTCCCTATCTTGTGTTTTGAGGAATTACCTGTTGTGAACAATAGTTCCAGTCAAACAAGTGAGGTAATGTTTTCCTCAGGAGAAGTGTTGGAAAATAGAAAAGTTGAAAATATGTTACTATCAATTCAATTTCTTTAAATGTGTTTGCTTCCAAATGAAAGTAAGTGTGTAAGAAACAGCACATTGAGCAAAATGCCCTCTGAATCACATGATAATATAGGTAAATCCAAGTAGAGGCTTGTACGAATAACGACTATTCCAAAACTCATTATCTTGGGCACATTTTTAACACCTCCCATGCTCGTGACGGAACTGTTCCGTCACAAGCCTCGGGTGGGCTGTGCTGGTGACGGAACGATTCCGTCACGGCCCGCTCGCCGCGCTTGCGCTGATGTGCTGAAGAGCGGGCGGGGCCGTGACGGAACCGTGCTGTCACAAGCACAGCTCACCCGCGGGCCGTGACGGAGAGGTTCCGTCACGAGCACGGGACCGCCGCGCAGCCCCGCCTCCCCCTTAGCGCTGCGGCGGAATAGCCGCCGCTGCGATGGGGTTAAAATATCTACGTTTCTTCATTATTCCTTTTTCAATCATTAGTTTTTATCCTGTCAATTGATGCAGGATTGATACACAGTGAAATATCATAAGAAGCTGCAGCACAGCTGTTTTATGTGAGTATGCATATATTTGGACAATCACAATCAACAAACACTGTATATCCCTGCAACTATACATTTCTGTCAAACTGAACAATATATTAGTTTTGTAAACCGGTCATTGGGGCAAACAATTATCCACTAAAGCCATCACCTATTCTTTTTTCCCCATTTTTTTTTACATTAGCCTGGATTTCAACATTATTTTGTTTTGGAAAATCATGAGCAGTCTACAAAAATGAACCTTTGCTGAATACCAAATTAGATCCACTTTTCCGAAAAGCATAGCTTTTAAGCTACACTGATGGGTTTCAAACCACTTTTTCCCTCCCCAAATTTGTGTTTAGATAGAACCCATAAAATAAAACAGTGGATGACAATTTAGAAAAATGCAAAATAGTGGTTAAATATGATTTATGTTTTATAAATCTTCCTGTTTGTGAAACTACAAATTGTTATCTTAGCACAGCAAACCTTTTGTCAATGCCATATTTAGGAAAAAATACTCTTTTTGGCACAACACTTTTCCCATTTTTTCCCCAAAAGTCTGTTTTATTTGGCTATTTTCTCTGTGCCCTTCAGGAAAATCAATTAACCGCTGAGACCTTTAGCATCTCCAATTTGTAAGACAATCATTAGCAATGCAAAAGGTCTCGCATTTATACGAGTTTCAGCTATTGCATTGAAAATGACAATACTTTTTATTTATGTTTTTAAAACATAAATACATGCTTACTTCCGGGAGTTCCGGTTTGGTGACCCAGCCGAGGGCAGGTATTTAAACTTTAGTCATTTACGGGTAACTGTTTGACTGTTCTCGGAGGCATCCCACCCCGCAGGGAGACACACGGAATTGAAAGATCGGGAAAGACAGCGGCTTGTTGGGCTTTCCATTCATTTATCGTTGGAAGCACGGTTGCAATATTTATCAAGGCAACAATACAGTCAGCCCTCTAGCATGGTCAACTAACAAATCTATTTTGAGCGAACTAGAAAACGATTACAATTCAGCAATTATTCCTCAATACTGAAGCAAAGGTTCTTTGAAGTACTTTAGAAAAAAAAAAATTTGCAGACAGGTGCTGTGACAGGACGAAGAAAGGTCTACCATATTTTAACAATTAATCATTTAGCAGTGGACCCCTTTTTGTCTTTTACTCAGATATCGAGTTTACTGGGTACTAATTCCACGGAGCATCAAGTGGAAATACTGGCGCGAAGGTTTTCACTAATCCCGAAAACTCCGATTATTTAGATTGTGATTGGGACATATTTTATTTCCTGACGAAGGTGTTGGCCATTCACCAATAGGCCCACCGAAACGCGTCAATGCTTTGTGAAGAGGATACTATGTAAAATCTGTTGGGTCAATTGTACTGTATGATTAAGATTGAATCCCTATTCATTGTGGACACAGTTGAACACTGACTTGATTTAGTAGTTTCCTCTAGAATTATGAACTAGTGTTCTTTTCTCTTGCTCCCAATTTACTTTTTTGTAACCAATAATTTGGCTTTTTAACCCTTATGTATTGCGCCTTGACGCCCTTTGGGCTAAGTAGCGCAATATAAGATGGATTTCATTCATTCATTCATTCATATTTCAATGTTTTTAATTAGTTATGTACATTGCCTTTGATTCATCTGAAGTATAATTGTGTTTGTATTTTAATAAAACAAAACATTCTTTTTTAGTATAGTTATATCTCTTATGTCCTTTCTCTCAGCACTGGTGTAAGGTAGTGTGTAAGTTTTGAATGATTGGTGCATTAAAAGCCATTGGGGCATTTCTTTCGTTACTTAAGTCTATAACAGTACCTCTCCCCTCTGGCAGGTGGGTCCCTCTCTGTTACTTTGAGGATACAAATGTTAACATGGTCATCATGAGGAGGGAATAAAAAGCCTAAAACCAATCGGAAGGCAGCATTTAGGACCTAAGCCAATTAAAAAGATGGGTGGAGAGTGGGTGGAGCTTCAAAGAAGCTTCCACACTATACTGAATGCTGCATGCCTCGGTGGGTATCCATCTTGCATGGCCACCACATTTAGAACATATGTGTTGGTCATCTTGGAATGGGAAAACAATTATACACTATGGACAACAGCATTCCATAATGGTCTCCTGGTTTAGAGAATAGGCTACTTGGGATAACGTGCACTACACATGAAATGAGCAGCAAGCAAGGGACCTGTTAGCACTGCCAGGAGAACTTTAGTGCTATCTGAAATATTAAAATAAAGAGAAAAAGCAGGAAAATGAATGGGGAACTATAAAAGGAGAAAACTTGAAAACTAAAGGATTTGCCAATTATTGCTGACACTGAGGTGTACTCATTTTCAGGTGGATTTGCACATGTAATCAGAGACTGCTGTCATTCATAGAGCAGGATGGCCAATGAAGGATATGGACAGAATCTTTAACCTGTGCAGTACATTGTTATGGATATAACCCCTAGTACTTGTCATATGCTGTAACTGACAACAATCTCCTTCCCTGCAAAGGTTATCTGTGACATTCCATTTAACAACATGCCTATCTGTACTGTAGGCTTTAATACAGAGAAATAAAAATCCACCCTTAAATGCCTATTGACTTCAACATATGCTTTTCACAATCAATATGCCAGGCCTGCTGTCTTTGTCATAACTTTGCATAAAACGATAAGGCCTACAGCCTTTATCAATGGCCTTTCACCAAAAGTATCTCAAGCCTACTGTCCTGAACATCAACTTTCTTTAAGGAAAGTGTCTGGCATACAGTCATAAAAGTACACATGTGTGCAAAATGACAGTTATACAAGCACATTGCTATCTCTCTGAAGAGTGCCTAGCAAAGGTTATTGTACTGCATATCTTCAAGCCCCTCAGTTTGTTTGGGGGAATCACTAACACCAAACTCCTTGCCTACAATGATAATGTGTGAAATTCCATATAACAAAAGACCTTCCCACAGACTTTACCACATTGTAATAACAATCCATCCAGAAAAGTCTGATGCCTTTAATGTATGCTTTTCACCATAAGTAGGTCAGAACTACTGGCTTTGTTATAGCATTTTATATTAAACAGATCAGACCGCTGAAATGTGGCACAACTTTTCCCAATGAACTGAATAATCCTTTACACTTCACCTTTGGCTTTACACCTTATCCATCACTGGCTAATTAATGTGCACATAAGCTGTCAACCATCATGTATACAGGTATAAAATCACAAAGATCTAGAAAAATACAGGTTGTATAACAATATACAAGCCAACTCAACAGGGCCTAACAAGAATCATCACAGTGAAAACCCCATGGTTTCTGCGAGTGAAAAGCCAAAACCAAAATCCTTGTTTACCAAGGTAATATGTGAGATTACATGTAACAAAACACATATTATAGTCTTTAATAAAGAGTAATAACAATGCATAGTAAAATGCCTATTGGCTTTAACACATGCTTTTCACAATAAATATGTAAGGACTAGTGCAGTCTACTATAGCCTTTCACACCTGCGTGTTTATCTTGTTGTTAAAATAATGTTGTGGATGTATATATTTGTAATATTCCACAGACATGGCAAAACCATCTTTTCTAATTACCCTATAATGAAATGCAATACAACCAGCTGAAATATGGTGATGTCTGTGGGGTGCTGCCTTTAATTTTACATTACTAAAGTCTAAGGGATTGTGGAAATCCAAGCGTCACACAAAACAAAAACAAGTGTAGCAAATGTGCCATGCCCATTCATCAGGATAGTAGTGGTGCATTTTGGAGCACTAGTTAGTTAGTGCACTGTCATTTACAGACATCACATTTTCTGATGAAATGGCCACTAAATCTGCATAGACATGGTGTTAGAGATGGGGTTTCTGGTTGGTTAGGGTATGCACCTAATCCAGGCAGAACCCACCACTCTTGTCGGTGTAAGGGAGTTATACACACAAGATAACCCCTGCTGATCCCCTTGGTAGCTTGGCAGAGCAGTCAGGCTTATCCCAGAGGCAATGGGTAAAGCGTTTGCCCAACACACACACATACAAACACACACACCAGTGAGACACTAGGCACACCACAAAAAGAGACTCCACACAAGGTTATATAAAAATATCATTTGTATTATACATAAAACACATTAGACCACAATCACATAAATGACTGTGTCACCAGGTACTTGTCAGGATATCAAAGAGATCATAAATCACTGTTCCAACCAGGCATTTGTCATAACATTACAAGATAGTGCAATCCAGTAAATACTTATAGGTTGCACATGTTATGAATACACCATCACTGCACATATAATGTATACTCTGACATAATACTCATTATCCTGTCATGGTGAGGTGAAAAACGAGCTATACCTATGAACATGAAATGCAGCCGTAAGAGAACACATCAGGGCCACCTGCTCACCTACAACAATGACGTTGATAATTCTGGCTCTCCGCGTAGAGTGGACCTTGTATAGGTGCCTCAGGGTGTATGACTCACCACACCATATTTGTTTACTGTGGCCAATCCCAGATAGGGGACCATTCTGGGCTCGCCTGCAATGGCCACAAAAGTGTAAAATAGTGCCCTCCACAAGTATGTACCATCAGGGGAGGGGGGCACTGCCAACTGCAAGCTCAGCGGGGAGACCTTGCTGGGTCCCACCGCCGCGTGTGACCGAAGCAATATGTCACTATCCACAAATGTGCATGGTAGGTATTACAGGGTGAGACACCCCAGGCGGGAGTCTGGGGTGGGTACAATCCTCCCTACTACTTTGGGACCCATTGGCCCTCTGTACTCCTGGTGCCAGGAAAGGGTTTCCCACGTCTCTGGGGACGGCTCTTGCTCCTGGTGCAAGGCAGGCTTCGACAGTGCAGAGGCTTGTTCCAACTCTCTGCCTCACAGGGCTGTGCTGAGGGAGGTTTCACAGGTGCAGCCGCAAGGAAGGGCCATCCGGTCTTTGATCCCGCACCGCCCTGGATGCAGAGAGGTCACCTGTTGCATTTTCCATTTCTAGGTTGACCATGCTGGGTTCAACCCCCTGCAACACAATGCATAGGTGGAGCCCTCAGTAGGCACTGTTCCCACCAGAGACAGATGGTGCCCTCGACAATGCGGGTGAAGCAGTGCTGGATGGAGAGCAATACTCATGCCTACCAGTAATCCCTCTCAGCACACGCTATCAGGAAACAGTTGGAGGGCGGCTCCTGAAAACACACGTTGCTGACTCTGAAGGGCAACGCACCCCTCATGCGCCCCCGATGTGAAGTGAAGTGCTCCCCACAAATGCTAGTCTGCAACTAAGAGCGATGTCCCTTTAAATGTAAACCACATACAGTGCTCACAATACATGCTGTTCACATCAAAAGACTAGGTCAGAAAAAGCGCTCCCACGTGCTGAGTTCAACAGAGGCAAGGAGCATAAACAGCACTCCTTGGAGAGCACTGGAGGCACCAAAGCAGGAGTGCAGGTAGTAGTTCAGCACACAGGGTCCTTCTTAGCCAGCCAGCATAACACAGCAGAGTTCCATGGCAGTTCCTTCTGACAGCCTGTCATTTACCTCCTGGCAATGTGCAGCATGTGGAGCCAGCAGCATCTTGTTACAAGTCCCACATAATGTCTAAAATCATGGGGTCACAGCCCCTGTACTTACACCCCTAAAGTATTTGTTCTGGGGGGCACTTCAAACAACCTTTAGAAATGCACAATACCCCATTCAATCCCCAGCCCAGGCTTCAGACACACTAGAAGGGGGCAGAGGCGGCATTGTGAAAGGTAGGAGCAGCCCTATTCAGGTGCAGGCAACAACTCCTTCCACCACTCTAAACGCAGACCAAGCCTATTCAGCACACTATGAGCCACCCAGGAATGGAAGGACACACATCAACCCCCCTTGTGACTGTCTACAGTGAATGCACATCCTCTGCTCCTGCCAGTCTAAACCAGACGTTGTATGCACAACCAGGCAGGGCACAATGAGTTATAAGCATAAAGAAATGCATACTTCTAAAAGTGGCGTTTTTAAAATAGTAATAACAAATCTGCTTTTACCAAGAAGCAGGATTTATTACTACTATTCCAGGCATACCAGACATGGCCACTCTACACTTTTGATACCAGAAATTACCACTGAAACACATATCAGGTAATTCCCAATGCAAACATACAAGATGGCAACCTCACAGTAGTGAGAACCAAATAGGCTGTTATTCACTACCAGGACATGCCACACAACAAAGGAACATGTTCTACCTTTTACCTACACAGCGCCCAGCCAAAGGGCTACTTAGGGCCTACCTTAGGGGAGACCAATATGTAGTAAAAGGAGAATTTCAGATGGTGGCAAACACTTTAAATGCTAAGGTCTCTGTGGCAGTAAACTGTGCACACAGGCCCTGCAGCGACAGCGGCTGGAGACAGGTTTGACAGGCAACTTTGGTGGGTAGCGCAAGCAGCACTACATGCCCACTAGCAGCATTTAATTTACAGGCCCTGGCTATTTAGGATACCACTTTACAAGAGACTTACAAGTAAAACAAGTAAACTAAATATGCCAAACAGGTGTAGACCAATCTTACCAAGGTTAAAAGAGAGAGCACATGCACTTTAGCATTGATCAGCAGTGGTAAAGTGCCCAGAGTCATAAAACCAACATAAACGGGTCAGACAAAATACAGGAGGAAGGCAAAATGTTTTGGGATAACCCTGCAAAAAGGGCCAGGTCAAACACATGTAGTTTTACTAGTGTTTTACTTGTGTTTTACAAACACAATTGCATGGAAATTGAGTTTCAGTGAATACATATCATTTGTGTATCTTGAAGTCAAATGTTGATTTGTTTTGATCCTATTCAAATGCACTTCAATTGTGCTTTTCTAATTGCTGATACATTTTAAATATTCATGTTGGAAATTGGGTTACTGGCTGAGGGCTGTGAAACCCTCCTCAAGCAGCAACAAAAGTCTCTATCAGGGTGAAACACAGGCAAGCCCCTATATAACCTGTGCTTAACCCATCCGGTTGCTTGGCACAAAGCAGTCAGGCTTAACTTAGAGGAAATGTTAAAGTCTTTATGCCGCACTGCAAACAGTATTAATGTGAAAACAGAACACAAGCAAAATCCTACACCAATATAGGAAATAATGTAAAATGTAATACATTATTTTACATCAAAATGACAAAAATCCAATCCTCATAACTGGAGGTAAGCAATTTTAAAGATTTCAGGTAAGTAAAGCTCCTAATACCACAAAGCATCAACCGCGGTTATCTTATTGTGTGAGACCACAGGAAAAACACATGTTCAGGCCAACTGCCATGGAGCAGACTCCAGATGCAGGGACCAGGTTATTTACACATCTCCGTCACTCAAAATTATTCACAATATTGTATAGTACAGTAATCAATGTCCAATGTCTTTTATTCAGACATATCATCTCATTTGATTTCTCCAAATGTATTATTTTCTTCTGCACTTGGGTTTCTTCTTTTCTTCAACAGCACCATGGACCATTTCATACGTTACTTCACTTATTTAACAACGCCATGGATTATGCCATGCCAACACGTGTTTCGTCCGTTTATATTAAAACTTGGACTTTGTCAGGGCTCTTTACAGTTGAGTATTCATCAGGCTTGAGTCTTAAGGTTTCATACTGGAAGATCCATTATTAATGTTAAACCATGAACAGTCGTTATGCAGAGGAAAGCATGTCTTTATACACAAGGAAACATTCTATTGTTTTTACATAGTGTCCTTCAGAATATCATCTTTGTTCGTGTAAACAGTGGCAATGTTACATCCAGTACATTTTCCAATGCAATATATGCTAAAGGACCATCAATAGATTCTGTCTCCAAATTTCATACGTTTACATTCCAATAACTTCATATTCTCATCTTATCTGGAGATTCTATAGTAGTCTGATTCATGTCATTGCTTAATATTATACAGACATTTCTTCATAATAAACTATTAATCACCATTTGGCATAATTGAAAGTCGCAAAGGTAGATTATTGTATACTAGTTATCAAATTTCAAGTACATATACATAAACATACATTGTATATGACTTTGATTGGCTAACATTTTCTTACTAGGTACTGTAAATAGTGAGCATAATCAATGATCTTAAAATTCTAAATAGAATGTTCACTAAATTATTCTCCTAGAAATTAGCGTAACTCTCAATCAATGTTAAGACCATCATCTACCTCTCTAAGACGCTTTATCCATATCGCCTCTGGTCGTCGTAATCTTAATTCTCTATTTCCACCCCTGGCTGATTGTGGCACCATTTCAATTCCATGTAAGTAAAATGCCCAGTGGCGATCCTGTTTTTTGCAGGTCATTATGTGTGCTGCAAAGGGATATCTTGCGTCACCCTGTTTCACTGCTCTGAAGTGTTCTTGGATCCTATCCTTGAGCATTCTGATGGCACTACCCATCACATCACATTTGGATATTAAAACATATACCACGATTCTGCAATAACAGGTAATATTTGTTGAAATTAGGAATTGTGGGCTATTGTTATAAGAAAATTCTTTCACAGTCAAGCATATTCTGCATATCGAGCAGTTAAAACATTTGTAAGAACATTTGTTTCTTTGTGTTAACCAACATTGTCTCTCAGTACTGGCAGGGACCAGGTTAGTCCCACTGAAAGAGTTACCATCAAAGTCCAGAGTAGAGAGTTCCATTTGTGGTGAAAGGGGCCGTGAGGAGAAGGGACAGAATCGCTGCTGGTCATCAATGTAGCGCAAAAGAAGGGTAGGCATACAGGTGGTTGTTGCTGTAGCATGAAGATAATGTTGGGCGTCTCGGATAGTCATTGTTGGAGCTTTGTGCTGACGGTCACTGAGAGCTGTTGGTGCCGTAGCGCAGAGTGTAGATCTCATGTTGCTAGGCCATGCTGGAGGTCACTGTTGTGCAAAGAGTTGCGTTTACCAGAGATTCGCCTTGGCCGAAAGCTCTTGCCACATACATTAAAGGTAGATTTTTTATGACAATTTCTCATACACCAAACATGAAATGTTCACCTGTTCCAAATCAAATTTTAGCACATATTAAAGGTAAGGAGAAACACCAATGTTATCCTATGAGAGAGGTAGGCCTTTCAGCAATAATAAAACGATTTAATAGCTGTACATTACCAGGAAATGTAAAAGTTGATAGAGCATGTCCAACTTTCTAAATTTACAGGACCTTGATCTGTAGGTTGTTTAGGGCCTTCCCCAAGGGTGACTTATATGTATTAAAAAGGATGGCTTGAGTGTGCAAACTGACAGTTTAATACTGGAGACATAGGCTAAAATGGCAGGCTTGAGATGTTTAAACGGCTACTGTAGTGGGTGGCACTACCAGGGCTGCAGGCTGAAAAGTAGCATTTCATTTACAGGCCTTGGGTGCATGTAGTGCCACTTTACTAGGGACTTACAAGTAAATTAAATGTGCCAATTGGGTGTAAGCCAATTTTACCATATATAAAGTAGAGAGCACAAACACTTACCCACTGGTTTGCAGTGGCAATGCTTGCAGAGTCCTAAAAGCCAACAAAAACGGGTTCAGAAAACAGGAGGGTGAAGGCAAAAAGATTGGGAAGGTCCCTGCAGATGTGTGTAATTAATTTACATGTGTTTAAATGTTTTTGTGTTGTAGAAAAAAACTGACATCCGACAGCCCCAGCAACAATATCACCTAGGCTCCTTTAAAAAAAATGCTCTAACTTTGCAGTCAGACAAATAAAAGTAAATACCAGTTTCCAAAATAGCAGCAATTTGCCAGGAGACATAGCCTGACATTGGTTATTTTTCTTGGAACGCGCAGCAAATGTGACAAGATGACAGCAAAATTTAAAGGCATGCTTATTTTTCACTCCCTTTCTGAAGCCCAGCCTGGTTATATGTGTAGGTGCTCCATGTCCCCCTCCTCCCAGTGCTTAATTTGTAAATAAATGTCAGGGCTCTCGCCAGGAGACCACTGCAGCTTACACAACACATAGCCCCTGCTATGTTGCCAGTTAAAGTAACAACACAACTACTAATCTTCACACTCCTACAAGAGTGACAATTCAGACTATTCCAGGCCTCCAAAGCTATAGAAATGGCCTGGGAGACAGGTAATAATCATTTTGATGTGTAATAAATTACAAATTGACTGTTGTTGTGCTCATCTGAGACAATGGCACATTGTTGATAAGTGTCACAAGTGTTGGTGCTGACAATTAAGTGCAGGTGCCGAGCACCAGAAACCATGGGCTCAAATTAAGCAGTGCTCGCCGCCACCCGTCACCCTCACTTCCAGCGCCTATTAAATCCAGACAAACACACACAATAAAAGCATTAATAATTACTAATCACGGCAAGTCATTACTGAGCATAATGGTGGAAGGGCTTTATAAAGGGTACGTGTGTAACATATCAAAGAATTGGAGATTCATAATGGTTTGTTTTGTGATGTTCGGTGAATGCAGTAGTCGGGGAGATGCTGATTGCTGGATACATTGTGTGATAGACCATAATAAGAGCTCTAATGCACTTCGCTAATACGAAGACAACACCACTGCGTGCATTACACTACGTTTTCTGTACTTAGTCATAAGTGCAGAGATAATGCTGAATGCATTGCGTTAGTATACTATTCAAGCCGGCAAAGAGCTTTTATTCCCTATTATAAATGACTCTGAAGAAAGCATAGCCCTGTTCCTCCTGCCCTACCTGGCGTTACAACGCGCAGTGTTGCCAGAACATTCACCAGCACTGGGAGCCTTTACAGCATTTACAATCAGGAATCAAACCCCCATCATCAGCTCAAGCTGATGCGACCTGTTATTATAATCAAAACATTGAAAATACCAGGAAAGTTTAATAATAGGGCCTAGGTGAGAATAAATCATGTTCCCCATTGCAGGCTCCCAGACGCCACATTTCATAGGCTGGTTGATTCGGCGGTTGTCAAGCAGGCCGTGTCACACGTCATTTCCAATTCTCTTTGTGCGCGCGGATGCTTTAGAAGCTGGGTTTCTTGTCTTCGAGGCAGCAGAGCAGGCGGCCGCCATCTCCCCAGCCTCCACCAACCAGTGTCTCTGGTCGGGGTTTGTGGAGCGCGAAGTCTGCCCCTCTGGCGCAGGCCTATATGTATTTCCGCGTCTGTTTTACCACAGGGTGCTTGGCCTCTCGGATCCCTTTTGCAGCTTTGTTTTCAGAATCATAAATCCAGTGTTTGGGGATAGTATGTCTAGGCAGCGCACGGAGACAATTTCTGCATTTCAAAGGAGCAATGACGCACTTTCAAGCTATTTTTTATTTGCCATGTTAGGAAGCCTTTCGAGTAGTTGTTTCTTTTTTCTCTATCGCTGGTACACGATTGAGCCCAAGTGTCCGATGGATAGCATTCCCCAAAATTGCAGGCTCAAGGTCAAAGTTGTGCGTTTCGTGTTCACTGAAGTAGTAGACAATCCAGTAATGCAACCCACATGCTGGAGTCTGGTTTGCAATGTTAATGTTCGGAGTCTTTATTTTCACGGTAACTTGGTCGTTTAGTCAGAACCTAGCTTGGCTGAGATGTTGTGAATGTTGAGATGGTGTAGGAACGTTTGTGATGTGATTGCTAATGTTGTGCTGTTTGTAAACAAGAACACACAAGTTTGCTATCTTCCCCAAAAAACACATAAATGCTCCCAACACTGTTTACTGTCACTACTTAACTCTGAGCAACATAACTATTTTGAAGACGCACAATTTTGAAAGGAATGAAACAGGTTTCTGCATCAATACAATCACATTTCTTCAGAGTTATGGATCCAAGAATATATGGTTATTACCTGGTTTAGGATATGCTAAGCTCTTAAATAGTGGCTTTCCTGTGACTGGAGGATCCAAACGACTGCACATCAAGAGCTCCACACTTGAGAGGGAAGAGATCTCAGTATTGTTGGTAGTAGAGGCTTCCTGAACCACAAATGCAAGCCATGTGTAAGCTCATGAGGGAGCGCAATTTGAATGCAGAGTATATCGTAACCATATTTAGACGTATATGTTATAAACGTAGGAATGAAACGTATATCGTAATGTAAAGTTGACAATTATAACATGAAAGCCAACGAATATGATAACATGATATAGGAAATATAAATGTATTCACATGTTCAAATGCATTAGATTTAGAAGGCCTGTATACATGATGGGTATATGTAGAAATGTAGAAATGCTTATGAAATGTAGAACGTACACAGTAGAATTCGCGTATATGTGAAACTCTAAATAGGAGAAGCGGCGAGAAATGTAATGTGGAAAAGCATAAACGTATATGATAATGTAACCAAGGAGAATGCATAGGTTATATTCTATACAGTCGTATTCTATATATATATGTCTGATGTAGAATGTATTTAAGTATAACTAGGGCTTTTCTAAAAGTACGAATATATAAATGTAGGCCAAAGGTTATACTGTATAGAGAGTTTCTGTAGGAATGCTAGAAGAAGTTTAGGTCATTTGTGTTTGTAACCTGACTGACCAAGAGTTCGAAGGAGCATAGTCACAAGAATGTAATTTAGAGGGTTTGTAAAAGTCGTAAATAGTTTGATGTGGACGTGAGAGCCGAGAAGTCTAGCACTCGTTAGATTTAAGGTGACAATGCCGGACGGAACTTGTTGCTCGAACGTGAGGAGAGGCATATGTTGAAGTGGACTATGTTTTGACAAGACCATTCACATGATCTAGAAGGTTAAGAAGTGTACAGATAAGTTAAGGCCTTGTCCAAGTTCCTATGACACTTGAGCCGAAAGAGTCAATAAATGTCGACGATGAGATGATGAAGATGACATCGAAAGGAGAAGGGTCAACTTAACGAACAACGCAAGGAATGGACCAATGGAAGAAGCAGGAAGTTGACATCATCGGGGGAAGTCCGTGGTGGGCGTCAAGGGGCGTTCCACCCACACGGTGATTGTGTATTTTAGGGACAGCACCCCGGGGAGGAGAGAGCAATCAGGGAAGAGCAGAGCAATTAGCATTAGGCTAAGGCGAGAGCAAAGACAAGGGTAGATGCCTTGAGCAGATGCGCTAAGACATCAGAGCGCAAGGGAGCAGTAGGCCGAGGACCCTCAGAGAGAACGGATGGGTAGGCAGAGAGGGTACTGCTTCTGAAACTTAAGATTTCCTTTAGAGGCTAAAGAGAGTTTGAACTTCTTTGGAAGTCAAGCTGCTGACACCTTTTTAGGGAAGAAGCTGGCGAAGTAGGGTTGACACTTAGTATAGAGTAGGGACAGATTAACTTGATGATTGTTTTTATCTTACTGCAGATGACGCAGAAGGAACCACTTCACACCGAAGCTTAAGAGGCGGATATAGAAACTGATTTTGTAAATTGTATACCTTGAGATTTTATCCTGAGTGGATTGTATCGTATTCATATTAATCTTTATATAAACACTTAAAACTTTATCAGTTGTAAGTGGTTCTTCAGAGTGGCGTCAGTTAATGGGGTTTGTCTAACCAAGGCGGGGGTGGTCCTTTCCTCAATGACAGATAAGAGCGGTCCAAACAGACGAATGGGATTCTTTATTAAATTTATCATACTCATAAATTGATATCAAAATCTCATTCCCCGCAGTTGGTAGCAGAGTAATGATGGTTATCTTCTTGAGGAAGACGACCTAGGCCAGGTTAGTTTACCCCAAGGTCCCTAGTCATCGTCGACCAGAAGAAGAATCGCAGCCGAAGACGGTGCTGATGGTGCGTCGAGAGAAAAGCAGCAGAATCGGTCGAGAGTGAGTATAAGGGTCATGCGTTGTAAGATTGCGGTGTTTTATGTTGTTCCTGTGTTGTAATGTCAAGCGGAGTTGAATGCCTGTAGTGTGATTGAGGGAAGGTTGTGAGCGCGCGCAACCGGATGAAATCTTATGTCCAGAGGACTTAAGTGGTTCGGGTGTATCGAACACCCAGAGTAATTTGTCTACCATTGAAAGGGGGTCATGAGGTACCATTGATTTCCCGACAGACCGATGATAGGGGGAGCGTATGTGTGAGTGAATGAGTAACGGACGCTGGTCGTACGTTTACTGTGTGTAAGTAACCTATCAGTTGAGGCAAGTGTCCGACCGTAAGAGGAAAGACGCTGTGCCAGTTGAGGTAGCAATTACAGTTAGACTGTGGCCGTACAGTCAGAGAAAAGTGATCGCTTGGACGGAAGTAGTCATTTTTCAGTGTATGAATGAAAACGCATGTGGGATCGTGAGACGAGTTGAGAAACGAGGGAAGCTGCTGAAGAAGAGAGAAGTGACGTCAGTGTAGAACCGTGCTGGGATAGGCTGGTTAAGCGAGAGTCGCACAGGGATTGTGGGTTTTGTCTAAAACGCAAACAAAGAAGAGAATTAGTAAGGAAATCGTACGTTATCAAAATGAAGTGTTTCAAGGGTTTAGGAAAAATCTTTAAAAGAAAAAGGAGAAATTTGTATGCCGGAGAAGAAGCTCCACCAGAAGGCACACCAGCATATCATATGGCAGTCAATGTAGGCTTACATTCAATATTGTGGATCTCCGAGTGGCATAGGCTAACTGAAGGGCAAAAAGAACTGGCGTTTCCGAGATTTGGAACGTTTAAATTAGAAGTGTTGAACCAACTGAAGGCGACGATGCTTTCAATGAGACCTCTACCGAGGCCAACACAATTCGAAGCTCTTGGTGTGTGGTTTAGAACAGCACACGAAAGGGGCGTAAAGAGGCGCCAAGAAAGAGTGAGAAGATCGGTAAAAGCGGTGCAGGAAGCTAAATGGGACGATGAAGCTAAGAAATGGAGGGTGCAGAAGATAGAAGCAGATAAACTGTACCCGATGTTGGAAGTGACGGGAGAAAGGAAACCTCGAGAACAGGAAGATGAGGAAAGCGAGTCGGAGGAGGATCTGATAGAGAGGTTATTGACAGACAGACCACCTCCATACAGTGGTGAACTTGCGAGCCCCATATTACCGCAAACAGACGGAACTAGGTGGGGGGAATATAAGTCGATCCCAGTAACCGAGTGGGACGCTAATAAGACTGAGGAGATACCCCAAATTAGTTCGGAACAGAGAGTAGTGGGAAGATTTGTGGTCCAGAAGGCTCCAGAGACGCAATGCGCTAGGTCGTACCAAATGCCGGACGCTTTGCAGGTCCCGGTCACCATAGGCCCTATTGTGTCAATCTACAACCCGGAAGGGGTCCAGCAGGAGGAACAGGCACGATGGGACAATGAAAGAGCAGAAGAAGGGAATAGGAATGCCACAATGAATACCCACAGGCAAATACGAGCACCAATAAGTCGGAGTACCCCATTAGATTCTGCAACGGGTCCCAGAGTAGAACAGCGAGGTCGAAGAGGGTCAATGGATTTGAGGGGTCCTAAACCGAAAACCCATAAGGAATTAAGGGAATACCTGAGAGAATGGGACGCCGCCGAAGAAGCGCGGAATAGAAGTTTAGAAACGGGATCCGAGTGGAGAGAGCAGGATAACAAGATTCTCTCTCATTGTGGAGCGGGTGAAAGCAGCCCCGAGTGGGAGAGAGGAAGTCAAGAAAGCAGAAGAGACATTTGTCCTACTGATAACAGCAATAGGCTAATATGCAAAGATAGAAGTACAGGGTGTGGCGAAGTGCCTCGCGTCACCTTCAGTGAAGGGGAACGTAGGACACAGGAGTACCGGAATACCTTTAGGTGCACACACCATGCCCCGGGTGAGGAGGCGAGACATTGGAGTCACGGAAACATGGAGAGTCGCGAAGCGTCTCGACATGCATCTGGTGATAGCGGTCGGAGTCATGAAAATATAGGGAGTCGCGAAACGTCTCGCCATCCATCCGGTGATCACGAAAGAGATCGCGGGAGCATGGGGAGCCATGAAGGTCCTTATCGTCTGTTAAGTGATACCAGACAGCAAGCGAGTTATAATGGTCTAGAGCAGAACGGTGAATCCTATCTCATAGCTGGAGAGACCGAGCCTAGAAGATGGAATGTAGGGTTGGAGGATAGAGCATTATTCCACCATACCCCACGTGAGGACGGAAAGGCTTGGGATCTCGAGGGGTGGGAACGAAGAGAAGGAAGCAGAGCTCCTCATAACTCACCTGTGCTCAGGCGTAGGGCGCATAGTGGAGGTGAGAGAGATATGAGAGAAGAACACAGAACTGAGATGCTGAAAGCGGAAATAAAAGCAAAACGACTTGACGTAATGAGTTTGAAGGCCGATCTGGATGAATTGATCGACGGTACAGTGTCATTAGAGAGATTAGCCTCGTATACACCAGATGAGATACTGTTCCTATCCAAAGATATTACTCGAAGAGCGAGGTCAGCTCATGAGAACTTATCTAATTTGGCAAACAGGTACATGGTAGACCTGTCACGAACTAGGGCTTTACAGAGCAACCATAGGCTAACATGCACGGATCAGGATTTGGATGACCGTAGAACGATCGCGCTGAAGGTACACATAAGGGAATTGATCATAAGTATCAGGATATGGAGAGATCTGGATAGATGGGAGGAAAGATGGTCCAGGAAAGGCTCCGTTAGACGGAGTGTGCTTGAGAAGTCCCAGGACGCAGACTTGATGCGAATGGAAGCCTTCCCTTTGCGAGAAATCGCGAATGGAAGCTACGTTCATGTGCCCTGGAGTAGGGGGGATTTGGCGGCATTTACCAATTCCTTCCCAAAGCTTAGGGATAATCCTGTTGAGTGGTATAAGCAGGTAGAAAGATTCGTGAAGATCTCGAAGGTACTGTGGATCGATTTGAACACACTGTTCGATATCGTAGTACCCGGAGACTTGTGGACGGCGTGCAAGCTCAGTGTTGAATGGCCTACCTGTGAGCCACCGAGAGATACTCGGACAAACGGTCCATCACTTAGAGTCATGGAGAAATACGAAAGGGTGATAACATGGCTAAAGGAGAAAGTGCCGGTGCAAGACATAGACTGGGTAAAGATAGACCGAACTACTCAGGAGCCGAAAGAAACAGTTCATGAGTTTTATGAGAGATTACTGAAAGCATTCAAGCAGTATAGCGGATTAGACGTAATGGATCCCAAGGACATTGGACAGTTTGTTTCAAAGTTTGTCCTCGGATTGAGACCAGAAATATGCCTAATGATCCAGCAGCATCTGATCTGTTGGCAAAACAAACCTTTAGACGAGATTTTGAGATACGCAAGGTATTGTAGTGACGAGATAGACTCTAAGGCAAAGAAGCTTAAAGAAAAGTTAATGCTAGTGCAAATGCAAGCTGCTGGGAAGGATAAACAGCGGCAGCAGGGAACAGGAACGCCGGCAAAGAAACAGAATAATCAGAGCAGAGATGAGGAAGAAAGACCAAGACCGAGAATGGATATCGCGACACTGAAAAAGACGACGAGATGTCATCAGTGTAACGAAGTGGGACATTGGAGACGCGAGTGTCCTTACAACGTTGAGTCAGGAGAATTAGAGCGGGAGGAGGAGGAGGTGCAGCACAACGTGGTTAAGGGAGCCACAGTCCCGAAGGGCAAGTTTGTCAAAGGGGGGACTCAGACTCCTCGAGCCCCGTTTCCTCAACCACCTCGCATCTCAAACGGAGGGAAAACCTACAGACAGATGCCATTGTTTGTAGGAGGAGAGGAATGCTACTACGTTGATCCTCTTACAGGGCAGCGGGCGAGTAGGGAAGAAGACTGTACTCTAGGAGCCGCCTTGGAAGTAGATCAGAGAGGACCATACGTAGAGGCGGAGATAGCGGGATGTCCTACAACCTTTTTGGTGGACACAGGGGCCACCCGATCCACGTTAAGATCTGCGGTAGTCCCGGGTCTGCCAATATCGGGAGAAACGGTACAGGTGGTAGGAGTCGCGAACAAAAGGATGACAAATCCCTTGACCGAACCAGTGTCAGTAAGAATAGGGAACTACAGTGACGAACATCAGTTCGTGATCTGCGACTCTAGTCCTGTGTGCTTACTAGGGAGAGATTTGCTGTGCAAACTAAATTGCACGATACATTGCACACCAGAAGGAGTAGAAGTGCAGACCAATGATGAGGATGCTGATTTTAAAGTCATGAAGTCGCAGGAATGCGTGGAATTATATCCTACCTTAACAGTGGAGGAGCTTCCACAAGACTTGAGGGAGAAAGTGTCAGCTGAGGTATGGGATTTTACTGGGGAAGAAATAGGCTTGATCAAAGGAGTGGAACCAGTAAAGATCTTGGTAAGACTCAATGCTGAGTATCCAAGAACACCACAATACAAGTTGACACCGGAGACGATTGCAGGAATAAAGCCTGTGATCGAATCCATGATTAAGCAGGGAATACTGAAGGAGATCGTGGGTAGTCCATGTAACTCCCCGATCATGGGTTTGCAGAAACCTAGTGGAAAATACAGAATAGTGCAGGATCTTCGAAAGATTAATAACATTGTTGTCTCATGTTGTCCAGTGGTACCGAATCCATCAGTGATATTATTTCAGATACCGTTCCAAGCTGAATGGTTTACAGTGATAGATTTGTGCCAGGCTTTCTTTTCGATACCATTAGACGAAGAGAGCCAGTATCTTTTCGCTTTCAAGCTGGAAGATCGCGTTTTAACATGGTGTCGTATCCCTCAGGGGTATACAGAGAGCCCATCGATCTTTAACCAGTTATTGAAACGAAATCTTGAGAGTCTAGTACTGCCCAAGAATTCAGTTCTGGTCCAGTACATAGACGACCTCCTGGTTGCGTCAGAAACTGAGGAAGCTTGCAGAGAAGACACCATCACCTTGTTAAATCACTTGGCCGAGAACGGACACAAGGTGTCTCCAGGTAAATTGCAATATTGTAAGACTGAGGTGCAATACTTGGGCCACAGGATTGAAAAGGGAAAGCGGAAGGTGTCTCCAGACAGAATAGAGGCGATTATGAAAATGAACGCGCCTACAACACAAAGAGAAGTGAGGATGTTTCTAGGCATGGTCGGTTATTGTCGACAGTGGATAGTAAACTTTTCACTGAAGGCTAAACCGTTATTACAACTGACGCACAAAGGAGTAAGTGATCCGGTACCATGGGACAAAGACTGTTTGATGGCGTTCTTGCAGCTGAGGGAGGACTTATGTCGCGCCCCGGCTTTGGGAATGCCTGATTACACCAAGCCATTTTTGCTTTACTGCTGCGAAAGAGAGGGATGCGCTTTAGCGGTATTAGCACAGGTCCACGGAGATGCGCGTAGGCCAGTGGCGTACTTTTCGGCTACATTAGATCCAGTAGCCGCAGCGTTGCCCGGATGTCTCAAATCCGTAGCTGCAACGGGTGTCAGCATTGAAAGATCTGAGAGCGTAGTTATGGGTCATCCGTTAGAGGTGTATGTACCACATTCTGTAGAACTGTTAATGACAAGGACGAAGACTCAACATCTGACGAATAGCAGGCTCACACGTTACGAGCAAGTCATACTGGCTGCCGAGAATGTGACCCTAAAGAGATGCTCTGTCTTGAATCCTGCAACCTTGATGCCACTTCCGAATGATGTGGAAGATGAAAACTGTACAGAACATGACTGCCTCGATGTGACTGAACTATGTACCAAACCGAGACCTGATATCGTAGATGAGCCATTGACAGACCCAGACGAAATTTTCTTCGTTGATGGTTCATGCGTAAGAAACGATGTCGGTCAGCTGAGAGCAGCTTATGCAGTATGCACGATTACCAGAGTTATAGAAGCCGCTTGCCTGGAAGGAGTCCACTCCGCACAGGTAGCTGAAATTGTGGCTTTGACTCGTGCTTGCCTAGCAGGCGATAGACTTCGAGTCACTATATACACCGATAGCCAGTATGGTTTCGGCGTAGTTCATGATTACGGGCAGTTGTGGTCTCAAAGAGGTTATATGACCTCCTCGGGTTCTCCGATTAGGAATGGAGAATTCGTGAAACTTCTGTTAGAGGCTTTACAAAAACCTATGGCCATAGCTGTGGTCAAATGTGTAGCTCACACCAAAAATGTTGATTTTGTATCGCTAGGAAACCGATACGCAGACGAAGTAGCGCGTTATTGCGCAGAGCAGGGATATTCTCACACTGACGTGAAAGTGGGGGGAATCCAGGAGAGAACTGAACTGACTATGTTATTGGATACTGTAGATACATGGGATGAGTTGAGAGCAGTACAGGAAAATGCACCAGATGAGGAGAAAAAGAGCTGGGAAACAGCAGGTTGCGGGAAAAGTGAGATGAACTTTTGGGTTTCTGCCGACGGAAGGGCAGTTTTACCAAATGAACTCATTAGTCCAATGGCAAGGAAATTGCATGGATCAGCACACATAGGAAGAGATGCTATGGTGAGAGTATTCAGACAAACGTGGTTCAATCCTAAGTTTAGAATAGCGGCAGAAGCAGTGTGTCAGCGATGTACGATCTGTCAGCAACTAAATGTGGGAAAGAGAACACCAGTTACCTTGAGTCATATAGGAAGGTCTGGGGGGCCTTTCAATAGGATGCAGATTGACTTCATAGAAATGCCTCCATGCAACAGACTCAGATACGTTTTAGTGATTGTCTGCATATTTTCTAGATGGGTTGAGGCTTACCCTACACGTAGGTGCGATACACTTACAGTAGCAAAATTGTTGCTTAGAGAGTTGATACCGAGGTTTGGGGTGCCATCCTCTTTGGAATCGGACAGAGGAACTCATTTCAATAGCGAAGTGGTGAAGATGCTGTGTTCAGCTTTGAATATTGATCAGAAGTTACACTGCAGCTATCGACCAGAAGCTTCAGGGATCGTAGAGCAAATTAACAGTACTATCAAGTCCAGACTGGCTAAAGTTTGTTCGTCGACATCCCTGAGTTGGCCAGACGCACTTCCAGTAGTTCTTATGAGCATACGTAGCACACCTGATAGAAGAACGGGCCTCTCTCCACATGAAGTGCTAATGGGGAGAGCCATGAGATTGCCATCGGTTCCGACTGCAGCGCTAGTGAACATCACAGACGATTTGATCTTGGACTACTGCAAGGGACTATCTGATGCCGTTAATTCTGTGTCCCTCCAGGTCCAGGCTGCAGAGGTTCCGTCAGTACAAGACTTGTGCCATGACCTGAGTCCAGGAGACTGGGTCCTGGTGAAGAAGCATGTCAGGAAGAACTGCTTAGACGTGCGTTGGCGAGGACCGTTTCAAGTCATACTTGTAACGAATACCGCAGTGAAGTGTGGAGGTCTGCCGAACTGGATACATGCCTCACACACCCGAAGAGTGCCAACACCTCCAGAAGACACAGCTCCTCTCTCGGATGAGAATCCGGCGGGAAGCGGAGAAGCCATAGAGGGGAAAAGCCAAGCTGTGGAGGTGATCGAAGAAGCTGAAACTGTGTTGGAACAGGACGACGAAGGTCAGGACACGAGTGGGACCGAAGTCGCCTCAGGAGAAGAAAGTAATTGGGAGTCCGACACAGATATCGAGCAAACTGAGAGTGACCAAGAGACGGGTCCTGGAACAAGGAGCGGAAAGACGGGAAGCGACAAAGCCGTTTGGCCGGAGAGAAGGAAAAGGCCAAATTCGGAAGGAAAGAACGAAAGAACTCTTGCTCCTGTCGCTGAAGAGTCGGATCAGGAGGAAGAAACGACAGATTCAGGAACTGAGAGTCCACGAAGATCAAGAAGGGTACGTGTGCCCTGCAGAAGGTACGCCACTCCAGAGTGGACTTATCTAGCAGATGTATTGGGGACAGAAATCTGGGAGAGTGAAGAGCGTGAAAGTAATCGATCTCGATCCATTTGTGGCAGTGGAGATATGGATGGTGGCACCTGGACTCGAGACTGAGGGGTTACTGACTTTCACACTTCCCATACCCCCACGTTTGAGTAAAATTCAAGATCTAGTGCTAAAAAGATTACAGTTTCCAACAGCTGGTCAACAAATGACAGAAGAAGAAGAAAAAGTTATTCGTTTTGAACTATTAATAATTGTTGTGAAAGCTGCAGGTCCGAGAATAATTGTTGATGCATAAAAGACTTTTGTACGTATGTTATAAAGAAGAAGATAACCTAGCTCCGAGTGGAAAGAAGAATAAAATTAGGGATTACATTTAGAGGATGGAGAAGGGCTAGGATTGTCCGCTGCTAAGAAGAGAAAGGACATTGTTGCGAAAAGATACCTGTTGATAAAAAGCACTTTAAAGACTGTGAAAAGCAAAAAGCAACTGAAGACTGAACAGAGAGAACTTTTGCTAAAGAAGCGAGGTACGCTGTTTTGATAACATGGAGAACGGCAACCCAAACAGAAAAGCTAGATGTATAGTAGGTACACTTATAGCGATAGTGATATCTCTCATAATTACTGTAGTTACAATATCGTACATAATAGGACATGAGAACGATAGAGACATAGCGAATGCAAAAGCGGTAACGACTTTGAAACCTGCTCTTGTGGGAAAGAAGGAGGAGAGCACTGTTATACGTGAAAAGGCGTTACTTGCAGATGAAGCTCGTAGATTACATATAGACGAGTCACAGGGAAATTTTAAATCTTTGAAAGTTCAGGAATGTTGTACTTATATTCCTGATAATTCAAAACCACTTGAGAAAGTCATACAGAACATTACACAGATTCATCAAGAAATTGAAGATTTATCAAAAATAAATGTTTGGGAAAAAGTAGGAAATGGAGTGGGAAAGGTTGGAAATTGGTTTGCTAATCTAGGCAAAAGTATAGTTTGGTATATTTTAAAGCCTGTATTAATAGTATTAATTTGCATAATTACATTATTAGGATTAGTAAAAATGTATAAGTGGTATAGGTCGAACCAGTTGCAAAGATCGATGAGAGACCAAGAAAGAAGACTAGCTGTCCTACAAGATCAGCAGTATAAAAGTCTGAGAACACTTGAATCGATAAAAAGAGGAACTGATGTAACTAGTTCAGTATAAATGATGTATTCAAATTGCTTTTAGTGATGACTCCTAAAAGTCATCAAAGGGGGGAACTGAGGGAGCGCAATTTGAATGCAGAGTATATCGTAACCATATTTAGACGTATATGTTATAAACGTAGGAATGAAGCGTATATCGTAATGTAAAGTTGACAATTATAACATGAAAGCCAACGAATATGATAACATGATATAGGAAATATAAATGTATTCACATGTTCAAATGCATTAGATTTAGAAGGCCTGTATACATGATGGGTATATGTAGAAATGTAGAAATGCTTATGAAATGTAGAACGTACACAGTAGAATTCGCGTATATGTGAAACTCTAAATAGGAGAAGCGGCGAGAAATGTAATGTGGAAAAGCATAAACGTATATGATAATGTAACCAAGGAGAATGCATAGGTTATATTCTATACAGTCGTATTCTATATATATATGTCTGATGTAGAATGTATTTAAGTATAACTAGGGCTTTTCTAAAAGTACGAATATATAAATGTAGGCCAAAGGTTATACTGTATAGAGAGTTTCTGTAGGAATGCTAGAAGAAGTTTAGGTCATTTGTGTTTGTAACCTGACTGACCAAGAGTTCGAAGGAGCATAGTCACAAGAATGTAATTTAGAGGGTTTGTAAAAGTCGTAAATAGTTTGATGTGGACGTGAGAGCCGAGAAGTCTAGCACTCGTTAGATTTAAGGTGACAATGCCGGACGGAACTTGTTGCTCGAACGTGAGGAGAGGCATATGTTGAAGTGGACTATGTTTTGACAAGACCATTCACATGATCTAGAAGGTTAAGAAGTGTACAGATAAGTTAAGGCCTTGTCCAAGTTCCTATGACACTTGAGCCGAAAGAGTCAATAAATGTCGACGATGAGATGATGAAGATGACATCGAAAGGAGAAGGGTCAACTTAACGAACAACGCAAGGAATGGACCAATGGAAGAAGCAGGAAGTTGACATCATCGGGGGAAGTCCGTGGTGGGCGTCAAGGGGCGTTCCACCCACACGGTGATTGTGTATTTTAGGGACAGCACCCCGGGGAGGAGAGAGCAATCAGGGAAGAGCAGAGCAATTAGCATTAGGCTAAGGCGAGAGCAAAGACAAGGGTAGATGCCTTGAGCAGATGCGCTAAGACATCAGAGCGCAAGGGAGCAGTAGGCCGAGGACCCTCAGAGAGAATGGATGGGTAGGCAGAGAGGGTACTGCTTCTGAAACTTAAGATTTCCTTTAGAGGCTAAAGAGAGTTTGAACTTCTTTGGAAGTCAAGCTGCTGACACCTTTTTAGGGAAGAAGCTGGCGAAGTAGGGTTGACACTTAGTATAGAGTAGGGACAGATTAACTTGATGATTGTTTTTATCTTACTGCAGATGACGCAGAAGGAACCACTTCACACCGAAGCTTAAGAGGCGGATATAGAAACTGATTTTGTAAATTGTATACCTTGAGATTTTATCCTGAGTGGATTGTATCGTATTCATATTAATCTTTATATAAACACTTAAAACTTTATCAGTTGTAAGTGGTTCTTCAGAGTGGCGTCAGTTAATGGGGTTTGTCTAACCAAGGCGGGGGTGGTCCTTTCCTCAATGACAGATAAGAGCGGTCCAAACAGACGAATGGGATTCTTTATTAAATTTATCATACTCATAAATTGATATCAAAATCTCATTCCCCGCACTCACATTAGGACAGGGTAGGTAGGCCCTCTTGCAGCTATCTGAGTCTGGTTATTTCACAACCAAAGCTGGTGCTGGGCCTATACTCTGCAGGGTGTTGAGATGAAACGAGGAAGACTGAAGTATGTTTTAAGGCAAGGTCAGGGGACCTCAAATTGTAGCCCTAGATATCTCCTTCAGCAGCAAGGGCCATGTAGGCTTCTGATGGGTCTATGCTTACACCGGACACCAAGACAGATAGAAGTTAATGGTTACCAAAACGAGCAAGTGGGGGCATTCCTCAAATGTGAAAACAAGAAACACAGAGTAAATGTTGGTATGCCTGATGCCGACTTGCCAGCCTTAATTGCAACCTATCTTAACTGCACTTGTAGATGCTAGTATGTATGGGCCGCTGTTGACATGTTTCCGGTGAGGGGTAGGGGTGCTTCCTGGTGGTTGTTGTCTCTTATGGATTCCCTGTACCAGCCGGGCCTTTGTGCAGGCAGTGTCGACAGCAGCCGCAGAACAGGACAGCAGAGGTTCAAAAGGGCATCTAGCTCAGTCCCTGCCTTGAGTAAATGGTCAGCATTCGGCACCATATTCAGAGAGCACCACAGCAGAAGTCATGCAGGACTAAATCAATGCATATATTCCATGAGCTGAAGCAGAGGTCCAGGTTATCTTTTCAGTCCTTCAGAATTGAACACAGGCTCCCTAATAATCAGTACCAGTGTATTCTCATAGTTCCTATTTGCACCTAGACAGCCAGAGGCAGAGTTTTCCTCCTCAGAGAGGCGTCTGAGAAGCAGAGACCTTGCTCTCTTCCCAGTAGGTACTGTACATTCTGGTCCTATGTGACACCAGGCAGGTACATTATCCATTCCCCCTCTCAGATAGAACTCATAGACAGAGGAAATATGGGAAGATGGTGCTTCAAAAGATGCAATCCTTGTTGTGTGCTGAGAACAAGGGCAGAGTTTGATGAATATCACATTCCTCTCTTTTGGAAATGGACAGAATAACATTTGGGCATTGGATATTGAACAGACGGATTATTAATTTAATGCCACAATAAATCTGTAAATAAATTGATTTTGACGAAAGAGATATCACTGTAATTAATTGATGTAATTTGTCGATATCTGTGCAATATGCCTCCTTTTATATTCTATTGATATTTTTGATTGTTTCGGTGTAAAGGGCAACAGGTTACAGAGCAACCGATACTTCAGGAAAGCCCAGCCTACATTTACACAATTGACCATGCACATTTCTAGCAGATTATATACTTGCTAAAGAGGCTTGTCCTGTTCCCTCTCAGTAAAGCACAGGGCACAACAGTAGCTGTCTACTGATATTAAAATATGATATGAATGAAACACAGACAAGGTTAACCCAAGGGCTATTAAATTTACTCCTGAAATAATATCGGCAAAACATTTCCCAGAAACATTCACCCATACTTGTATACCTTTATGTTTAAAGGTTCTGGAACTCTGTTTGCCTTTTGCATTACCTCATGCATTGAGGTGAAAATTGAGAGTGCATGATTTCTAAAAAAACTAGAGTAAACCAACATTTTTGGCACCTCGAAAACCGGCAACCGGCAAGGACCTGAGAGAGTCTTGAAAACTGCGCCACAAGGCCAAGTTCATAGTACTGTAACACTGGGCAGAAGTCTACCATTTGCACACTCAGCCAAATATAGCGGCATATTTACAATAAAGTGGCAAAGCGTGTTGTTAGGCCAAGAAGGCTAACAACACGCTTTGTCACTTTAGAAACTCAGGGCTGCATCATATTTACTAGAATACGGTGCAGCCTTGTGTTTCCCCCTGTGGTAAACACAAGGCTGCGCCGCTATGAACTTGGCCTTGTGGAGCAGTTTTCAAGACTCTCCCAGGTCCTTGCCGGTTGCCGCATTCGCTAGTTGATGTTATGAGTGCGCAGTTTAACACTGATGATCAGTGCTAAAGTTCATCTGCTCTCCCGTAAATTATTTTTATGAATTAGCTTTTCCATGATTAGCTTGTCTGATTTGCCGCTAAGCCCCTGTACATCAATGGATACTAGGGGCCTGTCACCCTCACAAGCAGCCTTTCAAAGGGGTCTCAGACCTGCCACTGCAGTGTCTGCGCTGTGTCTACTGCCATGTTGACCTTGCAAGTGCACCCACTTGCCTGGCCCTAACCTTCTCTTTAATTACATGTGACCCACCCCTAAGGTAGGCCCAAGGTTCCCCTGTGTGCAGGGTGCAGTGTATGTGAAAGTAGGATATGTCCTGATAGTGAAATATAGTGTACTTTGTTTTTTACTATGGAAAGGCTATCCATCCGATAGGATAGAATGGGAATATATTTATAACATTTTATAAGTATAAACTCCCAGTGGGGCGAGTATAAAATCCCAATGGGGCAAGATAGAAATATGGAGTTTGGTATGCATGAACTTAAAATATAAAAATGCATCTTTTAGTAAAGATGATTTTTATATATTGAGTTTGAAAATACAACTTATTAGAAAATGGGTATTTTCTCGCTTATCCATCCTGTGTGCTTCTGCTGGTTTGTGGATTGCCTGTCTGGCTTTGGAGAGACAGGGGCTGGGGTTGTGCATTCTCCCAGGTAGCCACTGGGGGGGGGGGTTGAGGTGTGTCCTGCCTTTCCTGAGTAAGTCAAGGCTGGGTTGAATGCACCTCAGCTGCATTTAGAGTAGTAAGAGGAGATTTCCGTTCACCTGAATTGGCCATATCTGCCTTGGACAATGTTGTCTCCACCTCCCGGCCGACCATAGAGGATATAACTAGTTCACAGAGCCTCTCTGCCACAAGAGAACAAGGAGAAATTGAGTATACATATTGGGGCCCAGAACTCAGGAGTTTAGATTATTTCTGGACTCAAGAGGAAACTTTCCTAAGGTGTGTATCCTGCTTGAAGAAGATCTCAGAGGGCTTGGAGTAGAGCTTGCCTCCTGTTCAGAAGAATTTTCTCTGTCCTCCTGCACCCGGAACTGCTGTTTCAGCTGCCACCGAAGGAAATTGCAACACCGATTCCTTCCTTTTCTTTTGATGCAGGGCAGTGCCACAAGCTTTCTGGTGGAGCTGCCTTGTGCCCAAACCTCATAAATGAGGCCCAAATGTGTTTTTATTTGTATGTATTCTAGGAGACCAACGCCACCAGGGGAAGTTCAATTCAATGAGTCTCAAATTAGATCTCTTTAACCTGTGGAGGGGGCTTTTGGGCTGCTGAAGGCAAGATTCTGTTGTCTGTGTAAGTCCGAGAGATCCCTCCTCTACTCACCTGAGAAAAAGTACAATATAACATTTTAATGTTGTATGCTACACAACATTGTCTTGTAGTGAAACATTAATTTCATCCAAGATAATGACTACAATAGAAAGCCCAGGTTGATGTTGAAGTATTGTCAAATGAAAATGACAATGGTGAAGAAGAAGGAAATGATTTAAGTCAAGAAGACTTTGACAACTTCTTCTCATAAGAGTAAACACCACTAAACAAAAAGTGTGCAGATATTACTGTCTAGACCAACAGGTGGTAGACTCCTAAATTTGCTGTGATTTATACAACTTAGACTGTAGCCCATAGCATCTGGGCTGTAATTGTATTGTTCATGATGTGTACACAGTTGAACAGTTGTCCTAGAAACTGATATTGTCAATCCTTGATTAAACACAGGAGGAGATTGTGTAACTGAATATGATACATAGTGCCAAAACGTAATTATATCTGTACCTACTGTTATGAAAATACTAACATATTATTATGGACATTTTTGTGTTTTTCATAGATGAATAAACACTGTAATTTTTTGTAGTACAAAAGAATCAATTGTGACCTAGGAAATGTGTAAGGTAGCATACTTTGTGCACACAGATAGTGTATGTATCTGAATGTATTTCATGGTATGGAACTCAGTTTTGTGTGTAGAAGCACTGACTCAGTTGTAACAGATGCCATTTACCATTGGTTGTTAGTAGGAATGACTATTACTCATGTGTAAGTAAAATGATGATATGTGAAAATAAAACTCTTGGCTTACTTGTATTTTCTACATCTCCAGTATTGTTTGACTAACATTACTTCTAAATATTTATTGTGTCTTCCAATTAATTGTGAATTCAATATGGTATGTTAAATGGTTCTGTGTGCATGTAGTATTTGAGATTTAATCCTTAATATAGACATAAAATGTTTCATTATGGCCATTCAGATATAGGGGAGAAGGTAAGATGTTTACTTACACAACACATTTTCATAATACACAAAGGGTTTAATAAGACATTAGGAATGACATGTACAGCTATAATATTATTGATTTATTAAAAAATATATATTTTGTTGAAATGGCTAAGTGGTAAAGAAAACAGACCATTTTTTTGAAAATCCAAAAATCATCTCCATTATATCAAACACAAAATTGACAGACATGGTGTCTGAGATTTTTTTTCATTCACTAGAGTATGCTGTCCAGTTGCACTCAAAAGTTATTCTGAGTTGATTCAAAGTAATCTTTTTAGGGTCAGGCCTGTTGCACGGTTCTGGAAGTGGTGAAAGAATGCTGCGACATAGATCCTACAAAATTGAGACTTCAAAAAGAATTTTTCTGGATTAAAAAACTTCATAGTTTACAGCCATTTGGACTCAATGATAGGATTGAACTTACGTGTTTCCTATAACTCTGCATAACGTCCAATATATGGGCAACTCTCTACCTTGCTTTCGTTGAATACAGAAATGAATATATTTATTAATGATGAGGAATTATCTACCTTTTTGTTATGAATGATGAACATTGCACACAGGATCAAATGTGACAACTTTTTTGGCATATATTTTTTAATCACATTGATTTTGATAAACTTTTCACTCTATTCTGATACACCTTCTTTTATTTCGCTGGTCATTTAAATCTAAATCTTTATTGTTCTCATGCGTCTGACACTAACACGAGCCAATCGTTCTCTCACGCATTACGCTCCGATACTCTCATCAGATGATCTGCATCACATGACCATTTCGTGTCGATTTCGTTATAACATCAGACAACACAATACTTTCTTAACCCCGGTCTCCTATCATCATTTTCAAGATGGATTTAACTGTAGATTCATCTAGATCGTATATTATTCACTGACTCGAGAAGGAGATTACACTTCCTGGTCATCACGTGATTGTGAACACGTTCGCTTTAAGTAAACACCCACACGCCACACGCCTTTCATTACGAGTCGAGTAACTCGGCACTCGAGCAACGCGGTCAGATACGGGAATTCTTTCCTTCTCTAACACAAGTAAGTAGCCAGAGATATTTTACCAATACGTCCGTGACTCTTCTTATAATCTGGCACTTACGTTTCCGAACCTGCCATTCCTTTATACTAACGCATCCTAAATTCACGTACTCGAATGCCATACTAAACCGTTTCTAGCCCAACAGCTACATGTGATTCAGAATACTGAGCACGCTATGCACAGATTACGCTCGAGCACCAATTGTCATTTACTATTTATTTAATATCACATCACTTAGGTTCATTTCGTCCATAAAATGAACCTTGTTTTCTGTTGATTAATATACTGAGCACGCTATGCACTGATTACGTTGGGGCACAAATTGTAATTTACTATTCATGTAACATTACATTATTTACTGTTTATTTCGACCATAAACGAACCTTGTTTTTTGTTGATTACTACAAATGCTAAGGTCCTGTCTTTTGCTATTTACAGGCCCCTGATAAAGGGTCACATTTTTCTGACCCGAAATGCATTGGGCAATATGAAATAAGAGAAGACTGTTTAATGTATTATTGTATTTACGAAGAAAAATTACAAGGAACATGATAAAAATATAAATAAAAACAGTGATTCACAACTGCACGTCAGTCTAATGGATTTGATTACGTGATTGAACTCTGTTTACACAAGAAGAAAAACCCTAGTGGTTTCATTTAATAGAAGTGCGCAGGCCTCCCGAGAAGAGGTTGCTCCTCTTCCCACATAGTACTGTTATCTTTTTTAATTCAGCCACCAATGTTTGAGGTTCAGTGTTCAATTTACACATAGTCCTCAAAAGGTGAAATGTAAAATTTGACTTGTCCAGAATCAGATTTCTGGCTGCACAGGAGGAAGTTATTTGTGCCTCTTCGTGGTGGCTTGGTTGTGATCATCCGCCACGGGTCCTGATGTATGCCCTCCCCTTAGGGTGACCGGTTATTCAGCAGTTGCAGGGTTACAAGGGATGAAGGGACTTCTTCTCTGTGTAAGGTGATGGTGTCTGTTCCCTTATGGTCTGCCTCCACAGACAAGGGTAATGTTTTCATGCATACCACTACATATTTCCCTGAACCCATCCCGTACCACCCCATAAAATGACATATTGTAAATATATGCTGCTTAAGAAGATCATTTTGCTCCTTCTAATTTGCCTAATGTTACACAGCACTTCTTTTGCATTTTTGGAGAAGCTCTATTACCTGGCCCATCTTCTCGTCATGCCGGGAGGTTGCTCCAATGATATTTTGGCCCACGGTTTCCCTGATGCTATGGGCATGAGCCGCCTCACTCTGCTCACATTGCCCTGTGCCTTATGCGCCAGCATCCCACTGGGTCCTAGCTCACCTGCAGATGTAGTTGTAGCAGTGGTCAATAGAAAAAAAGCAGTCAGAACTGTGGTGCACACTGATCATGTTGAGGTTTTAAATGGGCCATGGGGAGCAATGACCACTACCAAATGTTGCTGAGAAGGAGACACAACAATGTTTGTATATGGTGTGGTGGGCAGAGTGAGACTCATCCCACCTGCCTCCCCAGATACCCATAATGGACCTGGCTGCTTCTCATCCAGATTAGGGTAAGTAGGTGCTGCATCCTCACTGAAGGCTTGTGCAGGAGTTGTTACTTTGGTAGGAGTTAGCAGACTGGCTTCTGGGCCTTCTGATGTCAGAGTTGGTCCTACACACACAGTTTCATGATGTTTACTAGTATATCTGTGTGTAATGGTACGATATTAAAGCAAAATGTCAGAGTTAGTAAAATCGTTAGACTTACATACAAATTCCTATTGTTGTCTAAGACTTTGCTTTACATGTTAATTTGTTCAATATTTAGGGTTCTGTGATTCCCCTTCACGTTTATTCCAGAAATCACTGTACACTTCTAAATTGTTATACAGATTCAGAAAGTAATAATAAGTATGAAATACTGACATGTTTCCTTCTTATAGCGTCACAAGAATCTGTGATGTCCAATGAGTGATATGGAGAGCTTTCACATTCTGAGAACTTTTATGGACTATGATGTACATCATACAGGCAAGTCATTGCTCTTTTACAATACATGAGACCAAAACTGCACAACAAAGGAAAGACTTGTACATGGTTGTAATGGCATATTAGCTCTTACAATATTTTATGGACGTTGTAGTCATTGGTGACTAAGGGTGTGCCTGTTGTTGATTACTGCACCAATATATGACTTCATTATTATTTTTTTAATCTTACCAAAATAGTAAACTGAGAGCACACCTGTAGACTACTAGTGGTGCTGGCATCCTAGTATCTACGTCCAAGCCATTGTTATGGGTAGGTCATTTTTTAAGAGTACATAACTGATACTTGTTTGTTCAAATTGTGTTGCATACTTTCACCATCTTAACCCCTTCCATGTTGGTGACGAACCCCAGCCGTCACGCTCTGCGGCGCTCGTGTGCTGATGACGGCTGGGGTTCGTCACGGCCCGCCCTGTTCTTTTGTTTACCGCACAGCGGCGGAAACGGCCCAGCATGGAAGGGGTTAATAGACAAATACACAAGCACTCGAGAAGTGAGTAGCAAGGGTTTGGTTTTCTTGGTCATAAGGGCATATCCAAACCAGGTTCATTATGGCATGGATGAAGAAGGTAAAACACTGTGAAAGACTGTTCAAATAGATAGACTACAACAGTTATGTCATGGTATATTAACTTTCTTTGGCAGAGGAATGTAATATTGCTCTTCATTACAGTTATAATCAGGGACATCTTAACCGCATTATGGGCCCCCGGGCAAAGCATGGCACTGGGCCCTGCCTACACATCCACTTACAGGCATCAAAATGTTTAACAGAAAACGTGTACTATATTCTGGTCTGCATGGGGCCCCTATGCTCGTGGGGTCCCCGGAAAACTGCTCAGTGTGTCCAAGCATTAAGATGGCACTGGTTATAATGTGTTAAAGGCATGTACAAAGTAGTGGATCAGTTTGTGTATCTTCATGTTAAATACCACTCCATGTAATGGATACTTGTCAGACAAATTGTCAAAACATTACACAAAAGTTACATATTCATGCCACTATGTGCTTCATGTAAAAAAAAAAAAATGGTTAATTCTCAAAACAACGTTACAATTAGTGAGTGTTCCTCACAGTGTGCTAACATTAGTGCATCTCGCTGATTTTTAACAATTGCTGTGTGTAATTTTGGACTTCTATGATACAATTTAAATTGATTCCTAGGATATTTATAATTTATAGATTATTTGATGTGTACTATAGTCGGCTTTTACTTGCCTGTCTCCACCCCAACTGGGACTCCTGCAAAGTCTTCAGTGTTTAGGATCCCATATACCTTTACCACTCAGGGCAAGAGGTGCATATGCCTAAGAGAACAAACACCAGTCTGCTGGGCTGCTAGGCGAGCTGCTAGGGGAACTTTGGAGGTCAGAGATCTGACTCTCCACTGCAGATCATTCTAGCACTTCCTAATTTCCTCCTGTAAGCACCTTGTGTGGGACATAGCGTTCACTCTTGAGACACTTCTGTCCTACGTTTGCGTTTTCTGAGTAATAGGTGTAAATAAACAAGGGACTCAGCCAAGTGAGGCTCCACCTTAATGATTTGATTCACCGTGACTGTCAAATCTGTGTCTACAAATCTGAGGTTTCTTATCCTGGCCATTGTCGAAAAGAATCAAAAATACAGTAATTAAAAAAATATATGATGCCATGGGAAAAATGGTATAAAAATAGCAAAATGTGGTTCTAATTGTCTATCTGCTGCTTCTTGCTTTTGAGCAAAGGATAATGGTGAAGCATGGGGTGTGCTTCATTGTGTTCTTCCATCAGGTGTGTAAATTCAGCGTCCCACCTTAAGATGCAACTCTATACCATGGAAATCTTGTTCCGTGATGTATTTTCTCTTATGGTGCACCACTTTGAGCCAGCAACACGCCACACCAATGCTGAAGGAGTGTTATCCAATGGTAGAGGATTATTCTTTGCATGGGTGATTATCCCGCTAGGATCATGGATCTCCCTCCTATACGACTAATGGCCATTTTAGCACTCTATATATAAATCGAGCAGGACCTTCTCTGCAAGGCCAGTGGTGGAATTAAACCTCTGTCACAGATGATGGATTGCCGGATCACCATAATATAAATCAGGTACACAGACTCTTTTCTGGAAGTCAGATTTCCTCAGCAGAGCAAGGCTGCAGGCTGCAGGCTGTAGCTGAAAAAGATTGGAGGACGTCAGATGCCACTTGTTGCCAGACGCAATGAATCTGATTAGCTTCTATTGAGAAGAATGTTAAAGGAGCTGCGGAAAATTCAGGCCCAATAGTGATGTACTTTTGGTGAAGCAGATAGCTGGTTGGTTATGGTCAATAATGGTTCTCTAGGTAGAAAGTTATCAATATGTTTCTACGTTTCAGCTTTTAGGGTTAGTTAGGACAAGTTCTCTTTGATGCTAGTCAAAGATTCAAGGACCTCAGTAACCGTACTTGCTGTTCAGATCTCACTTCAGCAGAAGCCACTAGGGTCTAAGGCAGGTCCAGTTGAAAATGGTCAGTTTAGGTATTCCAGAAAAAAATGCTTCTTGTAGATTTTATGTCCCTGTACCTTAACAAGAGGTCAGTCAACTGACCCTTGGAGTCAACTTTTGTTTCCTGGGTACAGTGGGAGCAAGTCTAGGCCCTTACGGTTCTCCTCACAGATCTCAACAGAAGATGCAGCCCTTCTTCTGTCTTCCACAGGTTCAGTAGTAATCTGAATAAGGTGTGCATGCTTGCTAAATGTAGGCCTGACACTAGCCTCTGAGTGGGGGTTACTCCTGGCTCCACCTTAACCAATAGGGAAAAAGTTCCTTGGGGTAATCTTACTCAAAGTTGCATCCATTTTTCTGTGCCCTTCTGAAAACAATAACACAGGGCTCCTCCATACCTAAATCCAACATCGAAGAATCTTTCTCTCCCTGTACATAGCTCATGTGCCAACCATAGAGGTCTGGCCAGGGAAAGGAGCAACCCCTTATCTATGGTCACTCTCAACTAGTTCTGGGTGCACCTCTCCCCGTGGGATAGGTACCTGGGTAGCTAGAGGAATAATAGAAATACAATGCTATCTTTTTTTTCCTAAAAGTGAGTGTTTGGCTGAACAATGATTTATTGCTGCTGCCACGCGAACCTTGAGTTGTGTGCCTTTTGTTTACTCCTCTGTATCCACACCCCCTGTCGAGGCGGCCAAGTTGTTCAGAATCCATAATAGGTCAGGCCCTGGGGCAACAGGAGTAAAAACCATCAACCCTCATGGTCGGGACCAATAACCTCTGCTTGCCCTGTGGCAATCTGAAAGAGGTTATGACGATTATCTCGCTTTCCTAGCACTCTGACACACACACATATAGAGGAGCAGGAATACACAGGATACTTCTATGTGCTGCCTTGTGTTCCTCTTCAGGGCCTGGTCTGGTGTCAACCAGCTGGCAATGAGGTATACTTACTTTTCTGGTAGCTGTGACATTTTCTCTTGCAGTGAATTAAAGAGAGCATGTGGTTATGTTGAGAACTACTGCTGTATACACCCCCAACAAGGGCAGTACAGACCATGTTTGGTCATTGGCAGAAATAGCCATATACATCTGCCTGCAGCTACCTCCTTTACCAGGGTGAGCCAGAAGGAGTTGCATAAAAGTGACATGTGCATGCGCACTATCACTCCATCATTCAGGTAAGAGGCAGTTCTCAGAATAAAGCTTTGACACCCTTAGGCCCTACCCCCTCCTGGCATACTGACCTTTGTTTCGAAGTTGGCAGGTCTGTGAATGCACCTTGAACAAGAAAAATATGAGCAATCTATTATAGGGTAATTGTATTCTCCAGTGACTTATGCTCAGTGGTGTACACAGGTAAATTGTAATAATTAATATTAAAGTAGTTATTCTACTTTTTCTTTGGTGTTCCGAACATTTTGCCTGACTGATTCATTTTGACATTCATGAATTTCATAATAGCTTTCGTGAACAATGTTGCATAATTTCCTCAACTAATTCCCAGTGTGGTTATGCAGCCACAGTTTGTGACAGCCATCTGCTTAAACGACGTTGTACTCTTCGAGCCAATGAAAATGAACATTGACAGGAGAACATTTTGGATGAAATGTGTAAATGTTGCTGCTGAAATACATTGTCCTAAAATGTGTGCTCCGCTGACTGCCATGTAAGCCATGTAATGAATAGATATTAATAATACTGTACAATTAGTAAACACTGCACTCGGAGTACATTTTGACATTCATGGATGTGAAGAAAATGTATAGCGTCGTTACAGGGTGGGAAAGGAAGTCATAGCAACAACTGGATACATATAATTAGCATTGAAACACAATTAATTAAATATATTTTAAATTGGAAGTGTCATGAGGAATATTCTTACAGATTTTGTGGAATTTGGCACCATAAAACATTATGAAAAGTTTTTGTACAGATTTGTAAGTTATAGTTTGTAATTTGATTCTACTCTTTGTAACACCACATTATTTACACATTACCACATTATTTACATTTCTTATGCAATTTCCTTCCTCCCTTCCCTTCCCTTTTCTCCCTTCCATAACCTCTCCTCTCCCTTCCTCCCCTCTCTCATCTCCTTCCTTCCCATCCTGTCCCCACCCCTCACTCCCCCACTCTTCTTCCCTTTCCATCTCTTCCCATATCACGTAACATGTTAAAGCATCCTGAGATTACGTGATGTGTGCAGAATAACAGGTAGTTGAATCAATGCCTTGCTTGGAATTTACTCCTCCAGTTTCAATGTCAGCTGCTCCAGGAGGTAGGGCACATCTCCTTCCTTAGAAACCATGAGTACTTTACTATACAGCACTATACATCACCGTACCCTACTCATCAGGGTTCGAGAATTGGCAAGCACATCAGAGGCACTCTAGCACTAGTTTCCATCTTTTTGATCCCAGGCATACTCACATTGGCATAGGAATAATATGTGCTGGGAACTGGATTTTATAAGATTTGAGGAAGGGCCCACAGTCTTGATTAGAGCTGTAACTAAACTCCATCAAATCAAAAACATTCTGGCACTAAAATGAGTGCAAAGCATTTGTAAGACAAAAAAAAAGAAATAGCATCAAAGTTAGGGAAAAAAGAGCATAACATGCCCAAAACTGTTAGCTAACACAAATTTAAAAGATATCATATTAGGAGTTTCAGAAAAAGGACTCTTTTTGCATGATCACCCCTATTGTTTTGAACTGATGCTGTTGTTTATTTGGCTCTGTGCACTGGCACTATGCTGACAAGGCCTAGACTCAGAGGAAGTCTCGAGGTACCGACGGATTAGAGCGGGCCTCAATATCTTGAGCATGGTCCAGGTGAGGTGAAGTCCAGTCCCCCATCAATTAGGAGGCAATTTGCATCCATTGGTGCGGAGGAACAGACTGTGTATTATTTCACTGTACTACAGCAAGTATATTCACTGTTTAGTTTAATTTATATTTTTTCAAAATTTGTTACACGAACTAAATGCAGTAGCAATTATAAGAACAGAGGCCCTGAAGAAAGCCTTGGGAAATAGAGCCCGTTTGGCTGAAACACGTTGGCCCCTTTGTGGCAGTTATTTGTTTAAGCTGCAGTTTGCACTGTTCTGTTTTAAATGAAGGGGTGTGTCCTCGTTCCAAATAAAATTTGTCTTTTTATATGCACTGCGTGTTTCTTTCTAACTTGTTCCAATGGGCAAATGAAATCCATTGCCCTTTGTTTTTTTCTTAGTGATTTTTTGGTTGTGTCTTAAACCTCTGTGCAAATAGGCGTGGTGTCCTCTATGATCAAGTAGGCCATCATGCCTTTAAACTGGACGACCAAATGATAAAACTGATCACTTAGAATAGTTGATGGTTATCCAGATTTTGAGCACATATCTGATCCCAACCACGTTTTCACTGACAAATTGATGGTTCCGGATGTGAGTTTCCTTCTTAGTTTAGCACTTAGTACATTGGTCTCTTCAGCTAGATGAGGCTTCTCAGACCCCCGGTTCGTTGTGTTGTTATATAAGTGACTATTTGGGGATGTGAACTCGGGCGGGTCTTAAAAAATTTCCCTAGGACCCTATCTCTCTTAGTGTTTTAGTGACTATGCTGACTTGGCCCAGTGCATTTGATCTGACCACTACATCATGTAGAAATTGGCTATACGCCTAATAGGCATATTGAATTTACCTATGTCCCTAAGATATGATACACATTGTACCATACACTATGTTTAACGTAAGTTAAATGTCAATGGTGGACTGTAGCACACATTGTGTCATCCATTAGAGTGGCAGTGTAAAACATGATTGCAGGCCCACTATTGTAGCCTGTCTGCACAATTTTAAAACTACAAATTTGACCTGTTAAAATAACCTCTTTTGACAGGCCTAAAAGGGTGTATGGTATCTATAAAGCAGGACAGGTAAATATGTAATGCCCTTTCACTATAGCATGGTTAGCATAGGCTTTAAGCACATCTATGATTTTATTTTTATTTTTTATTTTTTATTTTTATTTTTATTTTTATTTTTAGAGTTTTATATGGCACAGACTTGACCCTTGGTTATCAGAGCGCCTAACAGTTACATTTGGAACATTTGTGATACAATGCGAATAGCTATATATAGTTCCTGTACATGATTTTCTTATCAGTTTCAATAAAAGTAGTAGCATTACTATATATACAATTCCTGTACATGACATGATTCACTTATCAATTTCAACAATAAACAGCAGCATTACTATATATAATATTCCTGTAAATGTCATTCCTATCCGTTTTAGCAAAAGTAACATTGTTTCTGTGCACATGGTTCTGATGTGCTTTCAGTGGGATCCACAACAGGACCGGTTTGTGATCGACATTTGGTATTAGTCTTAATGCTAAAGACCTGTCTAGCCTTATGGAAGGAACTTGATCATTAGGAAGCTCTTCGCTTCCTTCTTGAATGTTGCTATGTTTGGAATTTTTCTAATGTTTGGAGGGAGTGAGTTCCAGATTCTGGGGGCTGCTCCGGAGAATGCTCTGACATGTTTTCTTCATCCGAAAGATGGTTGGTTTCAGCAGCAGTTCTCTGGTGCTCCTAGCTGTTCTGCTTACCCCTGACAGCTCTATTTTCTGGGCTAGGTACCTTGGAGTTTTGTAGTGTAGCGCTTTGTGTGTAGTACATGCTAGTTTAACCCCTTCACTGCGGCGGCTATTCCGGCGCAGTGCTAAGGGGGCGGGGCGGCCGCGTGGCGGCCGCATGCTGGTGACGGAACCGCTCCGTCACCAGCGTCGGTGGGGCTGTGCTTATGATGGAGCGGTTCCGTCATGGCCCGCCCCGCTCAATGGAACGCTCAGCGCAGGCGCGGAATGCGAGCCGCGCAGGCGCTCCGAGCGGGCCATGACGGAACCGCTCCGTCATCAGCACAGCGCCACTGCAGCTGATGACGAAGCGGTTCCGTCATCAGCAGGCAAGGGGTTAAATTAAATTCTGGCTTCGTACGCTAACCATTTTAATGCTTTCAGAGAGATATTGTCGTATTTTCTGGATCCCGTAATGAGTCTTGCTGCCGTATTTAGACATGCTTTTAATGGGGCTGTTGACATTTTTGAGAGACCTGCTAGAGTTGTAGATCTATATTCAATCCTAGAGATAACTAAGGATTGGACTGTTAGTTTGAGGTTCGCTGTGGCGATGATAGGTTTAATTTTTCTAATATAATTCAGGTGAATCCGGGCACTTTTTGTCATTGATTTGATGTGTGTTTTCATGTCTAGGTTCTTATCAATCACGATTCCCAACGATTTTGCGGATTCAACTAGTGTGGGGGTGCATTTTAGTGCTGTGGTCATTTTGGACCATTTTTTCACTTCTGTGGGTGTCTTCGGTGGTGATAATAATAGGAATTCCATTTGTTGTGCGTTAAGTTTCAGATGATTACTAGTTAGCCAGTTAAATGACATTATTAAGGCCTCATTCATTTTCATTATGTCTTCCAGTGATGTTATTTTGACGTATATCTGAGTGTGATAAGATATGCATGCGTCTCGGAGAATTTCTGTGAGGGATTCGACATATAAGTTGAATAGTGAAGGGGATAGTGTGATCCTTGAGGGATTTGGCGCATTTTCAAAATGCCCCTCCTTTGTGTGCTTAGTTCTTCCATGGTGATTTCACAAAGAGAAACTTTTTGTTGACCATCATATTACCTTAAAGTGCATTCACACTTCCTCCTGTTACAATGTGTGATGCGAACTCCTCCCTCCTCCTGTCTGGTGTCTGAGAATTGCAGCCTTCCTTGTTGTTTTGGTTGTCCATAGCTGGTTTTTCCTGGGGTTAGAAGCTACAACCATCTGTAGACAGTGCCAACTTCTGAGAAATGTTCTGAAAATGGCACAGAGTAGAACGAGTGCCACATCAAAAACCCCAAAAGCACCATGTATCTTAGTGATTAGTAGCTGTTCATCATTTTACAAGCCAGTGGTGTCACACATGATTGTACCAGAGGGGTTGACCAAATGTACTGCCTTAACTATTACAATGACCAAAGGCGATGATACAAGTCTCACCATGAGGCATTTGGAGGCAGCAGCCCTCATGTCGCAGTGTTAATCTCACACAGGTTTTTATAGACTAGAACAATTCATTTGTTTGAGCCTGGTAATGGAAGCAGGAGCCCTCCATCCTCTCTCTTGCAGCTCAGTAGGCCAGTCCTAATTTCCTTGGGTCACTTGCTTTCAAGGGTTCAATCGGGGCCCTTCCATTTCTCAGGCTGTCAGGCAGGAGGGATGACTGGCAAAAGTTAATTGGCATGCATCTCTTTCCTCAGCCTCCTGTTACTCTGCCTGTGAGTAGCAGCCTGCCCCTGGGATGATGTTGGGCAGAGGTGCAGGTGGCAAATGTTTGTACCTCTCTGCTTTTACTAGCTTCATCCTGTCCTGGAGCTCACGCACAGAGGCCTTCTTTGCACCGCTCATAAAATAGCATGGTACAAAAATGCCCATTCTGGGTCCCCATAGTCAGAGACTCAATGTTCGGCGCAGAGACAAGGATGTGAGCCAGAGCTGGAAAGCTGAGCTTTCACATACAATACCTGTTCAGTATGCTCCATAAATCGTGCGTCCGGATTGTAGTGTCCATGCATGTTGGAAGTAGTTAATAGCAGGTATGTTTAACCATTGAGTTTCCGAGTCCTTTCACCTGCCGAAACTGCTGTCACTCTTTCAATATCGCCAAAACCCAGAACTCAACTCTGCTGACCAACAAGATCAACACTGCAGCCCATACCTGCACAGCATGATCCTCAACGTCCGCTCCTTCCACAGACACGCCACGGAAATTTGGGACCTCCTCGACAGCAGCTTTCCTGACGTCGCCTTTCTCACCGAAACATGGGCAAGTGCCACATCGGGCAGATGACATTGAGATCGCCATCCCAAAGGATACAAATTCACCCGGAAGGACTGCCCAAACTACCCTGGAGATTGCATCGCCATCGCCTACAACACTAACCTCTGCCTGAGCACCTACACCGACGGACCTATGGACCGTATGGAACACCTCCACTTCAAGTTACAGGTCAACCTGACCACCATCCTATATGGCACCCTAATCTACCGGGCTTCCGGACCCCATACCCCCTTTGCCGACTCCATCACCGACATTTTCACCCTGCGTGCCATCTCCTCCACCAACTACATTTTGCTGGGAGACCTCAACTTCCACCTCGACAACCGCCAAGACTCCAACTCCATCTCCCTCCTGGGCAACCTCCACGTCATCGGACTCTATCAGATCCTACCAGGACCAATGCACTAAGCAGGACACACCATCGACCCTATCTTCACAGTGGGAAATTCCTTCTCCTACAACCACACCTCTGAACTCCCATGGACGGACCACCGCTGTGTCCACTTCACCTACAAAGTGAACATCCCCCGCAGACACCCACCCCTGATCCAATGAAGGAATTGGAAAAAGATCTCCATTGAGCAACTCACCACCATCCTCTGCGGCTCCGCGCCCACGACTCAGACAACGTCCCTACCACTGCCTCCTGCACCCTAATCAAATGGATCACCAACTGCACCAACACCATCACCCCCTCAAAAAACTCTCCAACCCCAAGAAGGCCAGCTGTTCTCCACCGAACTCCGGGAATCCAGACAAACCTGCAGACGTCTTGAAAAACTATGGAGGAAATCCAAAACCCCAGTGAGCCTCGACAGCTACAAAATAACCACCACTGCCCACCACAAACTCATCAGACACTCAAGGAAGTAAGCACTCCAGGACGGAATCCCCACACATGCACACAACCCCAAGGAACTCTTTGGCATCATCAAAGAGTTCACCCAACCCAACAGCGAGTCCACCAACTTCCCACCCTCCCAGGACCTCTGCAACAATGTCAGCACCCTTTTCCATCACAAAATAAAAACCATCTACAACAACATCGATAACATTAACCTCCAAGAGGGACCCACTCCCACCGCCAACTGCACCACACAGCCGATGCTGGACAGCTGGGAGGCCTTCAGCATTGAAGACACTATAAAGACCATGAGGACCACCCACTCCAGGACCCCCATGGAACCCTGCTCCCACCACATACCAGAGCCAGAGACATCATCAACCCCAGGCTACAAAGAATCATCAACCGTTCCTTCGAGACTGCCTCCTTTCCCGATGTCTGGAAATACCCTGAGATCAACCCTCTCCTAAAGAAACCATCAGAGGACCCAACCGACCTCAAGAACTACAGAACGATCTCCCTACTTCCCTATCCAGCGAAAGTCATTGAAAAAGCTGTCAACAGCCAAAGCGCCTCCTTCATCGATGAGAACAACATCCTCAACTCCTCCCAATCAGGCTTCAGAAAGAACCACAGCACAGAAACCGCCCTCATCGCCAAGACAGATGACATACGCTCCCTCCTCGATAGAGGAGGGACTGTGGCCCTCATCCTCCTGGACCACTCCGCGGCCTTCGACATAGTCTCACACTTCACCCTAGCCAGCAGACTCCACAATGCAGGAATCTGAAATGAACCCCTCGACTGGATTTGCTCATTCCTCTCTGGCAGAATGCAGCGGGTCAGACTACCTCCCTTCATCTCAAAGCCCACTCCAAACACCTAAGGGCCCCCCCAAGGATCCTCCATCAGCCCTACTCTGTTCAATGTCTACAAGGCCCCTCTCGCCTCCATTGTCAAATCACACAGACTCAACATTGTATCATACTCCGACAACATGCAACTCATCCTCTCATTATGCAACAAACCCAACATCTCAAAACACAAATTTCAAGAAGGAATGGAAACAGTCACTGGGTGGATGAAGAACAGCTGTCTACAACTGAACACAGACAAAACTGAAGTACTCATCATAGGCCCACATCCCATTCCCTTGAACGACACCTGGTGGGCCCAAGCCCTCGGGACCCCACCTCCACCCGCAGACCATGCATGCAACCTCAGGATCATCCTGGACTCCAAACTCAAAATGGACCGCCCGATCAATGCTGTCACCTCTTTATATTTTGACACCCTCCGTCTCCTATGAAAAACTTTCAACTGGATCCCCCTCGAACACAAAACCACTGTCACCCACGCCCTCATCAGTAGCAGACTAGACTACAGCAACTCACTCTATGCCAGGATCAACAAGAACCTCACCCGCAAACTCCAGAATGTCCAGAACAGCACAGCTAGATTAGTCCTCGACCTACAGCGCTATTGCCAGATCACCCAACACCTGCGGACTCTACACTGGCTCCCCGTATAGAAGAGATTCACCTTCAAACTTCTTACCCATGCTCAAAAAGCCCTCCACATCACCGGCCCTGCCTACATGACCCACTGCCTCTTATTCCACGCACCCCAAAGATCCCTCCGTTCAGCCAGGCTCTCCCTCACCACGGTACCACACATTAAAAAGACTAGAACAGGAGGTCATTCATTCTCCTTCCTCGAAGCAAAGGCATGGAACACCCTCTCTCTCCACCTCCGCTAGACTCCTACTCTCTCCAAGTTCCTGAAAGGCCTCAAAACCTGGCTCTTCGATGAATTACCATGAGTGCCCCGCACCGAACGTACCCTGACAACACTCTGGGAATGACTAGGAGCAGCCCCTGTCCCCCCAGCGCCTTGAGACCCTTCCAGGTGAGTAGCTGTGCATAAGAAACCTATAATTGATTGATTAATTGAGTCCTCCACCACTGCGCTAAAGGCACAGTGTGCATGTTAGATTACCGCAGCCCTATTCCAGTTCCTGCAGGTAAGATGACAGACAAGGGTGATTCCAGCAGTGCCACCCACTGTTGGACCATCACCCACCAGCAAGACGAATCCCCAAAACACATGTGCACAACTTGAGCCATTAAAATGCACACTGAAGGACTTGTGTGCGCATCCCCTGTCTTACTGTCCACTAATAGGAAATTAATATTAATGTATAATTTTTGTATTGGTGATGTAATATCATCTGTAGCGTACTTAGTTTTAAAGATTTCCTCAAGTGATTCATTCAGAGGTGACCTCCATACAGCTAGAAAACACATTGAAAAGTTTTCTCAGAGGAATTCAGTGGGCGTTGCGCGCCTGGTGTGCATGATTTCATTTCTTTTTAGCTATTTGAGGGCATATGTAGGAAGCCGTTTGCGATTCGCAAACGGCGGAAGTTGCAGAATTCTGGCGTTAGCGAATCGCAAACGGCATTTTGGTATGTACGGGCCACATAGCAAAATAAGGAATCGCAAAAAATTGCAATTCCTTATTTTGCTGAAGCATTTAAGAAATCGCAATTTTGTGATTCCTTAAATACTATGTAGGGGTGCCTCACAAATTGCGATTTTGGCTTAAGGAATCGCAAAATACCACCGACTCCAAGTAGATGGTATTTTGCGATTTCCTGTTTAAATGCATATTTTTTTAAAAATAGAAAGTGCCATTTGGCGCACAGACATGCCCTTAGGGCATGTATGTGCGCCACATGTACTTACAAGCACATTCCAGGGGTGCAACAGGTGTCCTTTGGACACCCTGGCACCCTTGATATTGCGATTCTCAAATTGCGATTTTCTCATAGAAAATCGCAATTTGAGAATGTATCCCCATTCATTCCTATGGGCCTCTTGGCCTATAGGAATGAATGGGACACTCATTCCTTAATTGCGATTCGCAATTTGCTAATCGCAATTAAGGAATTTTAGCAATTCGCAAAAAAATTGCGATTTTTTACCTACATTCCATTTTGCAATTCTCAAATAGCGATTACTTAAAAATCGCTATTTGAGAATCGCAAAACGAAAATTAGATACATATCCCCCCTAGAGCTTTATTTTCATCCTTTAATAGTGCCTGGTGCGTTTCCCACTGATGAGATATGTTGAAGTTACTTGTTTTTACAGGTGCTCTGGTGTGAGCTGCCTGCACCCATAGTTACGTGTTGTGACTTAAATCATTTATCCCTTCTAATCCCCTCTAGAAATGTACTGGCCTTTTCGACACAATTCTCGAACGCCCTTTGGTCCGTGTTTTCACAAGATAAGAGTGTTCCTGCTAGAAATGGCGTTGTTATACAGCAATACATAACACTTTGTATCCCAATTTTTTAAAGCTTGATGGAGTTTTGGCAGTGCAAATCACGAACAGCTTGGATCTGCATGCTATGTTATTTTGCATTTACACTGGCCGCTTCTCCAATGGTAATGTTGTTGACTTGCAGACAAGAGCTTGCATAGTGTTGTTAAGGAGGTGCTTGGGCGGGGAATTAGAAGGATCTCTTTCGGAAGACTGCTTCAGTCATCTTGTAGTGAGTTTAGCGAAGAAGCTAGATGTGCCAGTTTGCATGAGGGTTCAAAGACATGGGCTGCACATTTCATCCTTGCCCTAGTCTTGAATGGCATTACACGAGTTGCTGGGTGTAAGAGCTCTTTGTCGCTCGTCCTGAGCTGAATAAGAGTAGCTCAGATATTAATTGCTCCATTCACAAGCTGTCATTGTAATTCTGAGGTGGTTAGTGAGGAATGCACAAATTGGTTTATGAATGAACAATATAAGTGATGCAATAACCCATGGTCCAATTTCAAACCTCATTTGGACCTACAGCAAGTGACTACATTGCTTTGGTCTCAATCACCCAGAAGCAGCATTAATTACCAAGGCAATACATAACTACACAATAATAATTCTTCTCGCTGCATACCTCAGCTTGGCTGCCAATTGGATGAAGGCTTACAGTTGTCACAGTGATATATACATAACTGCATAACATTATTTAAACATTGATATATTATTAGAAATGAATTCATATAGACCATTGGTATTAACAAGGTGCCTTGACACAGTACTTCCACCCCACCTAAGACAAGTGCAGATGTATGATGTTTAATGCCTTGCTTTAACTTCAATGAGGGTCCAATGCCACAGGGGAGGGGGGTTGTGGTTGGTATTGTGGACCGAAACATGTTGTATTGGGGCAGTGACTGCTGGGAGTTCCGGTTTCCAGCTTTGTTTCATAGTTACGACCTCTTTGTTGGATGCCCTTGGGTGGTGAAAGGTATAGTAACAACTGGAATATTCTCGTTCCCTGCAATTGTCCCCACAAACACTAGTTCATCCTGTTTAATTTTACACAAAAGTCAACGAAGCAGGCATTAAAACCCCCTTACTCCGTGGACATCCGTGCCAGGTCCCACTAGGCAAATATCTGATGCAACACTCTAATAACCTAATAAATGGCTGAAATGCATCTTGCTTCAATGAAATGAACTGCTGCTCCCTCTCCCATTGTTCCCATTGTTTACAATTCTTAAACCAGCCACCCATCTTTGTTTTAAGTTCTCGCACCTACCCTGCCATCATTTTCAAATCCCCCCCCCCCACCCCTCTGGTGAGAGAGCCAGTTTGACCCAAATAGCTACAGCACAAGCCGAGCCTGAAACGCATCACTGTGTAACACGCTACTTCGCAACTGCACACATTTATTACAGTTAATAGTGAGGAAATGAAATGGGGTTCTGTAAAGCGCGTGTATGCCGAGCTGTCCTTAAATTATACAAGTGAGGAATGGGGAAGAACTATTGTTTTGACGCAAAGAGACATGTTTTAGCAATTTCCTAAATGGTGTCTATTTGTTTGGTTTCTGAGACTGATGGGTAGTGTGTTCCATTAATTGGAGGCTAGATAGAAGAACCTTCTGCCTCCTCATTTTACGGTCTTCACTCTGGGAACCACAAGTAGAGAGGCTGCGATGAACTTAGGTTTCATTGTGGAATGTGCAGTATGATATGCTTACTAAGATAGAAGGCCCGGCCCATGCAGTATCTTATGCACAATGTACATTGACTTGAATGTAATCCTTGCCTGGACTGGGAGTCAGGGCCATGTCCTGAATGCTTTGAGTTAAAGAACTGGATTTGGGAATCTTAAGCAGCAGTCATGCTGCTGTATTTTGTCGTGTTGCAGCTTGCGTATTATTCTCTTGTTTGCTCCTAAGTAGAGAGCATTACAGTAATCAATTTAAGAAAGCACCAGAGCAACAGTAACTGTTTTCTTGAGATCCATAGGGAGGAATGGTAAAAACGTTCGTAGAATTTTCAACGTGAAGAAACATGATGAAGTGATGCTATTTACCTGATCAGATAATGATAAATGATCATCTATAATGATGCCAAGGCTTTTTACCTTTTTTACTGGCAAAGGGCAAGCCACCAGGAGGAGTTCCAAAAAGAGATGTCCTTACCAAACAGTACCACTTTTAGTTTTTGAAGGTATTTAACTTTAAGCAGTTTTCTCGCATCCACCCAATAATGTGAGCCATACAGTCATTACATTTAGTTTGCGCATGTATCGTTGGTGTAGCAAATGGTTGTGAAGCTATGAGAGAGTAGCTGCAAATCTCCATCAGTATTTGGAATTTACACCTCCATCTGTTAACATCTGTCAAGTGCTCACTGGCAAACAAAACATGTTCAACAGGGCATAGCACTACATCTCCAATGGAAATAACTCCACAGAAGGGTATCTAAGATGTAAACAGATGTCAAAACATGAGTAAATAAACCGGGCTCCATCTCCTTTGGCAAATGCAAGTAAGTATTGCTCCAAAGAGGCCCCAAACAGCCAGGGAGGAATCTGTGACTGTTACAGACACATGAAAAAAAGACTCTGCTGCCCCCCTATTATCTTTTGTGACTCCGAAAGAATACATCTCATCATTCCAAGGGCTCTAACTAAAGTATCGTTCAGTTTCCATTTACATTGCGTGTCCCTGTTGGCAGCTTTCAATATACATTCATTTAATACTCCAATTATGTTTAATCAAAGTGCATAAACTGTCAGTCGGGTTTGCCTCCCTCTCCCTTTTCCAGTGGAGAAGCCGCATTCAGTGAGATCGTGGCATTGTCTAGTCCCAAACTCGAATCTTTTGGTAATAAATCCGCCTGTAATTCATAATGGGTAGAAGTCTGCCAAATAACGGGAGAACTCTTACACAAATCGAACTGTTGCCATAGCGAACGCTGATAATTCTTTTGTTAAGTATGCTTTTTATAACATAACTTAAACATATTAACAATGCCAACAGCTCTGGCTAAACACCTACAAGGTCCAAAACGTGAGACTGATTGTATTGCAAATGCTTGTTCTGAAAACTATTATTGCTATCTTTGTCCCAGAGCCGATATTAACAAACTATCAGGCTCACTTAGGCCTGTATACCACGGAGAGCTTCACATGATAGCATGCGCTAGAAGAAGGCTAAGGATTTTTTTAATGACAAAGTCATTTTTTCCTTTCAGTCTTTTTTCTGATTGTTCCTTGGAACGCTGGGCATGATACAGATGGTACGCTTAGCCCCTGGGTGTGATACACAGTGTTTTCTGTTGATTTGAGGTATGTGATTGATGTTGTGGTACTGTTAAGTTACTATGAATTGTGTTTTGTCCTAAGTATTGGGTTTTGTCGATGAACCAATGTTTAATATGAAGATGCTCCTATTTTTCACCAACTGCAATCAATGCCAGGAGTCAATATTGTTCAGATACTGTTTACATTGATACTGTTTTTATTGACAAATTGCACTTTTATGTTGCAACTTTTTATGTGCATTGTTATTTGTGCGTATGAAATGTTCATTTATTGATGCATCTGAACATAGTGCTGAGCTTGTAGTTACATAGTTAGAAACAGTAACCCAAAGATTCGGATCGAAACCAGAAAGTCCCTAAAACAAAGAAGCTAATGTATGTGGTCCTCTAAAACTACCAACCTCATCATGGAGACACCATTAAAATATATCCAAAGCTGGTTCCCAAATAGGCTAAAAATGTAATAAGGTTTGTCAAGAATGGCATGCACTCATGAAGTCAAAGATAAGAGAGAGGCATTAGTAGAACTATGGGCCATCCTCGAGGAGACCAAGATTGGTAGTCTTGCGCTACCGATAGCAAACAAGGTGACAGCACTTCCCCCACCAAATGCAGGTATGGAGGTCCACTATCCTCACATTAGGGAACTCTAATCCGCCAGTTGAAGAAGTTGACAGGCCCCTCACCAAACAACAAGCGGTTTGTCACAGACTTGAGAGACTAACAGGTCAGCAGGCCCAGGTGGTCACCGAGCAACCACAGTCAGGTGCAAGGGCTCACAGAAGTTCAACTGCCTGCCGTCGGGTCCGACACATATAACCCCAGCTGCGCAAAGAACACACACTCTCACTGATTTAGGCAACCACACTAATGGTTCTTGACAGTGAAACCGCTAGCAGGAGTGAGGAAAGGGGCCCTTGTCCTCCAGGTTCCAATGGTGAGGGTAGGCAACACCACTCCTTAGCGCATGACGTTATAGGTTGACCCAAGAGAGACAGAAGAGGAAAAGAAAGGGGAGATCAATGCAAGCCTGTCCTAAAACTTGTTGGCAGACTGGACTGAGGAGAGGAACCAATTTGACTGGTCCTGCTTAGGGGAGGGTCATTTGAGCCAGAGTATATGGTTATAGCAGAGGATTGAAATAGATATGGAAAGGGAAATACTAACTGGAACTTCCCCTACATGTATTGTTGGGGGGAGACCGCTGCTTACCTGAATATCCACACGCTGCACCACAGAGGGAGAAGCCGCCACCGCCAGGAGTCATCCGCCTATTGAACTCCGCGCCGCCGCCCCGGGAACCACAACACCCGGCAGGCCTCACGGCGGCGCGTAGAGTGACGCGCACAGAGAGCGCGAGCGGGATTAAAGGCGGGCAGAAACCGGCAAAGCGGGGGAGACCGCTGCTTACCTGAATATCCACATGCTGCACCACAGAGGGAGAAGCCGCCACCGCCAGGAGTCATCCGCCCATTGAACTCCGCGCCGCCGCTCCGGGAACCACAACACCCGGCAGGCCTCGCGGCGGCGCGTAGAGTGACGCGCACAGAGAGCGCAAGCGGGATTAAAGGCGGGCAGAAACCCGCGTCGCGGGACGCGAGCGGGACGCCCGGGGCGAAGCCCGGGCAAAGGGCGGGCCCTCTACGGCCCTCATCGGCCAGAAGAGGCTGGGCTGGGCCAGAGGTCCTGGTTCGAGTTATCCGTAAGTTGTAGTTTCATATTTGCATATAGATTGCCACAATTTTCATCGCCTTATGGCTACAGCTGCCACCAGCCCTGCCCTTGTGGGAGCAGACAAAATCGGGGGCACGTCTAATCGAACATTGGACGATTACTTTCTTAAACCAGCCTTAGAAGGGAATAAGGAGCTCCTGCTAGCTGAGAGGAGGGCGGATCGTCGAACGCATTAAAAACAGAACATTTTCCGAACCTATAATGTCTGTTTCCCTGGACGACGACCTGATTAGCACCCCAGCTGATAACAACTCACTGACTGCCAGTGTACCCTTGCTCCTTCAAGAATGTTTAGCTCCAGCACTGTCACCTACTCAAACCCAACAAATCTCACCAACTGTGTCCAATGCCCTTAATAATACCTCTAAGATCTTGATATCACCTACAATAAGGCCTGGTAAGGTTGTAAGAGGCAAAAACTCGAGGCTAGCGGCACAAAAAATGCATGGGCCCCCTCCATCTAAAAGAAGACGGAAAACAACAACCGTGAATAAGCCCAAAATAAGTCATACCGAGTTTGGCAAAAAGGTGAACACTGTTGCTATAACACCATTGGGAGTTCCTGACACTAATCAAGTCACAGCAGCTAGTCCTATTCCTCTAACACCGCCAGCTCAAGTAACTATAGAGCTAGACATTACTCATACTCAGATGGAAGAGGACTCCCAACTGGCCACCCCTAAGTCACTTTTGGACAATATTGAGTTGATTGTACGTAGTTACATGCTTGCACTGGCAGAAAGATTTAAGGGGATGGAGTCAAGGCTAGGTAAAATAGAGGGGGATTTGACTGCACTAGGGAATTTTGTACGCTTACAAGGTCAACCTAAAGTGCAACAACACAAGGTTATTACAACAACACAATCCCTTTAAAAAAATGCTGTGGGTCCTGTACCATCTACACCCACTACAGGCAATAGCCAGGCAGCAGTAGTAACCTTAGCTGCTCCTAACCCCTCGTACGTGGCCTCGAAAATACATGGTGGCAACACCTGTAATAATTCCTCATCAACAGTCTCAATAGCTGCCCAGGGTAGACCAACTACCACAACATCAACTAGTAACACAGTTACTTCAGCCAATATTCAACCCAGGGAACCTAGCATTCTCCCAGATAGACTCCTTAGACCCGAAGGGAAGGAGAATTCCTGGGGAAGAGGGGGTCAGTCTAGGATACCACCTATGGAACTCCCACCGGAAGCATTACCGTATGTGGTCGTACTCACCGGGGTTCCCGAATTGCCAAACGGAAAAAGAGAGGGATACTCTCAACTAAAAAATAAAATAATGCATTGGCTCTCTCTATACAGACCTAAACCCATTATGGTAAATGGCGAAATAGTCCATGTTCGTCGCCTGTCCTGGTTGGGGGGCAGAGCGAAGGACATAGGTGGTGACGTTGTGGTTATAAATTTTAGAGATAGAAAAGCAGTACACCATATCCTGAATTGGCCATACGGTAATGAAAAGAACTGCATAGTACCACGTCCCCTGACGTACTTTTACCCCAGATCCACTGTCTTCCCCACTCAATACCAAAATAATACCTTCTCTACCTCCCAATTCCTCAACATTGAGTCGGCCTTGAATCCTGTATACATGCACCACTTAGCTCCACCACCAGTTATACAAGGGTGGAATACTATACCATTTAACCATAAATCAGGATTTAATGGTAATATGTCAAATTTGATACCATTTACCCCTTTAGAGCTCTCTAACAGGTTCGAGGCCTTCAGTGGCTTGGAGGAATGCGACTGATGTTTAAGGAGTGTAGTGGCCACGGGGGGGTGAAAGCGCCTCATGCACCACAAGGTCACATGATAAGATGGGTAGCTGTTACCATGAAAAAGAAACACATACTGCTTTAATAGATGATGGAAAAAATAGTAGATTCCTTGTAACATTACCCACAGTATTTTCTGGGGAAAACGAGGTGACTCCAATGCTTTTACCCGTTATAAGGCCAGTAAATAGCGATATTGAAAGTGGTGTCGATATGGTTGTAAGTACGGTAGGATACCATGAAAACCATCCCAGCACATCACTGTTAAATGTGGATTCTCCACTTAAAACCGAGAACACTTTTGTTCGGTACGGGGCTCCTGACCCTATTTTTGAGCATTCGGAGCCGGTTGCAGCGGGCACCGCGGGTTTGATGGAAACAAACGCAGTGATGCCCACCCCAACACCCACTCTAATTATCAGAGAGATTGCTACTTGTCCTGTATCTGATGATTGTGTAAGCATAATCTCATGGAATATAGCTGGCTTGGCAAATAAGTTACGAGACCCAGTGTGGTTATCCTTCATCAATAAATTCAGTATTGTGTGTCTCCAAGAGACCTGGTTGGAGGATAAAAACGTCCATATTGATGGCTTTCTAAGCTTCATTATCCCAGCGGTCGCCTCGACTAGGGGCAGAGCCAAGGGTGGCTTGGCCACCTTTATTAACATGGGTTTGCTCTGTAAAATAAGTAACTGTCACAATGATAATCTGAATATTCAGATGATTGACCTAAAAAATGGCAGGAATGTGTTAACTTCTATAATGCTAATAGCAGTAATGATGTATGTAATATTGCTTCCTTAACTGAATTATTGAGCAAAAATGTTTATACTGTATCACGGCACTTGTTGATAGTAGGTGATTTTAATGTCCAACCATGTGGTAATCCAGCCAGTACCCCGATGGGTTCCTTAGGGTGTAATAATGTTGAAGGTTTTCACTTCTCTCATACTAGGGGAGGCAAGAACTTAAATGACTTAGTGAATGAAAATAATTTGACTGTAGCTATGTCGTTGGTTTCTGATACAAACATTTTTGACACCCCAACCTTTAAAGGACATGGGCAGGGATCCTTTATTGATCATATATTAGTATCCTCAGATCTTGTACAACGGGTCTCGCACTTTACTATCCATACCAGTGTATACAGTGATCATAATCCCCTCGTCATTAATTTGGGCGGGCCTTTATTTATAAAGCGACAGTCGCGCACTGATCATGGCACCCTGAGTTGCGTAAATGGCAGACGTCGCATCAAATGGACAATGATAAACCAAGACACTTTATACTCCAAAATAACCAGTGCATGTGAAGAGGAGCTGTCTGTTTGTTTATCCTTTGACTCAATCCCCTCGAATATTTTGATTAGGTTTGAGGGGCTGGTCACCAAAATTGGCTCCATGCTCACAGCGCCAATAAAGGGGCAAAGTGGGAAAAATTCCAAATGGTTTGATCATAACTGTTCAAAGGCGAGTAGGGATTTGAAATATGCTTTAAAAATTAAACCTAGAGATTGTGACTTGATAAAAAATCTACGCTTGGCTTATAGGAAAGCAATAGCTGTTAGAAAAAAGGAAATTAAGGTCAACGTTATTGAATCTCTTTTAGACCCAACAGTGTTGGGGAACAGTAGCAAGTTTTGGCAAATAATCAACAAACCTTTGTTTGACAATTCAAATGACACAGCTCTTGGTACAAACATTTCAGAGGGGGAGTGGGTGACTCATTTCAGCACAATCTTTAAGAGTAATGAGCAGTGGGAAGACCATGATTTTTTAACATCAACTGTGACTCCATTATGTTTCACAGTAAATGAGATTGTTAGGGGAATACACGGTCTAACCAGCAACAAGGCCCCGGGCCCGGATGGTTTACCGCCGGATCTGTTCAAGTCTAGTATCCCCTTTTGGGCTCCAGTTCTCACGGCCGTAATAAATGCAGCGGTGATAACGGGGTGCCCAAAAACATGGGGTCTATCGACTATAGTCCCCGTTTTTAAAAAGGGCGATCGCAGCAGCCCGTTATGTTACAGGCCAATCTCCTTAATAGATTCAGTAGCTAAAGTGGTAGGGGGTGTAATTCTAAATGGGTTATCAACATGGGCTAAAGAAAATAACATTCTCTCACCTATACAATATGGGTTCAGACCAGGCCATTCGACCATCACGCAGTGCCTGAATCTATACCTTATTCTAAGTAAATATACTCCGGCGAGACAAGGCACTGTCTACATGGCATTTATGGACTTGTCGTCCGCTTTCGACTGTGTGGACAGAAGCTTATTATGGGCTACCCTGTTGAGAATGGGTGTAGAGAGGAATCTTGTCAACTTCCTTGCCGATCTGCATACAGATACAAGAGCAAACGTCCGTTACACTCAAGACCTTAAAGTAACGGACGAATTTAAAATAAACCGGGGGGTTCGACAAGGCTGTATTCTAGCCCCATTCCTCTTTAACCTGTACATCAATGAATTGGAGGAATTTCTCTTAAATGTAGAAGCAGACTACCCCTTAGTTGAGCGCAAAGGTGTATCCGTATTACTCTATGCTGACGATGCTGTTCTTATATCTAGAACAGCAATCTGTCTCCAGAAATTATTAAATTCCTTCTATAAATTTATGGAGTCACGTGGCCTAAGTATAAATAATTCCAAGTCCTACGTTATGAAAACAGGAAAGGGTACCCGGAAAACTGACTCCTTTAGCATAAATGGGGAGAAAATCCCATCAACCAACTCCTTCTCATACCTTGGGGTCCTGCTAGATCATAAACTATCATGGGGCCCAGCAGTCACTAAAAAGAAGAGAGAAACAACAAGGGTTAATGTGGCCATTCTTGGCTTTGCAAAAAGAATCGGCAATTGCCCTACGGCCGCTTTGCTTAAACTGTATCAAGCAAAAAGTGTTGCTGTTGCCTGCTATGGGAGCGAGCTTTGGGGCTATCGCAAGATTAAAGACCTAAAGGTTACAGAAAATAACTTCCTAAAAAAGACTCTGAGGCTGCCAAGGGGTATTGGGAACTACTCTGTTCACGAAGAGTTGGGGATCCCCTATTTAGGCGATAGAATAGCAGTAAGTCCTGTCTTATGCTGGCTGAATTGTTGGCTTAACACCGACATCCCACTAACACATGCCCTATTGAAAGAAGCCTTACAGCTAGACGGGAGGTTCAAAGTACCATGGGTGAAGTACATAAAGGATTGTTTAACGGCAATTGGTCGGCCGGACCTGTTTCATGTTCCAAACTCAATTATAAAATCTGATGTTAATTCTGTCAAGAACGCTATATTATTACTAAGATGTACTGACAGAGAAGAGGTTGAGATACAGAAGGTCAGTGTAAGGAAACACCTATAATTAAAAACATGTCCACAAATGGAACCTTACCTGACATGGCCCATGTCTAGCTATGAACGGTTTCTGCTAATAAGGTTCCGCTTTGATCTATACCATCTTCTACTGGCGGTACCAAGTGGGGCTCAACGGGGCGAAGTGTTGCCAGCTTGTGGCTGCGACGGAAAGTCTCCTCAAGATCTGGCACACTTTCTTTTTATCTGCCCCTATTATTCTATCCCACGGAAATTATATCTGAAACCGTGCCTTTAAAAATTGAGTTTTGCACAAATTAAACCTGCACTTTACTATTTACAACTACTGAATAGCGATTGTACATTATTTGTCTGTAACTTTTTTAAAAAAGCCATCTGTTTTAGGAAAAATATGGATGGTTAATCATGCTGCAAACATTTTAGTTGCTTTTTTAAGAATACAGTTATTTATATTTTTAAACTAAATACTGCTCATGCTCATAGTGTCTGATGTATCACCATTCTCTTCGTACTGTATAATGTGTCATTATTTGCCATACGAAATGAATTGCTTGTAATGATTTTAAATGTGTACTTAAAAATTGTACTTTTATGATTGTAAAACCTACAATCGAATAAAGATTTTTGAATTGAATTGAATTGAACTGGAACTTCCCCTACATGTATTGTTAAAAAAAAAAAAAACTTGACCCCACCTGTTCAGGGAACGTCAGGCCTATGTCGTTGCTCCTGGTGTTTGGTAAAGTTTTAGAAAAATATACCAATCAGCATCTGTCTAAGCATCAAGAAGACAATTTGCTTTTGGACAACTCCCAGAATGGATTCCGTCCAAAGCTTAGTACGGAATCGGCGCTACTTGTAGTATCTAAGGAGGTAAAATGTATTTTAGGTAAGAGAGGAGCAGCAGCCATTATTCTCTTTGACCTTAGTGCAGCATTTGATACAGTTAATCATGAGACCTAAGCACTCAAGGTTGAGGGAAATTGGCAAAGGAGTTCCGCTTTAGAATGACAAGTGTCTTTTTAAAAGAAAAATTATTCTAGATTTTTTAACCTTCCTACTATTCTGAGACGGTACCTTTGAAATGAGTGGTTCTGCAGGGCTCCACATTCAGCCAACCTTTTTTAATAAATATTTTAGACCTTTGGCCTCCATTGTCAAAGAATTAGAGGATCTCTATTCTGTCTTATGCGGACCACACATAGTTTGTCAACTCCCTCTCCTCTAGTGAGGGTTCTCAGTCCCAATTAGGCCTTTGCCCTGAGAAAGAAGCTTACTGGATGGCAAGTTGCTCTTTGAAATTAGATGGGGACAAAATGGAACTGTTGTTACTGGAAAACAATCCTACCCAAATGTCATTGTTGGGTTGGCCAGATAGTCTAGAGCCTGTGCCCGTCCTGTCCTCCGCTATAAAAAGCTTGGGGATGTGGCTGCATAATTCTCTTTCGATGGAAGACCAAGCCAGAAAACTGACCATTTCCTGTTTTGTCATGTTGAGGATGCTGAGGGAAACTTTGGCTTACTGCCAATTTTATGCAGAAGAGTGGTGGTCCAGGTATTGATCTCTTCCTGCCTGGTTTACAGAAACTCCCTATATCAGGGTTCCCTCAAATTAGTTTAAAAAAGACCACAGGTGCTGCATAATGCAGCAGCCCAAACCATCTACAAGATCCCAAAAGGTTCTCTGCAAAGAAAGCCTTGACTGCCTGTGGAGCAGAGAATTAAAATCAAGGCACATTGTCTTACACATAGCCAAATAAATGGGAAGGGCCCTTGTATAGTTCGCATCTTATTGACCTCCTACGTTCAAAGCAGGATGTTAAGATCTTTTAACACTGGTTTCTTGATAGATGTATTCAAAAGGCTCAATTGGGTGGAATATCTTTCTCATACCTTTCTCCCAAACTTTGGAACACAATGCCAATCTTTTAAATTTAGAGGTCTCTATTTGGCACAGGTAGGTACCTGTGACAAATAGGGACCCTCCTAAAATAACCCCTAAAATAAATCCTGCTCACCCCCTTGGTAGCTTGGCACGAGCAGACAGGCTTATTTCAGAGGTAGTGTGTAAAGCATTTCTGAACACATACAGTAATCAAATGGCAATGCTACAGATGGACACCACACAGGTTTTATATCAAAAATTAGTATTCTTTATATAGACTTAACACAAGACCACAAACAACAAAAATCCACAATACTGTACCTAAAATGGTAGTTTTAGCTTAGTTCTCTTTAGTTCTTAAAATGCGGGTCTTTGAGTCAATGTACCTTAAGATGCGGCACGCAGGGCAACAAAAGTATTGCAAAGATGGAAATGTGGCAAAGATCTAGTGCAAAAAAGTAAAGATGTCAAGTTCGTACTGATGCGGCACGCTTCTCCGAAGTTGCGAGAAGTCTCGGCTCAATGCGTCAGCTGCAGCCGCGACACTTTTGTTCAGTGATGCGACGACAGCGGCTTTGGCGGCGACACTCTTCTCCCGCGATGCAAGACGCTTTCGCTCGATGCGACAACTGCAGCGGTGACATCCTTGTTCAGTGATGCGACAACAGCAGCTCCGACGGCAGCACACTTCTCTGTGGATGCGAGGAGCTTCTTGTGATGTGGTACAATGTGACAGCTATAACGGAGCATCCTTACTCAGTGATGCGACGGCAGTGGCAGCAATGGCGACACGCTTGTTCCTCGATGCAAGACGCTTATTTTGATGCGGTGCAATGCGCCAGGTACAGCGGCGACCTCCACGATGCAACAGCAAAGCTGCAACGGCGACACACTTCTTCGGGGTTGCATCAGCTACAGCGGCGACATCCACGATGTGACGGCAGCTGCTGCGACGGCGACACGCTTCTCCCTCTTGAGTCGTGCTTCCAGCTCCTTGCGACACGCAGTCCCTCAGAAGGCCTGAAACAGCTGCAGGCACTTCCAAAGAACTCTGGGGAGCTGGGGGTTGAAGTCTGTTGTCCCTGAGACTCAGCAGGAGCCAAGATCTTCTCTCAAGCCCTTGGAGATCCTTCACAAGTTGAAATAAAGCACAGAAAGTTTCTTTCTCCTTTCGTTGGCAGTCAGGCACCCACTGCAGTCCAATCTCCCAAGCAACACTTCAGCTTAGGGATAGTCTCTCCTCAGCTTCTTCAGGTTCCTATCCTCAGCAAAGATTTGTTCTTGTTGTCCAAAAGTGATCTAATTTCTTGGGATCAGGGTCCCAATAATTATACCCCAACATACTTTGTCCTCTGAGGGCAGAGACATCAAACGCACCACAGGAGGTGGAGCTAGCATTGTGGAGGGAAGGCACAGTCCTATTCAGAGCCCAGGTGCAACTCCTCCCTCCAATCTAGATGCAGATCTCTCTATTCACCACTGGGCTGACTCACCCTGTCTCCTGGAATCCTCCAGCCCTGTCACTCAAACTCCATACAAGGAATACACAACCTAGCAGAGGCAGGCTTGGCTAGTTAGACTAAGAAAATACCTACTTTCTAAAAGTGGTATTTTCAAACACAGAATGTTAAAATCAACTTTACTAAAAGATGTATTTTATCATTCTGAGTTCAGGCATACTAAACTCGAATTTCTACCAGGTTCCCTGAGTCAGTTAGTGTTATAAAATTTAACAATCTACCATTTTGGCATACGGAGAACAGGTAGCCTTGCAATAGTGAAAAACGAAAATGGCTGTAATTCACTGTTAGCACATGCCACATACACCAGGGTATGTTCTACCTTATACTTACAATGCACCCTGTCCTCGGGCCTACCATAGGGGTGTCTGATATGAAGAAAAGGGAAGGTTTAGGGACTGACAAGTGGATGCACTTGCCCAGTCAACATGGCAGTTCCAGACTGCACACAGGCTCTGCGATGGCAGACCTGAGACACACTTTTACAGGCTTCTTCTGTGGGTGGCATAGTGTGTGAACCTGGGCTTCTATTGGAATTCTCAAGGGCATATTATCAGGCCCAATATTGCCGCTTTAGAGACAGTTTTCTGCCACTAAAGCAGCGATAATTTTAACACTGTTCCTTCATAATATCCCTGTTGTCATCTAGCCTCTTTACAGAGAGTAGCTTCATAACAGTTTTATTGATTTTCTTGTTGCAATTTCTATGTGTCAGCAAATATGCACTGGACAGTGCCCCAGCACTCAAAGAAGCCTAACGATGTTTTGTAAAAAAGATTGTAAATGCATCAACTTAAAGCGTTGGTCTTTATAACTGTGTGCACGTTAAATTGGAAGAACTTTTTTCCATCCACGAACTATGTACAAATATGGCAGAGTACATGAGCTATCATGGGGCTTACAAATGAATGTGTTATGTGCATACAGAAGGAAATTAAGAAAAAAACTGAAACTTGTTTTTCATGTAGGTCCTTCCCTTCTGAAACTTGCCTTATAACAAGGCCATCATTACAATAGTCGGGAGGCCAGAAAATACAGATTCCAATGTGTGGTGTAACCACAGCATTTAATATTACCACACTGGCATGGGATATAACTACAATAATTGATATTTTTCCTGTATTCGTGACCATTTTGCCCATAATTGAGCTACCAGCCGAATTGGGATTACCTTCTGTTTGTGACGATGCCTGCATCCTCCATGTCCTACGAACTATGTTGCAGCCCTTTCAAAGCCCCCCTTTCTTTCACACAGGTGTATTTGGATATGTTGCACCAGGTTTCGCTGTATCTGAATAGGATCCAAGCCTTTCATCAAACCAATTTCTTTTCCTGTAACGTCCCACACATCAGACCTTACTGAATCTCTCAGCTCTGCAGGCACATATTGTTCTGTGAGAAGTGAAACCAACTCATCCACTTCTGTCCCTTGCTTCGCTAGCATCATTTTAAATGCAACATCCTCATCTGGTGTTTGGAAAGCAATACCATCAGGCGTACAATAGATATTGTAGTTCATCTTACAAAGTAAATCCCTCCCTGAAAGATTTTCCAAACTCGTATTATATACCACAAACCGATGCATTTCTCTGAATCTTCCGATATGAACATCCATTGGCTTTGTGATTGGAATTTTAATATGCTTATTAGACACTCCTACAACTTGGATAGTTTCTCCTGAGAGAGGTAGGTTAGGAATTTCAGCTGCTTTAACAGTAGAACGGGTAGTAACAGTATCCACTAAGAATGTAATATTATTACGTTTGGCTTTTCCATCAACAAATGGACCTGACTGATCTACCTCTAGAGTTACACCAAGCATGCACTATTCCCTCCCCCCCCCTCAGGCACCGTCATTGAAATGAGTCTGAATCACTCTCATTGCATTGCAACAAATATTGCAAAACCATTCGCACATTTTGTTTCTTACCAACTTCTTCACCCATTTGAAATAGAGTGTTCGCACTGAACCCCTGCAATTGAGCATTCACATTATTTGGCATAGGAGCTTGTGGCACCTGTAAATGTGGAGTAACAACCTGCTGCTGCTGCTGCTGTTGCTGTTGTTGATTCACAACCACCTCATTCTACATCTGTGTATTCAAATTTTGATTCGCTACATTATTTTTCTGAACAGATCTACACTCCTTCTTCCAATGTCCAAACGTTCCGCACACATGACAAGGATATTTCTTTTTCTATTCATCTTAATTCATTTTTCCTTTTCCTCTGCCAACACAAGTTACCTGACCATTCTGATTCTGACCCTTCATCTGATAATTTGGTTGAGAACCATTGTTTGCTTCTTGCTGTTCCATTACTTTCACTTGTGCCCACTTTTCTCCTTTAACCTTTTATGTCTCAACTCAATATCATCATTACAATATTTAGCATACCTCAGAATCTCATCAATCATCTTATTCTGCAAACAAATCAAATGTTGCTGATTCATGTTTTAATTTCTCGTCTCAAACCCAACACTATATACAAAATGTCCCATATCTTTAACCCCAATGTTCTCAAATCCACTGTACTATTTCAACACCTGTAACAGCCTTTCATAGTATGCATGTACTGACTCTTTTGGTTCTTGTGTCATCCTGTCTATTTTAACCCAATCTGTTTCCTTTGGAGAAATTTGGTCTTCAAGTAAGTTATTACCTGATTGTACTTTCTCATCACCTCATCTGAAGGTGCAACTGTTTTTGGATCTCTTGGGTATTCTCCTTTAGGCCAATCAACAGTAATTTTACATTCAGTGCACAAATCGGAAGGAAGTACAATCTCAAACAAACCATCTTGATCTTTCAATAAAACCTTTGAAACCTTTACAAACCTCTGTTCCTGTTTGTACCACTCAACTGGTTTTCCCCTCAGTCTAGGAAAGTCATTAGTAAAATACATTATATCCTGTCTATTCCAAGGAATATGAATATACCCACCACCTGGAACTTCTCTCATTGGACACACCTTTCCGCTTGTCCGGTCACCCTCAACGGAAACAAAGACACACTATTATCAGTGTTCATTTCATCTTTCTTTTTCGCCCATCTGCCTTTCCAACGTTTTACATCTCCCCATTTCTTCAAGATGTTCATTAGTTCTTTTATTTGTAGCCTTTTACCAGACGCATTCAAACTCTGCAAATCCTTTTCAGTAAAATCCAGTCTATACGTTTTCTGTAACACCTTTGATTTCTCTATATTAATTCCATATTCACATGCACCCTCTGTCAATTTCTCATGTAGATTTATTGCTCTCCAAGTCATATTTTTACACAGGAATAACAACTCTTCATCTCTGTGAGTACTCAATCTATCTGGACTTATTGTACCAATAATAATTTCTTCTAAATCCACTTTCAATTCAATCACATCCATATTTTGAGGTTGAGGTTCTCTTTTCTATTCCCCTTATTCAGTCATCTAACTCGTCTGGCCATGGACCCATTGAACTCCCTGATGCTGGACTGACATTCTGCACTATTCTCCTTGGCTCTATTTGCTCACTTCTCTTTAGAATTTCAGTTATCAACTCACAAACTGGAAGATCAATCAATTAAGTATTTTAACAGTTTCACAAGGATGCAAAGGTACACCACTTAGCAAAACAGAACAGACACATTATAAATGATCAGTCCCGTATCCATAGTATTTTTTAAATATTCTTCTTTTATTAACAAATTTAAAAAAATCTGTCTTAATTGCAAAGAACAGCCGACGCGTTTTGTCCAGACAGATGGACTTCTTCAGGGCATAAAATCAATTAGGGGCACTCCTGAGAGATGTCAACGTCAGGGTGTCCATGATAAGTGATAACTTCAAGCAAAATAGCAGGAATGCAAATCCACAGGAGTTCTTGAGACCAGCAGTATGTGTATTCCTTAATTTGAGGCAAAGACAGCCAGCCCTATAATAATGCTAGCAAAGATTTGTTCAACAATCTCATCATGATGAGGAGCGCTGGAAGTATAAATGGGCAATCACCAAACCCTGCCTGAATGTGGCAGAGATCCGACCCGGGAAATCTTCTGCTGCGTGACGACAGTAGGTGAAGTATTTGTCTCAACTTGTTCATCCTGATTAGCTGCCATTACTACCGCTTTCCTAACACTATTCATTGAAACTGTCAATGCATTTACTCTCGATATATTCTGTTTATCTCCATATAATGGAACTATGAGGCCAATTGTTACTGGTACTGTCAATGCCTACACATTCAGACTCAATTGATAAATTTTCTGAGTCAACTCCTCTCTTGCTTTAGTCAATAAATCCATTTCACGCTCTTGCACTACTCTAGTAACAACCTTAAATTGTGGGATTAGTGGTGTTCCAATTAATGGTGCGTTCCTGGAGGTGGAATAAGAATTCCTTCTCTAGTCACTATTGGTTTGTCATTTGTAAAGAAACTCTGTATCTTATTAATCAGATTTTTTTTTCTGACTCTCTACGCTAAACACAATTCAATAAATCAACAACAAACTCTTCGTACTTCTGCAATTTCTATTGGTTAACGATCGTCCAATACCAGCGCGCCTCACACCAACCACCCATTCAGAGCACCAATACGTAAGCAGTATCTCGACCAGTACAAAAACAGCTCACAAAATTTGACCAATCACAGCTCTCTAAGCGCCCGCTATATGACCAATGTAAGCGCAACTTTTTCTGACATCAGTATCACTTCTTCTCCTGACCCGTTACTTTATAAAATATTACAGCATATTTCTTAATCAAAATCTTGTTAATAAACAAATAGTTTTTCACTCCAAACAAGATTCTTTCACTTCGAGTAAAACAACACCTCTCGCTATTTTACACCCAAACAAGCTACAGGAGCACTTCCTTCTCCTCTAAGGATACTAGCCAAAGTTTCAGAAGAGGACTTTCACATGGAAAGAGGCCTTGGTACTCCTTTGGGGATGTAAGGCCAGTGTTTCGGAAGTGGACCCTTCACTACTACACACAAGTCCACTCCCATACGAATAGTCCCTAATATAACACCTACAGTTTTTTGCTGTCATGACAACACACAAAGTACTTCTCCAGTGTGATACGTTATCTACACTTTTCTTCTGCCTACTTCTGGCTATGACATTATCCCAGGATCGCAGGTAAGTCCGTACCCGCATTTTCAGACAATATAAAACAAAACACTAACTATTCATGTTAGAAAACAGATATTCAATAATCAATAATTATTACCAAGCTAATCAATAATGCACCATCGTCTGCTACCAAAAACTGATCCGATGATTCAGAAAAGGGGGTGTGATGAACAGAGTGTCTGAATTAAGCAGACCACTCTTACCCAGTCCAAAGATCAGGGCTTGATCCATCACCGTTTTTTAGCTCACTGCACCATCCCAGCTCAGAACTTGGCTATATGCAAATTAGTCTGACCCTGGCCCAGTGCATCATGGGAACAGGGCAGACCAAACTACCAAGCCAATTCTTATACTGGGAAGGAAACAAGCTACCGGGGACCGGTTTCTGGCATTTCAGCCGTCTTCGGCCCGGCTTGCTTGAATCCTGATGGTGCAATGAGCTAGGGACTCACATCTGAGTATACCCTTCCACGCTTATGGTGGACAAAAATGATTCAGAAAAGGGGGTGGTGATGAACAGAGTGTATGAATTAAGCAGACCACTCTTACCCAGTCCAAAGATCAGGACTTGATCCATCACCGTTTTTTAGCTCACTGCACCATCCCAGCTCAGAACGTGGCTATATGCAAATTAGTCTGACCCTGGCCCAGTGCATCATGGGAACAGGGCAGACCAAACTACCAAGCCAATTCTTATACTGGGAAGGAAACAAGCTACCGGGGACCGGTTTCTGGCATTTCAGCCGTCTTCGGCCCGGCTTGCTTGAATCCTGATGGTGCAATGAGCTAGGGACTCACATCTGAGTATACCCTTCCACGCATATGGTGGACAAAAATGATTCAGAAAAGGGGGTGGTGATGAACAGAGTGTCTGAATTAAGCAGACCCCTCTTACCCAGTCCAAAGATCAGGGCTTGATCCATCACCGTTTTTTAGCTCACTGCACCATCCCAGCTCAGAACTTGGCTATATGCAAATTAGTCTGACCCTGGCCCAGTGCATCATGGGAACAGGGCAGACCAAACTACCAAGCCAATTCTTATACTGGGAAGGAAACAAGCTACCGGGGACCGGTTTCTGGCATTTCAGCCGTCTTCGGCCCGGCTTGCTTGAATCCTGATGGTGCAATGAGCTAGGGACTCACATCTGAGTATACCCTTCCACGCTTATGGTGGACAAAAATGATTCAGAAAAGGGGGTGGTGATGAACAGAGTGTCCGAATTAAGCAGACCACTCTTACCCAGTCCAAAGATCAGGGCTTGATCCATCACCGTTTTTTAGCTCACTGCACCATCCCAGCTCAGAAATTGGCTATATGCAAATTAGTCTGACCCTGGCCCAGTGCATCATGGGAACAGGGCAGACCAAACTACCAAGCCAATTCTTATACTGGGAAGGAAACAAGCTACCGGGGACCGGTTTCTGGCATTTCAGCCGTCTTCGGCCCGGCTTGCTTGAATCCTGATGGTACAATGAGCTAGGGACTCACATCTGAGTATACCCTTCCACCCTTATGGTGGACAAAAATGATTCAGAAAAGGGGGTGGTGATGAACAGAGTGTCTGAATTAAGCAGACCACTCTTACCCAGTCCAAAGATCAGGGCTTGATCCATCACCGTTTTTTAGCTCACTGCACCATCCCAGCACAGAACTTGGCTATATGCAAATTAGTCTGACCCTGGCCCAGTGCATCATGGGAACAGGGCAGACCAAACTACCGAGCCAATTCTTATACTGGGAAGGAAACAAGCTACCGGGGACCGGTTTCTGGCATTTCAGCAGTCTTCGGCCCGGCTTGCTTGAATCCTGATGGTGCAATGAGCTAGGGACTCACATCTGAGTATACCCTTCCACGCTTATGGTGGACAAAAATGATTCAGAAAAGGGGGTGGTGATGAACAGAGTGTCTGAATTAAGCAGACCACTCTTACCCAGTCCAAAGATCAGGGCTTGATCCATCACCGTTTTTTAGCTCACTGCACCATCCCAGCTCAGAACTTGGCTATATGCAAATTTGTCTGACCCTGGCCCAGTGCATCATGGGAACAGGGCAGACCAAACTACCAAGCCAATTCTTATACTGGGAAGGAAACAAGCTACCGGGGAACGGTTTCTGGCATTTCAGCCGTCTTCGGCCCGGCTTGCTTGAATCCTGATGGTGCAATGAGCTAGGGGCTCACATCTGAGTATACCCTTCCACGCTTATGGTGGACAAAAATGATTCAGAAAAGGGGGTGGTGATGAACAGAGTGTCTGAATTAAGCAGACCACTCTTACCCAGTCCAAAGATCAGGGCTTGATCCATCACCATTTTTTAGCTCACTGCACCATCCCAGCTCAGAACTTGGCTATATGCAAATTAGTCTGACCCTGGCCCAGTGCATCATGGGAACAGGGCAGACCAAACTACCAAGCCAATTCTTATACTGGGAAGGAAACAAGCTACCGGGGACCGATTTCTGGCATTTCAGCCGTCTTCGGCCCGGCTTGCTTGAATCCTGATGGTGCAATGAGCTAGGGACTCACATCTGAGTATACCCTTCCACGCTTATGGTGGATAAAAATGATTCAGAAAAGGGGGTGGTGATGAAAAGAGTGTCTGAATTAAGCAGACCACTCTTACCCAGTCCAAAGATCAGGGCTTGATCCATCACCGTTTTTTAGCTCACTGCACCATCCCAGCTCAGAACTTGGCTATGTGCAAATTAGTCTGACCCTGGCCCAGTGCATTATGGGAACAGGGCAGACCAAACTACCAAGCCAATTCTTATACTGGGAAGGAAACAAGCTACCGGGGACTGGTTTCTGGCATTTCAGCCGTCTTCAGCCCGGCTTGCTTGAATCCTGATGGTGCAATGAGCTAGGGACTCACATCTGAGTATACCCTTCCACGCTTATGGTGGACAAAAATGATTCAGAAAAGGGGGTGGTGATGAACAGAGTGTCTGAATTAAGCAGACCACTCTTACCCAGTCCAAAGATCAGGGCTTGATCCATCACCGTTTTTTAGCTCACTGCACCATCCCAGCTCAGAACTTGCTATATGCAAATTAGCATATAGCCAGGTTCTGAGCTGGGATGGTGCAGTGAGATAAATAACGGTGATGGATCAAGCCCTGATCTTTGGACTGGGTAAGAGTGGTCTGCTTAATTCAGACACTCTGTTCATCACCACCCCCTTTTCTGAACCAAAAACTGATCCAGCGCTAATCAGGGATTGATAATCAATAATACAACAAACGAGTCCATATAGACTTCACCCCATAACCCGCTGAATGACCCTGTAAGTTCAGTTGTCAAGACTAAATGAGCACCAACGTAAATCCGCTGTTCATTATTACAGGCTCCTATATAACATCCTAAATAACTAACTGAACCTGCATGTCAACTTCTTTCCTCTGGTCGATGGACCTAAAGTTGAGAAGTTGATAGTAATGATAGTACAAACTAACTAGCTAAATAACGGTCTCACTAAATAATCACAAACTCAGTGTAAGTTTAGTAGAATTTATCACCAAATAATGTAAAAATAAGAGCTCAAGCCTGTACAGAATCACAAGGCAAACAATGCATTATTTACAGGGAGAGAGAACATATATATATGCAAACAGTGTCAAACTCATATCAAGAAAAAATAATGTGTGTGAAGGAGTGGATAGGTGAAGAGACAAAAGTTTCAGAAACAAAACACTTTTGCTAAATTATTATACACAGTATAGTTCATTTAGCTAATACTAACATAAGGAAATAGAGGAAATACTACCCCTGGCCACAAAGATAGTAAGGGGTCCCCTGAGACAGATTCAAGAAACAAAGATTAGATCAGGTACTGGATACGGGAACAGAAACAAAAAAACAGGTAGGCCTCAATCAGCAAACCGACGGACAGCGATTATCTCCCTTTACTCTCGAGAAAAGCCCACCTCCCCTCCCCTCTGGGGCACCTCAATTATTCCCTAAAACCTACATGTCCAACCCACAGTAGTTGAAACATTTATGAAAACTCAGTCTCTCATTGCCTGATTGGGGGGGGGGTGTTCTATCACATCACAATAGTCATAATCACGTTTTCCTAGTGTTCTTTGTTTAATTCACTCTCCCATTACGCTATCCACACATTTCCTTGAGACGGCAACATGTTACAGTTTTATTCATCTAGCCATCTTTCTGTTACTTGGCAGACACACAATGCTCTTTCTCGAAGGTCAACAGCACTAGCCTCCGCCACCTCTCCCCTCTCTCTGTCAGAGCTCGATTTTCAGCATATTATTTCATATTTGTTCTTTTAACTCTTAACATTCATGCAGAAAATATGGGCCTGTGCTTTCTTCTAAAATTAATGAGAACATAGACATTATTATTTTTCACAAAATGCATTCCTCACTGTTTACCTCCCACCATTGTACTAACCCATGTTATGTTTTCCTAGCAAGAGCAGTAATGTGCAAAAGCAGCATGATTTTATAAATTTTAGAAGCAAAATGAAAACTCGGCCTTGTCTTTTATGCATTTAGTCGTAGGATTAGTGCACACATGAGCAAAGCATTTCCAAATGTATTTGTATTGGTGTACATTATTATCACAGCACACTATTAATACATTTTATCGGTGAGTTAATTCAAGCAAGTTTTATTTCTCAAAACCCGGCTCCATCACTAGTTCCCCTCCATCCATATCAAGCACAGAGCATACCAGCAGTAACGTGGCTCCACACAAAAATGGGCTTGGACTTCCTGGCCACCTATTCACAGAGTCGGTAAAATATCAGTGATTTGGACTGCATTTCGATTGCAGAACATTCATACATGCAACTGTGATTTGTTATTAGGAAGGGACCGCCTTGAAATGTCCCATCCTAATAGCGACTCGCAACCTGTATTTTGCGAGTCGGTGATAGCATAGTGACTCACAAAATAGGATTAGTATATTGCAAAAGCCATTTGAATGGACACACACAACACAATTCTCAGTTTGCAACCACTAAAAATGGTCGTACATCTGGCCCCTAATATATTCGTCCATGTTGTGCCTACTTTCGCATGTTTGTCACTTTCTCATCGAAGTATCAGGGTGCTATCAAATTCGTACAAACAGCATTGTGGACACCATCTTACACATGGTCTGGTTATATTTCCAGTTCAGTTACAAAAGGCAGTGCAAAATAGAAAACACTGAGTAACTGCTTTAGCAAAATGAAGCGTATTGCTGCAGCAAATTTGATCTGCTATTTAAGACACCTATTAATGATATGCACAAGTTCACATTTAAAACAAAGCACATACAAGGAGATAATGGATGGAGCGCTGAAACTTTTCAGACACTCACCCCCAGTCACAGATCTGGGTTGAATCCATGATCTATCTTTAGCTCACTTCACCACCCCAGTTCAGACACAGCTATATCCTATATGCCCACGTCTGGGCATAACCTTGCTCACTTTGCAACTGGATTCAAGCTAACCTGGCTGATGAGGGCTGTTAGTCCGAAACTGGTCCCAAGATGCTTGTTTCAGGTCCAAGGGAGACATGGCTTCGCAGTTCGGGCTGGACTGTTCCCATGAGGCAAAGGGTCAAAACTGATTTCAGTTCAATTTATTTTGATCATTCTGATCATAAAAGACACACAGATTATTTACAATATCATAATAAATAGTCTTAAGAGTCTTTGAGTAACCCCATATCAACTCCTAATACTCAAGAATGAACAGACGGTCTCTCAGTATTCTTTGAGGAAAAAATAAATGCTATTCACGTTTCATTGCCCCCCCCATCAAACTATAATGCAGCCGGAAGCACTGACACACCAGCCATATGATCCTCCTCATTTCTTGAGTGAATTTGAAAAATTCAACAGGGATACAACCATGTCGGTTGGGCTGAAAATAAAGTCTGGGTCACCTACCGACCAGGTTTCCCCTAACCTATTTTACAAACTGGCCTTGGCCTTGGTGGAAGCTTTGATGGTCTCCTTAATAAATCTCTTTCGGAGGCAAACTTTCCCTTAATATGGAAAGCAGCAAGAATTAGGCCAATACTGAAGAAAACCTCGGCCGACCCTAACACCCTTCTAAACTATTGACTGATCTCACTGCTCCCGTATTTCGGGAAAATACTTGCATTTTTTGTCAACCAACAGCTTGTGAGCCATTTGGAAAACCAAGAGCTTTTAGATCCTTCTCAATCAGGTTTTCGTGCATCTCATAACACAGAGACAGCGTTGGTCGAAGTTGTGGACAATATCAGGCTGGCCTCAGACAAACACCGACCCACTATTCTTGTCCTGCTTGATTTGTCGGTGGCATTCGACACCATCTCCCATCGCATTCTAATCCATCGGCTGTGGGAGGATGGTGTCAGAGGAACTTCCCTAAAATGGTTCACAAACTATTTATCTGACCGTACAACAGCTTCTCAAATTGGCAAAAATATAGCGAGTGAAAGGCCTGTTAGGATGAGTGTTCCGCAGGGCTCTATTTTAAGCCCTACTGTTGTAAATTAACAGCGATTAGATTAAGCATTAGCAGAAGACATCTTAGTTCTGTCCGTTATCTTGACATTTTTGCGGACTCCATTTTGTATTTGTGGCAGACATTTTGTCTGCTACATGCTGCCTCGTGCTGACCATGTGCTTTGTCCTATCTTCCTGTCCACGGCACTTGAAATCTGCCCGGCAACAAGTTATATTTAGCATCCCTCACTTTTGCGCATGTAAGATAGGGTCCACATCTGTTAGTGATTAGTTCCAGATAGGAATGTGTTTGTTGACCCCCGAAACTGTTAGCTCCTGCCACTGATCGATTGTGTCTCTTGATATTGCCTTATATGTACATATAGTGTGCTCTTGTGTTTGTACCGCCTTCTTTTGAGCCCCTGTGCGGGTATAAATAAACCATGCTTTCTTAGCTCGTGGTGCTACTTCTTACAATACCGAAGGGTACTGTTTGAACCGTAGCACCACCTCATGAGGTGTAATAAATATTACTTTTTCTATTCCAGTTTCTGTGCCAACTTCTTCCTATTGGTCTGAGGACTTTGTGCTGAGAAGGGCAAACCCCTTGCACTAGCTGGTCTGGATGAGGCCTCCTACAACAAATTGGCGCCCGACACGTGGGGCTCATCGGCGACTCGGATGCCTGAAGGAGTGGTCGCGACGAAGGATTGGGATCTCGCTGCGGACGCGATTGCATGCCAGAGGAGACCCAAATCTTGGCATCCAAGGCGTTTTTCCCTTCTTTCCGATCTGACCATCCAGGCACATACTGTGGGTTTTGGATGCCCTTTTATGGTAAGGTAGTTTTAGGAACACTTACCGTGGCATATTTGTATTTGGTAAAGACTAGTCTTATTTGTATGAATATTTGTATAATTTGATATATGCGTTATAACACATATAGGCAGGCAATGTGGAGATTTTTCTTCAATGAGTCAAATTTGAACGGCGCAACGTACTAGAAGTACCTTAAGTACCACTTGGTGTATAATACTGCATATTTTGCATTATTTTTGGCATGCCTGTTTTTAGCGCACTTCGAAGGATGTGCTGCTTTTGTAATGGGGCCCGATTTAGACTCGAAGAATCGCAACCGGCTCCCCCAGAGGGGATGCCTAATAGGGATATGTACGTAAAATTTGGTCTTTCTTCCATAATGTACAGCACGTTATGGCATAAAGACACTCATAAGGATCCTGAGTTACGTTAGCCTATGCATGGGTTATTTGGTATACGAAAGATTGAGTATGTGGACCGATGTATGTTTGAGCGGAAGTCTATACATTATATGTTTGAATGTATGCGTATGTGGGAGAAAGAAGTGCGTGAACGAGCGAAGCGTGAGCAAGCCTTGATTGAGAAAGAGCAGCGAAAGAATGTGTATGAGAAAGCGCTGGAGTTGAGAAAGAAAGAAGTGAAAGAGCTGAAAAAGAACACAGATTGCAGGTATCTGGCCAATACCCTGTCCGACAACCTCTCTATCCTGTCCTTAATAAACCACAAGAAGATTTTTTATTACTAGATCGACCTCTACCTCCGTATGCCGTTCCGTCCGCTCCGTGCAAAGGTAGTGAGGATTCTGATTCAGATCAACGAAAGGCGTGGGACACCCATACTATGCTGTCTGTACAACGTGCAGCTGATATCAGACAGGCTGCTCGTAAAGCATTACGTAGCACTGATCCTGCTTCCGATCTCTGGTCGGAAAGGGAGCAGATGTATTTCACTGAGACGTTTGCTTCAGAAGTTGTTGAATTATTTCGGAAATTCTCCCCAGATTTAGAACCTGATGATGTAGCGACTGATTGTAAGAACATGCGTGATGGTCTTTTTGTTTTCCCTATGGTGGCTGATAAGATTAGGCGGTTGGTCAAATTACGAACTGATGCGGTTCACTTGAAGGAGAAGAAAAAGCTCACAGACGAAGCGGCGCAAAAATCTCAGACCGGAGGGTCGCAGTCTTCTATCTTCGGAACAGATAAGACAATGGCGGTTTATATGAAGCCCATGCGGGAAGCCGCGCCCTTGAATGTTCCTCCTAAAGGAGCGGTTAACAATGACGATAAAAATTCTGTTAATGCTAAAGGTTATTTTATTTATAATTGGGTATATATTCCTTGGAATAGGGCAGATGTAATGGCGCTTAAAGCAGTAATACCCAATCCACGTAAAAATCCAGCCACTTTCTATGAGGAAGTTGAAGGAGGTATAAATTCCTGTACTATGACTTTGTGTGACATTGATTTATTTTTCGGATTATTATTACCACCGGATATGTGGAGGACCGTTCGTAGAATTATTGATCGTGCTACTTTTGGCGCGGAATGGAAAGAGCTGAACAATTGGATGTGGAGAGGGAACCCGCTCAAAAGACACATAACTTAATATTAGATCTCCCTGCAGCTATATTAACTAAACTTAAAACAGTTATTCCCCCTAAAAAGATAGATTGGACTGTTTTAGCATCGTGCAAACAAAAGGTAGATGAATCGGTTTCTGATTTCTTTACACGTTTTGAGGAAGCTTTTCATGATTTTAGCGGTCAGTCTTTGACAGATGATACAGGCAGACATCTTTTTGTCGATAAAAATTTTACGAATCTGTTACCAGGGATAGCTAGCCATTTAAAACCAGTGAAAGTTCTTGGACTACATCTTCTCCAGCATCTGTTTTAACGATGGCTCAATATTACGAGCATCAAGAATTAGAAGCGAAGGGTAATGAAGACAAGAAATCTAAAGATTTGAAAACGAAGGTTATGTTAGCTCAAGTTTATGGTCCGCCCTCTAGAGGCTATGATAGAGGAGGACGTGGCTCTTTTAATCCCCCCTATACTCGTTCGAATGTATCTATTAATCAATGTGCGTATTGTAAGCAATTTGGCCACTGGATGGCCGATTGTCCAGTGTTGCGTGCTCAACAAGGCTCCCGCGGCCGGGGACAAATGAGAAATCGTTCTAGTTATTCAGGGCTTAGAGGAAATGCAAATGATCGTGCTCGATTTGACTCCAATGTACGAACACAGGATAGGTTTAACACCTTTGATAGACGTAATCAGTATCAAATGTCTGATTATGTACAACCTGACCTTTATGATTCTGTTCATGCATAGGATTGCCTAGGATGGGGTAAAGAATCAGTTGAAGTTCCAGTAGATCAGACGGGTCCCTATGTTACAGCACATGTTTTGGGTTCTACTGATCGGTTTCTGGTTGATACAGGAGCTACTAATAGCGCTCTGTCTAAACAATTGGTTCTCAGGGCTCCCCTGCCTGGCGTAACTATTAGTTCGATAGGTTTCGATGGAACACTTTCCCTTAGCCCAATGTCACAACCACTTGCATTTCATGTTGATAAATTTAGTGCTCCATGTCCGTTTTTGCTTTCTCCAAATACACCAGACAATATTGTGATTCTCGACATGCTCAAGTATTTCAGAGCCATAATACGATGTTCTCCTGAGGAGTGTGTGTCATTCTGAATGACAATCACTCTGTGCCTGAGAGAGCTTGGCTTGTTAAAGAGGATACAGCATTAGCTTCACTCCCTAAAACTTTGTGGGCTACCTCAGACACTGATGTGGGTCAAGTGGTTATCTCACCGGTACACATTATTGTCAAGGAGGGAGCTGTCTTACCACGATTGCCTCAATACAGAATTTCACAGGAAGGTGAAGAAGCACTCATACGAATTGTACATGATCTCATTCAAGTTGGGATTGTTGAGGAAGTTCCATTTAACATCTGTAACAGCCCGATTCTCCTGATTTTGAAAAAAGGCACTGATACTAGAGTTTACAGGTTCATTATAGACATTAGAGAGGTGAACAAGATTGTAGTACCACAATACTCTGTGGTTTCTGATATTACGACACTTCTTACTTTGGTTCCTCCAACAGCAACCACATTCTCTGTTATTGACTTGAAGAACGCTTTCTTTTCGATCCCTATTCATCCTGATAGCTGATATCTGTTCGGTTTCACTTTGAATAATCGATCGTATAGATTTTGTAGAGTTCCTCAAGGCTATACAAAGAGTCTGAGTATTTACAGTCAAGCATTGAAAAGAGAACTTGATTCCCTTGCTTTGCCTGAAGGTGTGGCTCTCATACAATATGTTGATGACATCTTGTTGGCAGCCGATACCCCTGAACAATGTGAAAAATGCACTCTGTCTCTGCTTTCCTTTCTTGCTTCACATCATCATAAAGTGTCACGAAAGAAATTGTAATATTGTAGACCAAAGGAAACCTGCTTAGGTCATCTTTTGTCTAAGGAGGGATGTGCATTGACATCAGATTGCATACAAGCAATTTTAGACACACCAGTACCCACTACACAGAAAGAAGTGCGTGCATTTCTAGGTCGTACTTCCTTTTGTAGACAATGGATTGTGGGGTTTTCGTACATTGTTAAGCCTTTGTTAGCACTATACCCCTTCCATGGTCAGATGAATGTGAAAATGCTTTTCGGCAGTTACGACAAGCTATTTGTTTAGCACCAGTGTTAGGTACACCAGACTACACGAAGCCCTTTACACTCTACGTGCATGAGAAAGATGGATGCGCGTTGTCAGTTTTGGTCCTGTTACATGGCGATAAGCAACATCCCTGTGCTTATTTTTCAGCAGTCCTTGATCCTGTTGCCCGAGCGTTGCCTGGGTGTTTTCGCTCAGTTGCAGCAACAGATGTGTCCATACGACAGAGTGAAGGAATAGTTTTGTCACATAAGCTGTTAGTGTTGGTACCCCATGCTGTTGATGCCTTTTTAAACCAGAGAAAGACGCAGCACTTAACCAGCGCTCGTCTGACAGGATACGAACTGACACTGCTAGCTCCTCACATTACATTGAAGAGATGTGCAACCTTAAACCGAGCTACTTTGTTACCGTATCCGGCAACTCAGCCTCAGTCACAAGAAACACATGATTGCATATTCCTGACTGAGGAAAAGACAAAGGGTCACATTGATTTGCAAGATACGCCCCTTCCAGATGTGGATGGTGAATTGTGGGTTGGTGGGTCCTGTTTGAAATTACCAGATGGCACGACCTCAGCCGCGTATGCAATCACCATGCTTGACACAATAGTGGAGATAGCTCGCATACCACAGAAATCGGCTCAAGCAGTTGAATTGATAGCCTTGAAACGAGCATGTGAGCTTAGTACAGACCTATGTGTGAATATCTATACAGATAGCCGCTATGCTTTCGGAGTGGCGCACAATTTTGGCCTACTCTGGAAGGAAAGACGTTTTCTCACATCTCACGGAATGCAGATAATGCAAGGAGATTAAGTGCATAATCTTCTGACTGCATTGACATACCCAAAGAAAATAGCTATTGTAAAATGTAGTGCGCATAAGAAAGTGGCAGATAAGATTGGACAAGGTAATGCCTTTGCAGATCACCTGGCACGTGAAACTGCGACACAGAGAAGCACTACTTCTATGTATGTAGTGAAGTCACAAGCTGAGCGTTGGCATGATGCTAGGCAGGAAGTACGAGAGATACAGAAATCAGCGGCTGTAAAGGAACGTGAACAATGGTCTGAAGAGGGAACGTTGGATGATGAAGGTTGTTGGCAGAACAAGCAGATGGATAGATGGAAGCTGCCTACAGCCTTTATACAACCTATGGTTCAAATGGCACATGGGCTATCACATGTTGTAGCTTTAGCAATAACGAGATTGCTTACGCAAGTTTGGGAGCATCCAGAAATTGCTAGCACAGCTAAGAGAGTAGTGCAGTCCTGTTTGATCTGTTTACAATATAATCCAGGAAAAGGGACGCAAACTCCAGCTGGAGGATTTGCTACACCAACTGCACCTTTTGAAGTCTTGCAAATGAACTATATCCAACTTGAGCGTTGTAATAACTTGAAGTATGTTTTAGTGGTGGTTTGTGCCTTCTGTAAATGGATCGAGGCGTACCCCACAAAGGACAATACAGCTATTACTACGGCAAAAGTGTTGCTGAAGCAATTCTTCCCTAGATTTGGTGTCTGCAAACTCTTATGGACTGATAACGGACCTCATTTTGTTGGGGAAGTTATCAAACATGTCCTGAAGGGATTAGGAATTAAACAGAAGTTCTATAAAGTGTTCCATCCACAATCAGCAGGATTGGTGGAAAGGTATAATGCTACTCTGAAGTTGAAAATAGCGAAGATTCAGGCTTCCACATCTTTGACTTGGCCAGATGTGTTGCCTCTGGCATTGTTGTCTATTAGATCGGTGCCACACTCTCGAACAGGCGTTACTCGATATGAGGTAGTATTTGGGAGGCCTATGAATATTTGGGTTCCAAAACCGAGTTCTGTGTGTGTTGTACCTTGTGTCTTAATGAATGACTATTTGGCACAATAAACTGACAGCTTGGTTTCTATTCATCAACAGGTTCGAGAAGCACTTCCCGACAGATCTACAGGTGAAGGCCATGATCTCTGACCTGGCGACCACGTCATGGTGAAGGTATTTGAGAGGTCAAGCAGCTTGGAGCTAAGGTGGCGTGGACCAGAACAGGTGCTCCTTGCTACGAGAACAGCGGTTCGAGTCACAAACAAGAAAAATTGGGTGCATAGTACCCATTGTCGCAAGGTATTGTCGACCTTGGTGGAACCTACTGTGCTGACCGATCATCAAGAGATCTTGACTACGGAGAAAGGCCAAGCTTTATCACCTGACAAATCTGCGGAGTTCTTCCTGGACCAGACGATCCCTGGAGCATTGCGATACAACTTGAGGCCAAGAACAGAATCTACAGTTTTGAAAGAGACAGATTGAGCAACCGCCCTGGGTAGTGGAAACGGAATGCCGATATGACAAGGGGGGGGGGGTCAGCCCTGCGTAGAGAAGTGACACCCGTCTTGATCTTCGGTGAAGAAACCAACGTCTACCCATGGGAGAAGGGCTCCTACAATTATTTTAGTTTTTGTTTTGTTTTTTAGAAAGAGAGTTGATTTTGTTGCTAAAATGAACAAGAAGAAAATCCTTGGTGTTATAGAAGTTTTTGCTATTTTGACAATTATAGCAGTAATCACTTGGTCTCGTGAGTTGTTTGTTGTTACTACTCCCATCCCAGAGGCGCACCAGCATTTCACTCTTCCATATCATGAGCAGAAACATCGTCAGTCCTATCTCAATAATACATTTGTTCAGATGTTGCACCATACTCATAGTGCTACCAATACCACTAATTGCTGGATATGTGGTATGATTCCAGTGCATCAAAAGAAAGGAGGAACCCCTTTTATTCCACTTCCTTTCTCGCATCATGGCTCTTGTCGAGCCTGGTATACCCTCTTATTTTCAACTAGGAAACCTGTAGTAGGTGGACTTCTTTATCGCTTGAATAAAGAGTGCTATCAGGACAAAGATGGGTATCCTCAAGCCAATGGAACTATATGGGAATGGAAGGAATACCGACCAGACAATTTTTCTACGTCATATGTTTTCACCCACACGAGAGACTTTGCCAAGAGTGAACAATTTGTGATTACTGTTACAAAGACTAAAGCAGACTTATGTGTACCAAGTATTGGACAAATTCCAGTTGGAGTTAGTGAATGTATTACAGTAATAAATATAGATGGAACAAATGACAGTTCTTCTTTAGCTTCATATAACACATATCTAGTATGTGGCATTAATGGATACCATCGACTACCAGTTGGGTGGTCAGGTATATGTTATGTATTTTTTCTTGTTACCCCCTGTTTTCTTGGCACCTTCATCGTATCACAAATTTGTTCTGGGCTAAGATAAGTGATGAAACGTTTTCAAAACCCCAGAGTTCTTCTCCTTAGAGAGTGGAAGCCATGACCTTTGTATTGTAAATATTTAGGCTTGGTCTGAGAAAGCCTATTTACTCCTGCCATTTGTGAGTGCTTAAGTGCCAATAGGTCTATCTTGGGCTTCCAGTCTGCCCAGTGTAATCCCCTAGGTAGGTAAATACATCTATTTGTTCCAATGAGACCCCATTCATGAGAACCCTGCCTTTAACCGACTTGTGCTTAGCAGAACCATTAATTTGGTTTTGTCCACATTCACCACCAGTTCATGATCTCTGCAGAAGGCCTCAAAGCAACAGAGTGCTTGCTGCAACCCCAATTGAGGGGCCCATTCGGATGTAGGGTGGATTGCTACCGCCGGCATGGCGGTGGCATCCGCCCTGCATCCTTCCCCGCCGGCCCCATATTTACCCCTGTCATATTAGTATGGTGGGGTACCCCGGCAGATGGGAAGACCACCCGCCGCTTTTCCACCCGGTCGACAAGTTGACCGGGCAGAAAAGAGTTTAATATGGTGGTGGTGTCTGCTAGACACCACTATCCATATTAGCATGGGGGCGGAAACATGCTTTGCCACTACGGAGAGGCATGCAGAATTCTTTTATGTGGGCCCCCAGGGTATTAGTGGGTGCACATTGGGGTACCTATGGTACCCCCTTGCATTGTCATGGACATGGTGGCAGGTACCTCGTGGTGCCTGTCACCTTGTGCATGTCAATGCACGCAGTGCATTCCCAGCATTGTGGCGGGCCGTGGAGAATGGAGGATGCCTAATTGCTGCTGCGGGACCACCCCATCACTGGAGGCCAGTCCCAGCACCACTAGGGTGGCGGGTGGACAGAAGTCCGCCCGCCATCCTAATATATATACAATATAATTAGTGTATCATCAGCAAACATAAGTATTGGAACCTTTGAGCAAGCTAAAGAAGGAGAATCAGTGGGATATGCTAAAAAATTATTAACAACCCTGTATATAAACAAAGAAAATAAAGAGGGGGCCAGAAAACACCCTTGACGTACCCCTTTTATAATCGGAAACCTGGGAGTAGTATTGCCCTGTGCACCCCATTGAACCAGTGCAAAACTAGTTTAGTTTGGCTACAAGCAATAAGAGCTCCAAGGGCATACCTATGTCTTTCAGAACTGTTCAAAGCTTTTTAGGAGGGACTGTGTTGAACGCTGATTTTAAATCAACAAAGATGGCATACAGAGTGCCACCTGCTAAACTTGTGACACACCAATAAATTATAATGAAACGAAAGACCTGATAGATGGTACTTACATGTGTCCTAAAGCCTGCCTGTAAGGGGGATAGTATGCTATTTCTTCAATCCATGACTGAATTCTATTTAACAGTAAGCGGGCCATGATTTCGTGTGTAGAGTCTACTAGACTAATATGCCTATAATTACTGGGACTGGATCGATCCCCCTTTTTATAAATAGGTAAAATTTCAGCTCCTCGCCATGAGTCGGGTATGCTTGTTTCAGTATCAATTGCATTCACAAGCAGCTGGACATACTGTAGCCAATTATCTTTGTCATAAACAAACAAGTCCGCGGGGATACCACCAGGGCAAGGGACCCTATCCCTTGGTGCTGCCTTCAAGGCAATTTCCACCTCACTTTTTTTTAAAAACAAAGTTGAATCAGGTTTTGGTAGTTGAGAAAAGTCATCACTAGCGTCATTGACCTCAACATAAATTGTTCCTCGAAGAAGGAAACCCACCTATCCGGAGCAACAAGCTTTTGGGGTGCATGGCCCATTCCTCCTCTACCCCATTTTACTAGCTGCCAGAATTTTTGCATATTTTTCTCTTTCCTGGCCTCTAAATGTTCCAACCATCTTAACTCATCCCAGGTCTTTTCTGCTATAGCTTGTGTATTTTTATACATTTTCCATTTGATTTTTATTTTTACCATATCTTTAGATCTAATAGCTTGGGTCTGTTGCTTACACACTTCTCTGCATTGCTTATTGTACCAGCGAATATGCTTCGGATGGGGGGGGCTATTACTGGTTTTAAGTGGTTTGATAAAAAGCTCTTGATCTTACCAAACAAGTCTTCATGCACTTGGGTTATACTAGCATTCAATTCAACCTGGGTGGAAAACCTTTGGAGGTTGACTAGTGTACTCTCTACTACATCCTTAATCTGGGCAAGTGAACTTTCGCTTTCTACAATCCTTGGCCATTTGACCCTCCTCATATCATTACTCATGATAATGTCGGTGGTCACCATTTCAGAGTTTTGAGATTGTGCAGTTACATAGCCTGAGACTGACATCTTTAACAAGAGTGGGTTGTGATCATATCTATAAAAGACGACCAGTTCTCAAGGTTTATAAAAATATAATCAATATGACTACTTCTCAGCCTTTTACAGTAGGTGAAAGATTCCTGATGATCTGAGGATGTTCTCCCGTTCGCGGCCCTGAAGCCCCTCTCCAGACTCAATGCTTTAAGTTGTAGAGCGGCCTCTGTCCATTTCCTTACAGGTGACAACTCCAGTGGGGGAGGCCCCTTTGTTCATCTTCTTCGACACTGAGGTTGCAATCCTCGTAGTCGAGGGGCTCGAAAGTGGTATTAAAATCACCTGCTATAACCATATTGTTTAAAGAGATAGTCGCAGACATTCTACCTCCCACATCACCTCTTGCATACACGTTAACCACCATTAGGTGGGGTGGGTGTTTAAAGCATAGGATAATTGCCAAGATAACTGGGTGATCAATCGGTATCTCCTCAAATCTAAAACAAGAATGTTGTCTAACCCAGATGGTAAGCCCACCTGAGGTTCTATCTTTGCGTCCACCAAGTGCTGGTTTTAAAAAATTAAGATAACCATGATGGTAATCTGGGTTAAGTGCCTATGTTTCCTAAAAACCCAGTATATCCTGAGCCTCTATGAAGGGGATCTATTCCAAGGATGACATCTTGGAAGGCAGACCCGTTATGTTCCATGAGGCTAATGCCAGATTTGTGAGATCCTGGTTATTGGAAATGCAGCAGGGAAGGATCTGAGTACGTTTTCCCATATCCTGAGGTAACTGCACAGGCTTATGATTTTCTAGTGGGCACAATGAGTCAGCCTGTAAAAACAGTTTGGCCCCTAAAGGCCCATCAACTAGGTCAGGCACTCTGGTTCTGCCGTTGACAGGCTGAATGGAACATCTCCCATCCAACACCCAAAAATGTGCTGATTCTACTGGTTCCACTATTCGCAGTGGTGAAGGAAGGCTCCTTGGGTATCAATCTATAATATGTAGCGTAGAGGCCTCATTGCAAAATGTAGCTAAATTATTAATTGTTTGATTGATAAGTCCAACGGGAGGATTGAGTTTCATCCTAATATTTGTGGAAATCATATGTGATGTCCTCAGGTCAAAAGCCACTAAGTTCTCTACCATATCCATGGATACTAATGTAAGGCAGACATAATCAGTGTTTTGGCCCAGAGGGGTAAACATTTTGGCGGAAGATATATCTTCCCTGATTATGGATCTACACTTTCTTACATGTCTCAGCCATTGAGTGCATTTATTAATTAAGAATTGTTCATCTTCCCTAATTAGACTGGAAGAGATTTTAGGGATGTTAGTCCAAAAAAATTTACGTTTTGCAAAACTAGTCATGGGTCTCTCCCAACTAGCGAATCTATCAGTTTAAAAGGTTCCAAAAGAGTGGCCAGGTCGAGGAATAATATGCTGTTCTCTTCTAGGTCCCGTATTTGGCGGACATGGGCCTCTATGTACAACTGGAGTGTTAATAGTGGAAGGCTGTGGTTTTGTAGGGCCAGGGTGTTTTTGCTTCTCACAAAGAGTGTGCTGTCCTATGATGTCACTATCACTGCTCGTTATATCTATACCAGCCTTGATTGGATCACTGGGATTAAGGTGGCGAACCATGGACTGTGTATCGATAGGTAGATGTGTAGGGCATGTGTGAGACTTCAGTGAGGCTGAAAGCATATCAATGATGCCCTTGAGTATGCTAACTTTATCTGAGATGTCATAGCAGCATAGCAGGGCGATGCTGGTGATGTTAGATCTGTCGGCGGCCTTCGACACCGTCCCCCATGAGGGTCTTCTTGCAAGACTCTCAGAGATTGGTCTCCGGGGGACGGTGCTCCAGTGGTTTCGTTCGTTCCTGGCAGGCCGTCGACAAACGGTCTGGGCTTCTGCTTGCTCCGCCGAGATGTCGCCATTGGGTGTCGGAGTTCCTCAGGGCTCAGTATTGAGCCCAACTCTATTTAACATCTTCATGACCCCTCTGGCGGCTCTGGCGGAGTCTTTCGGGGCTCAGATCGTTTCCTACGCCGATGACACCCAGCTCCTCTTCACCTGTGAGAGGGGTGCAGATTTCGATGGAGGTAGGATCCAGGGTTGCCTTGAGGCTGTGTTTCAGTGGTTCCAACATAACAGCCTCAAGTGCAACTCGGATAAATCCGAGGTCCTCTTTTTCGGATGCAGTTCGGATCCGGACTGGAAAGTGTGGTGGCCGGAGAACATGTTTCCACCAGCAAGTTCGTCCCAGGTGGCAAAAAACCTTGGGATTAAGATCGACAATGGCCTCACACTGCGCTCACAGGTAATCGGTCTCACTGGCACCTGCTTTGGCCTCCTCCGGATGTTGCGTAAGTTTCTCCCCCTGTTATCGGAGGAACACAGGAAGATCACAGTGCAGGCGATCATAGGCTCGAGAATTGACTACTCTAACATTCTTTATCTCGGCCTGCCAGAATACCTGCTTCAACGGTTACAGGTGGTCCAGAATTCGGCAGCACGGGCCATCTTTGGATTATCTCGCCGTGCGAGAGCCTCGGGCCTCCTGGAGGCACTGCACTGGCTCCCTGTCCGGAAGCGGATAATCTTTAAGACCCTTACTCTGGCACACAAAGCTTTGCACGCCTCCGGAGCGAAATACCTCCAAAAAAGGCTGACCTTCTACCATCCAGCCAGGTCGCTGAGGTCAGAATCCTTGTTTCTTGCTGCGGTGCCTCGTGTGAAGAGAGCACGTATTGGAGGCCGCTCTTTCAAATTATTGGCGCCCCAGTTGTGGAATAAGCTGCCTGTGGCCCTGCGCAGCACTCCAAACCTGTTGGCTTTCAGGAAGGGGCTCAAAACCTGGCTTTTTACTTCTTAGTTTTTCTGGCCTTGTCTGGTTTTCTTCTCTCTGCCTTTTATTTGTTTTTTCCTGTTATGTTATGAGTTTGGTGCGCAATGCAAAGCGTCGGGACACTCTTTCGAGTAGCCGTACGCTATATAAAACCCCGGTATAACATATAACATATAACATATAACATGTCTCTTATCTGAGCTTTCAACTCCACTATCTCACCAATGGACTGATCGATACACATGGGCTTACACAGGCAGGTAGGAGTAACAGTTTTAACACTGTCTCCTATTTCTTCAATATCCTGAGGGGCACAGGATTCCTCGCTCAGATCCACTAAGGGAGACATCTATTAGTACATTCAATTACCTGATCTGGTTGGCTTTTATCAGTTGTATTAGAACAAGATATCATGGAATTAACATTTGAAGTACCAGCTTGAGATGATGCTGGGAGCCCTTTTGGTAGAGATCTTTTAAACATATCTGGAATTAATAAAGCTCCACTTGGGAAAGTAGAGGGCGAAGGGTAACACGCAACTGTTAAGCTACTATCAGGACCCACAGGAGCAGCTAATATCTCATGGTAGTCACTCACTAAACTATCAATGCGATTCATATTACAGTTCTTATTTTTTTTGCATTGACTGTTTGGACGACTTTTGGGCTTTCTTACGCTTTCCCAATGGACACAATGGACCCCCTCCTAGGCAATCTGCAGCTTTCCTTTTCCCATGCAACTTATACAAAATACGTATAGAGCAACAGCAATAATTAAAAAAGGACAAGATGAGAGTAAAACGGCACAGACAGAACAGTGGAATGTTACCAGATACCAGTAACCAGCTAACTTAACACGCCTCACCACTGGCTAGTGCAAAGTGTCACCAAACGATGGTTTACTGACTCAATGACAGGGCCAAATGGATATAGTACAGATTATCTTTAATACTGCGGTGCGCTGCTAGATGCCAAAGTGTCAAGGGAGTGGCCCTGTCCTGTCTCCTCCTGGTGCCGACAGGTGCAGACGGGCCCGCCCTTGGCCCACACGCATCCCGTGCTGTGGGAGCCCGCAAAAAATTTGGGAGGTGCCTCCAGGGGTGTTAGGATGATGTTTGTGGCAGGGTCCGCACAGGATTCTGGGACTGGTGGTCTGGGTCCCCTCTCCCTCTGTGGCAACAGTGGCAGTGCAGGTACGGGCTTCCTCGGTTATTCACAGGTATCCTGCGTGACCAATTGCCTCCTTTTCGCGGTCTTGACAGAACTCTGAAATGCAGGTAAAGAAAGGTTTTGTTGCGGCAACCAAACATATGCTGTGACAAATAGGGAACTCTACCAATTAATGGCCTGGTACTGCCTCCTGTAATTACATCTGTTGTGCTTCTCGGGGGAACGAACGCTGGGTGTCAAACAGCGTTTTCCGCTGGACACCATCTTTAATGAAGGCCGTTGGGACTGATTTGCTTATAGCTGTGTCTGAGCTGAGGTGGCGAAGTGAGGTAAAGAACAGTGATGGATTCAACCCAGATCTGTGACTGGGGTTAAGTGTCTAAAAAGTTTCAGCGCTCAGTCCATCATCTCCTATTGGTTGCTTTGTTCGCCCTAAGTTGGCAGGGTATACCCAGTCGTGGGTCCCTTGCATACTTTGCCACTGGATTCAAGCTATCCTGGCTGATGAGGGCTGTTAGCCCCAAACCGGTCCCAGGATACTTGATTCCGGTCCAGGAAAGATATGGGTTGGCGGTTCGGGCTGGACTGTTCCCATGAAGCATAGGGTCAAGACTGATTTGCATATAGCTGTGTCTCAATTGGGGTGGCAAAGGGAGCTAAAGAACGATGATGTATTCAACCTAGATCTGTGACTGGGGGTGAGAGTCTGAATAGTTTCATCCCTCCGTTCATCATCTCCTTGTGTTTGCTTTGCTCTCCCTACATTGGCAGGGTATGCCCAGGCGTGGGTCCCTTGCTCACTTTGCCGCTAGATTCAAGCTAGCCTGGCTGATAAAGGGTATTACCCAGAAACTGATCCCAGGAGGCATTTTTCTAGTTCAGGAAAGACCTGGCTTAGCTGTTCGGGCTGGACTTTTCCCATGAGGCACAGAGTCAAGACTGTTTCTCTTTGTTTCTTTGCTGTTGGTCCCAACCCGGAATTAAGCGACTGGAGGGGTTGGAAAGGAACACAGGGCTCCCGCTTTGTGGGAGCTCTGCTTACTTGGGATTCTCTTTGTTTCTTTACTGTCGGTTTTGCCACCACCACTGCCAGAGTCATTTTGGGGGAAACGTGGGCCTCCTGATAAGAGGCCAGAGCAGGACCACAACCCCCAGCAGCCCTAGCGGCGCACACACTGCCCACGCCGGAATTAAGTGCCCGTATGCGCTTAAAAGGAACACAGGGCTCTGCTTAGTTGGGATTCTCTTAGTTTCTTTGCTGTTGGTTTTGCTGCCACCGCCGCCAGAGTCATTTTGGGGGAAATGCGGGCCACGTGAGAGGAGGCCAGAGCAGGACCACAACCCCCAGCAGCCCTGGTGGCGCCCCGCCACCCACACCGGAAATAGGCCCCCAGAGGCGCCTAAAAGGAACATAGGCCTCCTGATGCACGGGACGCGCCCGGGCCAAGGGTGGGCTCATCTGAACATGTCAGTGACTGAAAGTGGCTGGGCCGGGCCACACCATTAACATCCTGTAACTGAGAGGACCGGATAATTGTATTACGTGTTAGGTACTGTGCGGTCACTGTGATTACTCAACATAACACAACAATGAGTAAACATAAACCTGGGACTAGAGTGGTGGAGACACTTGATACCATTCTGTTGAGGGAGGAATCGGCTCTCATACATGAGATAGAGCTTATAGAGAGGAGATTGTCACTGGACCCACATATATAGGGCTTCTGGCCCTATAGGAGGAAGGCAATGAGGTTGAAAAACTGGCTATACATAGCGTTCATAGCATTCACATTGAGCATCCACATTCTATAGATATAGATTCAGAGTCATTTAGATCTCCAGAGGCAATAAAGAGTTCGACCAGGCCAAATGTCTCTACCCGGGGCAGAAAGTAAACATACGCCATGGAAGTATCCTTGAACCACCTCCAAAGAAAAGGAAGGGCCGTTTGTTTGGCAGCGAAAAAATAGACAACAGTCTCCAAAGATAACTAGGAGAAAAACTAAAGTCACTGAAACTATTAGCAGACAGGGACAAAATACATTGTTAGACATACCAGAAAGTGGGCCTTTTCTGTGGCAAAATGAGGAAGAATCATGGAGAAGGTTGGAGGTTATATTGGCAGCTCTACTGGATCCACTGACCCATAAATTATCTCATATTGAGTCTAGGCTTGTCAAGCTAGAATAGTCTATTAATAGTATTTCTACTCTCCACTTTGGTGCCTATTCAGACAGAGGTATTGGTACTGACACAGCCCCAACGAAGGAATAAGGCAACAAAAGTGGAACTTCCACTGGTAACACAGCTTCTTACAATTTTCGATGCCCCACTTCGTTAAGTAAGGGACCCTCTAACTCAAACTTAATTAATCCCCCACACCAAAGCACAGCACCTCTTTCATCTTCACACCCTGGTCCACGATCTCAGTCAACCGCCATACAAGATGCACAAAGATCAGTAGCCATCGATGAGATGCCTAAAATGGGAGAGGGTCTGAGGAACCATAAAACACAGAAGATGCCTAGAATAAATAATGGATCTGCTACAAAAGTTAGTAGGAACCTACATCTCCCCCAGAGGAAAACCCCTATGTAGTTGTTCTGGCAAATGTCCCATGTTTAACATCTAATACCCTGGAACATTGGTCAACCTTGCGGAACAAATGCCTCCACCTATTGAGTGCCAGGACGGGCCTTAATGACATCCTCTTTTCAGACTTTAAGATGGTGCGGAGAGTGGGGTGGATTGGAAATGCATTCAAGGCCCTATCAGATGACTGTGTGGTCCTAAGCTACCAAACTCCAGACTTGGTGCAGGTAATTTTGGACAGGGCCGGGAATAGTAACATCATGGCCCAGGAAATAAATATTCTCCCCCTTGGATACTTTTATCAAGCACCCAGAGACCATTGACGAATAGGGTGGGGGCAGATGTCCTCAGGGTTTAGACAGGGCATGTTTCCAACTGTAGCACCATGGCAACAGAGGGGGGGGACAAATACTTCCCTGGGCTAGAAAAGGCAATGATGAAATTCCACTTAGTAAACAATATGGAATTTCTAATTCCCTTGAAGGAGTTGACTGCCTGGGCAATGGTATGGCCCATACAGGAGATTGCTTAACCAATTTGGAGTGTGCCCTCAAGTCCCCACGAATGAACACCCCCTGTAAAGATTAAGCAATCTCTTTCAAACCTCAGTTAGCCGTAGGTACTCAATCAATTCTACTGGTTCCATCGGGACATGGAGATGTTTCAGGAGATAATAGAAACACACAACTAAGAGAACCCCAGGAGGTTTTTAAGTCCGTAATCCTATATGAGACTGAAGCTAATGCAGATTGCCTTATTCCATCTGCAGAGTCAAGGGGGAAAGAGATGAGGTAACTAGCAACTTTGCCTCGTGGAACATTGCAGGTCTTCGCTCTAAGATTAGCAATCCTATCGGGAGTGATTTTATAAAACCCTATGATATTTTATCCCTTCAAGAAACTTGGCTGAAAGACCCAATCCACATTAATGGATATAACACTTACCATGATCCGGCAGTGGAGGGTATAAGTGGAATGGCGAAGGGTGGTTTAAGTACTTATATCTCAAACACGCTAAATGTAAAAAAGTTAGAGAACTATCTCCAGGAGATCTAATACCAGCTAATTGAAGTGGACCTTGAGAAAAGGCAGCACATGCTAATGGTTAATTTTTATAACAACATTCCCACTGGAAGCATGAGTCTGATTGTAACAAAACTGATTACAGATGTGAGGACCATATGCAGCAAAGGAGTAAAAGATACAATGGTTATAATGGTAGGGGATTATGCACTAATGTTGATGGAAAGCAGTGCGGTTTAATATATGAAGAGGGCACTAGCAATACCCATTTTTGTCACTCTGTATTGGCAGACTTGTTAAATGAAAAGATTTTTACTTTAGATTTAGGATTTACAAATTAAATCTGCAACCGGCCAGCTCACATGGCTACTCCTTCAATGGAAGAGGCTTTTATAGTACCATAGACTATGTATTTTTGTGAAATAATCATGCTTCCAAATTACGTGGTTTCTCGGTTGGAGATATCTCAATGAGTGAGCATTTCCCACTTTGTTACTCCATACTATTATCAGTAACGAAGAAGATGTGGCATGATAACACTGACCAGGCGATTTCCATCATAACATTGGATAAAACAAACGATTATACCCTGCACTGGTCTCTAGTTGATTTTTTTGGGGTTATAAAAAAGTGATTTAGAAATGTAAAACAGCTGTAAAGACCTGTTTATGTGAGTCAGCGGTTCCAGCTAACATTCTGACCTCCTTTCAGCTAATTTCAGCAGCAGTGAGTGAGGTACTATACGTACAAAATTCAAACAAAAGGAAAACTCAGGGTTGGTTCGATATATATTGTACTCAAGCCTATAAGAACCTAAAAAAAAGTACTACACAAGACCCCTAGAGATCCCAACGCTGTGAGACAACCAAGAGTTGACTATAGATCAGCCCTCAAGAGGAGAAAAATTGATCTACATAATGTAGCCTGGGAAGCTTTGCATAAAGCCTCATTATTGGGAGACTGCTCATCTTTTTGGAAACCTATCAAAGCACCTTTTCTGAATCTGAACCCAAGAGATGGCCTGTCCTTGGAAATAGCTAGCAGGTAGGATCTTTGGGTCATCCATTTCTCTAGGGTCTATGAACCGGTGATAACTTAGAAACCATTAGTGATGAATTTTTATTGGACCCCCATATGCAACACTGTAACCTTGACTTCTTTCTTGATTAAGTAAATCGAGCTATCACTGCAAGTCTTGGGGGTAAAGCACCTTGCCCTAACAGGGTGCCGGTTGATTTGCTCAAAGCAAATGTATCCATTTGGAGCCCTATAGTCACCCAAGTAAATAATGCATGTTGTTCTGCTCCCATTTTGGCTACCTGGACAGAATCAGTGATTGTGCCCATTTTTAAAAAGGGTAATCGCCAGGACCTGGGTTGTTACAGCCTCAGGCCCATCTCACTTTTTGACTCTTTGGTCAAAGTTGTGGGGAGAATTATTCTAGAATGATTACAGACCTGTCAAGAGGAAAATAAAATCCTCTCAGATATCCAATATGGTTTTCGGGAGGGCTTGGGAACAACTGAGCAGAGCCTAGATTTAGCCATCCTCATAGGAATAAATACCCGGGCAAAAGGAGGCAGGCTGTTTTTAGCCTTTGTGGATCTAACCGCTGCTTTTGATTTCGTACAACAAGAAAAGCTGTGGCAGTTCTGGAGGCAATAGGGGTGGAAGTACAAATAATTATTTTTCTTAGACCCCTATATATTAATGCCCAAGGCCGAGTTAGATTTGGTCTGAAAGAAGAACTTACTGCCTCATTTCCCATTATGAGGTGGGTCAGACAAGGTTATGTTCTGCCCCTTTTCTTTTTAACCTTTACATCAATGGTCTCAAACAAGCACTAATCATGAATAGTCATGATTTCCCTGAGATAGCCAGACGTCCCATTCCTGCCTTCCTTTATGCAGATGATGTGGTTTTAATGTCCCGAATGCAAGTAGGCTTACAGAGGGTGTGTGATAATTTCACCAACTTCATGAAAGGTCTTGGTCTTAGGGTCAATATTTCCAAAACCTTTGTAATGAGGTGCGGGCATGGTAGTCAAAGGTACAAGGATATGTATGTGGATGGACAAAAGATAAAGCCCACAAAGAGATTCTCGTATCTCGCAATACTCTTTGATGAAAAAGACATTTGGACTTAAGCTGTTTTAGCAAAAAAACTTGCTTTTGCATGGACCACTACAGCTCTTGTACAATTCTCAAAGAAACTGGGTAGACCTCCTGTGGAGCTTATTAAGATATATAAAGCTAAACGTGTCTTCACAGCAATGTATGGAGCAAGGATATGGGGCCTTGCTAATCACTACCCACTGCAAATAGTAGAAAACATGTTCCTGAGATACATTTTGTCTGTCCCGTCTAGCGCATCCTCGTATGTCTGTCATGCGTAAATGGGCCTGCCCCACATATCAGATTTTATTAGATTGGAGCCCATTCTCCTGTGGCATATAGTGTGGACAAAACAGAAGCCCAGCTAAATAGACACATATTGATGGATAGCCTGAAGCTAGAAGGGGCTCTGAAGATCCCCTGGGTAAAATACGTCCGTAACTTCATGGAGGATCTCGGACACCCAAAGTATTTCTCTGATCCAAGTAGCCTACATAAGGTCAGGAAAAAGGACCTAAAAAAGAGGGTCGCCAGCATCTCGTAGCCATAGGATTGCTGTCTGAGAGTGTGAAGCCCAGTGTTCAGCTAAACCAACAGATTTTATTAAATACTTTTAACATACAGTCATACCTGAAAGTAGTTTCTGGGGGGTATGACCGTTTTATTTAGACTGGGGATCTTCCATAGAAATGTGAGTCTACCAACAATGAATTACTGGACCCAACAATTGCAACTGTGTTCATGGGATAATTTGTCAGAGCAATACACTATACATGTGCTGCTGTTTTGCAAATTCTACAGAGAAATGAGAAAGGTGTGGATTGTTCATATTCTAAAATGTTTTGGGATTAGACAATGCAGCCCAGCTTTCATCACTTTGCAATTCCTTGATGATGTACTTATCATTTGGAAGAGAGCAATGTTTTTAAAACACTTTGTTAACCACAGGAAAAGGATGGTAATTCAAGTCTAAAGGTCATATGATAGCAAAATAGTATTGTTGCTGCTCGGATGAATTTAAGTATTTTTATGACCTCAGATTCCTATTGCTATTTCTTTTTAACATTTTATGTACTTTTTAAAACGATTTTGCACTTAATGTATAATCACTTGAACCAGTAATGATAAGACATTTTTCTCTTTTTTTAACTATATACATGTTTTTAATTTGTGCTTTTATGATTGTAAGAAATAGCAATCGAATAAAGCTGTACTTGATTTGACTGGGTGCGAGTGTCTGAAAAGTTTAAGCGCTCCGTCCATCATCTCCTTGTGTTCTCTTTTTTTTAAAACATGCTAAAATGAAAAAATTGTAGTAAGTAACCATACTTAAGTATTGTAGGCTTGCACATAAATCAAGTGCTGAACTAAGGTATAACAGATGTTGCCATGCTAATTGAAATTTCAAGCATTAACGCAGAAAGGCCTGTTTTTTACAGTTGTTTATGCAAAATGTTTTTCTTCTCTTTGCTGCAGATGTTGCAACTACAGAAGACTGTTAACTAGTAAATAGACACTTGTTTTCTATTAGACTCCTGATTGTGAGGTTTTCATTGAGAGGAGATGATAATGGCAGAAATAAATATTCGTGGGATGAGGTTTTGGACCACAAGATATCAACTTTGTAACCTTCCTAAGGACAAATGTTTAAATGTTTATTATGCTCAGGTATGAGCATGGGTAGTGAACCTGTTCCCAGGAATTTGCTGATATTCTATTGATAGGTGAAGAAGACAGGAAAAAAATGTTTCAACAAATAATTTGTGTGTTTATAATAGTGTATATTCCTAGTGTAGGCAATGCAAATCTTACGAATTCCTACCCTCACTCTCTGACCAGAGACTCACCTTTTGAGTTTCCGATGCCTTTCTTAATTTGCGGGTTCTTTCTTTGATTATCCCTTGAATTGTCAGCTGTTATTCTGAGCTGAGAATACTTTTCAGCTACCATGCAAATCCTTTATGTTTTTGCATTGATCTTCCCCTCTTCAGAATTCTTTATGAGTTTCTGAACTGACACGAACTGGCACCTTTCTATTTTTAATTCAAATTCTAAATAGAATAGGGGGTTTCCTTTATAGAATACGCTTGTTGTATTATTACAGTTTCTACTGTGATGTTGACGACTATTCGATCTTATTTTATAATTAAATATCAATTGATGGATTATATTAACTTTTAATGCTGAAATCTAAAGATTAATGTCTAATAAATAAATAGGAGAAAGTTTTAAAGATTTAAAAATAATACAATTTAACTCACACTAACTCTCTTTATTGAATTTTTAAGGATGTGTTGTACCTGCAGATGATTTCTCTTCTTTTCTCTTCTTTGAGCATTAAAGGTTGATATGACCAATGGCGGGGTTATTTAATGATTACTCCCAAAGATTGATATACAGAAAATCCTGCTACGTCAAGTATTAGCAAGAGAATGGTTGGTATAAAAAGAGAGAGGTGCTGAAATAAGTTGCACCACCTTAGAATTGCCTATGTCCTTTTAGCTCAAAGCCCGAACTTAAAGACTGAAGGAGTTGCGGTTTTTAAGATGGTTGCAGCGGTGGAGGTAAGTATCAATAGGGTTATGCGTTGCCATTGTTTTTTAGCTATTACGCTCTCATGTTGAGATAATGCCCATAATTACGATGGCGGGCATAAAACAAAATTAGATAAACATCAAAAAATTACGTACAAGGAAAAATTATTATTTTCTTTACAATTTGACTATACAGTATTTGAATCAACAGTGCCTATTCTTAATATATCCCTCTATCAGGCACATGCATCAAGTGATTAAGAAATCGCAAAACGTGCGAATCGCTAAAAAAGAGCATTTGCGATCGCAAATAACAGTGTTCCAATGCATTAACCTTATTTTTGCGAAAATCTGTAATATTTCGCAAAAATAAGAAATCACAAAATAATTCAGTGAAAACACTTGCGATTCCTTATTTGCGATTCTCAAATACAGAATCGCAAATAAGGAATCGCAATTGAAATGCATAAAATATCGCAAATAAGCTATTGCAATTTAAGAAGGGACACAACCAGGTGGTATTCATGAGTGCAAATCTGAAACAGCTGAAAAGCAACAGAAACAGATTAAAACACACCCACAATGAGGTCCCAGAAGTCAAAATGGCAGGAGAATGAGGCTGCAAGATGCTCGACAGAGAGGGAGGCGAATCAAGGAGCGCATCTTCAGAGTCCGCATAACTTTGCTAGGACAGCAGGAGGACGAGATATATGATAAGTAAAGGCTGAATGCCCAAATGATACATGATCTAATCAATGAATTGGACCCTATCCTGCAACGACAGACTCATAGGACCAATGCAATCGCAAGGCATGTACACATTTTATGTTGCCTACATCTACTGACGTCAGGAGGTTTTCAGGGAGTAATTGCAGTAGCAGGAGGTGTGTCGCAAAGTGCATTATCACGAATATTCAAAGCGTTCCTTGATGCCATGATGGTCCGGATACGCTCACACATAAGTTTCCCTACCACAGCCCATGACATGGCTAAGACCAAGCAGGAGCTTTACCAAATTACAGGATTCCCCCAAGTACTGGGTTGTATTGACTGCACCCTTGTGGCAATATGTCCCCCTGCAGCACAGGAATATTTGTATAGGAATAGGAAATGTTATCATTCCCTCAATATTCAACCTTGTGTGTAATGCCAAAACATCATAACGGACATTGTTTCGCAATTCCCTGGCAGTGCACATGATTCATATATCTTCAGGCAAAGTGGCATTCAGACCCGTCTAGCAAGGGGAGATTTTGGAGAGGCACATTTGCTAGGTAAATATGTGCAATACAGCATTCCATTCATTGTACAAATGTTAATGTCAAAAAACAACTGGCAGCCTTTGATCCCTCACATGTAGGTGACAGCGCATACGCCTTGCAAAATTACCTGATGACACCATATCTCAATCCTACGACTGCCGCCCAAAAGAGATACAATGCAGCACATATCTAAACAAGGAACGTGATAGAGCAAATATTTGGGATGCTGAAGATCCGATTTAGACGCCTTCATAAGACTGGAGGAGCAATGAAATACAACCCTGAACAATTCTGCAAGATAGTGGCAGCATGTGCCATGCTGCACAATATTGCGACAAAGAGAGGTTTGGAAATGGAGCTGTCTGACAGTGACTCGTAGGATGGGAACCAGCAAGTGCAACACCACCCTGCCCTACAAGGATGAGGCGCAGCAGAAGGGCGCAGGCGCAGATTGGAGATTACACAGAATTACTTCTAAGGTGAGCAATGATGAAACAAACACAGTACGTGAAATGAAAAGTCAGCTTTATGTAAACAAATTGTGACCAGGGAACTGAAGCACACTTCCAAAGTGACTAGTGGCACAAGAGTATTGCCAAAAAACATTTGAAAATTTAAAATAACTATTACTTGAAAGTCAGTGATTTGGTCACATCGTAACAATGGGTAATTCACCATCTCAGGAAAATATTGTGCATGGGAGCCTAGCGCTTTTTCCCGCGAACACCCAGATGCCTGTCAGCGGCAGCATCTTCTTGCCTCAAGTTGGTAGTGGATGGGTTGGCGCTGGGTGTATTGCGTCTCACTGCACTTGCAACTGGCATTGTTGTACTGCTCATGCTTGAGGCACACGGACTACTTTCTTCCTGTGCAGACATGTTGCCTTCACTAGTAGATGCATTCATCATCTCAACCGCATTTGTTACTTGATCTAGTGCTTTGGCAACATCCCCGCTCCAATGACACATTTGGGTCTGCATTGTCACAGATCTACGCGCCAGCAGTCCTGTTGCTGTGGCCAGCCTATTGCTAGACTTTACTTGCAGTTTGAGCTGCTGCATGAGTTGGCGAAGCTGTCTATTGTGCGATGCATGCCCCTCCTGCATGACCTTTGTAAGTTCCTGCACACTACTGGCCAGTACTACTATGTTGCCTGACATCTTTGCTATTTCCTCCTTGATTAATCGAGTGTTCTTGCCCTGCAGGCAATGTGAACGGAGCATCTGTCCCTCCAGGCTACCCCAGACCTAATTTGTCTGCTCCATCTGCTGTGGTCTCCGTGCTCGGTGTCTTCTCTGTTGCACTCTGCAATTGCCTCTTCGGATCTGTGTTGATGTAGTTGTGGCGCTAATACTTTGACGAATGCTGACGTCAGGTGCTGCATTGGACTCATCATCTGGCGCCATGGGAACCAGTGTTGGGACAGGTGACCTACGGGAATGTGGTACACGTGACTGTGTAGTTGGCAGAGCTGGTGTGTCCTCACGTTCTGAAGCTCTGCTGTGCTGCATTTCCAGGACCTCACTATCCCCAGCCTCACCACATTCTGCAACTGTGAGGTTAAACAGTGCAAAACAGCATTAATGTATGCTTGTGAGGTTATGTCACAGTTGACAAATATTACATTTGAATTTATTTTGAACATCTGCTACACTATTTGAAATCGTTTTATACATATGTGTGTGTTTGTCATTGTAACTGCTTGCCCTGACTACATCTCCCATGATGCACTTCCCATAGTTATGTAATTGTAGTAAATGCTTTACAGTGTGTGCTTACGCTGTGCTGAGCTGACATTCTGACTTCAGTAATTGGGACAATGTATACATGCATTCCTCTTACCTTCAGACGTGTGTGCAGCTCCTGAGGTGTCCGGCTGCGTCACACCAACAACAGCTTCAGGCTGGATTGTTGACTCCACCAAATCCTCCATGGGAGTGTTTCCAGTGTCTGGTGGTGTACCCCCTCCTGTTTTAAGTGCCTCCTTCAACCGGTTTGCAATGCGCACATTGGCCCGACTGCGCAGATCGTACCATCTCTTTTTTAGTTCTTCATTGGTTCTTCATTGGTGAGTCACCCCAATTGCATTGACTCTGTTCTGGATCCGGATTCATATCTTCCTTTTATCCTGCTCAGGTACCTTCAGAGAAGCTTTTCCAAACAGCTAATCGTGGCTGTGCACTACTCCCTCTATCAGAGTTTCAATTTCTTTTTCAGAGAATTTCACTTTTCTTTTTCTGGCACTTTGGCTGTCCACTGCTGTTTGTGCAGGTTCCATGTTCTGTTGTTTGCAGGTGTTCTCAATCTCTCTCTCGCAAACTCCTCTACTGCTCCCAGAGCCAGCTCCCTCCTCTCCCTGAGCCTCAGCACTGAAAATGAGGCTTGGAGTGCACACTTCCTGGTTCTGATGTCATCAACATGCATCAATGTGCTACCCCGGAAATTGCGAAATCGCAATTTGCGAGTTCGTAAAAACAAGAAATCGCAATATTTTCAGCGATTTTTACTGATTCCTTATTTATTCGCAGATTTTGTGATGTATCGCGTTTTGCGATTCCTTATTTGCAATTCCTTAAAAATCGCAGATAAGGAATCGCAAACTCATTTCTTGATGCATGTGCCTGTATGTGTACTAATTATTTGCTTAGTTTCATGTAGTTTCTTAAACACAGGGAATTTCTCTTTTGTTGCACTTGTTGAAAAAAAGTACGTGGTTGACGCGTTTCAAACCCAGGTGTTATTAGACTGAGTTCTCATCAGGACCAATAGCTGAAAAATGACAATGACACTATATTACAATATTGTACAATGAACCACATCAGTCATACAAAAACACCACCAAGTTCGCCTCAATTACCTTTGTTATGAGAGATCCGCCAATCTCCTTTCCAATACTTTGTGTCTCAAAACTGACTATCACCAAGGTTACTTTAAACATAAGGAAAAGAAAAGAAGAGAGAGTGAGAAAGGAAAATGAATCAGTCACAGTCTTAGATCTATGAGCCTCTTTTACTTAAGTTTGTAAATATCCACTTACTCATTTGTTTTTTAGGGGGGGGGGTGTGCGTCAGCGGCCATTCTCGCCGTCATATCAGCTCCTGTTGGGCTGAAGAGAAGAGCAGGAAGATATAATCCCTTCTGTAAAACACGGCTAACTTATGCCATCAGAAGCCAAACATCACGTACCTTGTGTGTTTCTTAGACTTAACACCACCAAACGTCTTGATTTACGACCTAAAAAAGAATTAAAGCTATTGAGAAAAATCTTACATGTGAGCAATTGCTTTTTCCGCCCTGTATCCTAAATTGTTCCGCTGTTTGAACTTCATAGGGTTTAGGGCTAGGTTTTGGTTTTGGGGTACAGGGGTATTTTTAGGGTTTAGGGATAGGTTTGGGTTTTGGGGTACAGGTTATATTTATAGGGTTAAAATGGGTTAGTGTTTAAGGGTGTTGGGGTATTTTAAGGAGTAAGGGTGGGTTATAATTATGGGGTGCAGGGGTATTTAAATGGACCAGGGTGGGATTAGTTTTTAGGGTGTAAAGGGTAATGAAATAAAATAATAAATCAATAAAAATAATATAAATAATGCAATTTAAAAGAATTGGGGGCATATTTACATGTTCTGACCCATCTCTGCAAATCAGAAGGGATGCGCCAGAACAGATGCGTCATGCAATCCTCTCCTTCCGCCATCACAGATGCACCGCATTGTAAATGCGGCGCACCATGGTGCAAGGAAGGGAAGATGCGTGACGCATCTTGTGGCGTATGGGCAGCGCATTGCTGGAGTCGCATCGCAAGTGCAAAGCAACTCCTGCAATGTACAGGGGCCACCCATACTCAACGTGGTGCATCACTCCTTACGCCTGCTTCAGGCAGGCGTAAGGATTTGACGCAGCAGCGTCGTAAAACTGACTCAGTGAAATCTTGTAGATTTCACTGCGTCAGTTTTACGGGGCATTCCTGCGAGGAAACACCCACCCTGTGACAGAACGCCCTCACGAAACCTGACGCAGGTTTCATGTGGCGCAGGGCTTTACAACGTGACGCATCTGCCTAGATGCGTCACATTGTAAATAAGTCGCAACGTGGCGTGTCTGACTGTAGACAAACATGTGTATCCTTATCAACGAGAAGTGTAGGGTAGTAGTTGTTGTTACGCTAATAGTTATTATAATAGCTATTATATTTCTTTTAGTTGGCATACATTTTGCACCAGAATTAGAAACACTTAGGTCACTGCCTGCACCTAGAATGACCAGCACACACTAGATTAGATGAATTTAAAGGCCTCATTTATAGATCATTCAAGAGAAGAGTTTTCAACTGATGTTTATTCAAGATTAGTTCAGGAATATACGCAAGCTTTAGAATTGAAGCACTGTAATGTTTGCACTTCTATCTGCTTAAGCTGCTGAAAACGTGACATACCATCATATCCTATTGTCATATGCAATTTCTTTTTCATAGACAGGAATATGTTGAAAATCATTTTTTGAATTATGACATGATCCTTTTTAAAGTCCCCCTTCAGAAAAGAATGAATCCTCATACATAAGCAAAGGATATGGAAATTGCATGGCACACCTACAGTCCTACATAGTGTTATCCATAGGAAAATAACTTAGCCTGCTTAATGGGACCATTGGAAAGACATTCATATTAACATTAGAATACACTTTCTGTAGTAAACATTATGAACAAGATGTTTAAGAAATGTTTGACTAAAGAAGATGAATATAGAAAGAAAATGGTTTATCCAAAATTAAAATTAGATAGAAGACAAAAAGGGAAATTATGTTTCTAGAAAAGGTATAACCAGGCTAGAAAAATACATTTTAGGCTTAGTAACTGTGAACACACTTTTGAAGTTTTTGGGAGGAGCTGTTCAAATAATAACAGGTGAAGAGGCAGTTATTCCTGGAGTTTATTTTGTGTGTGGATAAGCTTTTTATTTCCATTTGTCAGGTGATTGAGATGGTGTATGTTATCTACCTTTGCTATTTCCTAAGATGTATCATGTAAATAGTATAGACGGCTTTAACAATGACACCACTGCATAGAAACTCATTCAGTACAAATGATGGGACACAATTAATGCAGGATATTTTTGGAGCAATAATACCACATGTAGGAGTAGTCTTAAATGATTAGATAATTAGAAAACTGTCAACAGTAGTAGATAAATTAGCTACAAGTACATCTGGTGCTTTACTAGCAGTTAACACAGAATTAGTGACTGTTATGTCAATGATTTTGCCAGCTCATTTAGCTTAAGATATTTTGTTAGCAGAGAAAGGTGGGGTCTGCAAGATTTTGAAAGCTCAACATTGTTTCCCATATATTTAGAGAGAAGAAAGATAAAAGCATTAGCACAACACATTTCTGATCTGAAACCTGAATTAGAACTCTTCAAGACCACTAGTGTATTTGGAGCTTAGGCAAAGGAGTTTCAACCATTGGGAACTGGTTTACAACAGTAGGAGAAGGAAATTTCAGAGTCAAATTAAGGCCTATGTTAATAATTGGATGTTGCTTGATGAGCTTATATGTTTTGAATAGAGGATTTAGATGCTATTTAGCAAAAAAGAAGGAATAGGGAAAGAAAATTAAAAATCTGACAAGAATTAGAAATGGAGGAGAGAAAGAATAGAGATTTTAAAAAACTGAAGAAAGATGAAACCCTCTAAAATAAAAAGAATTACTCAAATGAAAATGAGAGTGACATCTAAAGATTCATTTGTAGAGAAATTGTGATTGTGTATCAACCATTAGAGGGGAGAAGTTGCTGAGAGCAAATGTTATCTTCCATGGAAAATACTTATATTATTAGTGTGCACAATACATGCAAACATGAAAAACTTGTAGCAAGTAACCGTACTTAAATATAGTAGGCCTGCACATAAATCAGGTGCTGAACTAAGTTAGCCTAACTGATGTTGCCATTCTAAATGGAAAATAATGCATTAACACAGATAGTCCTGATTTTCACGTATAAAAGTTGTTTTTCCAGACATGTTTCTTCTCTTGACTGCAGATGTTGCAACTTCAGAAGTGTACTGTTAGCTAGTGAATGGACAACTGTTTTGTATTCTACAACTGATAGTATGGTTTCATCTGGAGGAGACAATAACAACAGGGTGAATGATTTATGGGAAGAAGTTTTGGACCACAAGAAAACAACTTTGTAACCTTCCTAGGAATACTTTCTGAACATCTATTATGCTCTTGTAAGAGCATGGGGAGCAAACCTGCACCAAGGAGTTTGCTGATATTCTTTTCGCTAGTGAAGAAGGGGAAACATTTTTGCAACATAGAATTCGTGTGTTTATAATAGTGTGTGTTCCTAGAGTAGACAAGGCAGATCTTACGAGTTACTTTCCCAATTCTCTGACCGGAGACTCACCTTTTGAGTGTCTGATGCCTTTCTGCATGTGAGGCTGCTTTTTTAGATTATTCGTTGAAAAATCTGAGAATACTTTCCATTAACTTCCTTCTCCGTCTTCCTCATCACAGTTTTTATTCTTTGTGTTCCTGCAGGAACATCCATGCAGTGGTGAGTATGTTTTCTTTTTCTTTTTTGGACACCTCCATGTTTCGCTTTTTTATTTTCTTTATTTTTTTTTCACCGCTCCCGCTCTATGCGTTGGTGCAGCGTTTTTCTCTCTAACACCTCCGCTCTTGTGCTGAGCGATTGGGAGCGGCTGTGAGGTTTAATGTTTTTTTCATGTTTTTTTCACCGCTGCTCCTGCACTGGGCGACTAGGGGGAGGCAGTTGTGTTTTTTTTATTCATTGCGCTGCTCCTGCATTTTAGTGGGCAGGAGTGGCAGTTGCTGCTCATGGAGGGGATTGGTTGTGTGCCTCCACTCTCACACAAAGTGCTGGGGGTGGAGGGGGCAAGCATTTCAGCAACTTTTACTGCCTTCCTACTGCACTTACCTGCAATGGCTGACATCTCAGCTGGTAATGGCTTCCCCGCAAGGCAGTTCCCTGGGGAAGTTATGGACGCCGGTTGCCGTCTTTGGCGTGCCGCGTCACAGGGTTGGTGCCAGTTGCTTGACAACAGTGTCTTTTGCCTGTATTTAAGTAAGTAGTTATTCCTCCATGTCGGCAGTTGTGTTTTGGTGTGCAGCCCTGGAGGGTAAATGCTCTGAAAAGCACTAATGCATCATTCTTCTGGATCTGAGTCATAGCCTGCTTTCTCCCATCAGCCTGTGGGCATGGATATTGAGGTCCCTCAAGCCATTAAAAATAAGGCAGTGGATTCAGCTTTTGTGGCTCGGGAAAGGGTGGTGCATAAAGTTCCCAAAGTTTCTTCCCAGCCTGTCCCAGACTCTGATGATTCAGATGAGGAACAGCAAGGCCTATTTGTTAAGGGCGCTAAATTGAAGGAAAATTTGTCCTTTCAAACTGTGGTTCCTCTGGATGAGGAGGAAGATTTTTTCTCTCAGCACCGCTGGAAGGAGCCTGATGCTCTTCCCATTCATAAGGCCATCTGGAGGCTTTTATCCAGGGAATGGTCTAATGTCAAGAAGGTTGGGTTCCCTCTGTTCCTCGCAAAGAAGTACCCTCTTCAGAATTTCCTGACTGAGTTTCTCCCTCAAGGGAAGGTGTACTCTCTGATGGTGGGTCTGACTTCCAGTGGTTCCATCATCTTGGAGGATGCCTCACCCGGCCAACCGGTTGATAAAAAGGTGGACGGTGCTGCTAAGCGGTCTTACTCTGCTGCTCACTTTTCCATTAGGACTGGTGCATACGCCTCGTATGCGGTTCAGTCACTCCCACATGATTTTTAGGCCTAGTTGGAGGACCTTCAGCAAGGGGGTAAAGTCATTTTGCGTCTGTCTCTTATGGAGTTTCAGGTACGCTTCTTGTCTGACATTACCTTTCACTCCCTGTATGCTGCTGTGGCAATTTCTGAAACCATTGTTTCAGCTTGGTAGCACATCTGGATGAGGTCATGGAAGGCGGAGGCCTCCCAAAAGGCCCTCCTGTCTCATTTGCCCTTTGATGGGCTAATTTGTTTGGACCTCAACTGGAGGATCTGCTAAAGAAGTCAGTGGAAGATAGTAAGCCCCTGATGCCTCTACAGCCTGCAGTAAGAGGTCAGGGTTTGGTTATCAGCTGGGTTTCGGGAATCCCCCTTGGCTGGGAAGGGGCACTCCCCCACCCTTCTCTGATAAATCCTTGCACCAGCCCGCGGGAGCCATCCTTGCCAATTCACATCCAAAATCATGACTATCTCGGTGTAGAAGGCCGAATTGGAAAATTTTCTTCCACCTGTACAAGCAATTTCACCAATTCCTGGGTACGTCGCCTTATGGTCAAAGTTTATTTTATCGACTTCTCTTCTCAGCCACCAGATCTTTTCATCCGACCAGACTCCTCAGGATCCTCTGAAACTGCTGGGTTTGATGCAGGGGATCTTGTAACTTCTACAGAAGGGTGCCTTCATTTGTGATCCAGTTAACAATTTGGGTGAAGGTTTCTACTCGCTGCTGTTCTTTTTGGGAAGAGGACATCGGAGGGTTTCTGTCCTGTCCTGGCTCTTAAGACTGTGAATACCTATATGCCTTACTAGAGATTCAAGATGGTGAGTTTGCAGAAGATTTTGCCCCTTGTTTCTCCTGGGGACTTTCTGAAACCCTTAGACCTTTTGGATGCTTTTTTTCCATTTTCCTGTGCATCTTCCCTTCCAGAAGTATCGGCGGTTCTTTGCCCAGGACATCATTTCCAATTTGGTGTCCTCCCCTTTCATTTGGCCTCTGCCCCTTGTGTGTTCACAAAGGTCCTGGCTCGCCTGGTGGGTCTGTTGCATGCAAAGGGGTGCTTTATTTCTCTAACTTGATGACTTGCTAATTTCTTCCTCGTCTTTCATATTGGCCCAGGAGGACGCGGCATTGGTGCGGAATTGGCTGGAGGCCCAGGGGTTCCTTGTGAATTTCAGCAAGTCAGCACCCACTTCAATACATGGTTGGGGATGGTGATGTCCTCCGGCTCAGATTCCACTTAGGTCACGTCTGGAGTCCCTCCAATCTGCCCTGTCAATGTCCACAAGGGACTGTTTGCGCTTTCAAGGGGAAATTGGCTGGTTCCCTTTTTCCTGGTTTCTTGGGCTCGCAGACACCTCTTTGATCTGGTGTATACCCTTCTGTCTCATTGGAATCTGAGGTCCCAGGATTACAATGCCTCAGTTCCAGTGACTTCCGCCATTTCTCTCCAGCTGCGCTTGGGGTTGCTGCTCGACAACCTGGCAAAGGGGGTGCCCTTGGATTGTTTGCGCTTTCAAGGGGAAAATGGCTGGTTCCCTTTTCCTGGTTTCTTGGGCTCGCAGACACCTCTTTGATCTGGTGTATCACCTTCTGACTCATTGGAATCTGATGTCCAAGGATTACAATGCCTCAGTTCCAGTGACTCCCGCCATTTCTCTCCAGCTGCGCTGGGGGTTGCTGCTTGACAACCTGGCAAAGGGGCTGCCCTTAGATTTTTCTGTACCCTGTTCCCTGATGACCGATGCAAGCTCTTGGGCTTGGGGTGTATCCTTTGGGACTCTTTCTTCTCAGGGTTCTTGGACATAAATGTAAATGTAAATGTTGTATACTTGTAAAGCGCACAGCTGCCCACACTGCGGGCGTCCCGGCGCTGTATACCGCTGGGGAACCCGTTCTGGCTTTCCCTGTGAGATGGTCCCTTCTGGGCACCCCCAAGGTGAGACCAGGCATCCCCGGCGTTGAAGGGGCCGTTGTGAAGATTAAGCAAGCTATTGCCCAGAGTTGCAGAGTGGGACCCAAGGTTAGAGTAGGCACCGAGGCGAGAATTATCAGGCCCACGGACATTTTGACCCAAGACCCCGCCTGCTTTGGGAATCGAACCCTGGTCCTGGGCTGATCTCAGCTTCCCGGTCTGCCGCCTCTAACCATTGAGCCACATTTCTTCACAGAGAGATGGATGTCTTCAAATTGAAAGAAACTGGCAGCACTGTTCAAAGCTCTTCTGAACTTTACCCCTCATCTGAAGGACAGGTGGGTTCAGGTCGGGACGGACAATCAAGTGGTGCGTGCCTATTTGATTCAATTGGTGGAACTCGTTCTCCGCTTCTGGCTCTCCTGGTGGATCAGATTGGGGCTTAGGTGTAGGACAACTTGCTGGGCCTGACGGTGATTTATCCACTAGGGAGGGAGAATAGGCATGGGGATCAGCTGAGTCGCCTCTTCCCCTCCTTGGTTTCTCTGTCCCTGTCTCCACAGTTATTTTGGGAGAGTTTAGGGACGTTCAGAGAACTTGGTTGCATCTCTTGGCCTCCCCTCAGGATGCTCTTCTGCAGAGCGTGGATGCCCTGATCTTCCCTTGGCTTCAGTGTCTTCTCTTGGCTCTTCTCCCTTTCCCCTTCTCACCAGGGCGTTGGCAAAGATCAGGAAGGAAGGGGTGGTGGTGCTGATGGTGGTCCCATTTTGGCCTCGCCAGATGTTGTATCCCCTCCTGCTCTATTTGGCTGTTGGAGGCTCAAGCTGTTCCATTCTCTGCTCCGCTTTCCTCTCTTGTCTTGCCAGGGACTCAGCCAGTTGGTGTTGGGGGGTTGGAAATTGAGAGGGGAAGGCTAGTCTCTTTGAGTTGTTCCTTGGAGGTGGCACTGTCCATTCAGAATTCTAGGAAGGTCACTACCCTGCTGGTTTATGAACGTCACTGGAGGTATTTCTCTGGTTAGTGTTCTTTGAGGAGGTTTGTCCCTGACTCGTGTAAGTGGGGTTCTGTTCTTGAGTTCCTCTGAGATGGTTTCTTGATGGGGCTATCAGTTTCTACGCTCCGAAGCGAGTGGTCCACTATTAAGGCAATCAGGGGGCCTCTCTCCTCTCTTCTGAGTTCTTGGCGTCTCGCCTTCTTCACAGTTTCTTTCTTTGGTGGCCTGTCCTGTGCCCCCCTGGGATCTCCATCTGGTCCTTCATGCCTTTGCGGCACACCCTGCCTTATGTGTCTCTGGAGTTTCTTATCCTAGATGTGTGGTTTCTGGTAGCCCCTACCTCAGTGAGGCCTCTGGGGAGCTTGGCACCTTGCTTTGCCATCCTCCCTAATTGCATTTTTTCCTGATGAGGTGGTTCTTCGCCCTGACCTGGCCTTTCTTCTCAAGTTGTCCTCTCCTTTCTATTTGTCTCAGGATATTGTTCTTCCTGCCTTTTTTTCTAACCCCTCTAAGGCAGTGAAAATCTTGCTTCACTTACTGGATTTAACAAGGGCACTTGTTATTTACCTTGAGCGGATCGCCTTCTTTCGCAAGGTAGATTTTTGTTTGTCACTTTTGGTGTTGCCCGGCGGGGTCATCGCCTTACGACAGCTACACTTTCGCATTGCTTTAGGTCTCCAATTTCCTTTGCCTCTCTTCATTTGGGAAATCTCTTCCTCCTGTCCTTCAAAGGCATTCCTCCAGAGGTATGTCTTCCTGCTGGGCTCCTTTTAAGGGCACCTCCACGAACAATCTTTGTGTGGAGGTTACTTGGTCCTCCCCTCATTCCTTTATCTTCCAATATAAGTTGAGAATGGCTGAGGTGTTTTCTGAGGATTTTGACCTTTCTGCCCTTGCTGTTGTTCACAGATTGTACTTGTCTGTGAATAAATTTCCTTGGCATCCTCTTGGATGTCTGTTTTGATTACTTACCAGTAATATTCATTACTCCAAGTCATTGTCTTCCTCGTCACAGTCATGTTTCCTCCCTCCATCCCTTGGGAGTTGGGGACAAACAAAAATAGAACCTGTTCCTTCTGATCTCTACTCTGCTTGTGGATGTTGCAGTATGTGGTCTGGGGTAGCCCTACCATTATAGGTCAGGTGACAGGTACTTGCTGTCAGGCCACCATGCTGCGCCCTGATCATGTAGTGCTCCTGTGTGACTGTGATGAGGGAAACTACGACTCGGATTAATGAAGATTACTGGTAGGTGACAGAATCAACTACTGTGCAAAGGATTTATGCTTTTAGATATGGGTTTGTGACTGACACCTTTCTTCCCTTAATCCAAATAGTATTTAGAATACGGAGTTTCCTTTATGGAACACACTTGCTGTATTATAACAATGTTTACTGTGATCTAGACAAATATTCTATTTCATGTTATAGCCAAATATCGATCCATGGATTATATTACCTTTTAATGCTGAAATCTGAAGATTAATGTGTAATAAGTAGATGAAAGTTAAAAAGATTTAAAAATGAAACCCTTTATCTCACGCTAACTCTCTTTATCGACTCAATATAAATTGTTAACGATGTATTGTTGATGTAGATGATAGCTCCTCATTTCTCTTTGTCCAGTGGCAGAGATTATATAATGATTATACCCAGAAATTGAGATACAGAAAACCCTGCTCCGTCAGTATTACATATTTTTCCAAACGCTGGGTGTGTTTTGTATTTGTATTTACAAACAATATTCCCTCTTCTAAAGTAAGTGAAAAAACATACATCAACAATTTTATAATGTTGTTCTCTGAAAATAAATAATTTTTCCACTGTGCCACTCCTTCCTATCATGCACTGCAAAAAGTTTCACTAAGTTATTTTGGCTGTCAATCTGATTCTCATTTATATGTACTAAATGCATGCTGGAAGTTTCTGACTACCTTAGAAAATACATGTTTGTTACTGTCCATCTATTTTGCCTCACTTTTTCCTGGTGCCTCCACAGACCCTTCCATTTTGCTGTTCAACACATCCATGGAGAACATACAAGTGTGTAAAATATGCACTATATAGGCCTTATTCACAGACTTAACTGTGACTAACCCTTGCAGAACTAAACCAAAGTAGTCCTGACTTACTCCTCAAATCCAGTAGAAATGCTGCAGTACTAATGGATTAAGTCACACCCACTCATATCAAATCTTCATGAATCAGTTTCAACTGACATCTAATTTTCTAATAAGCTTTTTCAATCTTAGAAAAAAAGTTGATCTTGCCTGCATTCTGGTAGAAGGAGCTATCCCCTCCAAGAAAAATGGACCCTAGTGGGCCCACGTAATTAAATACTGAATACCTAACACAAAATGGGAGGCCACTGACACATAACAGCAACAATTGTGATGCTTTTCTTCTCTGGCACACACATATATGTATAGTTAACTGGTTCAATTGACGTTCTTCTGCAACCCAAGCACCGTTAAAAGTTTATTGGTACTCTGAAATATTAAGCACCACATACTGGATTACGTTATCACCAGTAAAAAATATTGTATGCAACCTGGCATATTATGGTTCAACCCATGGACATTGGTGCCAACTGAGGTGGAATTTTATTTTTTGGCTTAAAACTTTTAAAGATTTTGCCTTTGACTCTATAGCATCCAACCTCGGCCTCAGACAACTCGTCACTGCACCCACCCACGCCGCCGGCCACACGCTGTATGCCGTGTTCTACACAAGCACCCACGTCACCTTCGACCACACCACTGAACCCCACTGGACCGACCACCGCTGCATTCACTTCACCTTCAAAAAACCAACCACGCACCACTGCACCCAACAGCTGCCTCGCTGCAGCTGGAGCAAAGTCACCAAAGACCAGCTGCTCACCACCCTCTCCCAGAAACAAGCCACTGACCCCACCATCCCAGACGCCGCAGCCTGCAATCTCAGACAGTGGAACGAAGCCTGTGCCAACACCCTCGCCCCACTGAAGAAACGCTCCAACAGCCACGCGGGCGAGAGAGCCACCTGGTTCACCGACGAGCTCCTGGCCTCCAAGCGCGCATGCCGGAAACTGGAGAAGAAATGGCTCCACGAACGTACACCGGACAACCACGCAGCCCACAGGACGCCACTCGCAGACACCACCACCTCATCAGATCAGCCAAAAGGTCCTCCTTCAAAGACCGCCTGGATAACAACGCACACAACAGCAAAGAGCTCTTCCGCATCGTTAAAGAACTATCCAATCCCAGCGACAACACCAACGACATCCCGCCCTCACAGGAACTGTGTGACTCACTCTCCATCTTCTTCCACCGCAAGATCTCTGACATCCACGACAGTTTAAACACCACGACCGACCCGACCACGCCAGAATCCACCCCTCCTCCGAACACCAACAACGCCAACCGCATTACCTCCTGGTCCAACGTCAGCGATGACGAGACATGCAAGGTCATGAACTTCATCCACTCAGGATCTCCGAATGACCCGTGCCCACACCACATATTCAACAAGGCAGACGCAGCCATCGCCCCCCAACTACGGAAGGTCATCAAAATCTCCTTCGAAACAGCGACATTCCCGGAAAGCTGAAAGCACGACTAAATCAATGCCCTCCTCAAGAAGCCCAAGGTGGACCCCAAGGACCTCAAGAACTTCTGGCCCATCTCCCTGCTCCCGTTCCCGGCGAAGGTCATCGAGAAAATCGTCAACATGCAACTAACCCGCCACCTCGAAGACAACAACATCCTGGACTCGTCCCAATCCGGATTCAAACGAAACCACAGCACCGAGACTGCCCTCATCGCCGCCACAGACGACATCAGGTGCCAATTAGACAATGGCGAAACAACAGCCCTCATCCTCCTTGACCTCTCGGCCGCCTTCGAAACGGTGTACCATCGCACTCTAAAAACACGCCTCCAAGAAGCTGGAATCCAAGAGAAGGCCCTCGACTGGACCACATCCTTCCTCTCCGGCAGATCACAGAACGTCCGCCTCCCACCCTTCCGATCCGAGGCCACCGACATCATCTGCAGTGTCCCCCAGGGCTCCTCCCTCAGCCCAACGCTGTTCAACATCTACATGGCCCCCCTCGCACAAGTGACCCGCCACCACAACCTCAACATCATCTCCTACGCCGACAACACTCAGCCCATCCTCTCCCTCACCAAGGTCCCACGCACTGCCAAAATCAACATCCACGACGGAATGAAGGCCATCGCCGACTGGATGAAGAGCAGCCGACTGAAACTGAACTCGGACAAGACGGAGGTCCTCATCCTCGGACCCAACCCCTCGGCCTGGACCCGTCCCAATCCGGATTCAGACGAAACCACAGCACCGAGACTGCCCTCATCGCCGCCACAGATGACATCAGGTGCCAATTAGACAATGGCGAAACATCAGCCCTCATCCTCCTTGACCTCTCGGCCGCCTTCGACATGGTGTACCATTGCACTCTAAAAACACGCCTCCAAGAAGCCGGAATCCAAGAGAAGGCCCTCGACTGGACCTCATCCTTCCTCTACGGCAGATCACAGAACGTCCGCCTCCCACCCTTCCGATCCGAGGCCACTGACATCATCTGCGGTGTCCCCCAGGGCTCCTCCCTCAGCCCAACGCCGTTCAACATCTACATGGCCCCCCTCGCACAAGTGACCCGCCACCACATCCTCAACATCATCTCCTACGCCGATAACACTCAGCTCATCCTCTCCCTCACCAAGGTCCTACGCACTGCCAAAATCAACATCCACCACGGAATGAAGGCCATTGCCGACTGGATGAGGAGCAGCCGGCTGAAACTGAACTCGGACAAGACGGAGGTCCTCATCCTCGGACACAACCTCTCGGCCTGGGACGACTCCTGGTGACCGACCACTCTCGGGACAGCACCGACACCCACCAACCATGCACGTAATCTAGGATTCATCCTCGACTCCTCCCTCTCCATGTCCAAACAGGTCAACGCCATCTCCTCCTCCTGCTAAAACACCATCCGCATGCTCTGCAGGATCTACAAGTGGATCCCGACCGAAACAAGAAGAACGGTGACACAGGCCCTCGTCAGCAGCAGGCTGGACTACAGCAACGCACTCTACGCTGGAATCCCAGCCAAACACCTACGACGACTACAGCGCATCCAAAATGCCTCTGCCTAACTGATCGTCAACGTCCCCTTCTGCAGGCACATCACCCCCACCTGACAAACCTACACTGGCTCCCCGTCGACAAGCGGATCACCTTCAATCTCCTCGTCCACGCACACAAAGCACTCCACAACACCGAACCAGCCTACCTGAGCAACAGACTCAGCTTCCACACCCTACCTACCCACCTACGCAGACCGAAAACCTACTAGCCTACAGAAGACTCCTCAAGACCTGGCTCTTCAAGGAGTAGCAAACCCCCCCTCTCCACTTCCCTCTCAGCGCCTTGAGACCCTCACGAGTGAGTAGTGCGCTCTACAAATACCATGATTCATTTATTGATTGATTGATTGACTGTCTTACCGCTAGATTTGTGTAATAACTAGACTCTACACTGTTGCATTAGCACAAAAGGCCATGTATTAGGACAGGGTTGCTAACATTCTATTTAAACTTTATTAACATTAAGAATATCTCAACATTATGAATCTTGACGTATAACCAGACAGTTCCATTCTCCCCGCATAATTCACAACTCACAGGCTTCCAATTGCCCAGTAAGTCCATCTCCTTTGCTTCATTCTTCTCCTTCCACTAACTGACTTTGTTCCATATACTCAGTCACTCCTTCACTTGCCCTACAAACATGCTCCCTTAAAGATCCTACCCTTGCTCATCACATCACACGCACTGCTTTCAGTCATCTGTGCTCCCTTCCCCCGAAGGGTGCATATGCCTGCATGTAACTCACGCTGGTAGTGGGGGTACTGCCAACAATATTATGAAAATGTAAACTCAAAACTCACAACAGCAGTTATTAGCTAAGCAAAGAGAGCTAAAATAATGCATTCAGGGAAGACAAGGCAGCAGACGGCAGCAAGCCCTGCTAAAAGAACACAGAGGGCATTCAGAAAGGTACTCATGAAGGGAAGTGATGACCAGGCGAAGATAAATGAGGAAGACGTCCACCTATTCTCACCGCTCATCACCAGCCACATCCCCTAACTGACACCATGGCGAGCAGCGCAAGTATTGTGCCAGCCTTGCCCAAATCAAGTCACCAACCTAAAATATATACAAAATTTCCCTTCATAAAGGACGCTGGGCCAGCATTGTGTCTAAGTAGCAAGAAAGTGGCTAACCTTCCCGCTCCACTCCAACTAATCAAAGCACACCAGATGGCACATCAGAAGCACGACTGCAGTGAGATAACATCTACCAGCTAAAGCCACGCAGTAAGTCACAGGTGCTAGCAAAGAGGCAAAGATCAAAAGAATTGAGGACAGCGGACACCCAAGACTAGCCTCCGGGGCCACCCTGAGTCAGATTTGCCCCAAAAAATTGCTACATCCAAGGGGTGCGACAACAATGTACTTGGGCAGGCCAAGAGCAATACAGCAGCAACAAGGAGGAGGGAAAAGAATGAAAAGCAGGAAGTGAAAGTACTATCAACTACATCTGTTTTAGGCATATCAAAGAAGGACCCTCTGACAAAATGCCACCACTCCGACTGCAGGAAGAGGAGGAGGAACAGAAATCATTGGAATCACACAGGCCTTCCTCCAACACCACCCCAAACGCACGTGGAGCTTGGCCAAGACTCTTGCACTGACACAAAACTCTGTCAGAAGTTAAAGTCAAACCAAATTCAGAAGAGCATTTTAACCTCTCAGCCAGGTCCAATCACAGGCTGACGGACCCCAGGGAGGCCACCGCACCGACAACTAAAATTGAAGCAGGAAAAGCACAAACCACCCTACAGCTGTCAGCTTAAGAATGGTGTACCCAACCAAACATAGGACAACTACAAGCACAACTTGGACATGACACAGCCTTAGCCCAACCTAATAGAAAACTGCAATGGGCACCAACACCAGTGGCTCAAGACATAAAACCAGAGTCATCATATCTCACACCTGAGGAATGCGAGGAGTTGGTAGCCTCATACTCCACTGCACCTGGAGGTGAGCCACAAGAACGAAATGACAGCTTTCCAAAACCTAATTCCGAAAAGGACAAATATCAAGAAAGAGAAGACATCTGGTCCTCACTGCTACACCCAATGCAAATGTCCGTAAACGCAATACAAAACCAATCAGACAAGATGGATCTTCAACTATCAGTCCTCAATTCACTCTCTATCTTTGTCGCTAATATGGACTACAAGTTGGCGGATCTCAATCACCTGATCAAGAGGGCTCAGTCAGAAACACGCCTTATTCAGGTCAGTTGCACCTGCAAAACAATTGTGGACAAGCTGGCGACACTACCATCAGCAATAGACAATCTTCTCGCTGAAATAGGAAAGGCAATCACAGACAAACCAGCCCATGCATTTGCAATTACAAGTAACGGTGAGCAATCTAATATAAGCTTAAGAATTCAAACCCAGGCCCAACACTCTGCCGCAGGGTCACCAAAAGCAAGGCAGCCCCGGGAGGCCATGGACTTACCAACAATAGTTACAGACAACACTTCATCGAGCCAAAGAACAATAGTGCAACTGATGAGTAACATCTCATGTACAAGCATATCTCCTCAAAAACCTGCACTGACTAAAGGCGCACAAACCTCCAAACAGCAGAAAAAAGAAAGATGGAGGGGGCGAAACAAAAACGAAAACAGGCTCTATCATTCAGGAGGGGAACGATCCATAGCCCCGGGAAAGTGCTAATGGATGGTAGTCAAGTGCCAATGGACGATCAACGAGCACCAACGGACGATCAACGAGACGCCTCAATTAGGGAGGGTGAAGCGATGGACCCAGGCTGGGATATAAAAGAAAGGCTAACTCAGAAAGAGGCAACAGGAAAGAAAGGGTGCATGCCCCTCAACAGTCTTACAAGTGACAGGCCGAGGACAAACCGGGGAATGGAAGAGGTGGCATAAGAGGTGACAAAGACACGACAATAAACTCACATTCGGCACTTGACAAGAGTGCGCAATGCGTATTAACAACAATAATAAAAGAACCAAAAGATCCAGCAGACAATCAAACAGCTAAACAGGGCAGAGGACGCACGAAAGAGGAGATGAGTACTACAACAAGCCCAAGCATAGAGACAAACTTGAAAAGTGAAAGCCGGCTTTTTGGCCCTGGAAGATTGTTGTGTGGACCAACTAGGCCATTGGAAGCCTTAACGGCAATACAGAGCTGTTTGGATGAACAAAAATTGCTTCCTGGTACAACAACAACAATTGTGTTCTACCCAGAGTATATATCGAAGGGACCAGTCGATATTTTAAACAGGGGCAACATCCTACGACTACTAACGTCTACTAACAGCCTAATGAACATAAAAACAACTGACCTTGAGTCAGTCAAATTCATCAAGCCACCCGACTGACCAGGTTTAGAAGCAACAAAAACAGTGTGGGCTACACCAGACCTAGCTGAGACAATCTTAAAGGAACAAACCAATCTCAATTCCTGGGGTATCAAATTATGACCATTTACCAACCACAATACCCAGACTCCTTATTGATCGACCGGTAGAGCATAGAGCATCCTGGGTTGGCCCAACCAAGCACACCATTCTCAGTACTGTGAGGAGCAGGTAGCAAAAGTCTTGAGCGCAGGGAAACAAGAGAACACAATGACCACAGGACAAGCTCAACCAGAAGTACAGCCAGACAAGAGTGGAACTGGTTATCCAGGACTTAAAACATCAAACCTCGTCGACTGTGACATACCAAGCTCCACGTAAATGAAGCTAGCAAACTCAGTGAAAATCTGTTCCTGGAATATCAAGGGTCTGGGGGACAAGACTATGGATCCGGAACTGCAAGCATATCTAAAGGAATTTGACATCATCATGCTCCAAGAAACATGGTGTGAACTACCAACAGCAGTGCACGGATTCAACCTGCTCTATTTACCTGCAACAAGAAGTGCAAAATTCGGCTACAATAAGGGAGACCTTGCTTCTTATAGCTCTATAAAGAGCAGTTATGCTGTGGACCCAATTCCAAATGACTTAGCACTTCCCAATGCTATGCAAGCAGTCCGAATCACTGCACGGGGAACAACAAACAAAGAATATATAATACTTGTAAACCTCTACCTGCACCCACGTGAAAAAACCAGAGGCAGTCTTCAACTGAAGAAAGAACTAGTGAAAATGCTAATGGAGGAAAAAGCAAACAGCTGGATCATCACAGGGGATGTTAATCTAAACATGCTTAACAGCCGAGCCGAGGACATTAACCCAGAATCCATTCATATGGAAAGTAATACCGCAAGATAACAACACAGATGGAAGATCAACACAAACCTCTAATAAGCTTTTGCTGTTGTTAGAGCACTGGCTTTCATGCTTAAACTGAAGATTTCCAGGCGATCGCCCACAGACAGCAACATTTCACAATACAGTAGCAAGTACCACACTAGACTACACATTCTGTTCTCGTGGCATGTTCTAAAAAGTAAAGGACTACCGCATCGAAGGTTTAGATTTTAGCAATCACCTCCCCCAGGAGATCACGATAGAAGCACTGTTAACATGCAAATCACCCCCAGCAAACACACACTGCCCCAAATTTGTCAACAAGAAAAGAGTGAAATGCAGAATGAATGATCCAGAAGGCCTTGTTTCCCTCGCAAAGTAAATCCTTGGAGAAGTGCAAGTAGCCAATTCAAACCAAATAGGAAGCTGGGAGGCGTCTGTAAAAATCCTACGTAATAGTTATGAAGACACAAGCGGACACTGGCAAAAAAGGAGATCGGCTCATCCGCAAAACCAATACTCATACAACAATTTTAGAAATAACGCTAAAGTAAAAGGTTAAAAGCATTGATAGAACACACACCACGGAGGCTAAAGAAAGACCCTATGGCACTGCTAGAAATCAGGCAGTTAAAAACCATCAGCAGGAAATTAACCTAGCGCCTCAGAAAAGAAGCCGACGAGTCTCTTTGGGCCAGTTCCTGCACAACATCAAAAATAACAACAGCGCGCAATTCTGGCAGAAGATTAACGCTCTGTCTAACCCCTGGAGCCAGGGCATCAACTCGCATGTTACAGAAGAGGCATGGACAACCTTCCTTGAATAACATCTGTGTATCTGTGCTTCATAAATTACAGCTCGCCGTTTTTTTTTCTTTTTATCACACCCAGAGAAAGTTACAAAAATACATATATATTACATATTTTCATAGTATGAAAATTAGTCGTACCAATATAATACATGATTTCGTAGAAGATACTTTGACAACAAAAGAAGAATATATACATATTATCTAATACATTTTATTCACAATGTTTCAAAGGACCTTAGCAACTTTACATCACCTATATTATTCAATCAAGGTATATGGCAGACATACAGCTGCATACAACACTCATGCCGAGGACCCTTTTCGACCCTCTTTATACCGATTACCATCATTGAGCCACCTCGGCCTCCCCACTCTACTTTGCAATGCAGGCCCATATTTTTAACCCTCAGCTTCTAGCTTTCCTGCCTCTACATGGGTAGAAGGCTGCCTCCTGTTTCCAGACTCCCAAAAGTCGATTTCCGCAGATAGCTCTAGTCTCCTATAAATGTCAACGTCCGGATTATTCAGTTTCACTGCCCAAGATGTCTAGTTCTTTTCTAAATCATCCGGCATTGCTGCCAATAAGAAATTATATACGCCCCCAATTCTACAGGATTTAGTTCTAATTAGATCCATCAGGGGGATCTTCTCAATCTTCACCCTGGCATTGCATGCCCTCAGGATACTATTAACCTGTGCGAATTTGAGAAACTGATTAGGGAATATCCCAAACTTCTGTTGTAATTCCAAGAATTGCGGCTGCTGTTTCCACCATAAAACTCTCCGATTGTAGTTATACCCTTCCTCTCCCACTCCTGTCCCACAGTATTGTAGGCATCCTTCGGAAAGAGCGACCCCTGCCATAGGGGGTGTATTGTGTGACTCTAGGAATTTCCATACATTTTGAAATCTGTTATCAAACTTGCCTTGCACTCTTTATGATTTTAAACCGAACTTTATTATAGTAGCTGTGCTCCAGTTGTTTTAGAAGAAGCCCCAGGGCTTCTCTTCCTACTGCTAATTCAAATATTGTAGGAATTTCCTCACTCAAACTAATTCCATCCCTTCCATCTACCCTCAGTAAGGAGGCTATTTGATGTAACAAAGCTGTCCAATAATATAATGTAATGTTTGGAATTGCCAACCCCCCTCGATCTTATGTCAGTGTCAGCAATTTCATAGACCTCCTAACTTTACCATATTGCCACATAAAATTGGAAAACATAGAATTGATGTTTTTAAGTATAAGATCATCCAAGGCTAGTGGGATTGACCTGAACAAGTATAGAAATTTCGGCAGGATGCTCATCTTCAAAAAATTTCCCCTCCCTATAATTGACAAATGAAGGCCGTTGATCCTCTTTAATTCTATAGCTATGGTTTTAATTAGTGGGTCAAAATTTACTTTAATTATATTGTCTACTTTTGCTGTGACACGCACCCCTAGATAAATTGCTGACTCTGCTCGCCTTATGTCTTCGAAATCCACATTTTGTGTGGAAACCACAGTTTTTACCTTGTTCATGCTATAGCCTGATAGCCTGCCAAACCTTCCCGTTATAGACGTGATCTCATCTAGGGCCTCCTAGATCTGATGTTACAATTGCCACATCATCGGCGTAGGCCAATATTTTGCCTGATACCCCTTGTATATATAAGTTTAATTTTAATTGATTGCAACAATTTCTCTAGGAGTGATTAATATATAGAGCGAAAAAGATGGGTGAGGGGGGGCACCCCAGCCGGGTTTCCCCTGGATATTGAGACCACCCCTGACTCTTTACCCATAACTTGTATCCGAGCTTTTGGATCTCGAAACATTGCTCTGATCGCTTTTAAAAATCCCTGGCCAAACCCCTTTAGATCCAGGATCCCCCACAGAAATTCCCATGTTACATGGTCAAACGCCTTCTTGGCAACAATGATATTACTCTTCTAATATGGTCAGTTGTTTGTCTATCTGGTACCATGTTGCCACGGGGAGACCAGACGGCCAATGACCCTTCCTAACCAAGTGGCCAAGATCTTGGAGTATATTTTAATATCTGTATTGATTAGAGAATTCGATCTGTATGACCCTGACTCCAGGGAATCCCCATTATAGTTAATCCCTTTGAACAAATCTACTTTGTATAGCTCCAGGGGTATTTGATCAGGGCCGGTGGCCTTTCCTGAAGCCAGGCTCAGCACAGCAATTTGGGTCTCCTCTTGTGAGATGTTTAATTCCAATTCTTCTCTTAAATCTTCGGCTAGGATAACTCCCAGCTCCTCTGTTGTCACCATCCGTCTAGTATTATTTACTGGATACCTTCCTCCCGATCACCTTCTTAGGAGTATATCACCTTATAGTAGTCTTGGAAAGTTTGAACTATGTTGTCTGGGTCAGTACATTCCATTCCCCCCTAGTTATAACTGAGATTTGGTTCTGCACTGACTTTTGTCTAGTGAGAAAAGCAAGTCTCTTCCCAACTGACTCTCCGCTTTCATATAAATTGTTGCGCCAGGACTGAAACTCCTCTACTGATTTTTGGGCAAGCCACCCATTAATCTCTGCCTTAAGGATCTGAATCTGAACCTGGCTCTGCGTTGTCTCTTTTCTTTTCCCTGCTTAATTAACAGTGAGTACCCGTCCTCTGCTACTTTCAGCATTCTCATCTGCTCCTGAATTTTCTCCCTGTGAATAGCTCGTGATTTGGCCACATGACTAATAGTTTCCCCCTCAAACCTGCCTTCAACGCGTCCCAAACTACTATTCTAGGAGCGCTGTATCTATTAATATCAAAAAAATCAATTGCCCATTTTCTAATATGATCTATATATTCCCTGTTGACTATCAGTTTCTTATCAAAGGTCCCTTTCCCCCTTTTTTAAATCAGCCTGGAGCTTCCATCCCCAGAACTAGCAGATTATGATCCGATATAACCTTAGGTAAGATTGATATATTGGCCTTGTTAAGGAGATATGCTGTGCAAAAAAAATAATCAATCCTAACATATTTCCTGTGTGGGAACGAGTTATAGGTGCTACCCTGATTCTGAGGTGTATTTTCGGTCTGCCACATATCCACCAATCCATGGCTCTTAATAAGAGATGTAACTGCCCTATATGCCTTTGGTTTCAGCCCTTGATAACTTCCTTGGCTGTTACCGCCAGGTTGTGGATCTGGGGCAACGTTCAAGTCCCCACATAAAATGAGGGGTGTAGGCCATGTTGCCAATTCTACCTCCAGGTCTTCGAAGTTTTGGGGGTCGTTATAGTTTTAGCCATAAATTGAACATATAGTGAAACCCAGCCCAAGCTCAACTATAGCCCACCTCCCAAACTTATCAGCTGCTTTACGCTTGACTGGGCCCAGTGACATTTTGGCCAAAATGGCTACCCCTCGAATATTCGATGTTTGTGAGGTGGCTACCAATAAGTTATAACCCTGAATCATCATCAAACGTCTTTTCTCCCAAGGGATATGGGTCTCTTGAATTCAAATATTATCAAATGAGTTCAACTTTACCAGCTCCGCCCATTTACCCCTTTTAATTACATCATTAAGTCCTTCCACGTTTATTGAGCAGATATTTATCCTCTCCGTCTAGCTTTAATTCTAACAGTTCCAACAGTTCCGAGCACACATAATAATTCTCTTTTCTCAATCATATTCTGCAGCATTTTCATCCTTAAAAATATGATTTTCTGTGTCATACATATATCTTTTAATTGTCTACATTTTTCAACCTTTTCTCTGAGTTTTTGTTCTCCACATTTTACCCCCACCCCCCATACCCCCAACCCCTCTGAGAGACACTCAGACATATGTCTGTGTGTGATGAGTGCATTGCACCTACCCAAGTGCCCGTAAACAATAATTTTATCTAATTATGCTGTGCTACTACAGTAACCACCCTCCCTTCAGTGTGTTGAATGTGCTGACATCAAAAAATAAATAAAGAAAATTAAAAGAAAGACAGAACTGCGGGAAAGGAGAGAGAAAGAAAACCCCAAAAGACAGAGGGTGACATAAGGCAACCATTTTCTATTCTATATCTCATCCAACGCTTTTCATACTTTTAGGGTGCCCAAGTATTCCTTGGCTTTTATCTCAGATGAGAAATAGCGTGTTTGCCCATTTCAAATAACCTTTAGCTTAGCAGGGTTATTCAAAAAGGCCTGAGCCCCTTTATTCTGGAATGGTTTAATCATCTGCCTCAGCCTCCACCGTCCTTAGACGGTGGTGTGGCAGAAATCAGGGCAAACAAAATATGAGACCCCCTCCCTAGTACCTTTTGCCTCAGGTCTTGCCTTTTCGTACACTGCTTGACGCAGCAAGCAGGTGCCAAAATACACCAATATAGCTTGTGGCAATGACCCTCTTCTTACTGGTTTTTTTTGCACAAATGGTACCCTATGTGCCCGCTGAACCTCTAATGACCAGTTCCAGTCTGTCAGTTTAGGGATTGAGTCTCTATGCAGTCAGTCAAAAGGTCTTTATTTCGATATATATCATAAAAGACAATATACAACAAGCAAAAAATACATTTCATAAAAAATTAAGACAATAAATAGAATACACATGCAAATCGATGACATATCTGCGGGCATCCTCCCCCTCAACCCCCTCAGGAACTTCCAGGACGCGTAAATTGTTCTTCCAGTTTCCACTGGATATCCGTTGTCTGTGTCTCCTGTGATTTAGCCATTTCCTGGATACTTGCCAGAGTTGTTTTGTGGTTCAAATCCGTGATTCCAGATCCAGCATCCGCTCCCCGAATGTTCAACATGTTTTGGACAACTTTCGCACCACCCCCTGTAGCTTCCTCATTGCCGCCTGAGCTTTGCTCCCATCCTGTTGAGTTTCCTTGCGGTGAGCGGAAATCGCCTGCATGATTGTTTCTAATGTTGGCATAGGGTTCTCGCCTCCCTTCTCCCCAATTTCTGCATTTACTGGGGTGCCTCTAAGTTGGACTGAAGGGGTGTAATCCCATGTAAGCTGTTTCTCCCGTCCTTTCCTTCTCCTCTGGATAGTCCTGGGCTTTTCCCCCTCTGAGAGCTCGACTTCTAGGTCACTTTTACTTACATCTGGATTACTGCTATCTGTAACTTTATTTGACCACTCCCCCCCATCCGAGACAAAAATAAAATCCAACTCCTTCTCAGAGTCCTTCTCGGGTTGTTTTCCTACACCTAGGCACTCTTCCTCCTCTGTCTCTGCCTCTACTTGCAGTATCAGCTGAGGTGACGCTTCAATAGCAGTGTTGGCAGTTTTGTCAGCATTAACCATTCACTCACTGATGCTATTTTCAGTGGCCTCAGTGTCAATGGGGTGAGTACTTATCTCCTCATTACTCAATTTTCCTTCATCTCCGCCCCTCTCTCCTTTTGCTATGGTTGCATGCTCATTTTGCAAATCAGTCTGAGAAACTCTTCTGCATACCTGCGTGTCCAGCCCCTCCTTTACGATCTTCGCCCCTCTGGTCTCTGACCAGAGGGGCGAAGCAAGGCGGTAGGGGCGGTAGGGACGCCCCTACCGCCTTGCTGCCATTGCCTCTCATGAGTACCACTACTGTGGGGCCGGGTGGCCATGCTGGCGCCTTCACCTCTTTGTGCCCGTATTGGTGTAGCCGCCAAATGGTCCGTTTCTGCCGCGCCCGTAATTGCAGCAGCAGGGGTTTTCAGGGCAAGTCTTGCTTTCGCCTTCACCAGTGCTGCTGCTGTCTTTGGAGCCATTTCCACTGCCGAATAAGCAGTATAAAACACTTGGCCACACCATCACCACTGTAAAGCCTTACACTCCTGTGCGTGCAAGTGAGTCTCCTGAAGTAGTGCAATCCCCTCTACGGACTCAATAAGCATATATGTTATGATGCCTCCACATTGAGTGCATTCCCCTCACATTCCATGAAAGACATTTTAAAACATTAGCAGTACCCATTGCAATTAGAGAAACAGCGCTCCATTGCGATCTTCTCCAGTGACATATCAGTCCCAAAATCCACCTGACCTAACAAAACCTTCCAATTCCCCCTCTCCAGGACAGCTACTATCAAACTAGCTTCCATCCATACTCAAACAATATACACAAAATACTCTGTGAGTTACAGAGGTATAGGGAGCGCGGCTGATCTAAGAGACCTACGCCAATCATATGGCATCAGCCATCCATATGAAAAGTTAGTCCCAGAACAATGACAGTCATTCTAAGTCTGGCATCTCTTCAGGTATATGAACCATTCTAGATTACCATACTCATTCAAATATTATCATCTTCTGTATTAGGCGTTACTGCTGGCATCTTCACGCTATCACTATGGGACGTGTTCATTTCGTTGTCGGCTGATTTCTCTGGAAGATTTGGCTTCCACTGTTGGGGTGAGGCTCGAGCCTGCTCCAATGCTACCACTGTGTGTAAAGCCTCGGCTCATTCATTCTCTGTTTGAGATGATGATGGTTTCCACAGGGTTCTCCTGCGGGATCAACGATGCAATCGGTTTACGGGGTTGTTAGGCCTCCGTCCAGGGTGGGCAAATGCCCCCTCTTGAGGTTTTCCACCCTCACCTCTAGCCAGTCCCAGGCATCTCTAGGAGAGTCAAAGTAATGAGTGTTCCCCTCCTGGATGACACGCAACCGGGCCGGGAATATCAGAGAGTACTGGAGGCCTTCGTCCCATAATGCTTTTTTGACCTCCACATAGGAGGCCCGCTGGGCGCGCTCCAGAGTGTAGAAGGCTGACAGGCCCTCAGGAGCTGCCACGTTTCGAAACCAAGTTTCCAGGAAGCCACCATGTCATCTCCTTCCGACCCTTCCGGAAGACCCACGACCATGAGATTATTTCTGCGGTTGCGTCCTTCCACGTCCTCAGCCCTACGCTCCAATATACTTACTCTCTCTGTGAGGGCTCCCATTTGTTGTTCGATAGCTTTCTGCGCTGGAGTCAGTTCTGCCATGCTGGTTCCAGTAGTCTTTACCCTCTCTGAGAGTTTCTTTTGTCCTTTCCTCAATAGGCCAAGTCCGACCGCTACAGTGCTAATGTCCTGGTGGAGAGTAGCCTTCATGTCAGCTATGGCCTCCTTTTTTTATGAAGCTGCTGCTGTACATGGTCCTCTAAAGTGAACTGCGGTTGCTCAGGGGTGCTATCCTCCGGGTCCTGGGAGGCCCCAGCCTGGTGACCCTGTGACTTTCCCATGATTATATGGTAGCAATAGATAATAACGAAAGCAGTCCCTCCACTTCCACTACTTTCCGAATGCGACACACAGTGGTTGCCAAGCGGCTGTTCGCCATTCACAGTCACCCTTCCTCTGATGGGTATCATCACCCCTTTAACAAGTTGTCTCCCACAACAGTCGGCTCCTTCAGATTCCCCTTGGTAAGTGCTGATATTCAGTGTCCCAAACCGATCACCGGGGAAATAGGTATCACTTCCCCTCAAATGGATTACCAATCAGGGTATGTGGGGGATGAAATTTCATGTTGTTTTTCTGGGCATGAAAAGGGCATATGATCTATGGGCCCGTTCGCAGCTGTGCACAAGTATACAAACACAGCAGCAGTGCTCACTCTTCAGGTGTAGGGTCCAGGCCTTGCCCAAGATAAAACTCTGCCAGAGGCGCTCAATGGCGTCAGGGTTCTCCGCCATACAATCTCACCCGAGGGACTGCCGCAGCTCTCGTCTCCAAGGACCGCCACTTTTAACAGGGGCCAGGAAGGACCAGTATAGCTGCCCAGTCACCAAAGACCCTGTTCGTGGGACTCGGCCCAGTGAACGGATCTCTCATGTTCCCCGTACCTCTGCTGACGGTAACTTCAGGCGTGTAGAGAAATTGAAAAGTCACCAAGTTGGCAGCATCAACCCCAGGAAGCCCGCTGATCCTCCCTGGCTGTCAGTAGTCTGGCACCCCTCTCTGCACCCGGTCGAAGCAGCAGGTCCGCTCCACACACTCTAGGGAGCCGTAGACCCTTCCAGGAGTCCTCTCTCAGGCCGGGTCTCTGCCTCGATTGCGTACCTGCTGCCAATGGCTGCACCAATTGTCTCCGTCCTCCGTACATGTACAGGCACTGGCCTCAGCAGTTTCCCAGTGCGGTCACTGCTAATCACAGAGAATCCACTGCAGGAGCCAGGCCAGGTCACAGTCGTTTCGAGAGACGACTTCGCCGCCATTTTGGGCAGCGAGGGCAATCCCATAGTGATAGCGTGAAGATGCCAGCAGTAACACCTAATACAGAAGATGATATTATTTGAATGAGTATGGTAAGCTAGAATGGTTTAAATACCCGGAAAGGTGCCGGACTCAGAATGGCTGTCATTGTTCCAGGACTAAGTTTTCATATAGATGGCTGATGCACTATGATTGGCATAGGTCTCTTATATCAGCCGTGCTCTCTATACCTCTGTAACTGACAGATAATTTTGTGTATATTGTTTTAGTTCTTCTCACAGCTTACAAGTCTCTGCACTCAGTTGGTGCAACAACTGCTCCGGGCACTCTCCTGTGGTTCCCAACCCCTTTAGGGTGCTAGGGATGATCGAAGCAGTTCTGGTTGTACACTTTTACAGGATAATGGGATGGCTGATGCGGAGCTCTCTGCTCACGTGTCCGTCATCGTCCCCCGGCAAAGTCACACCCCCAGATTCACCATAGTCATGTTGTCCACTTGTAACCGTACAGTCCTGTTCATCAGCTCACTGCCAAAGCCACAAAAAGCAGGAAGAACTCCAAAAAGGCAATGCTACGGCCTTGACTCAATCAATGCGTGGGCCACATTTCTGCACAGACTTTCTTGCCCCAGAAAAGACCAAAACCTGGGTCCCAGTTGCATCCGAGAATATCTGAACCTGCCACACTGTATTCTGCTACCAAAAATACGAGGACACCGTAAAAATCATTCAGGAATGTCTGCCAAACACATAGGTCAGCTTGCAACTACACAGAGATTCGCACCCTGTGATGCAGCAGCATCCCCCCTGACATGGCCATGCAAAACGTTCTCCCTGCTCTAACAATCCTGCACGCAAAGTTCAGGAAACTCAGCACCTTCTTAAAAACCTCAGCTAAATCTTCCTCTCCTCAATCACCCACATCAAAATGCCCTGTATCTTCACCATTTTCTCCTTTGGCAACTGGGCCACCCACTGCATCGCGTCCAGCTCTATACCCAGAATCTCAGCCCCTCTGTCTTCTTGTGAGCCAAAGGCACCCTGAAATCCTGTGCTAAAGATTCAAAATGCTGAAATGCCTGAACAGAATTCCCTGAGACATGAGTGCCAACAAACAGGAAATCATCTAAATAGTGAGACACGTCCCGATGGACACTCCTCTTGTTGAAAGCCCACTGCAAAAACGTGCTGAACAGTCCAAACAATCACAAGTTGTGGTGCAACACATCATCAGCAATTAGTCCACGTGGATGGTACCCCCAAATTGCTTGCCTAGCAAAGAGAAATCAGCAGGATGACTAGGCAGTAATTGAAAAATGGACTTGACATCGCACTTCGCCATCTCATCTCAGAGGTGGACACTGCCAAAATGGTCCAGCTACTCTTCCCTCAGCCACCTCCTTGTCCAGTTTTGCTGCTACTGCCTGAGAAAGTGCCCTCTTTGACTTCAGAATGTCCACCCATGATGCTCCCTAACATCTTGATAACGCACCGAAACCCCTCAGAAAATCCCTATTTCAATTGCAAAGCTGCCTCCCCTGTCTAAGTACATGAATAGACAATGTATCAAGGTCTCCATCTTAATTGGGCCACGGACCCTTAGGCCCACACTGCCATGGCCTCTAGAGGCCATCCACTGTTCTGCAGGGCTGGAAAGTGTAAAACACTGCATGATGAGGTGGCGTTCCCTGCACTTGGAAACTTCATGTTTGAACTTAGACGGTTGCCGGGAGCAGAAACCCTAATTGAAGTTCCAATATGCCCCAGTGCTGGGTCCTTCTAGCGGCTTCTGTACCTATCCCACACTCTGCGGCACAAGAAATGGCTAAAAGGACTGCTAAGTCACTGGCAGGCCACTGGCTGTATTCGTTGAAGCTGAGAATTGAGTGGATGGCCTCCACTGCATCATACCTCACAATCATCCTCCCCCTATGGCTAATCAAGGTAGAGGCTGACCCTAGCCCTAAATTCTTTATCGTAACTCAGCCTGGCGTAACCCCCAAAGTGCATTTGTGCTTTGTGAATAATGTCCATGTACATCAGCTGTGCAATTGTTCTATCCAAAAGACGCTTGTAATATATGCTAGTATAAATTGAAAAGGCTACGGTCCAATTCTGCATATTTACGGGAACTCTCAGCCTCCTGGTCAGTCCCTATTCCTCCTTATTGGACCCCTCCTTTGCCTGAATTAACCTGTGAAGGAGTTTAAAAACATATTCATGTTTTCGAATTCTATTCCTGGTTTTCTCTGACAAATGAGACCCCACATGCATTGCCAAGCCCATGAAAGGTAATCTCTTCTTATGTTTGTTCTTTTCAGTCTCCGCCTTCTTTTCTGCTTCACCTTGCCCAACCTTACCGCTCCTTTGGACTCGGGTACTCACTTCCTGCTTGCTGGCACCCACCCGTCAGGTGCCCCTGGTGCTACTGCTACATCTGCCAGCTTGGCCTGTGAGTCACCTACCACTCCACCCCCAACACACACCAACCTGCAAGCCTTACCCCCAACTCTAGAGTCCTGAATATACAACGCAGCCCACCAATAGCCTTTACCTGCTGATACAGCTTCATCCACCATCTTCTGCTTATGCCGTTCTTTAGACTTGGCATTCCCCATGTCCACTCTTGACATCTGTAATACACCAACTTCCCATGTTGTCCGCTCCTTCTTCCCAGGCCTCCCAGCCTCCTGCACCACTCCCTTCTGGCCTTGAACAGGCACACTTTACTGAGACAAACGGGACTCTAGCAGAACTCTACGTCTGGCTGCGGACCTCCCTGCTGCTTCAGGCCAACACTCAGGGGCCGTTTAGCGCCCCACTGGAATCTCGGTCTCCCGGCCTCAATCCCCGGTCTTGTACTTTCTTTCCCCACCAGGCTACTCCAAACTGGGGTCCCTTGCACCAGCGGGCCCCCTAGCTCCCACATTACCGCTGGTCAGGGGACCACAGACCTGTGGGTCCCACCCAGTGCCTCCACTTCTTGAGGATCCTTTTTCACTGAGGTAAGAGCAGCTGCCCTTTCCCTGGCCACACACATCCTGGCCCAGCGCTCCTCAGTCCCCTGAATAATTAGACCTTCCCGTCCATTATAAAGACATTAATGCTCATTCACCCTCTGTGATGGGTAAAGAGATCAAATACTTACAATATGCTGATGACACTATTTTACTAAGCCAGACAGTTATAGGTCTTAAAAGATTAATAGAATCTTTTAATCTATATGTTAAAGGAAATGGTCTAAAAATAAACACAAAAAAACTAAAATAATGACCATGGGAAAAGGTAATTTAGGAGTTAAAGAATGGAATATCAACGGTCTGGTTATTGAATGTGTAAAATCTTACAGAGACTTGGGGATTACATTTGATCATAATTTATCTTTTAGGAAACATTTTAATAACCTTGAAGCTAAAGGATCCTCTCTCACATTCGCCTTTAGAAAACTGAGAGATAAATTACTATGCCCAAACTATGATCATTTGTTAAAAGCCATGAAAGCGAAGTTAATTCCCTCTTTGGACTACGGTTCTATTATTTTTCGGGGCAAAGATGCGAAATAACTAGACAATATTGAAATAAGGGCATACAAATCGGTCTTTAGATTCCCAAAACACATTAGCCGTGCGAATTTTAGACTCGAATTTGGATTGAAGAAACAGTATCTAGTCAGAAAATCTACATTTTTAAAGTCCTTACTGTTATTATCCAGATCCGAGGAAGGTTCGTTGGCTAATCTGTGCTAGCTTGAGATCCAAAGAGGGGCCCATTTGAAAAGCTGGCAAACCTATTTAGATGAATGTTTAGATCCCCAACTAAAGGTGACAAATGCCATCATTGCAAATCTATGCTTGAGAATATCTCACATTTTATGTTTGTGTGCCCCTTGTATGTAAATCCTCGCCGTAGGTGGTTAAGACCTGCGTGTTTAAATTTGGGCACAGGCAGCGGTATGGAAGCGTTAAGAATTCTTGAAACAGACTGCACACCGTGTATTGCTATGGCGGTTGCAAAATTTTTGGGGTGGGCTTGGACTTTACGTGACCGCGACATTCAGCGTTCCGTTGATGCCTAATGAATTATTGCCATTGAATTTTGTATGAATACATTTTATCCAAACGCTAAATTGAATTGTTTTAATTGTTGTTTATGAATTGTTTTAAAATTGAATAAGACAGCTTAGTTTAATATGATTTTAATATAAGGATTTTTAATCAAAGTGTAGTATTTATTCATTGTAGGTAGTAATGTGATGCAATGCTTTTATGACATGCTGTCGAATAAAGCTTGAAAATTGAATTGAATGCTTAGATACCTTTGAATGCGCAAACTTAGTGGATGAAACAAGGAGTAAAATGGTCTCCAAAAAAATAATTATTCAATCAGCAGCCCTTTTGTCTTGTATAATGGACAAAGAGGAACTAAGGAAAAAAAACATCTTTGGTCAATTGCAAACTCTTTTATCAAACTGTATCCCCAACCTTATCTGCTATTTCATTTAAAACCTTTAATTAAGAATACATTTATGTTGTTAAGGTTTGGGAGATACCCAACCAAAGATAGAATCCCATAATGGGAAAAAAAGTAGCCATCTAATGTCTGTAGATTATGTGGTAAGAATGAAGAAACCTTACAGCACATAGCAACTTTGTGACCAAAACTGCCTGCAGAACGAAAGATGATTTTAAAGCCGATTTTTAAGGAAATGGGAGTAACAACATGCAGAAGTGCAATTATTGTATGTTTAAGAGGTATTACAGCTACTTTAATTCATCAGTTTGTTAAGTATATCCTTATAGCTGAAACAAAACTATGTAAGGAAGACATCCCTGTTATGAAAATTAACTAAAATGTTGATGACATAATAATTTGAAATGTCTTTAGGGACCGCTGGGCTATTTTAAAGCATGTTTAAGCATAATTCCTACAATTGTACCACCTCACTTTAACGTTTCCACCCTATAGTGGATTATATCTTCTTTATGGATAATATCTCCTAGCACTTGCCACTTTAATCCTCTGTGTTACTTGATTAATAGTAACAGTATTTGCTTTAGTACAAACAAGTCGAGGTATAACCTGCCCCTCTCGCACATGGCACTTTAATAATGTATTGTCCCGAATGCTGTTAGTACAAAGTACATCAAATTTGGTTGGTGGACAGTGTATTATGCTTATTTTTAATTTAAAATGGCTTTATCAGAAATCTTTGCTGCTTATTTTAAAGCATTTGATCTTGATCCAGATTACACATTGCACTTTATTCCTTTTGCTGCTCCAAATGAGACAATTATGTATATATGTGTCTGTGGAGCTCATCTCGGATTTAATAATGTGCTGGTTTTGTATTTTTTATTTTTCTCTTTTAATCAGATTGTAAATTGAATTTGTTTCCTGCTGTTTGTCATGATTTTAAATAATCAACAAATAATAAACTACTACTATTTAGACACTGCTTGCATATGAGTGCCTCTTAAGCCACATCTTGCCACTTACTTGATGGAGAGTCTTTAATGCTCACGGGCCCACTGGCCCTTTGCCTCTCATATGGTCCCCAGGCCCCTCCACCTGGGACCCAGGCCCAACCAACTTGCTCCTATTAATGGCTGGGCCCTCAGGCAGTGCCCCCTGCCCTTTAACAATCCCATGGGGAGGCCTTGCTGAGAGGACCCATGGCGCAGACCCCCCTATTAGCTCCACAACAAGACCACGCGTCCTTCAAAACCAAAGGCCCCACCCTCGCTGGTTTACACTCTCTACTCTGCCAAGGAGTGGAACTCTGGGAGGCTCTTCCACTGGCCCCCGTGTTTACTGCAGGCCGCAGCATTTGCAAACCTGCCATGGCCCACCCCCAATTTCCTGGCTGGTAGCGCTTCAGTCAAGCAAGCCACTATCACTGCTGCCACACTGCCCAAAGCAAAACGTGTTGGGCACCTCATGCCGACCCAAGCCTGGTCAAGTATGTCAGGCCTGAGCAAGTTGACCCTACTTGCAGCTCCCAGTGTCAGGTACGCTGCCCGGGCCACCTCATTGTCCGGCGACACCACAGTTGCTCTGCCGTAGCGTCAACTTGCTCAGGCCTGACACTCTCTGTCAAAGCAGTGACAAGGTAGGCCTATGCTAAACTCAATCTAACCCTGCTAACAACCTTTGTAAACTACCTCCCTCCCAGTGGTCCTTGACGTCAAGAAGTGACTGGATATGCATCTACTGACACCTACATAGCCCTACAATTAACCTGTCCCTTCCACCTAACTAACCTATCCCCGCCCTGTCCTGAGGAAAGCATGAAGCACCCAGGGAAAAACTGATCTGCAAACCTTTACTTCCCCTGTGGGCCTTCATTGCTCCATACAAATACAACATGCATAAGAGTTTTTTAATTGGTTATTAACTGTCAAAATGTTGGTCAATAAAGTTTGCCATTTTATTTAGGACTGTTGCAATTTCTGTGCCATAGAATTTAGCATTGCTGTGCTTATTCTGGTAAAGTACTGCCATTTGCTGTTGTCTGCTTTAGATCCAATCTTTCCACCTGGACTATCTTATAAAAAGCACATGCTTTGCTGCAGTTGTGAGGTATGATCTTGACTATTAACACTGACTTTAAATAATTATGACTTTTCATCTGACTTCAAATCTGCATGTAAACCTATATTTGGTCAACGTGGTTGGAAGATTGTGTTGTAAACTCCACCCCTTTGTCTCATGTGTGGCTCCCTGCATGATGTCTGCCGTGTATATATTACTGCATTAACTAGCACCAGCCGACTGTGTGTTTCAGTCATGAATGTATTGTCTCCTATATTTCTGCTAACCGTATGCAGAAAAGTGCCGGAAATGCTTACCAAGGGACTGGTATAAAATAAATGAATATCAAAATAGTAATTGATGAAATAGCCTATTTTCGTGCGTTGTTTCCAGAATTATGTGGCAACAGGCTGCTTTCAGACATGATTACAGGCACTAATACGTAGAGGGTCAAGAAACACTTGAGTGAAATAAACCCTCAAATAAGTGTTGAGCACTCTAGATATTTATTTGTTAGGGTGTTTATCATTATATTAAAATCTTACAATGGTATACAAGAAACGAGTTAGTCCTTATGGTTTATTTATGGAAACAGTGCTACAGACATCGATAAAGGAAACACATCATTAACAATTCATAGTTATCAATATTTGAATGTACACATTGAATGCTATTAGTAAGAGTTTATAGAATGTCTTCAATATGGAGATATTTTGTGATGTCAAGTGCCTTCTCACAGAAACCTTTTGACTAATTTAATGGTCTCAATCGCGAATAATATTTGCAAATATACCCAAACAAGGCAAACAATTATATACATTCATGCTAAGTAAATGTCACATCATCTGGGCAAGATCAATTTAAAAAATACATAGGTCATGCAATTCACTGCTCATCAATACTTCATAGGAAGAGAGGGGCACTTATAATCTCACTCTGCTAAAAGACCTCACTCAGCTACGTCACTTCTGAGCACTGTACGATTTTGCCTCTTGCTCGTGCACGATTTGCATAGCTTAAATCCATGGTTTCTGCAAGTTTACCGCTTTGTTTTAGAAGTACCTGCAGAGTGACCCTTTTGAAACATCATCATAGTTTTTTCTATTTGAACAAAGAGATGTTTTTGGATGGAAAACGTCATTTTTTTTTCTTGAGAGTAAACATCATTCAAACGTCTTCTGAGAATGCCTCATTTAACAGAGGCTGTTTATTGTTTACATTTTCTTATCTGCTCTTGTCTGCTTTTCATGATGAATTGTTCTTTTAGCAGCTTGTAATAAAACAGTGCAATGGATTAGAAGGGTAATGGAAAATAATACTAATGAATGAACTACTTTAGGGCATGTTAAGTAGCTACAGGTCACAAGTCCAAAAAAACAGAAGAGGGGAGACTAACCAAGTATAGCAATAGGTAAGTCACATCATGGCGCGCATGACATTACAAGAAGTAGCATCACTACCCACGGCCTCACAGGAAGTTACATCATAAGAAGGGAAAACAGACCTTAAGACATCGCACATATGTTTAGCAGATCTATCATGAGTACATTTGAGCAAATGTAGCAAATGAAAGCTGATGATTACTTAAGCCTATTACTTGAGTTTCCACTCTAAATAAATTATCAGCCTAAATGTGGATGAATTGTGCCTGACTAACTTCAGTAGATAAGCCAAGTGCTACCAGCTAGGCACACACTCTTGGGTAGATGCATCAACGTTTTCATTTGCGATTCCTTATATGCGAAAAATAAGGAATCGCAAATAAGGAATCGCAAATGGCAATGCATCATTAATTTCGCAATTTTATTGTGATTCGGTAAAAATCGCAATTTTTACCGAATTGCAATAAAATTGCCAGTTCCAAATTGCGATTTTGCAATTCCCTTTGATTCCTATGGGCCAAAAGGCCCATAGGAATCAATGGGAATTGCAAATTCGCAATTTGGAACTCGCAAAATGTTAATGCATTCCATGGGTGCAGGGGGGGGGTCCAAAGGAACCCCCCCTGCACCCCTGAAATGTATTTTAAAGTGCATGTTACACACACACATGTCCTAAGGACATGTGTGTCTGTAACATGACAGTGTTTTAAAATGCATGTTTGGGCATTTTGACACATTTTTGAAAATTACCACGAGGTTCAAACTCGTGGTAATTTGCACCCCCTAATTGCGAAATCGCAATTTTAAAAATAATCATGCATTGCTTTTAAGGAATCGCAAATTTGCGATTCCTTAAAAGCAATCGCATTTTTGGAATTCGCTAAAAATAGAGATTTTCCAAAAATGCTTGATGCATCCCAGACACCTATTTAGGAATCGCAAACGGCTGAATTTTGCGATTCGCACCGTTTGCACTTCCTAAATAGGTTGATGCATCTAGGCATCTGTTCCCAAAAAGTTGTCTCATACTCATTTAGCAGCAAATATCTCCCATATTCTCATTGCTGTTATAACTATATCTAAACCACCCTCGCATTCACCAGTCCAACTGAAGAACGGCTCAATCTGGAATCTGTACCACCAGAATACCCACACATAAATTCATATCAGCTCTACATCAAAATAAGTGTAAGCAGCTTAGTATTCAAGAACGAGAAGGAAAGGGTAATAAGGTTAACTCACAAGAAAGTGGCTCCTGAAATTCCAGTCCCAACTAGCACTTCAAAAAATATATTGGCCTTTGCGAAGAAATATTGCTAGTTTGCCGAGAAAAACTACAATATCGTGGAACTATAGGAACAGTGAGAGACATCCCAAAAAGGGCAGCAATCAGAATCTACATTAGAATATGCTCACTAATAAGTACTTTGCAAGTCCTAGAAATGTTACACTGCAGACATGGTACAATGGAGAATGTCTACTTGTATATAGTGGTACAAAAGGGGGTGGTGATGGACAGAGCATCTGAATCAATCAAACACTCACACCCAGTCAAAAGATCTGGGTTTAATCCATCACCATTCTTTAGCCCACTCTGCCACCCCAGTTCAGACACCCTCTTTTGTACTACTTGTATATAGTGGCACTGCCCTGTTGGCTTGCCATTCACTGTAACCTCATTTTGAAGGAGCCAGCCGAATACAAGCACACATGATTTTCATCTCATAAATAGCATAGCTCTTAAGAATGCTGTAACACCAAAGATGTATTGTGTTATAATGCAGTACATCACAAATTCTGCAGCATCACAGCAGTTGGTAGGGGTGAGAAGGGCAAAGAACAAGACCAGCCATACCAAGGCATGGTAACAGATTGGCAAACCTCAATATGGCCATATCCTGCAAATTTCAAGAGCTATAAAAATGCAGCTTGCCTTCCTTACAAGAGAAGACAGCTCTCCAACCTTTAGTGCTTGCAATTGGTAAATAAAGCACATAACGACAAATGTTTGGAAAACATTTTTTGTTGTGGTTTGATGGATTTCGATAATTCTGCACAAAACTGTAATATTTGGGTCATGGAGGCGAAGACATAATTATGCAAGAAAGTCTGTTAGACCTGTCACCGAGGGGTGGTTGTCACCAAAATGTTTTTCCTTTCTCTTCCATTTTTGCTGATTTCCTTTTTGCTTGCCTTAGGACTCTGTGGAGTTTACCACTGCTGAACAGGGCTAGTAGTGCACGTGCTCACTCCTTAAAACATGGAAGCATTGCCTTATCCCACTTAGGAATGACTAATTTACGTATAAGTCTTTAGTAAAGTCGTACTACATGTACCCAGGGCCTGGAATTGAAATGATACTAGTGGGCCTACAGCACTCATTATTGCACCCACTTATTTAGATTCATAATTCTCTGTGTTTTGTCTCTCATTTCAGAGGAACAGCAACATCTTTTTGTTGAAATGACTGTCCTTGGGCCTTTATGCTGGACCTGTCCAAAAGCCCTGTCCCTTCTTTGGTTACTACACACTTAATTAGCCCTTTAAACAGACCTCAGGCCTGCCATTGCCGCTTGTGTACATTGTTTTAAACTGTTGTTTAGACCTCGCAAAACAGACCTTTTGTAAGGCAGAACCTTCCTCTTTAATACATATAAAGCACCCCTACGATAGGCCCTAAAGAACCCACAGGGTAGGGTGTGATGTAGGAAAAAATTTGAACATGTAATTTTGACTTTTACATGTCCTGTAGGTGAAAAACTGATACATTTGTTTTTCACCTCCTGCAAAGCCTGCTTCTCCCATAGGATAACATTGGAGTTGCTTATTACATTTAATAAACTGTAACTTCCAAATGATAACAGATGACTAGTTCATGTTTTTTATCTTTTGAATTGTAAGGTAAAATTATCTCTTCCGGTAAAGTTGTAGTTTTAATGACACTTTTGAAAATGACACTTTTGGAAAGTTGTCATTTTCCTACCTTAGCCATTTCATGCCTGCAGCCTGTCACTGGGTCACATGACTGGGTGTCATTGACAGTTAGACTTTGTGTATTCCTCCTAGTCAGACACACACAATAGAGAGCTTAGGTGTGTCTGGGTGGACCCCCACCGGCAATGAGGGCTGTCTCAGTGCTATGGTTGTTGCAGAAACTTGATTGTGAGTAGTCCAGGATGTCATGCTGTTCGATGCATTGGGAGAGCTGGGTGTTGATAGCTTTCTAGACTATATTCACTGGGAAAGGCAGCAGCGAGAATGGACTGGAGTTGCTGAGGATTTCTGGGTCAGTGGATGCTTTCTTGAGGAGCACAGAGACTTCTGTGTGCTTCCAGGGATTACAGAAGTTTGCTGTGTTGATGGAAGTGTTGATGATTGTTTGGAGTTGTGTGCTTATCGAAGGTCAACCGAGGTTGAAGATATGACGGGGGAGCAGGTGAGTGGGGGCCCCTGAGTGGATAAATGCCATCAAGGCAATGGTTACATTTGTGGTGATGGGGGTTTTATTTGGAGAGTGGCGGTGTTCTTCTGGTGAGTACAGGTGATAGGTGATCGGACGAGGTTGCTTATCAAAGTTCTTTTATGTTGAAAGTTGCTACTTCTGCATTTCCTGCAGCACACACATTCTTGATGTAAGTGCTGAAACTGCCAAAAAGCAACCCAGTTCAGATACTGGTCGAAGTAAAGCTGTTGGTGTTGTGATTTAGGGGCAGGTGTGTCTTGGAATAGTAATTGCTTAATCAGTAATGGGTGCTGTAGTTGCAAAATCCTTCTGGATTTGGAGCCATCATCATTATCTCCAAAGTTTGGTGAATACAGGATTTTTGTCTTCTTGCTTTTAAATTTCCAGGCTTTCATTTTCAAGTTCAATTGGTAACTTGACAGTCTAGCTCTTCTATACTGAGCCATCTACTTCTGAAAAAGGAATTAAAGTTTCTACCATTGATCCAGTAATGTGGCACAGATGTAACATTTGGTAGGCACAATCTCAGCATAAGATTTGTATCCAGATGAAGGGTTATGCTGTTGTCCAAACCAGCTGCTTCTTCATTGCCATTGATATATGTTTCTTTCACCTCATACAAAGGAACCTACCGGAAATGCAAGAATGGGATGACTTGGCTCGTTGGACAATCCTCCTTGTGACTTCAGGCGTCCAGTTCTATAAAAGGCACTAGCATTTGGATCATGTACTATCTTAGCCCCCTTGTCAACTTCCATGGTCATGGTTTTTGCATTACATCTGCTCTTGTTTATAACACATAATAATTTATGTACCTATAATGATCAAACAGGCTTTGCTGCTGCATTGCCTGTTTGAGCAATATAGGTTAATAAATGTGAAGGCGTAGTTTTACATTTTGGGAGCACCAGTATTAAAACATTTATGGGGACTATATTTGCACTCTGAATGATCCTCAGTTGCTTGCGGGCTTTGAAGGAATGACTGACATGAGTGCAAATCCTGCTGCAGGTGGCCGGTATGTTGTGGGCTACCACCTTTTTTTATGCACATTAAGTTGACGAAATGAGCTAAACACAGCTCTTTTAGTACCCTCCATCTGCAATGACCTTGATAATATCCTTGTCAGCTGCAATTAATTCAGTGTTGTCTGTCCCTGGAGAATATAGCAACTGTTGCATGATGACGAAAGCCTTGATAAGCATCCACAATGGTGGTGCTAATAGCTAGCCAATGCTTAGTCCCCTTGAAGGAGACACCCTTGAAGGAGATGAAGTGTGCAGTGAAGCACATGTAGTTTCTAGCTTGACAACTTGTAGTGAGATTGATGGACTGAAAATTGCATCAGCAACCAGTTCCAAAACTTAATGGTAAAGCCAGGGCACAGCCACAATTGAAAAAGTAGTCTACCTTGGAACCTCCAGTTTTTGACAAAGGTCCTCCACAAATTCCAAAAAGCACACTCCTTCAACCTAGTAAAATCAGTAAATAAAGCACTAACATTTTGGCCAGTTTTCCATTGCATATATGACCGCTTGATGGTTTCAGTGGTAGGGACAAAATGAAAATGGCTGCTTGCTCCTGAAACCCCTTCCTCCCTTCTAATCAACAAACATGTACAGCAATACACAACTGTATTCCCAGAATGTGTTTAAACCCACCCTGGAGTCTATACACCTCCAGTAAACAGCAATAATAATGTAAAATATCAACCAAGATGAAGAAACAGTGCAACATGTAAATTGATGACAATTTTTAAAATACATTTTAAAAAGCCCCAAGGACAAATATTCTTAGGCAACAAATATACCAGCCACACACTTTAAAAGTTGCAGAAAATGCTTGTTATTTAACCTCCTCCCCTCACATATATGCACAGAAAATGGTTGATATTCGCCTGAGAAGAAGGTTGCTGAAAGCAAGGTCAAATATGTAGCCCTTAGGGCCTGGACTCTTGTAGTCACCCACCACCCAACCACCAACTGACACCTGCAGACAAAATATTAAACTAAATTGGACATTGATTCAAGGCTATTCACAAGTCCTTAAATTTTGAGTGTAGTAGAAGTAAGAACATGAAACAATCTATAAAAATGACATCAGTTTGTTGTTCAGAAATATTTTATAGAGCATTTTCCTAAACAAATGAACAAGGGAGAAAGGAACAATAAATGATACATAGGTTACAATTTGAAAAGCCAATGCCTGAAATATAAAGACCTGGATGTTTAGCTGGGACAGGATGAAAGAAGAAAGCCCAGGTTAAACATACAAAGTGAGGGCAGTAAAGCATATGGCCTACTTAAGCAATAACGAGAATTACAGAATAAGGCATGATGAATTAGTGAGAAGGACGTAAAGAAGAAAAAACAAGGAAGAGCTAGCAGCTGTTGCTTGAAATGAGTTGCATAGGTAGGCCGAACCTAGTGAGAGTGTAGAGTACTTAGATGGAGGAGTATTTTGGGATGTGTATTCTCTGCAACCCAGGAGGCAAGCACTAGGATTTAGAAGACATAGACATCCATTATTGCTCAGGCTGGCATTTGTGTATTCAGGATGATTACAGACCTGAGGAGATGAGGGTCACCTGGTATGCCTTCACGGGTGTTAGTGGTACCAAAGTAGTTGTCGAGGGATTTCAAAATAGAGGTGCTACACACTATCCAAGGAGATTTTTGTAGGAGGCATTGTCTGTGCCTATCAGGAAGGTGACCCAGTTTAGCCAGTAGAGGAAAGAGATAGCCCTGTGTTTTTCCATTTAGCTAATACTGTTTTACAGGCAGCGGTAAGGGGGATGCCAATCAAGAGGCTATCATTAAGGGATCTGATATGTGGGGCAAGGAATCCTTTGATTGAGGATGTGAACTGCAGGTCTTTTTGGACACCACATAAGTAGTGAATAAAGCTGAATAGAGTCCAAGAATAGAGAAACAGCTCTACAGTAAAAGAGGAGGTGGGAGAGATCCCCAGTTGGGTCATTACAGTTCCAGCAAGATGTATAATCCCTGAGGGACAGTTTGTGGTGATGGGCCGGTGTCCAGAATGACCTGTGTAATAGCCGTAATTTCTTCTGAGAAAGGGAAGGAGATATTTCATCTGAGACCACTGACTTCCATATTAGGTGCCAAGACTCTATTGTGACAGACTCTGTAGAGTTGCATTTTGTTTGAGGTCTTGAGCACAGGCTAGAGGACTTTGGTTTTAAGAGGTGGAAGAACTTGGAGGCATGGTGGCGGATTTATTAAAGGTTAGGACGGCTTTGATAAGGGAAGGTTTGTTAGTTGGGAGTTTTAGATAGACCGACTTTGAGTTTCAGTAATTCGTAAAAGTCTAATTTTTGCAAGTTAAAGTGACTTTGTAATTACCTAAAAGACATTGGAGACTGTGGGGGCCCCAGGTCCTTCAAGAAGAGAATACCCCTAGAGGCCCAGTAGGTTCAACAGGCTGGAGCGCCTTGGATTCTAAGTTTAGGATTGTTCGATAGGGGAGGCATATTCAATTTGCAGATTGGAGTCTCTAGTATTCTATCACTTTTCAAGAGGGCCCCTTTGGCAGTATTAAAAATATATTTACTCAAGGAGGGGGGTCTGAGATTGCTGGTTAGAAGGGAGATCTAAAAAAACAAATTACATCAGTGGCCTACAAAAACGGGATTTCAGACAGTAAAACATCACTGTACAATCACAAATCCATAAACAAGAACACAAGGGAAAGTAGGCAATAGAACCCCATGCCCATACTATCCTAAAATGTCCATTGCCCCATCACTCATAAAAAAAACACAAAATGAAAAAAAGCAAAACAAGAAGAAAATGGTGGTGCATGTTTTCCTTCAAACATCAAATATTTGTCAAAGTAATGCACTTGAACCCACCACCCCACCATCCTAAAATGTCCATTGCTCTTGCATTTTAATTATTCATTTATCTGCACATGGGCCTACCCTGCATCTCTGTACATCTACGACAGCAGCATGCACCTATTACCACACTTATACCAACAATGACTCAGGTTGTGTGTGGCACTTGGGCCACCACTAATCTTGGTTTGGACATGCGTGCCTGTGACACACAAAGGTGGCTTAGTAACAGGCATGACTGTGGCCAGGACTCACCCCCTTTTTGGTGCAGTTGAACAGAAAACTACCCATCAAGGTCCAGGTAAGCCACCGCTAGTATGGGGCCATCAGGGATGTCAGGGCCTGCGTGAGCCCCTTCAATGTTGGGAGTACTTTCCCAACTGTACTTCTGTGATATTCTGGGTCCCACGCCACAGGTCCACTCACCTGTTCTTACAGTAAACACTAGACAAGTTGAAGACCCTCAGGGTCTTCACCTTTCAGGTGATGACTTTCTACAAGGCCTTCTTCTGATGGGCATTGACCTGCATGGATGCAATAGATGTAGGAACATATAGTAACTGGAAGTTTGAGTAGAACTGTAGGGTTGATACACATCACATTGACATCTAGCACAAGCCTTCACCAAGAGTCAATATTTTGCATGTGTCCATGGCACAACTTGAGCATGGGTACACACTTTAGTGGTCATATGATGACTAACTTCAACCCTTGCCATGACCTACACTGTCTTAGGTAGCCCACTAACAGCATGCAGGCCAGGGCCATCCTACATGGAATGTGATGTGATGTACCATGACACACAGCACGCCATTTGGACCTTCTGAAGGGTAAACTACCTGTGCATGACTGGCGAGTCACTATGTGTGCCAGGCCCATTGCATTATTGCACGTGATCCATAGAGGCAAGTGCCATCATATTCATAATATCCTAACATTAAGAGCCCAAGGTAAGTGCTGACATGTGTGACACTGAGTGCTAACTCTCTGAGGTCTGTGTGAACATGTGGACTACTTATTTGAGGATCTTAGTAAGTCTACATACGTTTGTGTGATATGTACTGCCATAACAGGACACCTCTTTGGCCACATGAGGCACTGTAACAGGGATGACAATAAATATATCATTGTATGTTTTATGTGATTGGGAAGATTGTCGTCAAACAGATGATTAAAATTGCTAAATATCTTCAACAGTAACCCACTATCTATACTGTTCATGTCTCAGATGTGCAATAGGCCTTACAGTTGAAGCAACACCATTATAAAAGTGTTAATGTACCTGTTTTAGTAAATGGACAGTCATTGTTGACGGACACACATTGACACTGTTGTTCAATGGAGAGAGGTATCGGGTCAGGGGATCACCTCATTCCCCATACCTCATAGTATCCATGTAACAGCTATCAGGGCTACTAGGGGGACAGATCACTCTTTCTGGAACCATCCATGAATCAGCAGCTCACACATTGTAAATTATTTATTCCAAGCCATACTAAAAGGAATTTTGTTTTCCTTTGAATAGGCTGTCGCACTTCCTTCTTTTGTCCTGAAGAAGACCCTACTTGATGTATCCACAAATACATGTATATACATGGTCGAAACATCAACGTACAACCACCTCATGTCCTGGATCACTATAGCAATTATTTTAAAAAATAGGACTAGCTAAAGTGAAAGACCTGAGTAGGATGGAGAATTTATGTTATTTTCTTGTTTATTGTCTGAATTTGAAAGGTCAGCCATTTGCACTATATGTCACCAAAATTACCCATTGAATTGTCTGTGTATTTGTTATTGTGTTTTCTTTGTCAGACAGCCCCCATTGGTTTTATCGTTTTGTATAAAATTGTTTACGCAATAGTGAGAAAAATAGAGAAACAAAACAAATAATTTAATAAATATATTATTTTTAAAAAAAACTTAGAGGTGTGGTACATTTATAAAAGTCTAGTACAAAATCACTATTGATTTTTGAAAAAAAGAATCAGGTTCTGAACAAGTACCCTGTGGTACTTACCCAACAGAACCAAATCTAACAGTATGCAGACATGGCTCATGATGTGAAACCACACAGTACACATTAACATATACCATGATATTACTTCAGGAATCATTGTAGCTACTGTACTCAGGGCCACATTGTAGCCTAGGGGAATAGACAGAAATAAGTTGAAGAGAGTAAATAACTGTATTTGAAATAGTTACCTGTTCCTCTGGTAAGCCATAGAGCCACGAATACAGGGGAAGGACGTCATCAATTAAGGTCCCTAGCTTGTCTGAAGGGAGAGGGTGGGCCATCTCCCCTGTAGTGTATGACAATATTACTCTTAGAGGTTAAAAACAACAGCTATAATCAAGGTTTTGTTGATAAGCAGTAATGTCAGGAGGTAAGTAACCTATTTTCCAACCACGGCGTATGTTTACATCACATAAGCAGTCATCAGCGTGGGTGTACACAGCCATTGGCCTTCGACTGTCAGCATCCCCTACGTTACCCAATGGCTGGGATCACGATGTATGCGACTGCCCACAGTGCTGCGACATCTGCCGGCAGGCAAAACCAACATGTCCTATTAGCAAGGTCATGCAGCTGGCATGTTAGCGGTTAGGAAAACTGTACGTAGGCCAAATGTGTGCTGCACACTGTACACCGCAGTTGGCTGAATTTTCATATTACATGGTCTGCTACCCTAACTATAGTGGAAATTCACAATATTCTGAATTGATGATGTGCACAGGTCTATTACAGACATGTGAAAGGCACCTTGGGGATGATAGGTAGATGTTCAAGATTGACAATGATTATTCAAAAGGTGTGCTGCTTTAAGAAACATTGATGTTAAAACAAATGATTAATGACTTATTTTTCACATATGTTACTCTGTACAATGTGACCAAAATAAATGTTGTGTACCACCCATTTCCAGACCTACACACCATGGAAGAATGTCACATCTGCAAAACATTCCATTTAAATAAGCAAACAATTGTTGATCAATGTCATCAGTTAGAGCCTGCCCTCCTCCCTCACCTAAATAATCCAACATCAATACCCCCACTAGTGAACCTCAAGTCAGTTTGACATTTTTTGGCCACATGGTCATTTCAATTCACTGTTGATATTTCTAGTGGAATGTCACAACGAAATTATTTCAGTGGGGTCCCCACAGAGGTCCTTACAGCAATGTTGAGACCCTTGAGCAGCTAAATCCAGTTCCTCAGCCGTGAGGGTATAGCCATTGTGAAGGCGTATTTCTATGGATTAGGACACATTCCACATGTGATTAGATCTATTAATTGTACCCATATTGGCTTAGCAATGCCACACAACAGGGAGCAAGTCTACCGGAATAGGAAGCATTACCATTCTGTCAATGTGAAAGTTGTCTGTCTAGCAGATTTGTACAACGCAAACATCTATACCCAGCTCCCAGGATCTGCCAATGATGCCTACGTAATGTGGAACACCACCATACCCAAGCAGATATCACAACTACTACCGGAGATGGCCTGGCTTGGAGGTAAGTGTGATCTTTCCTAACTTTGTAAAGGAAATGTCAGGTAGTATAAGCTGAAACTGTGTAACTAAATGTTACCCTTCTGTCTGTCTTCCATCTAGCAGACTCAGCATATCCCAACCAGCCATGGTGTTGGCACTGCTGAGGAGTCCTATAAGTTCAGGGGAAGTTTGCTTCAATAAGGACCATGGAAGAACATGGCAGCCAGTGGAGCGGGCTTTTGGCCTCCTGAAAGCCAGATTTTGATGTCTGGACTAGACTGGGGGAGCCCTCCTCTACTCATCCGGGAAGGTATGTAAGATCACAGTGGCCTGCTGCATACTCTACAACATTTTCCTGGGATGGAACATACCTTGCATCGCAGAGGATGCAAGCCATGAAGACCCACCAGGTGGGGACCCTGGAATACCTCATGATTATGATGATAGTGGGGAAGGGGACGGAACTGACTTGCATCAGGATCTCATCCAGAACTACTTCTCCTGTAAGTGTGATATAAGATGTGATGACTTTGACTATTCTTGCAACTCTTGTAGTGATGTTGTGAGGAGGATGATAATGCTACATACTAGGAATATATGGCTCAGACAATATCTGGGGAAAGGTGGTTGTTGTGTAAGTGTAGCTTAGTTCAGCTCTAAATTTTATTTTGGACAGGGTTCGCTAGAATTTGACAATGTGATGTGTGTCATATGTCTGTTTCCTTAGCTTATCTAAATATGTTGGTCTGTTTTAGGTCCCTTCACTGTACCATCTTCATTTGGACATTTCAGAGTTGTGACATTAGCCAGTGTAGGATTCTGTTCAGATATACAAAGTGGACATGTATTTGTCCTGGGAATGTCTATCTCAGAGTTTGGGTGTACACAGCCGGTACCAAGACAACTTGCACAGCGATATGGTAGAAGTTACCTGGCTTCCATTGGACTTGTTCCTTGTGGTGTGTTGGTCCTAATGGTATATGTAAGCCATCATGTGATTCAACACGATGTTATGGTGTGCCCAATTCATGCTATCCTGCCTTCACCTTGGCTAATTCCTCATCATCTATGAACTGTATGTAGCTGTTGTGTGTCTCCTCATTGTAGGCCAAAGTGCTTGTAGCACGTCACTGACATTTATTTGTGACATTTCAATGGATGCAAGCAACACTGGAATGAATTGAAACTGTGGTCAGAAACTGTTGTACTGATGTGTCTCGTTTAACTTTATTTGATGTAGGATTCCTTGTGTGAGTTAGGCAATATGGCTCCATCAGATGATGTAGATCTAAGTGATTTTTACCTATTGTGTGGGATATTGTCAGGTGTATCTCCTCCTTCCCTGTTGTGAAAGTCTGCAAGTTTTGATGTGATCACTGACCCGGAATAACTGAGTCAGTTCTTATTTGTTATGTTTCTGAAATCATATCAGACTATAAATTGAACAATGGAATACAGATGTTCTCAGCCCAGACACTTGAATTTATTTGCTGTCATGACATGATAATGATTCTGAGTTGAACATTGTTTGCATACAACATATCCATGCTACAAGAAGTCCTAGTTTTAACATTGCAAAGTTCACCTGGTAGTACATTCTCATTGTTACCTATGAGAATTAAGACAGGAGACATTGCTTTGGTTATGTATGTTTTAATGAAGTGACCAAGGCCAAAGAATCAACTGAAAAAATCAATATTTACAAAATAAAGTGAAGTCTTCAGTCATGGTGGATGAAAAAATTGTAGTAGAGTCTAAATGGCAATGAGTCCTAAGCTCAACATACTCCTCACATCTGATTTGGAAAAGTGGGCCGGAATATGCCAACAAAGTAAATGAATAGCACACACAGGAGGGCATCAGAGGCAAGGTTTCTTCTTGACTGTGGTGTGTGTCTTGCCATCCTGAGCTCCTTGATTTTTGTGTGGACGTACCCTCTTTGGAGCCGCCGATACAGGGGGGCTTTCAGGCATGGGCTCCATGGGGAGGGCCTCCCTTCCTGTAGCAGTGGCAGATGTTGATGGCGAGAATGTACTTTGACCACAGGAAGGGATATATGCAGGTGGAAAGCCCTGCAGAGGGTGGTGTTAATGTCCCACAACACCACAACCAGGGAGGCTACTTTGGTGCAGATGCAAGCCACCTTGGTGTGGATGCCCCTTGTGTGTAATATATTTATTTATAGGGGTGCACACCTGTTGTACTCCTACTTAATCTCAAAAAATGAATATGGGGTGCTGCAACATACAAGAGCTGTCAACTCTTGTTACTAGTAATACCTAGTTATAACAAGCATCAAGGCTTGACTTAGTTGCGCACACTTCACCGGGTGTACTAACACCCCAATATATGAACCCATTTTTAACAGTATATAACAGTGTTTATTTCTGTATTTTCAAAAATATTTTTTAACACAAAGACAGTTTTGTAACATTGTACTTTACGTTCCCAATGCATCAATTAATTGATCATACAATCGTTGTCAACTTTCAAATGTATGTACAAAAAACAAAACTAATATTAGTAAACATTTTTGCAATTTCATTTGCTGTTCAATGTTGGCGCCCAATGCATTTCGGAAAGTAAAATACATTTGAAAGTTGACAACGATTGTATGATCAATTAATTGAGACATTGGGAACGTAAAGTACAATGTTAAAAAATTGTCTTTGTGTTAAAAAATATTTTTGAAAATACAGAAATAAACTCAGTTATATACTGTTAAAAATTGGTTCATAGATTGAGGTGTTAGTACACCAGGTGAAGTGTGCGCAACTAAGTCAAGCCTTGATGCTTGTTATAACCAGGCCCCTTATGTGTAAGCCAGCCACTTCAGTGTGGATGTCAACAAACCTCCCAGTATGTGTCCCTATGTAACTCCTTTATCTCCAAAATTTCAGTCGGTACCTGGCCCATGAAACTTTAATAGTCCTGGTAGACGCCCAGTACTTGGTTGAGAGCAACTTCGTTGACAAGGACCTCAGTGAGCTCACACTGTGGGGCCACATTTACACTCCCACTACGTCTCTGCCTATGGCTCTGCACCCTCCTACTGAATACTGCACCCTCCTACTGAATACTGCTTTCTCCATGACTGGGGTGGTGTTCACCATCTAAGAATGCAGGACAGGGGTCACAGGATGGTACCAAATGTGCTGGGTTCACAGGTTGGGGGTACAGTGGTTGGCTGTGATGTTTCCGCAATGGTGGGAGGTGTTGTAGGTGGCAAAGTGTGCCCACTGTTGGCATCTGCCCGGGCTGACCAGATGGGCCAGGAGCGTCAACCACGTCCACCTCATCAGGAGCATTGTCATCACTGAGGGTTTTGTCCTGTAAGGAGAGAAACTCTGTTCGATTTCCAACCTCTGTGCAGGGGGAGTGGTGGAACGACCTTTTGAGAGATAGGGAACATTGTTAATGTTGGAACATTGTTTGTGTCAAGGTAAATGGGGATCTAGAATGGAACAAAATAGATAGAGATTAATATTGTCATCTGTTTGCATGGAGTTGAAGTTGGTTAGTAGACAATTGCAGACATTCATTAGATGTAGTAGATTTCCTCAGCTCGTTAGCTGTGCGGATATGTGGCACTTTGTCTTTAGGGATAGACAGGACATCTCCAAAACTCTGCAACCAACACAATTTGTTCTAATATGTATTTGTCCATTCCAAGGCCTAGTTTTTTCTAATGCAACTGGCAAATAATCCAGCTTGGTTATATATATTTAGCATTGTTCCCCATGTGAGAAGTAAAGAGTCAGGGGTCAACTGGCACTGCTAAACAGCTGAGATTCCTTCTTGGCTGACAATTCTTAGGGGCATACCCAGCAGTGGGCATCGCCACCCTGTTTGTTTTGTTGACTCTAGGGAACCACAAAAATTGTTACTCAAGTTCAAAAACTTTATTGCTGCTAGGGATAGCCATAAAAGCACAATCATATTCAACAAATATCGATACAGATCTGGTTTAAGATAAACAATTGATGATATACAAAGGCATTTGGGCATGATAAAAAATGACAGTCAATGAAATCGTCATTATGGGACTAAATGGTTGTAAAACACAATTGTAAACATATAAATTACAATTCAATTAATTAGGAATTTACAACAGTAAAAACTTTAAAAGGAAGGATAATGGCTGTCTATTTCACTTAAGTCCCAGAGCTTTCCGCCCGGTATCCCTCCTCAGCCCCTAAAGATAGGGACTACAACTATATATCCAAGTAATCAGTTTAGAAGTAAATTGTTACTTGATTCTATTTAGAGCATCGGCATGGCCCGCAGTTTGCCTATGAGAGTGAGTGAGGGGCAGGGAGTTTAGTATGAATAATAATTGACCGGTGGTGCAGCTGGGCCTGGGGTAAGAAGTGTGCATGATGGGTTGGACAGGTGCCTTGCTCTGCTAAACCTGACATGTGCCGTTTACCCTTGCCAGGCTGCATAATGTTAGGAGCCTGGAGGTTTATAGCCACAGCCCCCAAGTCTCCTCAGGAGCGGTGGCAACGTCTGGTCAAGCCAATACTCAAACTGCTCCTTTGCTGTTTACTAGCATAAACAGTAAGGGAGCAGCATAAGTATTAGTTCAGCAAATGCAAGGGTGGGTGGAGTGCCGAGCTAGTGGTCAACTCACAACTCTGCTCACGCCTGGAGCCAAAGGCAGCAAGGAACAATGAGGGATCTTCTCTGTCACCATAAGTCACTCACTTGTAAATATGATTTTTTATGTTCGTTTGAACCAGGGCCTCAGCTCAGATGATGTTTAAGGGCAGGGTTATGTTTAAAGTGCTGCACTCGGATGGCATCCCTCTACGTGAATGTCAGCTGTAGGTTTTTGAGGAAATAGACACTGGTAAATTAAACAGCTACATGCTCTATCAAAAATATCACTTTTTTTGCATTACAATCACTGCCCCTTAAAGAGTTGATGTCTACGATCACGATATTCTGTAGATTTGATTGCCAGGATGAATGTCCCTCATTGGTCTCCGTCACTGCATTGGGAGCCATTGTCAAGGATTTAGAGAGAGCATGTTTAGGAATCAGAGGGGTTGTTTCTGCAATATTTGCTAATGTCCTTTTGCACAATGTTGGTTTAATGTTTCCAGTGCAGCACAAAAAACCAATACTGACACAACTGATGATGAGGATTTAAATGTGTGAGTTGCTGCCTCACCATTCTCAACCTGGAGTGGCTACTGATGACGTAATACCATGCTGTCCTCTGTTCTGAGCTTCGAAACGTAAAATGTGACATATTTTCCCTGCACAAATTCTTCCAGAAATGTGTGAGAACAAAGTTATTTTTTTAAACACACAGGGGCATATTCTCAAGGAGCTATCAGCAAGTTATCGACACTTTATCGCAGCCAAAGTGGCGATAAAATTATTGCCCCATTCACAAGCTTGTGCTAACAGCCCATAGCACCAGTTTACCTGTGATAGGAGCCGCAAAAAACATCGCCACAGATGAGCCCGGCAACTGTCGCTAATGAGATGCAGAGTAGGCTTTCCCGTGCCAAAAGCTGCAACAACACCACTCCATAACATTCTCAATGACCAGCCAGATCGGCAATAAGATCCCGCTCAGCTCCGGTGCCACTACCTCTGTCAGCCACAAATCTCCTCCACATGCCATTTCAACATCGTGTGTTAGAGAACCAGGAGGAGATCGCTGGATAGCAATTGACCCATGCTGACCGCTGCCTCTGGCCTACACTGATGTCAACTAGGTCACACATTTGGAACTGAGTTTCGATTTCGTCATGGCAGTATGCATGTCACAGTGGGCAAGGAGAGGAGTAAGAGGAAGACGCGCTTCAGTCCGGAGGAGAAAAGGGTCTCCATTACGGAGGTGATGGGACACTACCAACAACTGCACTGGGGCAACTAACTCTGTGCGTCGCAGGCCTACGACACGTGGCTAGAGGCCACTGCTGACCGCTGCCTCCGGCACACACTACGGTGGAGTAGGTCACACAATTGGAACTGAGTCCTGCTCCCTTAATGGCAGAGTTCATGTCATTGTACAGGCCTCATCGCAGACTGCATCCCCTCTCAGCTCTGGTGCCACTAAGTATGGGCCCCAAAATTCATGGGCACTCTCTGGTTGAACTTTGGTGGCATCTGAGTCCATGGGCTGGGGGTTTTCTCCGTCATCATGTAGCTGATACTGACATGGTGGTAACGAGGAGTCTGTAGCATTCAACTTCGCCATTTGCTTGTTTCTGCTTGCCTCTGCCCTCTGCATCATGCCTTCCACTGTCCCCCTCAACCCTCTGCGACAATCTCCTTGGCCATCGATGAGGACCCGCTCGCTCAGCTCATGTGGTCCTATCTCAGTGCTACACAAGTCAATTTCCCATGGCGGTGTGCCTGTGGCGGATTTAGTGCATCTGGGGCCACTAACTCCTTGCAGCTCAAGTCATGGACCCTTGCTGTTTGAACATTGTACTGCTCATTGTCTGATCACTGTTGTGGTTTTTGCCAGCACCAACCAACCCCTGAGGGGCGGCTTACACTACCCAACACCCATCCTGCACAGGCGTCACTGGACATGTGACCCTGGCAATAAAAGGGACCGGGTGCACGTGCCCATAGCCAGTTCCACAAACTCACTCATTGTGTCCATGTGGTCAGTGTGTATGCACGAGGGCCCCAGGCCATACCACATTAAATTGTACTGTGTACAGCGGGCACAACCATGTCACCGCAGGCAGTGGGGTAGACCTGGGCGATGTAGCTGTGTCGTACCTCCCTGTGAGTGTCAGCGGAGTGGACAGGCATACAGCAGTATAGCATAGCGGTGTGGCTCTTCCACGCGTGAATCTGGGTGTGGATAAGTTTAGGCCTTGCCTAGGAAGTGACTAATGCGTTTGTCTCTCTTGTAGTGTCTGCGTCACCCGTTCTGTAACGAACGATGTTGCTATGTAGCATGCCCCCGGAGTGCAGGCTCGGCCTAAGGGGTACATGAGTGAGGGCATGACCGCTCGGGTCAGGGATCACAAATACCAACTGTTGTGTTTGTCGCCATTAGCGTAGCATGCGCCAAATGTCAACCCTCAACCGCATGGCGAGTTCAGCCAGGCAGGTGCTCTACATCTGTGTCAGCCCTGTCCTTACAATGGGACTACACACACGTGGCCAGCCACCTTCAGCACACATCATTACTGTGTTGTAGTCAGGCTTGTGGACATGCACACACGTTCTTGAAAATATCCCCGAAAGTCTGTAACCGCCGATTCGGTGCAAGTTTCCATTTCCATCAAAATCGGGACTACCAGCCCCCATAGCCTCGTGTTTTTATTCTCAGAGTAGTGTGTTTAGGCTTCCACCTCACATTTTAGCTGTGACTTTAGAACCAATCTTGCAGACCAATTCCACAGTCATAACAAAAAATTGCTTTGATATTAACCTTTGACCTGTTCTGAAAACAGGTGCCTTTCTTTCAGTTTTGCTCGGTGAACATTGAAGTGCTTCCCTGCAGCAGGAAATGTGTCTAGGTTACCTATATGTTTTCAATGGCCAGGCATGTTAGAAGCTGCTCGCCAAACTGTTTTAAAGACACAAATGTGACGCAGAGCAACATTTTAGATTGTAATTATAATTTTATCTATACAGCACTTACTATCTCTAAAGGGCCATCGAATTGCTTTACTGCCTTAGATGATGTGTGCGAATTAGATTTGTGGGGCAGATTGGGTCTGCTGTGTGTTCCTTCTGCAGAGTCGGACTTACCTAAAGCTAAGAGGAATCTGGCTGGCAGTGCCCTTTTTGGTCCGACAGGTCAGTGTGTGGGCCTTTTTTGTGGCTGTATGTTGGTCTATTTTGTGTTCAGGTGCTGTCTGGGTTTACTATTGTTTTACCTGATCATATACCGCAAACATTCACTACAGCTAAAGCACAAATTCATGCAGTCTACCGTAACATAAGATAACTATGCACCATTCACCTTTACAAGTTAAAATGTGTCCCGATTTGCAAATGTCATCAAGTGGGCAGGTTTTTAGCTAGCCTGGGTCCGCTTTTATTTTGGTGCCCGTGCTAGAGAATATTTTATGTTCCAGACAGTCTGAGGCTGACCCTGAGGTTCTGCATGTGTTTCTGAAAATAACCCTTGGTTGCCAGAATGCGAAGTGTTTACTGAAGTGAAACTGCCTAATAATGGTAATAACATTGTACAAGATCGCACAAGCCGCTGCAGTGCTGACAACTGAGGGCTGCACTGCACAGCTGGATACAGTAATGATTGCATTGGTGGTTAGACATATAGGAGAGGTGTGTAGAGTCAAAAGCTTTCTCTGTAACTGTCCAACATCACCAACCATTTTATGCTACTGTGAGCTGTAATAAGCAGGGCTCAGTGGGTAATGACATACGCACGGTAAAGCTATGTTTTAAATGCTATATCCTCTATAGCAAGCCACTTTCCAGGATCGAAGGCGGCTCTTTCGAAAGAAAAGCAGCCCTGATCTGAACGAGTCTAAATAAAACAGGAACTGACAACTGAATTGTTATAAAATGAGCATTCAAATCTAGGATGTCGCATTTGTGTATTTTGTTGTGTATCATTTTTCTCTTGTACAGTGCATACTTTGAACTGAGTCACCTTCAGGCATTTAGAACAAGCCACTAGTGAGAGCTGTAGAGGCTGAAGACAGCGTAAATTTCTCACAGTGCCAGTCAGTGGGTGGTGTTCAGAATACTTGGTCATCCAATTCTTGGCCTCTCTGCTGAATAAACAGAGCAATGGTTACTTATTCGAGTTGCAATTGTGATTCTGTGCAACTGTGTGTGAATGAGGTACACAGATCCCAAAATATTGAAAAGGCAAAAGTAAATGAAAATACAGTGCTTACTGGTGAGTTGGAGAGTTGTGTGTTTGGGAGTTGTGAAGTTCTCCGGTTATATTGGATATGCAGCTACCGATGTCATTATCATATGAAATCTCTTTATTGATGCCATAACTACACTTTCACAATTGCTTCATTAACCTACTTGTCTTCTCAAGTTTGTTTAAAAATGCACCATTTGCCCACTCTTTTTTCAAAATCTATCAGGAGGAGAACCACCCCAGACCCTCCTTATGTAAATTGGCCTCGCTCACTTGCCACAGGGCACTCATCACGCACGGTTACACCCACCAATTCCAAATGTCACCAGCGACCACTGGGTACACCATTGTTATGGTGTCACTGATACCATCATTAGTATGAGTTAATGGGTTCAGGACACCTTCAGGCAAAGTATTCAGAAGTATATATGAGTGGAGCATTGGCTGTACATTGCACAGTCCTTGATGAGTGAACATCAGTAGTGGCAAGGCAGACAAGTGAAAAAGGGCAAAAGGAGCGTATCAGCTTGGTTAGAATTGAAGTGACAGGGCCTCATGGTAGTTGCAGTACCTTCTATCTCTCTTTATCAACACTTAAGTATTGGTAACCTCCATAATAAGTGAACTTCAGTAGTGACATGGCAGACAAGTGAGAAGGGCAAAGAAAGTGTATCAGTTTGGTTAGAGTTGGAATTACAGGCACTCATGGTAGTTGTAGTCAGTTCAAGGTCACTTTACCAATACTTGAGTATTGGTAACCTGTATGAGAAGTGAACTTCTGTAGTGACATGGCAGACTAGTGAGAAGGGCAAAAGGAGTGTATTAGCTTGGTTAGAGTTCAGGTAACAGGGCCTCATGGTAGTTGTAGTCAGTTCAAGGTCACTTTACCAACACTTGAGTATTGGTAACCTGCATAAGTTAGCTTCAGTTGTGACATAGCAGACAAGTGAGAAAAGCAAAAGGAATGTATCCACTTGGTTAGAGTTGGAGTGACAAGGCATCATGGTAGTTGCAGTAACTTCTATCTCACTTTACTATCACTTACATTTTGGTAACCTGCAATATAAGTGAACTTCAGAAGTGACATGGCAGACAAGTGAGAAGAACAAAACGAGCATATCAGCTTGGTTAGAGTAGGAATGACAGGGCCTCATGGTAGTTGTAGCCAGTTCAATGTCACTTTAACAATACTTGAGTATTGGTAACCTGCATGATAAGTGAATATCGGTAGTAACATGGCAGACAAGTTAGCAGGGCAAAAGGAGTGTATAAGCTTGGTTAGAGTTGGAGTGACAACGCCTCATGGTAGTTGTAGTCAGTTCAAGGTCACTTTACCAACACATGAGTATTGGTAACCTGCATGATAAGTGAATTTCAGTTGTGACATAGCAGACAAAGCAGACAAGAAGAGCAAGAGAAGTGTGCCAACTTTGTAAGAGTTGGAGTGTCAAGGCATCATGGTAGTTGCAGTCCCTTCAATCTCATTTTAGCTACACTTGACAAACAATCTGTATACCATAGCTGTTGGCAACATGCATTTGGGATCAACCATTAATTTATATTTCTGCACATTTTATAGGTACTGGATAGATATTTTGATGGCAACACAGTTATGAACAGCATTGTAACATGTGGCATGTTATGGATTTTGATACAGCTGCTGTTCTATGCAACAAATTCACATTGCTAAAGACAAATCTCAGACACTTTGAGTATTGCATGTTAGGAAAATAGATAGAGCGCAGAATAGGAAAAGCAGATTTAAGAGCAAAGAGGACGCTGAGATATTGAGGCAGTTAGTGAAGTTTAACTTACCAGAGTCCACTTCCCCCTCAATTCCTGACAAGCCCTCAGTATGCAGGTTGGCCAAGACCTCATCCCAGGATAAGACTTGTAGTGGTGCGCTGGGAGGGCCTCGACCAGTCCTTTAAGCCTGCAGTTGGTGGTTGTTGAACTTGGCCCGTACCTTCAGCCTGAAGCCCTTTCATCTCTTCCTAATGTCTCCCTGTATGTGCAGGGTATTACCAACAGCATTCACTTAGTTGGTTACCTTTCTCATGTTTCTTTTTTTCTAATGAGAAAAGTTTGCTGGACGTGGGACCCAAAAATGTGTGGCTCTATCTAAAATTTCATCCATCATGACAGTCAACTCTTACTCAGTGAAGCTTTTTGTTTTAGCAGGCAAGGGGAACAATTAAAACATATGAGGGAGTATGTGAATGTAGAACAAACAAGTGATAGAGGTAAAAAGGTGCCCAAAAAATAATACAGGTGGTGGGAAGTGCTAAATGGGATGATGAAAATGTGTGGCAGAGAAAATGGCTGACTTGTTGTCTTGCTGTGCTGTAGCTGTGGAGCAAAGGATGCTAGTCAGGGATGGGATGTTTTATAGTGTTCTTTGCAGGCATATCCACTTGCCAAACATTATCAAGTATGCGGGTTTTAATCCAACCAATGGTCACTATTTATTTGGCGCGTATCGCGGCGGGCAACCGCTATTGGGTAACCGCCTTTTGTTGAGCAACAATGCGAGGTGGCAGGTACAACTGTGTAGTCATAAAAAGTTTGGTGGATAGACCGCAGTACTTGTGGCATCGTAGGACACACACCGCTCATAAAGGACTGCTGCGATCATGCCAAACAGCCCACCTTGGCTACAGTGGTCGTTTCAGACAGCACAACTCGTAATATGGCAGGTGGTAGCTCTCCGGCACAGCCGGGGGCATGGACTACGTGGATGTGGTTCTCTGTGGTTGGCCTGCCAAACTCGTAATCAGACCTTTAATGGTTAAAATGCATATTTAATTTAAATGTTGTCTATTACTTCCTAAAATAACCCAAAAAATACCAAAAATAACCCAACAAAATAAGACTGCTCACCTACATCCCCAGTAACATCCTGTTCCTAAATGTTTTTTAAGAAATTCTTTTTTATTTATTTTTTATTAAAACTATATTATAGATATTTTGAATACTCAAGTTAAATCTAAGTATTAATTATATATTTTATTAATATTTAGAATGAATACTTGAGTACTACAATATTCAATTTTTTAACATATAGCCCCAATGATAATACATTCCCCACTCTTATCCCCCATAACTCTTAAACCCTGCACCTAAAAAAGTTTTATTCCTCCGAACTCAGCAGAGTTACATAAAAACTCTGTTCGATTTTGTGGAGTTCCACGAAAGTAGGAAATCAATACGCTTTGCTGCTTGTGCTGATTTTTAGCACTGCAAGCTTGCCCTGCATTGCAAAATCAGTGCGAACAGCACCATGTGGCGTGCCAATGGGTGCTGCTTCTTTGCTGTTACTAGAGTGCATTTTCTACTCCAGTGGCAGTTTTCTCACTCAGAAAAGCTGTAACTTCCGCCGACAGTCTACATTGAGAAAATCTCCTTGAGTGCGCACTTTAACTCCCAAAAATCATGCTAGGGGACACAAAGTTATTGCCAAGCTGTACTAATCAGCATATTTCACTAAAAAAATCTATAGTTTTATGATTATTAATTAATACTCCAGTACAAAACATCCCAAAAATAGTCAAACACCATTTTAAGCATATATTCAAACACCATACTTAAGCACCGTTTTTGGCCCAATGGCATGTTACAAAAAACCCTTTGTTGCAATATAGGCCCAAATTATGCAGTTACAATTTATGTATTCTTGCTCACAATTTCAATACATAAAAATATGTATAATTTCAATATATACATATATATTAGTATATATGTGTCTTTATATATATATATATTCACTGAAAAAACCATAGGTTATAGACCATATATAGTTAGGAATTAGCATTTACAAAACCTTATTTTACTCACACAAAACCATTGAAATTCGCATATATAGTTAGTTGCACTAACTATATATCGCGCACCCGCATCCACTGCTGATGATGTCACATATTACATCATTCATGACATGGTCAGTGACATCACTGATGACATCACTGATGACAACATCCAGTGACTGTATTTTTGTGTAAAGTTAAAATATGTCTTACATATTGAAGAATGAGTGGATGTATAAGTATTTAGTAGGTGCATGACTGACTGTATGAGAGAGTGATTAAATGTGTCTCACTGAGAGCATGGGTTAGTGACTAAACTGTCTTAATTTGTGCATCATTATAACTGTTGTTCTGTAAACTGCTGCATGTGTTGATCAGTAGCTATATGATTAACTATATGGGTTATTGATTGGTTGCCCAAGTATTTGTATGGGAGAGTGAGTGTGTGTGTGGGTGGCTGGGAGGTGTGTGACTCTGTGCATAGATGTGTGAACAGTTGATTCACTAGATGTATGGGTTCAAAACTGCATGTGGAAACATCTGTATGGGTGGTTGACTGTGTGCATGAGTGTATTGGTGAGTGACTGGATATCTCAGTGCTACATGTCAAAGTAAGTACATATGTAAAACACAGTACATGTGAGAGTTGACATATATAAATTACTGTGTATAAGAGCCAGTGAATGTGTGAGTGGCTGCATGGATCATTGAAAACTTGTATCAGTGATTGTATAAGAGAGTAAATATGTGTTAGAATATGTTTGAATAAGTAAGGTGTGTATAACTGTATAGTTGAGGAAATGGAGGTGTGATTGGTTCTTTGCATGACTGACTAGGTGTATGAGTAACTCCATGGATGAGTGACAATCTGTGAGTGTCTGTTTACACTGAGTGTATCTAAGGTTATATTAGAGTCTGAAGAGGTTCATCGTATTATTACATGAATGATGTCATCAGTGATGTTATCAGTGATGTCATTTGAGTTGTCAACAGTGATGTCATCAATGATGTCACTGACCATGTCATGAATGATGTAATATGTGACATCATCAGCAGTGGATTGCGGGTGCGTGATATATAGTTAGTGCAACTAACTATATATGTGAATTTCAATGGTTTTGTGTGAGTAAAATAAGGTTTTGTAAATGCTAATTCCTAACTATATATGGTCTGTAACCTATGGTTTTTTCAGTGAATTTTCAAGGTTTTGTAAATGCTAATTCCTAACTATATATGGTCTATAACCTATGTTTTTTTCAGTGAATTTCAATGTTTTTTTAATAGCAAATATCAAAAGCTGTATAATGTATTCTACTTTTAAAGGAAAAATATATTTTATATGTTTTTAATATAATTTTTTGATGCATCTGCCAAACCCTGACCTCTTAATAGTGCACTGTGGTGGAAATGATTTTGGGACTATGACTGGGGTTGGTCTGGAAATGCTTTTAAAGGACACCTTTCATCAATTGATGACACTTTTTCCCCAAACTGCCTTAGTATATACCAATGTATGCCAAAGAAAGAAATGGAACTGTTCCAACCAATTTTGTCCACAATTTGAGAAAGCACGGAAACATGTGAATAAATCTGTTTCTGCTTACATGAGAGACTATAGAATGGGTTCAATATACTACAATAACTTGCGTTACAACATGCAAGACATCTACAGAGGAGATGGTGTGCACTTCTCAGATGAGGGGAATAGAATATTCCTCCTGAATTTTAAAGTGTGCATTGAAACCTACTTGTAGGTACCTAAATCAGCCACAGAACCCAATAGCTCTTTTCTGAGCTACCCTACCTCTGATCATTCAAAACGTTTATCTTTTTCTAACTTTTTTCACTATTTTTCACCAAAGTACGCTCCCCGGTTCGCTTACCGGTGCGCGTACCGGGCGCTCCCCGCGCGATTTTAATTTTGTTTTTTTTTTGCCTATATGAGCGTCCTAAGCCCCCCTCAGAAAACCTAGAGGGCCAGAAAGTGTCTACCGTGCCCCCTTCTACCCATTCTGAACATTGTTTCCCCTCCATCTTATGTCTCAATTCTACCGACACACAAAATGGAGGACTCCCGTAACGCTGCCGGTACGCGTACCGGGGCGCGCACCGGTGAGCGCTCGCTAAAAAAAGGTGGGAAAGTAATTTACAGAAAAACCACTGGAGACACTTTCATCAAATTTAGAATAGGCCCTACTACATAGCAGTCCATACCATTTACCCAAATTTAATGGAATTCCATTGAGAAAATTATGCTGTAGGCCTGACTAAATATCTTGAGGTAAATTACATGACAGAAACACATATGAAGTGTTAGAATTGACAACCAATTAAAATGTTACTTTCATTTTCTACTATTATTTCAAGACATTTGATTGGTTATGTACCTGAATATATATAAAGAAAGAGAGAGAAACACAGCCATTTTGACTACTACTTCCTGAAGTACATTTCAAGAGCATTTTCACTGTCAACTTTAACTTCTTTTTCAAAGGTAAGATATAATTTAAAAAATTTGAAAGGAGAACTATGTTATGCACTTTAAATTAAAAAAGGAAAACGTTTTCAGATAGTTACATATTGTCCCTCTATAAGAGTTAGTCATTGAGAAAGACTTAATTATTTAAATTATTGTTTGAGTTAGGCTTCTGTGGTATAATTATGAATATACTTAGGCTTCATCACTGGCACTTTTTAATAGTTCTACTTCCTGCCTGAAACCATGCACTGCCCAAAGATTACTTCACTGTTAAAAACTCACAAGCACCTTTCTTAACTTAAACCCAACAGTGCCCTATCTCCACTGATATTTTTTTAATGCAATTTACAGCAAGAAAATGGAAGCACAGCAAAAAGAAAATACAATTTCATTGGAAATTAATATTGAAAGCAATCCAAACCAAGAAAAAGAAGAACTAGACTTTATGGATGAATCAGAAGACCAAGAACTATTAAAATGTGCTGAAGAATGTGAATGTGATTCTTGGAATGAAAAGGAGGACATTCCTGATGATTTAATGTTAGAAATTCTCTTAGATTTTGAAAAATCAGAACAATACATTTAAATTTTAAAAGTTAAAATTGTTTGAGACATTATTCTTTTTAATATGAAAATTTTGAAATAGTACCCAAAAAGATAAAATATAAACTGAGACTTAAAATATACTGTGCAACTTTTTTGTGTTACATAGTAAGTTTGCTCATAGTTACTTCCTTTCTCCCACTATATTATCTCCAATGTGTATTTAACATCTCTTTATCATCTCCTGCCTTCATGTTCTTTCTGCTTTCCTCACAGACTATGCTATGAATTCCATATACCACAATAACTTCTGAAACAACATGCAAGATATCTACAAAGGAAACGGTGTATATTTATTTTTAGACTCTGCATTGGTACCTACATGTTGGTACTTAAATAAAAAGATTAAAAAAAAATACAACAAAAAGAACAATCACTAAACATACAATATTTGAACATTCTTTCATTCTTTTTTCCAAATATTACGCTCCCCAGACCGCTTCCCGGTGCGCGTACCGGGCGCCTCCCCCGCAAAAAAACGATAATAAAATGTATTTATTTTTGCCCTGCGGGGCCCTTTTAAAGCCCCCTCATCAAACCTAGGGGGTCAAGGAGGATGTACTCTGCCCCCTTATGCTCATTTCCCCCTTTGTTTTTGCCACCTCTTGTGTCTCGATCCTACCGAGACACAAGATGGCGGCCACTCCGGACTGTTTAGAATGTTGACAGTCACCGGGGAGCCAATCCGCTTCTCCTCGCGAAGTTCCGTTACGCGTCAGATACGCGAACTGGGGCGCTAACCGGAGCGCTGTTACAGATATATCTGTTTTTTAAAACGTTAATTTCTCAAAATCCACTGGAGCACATATATTGAGACATAGCAAAGGCACGTCGGGCAAACCATATCTACAATTTTGCCAAGTTTCGTGTAAATCCATTCAGCCGTTCGAGCTAAAGGTGATTCCAACCGCCCTATGGAAAAATGAATGGGAAAAACGCGTTTTGGCACCCCCCTTTTTTCTCGGCCCCCCCTTGACGAAACCCCCCCAGGGGCTGCTCAGAAACAAAATGTGCCATTTTCCTGAAAATTTCAGCCAATTCGGTCCACAAACGCCAAAGTTATTCGACATAGAATTTTCAGAAATCCCATAGGAAAAAAATCCTAACCATATATACCTACTGGCGACCGCCAGTAGGTAATATATATATATGTATATATGTATGTGTATATATATATATATATATAAATATATATATATATATATATATATACATACACATATATATATATATATATATATATATATATATATATATATATATATATATATATATATATATGTATATATTCACTGAAAAAAACATAGGTTTCACACCAGTTATAGTTAGGAATTAGCATTTAAAAAACCTATTAAATTCACTGAAAAAACCATAGGTTTCACACCAGGAAATTTTACTGACATAAAACCATTGAAATTCCCACGTTATAATTAGTTGGACTCACCATAACTTGCGCGCCTGCAATGCACTGCTGATGATGTCACATATTACATCACTCATGACATGGTCAGTGACATCCCTCATGACATCACTGATGACACCATCCAGTGAATGTGTGTCTTTCTGAAAAAATAAATATGTTTTATATATGTATTTGTAAAGGTGGATGGAAGAATAAATGTTTAAATAAGTGTCTAAATGGATGTTCTTTTAAAAAAAAATTGATTGGTTAACTGGCTTATTAAGTGTATCTTAGGGAATACATATATTAGCGAGTAATGTTTAAATATTTAAATGTTTGTATCAGTGTTTCACTTTGTGTATAAGTGGCTGTAAGGAGATGTTATCCTGGGTGGTCGTAACCTGCTCCGGCGTCGCTCTGACCATCGGATTATAATGAGGATTAAACTCTGCCGATTGAAAGCAATTTGCATTTGGCTAGAGCTGACGCTGTGGAGAGTTTGCCACGATCGACATTGAAGAAAAGAATAATGCCGGATGTGCAGTAAGAGGCATTGTGGACCTTGAAGTCGGAATAAAGTGTTTAAGACTGTAAAAGGGAGTTAAGGTAAACCAACGATATGGAAAGTGAACAGTTGTATTTAACAAGATGAAAGATTGACTTTGGGCACTTTTTTACCTTAACCCGAACAAAACTGCAATTAACGCACTAACTGACTGCCTCTTTAAAATGTATGGACTGTTGTCCTTCTTCAATGTCCCAGCTACGTTTTAAATGTCTAACGAACCCGCCCTTGATACTATGCATATGAGGAAGAGGTAACTGACCTCGAAACGCGTCATGCCATCCTGCTTGTTGTAACCACCTTGCCTGGAAATAAAAGATCCGAAATCATGCTGTTGTGGTCGGCTTTTACGCTGCTAAGGGCTGCGCGTAATTCCTGGTGGATATATAAATATATATATATATATATATATATACATACACATATATATATATATATATATATATATATATATATATATATATATATATATATATATATATATATATATATATATATATATATATATATATATATATATGTATATATTCACTGAAAAAAACATAGGTTTCACACCAGTTATAGTTAGGAATTAGCATTTAAAAAACCTATTAAATTCACTGAAAAAACCATAGGTTTCACACCAGGAAATTTTACTGACATAAAACCATTGAAATTCCCACGTTATAATTAGTTGGACTCACCATAACTTGCGCGCCTGCAATGCACTGCTGATGATGTCACATATTACATCACTCATGACATGGTCAGTGACATCCCTCATGACATCACTGATGACACCATCCAGTGAATGTGTGTCTTTCTGAAAAAATAAATATGTTTTATATATGTATTTGTAAAGGTGGATGGAAGAATAAATGTTTAAATAAGTGTCTAAATGGATGTTCTTTTAAAAAAAAATTGATTGGTTAACTGGCTTATTAAGTGTATCTTAGGGAATACATATATTAGCGAGTAATGTTTAAATATTTAAATGTTTGTATCAGTGTTTCACTTTGTGTATAAGTGGCTGCATGGGTTGGTGAGTAGCTACATGTGTGTGTATATGGGTTATTAGATGTTTTTTTAGTATCAGTATGAGTGTCTGTATGGTTTGGTGGGGGTATTACTTAGCACATAGATGCATCAATGACTGACTCACTGTTTGTATGTGTTTTGAAGACAGCTTATGTGCAGGACTGTATGGGTGGATGAGTGTGTATATGTGTGTGTTAGTGAGTTATTGACTGTCTCACTAGTGTCTTTATCAGTAACTACATATGTTTTAATCTAGTATATGTGAGTATTGATGTATATAAGTGAGTAAATGTGAGATTGAGAGATTGTAAGAGTTCCTGTTTAAATAAGTATGTGTTTTTATAAGTGATTGTTTAAGAGAGTAAGTATGTGTAAGTTTCCTTAGAAGTAAGGTGGTAGTGTGTGTATAGCTGTATATGCAAATAAATGGATGTTTAATAGTTTATTTGCATGTGTGAGTATGTGTGTGAGTAACTTTTGGATGACTGTCGGTGTGTAACAGGATGTATAGGTGTATCACTACATATGATGAGTGAGTATATGTATGAGTGACTATATAGAACTATTGGTGAATGAGTGGATGTGTATATAGATGGCGGAATTAGTGAATTGGTTGTTGTAACTGGTATGGGTATCTCCATGTTTTTGAAAATGTTAGTTTCTATTTTTGAATATGTGTTTCAAGGGTTACATTACACTGAAAGGAGGTCTGTCACTCTGTCACAAGGATGGTGTCATCAGTGATGTCATGAGTAATGTCACTGACCATGTCATGAGTGATGTAATATGTGACATCATCAGCAGTGCATTGCAGGCGCGCAAGTTATAGTGAGTCCAACTAACTATAACGTGGGAATTTCAATGGTTTTATGTCAGTAAAATTTCCAGGTAACTATAACTGGTGTGAAACCTATGGTTTTTTCAGTGAATTTAATAGGTTTTTTAAATGCTAATTCCTAATTATAACTGGTGTGAAACCTATGGTTTTTTTCAGTGAATTTCATAGTTTTCTTAAATGCTAATTCCTTTCTTTATCGAGTTTGTAACCTACGATTTTTTTTTAATTTGCTGTTTTGTGTGAGTATTAATTAGTATTATTTTTTTATAATAATATTAAAAAAAAAAATTATAATTTTTTCTTGGGGCGCTCTCGGTCCGCGCACCGGTAAGCTCTCCGGAAAGTGCACCCAGAGCGCTACTTGTGTTCGTGTAAAAAAATATGAATGAAAAGTAAATAATAACGCAAGACATTTAGTACCATACATATAAAAGCAGTTTTTTTGAATAAGGAAATGAAAATAATTTAGCATTTCCGTGCAACTATCAAAACGTCACTTAAGCGCGCTGCGTAAGCGCCCCCGGAAGCGCCTACGTTCGTGCCGCGTATGCGCCCCCGGAAGCACCTACGTTCGCGCTGCGTATGCGCACCTGGAAGCGCTCCGGTGCGCGCAGCGTCAACGCCTCAAGTCCTGTGACCTTAAAATAACACTTTTTATTGGTTGCTAACAGTTTTTTTTACAAACAATGAAATCCCCACCCATTTCCTTCACTTCTTCTTTCACTTTTGTGACTGAAAGACCTGCCATTTTGCTCTTGGATCTTTCTTGGATAATCATTGCTGCCAGACCATCCAGCAGTGAAGATGAGCCTGAATTCATTGAGGAAGAGCCTCCTCAGCCGAAGGTCAAAGAGCATTTCATCTGGAAATTTTTTTCCATACCTGATGACCAGAAGAAGGTCAATGCTCCAAAAGTGGAGTGCAGGATCTGTCACACAGTCCTGTCACCGGGTGACCCCACTAAGAAATATTCTTTTGGGAAGTCCACAATGCTTCGCCATGTGGAGAGGAGCACCCCCAGAATTTTGCCCGGGAAAGTGTCAGGGCTCTGGCACAAGAGGATCCCAGTGATGGGGCCTCTACATCAACAGGAGGAGCAACTACTTCAGTGAGGGGTTGATGGCAAGAGCTGGTTCCAAACATTCAGCCTGCATTCAACAAAGGCGTCCTGAAATGCAGATACTGTGATCAGCTACTTACCTTTGGGGAGCAAAGTGTTCTGCTCATGGTTCGAGCATTGGAGAACCATCGCTGCCGTTCCCAGCCCTAATTTTTTTGTTTTTTTTTGCTCCTGTTGAGCAGTTTCCATTCCCTGTTTTTGTTTTTGTTCTAAAAAAAGAAAAAAGAAGAAAAAAAAAGTTCTTTTCAGAACTACCTCCAATTCTTATCAAAGAGCTATATTCTTAAAAAAATGAAAAAGAGTAAGTGAAGTGGAGTGCATTGATAATGGAAAGGAAAATGAGTAAGAAAGAACAGAAAGGTATGAGAGGAGAGAGGAAGTGAAGTAGGGGGACTGAAAGAAGGTGAGTGTTGGGAAGGAAAGTAAGGAGAAGGAGAGTGAACATGGGGAATGTGGATATTCAAAGAAAATGTTGAAAAGGAACGGGGTGTGGAAGGGTAAGAAAAGATGCATTGCTGGAGTTGCATCATTTTTGTGACACACTCCAGCAATGCATCACTTTTGCGCTTACAGATACGTCTGAAATACTGACATATCTGTAAGTACTTCCGACATAATACGTCATATATTTAATATGACGCATGACTAGAAGACTGAAATCCTCATTTATGAGGCCATGCGTCACTTTAACGCCACCGGTGCGTCACTTTTTGTGACGCACCAGTGCTGTAAAAAATGCACCTTATTAAGTCATATTTACAAAGTGACGCATTTAGGTAGATGCGTCACTTTGTAAGCCCCTGCGCCACATTATACCTACGTCAGGTGTAATGTATGCAAAAGGGACGTATTGACGCAAAAAAGGGTTGTAGAGGTGACGCAGTGAAATCTATGAGATATCACTGCGTCACTTTTATGACGCTTGTGCGTCCAAAGCTTACGCCTGTATCACAGCAGGCGTAAGACTGATGCAGGCCGTTTCAGATGGGTCCTGGCCCCATGGGAAAGGATGCATTGCTGGAGTTGCATCATTTTTGTGACACACTCCAGCAATGCATCACTTTTGCGCTTACAGATACGTCTGAAATACTGACGTATCTGTAAGTACTTTCGACATAATACGTCATATATTTAATATGACGCATGACTAGAAGACTGAAGGACTCATTTATGAGGCCATGCATCACTTTAACGCCACCGGTGCGTCACTTTTTGTGATGCACCAGTGCTGTACAAAATGCACCTTATTCAGTCATATTTACAAAGTAACGCATCTAGGTAGATGCGTCACTTTGTAAGCCCCTGCGCCACATTATACCTACGTCAGGTGTAATGTATGCAAAAGGGACGTATTGACGCAAGAAAGGGTCGTAGAGGTGACACAGTGAAATCTATGAGATATCACTGCGTCACTTTTATGACGCTGTTGCGTCCAAATCTTGCTCCTGTATCACAGCAGGCGTAAGACTGATGCAGGCCCTTTCACATGGGGCCTGGCCCCATGTGAAAGGATGCATTGCTGGAGTTGCATAATTTTTGTGACACACTCCAGCAATGCATCACTTTTGCGCTTACAGATACGTCTGAAATACTGACGTATCTGTAAGTACTTCCGTCATAATATGTCATATATTTATTTTTGACGCATGACTAGAAGACTGAAGGCCTCATTTATGAGGCCATGCATCACTTTAATGCCACCGGTGCGTCACTTTTTGTGACGCACCAGTGCTGTAAAAAATGCACCTTATTCAGTCATATTTGCAAAGTGACGCATCTAGGTAGATGCGTCACTTTGTAAGCCCCTGCGCCACATTATACCTACGTCAGGTGTAATGCATGCAAAAGAGACGTATTGACGCAAGAAAGGGTCGTAGAGGTGACGCAGTGAAATCTATGAGATATCACTGCGTCACTTTTATGATGCTGTTGCGTCCAAATCTTATGCCTGTTTCACAGCAGGCGTAAGACTGATGCAGGCCCTTTCACATGGGGCCTGGCCCCATGTGAAAGGATGCATTGCTGCAGTTGCATAATTTTTGTGACACACTCCAGCAATGCATCACTTTTGCGCTTACAGATACGTCTGAAATACTGACGTATCTGTAAGTACTTGCGACATAATACGTCATATATTTAATATGACGCATGAGTAGAAGAATGAAGGCCTCATTTATTAGGCCATGCGTCACTTTTACGCCACCGGTACGTCACTTTTTGTGACGCATCAGCAGCATAAAACATGCAACTTATTGAGTTATATTTACAAAGTGACGCATCTAGGTAGATGCGTCACTTTGTAAACCCCTGCGCCACATTATACCTACGTCAGGTGTAATGTATGCAAAAGGGGCGTATTGACGCAAGAAAGGGTCGTAGAGATGATGCAGTGAATAAACTGGGTTTTCCCCATGCTACGCTCCCCGGTCCGCTCCCCGGTGCGTGTACCGGGCGCTCCCCCCGCGCAAATCGAAAAAAAAAATATTTGTTTTTCCCCGCGGGGCCCTTTTATGGCCCCCACATCAAACCTAGGGGGTCAGGGGGGTCTACCCTGCCCCCTTATGGTCATTTCCCCCTTTGTTTTTGCCACCTCTTGTGTCTCGATCCTACCGAGACACAAGATGGCAGCCGCTCCGGACTGTTTCGAATGTTTACAGACACCCGAGAGCCAATCAGCTTTCCGTGCGCAAGTCGCGTAGCGCGCCCGGTGCGCTCCCCGGTGCGCGTACTGGGGCGCGCCTATAGATATATATTTTTTTAACCTAAATTACTCAAAATCCACTGGAGCACATATCTTGAGACATAGCAAAGGCACATCAGGCTACCAGTCCCAACAATTTTGCCAAGTTTGGTGGAAATCCATTCAGCCGTTCGGGCTAAAAGTGAGTTCGACCGCCCTGTGGAAATTAACAAGGAGAAAACACATTTTGGGACCCCCCTTTTATCTCGGCCCCCGCTTGACGAATCCCCCCCACATTTTCAGGGAAGGAGCGGAGCGGGCCACCTTTTTTGAGAAATTCGCGAAAATTCGTCCCCCGGTGCCAAAGTTATTCCCAATAGAATGTTACGGATTTCCTATGGAAAGTAGATCCTAACTATAACTATCTACTGGCGACCGCCAGTAGGTAATACATATATATATATATATATATATATATATATATATATATATATATATATATATATATATATATATATATACACGCATGCACACATATATACATACACCCACACACACTTATCTATATATCTATATGTACACACACACACACTAAGGGCTTGATTATGATGTCAGGTGGAAAGTCATCCGACAGCTTGTGATAGGTTTCGGTCCGACTGCCGTTTTACGATACTAGTGGTCAGAGGGAAACCCGCCCCGCTTAAGCCCATCATAGTATCGGAAGGACAGATAATCCCCAAATGGCCATCTGGATTATGATGTTCATTTGCCACAGCCTTTCCATGTTGACTTTTCTGATATGAAAGGCTGTCAGAAAGTGACTTTGGGGGCCACTAGTAGGGCTTCCTTCCCTCTTGATCCTCCGCTATGAGTTCTGGGGAACACCTATGTTGCCTCCCTGAACATTCCTACACCACATGTCTGGCACTGCATGATGACTGTCACACAGTGCTGGTACTGCAACCTGTAGCACAAGCCTAAATAGAAAATATACACTTCCCGACCTCCGTGTAGGCAATAGTATCATAAATTTGGAAGCGGGACTGTCAACTCCTTGTTGGGTGTTCTGTTTCCACTACAATGTCGTCAGACGCTCGTCCAATCGACATCTTAATAAGGGCCAAAGTTACCTGTAACTTACCAATTTAGTGAAACCCTATGTAATGTGCCAGTGATATAGTTAATTCTGATGTTGCGGTCCAGTGCACACTGTGATCACAACGAGTTTGTGTTAAGGTCCCTCTGCAGTTAAAGGATGCTATAGTTGATGAATAGGCCATAGATCTTAAGAGGTTTGGATAATACATTAAAATAAAAAATATGTGTTGCAAAAATATTGTGTAAAGAATGTCATGAGAAATTAATATCATTAATGTTAATATCAGTGTAAAAATTATAGTTTTAGGTGTTGTCTAAAATATTGATTTATTTAATATCGATGTAGTATATATAGTTGGTTATATTATCTGTTTCGAGTGGTAAATGTTTTGTTATATATTTTATTTTTTATGTTATTTATGGTTATTTATATTTTTTATTTTTGAAAATTAATTATTTATTAAAATGTTTACTTTGCAATTTAAACTGTTTTAATGTATGTTTTGTTATGTACAATTGTATTTTGTAGCAGATTGTTGGGTTTATAGGGGATAAGGGTGGAGACATTTGGAAGTCAGATGGTGGGTTTATAGGGGATAAGGTTGGGGTGATTGTTCGAAATTATATATTAATATTTACCCTTATAATAAAAATATTGCTTTATTATAAATAACAAAATTATGTTTTGAATAATTTTAACCAACATTAATAAATACAAAATAAAATTGATAACAAGAAATGTATTGGTAAAACTATAATAATGTATTTAATATTTTTTTTATTAAAAAAATAACTTTTACAATTGTTGCATATTGATATTTTTATATTTAAATATGTTTTTTAATGTAAACATTTAATTTACAACAAATTATATTTTCATATTTGTAAAAATGGAAAATAAATAAATAATTATTTGAAATGTTAAAACAAATTTAAACATAGTTTTATAAAAAAATTATATTTTTGACAAATTATAGTACTATTTTCAGAATATTAGTGTAGAAAATATTGTTACAAACCTTTGGAAACAAATTGAAATTTCTAATCTTTTTTTAATAAGATATTTAACATTTTTATATTTTTCTAAATAGTGTGTTATGGTATAAAATGTAGTACAATTAAAAAATATATATTTGATACTGTGTAGTGTAAAATATTCTTTATGTATTGGTAAAAAGATTATTGTATATAAGGACTTTTATATGGACTTTTATTTTTATTTGGTATTATTAAATATGTTTTTAAATTTTATCATATGTTTCTTAACTTTTTTGACATTGCATTGGGAAAAGTAAATTTGACTCCTTTAGTGTCCAACACCTTCCCTGAGTTTGTTTGTATTGGAGTGGGAATAGTAAATGTCACCCCTTTAGTGTCCAACAGTTTCCCTTTCTTTGTTTGTATTGGAATGGGAATAGTAAATGTTACCCCTTCTGATGTCAACACCATCCCTGACTTCGGACCAAGTTACGAGTTTGGTTGCACGGGAACCACTGTCAAAAGAGTGTCGGAAACCCCACCGCCTAGTTGGCGGTCTGCAAGCCGTATTACGATGTTGTCGGTTTGCTGAACAAAAGACTGCCAGAGCACCGCCATCACTGCTAGCCTTTCACACACTGCAGCACCAGCTGTAGGGGAAGGGCAGTTGGCAGCGAGTGATACAAACAAGTTCACAGCAATCCGAATAATCAGTTAGCCTTCTGTCGAGCCTACCATGTCGGTGAGACCAACTTCTTTGAGGCAGCAGAGTCGAAGGAATTTGGGTGCAAACACACCCTTTTCCTTTCTTACCTTAAGTCTCTGACAAGGAATCCTTCCTCTAGGTTCTCCTTCACAGCAGCATCTTGACACCGAAGAAAACAACCCTGTTGGCACTGAAATCAGGTATATCCATTTTGCAATATTTACGAATTGACTGGACTGGGCACATATGATCCAGACTCCAGCAATGGGAAAGTACTTGAAGTAGGTATTTTTTCACGTGTACATTTAATACTTGTGTAGTCAAATTATACACACCTGCCTTGACACATATGAAAAAATATTCACCGCTGTCGGAAAGACTGCAGCAGGCCCTGCAGTGACATCGTAATGTGGCAGCAGTTTCTTGGGGCCTTGGTAGGGCGCTACGGTGGTAAAACTGCCAAACTTGTAATCTGGCCCTCAGTCTGTAGTAGAGTCGAAATAGAAAATGCCACCCATTTAGTATCCAGCACCTCCCCTGAGTTTGTTTGTATTGGAGTGTGAATTGTAAATGTCACCCCATTAGTGTCCAACAGTTTCCCTGAGTTTTTTTGTAGTGGAGTGGGAATAGTAAATGTCACCTATTTATGGGCTAATTTTGATGCCGGTCAGACCAGCACATCCGATTGCTGTGTCCGCATGATAATTCTGACGGCCAAGGCCGCAATCTAATCTCTGCCCTATTACAATGCATGTTTTGCAAACCTCCAACTGCTGCAGCCAGAAAGCTCTTTGCATGGGTTGTGGCGGTTAGAAAGCTTGCCGATAGGGATTCCGAAGCTGAAAGAATTGCGGTACAACTGTAGAGCAGATTACAATGAAACAGCTGTACTGTCAGTCTGAATTTTGCAGTCACACCACAGAAATTTACTGCTGCGCTACTGACCCAGCCAAACATCACATCTGTGTCAATAGAAAGTATAAAAAAGGACACAGCCGATGGTTATTGCCTAGATGGACACACCTACATTTCAAAGTATAAAAAACACCCCATTCCAGACCATGATAGTCTGCCACAACACTGCAGTGCAGCCCCACATATCACTTTGTTCCAGTGAAAGAGAGACAGCAGCCATCACTATACACACACCCCACCCACGTTTGTTCACACACTGTTACTTATCACTCTTACTTAATACCCAATTGCATCACCTTCACTAGCACACTCAAATTTCATTTTTTTTCTTTACATGTCACTGGCAAAAAAACAAAGTTTTTCTGAAACTGGGTTGTCCGTTTTGGTGAATGAAATCATTAGAGGAGATCCACATTAGTTTGGACAGGGCCAGCCTTAGACATGTGCAAGCTGTGCACCTGCACAGGGCCGCCAAACCCCAGGGGCCGCCACGCCAATATATATCCTTAATATAATAATCCTCTCAGGATGGATACATATTTGTGTGGCGGCCCCAGTGGCAGGGATTTGGCGGCCTCCAGCTCTGTTCCACTTCCAAACACCCTGACCCCCCCTCTTCACTGGCCTCTGCGCCTCTTCCGGGCCCTCCTCTTCCGGGGCCCTCTTCCGGGGCCCCTACCTAGGCTCCCTGCCCAGGGCCGCCATGAGCCTAGAGCCGCCCCTGGTTTGGAGCCCAAGTCACACAAACCTCTGTTGCTAGAAAGAATGAAATGTGGGACAAGGTCGTCACCAAGGTCAATAGTGTTGGTACCATCCTGCGCACAAAGGAGGACTTCAGAGAAAGGTGGCATGACCTGAAGATCAGGGTCAAGCGCCTCATCAAAAGGCACCACCTGGCGGCACAGAAGATTGGCAGTGGGCATCCCTGGTCCATACACCTCACAGCCTGGGAGGAGAAGGTGCTTGCCCCTGCGCACTGAGCACTTGACTGGAACACCTGAGGAACTGTAAACTGGTAAGTAACACCGCACAGACTGGCATAACATATCAATGTACTGACTGCACACATCTTACCTCTTGCTATTGTCTAACTCATCCAATTTTCCCATATGCAGTACCTAAAGTATCCGAGATGTGTCATTGGTAGTTACAATCAGTAATCCTGCACATGATTCCTAATGTATCAGCCTCCATCCTGTGGGAATGTTGTTTTCAAGTGTTTTACCCATCAAATCATCATCACAATACTAATATATTGCGCCATTGTACAGCAATATCTTCCAACACAACAGCATCTTGCCAACAGGTATGTTACATAATGCAGGTTTGCTAGTGTTGCCAAATTGTAACTCGAAAGACTACAACTCCCATCAGAACCTGTTGCCTGAGTACCTAACAACAAGTACTACTTTAATTTCCCCAAAGTCACATGGCAGCCATGTCAGAAGTCAGGTTCACTTCACAGGTTGGAATTTTATTGCTCACGATGGGGCTGGGAGAGGTTGACAGGACTGCAACTACCATCAGCCCTGTTTGCCTGAGCACCTAACAACCTGCACTACTCTCTTTTCCTCATAGCTAGATGGCAGTGATGCCCGTTGTCAGGTTCACCTCACTAGTAGGTAGCCCATGGTCAAGTGAGGGCTAGGAAAGGCTAACTGGACTGCAATTACCATCAGGCCCTGCTGCCGGAGCAACTAAAAACATGTACTATTCTCCTTTCACCATCCCCACTTGGCAGCTATGTCAGCAGTCAAGCTCACCTCACAGATAGCTAGCCATTGCTCAAGTGTGGGCTTGGAAAGTCTGACAGGACTCCAACTCCCATCATGCCCTGTTGCCTGAGCATCTAGTAACATGTACTACTGTCCTTTCCCCATATCCTTGTGGCAGCCATGTCAGTACTTAGGTTCACCTCACAGGTATTGGGAAAGGCTGACAGGACTTCAACCACGACAGAACATGTTGCCTGAGCAACTACCAACATATACTACTCTCCTCTCTCCATAGCTACTTGGCAGCCAATGTTGGTAGTCAGGTTCACCTCACAGATAGGTAGCCATTTCTCACGTGTGGCCTGGTAGAGGCTGACAGAACTGCAACTCCCAAAAGGCCCTGTTGCCTGGGCACCTAACATGTAGTACTCTACTTTCCCCATAGCCACTTGACAGCCATGTCAACAGTGATCCCCATGTCTAATGCACTGTAGTGCACACATTGCACACAAAGCTCTGCTCAGGCACATGTCCATCCAGAAATCTGCCAGGTTTCCACAAACGAAATGAAAGAAAAAATGACAGACAGGCAATGAAGTGTGTAACAGAAATGTCAGTAATGTGTGAAGGTAACACAGCCTACATGACATGGCTGGTAAGACATTGACATTGCACATGCACACATGATAGCCAGTGCAAAATTGGAAACACATTTGTCAATAGGCCTGTTTTAGGCACACCTAGGAGTTTGGTGTACACTGGTCTTGCATCAAGTAATATCCATGCCTATTGTCGAAAGGAAGTGGAGCAGTACACCACATGCTCATGCCAATAACCCTTCATCTATGGATGTCACACAAAATCATGCTAAACTGTCAAACACAATGGCTGTAGTCCAGAGTGTCTACCTCCATCCCTGTTGCCCCTTCCAGACCTTTATTCACTGTGTATCAAAGGATGTGAAATATACATATTATACCTACTACAGTGAAACTCTACTCTGTCTCAACAGGTGTATCCCACACTACATCTGGCGAGACCCAAGATATTAACCAGAGTCCAGCTGCAACCCAGGATTAAGCCAACGGTGATGCTGAATCTCCTGCACATACGGAAGTGGAGACCTACCGGCCCTTCTGGGCAGACAGAACCAGTGAGTCTCTCACTGTGCACACAAACACACTACCCATCCTAGCAGCAACACCTCAGCTGACCACTGTCCCAAAACATGTGGACCTAGCCCCAGCAGCAACCACATCACCTGCACTCCAGTCCCATCTCCAGAGGTGAGCATTGACACCATTCTCACTGAGGATGGAGGGGCAGTAAGAGGGTGCAGCCTGGTCAAGGTTCAGGTGAACAGAGACATTTTCTGTGAGTAGCGATTGTCCACCGTGCGGGCCTGCTGTTTGTACCGAGGAATCCTCCATGGTTAATATAATTCTAAGGTCCAGCTGAGTAGTATGGCTTGGTCCGTTGCAGTTTTGGAAGGTACAAACTAGATATCTATTTGTTATTGTTATTGTTATTGTTATTGTTATTGTCATTGTTATTGTTAACTACAGCTTGTATAGCGCCAAATCACCATCAGGTCTCAAGGCGCTTTTAACAGAAGAAAGCTATGCTAACAAAGAAACAGATGCATAGGGCCATGGCACTAAGTAGAGCTTAGGGCTTCTCTGAACAGGAGTGTTTTTAGGGATTTCCTGAACTGCAGCAAGTTAGATTCCTTACAAAGAGATTCTGGAAGTTTGTTCCAAAACTGTGGAACCACCACTGAGAAAGATCTGCCACCCTTCGTTGCTAGTTTATAGCGGGGACAGGACAGTAGTTGAGTATTCGAGGACCTTAGTGATCGTGTAGGTTTATAAACTCCAAGGCGTTCTTTAATGTAAGCCGGTGCTTGACCATAGATTGCCTTATGGGCAATGCACAAACTTTTGAACTCCACCCGTTGTTTTATGGGGAGCCAATGTAGCTTACATAACAGCGGCGATGCATGAATGCGTCTAGGTAGCCTAAAGATCAGCCTAGCTGCATTGTTCAAGACTACTTGCAGTCAAAGGTTCAAAGGTTCAAAATAAGCTTTATTCGATATTTAGACAAATATCATATAAGCATACCTTCATATACATGATTTAAAATGCATTTCTATAACAAAATGAAAATGTCTCAGTTTAAAATTTCATACAAAGCTTCGGAAAGAATAAAAAGTCTACGTTAAAAAAGACAGATTAAAAACAGAGAGGGGTAATCGCTATCTCCAATCTCAATCTAAGGTTTTCCTAAATTTTATCACTAATTTTAAAAACTGTTCCATTTTGATTGTCACCTCCTTATCCTCAAGTTCCTGTAAACGCTCAAAAGCAGTTTTACATGTCCTGATATTCCATCTCTTTAGTAGGGGTAATAATAGGGCTTTTCTCAGAATCCCGTAATACTTGCAGAAGAGAACGGTGTGAATGTTAGATTGTTGTGAAGTAGTATCACAGGGACAGAGACAGGTGATCCGTGACCAGTCATTGCATTTTGGGAATGTTACGTATCGATAAAAAGAGCCCATTCTAAATCTGGTGAGTAACATCCTTGAGTAGCACGGAAAATCTGATGATAGGTATGATTGGAGGCCCTTCTGAGGTGTTGCCCTTTGATATGCCAGGATGGTGTCAGAAGATTTTTGTTTGTTCCATCTCACTGATTCCAAATGCTCCATTAAAATCTTTCTCAAATGTTTTCGCGAGATATTTTCAAGTGATGATGGATCTGTAAACCACTCTTGGTGCCCGATCTCAAAAAAGGAATTTCTGACATAATTCAACCAGTTCGATTTGTTGGAATGTCTGGCCCCTTTCAATTTAAAAATGTCTTGTAGCACCTCTCTATTAAAAGCAGTCTCAGGGGTAGTCCAAATTTTGTGCCAGAGAAGGGGGGGTTCGGTTTTTATAGTATCTGTTATATACGGGAGATCCAGCTCAATGTGCATTTTGTATACAGAGGTTGCCTTTGAGGCAGCGAGGAGATACCTTAGAAATTGATTTTCCAGAGTTTGTAACATTGAGATGTTTTTATCTATTCCCCAGAGGCCAGCCCCGTAGATAGCGGTAGATGCACATTTTGCTTTATATATAGTTAGTAGTTGTTTAACTGGTCTGCCCCCTATCTTTCCTGCAAAATCCCGGAGACCTCCAATCGCTCTCAAAAAAGCGAGTTTCCTCTTCTCTATTGCCGCTTTCCAGAGTAACTTTCTATGTAGGCAGATTCCCAAATATGTAAATGCCTCCACTGTCTCCAATCTTTGGTTCTCAATAAAGATGGGGCATGGAATTTTTTGTCTTTTGTTGCATAGCATGGTGTACGATTTTGCTATGTTGACTTTGAGGCCCCTGTCATTCATAAAAGTCGTGAAAGCTGATACTGCCTTTTGTAGGCCCATTCTGGTCTGGGATAGAATTGCAGCGTCATCTGCATATAGCAGAATTGGAACCGATTGTCCTCCTATTTTAGGGAAGTCACACTCGATGGTTTTGAGATGCTCGCCGATCGCGTTTATATAAAGGGAGAAAAGCAGGGGAGCCAGAATGCACCCCTGTCTAACCCCTCTGTTGATGTTAAAACGTGGCGAGCACTCTCCCCTCAGTCCGTATCTCACTCTGGCTCCTGCATCACGGTACAAAGCCTTAATGAAAAGAAGGATTGATGGATCCATCCCGAAGTGGGTTAAGATATCCCATAGTTGGTCATGGAGGACACAGTCGAATGCTGAGGTGAGATCTATGTATGTTATATACAGACTGTGCCCTTTGATGTCGATGTATTTTGACTTGATTAGGTGTAAATTGAGGACCTGTTCAGTTGTACCTCTGCCTGACCGGAAACCATATTGTAGTTTTGAGAGTATATCTTTTTCCTCTATCCAGATGGTTAATCTTTTCAGGATTATACGTCCAACAATTTTCATTAAGGTGTCGAGGAGAGATATGGGCCTGTAGCACGATGGAAGGTGTCTGTCTCCTTTTTTTAAAGATTGGTATTACTATAGCCTCTCCCCAAGTTGGCAGGAGCTTTGTGATGTTTATAGAGTTAAGGACGGAGGTCAATAGGGGAACCCAGAATTCCATCTCTGCCTTGTAGACATCTGCAGGGATTGCATCCGGTCCAGGGGCCTTCCCAGGCGGGCTTTCTTTAATGGCTGATTCCACCTCCTCAAGTGAAAAAAGGATTTGGCATGGAGTATCCCGGGTTGGGTTTATAGAATTTGGATCCGGGTTGAGGTTATTTAAACATGCAGGTTTAGAATAGAGCTTCTGGAAGTGCGCCGCCCACGTCTCTCCATTTATTGCCATGTCAAGGTTCCTCTCGGGCATTTTTACCCATGGCAAGGGGGAATTAATAAGTCTCCAAAAAGCTGACATGTCCCCCATCTCCGATGTTTCCACCAATTTCTGCCATGCTTCCTTTTTCAGTTCCTTTTTTCTCTGTTTTATGGCTAGACGATATTGATTTCTGGCCTGGCGTATTTCTAATTGAGGTTTAGGTTGGACACGCAGCAAATTCTTTAGGGAATTCAATGCCTTCGTACATTTTGAATCGAACCACCCATTTTGAACCAATGTACCTGTTTTAAACTGTCTCGTCAAGAGTTCTTTCAAGGTGCCTTGAATTTGAATGAAAGCATTACAGATATCATCGGGATTGTCCTTATTAGAGAGACAAGTATGGATCTCCTCCCTCCTTTTATTGACTAGGTGTTTGAGGAGGTTTTTTGGGTTGATTTTATCCCATTTGACACAATATCCGTTTTTTGCTCCCAGCGTAATTGGTTGTTCGTAAGGATCTTTATTAGAGTTCCGGCTCAGCGATAGTCCCGGTAAGTCTATGGTCATCGACAGAGGATAGTGGTCACTGTGTGGATGGTCGAGTGTGTTCCAATCTTGTATTAACAAAGCATGTGCTTCAGAGAATAATAGAAAGTCTATGATGGTGTTCCTGCCTCTGCCATGAAAGGTTGGTTTAGGGGGGCATGGGGTCTGCAGGAGCTCATTTACCAGATGTAAGTTAAAAGAGGTCACGAAAGTGTTAAAAAGGTCCCCTGTCTTTGTATGCAAAAAATGGCTAAAGGTGGTAAAACCAGGGTCTGAGGCATATGTATCATGAATGTCACAACCATCTCTTTCTGTGTTTGGGCAGATATGGCAGTTTAAATCGCCCGCAAGAAGAATTGCACACTCTCCACCCAGGTTTTCCTTAGTCATAAGCATGGCTTGACGTAACTTATCCATGACTTTCTCCAATTGATCTACAGATAGGTTGTTGTAAAAATTTATAATTAGCAATGAGAATGACGGGGCGATGTCCAGTACAATTATCTGGAAGGAATCTCTCAGTAATGTTTTCCTAATCTTCTGACCGACTGTTACACTAATGTAGGTACATAGACCCCCCTTGTGTCTGCCCCATTTAGTAGCGGCAGCCGGTGAATGGAAAGTCTTAAAGCCTTGAAGGTGGATGGGGGAGATCGCCCAAGTTTCCTGGAAGCACAGGATGGAATACTGATTTACCACCTTTATCCAATCCGGTAGAATAGTTTTAGAAGAGAGTCCTGCTAGATTCCACGAGAGGAACTGTAAGTTACCAGTTTTGTTTTTGTCTGCCTTGTTGTTAGAGTATGAATTGGCATTTGTACTAATGGGACGACAACTTAGACTATTTTCTTTGCCCCTGTCAGTGGTTTGGACTCTGTTATTTACCCCGTTATGTGGGGAATTTTTATTTGGGCCCTTTTCATTATTAACCTGCTTATGATTGGAGTGAGCGATGGTACTCTCAGATCTCCTACAGCCGTCATTTACTTGCTTCTCTTTAGCGAGTCATTCTACGTCTTCCATACCGCAGAGTGGCTCGAAGAAGTTATAACAAGGTATATTCCAATTTGGGTGGAAGAAGGAGGGGCGGTTGACATGGGCATGTGGATAAAACTGTGGAGTCGGTGGTAGAAAGAGATCGTTTGAGGGAAAGGATATCTGGTCTCTTACTCCCTGGGTAAGGTGGTTATTTCCATACTGCGCAAATGAATATTTAGGATAGTGAGATTTGTGTGGCTTGGAAGACATTAAAGCTTCAGGGTAAAAGTAGGCTAAGGGTTTTGGCAGAATTGGTCCCCTGTGGAGTCCCGAGAACCAGTCTGTGATATGTGCAATGACCCTTGGATCTTTAAAGGTGACAATAACCACATCCCCTTCTATGTCTTTGGGGCGAATACCAACCCAGTCAGTTCTTCTCACCATTATTATGTCCCCATTTATATGAGGGGGTAAGGGCCTATTTTCCCTGAGCCAGAATATCACCTTGTTTTTTAAACTGTGATGATTTTCGTATCCTCCTGTACTTGAGAGTGGTGCGACCCCCGTTAGTATGATAACATTTTGTGATGCTGTCGGGGGTAGGTCGACATGTCTTTTACCTGGCCGTTTATCCTGTATCACGGCAGGGTGGGTTTTTTCCCGGGTAGGAGGGGGATTTCCCATTTTTGCTGAGGCAATGAGAGAGTTGATTTGTGTCGAATTTGCCTGCGTATGAGGAGGCGCTTTTGAGGAAGCAGCTGGTTTTTGAGTGGTTGATGACTTCTTTATGGAGACTAACGGTTGAGTTTTGTTCTGGTTTGATACAGGGGTTTGCTTGATAGGTATCTGTTCTTTTGTCGATTTTTCACAACTAGGTTTCTCCCCCCCAATTTTTGTGATAGTGGGATTAACTATGGTGGTTGTGATTTTTGCTTCCTGTTTAGATTTGTCGCCAGTTTTCAACATGGAGTCAGGATTTGCTACTTGGGCTTGGGTCAGGGTTTCCGAGAGAGTGTGCAGTTCAGTAGCTATTCTTTTCACTCTCTCGAGTATTGGTGTTAGTAATGCCTTCACAAGATGTTCCATGGCGTCCACAAAGTCTTTAATTGTGGGAGGGACGCAGGAAATTAATGTTTCCCGTGGTGGTTTTGGTATTCCTTCTACAATTTGTAGCAATTCTTTTGTGAGTATGACCTTAGCCGAGGTTTGAGTTTTAGGGGTCTTTTTCGTTGGTAATTTTTTCCTCCGTTTTTTGGGCGGGGATCGAATAATAGGCTGGTTCTTTTTGGGTTTCTGTTTCCCTTTAGTCACTTTATCTGACTTTACTACCACTGGAGAAGGGTGGAACATAGAAATCTTTTGTGTGGCCTGGGAGGATGGAATTTCTATGATATCCGGCCCCACGAACTCCGCAGTCTTTGGCAGATTTGGTGTAACCAAGTCTATGAGGTCGGCGGATGCCGTGGTTATATGATTAACAATTTTTAAAGGGGAAGGGAGCAGAGATCCATTATTTGGCGGAAAGTAGGATTGAAAAACTGAGGGCACATTATCAGTATTCATTAAATCCTCTACCGTGATTTTTAAGGTGGAATTAAGTGGGCTGGGCTCAAGAGTAGGTGAGGGAACCGGAATGAGAATGTTATTTTTAAGTTGCTCGATAGATTGTCTCCTTGCAATGCGCCTCTCTGCCAAGGTCAGATCTCTATCAATTTCGCCCTTAACTTTGGAGAAGAACTTGTCCAGAGGGCCACAGATTAAACTCCCTTCACCCATAGGTTGAGCTTCGCATCCAGCTTTCGCCATAGTTATATGTCTTTTAGACGAGGATGCGGGTTATGGGGGTGGCCCGACCCGGCCTAGTCAGGCCTTGGAGGGCCGTAGAGGGCCCGCCCTTTGCCCGGGCTTAGCCCGGCGCCTGCCCGCGCGCGTCCCGCGACGCGGGAAGGGATGCCCCTTTTTGTGCGCCTCCTGGCGCGCTCAGACTCGACGCGACTTCCGTCCCGGTCGCGGAGGCTTCTGGGGCTTGTGGTCCTCAACTCCCCCGCTCGGCGGCAGCACCGGTGGTCAGAGGCTGCAGCGGGGGGAGGAGACCGGCGATGTGAGGAGAGCGCGCTGTGCGACACAAGCAGATCCCGCGATGGTGAGGGAGAGCCCAGCGGAGCCCAGCGGACAACAGCAGCGGGGAGCCTGGAAGCTCCGAACAGCAGAAGCAGGTAACAGGTAACTGGCAAGAAAACACTCCCACTCCCCAGCAAGGGATGCCCCTTTTTGTGCGCCTCCTGGCGCGCTCAGCCTCGACGCGACTTCCGTCCAGGTCGCGGAGGCTTCTGGGGCTTGTGGTCCTCAACTCCCCCGCTCGGCGGCAGCACCGGTGGTCAGAGGCTGCAGCGGGGGGAGGAGACCGGCGATGTGAGGAGAGCGCGCTGTGCGACACAAGCAGATCCCGCGATGGTGAGGGAGAGCCCAGCGGAGCCCAGCGGACAACAGCAGCGGGGAGCCTGGAAGCTCCGAACAGCAGAAGCAGGTAACAGGTAACTGGCAAGAAAACACTCCCCTTGCAGTCTATTTATCAAAGTTTTGGGGAGGCCCAAATACAGGGCATTCCCGTAATCTAGTCTTGAGATTATTGTGGCGGAGACAATTGTACGGAGCGTGGAGGAGTAAAGCAGATGGACTAACTTACGTAGCTGTCTAATAAGGTTAGTACAGGTCCCAACCACTGAGGAAATCTGGCTGACCATTGACAGCTCATGGTCGATCTTTATGCCAAGACTTTTTACGTTGGAACAGGGTTTAGGGGTGGGACCAAGATCTTGCGGCCAGAACAAATCGCCCCAAGGAGACCCTTCAGATGAAACCACCAGGACCTCCATTTTTTCAGGATTGATCTTCAATGAATTTGCTGTCATCCAGTTCACCGTATGAATAAGTATTTTTTGAGCATGGGTCTGTGCGGATGCAGTGTCATCGATACTAAGTAACAACTGGGTATCATCCGCATAGTTAAAGGTTTTACAGCCCATGCTTACCAAAGAATCAATTAAGGGCTGCAGATAAAGATTAAAAAGGAGTGGGGACAAGGCACATCCCTGTGGGACTCCACACTTCAGGGTGCCCAAATTTGATATACAGTCCTCCAGTTGAATCCTTTGAGATCTTCCAGAAAGAAAGGATTTAAGCTTTTTATAGGCTACGTCTTGTATCCCAAACGCGGCCAATCTGTCCAAAAGCAGGGTATGGCTTACAGTGTCGAATGCCGATGACAGGTCTAATAATATCACGGCACTCAGTTTTTTACTGTCAGCCATACCTCTGAGCTCATCAAGCACCGAAAGAATCACCAGTTCAGTGCTGTGATGCGCCCGGAAACCTGCTTGACGTTCCTGGAGTAGATGGTGTGATTCCAGGAATGATGACAAAGACATCAGAACATGTTGTTCCAAAATCTTGGACAAGAAAGGAAGTTGTGATATTGGCCTATAATTTTTTAGGTTAGGCCTTCTTTATTAGGGGCCTAACTCGTGCTTCTTTAAAACTGGATGGAAGCTGGCCAGAGTCTAATGATTTGTTTAGGGCAGGAAGCGCCATGCGAAAGATGCTAGGCGGACATGGAGCTGCAGGGGAGCCAGATTTTGTTCGATTCATGAGCTGTCCTAAGACTGTAGAGTCAATCGGCGGAAACGTAGTGATGGTATGTATTGGCGGAAGGGATTGGGGATATGAAAGAGAGGAGTGACTGCTGGAGGTATTCTTGATGTCATTAAGAATAGTTTGTACTTTGTCGAGGAAGTAGTGTTGAAAGGTGTTACAATCAATTGGAGATTTTGATCTTTCTACTTTCTTGCTCAACTCTGATAAGATCTTGAAGGTTTCTTTTTGGACGTTGTCCGCGTTGTTAATGCGGGATTCATAATACTGAGCTTTTGTTGACCGAATACAGGTTTTGTACAATTTAAGAAACGATTTATAGTGATCCTTGTCAATAGGATCATTTGATTTCCTCCAGTGTTCCTCAAGTGCCTGTCCTTCGTTCTCAGTTGCTTGAAGCCTACGCGCCCAAGATTTCGAATCAGCCCTCAGTGAGGGGCTGTTTATGGTGCCCCCTTTCCCTTTACCTTCAGTCTTGAGGAAGACCCCTCCGTAAGGAAATCAGAAACCTACATTTTCTTTAGGGGTCAGAACGTCAAGATTTTTCCATTTGTCAGATGATCAACAGCGATTCTTCACTGTGATAATGTTTTCAACCATGTCTGTTTATCTTTTGGATAATATTTTGACAGTTATGGCTTAAAACATGAGCCGTGTTTTTTATGTGAAAATTATGTGATCTGCACAATATCTTCTCTGTTTACCCTCCTATCCTAACTCAAATCATGATACCGTCCTTATCACCTTCACTCCTCCCCTCATAGGGGCACTCGTTTTTGGTAATGTTTGATTTAAATACTGTTACAAATGTATGTATGTTCAGTGTGATTAAATAACACTGTATCTTCAAGTACAGAATGTGTTTGTTCTACTGTGTTACTCATTGTCCCTGTTATTGTATCTTTGATGTTGAATAACTGTCTACTGGGATCGCCTTTTGCATTGTACTGTCCTATACCCAGGTCCCAGCGACGTATTCAGGGTTTACCCTTTTTTGTAATTAACAAGTGTAGCACCATCTGGTGGAATGTCACAAACATTTGATTGTGGAGTCTCACAAGCTCTGTGGGATCTATTGTTGGGACACATGAACACCTACATCCAGCTCATACACATTGAGGACTAACCCAATACAAAGAGAGACAAGAATGTTTTGACTAAACTACCACATTGTGTAGTTGAACATGATGGCACACATATTGCCTAAGGAGCACCACACAACAGGGAAGGAATCCAATAGTGTATCAGCAACTTCTATCCTATTGATGTTCAAGCTGCCTAGGTACCAGAGTCATACACCAAAAGTCTGTGCCAGACATTCCTAGGAACACACCATATCCAATTTGCACTGCAGAACTGCATCTTATACCTGCTGATGTCACTACTCTAAAATGTACAGATGACGATGGCAGGGCAAAGGTACGTACAACAGACCAATCGTCAAAGCAACATCAACAATGTGGATGTGACAATATCTCCTCCACTAACAGACCTGCGCTGAGTCATCCACATCTGTACACACACTAAACTGTCAACCATCAACGACATCCTCACAGCTGCACAACCTTAGTAACAGGAACAATCACAGCAATGACATCTCTCAGCATACTCACACTCAAGGGAAGACGTTTTGATGAGCTGTTGACACATGTCAACTCCTCCCTTTTTGCCATTATCATCATCACTGCTCATTTCAAGGTCCTCTCCCCAGGAGGGGGGATCCTGCTTATCTCTATCCTCTATGATCAGAGGGATGCTCCTGCACAATGCGAGGTTGTGGAGCATGCAGCAGGCAGCAGTGATTTGACACACATCACTATATGACCATGGGCCTCATTGAAGTGAACTTCCACGGGTGTTATTAGATTCCTCAGCAGGGCTGACAACCATGGCTATTTGGGATGTGCAGAGTCACCTAGATCGAAGACACACAGATGTGCATTTATGATTCAGACATCCAAAGAAGATGCCAGCAGACATCATACACAAACACAAAGTTTTGACACATCTCACTCACCAACAAGCCAGATCCTCTCCAGTTGTAGCCGTCACATCAACTGGGATATAGTGCTGTTTACGCTATTTACACAGGAGTCATGGGCAGATCCTGGGAATTTTGCACAGACATGAGATGTATAAATCCCCTATACATGCCACTGTAGCAGGGATTCTGCTCATACACAGAACTGTGCATAGAGACTTGGAACCTCAGTGAATTATGGTGTGCCAAAACTCACCTTAGTAGCCAAAATCCTCTACCAGACTAGCCATCAGTGTCTCATTGGTTCTTCCATACCCCCAATGATTAGACAACCCAGAACATGGAACTTAGAATACCTCAGGCAATGTGGAACACATGAACACTCTTTCGTTATACTCTCCTGCTAGTCTAAAACGGGGAGTAAATGAAGACACGTGCAAGTTTGAAATATTTATTTTTAATACTGTGTTCTCAGGTGCAGTTTCTTAGCTAATACAAGCAGACATATTATAAGCAACAAGATTATCAGCATTGTTACTATTCCATAAAATACAAAAGGAGAAAGCATGTTAAAATGCTAAATGGAAATAGGCTAGATTACAGTTAGATTTCACACTCCCTTGCTATTTGATATTTTAAATCTACCGAAAGTCTCTTGGGTTTATAAGGGCGGCCCCATACCTCCGGTCCTAGTAGAAATGTATCACATCATTTTCTACACCAGCTCTCTGCATGCAAATGTTCTCCAAAGTATGTGTGAGCATGCTTGCGCAGTGCATTATTAAACGCCCAAACTCAGAGGTGGCCACAGCTGCATATATGTTATGTCTAGAACGTGCGCTGATCAGACTGAACAACAACCACTGTGTTGAAATAACCTTGAAGGCTTTGGCACTCACTGTTCAGACAAAGCTCACCAAGCCAAGCTTCTAGTATAGAAAAACATATTATTTTCGTGTGAAGCAAAAGAGTCCTCTAGACTCTAAACATTTGTAATAATGTGTGCCGTGTGCAAAGGCAGCAAAAAGGAAAAATGGCGTTTAAACTTCTAATAAGCTCATGCTAACTTAACACAGTGTAAATGCCAGGCTCAGCCCATGACAGCAGTTGTAAATTGATGGAATGGAAGTTCTTTCTGTTCCTATACACCTGCTCACAGGCTTACAGAAGTACTAGGGGAATATGTTTGTCAACAATAGCTCCAACCACATGTGGCATGTGACCTATGGCATGAAAGTGTCCCTTCACTGTGACCAGCTCTTGATTTTTGCGGAACAGAATGTAGCTATCCATGTATCTCATCAGTGCTGATAGCACATCACGTAGCACAATATTAAACATCGGTTGCGGTCATTCCTCCTGGTATAGCCACTGTTACTTAAATGAACCAATGTCCAGGAAGTGCAATGTGACCATCACTATCACTCTTTGTGTCAGAGCTGTGGGGTAGGCCCAACAAGGACATAAGTGAGACACCAACTGGTCACATACACCCTGTATTGTCTGCCTATTGGAAGGGATAATCTAGATATCCTATTAAAGTAAAGTACCTGTCCTTCGCTCTCAGTTGCTTGGAGCCTATGCGCCCACAATTTCGAATCAGCCCTCAGTGAGGGGCAGTTTATGGTGCCCCCTTCTCTTTCCCTTCAGTCCTGAGGAAGACCCTCTGTAAGGAAATCAGAAACCTACATTTTCTTTAGGGGTCGAAACAACAACATTTTACCATATGCCAGCTTGATTAATAGTGATTTTTTACTGTGATAATATTTTGAACCATGGCTGTTTATCTTTTGGATACTATTTCGATTGTTGTGGCTTAAAACATGAGCCGTGTTTTTTATGTGAAAATTATGTCATCTGCACAATATCTTCTCTGTGTACCCTCTTATCCTCATTCAAATCACGATACCTTCCTTATCACCAACACCCCTCTCTTCCTCCTAGGAGCACTCGTTTTTGGTATTGTTTGATTTAAATACTATTACAAATTTATGTAAATTCAGCGTGATTAAATAAAACTGTATCTTCAAGTACACAATGTTTTTGTTCTGCTGTGTTACTCATTTTCCCTGTTATTGTATCTTTGATGTTGAATAACTGTCTAGTGGGACCACCTTTTGCATTGTGCTACACTTGTTGGGACTGGACCTGCACTCAGTTACTGTAGTCATTCCTTGTTGTGGTTCTTAGGAATATATGATGTGGGATTCCTATTAAAGGGAAATCGTTATGGCTCCAGCTGAATTTCCTGACACATTTGCAATATTACTACGGATGTTTGCTTTGTCAAGTGTATTGTCTGCATACATGTTCTTGAGGTATGAACATAACATGTGTGGTCACTGACACTGATCATTTCACTGATGTGCCATTTCACTCTGTGGACAACATTATGACCACCTAAGATGTTTTGATACTGTACACTTCTATGTCTGTTTTGGGTGACATGTATGGTATACTCATGTGTATATTTTAAAGTGTCACAAGTCCATGCATACGGAAGTTGCTGCTACTTATATTTGGTGGTACAAAAGGTGTTGACTTAATTTTTTGCTAGATGTGAATGATACAACATGAAATACTGAATGTGTGAAAAGTGCATTTATTGCAGTGCATTTTGTGACTATTTTACAGTACATTTACAGAGCAATGGTGAAAACACAGGGTTGTAGTTGTCAATGGTGGTGGAGGAAAGCATTTGAGTTGTAGCCACATTGTCTGGAATCCAAGGTCCAACAAAGTCCTGTCATCATAATTTAAATGTGTACAGGGATAGTCAACAAACTCAATGTGCAGTACACAAAATATGACATCAGGGGCAGCTCCTATTCCTGGGTTGGGGGGGTGGGTGCACTGTCACCCGAATCTCCTGCATTTGTTTTTGGACGTCCCTGCTTACGTTTGCAGGGGGATCTGCTGCTGCAAGCTCTAAGGTGTCTGAGGAATCCTCCTCTGCCTAGGCCTCGATTACTGTGACAGCCACTGATCTAGATGGCCCAGATATAGGTTGGCCACAAGAAATGGCAGATTGTGGGGAAAAGCCTTGCAGAAGATGGTGTGGATGTCCCTCAGCACCCGAATGAGCTGGCCCATTTTATCATTATTTGTATCCAAACGGTGGTCTATGGACTGCTGCAGGTGCTTCATTTCCTGGAGTTCTTCTAGTACCCGATCCATCTGCCCTTGGTTGTCCTCATATTAACCTATTACTCTGGAAATGTTGGTCTGGGCTTCAGTGAGACATTGGCTAAGATGGTCCACAGAGAACCTCCCTCCACTCCTGCCCCAATGGACCTGAGGCCTTGGCCCAGGCTGCACCCTTCCACTGGCAACTTCATCCTCTGGGAGCATGGTTTCAGTGCTCGCCTTTGGAGCTGAGACTGGGGTGCAGGTGAAGATAGGTCCACATGTTGTTGGGGCAGAGGTCAGCGGAGGTGTTGCCGCTGGAATGGAAAGTGTGGTCATGGGCACAGTAAAACTCACTGTTTCGGTCTGCTCAGGCTGTCCAGATGGCCAAATAGGTCCTCCACATCCGTATGTACAGGAGATTCAGCATCACTGTTGGCTTAATCCTGGGGTGGAGCTGGACTCTGTTCTGTATCTTGTGTCTCGGTAGATGTGGTAGTGGATCCCCCTGTTGAGACAGTGTAGAGTGTCATTGTAGGAGGTATGGTATATACATTCCACATCCTTTGGTATACAGTAGTAAAGGAAGGGACAAAAGTGGTGGAGGTAGACATTCAAGACGATAGGCCGTTGTGTTTGACAGTTTAGCAAGATTTTATACTACATGCTACATCCGTTAAATGAAGGTTTATTGGTATGAGGCTTAGGTGAACTACTCCTCTTCCTGTTGGCAATAGGGATGTACATGGCATCACACAATGACTTGATGCAAGACCAGTTTAGACGTTACATGGGTATTGGTAACATCAAACTCATAGGTGTGTCGAAGGCAGGCCTACTGAAAAATGTATTTAACATTTTGCACTGGTTATCACGTGTGCATGTGCAATACCAATGGCTCACCAGCCATGTCATATAGGTTGTGTTACCTTGAAGCATTACTGACTTTTCTGTTATACACTTCATTGGGTGTCTGTCAGGTAGTCTTACTTTTAATTTATGGAGACCTGGGGATTTCTGGCAGGGTAGGTGGAAATGTGCCTGAGCACATCTTTGTGAGCATTATGTGCAGTCAATTAGACATGGAGATCACTCGTGACATGGCTGACAATTGACTATGGGAAAGAGTAGTACATGTTGTTAGATGCTCATGCAGCAGGGTCATGATGGGAGTTGCATTCTTGTCATCCTCTCTCATCCCACACTTGCGCAATGGCTAGCTACCTATGAGGTGAACCGGACTACTGACATGGCTGCCAAGTGGCTATGGTGGACGGAGAGTAGTACATATTGCTGGCTGCCCAGGCAACATGGCCTGTGAGGTGAAGTTGACTCCTGACATAGCTGCCAAGTGTCTATAAGGAAAGGAGAGTAGTACCTGTTGCTGGTTGCTCAGGCAACAGGGCATGATGGTAGTTGCAGTGCTGTCATCCTCTCCCAGCCAACACTTGAGCAACGACTACATATCAGTGCTGTGAATCTGACTACTGACATGGCTGCCAAGTGGCTAAGAGGAGAGAGGAGTAGTACATGTTGCTAGGTGCTTAGACACCAGGACCTGAAGGGAGATCCAGTCCTGTCATCTTCTAACAGCCCACACTTGAGCAATGGCTAGCTACCTGTGAGGGGAACCTGACTACTGCCACATGGCTATGGGGAAATGGTACTGGTACATCTTGTCAAGTGCTCAGGAAACACGGCCTGATGTGAGCTGCAGTCCTGTCATCCTCTCCAAGCCCACACTTGAGTGAGCAATGGCTACCTACCTGTTAGGTGAACCGGACTACTGACATCGCTGACAAATGTCTATGGGGAAAGGAGAGTAGTACTTGTTGTTACGTGCTCAGGCAACACGTCCTGATGGAAGCTGCAGTCTTGTCAGCCTCTCCCGGCCCACACTTGAGCAATGGCTAGCTACCTTTGAGGTGAACCTGACTACTGACACTGCTGACAAGTGGCTAATGGGAAAGGGGAGTAGGACATGTTGTTAGGTGCTCAGGCAACAGTGCCTGATGGGAGTTTCAGTCCTGTCATCTTCTCCCAGCCCACGCTTGAACAATGGCCACCTACCTTTGAGGTGAACCTGACTACGAACATGGCTGCCAAGTGGCTATGGGGAAAGGAGAGTAGTACATAGTATTAGGTGCTCAGGCAACAGGGCCTGGTGGGAGTTGTAGTTTTGTCAGTTACAATTTGGCAAAACTGCATTGTGTAACATACCTGCTGGCAACATGTTGTTGTGTTAGTACATACTGTTGTACATTGGCACAATATATGTGTACTTTGGTATTGATTTGATGGGAACACCTTCAAACAACATTCCCATGGGTGAGATGTGATGGAGGATGATACATTAGGAATGATGTGCAGGACTACTGATTGTAACTGCTAATGACACATCTCTGATACTTTAGGTACTGCATATGGGAACATTTAATGTGATGATAGCAAGAGGTGTAATGTGTGCAAACAGTACATTGATATGTTGTGGCAGTCCACGATGTGTAACTTGCCAATCTCCAGTCCCCAAGGTATTGTTGTAAAGCCCTCAGTGTGCAGGTTGCAAACTCATTCTCCTCCTAGTCTACAAAGTCTAATGGTAGCACTGGAGGCCCACCACCAGTCTTCTGAGCTGCCAGGTGGTGTCTGGCGATTGACCCTGATCGTAAGGTCATGCCTGCTCTTCCTAAGATGGTTGAATCATACCCACACTATTGATCTTGATGACGACCATGTCCCACATTTCATTCTTCCTAGCAATAGAGGTTTGTTGGACTTGGGCTCCAAACAAATGTGGCTCTACTCTAATGATTTCATCCACTAACTCAGTGTCAGAATAAAACAGATTTTTGCTGGTAACATGTTCAGAAATGAATTGAGAAACGTGAGTGGGCTTTTGAAAGTGATGTGAAATGGGTTTTAAGTAGGAGTGACAGGGAATTGTTTGTGAACAAACGAGGACAGGGTGTGTGTGTATGATAGTATTGTGTAGTGATGGCTAATACAAAGGTATGCAGTTTCTAAGGGACTTGGAAGGGTCGGGGAGGTGGAAAAGAAGAGGGGGAATGGGGTGTCAGGTGTTCAATATCTAGAATGTGGACTGCAAAAGGAGTTGCTCCCACCTATTATCCCTACACTATCGGTATTGTGACTTCATTACATTAGCACACCAGACCTTTCATCCATCTATGCCGTTACAAGATGGTGCCCACGTATGCTTTCACTGCCCACTCCAATATGGCCACCACGGAGGCCGCTTCCATCACAGATCAGGAAACGGTCTTGTTTTTCTACGCTCCCACTACGTAGAGGAGACTGCTCCGACATCCGAGCAGTCATCCCAGCTGATATCCGGCTGTGGGTTGGTCCCACGCCATGGACAATGTCGTGTAGAGTAAGTAACAATTCTGTTCTTTATGTTGTCAATGGTATGGCTGCCTACCGGCCCAGGACCAGCCTTGTCATTATGGGTGCCCGTGTGCACCCACGTGAACCTGTTTCCACTTGTGACCACCCTCCTTGCTGACAACCCTTCCTTTAGCTCTCCTTCCGCCCTCCCCTTCCCTTTTCCCTCCCCCCGAACGCCCTGCTGAACTACAAGAGGACGAAATACTCTATTACGGAATGCATTTCACTATTGCATACAGTGTGTGGTTTCATGTCTTTTTATGAGCAATTACAGTTGTCAGAATTTGCATCCATGTTTCTAACTCTCTTCTCTTGATGCCCTTTCCCGGGCTATTCCCTTCTTCTTCTTTTTACCACAAGTGTCTGTGATTCTTTGCCCAAGTCATTTTATTTGTGTTTTCTCCCCCTCCAGATGTTTACCAGAAGGTGTACTTTTCTTTTTGTTTTTCACACTTGCACTTGCACATAGGACTACAATTCGGGTCCAGTATACAGAGGACATGATCTTAATCTTCACATTCTTGACCGTTCCTGCTAGATTAGATGAGGATCTCTCAGTCCTGAAGAAATACCACTGACCCTATTGGACGGAACAGGAAATGAAACATGGCGACCTACTCCACCCTACACACACTATTCTGAGCTGAAGCAGGTATAATTTCCCTCTCCAGCCACGACTTTGACAGTCGATTGTTTTTAATAGTAGCAGAGGAATCCAGTGAATAAAATTGGTTTTAGAATCCCTTAGCTATTTTACTTGCACTTTTGTTCCATATCTCTACTCTATACACATACGCCACCACACCACTCTCAAGCTTCACGTCGGCAACTGGAGATGACCTCCAGCAAAGAGCCTCCAGGGAGGCCCGTTGGGCATTTCAGCGCTGGCCCAATGAGGAGCTACCCTATGATGAAGCATGACACCCTCTGGAGAGTGTAAGAGCCCTTGCTCCTTATTGGAGCTACTCCTTTCGCAGTCCACATTCTAGATTTTGAACACCTGACACCCCCTTCCCCCACTTCTTTTCCACCACCTCCTCTACCCTTCCACGTCCTCTATGCTGGATCTACCAAGCCCCTGTCCCTCTTGTTTGTGATTGTGTAGTGATGGCTGCCTTCTCTCTCTCTCTGCAACAAAGTAGTGTGTGAGGCTGCACTGCAGTGTTGTGGCAAAGGATCATGGTCTGCGATGAAGTGTGGTTTTACTTTGAAATGTAGGTGTGTCAACCTAGGCATTGACCATAGGCTGTGTCCTTTTGTTTCAAATTCCAATTAACACAGTTGTGATGTTTGGGATATTCAGTAGTTCAGTGGTTGATCACTTTAGAGGGACCGCAAAAGCCAAACCTCAAGTACAGCAGTTTCATCGTAATCTGCTCTGCATTTGTACTGTAGTGTGTTGGAATCCCCATCGGCAAGCTTTTTAACAGCCGTAGCCCATGAAATGAAATGAAATGAATGAGACTTATATAGCGCACGACTTACCCTGGGGCATCTCAGCCTTGCTTAGGGAACCCGTCCTGGTATTCCCCTGTGAGATACCCTGGCAGGGTATCCACAAGGTGAAAGCCAGGCATCCCACCGCGAGGGGCCGTTGTGGAGATTAAGCAAGCTATTGCCCAGAGTCGCAGAGTGTGAACCCGTGAGTCGAGAAGGCACCGGAGCGCGAATTAACGAGTCCATGGAATTTTTTGAGCCCAAGACCCGCCGAGGCGGGGAATTGAACCCTGGTCCCGGGCCGAACTCAAGCTCCAGGTCTGCCGCCTCTAACCCCTGAGCCACACTTCTCTCCCATGCGGAGAGCTTTCCAACTGTAGGGGTTGGAGGTTTGCGCGGCATGCATCGTAAGGGGCGAGAGATTATTTGTGGCATCTACCATGGGAAATGGCCTGCGGATACGGTTTTCAGACAGCCGATTTTACCTGCATCGTAATTAACACCTTTTGTTTCAATTGGAGTGGGACTAGTAAATGCCACCCCTTTAGAGTCCAACACCTTCCCTCAGTTTGTTTGTATTGATATGGGAATATATATCTGTAATATTATTATTGATATATTATTAAGTATAATAAAATCAAACATTTATTTATTTTTTCATTTTATTTTGATTGAATTAACTTTAAGTGCAACATTTTAGTTGTTGTTAAATACATCCATAAATTAAAACAGTAGTAATTTTCCATTTAAATACATAACTTAATTTTTTTTCTGTTGTAAAATAAATAAAGAAAACATTTGTTTTTATTGCTTTTTGTATAAAAAACATTTTTATATTTTGTGAAATATTGTAAATATTTTGTGTATATTCTTAAACACTGTTATATGCATTTTCTAAGTGCTGTTTAACATAAATATCATTATTATATGTAAATAATTTCCTATAATTGATGGGATTATTTAATATATACTTTACAGTTTTGGTGATATTTTTTACATTATTACTCATGTATAACATTTTGTAATATTTCTAACATTTCTTTACACATTTTTATAACATTGTTACTATTTTTCCCATTCATTCCTAAGGAGAATTTCTTTTAAACTGTATCTATATTTTGTACTTGATTGGTGTTATTTTGGGCCTTTTTGGGGCAAGAAGTTGCTGTTAGAAGTTCCTGTAACTTACTTTTTAGTGTTTTTGTAAATGTTTCTAATGTAAGGGGTGTAGTAGTATAGTTGTCTAAAGTTTAATGTGTGTTGTTATAGAGAAGTTTTCATAGTATTTTATAGAAGTTTTAATACTAAGTTTTATTCTATGGAAAGTAATGAATGTTTAAATGTTTAAAATATGGGCTGGTAACTGAGGGGCTGATTGCAATGATGGTTAGACTGACCATTCAGCCGCCTTGGCTCCGGTCCAATTCCGACCTCTGCAGCAGCAAAGTTACCACTCTCGTATTACGATGTATGCTGGCCAAACCGCTCTTACCGTGGTGGTCGGAGTATGCTGGGTATGGGACACATCAGTTGGAGTAGCCTTTGCATGCCTGCAGCAGTCATAAATGGTGCCGGATGGCTCCAACATCATCAGGGCTGTGCTACCACTGTTGAGCAGATTACTATGGAATCACTGTACTGGCATCCCTTGTCTGTGGTTTGAAGAGGGTGCTAGACTGCCACGCTACTGCTGCCATGAATCACCCCAACCATGCATATTGAAAGCAGAGAAAAACAACATTGCTGATGGCCATTGCCAAAGTGGACATACCTACAAATAATACTATAAAACACACCCCATCCCTGACCATGATCCTTTGCCTCTACACAGCAGCACGATTCAGAAAAGGGGGTGGTGATGAACAGAGTGTCTGAATTAAGCAGACCACTCTTACCCAGTCCATAGATCAGGGCTTGATCCATCACCGTTTTTTAGCTCACTGCACCATCCCAGCTCAGAACTTGGCTATATGCAAATTAGTCTGACCCTGGCCCAGTGCATCATGGGAACAGGGCAGACCAAACTACCAAGCCAATTCTTATACTGGGAAGGAAACAAGCTACCGGGGACCGGTTTCTGGCATTTCAGCCGTCTTCGGCCCGGCTTGCTTGAATCCTGATGGTGCAATGAGCTAGGGACTCACATCTGAGTGTACCCTTCCACGCTTATGGTGGACAAAAATAACTCAGAAAAGGGGGTGGTGATGAACAGAGTGTCTGAATTAAGCAGACCACTCTTACCCAGTCCAAAGATCAGGGCTTGATCCATCACCAATTTTTAGCTCACTGCACCATCCCAGCTCAGAACTTGGGTATATGCAAATTAGTCTGACCCTGGCCCAGTGCATCATGGGAACAGGGCAGACCAAACTACCAAGCCAATTCGTATACTGGGAAGGAAACAAGCTACAGGGGACCGGTTTCTGGCATTTCAGCCATCTTCGGCCCGGCTTGCTTGAATCCTGATGGTGCAATGAGCTAGGGACTCACATCTGAGTATACCCTTCCACGCTTATGGTGGACAAAAATGATTCAGAAAAGGGGGTGGTGATGAACAGAGTGTCTGAATTAAGCAGACCACGCTTACCCAGTCCAAAGATCAGGCCTTGATCCATCACCGTTTTTTCGCTCACTGCACCATCCCAGCTCAGAACTTGGCTATATGCAAATTAGTCTGACCCTGGCCCAGTGCATCATGGGAACAGGGCAGACCAAACTACCAAGCCAATTCTTATACTGGGAAGGAAACAAGCTACCGGGGACTGGTTTCTGGCATTTCAGCCGTCTTCGGCCCGGCTTGCTTGAATCCTGATGGTGCAATGAGCTAGGGACTCACATCTGAGTATACCCTTCCACGCTTATGGTGGACAAAAATGATTCAGAAAAGGGGGTGGTGATGAACAGAGTGTCTGAATTAAGCAGACCACTCTTACCCAGTCCAAAGATCAGGGCTTGATCCATCACCGTTTTTTAGCTCACTGCACCATCCCAGCTCAGAACTTGGCTATATGCAAATTAGTCTGACCCTGGCCCAGTGCATCATGGGAACAGGGCAGACCAAACTACCAAGCCAATTCTTATACTGGGAAGGAAACAAGCTACCGGGGACCGGTTTCTGGCATTTCAGCCGTCTTAGGCCCGGCTTGCTTGAATCCTGATGGTGCAATGAGCTAGGGACTCATATCTGAGTATACCCTTCCACGCTTTTGGTGGACAAAAATGATTCAGAAAAGGGAGTGGTGATGAACAGAGTGTCTGAATTAAGCAGACCACTCTTACCCAGTCCAAAGATCAGGGCTTGATCCATCACCGTTTTTTAGCTCACTGCACCATCCCAGCTCAGGACTTGGTTATATGCAAATTAGTCTGACCCTGGCCCAGTGCATCATGGGAACAGGGCAGACCAAACTACCAAGCCAATTCTTATACTGGGAAGGAAACAAGCTACCGGGGACCGGTTTCTGGCATTTCAGCCGTCTTCGGCCCGGCTTGCTTGAATCCTGATGGTGCAATGAGCTAGGGACTCACAACTGAGTATACCCTTCCACGCTTATGGTGGACAAAAATGATTCAGAAAAGGGGGTGGTGATGAACAGAGTGTCTGAATTAAGCAGACCACTCTTACCCAGTCCAAAGATCAGGGCTTGATCCATCACCGTGTTTTAGCTCACTGCACCATCCCAGCTCAGAACTTGGCTATATGCAAATTAGTCTGACCCTGGCCCAGTGCATCATGGGAACAGGGCAGACCAAACTACCAAGCCAATTCTTATACTGGGAAGGAAACAAGCTACCGTGGACCGGTTTCTGGCATTTCAGCCGTCTTCGGCCCGGCTTGCTTGAATCCTGATGGTGCAATGAGCTAGGGACTCACATCTGAGTATACCCTTCCACGCTTATGGTGGACAAAAATGATTCAGAAAAGGGGGTGGTGATGAACAGAGTGTCTGAATTAAGCAGACCACTCTTACCCAGTCCAAAGATCAGGGCATGATCCATCACCGTTTTTTAGCTCACTGCACCATCCCAGTTCAGAACTTGGGTATATGCAAATTAGTCTGACCCTGGCCCAGTGCATCATGGGAACAGGGCAGACCAAACTACCAAGCCAATTCGTATACTGGGAAGGAAACAAGCTACAGGGGACCGGTTTCTGGCATTTCAGCCGTCTTCGGCCCGGCTTGCTTGAATCCTGATGGTGCAATGAGCTAGGGACTCACATCTGAGTATACCCTTCCACGCTTATGGTGGACAAAAATGATTCAGAAAAGGGGGTGGTGATGAACAGAGTGTCTGAATTAAGCAGACCACTCTTACCCAGTCCAAAGATCAGGGCTTGATCCATCACCGTTTTTTCGCTCACTGCACCATCCCAGCTCAGAACTTGGCTATATGCAAATTAGTCTGACCCTGGCCCGGTGCATCATGGGAAAAGGGCAGACCAAAATACCAAGCCAATTCATATACTGGGAAGGAAACAAGCTACCGGGGACTGTTTTCTGGCATTTCAGCCGTCTTCGGCCCGGCTTGCTTGAATCCTGATGGTGCAATGAGCTAGGGACTCACATCTGAGTATACCCTTCCACGCTTATGGTGGACAAAAATGATTCAGAAAAGGGGGTGGTGATGAACAGAGTGTCTGAATTAAGCAGACCACTCTTACCCAGTCCAAAGATCAGGGCTTGATCCATCACCGTTTTTTAGCTCACTGCACCATCCCAGCTCAGAACTTGGCTATATGCAAATTAGTCTGACCCTGGCCCAGTGCATCGTGGGAACAGGGCAGACCAAACTACCATGCCAATTCTTATACTGGGAAGGAAACAAGCTACCGGGGACTGGTTTCTGGCATTTCAGCCGTCTTAGGCCCGGCTTGCTTGAATCCTGATGGTGCAATGAGCTAGGGACTCATATCTGAGTATACCCTTCCACGCTTTTGGTGGACAAAAATGATTCAGAAAAGGGAGTGGTGATGAACAGAGTGTCTGAATTAAGCAGACCACTCTTACCCAGTCCAAAGATCAGGGCTTGATCCATCACCGTTTTTTAGCTCACTGCACCATCCCAGCTCAGGACTTGGTTATATGCAAATTAGTCTGACCCTGGCCCAGTGCATCATGGGAACAGGGCAGACCAAACTACCAAGCCAATTCTTATACTGGGAAGGAAACAAGCTACCGGGGACCGGTTTCTGGCATTTCAGCCATCTTCGGCCCGGCTTGCTTGAATCCTGATGCTGCAATGAGCTAGGGACTCACAACTGAGTATACCCATCCACGCTTATGGTGGACAAAAATGATTCAGAAAAGGGGGTGGTGATGAACAGAGTGTCTGAATTAAGCAGACCACTCTTACCCAGTCCAAAGATCAGGGCTTGATCCATCACCGTTTTTTAGCTCACTGCACCATCCCAGCTCAGGACTTGGTTATATGCAAATTAGTCTGACCCTGGCCCAGTGCATCATGGGAACAGGGCAGACCAAACTACCAAGCCAATTCTTATACTGGGAAGGAAACAAGCTACCGGGGACCGGTTTCTGGCATTTCAGCCGTCTTCGGCCCGGCTTGCTTGAATCCTGATGGTGCAATGAGCTAGGGACTCACATCTGAGTATACCCTTCCACGCTTATGGTGGACAAAAATGATTCAGAAAAGGGGGTGGTGATGAACAGAGTGTCTGAATTAAGCAGACCACTCTTACCCAGTCCAAAGATCAGGGCTTGATCCATCACCGTTTTTTCACTCACTGCACCATCCCAGCTCAGAACTTGGCTATATGCAAATTAGTCTGACCCTGGCCCAGTGCATCATGGGAACAGGGCAGACCAAACTACAAAGCCAATTCTTATACTGGGAAGGAAACAAGCTACCGGGGACCGGTTTCTGGCATTTCAGCCGTCTTAGGCCCGGCTTGCTTGAATCCTGATGGTGCAATGAGCTAGGGACTCATATCTGAGTATACCCTTCCACGCTTTTGGTGGACAAAAATGATTCAGAAAAGGGAGTGGTGATGAACAGAGTGTCTGAATTAAGCAGACCACTCTTACCCAGTCCAAAGATCAGGGCTTGATCCATCACCGTTTTTTAGCTCACTGCACCATCCCAGCTCAGGACTTGGTTATATGCAAATTAGTCTGACCCTGGCCCAGTGCATCATGGGAACAGGGCAGACCAAACTACCAAGCCAATTCTTATACTGGGAAGGAAACAAGCTAGCGGGGACCGGTTTCTGGCATTTCAGCCGTCTTCGGCCCGGCTTGCTTGAATCCTGATGGTGCAATGAGCTAGGGACTCACAACTGAGTATACCCTTCCACGCTTATGGTGGACAAAAATGACTCAGAAAAGGGGGTGGTGATGAACAGAGTGTCTAAATTAAGCAGACCACTCTTACCCAGTCCAAAGATCAGGGCTTGATCCATCACCGTTTTTTAGCTCACTGCACCATCCCAGCTCAGAACTTGGCTACATGCAAATTAGTCTGACCCTGGCCCAGTGCATCATGGGAACAGGGCAGACCAAACTACCAAGCCAATTCTTATACTGGGAAGGAAACAAGCTACCGGGGACCGGTTTCTGGCATTTCCGCCGTCTTAGGCCCGGCTTGCTTGAATCCTGATGTTGCAATGAGCTAGGGACTCATATCTGAGTATACCCTTCCACGCTTTTGGTGGACAAAAAAGATTCAGAAAAGGGAGTGGTGATGAACAGAGTGTCTGAATTAAGCAGACCACTCTTACCCAGTCCAAAGATCAGGGCTTGATCCATCACCGTTTTTTAGCTCACTGCACCATCCCAGCTCAGGACTTGGTTATATGCAAATTAGTCTGACCCTGGCCCAGTGCATCATGGGAACAGGGCAGACCAAACTACCAAGCCAATTCTTATACTGGGAAGGAAACAAGCTACCGGGGACCGGTTTCTGGCATTTCAGCCGTCTTCGGCCCGGCTTGCTTGAATCCTGATGGTGCAATGAGCTAGGGACTCACAACTGAGTATACCCTTCCACGCTTATGGTGGACAAAAATGATTCAGAAAAGGGGGTGGTGATGAACAGAGTGTCTGAATTAAAAAGACCACTCTCACCCAGTCCAAAGATCAGGGCTTGATCCATCACCGTTTTTTAGCTCACTGCACCATCCCAGCTCAGAACTTGGCTATATGCAAATTAGTCTGACCCTGGCCCAGTGCATCATGGGAACAGGGCAGACCAAACTACCAAGCCAATTCTTATACTGGGAAGGAAACAAGCTACCGGGGACCGGTTTCTGGCATTTCAGCCGTCTTCGGCCCGGCTTGCTTGAATCCTGATGGTGCAATGAGCTAGGGACTCACATCTGAGTATACCCTTCCACGCTTATGGTGGACAAAAATGATTCAGAAAAGGGGGTGGTGATGAACAGAGTGTCTGAATTAAGCAGACCACTCTTACCCTGTCCAAAGTTCAGGGCTTGATCCATCACCATTTTTTAGCTGACTGCACCATCCCAGCTCAGAACTTGGGTATATGCAAATTAGTCTGATCCTGGCCCAGTGCATCATGGGAACAGGGCAGACCAAACTACCAAGCCAATTCGTATACTGGGAAGGAAACAAGCTACAGGGGACCGGTTTCTGGCATTTCAGCCGTCTTCGGCCCGGCTTGCTTGAAACCTGATGGTGCAATGAGCTAGGGACTCACATCTGAGTATACCCTTCCACGCTTATGGTGGACAAAAATGATTCAGAAAAGGGGGTGGTGATGAACAGAGTGTCTGAATTAAGCAGACCACTCTTACCCAGTCCAAAGATCAGGGCTTGATCCATCACCGTTTTTTCGCTCACTGCACCATCCCAGCTCAGAACTTGGCTATATGCAAATTAGTCTGACCCTGGCCCAGTGCATCATGGGAACAGGGCAGACCAAACTACCAAGCCAATTCTTATACTGGGAAGGAAACAAGCTACCGGGGACTGGTTTCTGGCATTTCAGCCGTCTTCGGCCCGGCTTGCTTGAATCCTGATGGTGCAATGAGCTAGGGACTCACATCTGAGTATACCCTTCCACGCTTATGGTGGACAAAAATGATTCAGAAAAGGGGGTGGTGATGAACAGAGTGTCTGAATTAAGCAGACCACTCTTACCCAGTCCAAAGATCAGGGCTTGATCCATCACCGTTTTTTAGCTCACTGCACCATCCCAGCTCAGAACTTGGCTATATGCAAATTAGTCTGACCCTGGCCCAGTGCATCATGGGAACAGGGCAGACCAAACTACCAAGCCAATTCTTATACTGGGAAGGAAACAAGCTACCGGGGACTGGTTTCTGGCATTTCAGCCGTCTTCGGCCCGGCTTGCTTGAATCCTGATGGTGCAATGAGCTAGGGACTCACATCTGAGTATACCCTTCCACGCTTATGGTGGACAAAAATGATTCAGAAAAGGGGGTGGTGATGAACAGAGTGTCTGAATTAAGCAGACCACTCTTACCCAGTCCAAAGATCAGGGCTTGATCCATCACCGTTTTTTAGCTCACTGCACCATCCCAGCTCAGAACTTGGCTATATGCAAATTAGTCTGACCCTGGCCCAGTGCATCATGGGAACAGGGCAGACCAAACTACCAAGCCAATTCTTATACTGGGAAGGAAACAAGCTACCTGGGACCGGTTTCTGGCATTTCAGCCGTCTTAGGCCCGGCTTGCTTGAATCCTGATGGTGCAATGAGCTAGGGACTCATATCTGAGTATACCCTTCCACGCTTTTGGTGGACAAAAATGATTCAGAAAAGGGAGTGGTGATGAACAGAGTGTCTGAATTAAGCAGACCACTCTTACCCAGTCCAAAGATCAGGGCTTGATCCATCACCGTTATTTAGCTCACTGCACCATCATAGCTCAGGACTTGGTTATATGCAAATTAGTCTGACCCTGGCCCAGTGCATCATGGGAACAGGGCAGACCAAACTACCAAGCCAATTCTTATACTGGGAAGGAAACAAGCTACCGGGGACCGGTTTCTGGCATTTCAGCCGTCTTCGGCCCGGCTTGCTTGAATCCTGATGGTGCAATGAGCTAGGGACTCACAACTGAGTATACCCTTCCACGCTTATGGTGGACAAAAATGATTCAGAAAAGGGGGTGGTGATGAACAGAATGTCTGAATTAAGCGGACCACTCATACCCAGTCCAAAGATCAGGGCTTGATCCATCACCGTTTTTTAGCTCACTGCACCATCCCAGGTCAGAACTTGGCTATATGCAAATTAGTCTGAACCTGGCCCAGTGCATCATGGGAACAGGGCAGACCAAACTACCAAGCCAATTCTTATACTGGGAAGGAAACAAGCTACCGGGGACCGGTTTCTGGCATTTCAGCCGTCTTCGGCCCGGCTTGCTTGAATCCTGAGGGTGCAATGAGCTAGGGACTCACATCTGAGTATACCCTTCCACGCTTATGGTGGACAAAAATGATTCAGAAAAGGGGGTGGTGATGAACAGAGTGTCTGAATTAAGCAGACCACTCTTACCCAGTCCAAAGATCAGAGCTTGATCCATCACCGTTTCTTAGCTCACTGCACCATCCCAGCTCAGAACTTGGCTATATGCAAATTAGTCTGACCCTGGCCCAGTGCATCATGGGAACAGGGCAGACCACCCCCTTTTCTGAATCGTTTTTGGCCACTATAGGTGTGGCAGGGTATACTCAGACATGAGTCCCTTTCTCACTGCACCATCAGGATTCAAGCAAGCCGGGCCGAAGAAGGCTGAAATGCCAGAAACCGGTCCCCGGTAGCTTGTCTCCTTTCTGGTGAAGAATTGGCTTGGTAGTTTAGTCTGCCCTGTTCCCATGATGCACTGGGCAAGGGACAGACTGATTTGCATATAGCCAGGTTCTGAGCTGGGATCGTGCAGTGAGATAAATAACGGTGATGGAACAAGCCCTGATCTTTGGACTCAGTAAGAGTGGTCTGCTTAATTCAGACACTCTGTTCATCACCACCCCCTTTTCTGAATCGTTTTTGGCCACTATAGGTGTGGCAGGGTATACTCAGACATGAGTCCCTTTCTCACTGCACCATCAGGATTCAAGCAAGCCGGGCCGAAGAAGGCCGAAAAGCCAGAAACCGGTCCACGGTAGCTTGTCTCCTTTCTGGTGAAGAATTGGCTTGGTAGTTTAGTCTGCCCTGTTCCCATGATGCACTGGGCCAGGGACAGACTGATTTGCATATAGCCAGGTTCTGAGCTGGGATGGTGCAGTGAGATAAATAACGGTGATGGATCAAGCCCTGATCTTTGGACTGGGTAAGAGTGGTCTGCTTAATTCAGACACTCTGTTCATCACCACCCCCTTTTCTGAATCGTTTTTGGCCACTATAGGTGTGGCAGGGTATACTCAGATATGAGTGCCTTTCTCACTGCACCATCAGGATTCAAGGAAGCCGGGCCGAAGAAGGCTGAAATGCCAGAAACCGGTCCCCGGTAGCTTGTCTCCTTTCTGGTGAAGAATTGGCTTGGTAGTTTAGTCTGCCCTGTTCCCATGATGCACTGGGCCAGGGACAGACTGATTTGCATATAGCCAGGTTCTGAGCTGGGATGGTGCAGTGAGATAAATAACCGTGATGGATCAAGCCCTGATCTTTGGACTGGGTAAGAGTGGTCTGCTTAATTCAGACACTCTGTTCATCACCACCCCTTTTCTGAATCGTTTTTGGCCACTATAGGTGTGGCAGGGTATACTCAGACATGAGTCCCTTTCTCACTGCACCATCAGGATTCAAGCAAGCCGGGCCGAAGAAGGCTGAAATGCCAGAAACCGGTCCCCGGTAGCTTGTCTCCTTTCTGGTGAAGAATTGGCTTGGTAGTTTAGTCTGCCCTGTTCCCATGATGCACTGGGCCAGGGACAGACTGATTTGCATATAGCCAGGTTCTGAGCTGGGATGGTGCAGTGAGATAAATAAGGGTGATGGATTAAGCCCTGATCTTTGTACTGGGTAAGAGTGGCCTGCTTAATTCAGACACTCTGTTCATCACCACCCCCTTTTCTGAATCGGTTTGGCCACTATAGGTGTGGCAGGGTATACTCAGACATGAGTCCCTTTCTCACTGCACCATCAGGATTCAAGCAAGCCGGGCCGAAGAAGGCTGAAATGCCAGAAACCGGTCCCCGGTAGCTTGTCTCCTTTCTGGTGAAGAATTGGCTTGGTAGTTTAGTCTGCCCTGTTCCCATGATGCACTGGGCCAGGGACAGACTGATTTGCATATAGCCAGGTTCTGAGCTGGGATGGTGCAGTGAGATAAATAACGGTGATGGATCTAGCCCTGATCTTTGGACTGGGTAAGAGTGGTCTGCTTAATTCAGACACTCTGTTCATCACCACCCCCTTTTCTGAATCGTTTTTGGCCACTATAGGTGTGGCAGGGTATACTCAGACATGAGTCCCTTTCTCACTGCACCATCAGGATTCAAGCAAGCCGAGCCGAAGAAGGCTGAAATGCCAGAAACCGGTCCCCGGTAGCTTGTCTCCTTTCTGGGGAAGAATTGGCTTGGTAGTTTAGTCTGCCCTGTTCCCATGATGCACTGGGCCAGGTACAGACTGATTTGCATATAGCCAGGTTCTGAGCTGGGATGGTGCAGTGAGATAAATAACGGTGATGGATCAAGCCCTGATCTTTGGACTGGGTAAGAGTGGTCTGCTTAATTCAGACACTATGTTCATCACCACCCCCTTTTCTGAATCGTTTTTGGCCACTATAGGTGTGGCAGGGTATACTCAGACATGAGTCCCTTTCTCACTGCACCATCAGTATTCAAGCAAGCCGGGCCGAAGAAGGCTGAAATGCCAGAAACCGGTCCCCGGTAGCTTGTCTCCTTTCTGGTGAAGAATTGGCTTGGTAGTTTAGTCTGCCCTGTTCCCATGATGCACTGGGCCAGGGACAGACTGATTTGCATATAGCCAGGTTCTGAGCTGGGATGGTGCAGTGAGATAAATAACGGTGATGGATCAAGCCCTGATCTTTGGACTGGGTAAGAGTGGTCTGCTTAATTCAGACACTCTGTTCATCACCACCCCCTTTTCTGAATCATCTACACAGCAGCACAGCAACTCAGAGCAGCATTAGCAGTCACATAAGTTAGCCCTTTTCACACAATACCATCACACACATTTGTTTTCACTTTCTTCTATACTTTTCCTTGGTATAAAGGCATTTTTGTTTTTGCCACTCTCACTTTATTTAATTTATATGCCACAGGCAAAAAATCCACATTTTCTGACACCAACCTGTAAGTGATGGTGGAGTGGAGCCACACATTTTTGGAGCACAAGTCCAACAAACTCTTCTCCGTAAAAATAAATAAATATGGGATAGGTTAGTCAACAAAGTGAATTCTGTGGGTACCACCCTGAGAACAAAGAAGGACAGCAGAAAGAGATGGCATGACCTTAGGGCGAGGGTGAAGAACCTGGTCTCCAGGCACCACCTTACAGCCCAGAACACTGGTGTGGTCCTCACAGCCCACCATTAGAACTCACACACACCCTGGGAGGAGAAGGTACACGTCATCCTGCATTCTGAGGGCTTGAAAGGAATACCTGTGGAGACTGGTAAGTAGCACCACACCTACTGTCACAACATATCACTGTTCTGTTTCCTCACATCTCGGCTCTTGCCATTGTGTTCCTCATCTACTTTTCTTATATGCAGTAGCTAAAATATCAGAGGTGTGTGATTGGCAGTTACAATCAGTAGCCCTGCACATGAGTTTACATGTATCAACATCTATTACATCTCACATGTGGGAATGCGGTCAGTAAGTGCATTATCATCAAATCATCACCCCAGGACACATCATATGTACACATGTCTAACAGTATGGTCCATCACTACTGCATTTTGCAAACAGGTATGTAACACAAACCAGTTTTCCTAGTGTTGGCAAGTTAAAATTGAAACAACCACAATCACCATGAGGCCCTGTTTCTTGAACACTGAACACGAGGCTTGGTAATGTTTGTACTTCACTTGTCAGCAATGTCACTACTGAGGTTCACCTCACAGGCACTTAACCATTGGTCCAGTGTGGGGTAGGAGTGATTGAAATGAATACAAGTTCCGTGTGGCCTGCTACCTCTAACTTTAAACAGGAGACCCCAGTGGTGCTTGTCCTTACTCACTTGTCAGTCATCTCACCACTGATTACCAGGTGAAATGGATTTAGCACCTTGCACACAATGCCCTGCTCAGGCACATGCCTGCCAGCTAAGCCGGAACTTCCCCGGGTCCCCATAAATGAAAAGAAAGTGGAAATAAGTAACACCATATCAAGTGTGTAACTGACATATTAGTATCATATGAAGGTAACCCAGCTGATATGAAATGGCTATGGACCCATTGACGATGTAGAGCACACATGATTGCCAGTGCTAAATCTACTACCAAGTAGCTTGCATGCCTGTATTGCACACACCTAGGACTTGGAATTTACTAATACATATGTAACTTCTACACTGTGTTGGCTTCAAGTTATTGGAAGATGCTATGTCCATCCCTCATGCCAACATGAAGCATATCAGTACAACAAATGATGAGGCCACTAACACGTCATGTAATGGATGTCTCCCAAAGTCTTGCAAATGAGTCAAACACAACAGGGATCGTTCACTATGTCAAAAACCAAATGCTTTTGTCCCTCACAGGCCTGAACCTACTGGGTACCAAATGATGTGGATGTACATACCACACCCACAACAATAAAATGTGACTCTATGTCTGAACAGGTCAATGCAGCACTGCATCTGGCCACACTCAGGACACTGCCTACACTCCACCTACCCCCCTGGATCAAGCCACCAATGATAAAGAAGTTACGGGACCTATGCATGTGGAGAACCAACGTGGGCCATCTGGACAGCCTGGGCAGACAGAAACAGTGAGTCTCACTGTGCCCACAACTACACTTTCTAACCCAGCTGCAACATCTTAACTGACCTCTGCCCCAACAACCTGTAGACCTAGCACCCAGCAACAACATCTCCTGCACCTCAGTCCCACTTCTGGAGGTGAGGATTGACAACACAGTCACTGAGGATGGAGGAGCCAGTAGGAGGGGGCAGGCTGTCCTAAAACCTTTGGCCCAAGGGAGAAGGGGTAGTAGGAGGGTAATAGTGGGCCAGCTAAGTGAGGCCTCTGTTGCCACTGACCCCCAGGCCACCATTGCCTGAGTCATGTGAGCCTATGAGGACTCCCAAGGAATGATGGGCCAGGTACTTGAGGAACTCTACAAGATGAAGCAGCTGCAGAGGTCCATTGATCAGAGGCTGAACACCCACAACAACAACATGACCCACCTCATTGGGGTACTGAAAAATAGTGACACCACACTCTGCATGGCTTCCCCCACCACCTACCACTTCCTGTGATCCAACTACATCTGGCCCTTCAGCATCTGTGTCAGCCACAGGAAGGGGTACCCTGTCAGGGGAAGACTCCTCAGATACCTCACTGAGTCTGCAGCAGTAGATCCACCGTCGTCCATGGGGCGCTCAAGAAAAACAACAATAATTTTGGTTGCCAAGGCACACTTCACGGTCAGTAGGAAATGTTGCACCTGCTGTCCTCCTTTGTGTGTGTGCAACATTTTCACTTTTGTTGACTATTAATGTACACTTTACGTCTTCTTATTGGAGGAGTATTTTGGACTTAGGACTTTAGACAAAGTGGCTCGTACAACAATGGTTTCATCCACCAACACTGACAACAACACCCCTGTGTTGTCACTATATTACTGTATATTTCGTTTTATTTCATTTATATATTTATTTTGAAGGTTTTATATAGCGCAAACAAGACCCTTGTATGTATCAGAGCACTTTACAGGCATATGTAGGAAAAAAACAGTTCAGTGAAAGTACACAATTGTAATACAAGTTATATACTGAGCTCATGTGAATTTAGCTAAGAGAATAGATTTCACTTCTTTTTTTAAAAAGACAAAAGACGGATTAAGTCTGTTTTCCGTGGGCAGTGCATTCCAAATCTTGGGTGCCAACCACGAGAAGGCCCAATTATAAGTTTTCTTCTTGGCAAATCGTGGTGAAAATTATTTATATTTTTACAATGTGCACTGCAATAAATTCACTTGTCACAAAATCATTAATTCATGTAGTAATATTCACATCTAGGAAATAATGAAGTTATCCTTTTGTTGATTACCAAATGTAAGTAGAAGCTACCTGTGTGAGCATGGACATGTGGAATGTCAGCAATGTGTAACTGAGTATCACACCACAACACAGACATACATGTGTTTAGTTTCATGACATATTTTTTCCATAGTTCCAACCTGAGGCAGGCATAATGTCAAGAACACGTTAAATAATAAGTCACTGACATGATCTGTGTCAGTGACCACAAATGTAATGTGCAGACCTCAACAACATGGTTGGAGGGGATACATCTGTTAGTGCCAAGTAGAGTAGGCAAATGCCATTTGGCTCATGGAATTCGCTGGAGCCATATCGACAACCTCACAAAAGGAATCCCACTTCATTGAAAGTAAGGAACCCGAGCATGGCAGTACAAATGTTTTGGATCACAGGCTCACTCCAATCAAGTGTTGGTGCATCTGGTGGAATGTCAAAAACATTTGTCAGTGGTGTGCCACAACCGCTGTGGCATACAATGATGACACACATCAACAGCTACATTCAGTTCATACACATTGAGGACTTAGCCAATATGAAGAGAGACTAACATAATTTGGCCCAACAATAACAGTGTGTTGGAGAACATGATGACAGACATTTTGCTAATGGACCATCAAATGATAGGGAACAAGTCCAATGGAGTATCATCAGCTTCCATCACTGTGCAATCTGGCTTGGTACTCGGGTAGTACACCCAAGTTATGTTCCAGACATTCCCAGGAAAATTCCATGTCCACCTAGTACTTCCAAACAGCATCATATGTCACAAATCTAAAATATCCAAATGAAGATGACACAGTGAAGGTACCTAAACAGACAAATTGAACTAGGAAATCATACATATGAAAACAATTACAGTCCACTTCTGGAGTAGGCCTGGGCATAGGTAACGGAGTTTTGCTTTGTGGAGCTACGCGAAGTTACAAAAAAACTCTGTGAAGTTCTGCGAGTGGCAGAGTGCAGTGCGAACTGCAGTTGTGCTGGTATTTCTGCCCCTCATTGAGCTGAAGCTCGCGTGTACTTACTGTTCGTGATCGTGCACTTACTGCTTGCGATCGGGAGCGGGGAAAAAACTCTGCTGCACATCGCGGAGTGGAGTTTTCTGCACTCCGCAAGCTCTGTGGAGTGCAGAGTGCAGAAAACTCTGCAAACTCTGCGAACGAAATGAAGTTCACCACCCAGGTCTATTCTGGAGTACACAGTGTATGGGTAAATGTCACCTACACCAGACAACATCAAAAAAGTGTGCATGTGTCAAGAACCTTTTTTCCAGAAACTGCTGTGCACAGTTTCCCACAGCTGTACATACCAGTATCCATGAACGTCCTCCTCACAGCTTCACAACAGCACTCACTGTAGCAGTCAAAGTAATGAAATCTCACAGCATACTTAGATTAATGAGAAGAAGTTTTTGATGAGCTCTTGACCCATGTCATCTTCTTCCTCTTCACCTCTATCTTCATCATTTGGGATTTCAGGATCCTCACCTGCTGGCTCCTGCTGGTTTCCATCCTTTGCGATTGATAGGGATGTTCAGTTGCAGTGCAAGGATGTGAAGCATGCAAAGGGCTATCACGATCTGACACACCTTCCCTGGTAAGTAGAGGAGGGCTCCCCCAGTCTTGTCCAGACCCTTGAATCTGGCCTTAAGGAGCCCTAAAGCTGCCTGCTCCACTGGTTGCCGTGTTTTACCATGGACCTCATTAAAGTGAACACCCCGTTGGCGCTGTTTGATTCCTCAGTGATGTCAACAACCATGCCCGGTTGGGATACACTGAATCTCCTAGATGGAAGACACACATATGTGCAATATTGAGTCACACATTTGCAGCAGATGCAAGCAGGCATCACGCATGCAAAGGATGGACACATCATACTCACCAACCAACCAGGCCCTCTTTGGTAGTTGTTATGACATCAACTGGGGTATGGCGCTGTTCCGCAGTACGAAGGAGTCATTACAGATACTGGGAATCTGGCACAAATGTGTGAGATGTATACATCAGATAAACATGCCACTTGCACGTTGATAGAATGGAAGTGGTTTCTGTTCCTATATACCTATTCTCTGGCTTGCGGTGGTATTGAGGCAATATATGTGCCATTAATATCTTTAACCCCATGTTGGATGTGATCTAATCCATAAAAGTCACTCTTAACATTGGCCAAATCTTCACATCTGAGAACTGAATGCAGCTGTCCATGTGTCCTATTGGGGCTAAAAGTATATCCCTTAGCACCCCACTGAACAAAGGTTGTGACATTCCACCATATATAGCCACAGTGCAGTGAAATGAACCTGTAGCCAGGAAAGGCAGTGCTGACATGAGTTTCACCACTGGTGTCAGAGAAGTGGGATAGGCCCTATAGGGGGGTAAATGAGACTCCATCTAGTCACATAGATTTGTATTGTCTGCCTATTAAGGTGACACATCCTGATGACATCCCTTTCTTCCATAGTTTGTAGATCCTAGATATGGGTGAAATACTCTAGGCTCTTGTCTCTTCACTCTGTCAGGTTACCTATATGTTGCGTGTACACACATATGAATATTGGTCACAGTGTCCACACTAACATATACCACGACACAGCCAGAAGTTTTGTGAACAAACACTAATATATATGTGAGCAGTACACAGCATTTCACATCATGATTTTATAAAAGACATAAGCATACATAGCACATCTTGTATGAGGAAAGTAGAAGAGATGCCTGAAAAATGTCTTTATAATACATATCCCTCAATGACCACTGTTGTGAGAGAGGACATTCCTGGCAAAAGACAGCAGGTATAATTTCCCTCTCCAGCCACTACTTTGACAGTCGATTGTTTTTAATAGTAGTAGAGGAATCCAGTGAATAAAATTGGTTTTAGAATCCCTTAGCTATTTTACTTGCACTTTTGTTCCATATCTCTACTCTATACACATACGCCACCACACCACTCTCAAGCTTCACGTCGGCAACTGGAGAAGACCTCCAGCAAAGAGCCTCCCGTGAGGCCCGTTGGGCATTTCAGCGCTGGCCCAATGAGGAGCTACCCTATGATGAAGCATGACACCCTCTGGAGAGTGTAAGAGCCCTTGCTCCTTATTGGAGCTACTCCTTTCGCAGTCCACATTCTAGATTTTGAACACCTGACACCCCCTTCCCCCACTTCTTTTACACCACCTCCTCTACCCTTCCACATCCTCTATGCTGGTTCTACCAAGCCCCTGTCCCTCTTGTTTGTGATTGTGTAGTGATGGCTGCCTTCTCTCTCTCTCTGCAACAAAGTAGTGTGTGAGGCTGCACTGCAGTGTTGTAGCAAAGGATCATGGTCTGCGATGAAGTGTGGTTTATACTTTGAAATGTAGGTGTGTCAACCTAGGCAATGACCATCAGCTGTGTCCTTTTGTTTCAAATTCCAATTAACACAGTTGTGATATTTGGGATATTCAGTAGTTCAGTGGTTGATCACTTTAGAGGGACTGCAAAAGCCAAACCTCAAGTACAGCAGTTTCATCGTAATCTGCTCTCCAGTTGTACCGTAGTGCTGTTGGAATCCCCATCGGCAAGCTTTTTAACAGCAGTAGCCCATGCGGAGAGCTTTCCAACTGTAGGGGTTGAAGGTTTGCGCTGCATGCATCGTAAGAGGCGAGAGACTATTTGTGGCAACTACCATGGGAAATGGCCTGCGGATACGGTTTTCAGACGGCCGATTTGACCTGTATTGTAATTAACATCTTTTGTTTCAATTGGAGTGGGACGAGTAAATGCCACCCCTTTAGAGTCCAACACCTTCCCTCAGTTTGTTTGTATTGATATGGGAATATATATCTGTACTATTATTATTGATATATTATTAAGTAAAATAAAATCAAACATTTATTTATTTTTTCATTTTATTTTGATAGAATTACCTTTAAGTGCAACATTTTAGTTGTTGTTAAATACATCCATAAATTAAAACAGTAGTAATTTTCCATGTAAATACATAACTTAATTTTTTTTCTGTTGTAAAATAAAGAAAACATTTTTTTATTGCTTTTTGTATAAAAAACATTTTTATATTTTGTGAAATATTGTAAATATTTTGTGTATATTCTTAAACACTGTTATATGCATTTTCTAAGTGCTGTTTAACATAAATATTATTATTATATGTAAATCATTTCCTTTAATTGAAGGGATCATTTAATATATACTTTACAGTTTTTGTGATATTTTTTACATTATTACTCATGTATAACATTTTATAATATTTCTAACATTTCTTTACACATTTTTATAACATTGTTACTATTTTTCCCATTCATTCCTAAGTAGAATTTCTTTTAAACTGTATCTATATTTTGTACTTTATTGGTGCTATTTTGGGCCTTTTTGGGGCAAGAAGTTGTGGTTAGAAGTTCCTGTAACTTACTTTTTAATGTTTTTGTAAATGTTTCTAATGTAAGGGTTGTAGTAGTATAGTTGTCTAAAGTTTAATGTGTGTTGTTATAGTGAAGTTTTTATTGTATTTTATAGAAGTTTTAATACTAAGTTTTATTTTATGGAAAGTAATGAATGTTTAAATGTTTAAAATATGGGCTGGTAACTGAGGGGCTGATTGCAATGATGGTTAGACTGACCATTCAGCCGCCTTGGCTCCGGTCCAATTTCGACCGCTGCGGTCGCAAAGTTAACACTCTTGTATTACGATGTATGCTGGCCAAACCACTCTTACGTGGTGGTCGGAGTATGCTGGGTATGGGACACATCAGTTGGAGTAGCCTTTGCATGCCTGCAGCAGTCAGAAATGGTGCCGGATGGCTCCAACATCATCAGGGCTGTGCTACCACTGTTGAGCAGATTACTATGGAATCACTGTACTGGCATCCCTTGTCTGTGGTTTGAAGAGGGTGCTAGACTGCCATGCTACTGCTACCACGAATCACCCCAACCATGCATATTGAAAGCAGAGAAAAACAACATGGCTGATGGCCATTGCCAAAGTGGACATACCTACAAATAATACTGTAAAACACACCCCATCCCTGACCATGATCCTTTGCCTCTACACAGCAGCACAGCAACTCAGAGCAGCATTAGAAATCACATAAGTTAGCCCTTTTCACACAATACCATCACACACATTTGTTTTCACTTTTTTCTATACTTTTCCTTGGTATAAAGGCATTTTTGTTTTTGTCACTCTCACTTTATTTAATTTTTATGCCACAGGCAAAAAATCCAAATTTTCTGACACCAACCTGTAAGTGATGGTGGAGTGGAGCCACACATTTTTGGAGCACAAGTCCAACAAACTCTTCTCCGTAAAAATAAATAAATATGGGATAGGTTAGTCAACAAAGTGAATTCTGTGGGTACCACCCTGAGAACAAAGAAGGACAGCAGAAAGAGGTGGCATGACCTTAGGGCGAGGGTGAAGAACCTGGTCTCCAGGCACCACCTTACAGCCCAGAACACTGGTGTGGTCCTCACAGCCCACCATTAGAACTCACACACACCCTGGGATGAGAAGGTACACGTCATCCTGCATTCTGAGGGGTTGAAAGGAATACCTGTGGAGACTGGTAAGTAGCACCACACCTACTGTCACAACATATCACTGTTCTGTTTCCTCACATCTCGGCTCTTGCCTTTGTGTTCCTCATCTACTTTTCTTATATGCAGTAGCTAAAATATCAGAGGTGTGTGATTGGCAGTTACAATCAGTAGCCCTGCACATGAGTTTACATGTATTAACATCTATTACATCTCACATGTGGGAATGCGGTCAGTAAGTACATTATCAACAAATCATCACCCCAGGACACATCATATGTACACCTGTCTAACAGTATGGTCAATCACTACTGCATTTTGCAAACAGGTATGTAACACAAACCAGTTTTCCTAGTGTTGGCAAGTTAAAATTGAAACAACCACAATCACCATGAGGCCCTGTTTCTTGAACACTGAACAGGAGGCTTGGTGTTGTTTGTACTTGCTCACTTGTCAGCAATGTCACTACTGAGGTTCACCTCACAGGCACTTAACCATTGGTCCAGTGTGGGGTAGGAGTGATTGAAATGAATACAAGTTCCGTGTGGCCTGCTACCTCTAACTTTGAACAGGAGACCCCAGTGGTGCTTGTCCTTACTCACTTGTCAGTCATCTCACCACGGATCCCCAGGTGAAATGGATTTAGCACCTTGCACAAATTGCCCTGCTCAGGCACATGCCTGCCAGCTAAGCCGGAACTTCCCCGGGTCCCCATAAATGAAAAGAAAGTGGAAATAAGTAACACCATATCAAGTGTGTAACTGACATATCAGTATCATATGAAGGTAACCCAGCTGATATGAAATGGCTATGGACCCATTGACGATGCAGAGCACACATGATTGCCAGTGCTAAATCTACTACCAAGTAGCTTGCATGCATGTATTGCACACACCTAGGACTTGGAATTTACTAATACATATGTAACTTCTACACTGTGTTGGCTTCAAGTTATTGGAAGATGCTATGTCCATCCCTCATGCCAACATGAAGCATATCAGTACAACAAATGATGAGGCCACTAACACGTCATGTAATGGATGTCTCCCAAAGTCTTGCAAATGAGTCAAACACAACAGGGATAGTTCACTATGTCAAAAACCAAATGCTTTTGTCCCTCACAGGCCTGAACCTACTGGGTACCAAATGATGTGGATGTACATACCACACCCACAACAATAAAATGTGACTCTATGTCTGAACAGGTCAATGCAGCACTGCATCTGGCCACACTCAGGACACTGCCTACACTCCACCTACCCCCTTGGATCAAGCCCCAATGATAAAGAATTTCCGGGACCTATGCATGTGGAGAACCAACGTGGGCCATCTGGACAGCCTGGGCAGACAGAAACAGTGAGTCTCACTGTGCCCACAACTACACTTTCTAACCCAGCTGCAACATCTTAACTGACCTCTGCCCCAACAACCTGTAGACCTAGCACCCAGCAACAACATCTCCTGCACCTCAGTCCCACTTCTGGAGGTGAGGATTGACAACACAGTCACTGAGGATGGAGGAGCCAGTAGGAGGGGGCAGGCTGTCCTAAAACCTTTGGCCCAAGGGAGAAGGGGTAGTAGGAGGGTAATAGTGGGCCAGCTAAGTGAGGCCTCTGTTGCCACTGACCCCCAGGCCACCATTGCCTGAGTCATGTGAGCCTATGAGGACTCCCAAGGAATGATGGGCCAGGTACTTGAGGAACTCTACAAGATGAAGCAGCTGCAGAGGTCCATTGATCAGAGGCTGAACACCCACAACAACAACATGAGCCACCTCATTGGGGTACTGAAAAATAGTGACACCACACTCTGCATGGCTTCCCCTACCACCTACCACTTCCTGTGATCCAACTACATCTGGCCCTTCAGCATCTGTGTCAGCCACAGGAAGGGGTACCCTGTCAGGGGAAGACTCCTCAGATACCTCACTGAGTCTGCAGCAGTAGATCCACCCTCGTCCATGGGGCGCTCAAGAAAAACAACAATAATTTTGGTTGCCAAGGCACATTTCACGGTCAGTAGGAAATGTTGCACCTGCTGTCCTCCTTTGTGTGTGTGCAACATTTTCACTTTTGTTGACTATTAATGTACACTTTACGTCTTCTTATTGGAGGAGTATTTGGACTTAGGACTTTAGACAAAGTGGCTCGTACAACAATGGTTTCATCCACCAACACTGACAACAACACCCCTGTGTTGTCACTATATTACTGTATATTTCGTTTTATTTCATTTATATATTTATTTTGAAGGTTTTATATAGCGCGAACAAGACCCTTGTATGTATCAGAGCGCTTTACAGGCATATGTAGGAAAAAAACAGTTCAGTGAAAGTACACAATTGTAATACAAGTTATATACTGAGCTCATGTGAATTTAGCTAAGGGAATAGATTTCACTTCTTTTTTTAAAAAGACAAAAGACGGATTAAGTCTGTTTTCCGTGGGCAGTGCATTCCAAATCTTGGGTGCCAACCACGAGAAGGCCCAATTATAAGTTTTCTTCTTGGCAAATCGTGGTGAAAATTATTTATATTTTTACAATGTGCACTGCAATAAATTCACTTGTCACAAAATCATTAATTCATGTAGTAATATTCACATCTAGGAAATAATGAAGTTATCCTTTTGTTGATTACCAAATGTAAGTAGAAGCTACCTGTGTGAGCATGGACATGTGGAATGTCAGCAATGTGTAACTGAGTATCACACCACAACACAGACATACATGTGTTTAGTTTCATGACATATTTTTTCCATAGTTCCAACCTGAGGCAGGCATAATGTCAAGAACACGGTTAAATAATAAGTCACTGACATGATCTGTGTCAGTGACCACAAATGTAATGTGCAGACCTCAACAACATGGTTGGAGGGGATACATCTGTTAGTGCCAAGTAGAGTAGGCAAATGCCATTTGGCTCATGGAATTCGCTGGAGCCATATCGACAACCTCACAAAAGGAATCCCACTTCATTGAAAGTAAGGAACCAGAGCATGGCAGTACAAATGTTTTGGATCACAGGCTCACTCCAATCAAGTGTTGGTGCATCTGGTGGAATGTCAAAAACATTTGTCAGTGGTGTGCCACAACCGCTGTGGCATACAATGATGACACACATCAACAGCTACATTCAGTTCATACACATTGAGGACTTAGCCAATATGAAGAGAGACTAACATAATTTGGCCCAACAATAACAGTGTGTTGGAGAACATGATGACAGACATTTTGCTAATGGACCATCAAATGATAGGGAACAAGTCCAATGGAGTATCATCAGCTTCCATCACTGTGCAATCTGGCTTGGTACTCGGGTAGTACACCCAAGTTATGTTCCAGACATTCCCAGGAAAATTCCATGTCCACCTAGTACTTCCAAACAGCATCATATGTCACAAATCTAAAATATCCAAATGAAGATGACACAGTGAAGGTACCTAAACAGACAAATTGAACTAGGAAATCATACATATGAAAACAATTACAGTCCACTTCTGGAGTAGGCCTGGGCATAGGTCACGGAGTTTTGCTTCGTGGAGCTACGCGAAGTTACAAAAAAACTCTGTGAAGTGCTGCGAGTGGCAGAGTGCAGTGCGAACTGCAGTTGTGCTGGTATTTCTGCCCCTCATTGAGCTGAAGCTCGCATGTACTTACTGTTCGTGATCATGCACTTACTGCTTGCGATCGGGAGCGGGGAAAAAACTCTGCTGCACATCGCGGAGTAGAGTTTTCTGCACTCCGCAAGCTCTGTGGAGTGCAGAGTGCAGAAAACTCTGCAAACTCTGCGAACGGAATGAAGTTCACCACCCAGGTCTATTCTGGAGTACACAGTGTATGGGTAAATGTCACCTACACCAGACAACATCAACAAAGTGTGCATGTGTCAAGAACCTTTTTTCCAGAAACTGCTGTGCACAGTTTCCCACAGCTGTACATACCAGTATCCATGAACGTCCTCTTCACAGCTTCACAACAGCACTCACTGTAGCAGTCAAAGTAATGAAATCTCACAGCATACTTAGATTAATGAGAAGAAGTTTTTGATGAGCTCTTGACCCATGTCACCTTCTTCCTCTTCACCTCTATCTTCATCATTTGGGATTTCAGGATCCTCACCTGCTGGCTCCTGCTGGTTTCCATCCTTTGCGATTGATAGGGATGTTCAGTTGCAGTGCAAGGATGTGAAGCATGCAAAGGGCTATCACGATCTGACACACCTTCCCTGGTAAGTAGAGGAGGGCTCCCCCAGTCTTGTCCAGACCCTTGAATCTGGCCTTAAGGAGCCCTAAAGCTGCCTGCTCCACTGGTTGCCGTGTTTTACCATGGACCTCATCAAAGTGAACACCCCGTTGGCGCTGTTTGATTCCTCAGTGATGTCAACAACCATGCCCGGTTGGGATACACTGAATCTCCTAGATGGAAGACACACATATGTGCAATATTGAGTCACACATTTGCAGCAGATGCGAGCAGGCATCACGCATGCAAAGGATGGACACATCATACTCACCAACCAACCAGGCCCTCTTTGGTAGTTGTTATGACATCAACTGGGGTATGGCGCTGTTCCGCAGTACGAAGGAGTCATTACAGATACTGGGAATCTGGCACAAATGTGTGAGATGTATACATCAGATAAACATGCCACTTGCACGTTGATAGAATGGAAGTGGTTTCTGTTCCTATATACCTATTCTCTGGCTTGCGGTGGTATTGAGGCAATATATGTGCCATTAATATCTTTAACCCCATGTTGGATGTGATCTAATCCATAAAAGTCACTCTTAACATTGGCCAAATCTTCACATCTGAGAACTGAATGCAGCTGTCCATGTGTCCTATTGGGGCTAAAAGTATATCCCTTAGCACCCCACTGAACAAAGGTTGTGACATTCCACCATATATAGCCACAGTGCAGTGAAATGAACCTGTAGCCAGGAAATGCAGTGCTGACATGAGTTTCACCACTGGTGTCAGAGAAGTGGGATAGGCCCTATAGGGGGGTAAATGAGACTCCATCTAGTCACATAGATTTGCATTGTCTGCCTATTAAGGTGACACATCCTGATGACATCCCTTTCTTCCATAGTTTGTAGATCCTAGATATGGGTGAAATACTCTAGGCTCTTGTCTCTTCACTCTGTCAGGTTACCTATATGTTGCGTGTACACACATACGAATATTGGTCACAGTGTCCACACTAACATATACCACGACACAGCCAGAAGTTTTGTGAACAAACACTAATATATATGTGAGCAGTACACAGCATTTCACATCATGATTTTATAAAAGACATAAGCATACATAGCACATCTTGTATGAGGAAAGTGGAAGAGATGCCTGAAAAATGTCTTTATAATACATATCCCTCAATGACCACTGTTGTGAGAGAGGACATTCCTGGCAAAAGACAGCAGGTATAATTTCCCTCTCCAGCCACTACTTTGACAGTCAATTGTTTTTAATAGTAGTAGAGTAAGCCAGTGAATAAAATTGGTTTTAGAATCCCTTAGCTATTTTACTTGCACTTTTGTTCCATATCTCTACTCTATACACATACGCCACCACACCACTCTCAAGCTTCACGTCGGCAACTGGAGAAGACCTCCAGCAAAGAGCCTCCCGTGAGGCCCGTTGGGCATTTCAGCGCTGGCCCAATGAGGAGCTACCCTATGATGAAGCATGACACCCTCTGGAGAGTGTAAGAGCCCTTGCTCCTTATTGGAGCTACTCCTTTCGCAGTCCACATTCTAGATTTTGAACACCTGACACCCCCTTCCCCCACTTCTTTTCCACCACCTCCTCTACCCTTCCACGTCCTCTATGCTGGTTCTACCAAGCCCCTGTCCCTCTTTTTTGTGATTGTGTAGTGATGGCTGCCTTCTCTCTCTCTCTGCAACAAAGTAGTGTGTGAGGCTGCACTGCAGTGTTGTAGCAAAGGATTATGGTCTGCGATGAAGTGTGGTTTATACTTTGAAATGTAGGTGTGTCAACCTAGGCAATGACCATCAGCTGTGTCCTTTTGTTTCAAATTCCAATTAACACAGTTGTGATATTTGGGATATTCAGTAGTTCAGTGGTTGATCACTTTAGAGGGACTGCAAAAGCCAAACCTCAAGTACAGCAGTTTCATCGTAATCTGCTCTCCAGTTGTACTGTAGTGCTGTTGGAATCCCCATCGGCAAGCTTTTTAACAGCAGTAGCCCATGCGGAGAGCTTTCCAACTGTAGGGGTTGAAGGTTTGCGCTGCATGCATCGTAAGAGGCGAGAGACTATTTGTGGCAACTACCATGGGAAATGGCCTGCGGATACGGTTTTCAGACGGCCGATTTGACCTGTATTGTAATTAACATCTTTTGTTTCAATTGGAGTGGGACGAGTAAATGCCACCCCTTTAGAGTCCAACACCTTCCCTCAGTTTGTTTGTATTGATATGGGAATATATATCTGTACTATTATTATTGATATATTATTAAGTAAAATAAAATCAAACATTTATTTATTTTTTCATTTTATTTTGATAGAATTACCTTTAAGTGCAACATTTTAGTTGTTGTTAAATACATCCATAAATTAAAACAGTAGTAATTTTCCATGTAAATACATAACTTAATTTTTTTTCTGTTGTAAAATAAAGAAAACATTTTTTTATTGCTTTTTGTATAAAAAACATTTTTATATGTTGTGAAATATTGTAAATATTTTGTGTATATTCTTAAACACTGTTATATGCATTTTCTAAGTGCTGTTTAACATAAATATTATTATTATATGTAAATCATTTCCTATAATTGAAGGGATTATTTAATATATACTTTACAGTTTTTGTGATATTTTTTACATTATTACTCATGTATAACATTTTATAATATTTCTAACATTTCTTTACACATTTTTATAACATTGTTACTATTTTTCCCATTCATTCCTAAGTAGAATTTCTTTTAAACTGTATCTATATTTTGTACTTGATTGGTGCTATTTTGGGCCTTTTTGGGGCAAGAAGTTGTGGTTAGAAGTTCCTGTAACTTACTTTTTAATGTTTTTGTAAATGTTTCTAATGTAAGGGTTGTAGTAGTATAGTTGTCTAAAGTTTAATGTGTGTTGTTATAGTGAAGTTTTTATTGTATTTTATAGAAGTTTTAATACTAAGTTTTATTTTATGGAAAGTAATGAATGTTTAAATGTTTAAAATATGGGCCGGTAACTGAGGGGCTGATTGCAATGATGGTTAGACTGACCATTCAGCCGCCTTGGCTCCGGTCCAATTCCGACCGCTGCGGTCGCAAAGTTAACACTCTTGTATTACGATGTATGCTGGCCAAACCACTCTTACGTGGTGGTCGGAGTATGCTGGGTATGGGACACATCAGTTGGAGTAGCCTTTGCATGCCTGCAGCAGTCAGAAATGGTGCCGGATGGCTCCAACGTCATCAGGGCTGTGCTACCACTGTTGAGCAGATTACTATGGAATCACTGTACTGGCATCCCTTGTCTGTGGTTTGAAGAGGGTGCTAGACTGCCATGCTACTGCTGCCACGAATCACCCCAACCATGCATATTGAAAGCAGAGAAAAACAACATGGCTGATGGCCATTGCCAAAGTGGACATACCTACAAATAATACTGTAAAACACACCCCATCCCTGACCATGATCCTTTGCCTCTACACAGCAGCACAGCAACTCAGAGCAGCATTAGAAATCACATAAGTTAGCCCTTTTCACACAATACCATCACACTTTTTTCTATACTTTTCCTTGGTATAAAGGCATTTTTGTTTTTGTCACTCTCACTTTATTTAATTTTTATGCCACAGGCAAAAAATCCAAATTATCTGACACCAACCTGTAAGTGATGGTGGAGTGGAGCCACACATTTTTGGAGCACAAGTCCAACAAACTCTTCTCCGTAAAAATAAATAAATATGGGATAGGTTAGTCAACAAAGTGAATTCTGTGGGTACCACCCTGAGAACAAAGAAGGACTGCAGAAAGAGGTGGCATGACCTTAGGGCGAGGGTGAAGAACCTGGTCTCCAGGCACCACCTTACAGCCCAGAACACTGGTGTGGTCCTCACAGCCCACCATTAGAACTCACACACACCCTGGGATGAGAAGGTACACGTCATCCTGCATTCTGAGGGGTTGAAAGGAATACCTGTGGAGACTGGTAAGTAGCACCACACCTACTGTCACAACATATCACTGTTCTGTTTCCTCACATCTCGGCTCTTGCCTTTGTGTTCCTCATCTACTTTTCTTATATGCAGTAGCTAAAATATCAGAGGTGTGTGATTGGCAGTTACAATCAGTAGCCCTGCACATGAGTTTACATGTATTAACATCTATTACATCTCACATGTGGGAATGCGGTCAGTAAGTACATTATCAACAAATCATCACCCCAGGACACATCATATGTACACCTGTCTAACAGTATGGTCCATCACTACTGCATTTTGCAAACAGGTATGTAACACAAACCAGTTTTCCTAGTGTTGGCAAGTTAAAATTGAAACAACCGCAATCACCATGAGGCCCTGTTTCTTGAACACTGAACAGGAGGATTGGTGTTGTTTGTACTTACTCACTTGTCAGCAATGTCACTACTGAGGTTCACCTCACATGCACTTAACCATTGGTCCAGTGTGGGGTAGGAGTGATTGAAATGAACACAACTACCGTGAGGCCTGCTACCTCTAACTTTGAACAGGAGACCCCAGTGGTGCTTGTCCTTACTCACTTGTCAGTCATGTCACCACTGATCCCCAGGTGAAATGGATTGAGCACCTTGCACACAATGCCCTGCTCAGGCACATGCCTGCCAGCTAAGCCGGAACTTCCCCGGGTCCCCATAAATGAAAAGAAAGTGGAAATAAGTAACACCATATCAAGTGTGTAACTGACATATCAGTATCATATGAAGGTAACCCAGCTGATATGAAATGGCTATGGACCCATTGACGATGCAGAGCACACATGATTGCCAGTGCTAAATCTACTACCAAGTAGCTTGCATGCCTGTATTGCACACACCTAGGACTTGGAATTTACTAATACGCATGTAACTTCTACACTGTGTTGGCTTCAAGTTATTGGAAGATGCTATGTCCATCCCTCATGCCAACATGAAGCATATCAGTAGGGCAAATGATGAGGCCACTAACACGTCATGTAATGGATATCTCCCAGAGTCTTTCAAATGAGTCAAACACAACAGGGATAGTTCACTATGTCAACAACCAAATGCTTTTGTCCCTCACAGGCCTGAACCTACTGGGTACCAAATGATGTGGATGTACATACCACACCCACAACAATAAAATGTGACTCTATGTCTGAACAGGTCAATCCAGCACTGCATCTGGCCACACTCAGGACACTGCCTACACTCCACCTACCCCCCTGTATCAAGCCACCAATGATAAAGAATCTACGAGACCTATGGATGTGGAGAACCAACCTGGGCCATCTGGACAGCCTGGGCAAACAGAAACAGTGAGTCTCACTGTGCCCACAACTACACTTTCTAACCCAGCTGCAACATATCAACTGACCTCTGCCCCAACAACCTGTAGACCTAGCACCCAGCAACAACATCTCCTGCACCTCAGTCCCACTTCCGGAGGTGAGGATTGACAACACAGTCACTGAGGATGGAGGAGCCAGTAGGAGGGGGCAGGCTGGCATAAAACCTTTGGCCCATGGGGGAAGGGGTAGTAGGAGGGTAATAGTGGGCCAGCTAAGTGTGGCCTCTGTTGCCACTGGCCCCCAGGCCACCATTGCCTGAGTCATGTGAGCCTATGAGGACTCCCAAGGAATGATGGGCCAGGTACTTGAGGAACTCTACAAGATGAAGCAGCTGCAGAGGTCCATTGATCAGAGGCTGAACACCCACAACAACAACATGAGCCACTTCATTGGGGTACTGAAAAATAGTGACACCACACTCTGCATGGCTTCCCCCACCACCTACCACTTCCTGTGATCCAACTACATCTGGCCCTTCAGCATCTGTGTCAGCCACAGGAAGGGGTACCCTGTCAGGGGAAGACTCCTCAGATACCTCACTGAGTCTGCAGCAGTAGATCGATCCTTGTGCATGGGGCGCTCAAGAAAAACAACAATAGATTTGGTTGCCAAGGCACACTTCACGGTCAGTAGGAAATGTTACACCTGATGTCCTCCTTTGTGTGTGTGCAACATTTTCACTTTTGTTGACTATTAATGTACACTTTATGTCTTCTTATTGGAGGAGTATGTTGGACTTAGGACTTTAGACAAAGTGGCTCGTACAGCAATAGTTTCATCCACCAACACTGAAAACAACACCCCTGTGTTGTCACTATATCACTGTATATTTCGTTTTATTTCATTTATATATTTATTTTGAAGGTTTTATATAGCGCGAACAAGACCCTTGTATGTATCAGAGCGCCTTACAGGCATATGTAGGAAAAAAAACAGTTCAGTGAAAGTACACAATTGTAATACAAGTTATATACTGAGTTCATGTGAATTTAGCTAAGAGAATAGATTTCACTTCTTTTTTTAAAAAGACAAAAGACGGATTAAGTCTGTTTCCCGTGGGCAGTGCATTCCAAATCCAGGGTGCCAACCCCGAGAAGGCCCAGTTATAAGTTATCTTCTTGGCAAATCGTGGTGAAAATGATTTATATTTTTACAATGTGCACTGCAATAAATTCACTTGTCACAAAATCATTAATTCATGTAGTATCATTCACATCTAGGAAATAATGAAGTTATCCTTTTGTTGATTACCAAATGTAAGTAGAAGCTACCTGTGTGAGCATGGACATGTGGAATGTCAACAATGTGTAACTGAGTATTACACCCCAACACAGACATACATGTGTTTAGTTTCATGACATATTTTTTCCATAGTTCCAACCTGAGGCTGGCATGATGTCAAGAACACGGTTAAATAATAAGTCACTGACATGATCTGTGTCAGTGACCACAAATGTAATGTGCAGACCTCAACAACATGGTTGGAGGGGATACATCTGTTAGTGCCAAGTAGAGTAGGCAAATGCCAATTGGCTCATGGAATTCGCTGGAGCCATATCGACAACCTCACAAAAGGAATCCCACTTTTTTGAAAGCAAGGAACCAGAGCATGGCAGTACAAATTTTTTGGATCACAGGCTCACTCCAATCAAGTGTTGGTGCATCTGGTGGAATGTCACAAACATTTGTCAGTGGTGTGCCACAACCGCTGTGGCATACAATGATGACACACATCAACAGCTACATTCAGTTCATACACATTGAGGACTTAGCCAATATGAAGAGAGACTAACATAATTTGGCCCAACAACAACAGTGTGTTGGAGAACATGATAACTGACATTTTGCTAATGGACCATCACATGATAGGGAACAAGTCCAATGGAGTATCATCAGCTTCCATCACTGTGCAATCTGGCTTGGTACTCGGGTAGTACACCCAAGTTATGTTCCAGACATTCCCAGGAAAATTCCATGTCCACCTCGTACTTCCAAACAGCATCATATGTCACAAATTTGAAATGTCCAACTGAAGATGACACGTTGAAGGTACCCAAACAGACAAAATGAACTAGGAAATCATACATATGAAAACAATTACAGTCCACTTCTGGAGTAGGCCTGGGCATAGGTCACAGAGTTTTGCTTCGTGGAGCTACGCGAAGTTACAAAAAAACTCTGTGAAGTTCTGTGAGTGGCAGAGTGCAGTGCGAACTGCAGTTGTGCTGGTATTTCTGCCACTCATTGAGCTGAAGCTCGCGTGTACTTACTGTTCGTGATCGTGTACTTACTGCTTGCGATTGGGAGCGGGGTAAAAACTCTGCTGCACATCACGAAGTGGAGTTTTCTGCACTCCGCAAGCTCTGTGGAGTGCAGAGTGCAGAAAACTCTGCAAACTCTGCAAACGGAATGAAGTTCACCACCCAGGCCTATTCTGGAGTACACAGTGTATGGGTAAATGTCACCTACACCAGACAACATCAACAAAGTGTTCATGTGTCAAGAACCTTTTTTCCAGAAACAGCTGTGCACAGTTTCCCACAGCTGTTCATACCAGTATCCATGAACGTCCTCCTCACAGCTTCACAACAGCACTCACTGTAGAAGTCAAAGTAATGAAATCTCACAGCATACTTAGATTAATGAGAAGAAGTTGTTGATGAGCTCTTGACCCATGTTATCTTCTTCATCTTCACCACTATCTTCATCATTTGGGATTTCAGGATCCTCACCTGCTGGCTCCTGCTGGTTTCCATCCTTTGCGATTGATAGGGATGTTCAGTTGCAGTGCAAGGATGTGAAGTATGCAAAGGGCTATCACGATCTGACACACCTTCCTTGGTGAGTAGAGGAGGGCTCCCCCAGTCTTGTCCAGACCCTTGAATCTGGCCTTAAGAAGCCCTAACGGGGCCTGCTCCACTGGTTGCTGTGTTTTACCATGGGCCTCATTAAAGTGAACACCCCGTTGGCGCTGTTTGATTCCTCAGTGATGTCAACAACCATGCCCGGTTGGGATACACTGAATCTCCTAGATGGAAGACACACATATGTGCAATATTGAGTCACACATTTTCAGCAGATGCGAGCAGGCATCACGCATGCAAAGGATGGACACATCATACTCACCAACAAACCAGGCCCTCTTCGGTAGTTGTTATGACATCAACTGGGGTATGGCGCTGTTCCGCAGTACGAAGGAGTCATTACAGATACTGGGAATCTGGCACAAATGTGTGAGATGTATACATCAGATAAACATGCCACGTGCACGTTGATAGAATGGAAGTGGTTTCTGTTCCTATATACCTATTCTCTGGCTTGCGGTGGTATTAAGGCAATATATGTGCCATTAATATCTTTAACCACATGTTGGATGTGATCTAATCCATAAAAGTCACTCTTAACATTGGCCAAATCTTCACATCTGAGAACTGAATGCAGCTGTCCATGTGTCCTATTGGTGCTAAAAGTACATCCCTTAGCACCCCACTGAACAAAGGTTGTGACATTCCACCATATATAGCCACAGTGCAGTGAAATGAACCTGTAGCCAGGAAATGCAGTGCTGACATGAGTTTCACCACTGGTGTCAGAGAAGTGGGATAGGCCCTATAGGGGGGTAAATGAGACTCCATCTAGTCACATAGATTTGTATTGTCTGCCTATTGAGGTGAAACATCCTGATGACATCCCTTTCTTCCATAGTTTGTAGATCCTGGATATGGGTGAAATACTCTAGGCTTTTGTCTCTTCACTCTGTCAGGTTACCTATATGTTGTGTGTTCACACATGAATATTGGTCACAGTGTCCACACTAACATATACCACGACACAGCCAGAAGTCATGTGAACAAACACTAATATATATGTGAGCAGTACACAGCATTTCACATCATAATTTTATAAAAGACATAAGCATACATAGCAACTTCTTGTATGAGGAAAGTGGAAGAGATGCCTGAAAAATGCCTTTATATTACATATCCCTCAATGACCACTGTTGTGAGAGAGGACATTCCTGGCAAAAGACAGCCTATCATTGACTTTCCAGATATGTACACAAGTCATCCAGGTGAATCTAATCTATTCACATCAGCACAAGTTCCACCTATCAATCCCAATCTGGCCTCCAAATGTGTCTGTAACTACATTTGCATGATGGACACCGTCATGTTGTGGAGCCTGCACACATTTCTACCGTCAGCACTGGTGTACACAGCACTGCAGTAATCGTGTGTTCATGCACTGCCTATACCATTACTCACACTTCACCCTGAAGTGTGAGTAATGGTATAAGCAGAGGAATTGTGTCATACATTAGGTGACATGTTCAAACATGTATGTAGTGGCAGAGACACTCTTAGAGAATAGTTTTACAATGTGGTTTGCAACATTGACATAGAGGATGCCTGACCTCACTAATGGGACATGCAGGATCGCCAACCACTGGAGGATTCAAACCCAGCAGGAGGCAACTTCATCAATGGCTGTCACAGCATAGGCTGAAAGTGGTTTTTGTGAAAGTTGCAGTTTAAGGGATGTATCTGCCGACAGAGAAGACCGCCTATGTGGATGCCTGACCTTTCTAATGGGAGATGCTCATTCGCCGATCGCTGGCTAATTTTGAACTGTGTAGTAGGATGATTCAGCCACGGCGGTCACAGAAATAGGCTAAAGTTTGAAAAATGTGATGTACTGTTGGGTATGGAATATGTGGGCATATAATAGTCATTTCGAAACTGTATGCTCAGCATGCAGAGAGCAATCACTGACAATGCTGTGTGCCCTGTGTGGTTCATGGCCCAGATTGTAGCAGAGTTTATTTGACAATGGAACTTATGTACATAGTACTCTCCCTGTAGATATGCTGATTCACAAACATGGCCTGAACCAGTGTAACTGGACCATGAGTTTGCCTAAATGCACCTAGTAAGACTACATTCGGTAGTGTACATGATGATAGCCAGAGACTTCTGTCCATGGACCCATATTGACATTGTGTTTCATTGCCTTAGGAGAGGCCCTTACTCCCAGATGTCTAGGAATTTACTGTCATATGAGTGATACTACCATTGTACAGGAACATTCATTGTACAGGAACATTGCTCATGTGAAACATGTTCACTGCAGATAGTTGGTTACATCTGTAGTGCAGTTCCGAAGTGCATCACCTGCTGTGTAATAATGCACAATCATGCAGTATGTACAATGTTGATTTTGTCCCATACAAACTGCAAAATATTGCATACATGTGTCCTGTGATGTCAGGACTTCCCACAGAAACACATGCAGACATAGTATGATGTCCAAATTAGGAAATCACATGTCCACTGATCCTCAGAGTGAGAGTTCTCAGTTACACGCATGGCAGCCCTTTGATTTTGACCCCAAACTTTGAATGTAGTCAATGCAATGTTATGTTATGTTATGTTATGTTATGTTATGTTATGTTATGCTATGTTATGTTAATATAGTCTTTTATAGCGCACAGCTACTCCATAGAGTGTCCCGGCGCTTTTATTGACAAACCTGTAGCAGAAAAAAACACAACACCGTAAAATAAAACGGACCAAGCAGAAAGAAAGGAGAGCGACCTAAAGGGCAAAAAGCCATGTTTTAAGGCCCTTCCTGAAGGTCAGCAAGTTAGAGGTGCTGCGCAATGCCAGGGGCAAAGTGTTCCAAAGCTGTGGCGCCAACAGCTTAAAAGAGCGACCTCCAATACGAGCCCTTTTTACTCGTGGGACCACCGCAAGGAACAGTGATTCAGACCTCAGAGATCGGGCCGGATGGTAAAAGGCAAGCCTCTTTTGGAGATATTTTGCTCCCGAGGCGTGGAGAGCCTTATGGGCCAAGGTCAAGGCCTTGAAAACTATCCGCTTCCGGATAGGCAGCCAATGGAGCGACTGCAAAAGACCGGAGACTCTGGCTCGCCTATACAGACCAAAAATGGCCCGTGCGGCCGAGTTCTGGGCCACCTGCAGCCGTTGCAGGAGATATTCCGGCAGGCCGAGATATAGGACGTTGGAGTAGTCCAATCTTGAACCAATTAAGGCCTGCACCGTCGTCTTCCTATGGTCCTCTGAAAGCAGAGGGAGGAACTTACGGAGCATCCTGAGGAGGCCAAAACATGTTCCGGTAAGACCAAGGATCTGAGATCTTAACGTCAGACCATTATCAATCTTGATCCCCAAGTTCTTTGCTAGCTGGGACGAGCCCGCTGGAGGGAACATGTTAACCGGCCACCATTCCTGCCAATCTGGGTCAGATGGACAGCCGAAGAAGAGTACCTCAGATTTATCTGAGTTGCACTTGAGGCTGTTAAGCTGGAACCATTTAAAAACAGCCCCAAGGCACTCACGGATACTCTCTCCATCAAAATCTTCTCCTTTCCAGCACGTAAAGAGGAGCTGGGTATCGTCGGCATAGGATACGATCTGGGCCCCAAAAGACTCCGCCAGTGCCGCCAGAGGGGTCATAAAGATGTTAAGAAGAGTCGGGCTCAACACAGAGCCCTGCGGAACTCTGACTCCCAAAGGCGGCATCACGGCAGAGCTAGGAGGGACCCAGACCGTTTGTTGACGGCCAGCCAAGAATGATGTAAACCAGCTGAACACCGTGCCCCTCAGACCGATCTCATGGAGTCTGGCGAGGAGACCCTCATGGGGGACGGTGTCAAAAGCCGCCGACAAGTCTAGCATTACGAGCATAGCTTTGCCCCCCGAATCCAGTGCCTCTTTAATGGCTTCGGACACAATGATAGCAGTGATGTCTTGTACAGTTTCAAGCAAGTAATTTGTCCACACGGATCATGTGTCGGTCCAGTGCTGCACTACTACTGTAGCCTACAGGGGGACACAATTGTGTGCTGTGTTACAGGGTAACACCTTTCAGAGCACATGTGGTGTGGGCCAGGCCTACATGATGTCAGTGGTCCGGCGTAGTCAGTATGGGCATGATCAGGGTGGAGGGTAGTATTCAGAGGACTTTAACAGTGTGCAGTTAGGGTTTTTCTAGTGCTCAGAATGTGTGCTTCAAACAAGTAATGTGTGCAATGTTGTTAAATGGCTATGCTAGCTGCGTACAATCTCTGTGCCACCCTAGCAGATAACCTACATATTGTATGTCCATTCAGTCTCTTTATCAATTGCATCCCTACAGGTCAACGTCCATAAGGAAATTCATCACCCAGAAGATATAGACCCTTTGGATCACTCATCGGCACAGTGTTCACTGCAGAAAAATGTCAGAAGACCTGAGTTGCTGGACCCATAAGATCTTGGAGGTCTAGCTGGGGGTGTCCTCCTGAGGCAGAAGCGGCACATGCCGAAACCTATTCACACTATTGCCCCACATACTGGTGGTGGCATAACCGTCCCTTGATTAGTGTTTGTTCACATAATATCTGGCTGTGTCGTGGTACATGTTAGTGTGGACACTGTGACCAATATCCATATGTGTGTACACTCAACATATAGGTTGCCTGACAAACCCCTTAATGCGTACTGTATACCCTTTATGGATCCCCCCAAGATTAATCAATACTGACTAAGTGTATGCAGCCACACTCATCACCGATTACCGCCTAGATGCTTCCCTGGGAGTGGCAGTGCACTCTAGTAATACAATTCTCATACTCATGGTCAAACTCATCCCTCCCAAATCTGAGCCCGCCCTCCCACAGACCAGGCCAACCCTCCCAATCCTGAGTTCAGCCCTCCCAGGGATCAAACAAGCCCTCCAGATTCCAACCCCAGCCCACCCAAATTACATAATTCAGATGCCTGTACTGCCCACTAGATACCCATTCCTGGGGAGTTTTCCCCGGTAGTGTTATAGTTGGCAAGTTAGGTGGCACAGCAGTGTGTTGGAGGACATACTGGACTATGTACTGGCCAGTGGTCTTTGTTTTTGGATCCCAAATTGTACTCCATAATAAACAACTTGCTTTATGTAGAACTATTTGTCCAACCATTGCTACTGATGCTACTTGTTGTTCTTGTCTAATTTGGGATATGTGACTACAGTTGTGTTTGTTTGACAATAATAGCTGGTCCATTTGCAGTGAATGGTGAGACCTTGGGACAAGTAGTGGTCCTACAGAGGATGAGGGTAAATGTTGGATGGATGTATTTGTGGGATGAATTCCAATTGGGGCTAACATTGTATTGGGTGAGATCTGCTATGGTAAGTATTGCAGCTTGACTTGGCCAACGTTCACGTCTTTCGGCTTGCTGTAGTACTTGAGATATAGAGTGGGTATGTGTTAAATGTGTACAACATAGGTATTTGTTTCTCCACACATGTATGAGCTGTTGAAAAGGAGATTCCTCTGCAGTTTTATATTCCCCCAATCCACAAGGAGATACAATGGTATGTTAATGTCATCTCTGTAACAGTCCCAAATATAGCCAAAGGTGTGTCTTGTGCTGCTAACACATACCACTCTGTCAGAACTCGATAACTTGAATTATATTGGCTTACCGGTTATTACACAGGAACAGAGATGCTAGGTCCCTAATCCCTCTTAGCAATGCCAGGAGGTCTTTCTATCGAACCTCCCAGTCATTACCTCAAGGGACGGGGGAATTGGATAAAATAATAAACAAAGAAGAGACTGGTCAAGATAGGGCTCCTTCCGTCAACTTCTTGCTATAACGTTCTCTTTTCCTTCTTAGGAACCTGTAAATTAACAGATCATTATGACTACCAACTCTACTCTTATTTTATTCTTAATTTACTAAATGGTGTTAGAACCTCACCCACCCTGACTATGCTGGACGTTTGCTCCTCTTCTGTTCTAGTCGTTTACACCGTCCTCCTCAGTTAGTTGTTACTATTCAAAATAAACAACAATTAGTTACTTAATTTTCTGTTACCTACTCTTCCTCTATGAATTATATTGTAAGTGCACTTACTTCACTAACTAGAAGAGTTGTCCTTATATGGGTTCTGTTATTTGCTCTCTTCACCCTTTTCAACTGTCTTATATCTGCGACCTCTTCTCCTAATTTTGTCTTTTATTTCTTACAGGTTTCGGGAACTGAAGCAGCAAGACATTCTTTTGGATGAGTTATATATATATATATACAAGTTCAGGGTTTTAGATTTAGCTCTTCTGTATTTATACTCCAACAGCCTATTACGCTCGGCTTTTCTCATATGTTTTCTTTTATCTTTCAGCTCAAAGGGTTCTCAAGAATATTCAATGTCAGGTAAGTTCTTAACATCAGCTCAAGGTTTCTCAAGAATACTCAATGTTAGGTAATTCTTAATATCAGCTCAGGGTTTCTCAAGAATATTCAATGTCAGGTAAGTTCTTAATATCTTGTCATTATAAATAAGACATTGTCACTTAGCTCAGTTCAGTAGATTCAGCTCTTCAGCAGGAGTGTTGTTTTGCTCAGTAGGAACTGCCCTTTCACTCGAACAATTCTCCCTGGTCGGCTTGCTCTCTGTGGACGACGAACTTGAAGACTCTCTCACCTCAGCCAACGGTAAACGCTCGCTTTTACCACTGCTGCCGTAGCTGCGTCAATACTGCCACCTAGGCACAATAACTAATACATACGATGTTGGACATGTTGATAACTTTTAGAAGGATGATGATGCTACCGACCACATGTCCTACAATGTCTTAATCTATAACTTAAAGTTGTACTGTATTTTCTAAGATGTATACTGTATGTGTGGTCTATCATGTATAATTAACCACACCTTTTACCAAAGTAAATGAATTACTGCTGAGTACCTTGAGGAGCGAACTCAGGAATGTTTAGTGATTAGAGTGCCCTTTCACCCGCGTATAGCTTTCTTAATTAAGCCCCCTCGATATATCACACTACGCATACGGGCACCGGATGACACGAGCCGTTGGCATTCACATGTAAGTCACTATACACTAATTAGAGGGAGATAAAGAAGCACAACATGTGCTAGAACCAGTTTTCTTTCCACCTAAATTTTGGATTTAGTATACTGGCATATCCTTTTCTGTTACTCATCATTATCTCCTTCTATGTCTCATGGTACGTGTATACACCTCCTTTCACTCAGTTTCACTAAACATACTTGATTACTAAGCTTCTCGCATCATCAGTTTCCTTCTCAAACATGGCGTCTATACTGCTGACAGCTAATGAAATGACATCTTCTATGTTCTTGACTCCTACATAGCGATATCTCAGCTCCCCTTTTAAACATGGCGCCCATGTACCGGTAGCTAATGATTGGACATCTTCTATGTCCAACACTCCTATATAGCGATACTTCCCAGCAGGTCACGTGTCCGTACACGAGAGACGCCGACCGGGAACCAAAAGAGGAGGGATACCGCACTACGGGTGAGTTTGTTGTGCTTTACCCCGACAACCAAATTCCCTCTCATTCGACTTGATAAGCTCTTAAAACAAGGCTCTCGCGTGTCTAATGCAGGCGCATATCACTTTTTCAATTTTCACAGCACTACGCTAAGGAGGAAACAACCCCGTTTCCCGAAGCATTTCCACAGAAGGATCCCCTCCTGGTTACTGCCTGATACGCACACGTATTCAGGTAAAGCTTTTCTCATGAACCCACCTATGGTTTCCGCCCATTTGTAACCAAGAGCAATTAGAGCGCCACAATATACGACAATTTTAGCCTGATAACACTTGCTTTTTATGCTTTCTTTTTTACCATAGTGCTAACACTTGAAGAATTTGACCTACCTAATAGGGCGGAATATAATGGCAAACATTGCTGTTTGCACGTGACTCCACTGGATATACCATTCCTACTCAGTCACTAACCTGTTCTAAGACTCAGTGGTAAGGATTCTTTCCACTCTGTCCTTTGTACTAACTACTATTCCGATCTTCATGATCTAAGGCAATGTCCTCGTACATTCCCCATTTTAATGCCTTCCTGACGAGTTTTTTTCATTCCTTTCTCTAGTCTCTCTCCAAATCCACTTACTTAGACCTCTACTACAAGGTCCAGACTATTCTCAACCAAGTTGAGCTTAAAGGTAAATACTTTACCATTTAGAGAGAGTTTGTCTTTTTGTCAGTTCACTTCTGACAACGCCGATCTTTTCACCTTCACACACGCTCACACGCTTTCGTTGGAACTTATCACCCACGACTTCACAATTTTATTCACCGTAGTGTGCTTTTATCTGGACGTCTACACCACTCCTACAAACCTTCGGAATGCAGGACCACTGTGTGCTTGTAAAAACTGTCACATATTTGAACGTTATATTACCAACTTCACCACCATTGCACTACCACTCAAGGTTAACTACTCACATCCTTGTAGTGGCACACTCCGAATATCGTGAACGTCATCACTAATCACATCCATATGTGCGAATGAACACGCACGTCACTACTGCATGTATGAGGCACTTTTGTCACCATATGCAGTATATTACAGTGATATGACGCATTAATGTACATGTATACGTTATATTTTTTTGTACCATCAGCCCTGAAGAGTCGTGTTGACTCAACTGTACACGACGAAACACGTGTCGGCTTACTGTGACACTCCTCAAGTCTGGACACAATAAACCATCACCTTGCTGTGATAAGAAACACACGAAAGATTCTGCTTCTGTTCATCATATTACATTGGTCATTGTACTATTTGTTGTAACACTTTATTGCAGTTGCGAGAGCACAGCTGTGTAATAATAATAGCTGGTCCATTTGCAGTGAATGGTGAGACCTTGGGACAAGTAGTGGTCCTACAGAGGATGAGGGTAAATGTTGGATGGATGTATTTGTGGGATGAATTCCAATTGGGGCTAACATTGTATTGGGTGAGATCTGCTATGGTAAGTATTGCAGCTTGACTTGGCCAACGTTCACGTCTTTCGGCTTGCTGTAGTACTTGAGATATAGAGTGGGTATGTGTTAAATGTGTACAACATAGGTATTTGTTTCTCCACACATGTATGAGCTGTTGAAAAGGAGATTCCTCTGCAGTTTTATATTCCCCCAATCCACAAGGAGATACAATGGTATGTTAATGTCATCTCTGTAACAGTCCCAAATATAGCCAAAGGTGTGTCTTGTGCTGCTAACACATACCACTCTGTCAGAACTCGATAACTTGAATTATATTGGCTTACCGGTTATTACACAGGAACAGAGATGCTAGGTCCCTAATCCCTCTTAGCAATGCCAGGAGGTCTTTCTATCGAACCTCCCAGTCATTACCTCAAGGGACGGGGGAATTGGATAAAATAATAAACAAAGAAGAGACTGGTCAAGATAGGGCTCCTTCCGTCAACTTCTTGCTATAACGTTCTCTTTTCCTTCTTAGGAACCTGTAAATTAACAGATCATTATGACTACCAACTCTACTCTTATTTTATTCTTAATTTACTAAATGGTGTTAGAACCTCACCCACCCTGACTATGCTGGACGTTTGCTCCTCTTCTGTTCTAGTCGTTTACACCGTCCTCCTCAGTTAGTTGTTACTATTCAAAATAAACAACAATTAGTTACTTAATTTTCTGTTACCTACTCTTCCTCTATGAATTATATTGTAAGTGCACTTACTTCACTAACTAGAAGAGTTGTCCTTATATGGGTTCTGTTATTTGCTCTCTTCACCCTTTTCAACTGTCTTATATCTGCGACCTCTTCTCCTAATTTTGTCTTTTATTTCTTACAGGTTTCGGGAACTGAAGCAGCAAGACATTCTTTTGGATGAGTTATATATATATATATACAAGTTCAGGGTTTTAGATTTAGCTCTTCTGTATTTATACTCCAACAGCCTATTACGCTCGGCTTTTCTCATATGTTTTCTTTTATCTTTCAGCTCAAAGGGTTCTCAAGAATATTCAATGTCAGGTAAGTTCTTAACATCAGCTCAAGGTTTCTCAAGAATACTCAATGTTAGGTAATTCTTAATATCAGCTCAGGGTTTCTCAAGAATATTCAATGTCAGGTAAGTTCTTAATATCTTGTCATTATAAATAAGACATTATCACTTAGCTCAGTTCAGTAGATTCAGCTCTTCAGCAGGAGTGTTGTTTTGCTCAGTAGGAACTGCCCTTTCACTCGAACAATTCTCCCTGGTCGGCTTGCTCTCTGTGGACGACGAACTTGAAGACTCTCTCACCTCAGCTAACGGTAAACGCTCGCTTTTACCACTGCTGCCGTAGCTGCGTCAATACTGCCACCTTCTGACTCGCGCTTGAATTATCGCGCCGAGTCTTCGGAATTAACACTGCACAAGTTCCTTTACAAACGGAAACAAAACTTAAGGAAAACACTTGGGGAAACTCGATTTTAATCGAGCCTCTTCTATGGACGTCTTCTCTGGCCCTTAACTGTGGTGAAGTGAGCAGCTAACCGGGAGCTCGCGCATCACCTAATCTTCTTCTTCAGCTGTGCCCTAATAGACTAGACCGCCACCCCCTTCAGGGACTTGGGCACTTGGGCGGCCAACTTAGTTCTTCTTAACTTCACCAATTCTGACCAAGTGTGGGTACTATGCGTTTCTGGGCATGTTCTGGCCAATTCTACACTGCAAAGCTCATGAGCCCGTTTTAGGATCCTGACACACACACACCCAGTAAGCCATAGAATGAGATCCCATTAATATGTGCACATGTCCTCACACCCCCTGAGAGCAAGCTCTCACTGACACACATAGGAGACCTTTTATAGTTTCCTTAGTCATAGAATGTAGTCTATTCTATGGTACCTGATTCTATGGACCGCAGGCATCAGGTTAATGAAGCTGGCCGTAAAGGTGTCTGGTAAAAATGTACAAGTTGCTTAGGTTTCAGTAAGTCACAATATTTTGGCCTGTTTTATTGCAGCTCACATCACAGAAAATGTAGGAAGACAATGAGCTAGAAGATGGTACTGGGTTGGCTTAATCAATTTAGGACCTGACAAGGGGTGAGGATAGTCAGCAGCTTTCAGCAGAAATGCGTAGTAATGCATTTGTTGTGCCAGCATGTATTCACATGTTGTATGGTATCTTATGAGTTATACTAGTGCTATATGTAGTCAAATTGTGTGACATCAATGCAGATATACAAAAAGTGACAGTATCAATCTGTTTCTTGCCTATCTTGAGTCCATACATTTTAACTTCCATCAGAAGCTGGATATATGGAAGGCCTTAAAGGAAGGTGTGGACCCTGAGGGTCTACAGATGATGCAGTGTATATTGCCAAGAAAATTGAAAGTACCTAAGGTGCTAGACCTGGAAGATCACAGAGGTCCAGCTTGGGAAGTCCTCCCTACATGTGTAGGGTGTGTAGGGTGTGTACCGCATCCTGACCCCCAATGGCCCACATATTCGCAGTGGCCTATCCTGAGCTTGATGAGCAGTTGAGAGCCCAACAGCAGCAGCATGGGGGTAAGTCCTGACTTGAATTTAGAATGTTACATATGCCTCTTTTTGGTTATCGGCAGGCATTTCCAATCAACATTGAGGGTGACCCATGCCCAAAGCACAAGAAGAGTTCTTGTATGTGTAAGTCTGGTAGACTGTGCATGATGATGATCTTTGCCTATTGTCTTTTTGACCAGAAAATAGCAGAGTCCAATCCATTACCAATGTACTGTCCTGAGCAGCCACATGCCTGGCTAAAGTCCTTAATCACCTCATGTAGTTTGAGTTATCGGTGACAGTTGTATCAAACAGGCCACTGGTCTTTATTGTGTCTGGTGTTATGCTCCTTCACTACTATGTCTTATGTAATGGTAGCCCTTTAACATGTGCCATAGCATACATTGCACTTTTGATGCAGAGACTGGACAACATTTCACATTGATAAGTTGGAATTCGACACACACATGAGGTTCCATACATCACTGGTGCCATCAGTATTAGTGCCTACATGTTGGTATGTAAACATTTGCCTATTGTTGTTTTATCTGCAATACTGTTCATACATGATTGAAGTATCATTATAGGTTGTCTGACTCCTTCACAAATATGTGTGTTGGGCAGTCTGTATTTTCACAAATAAATATAATAGGTTTAGAGGTAATGGGAAACCACAGAGAGGTCTGTGTACACATTGTTGAGTGTGTGACACATACCCTAAGGCATTATGATATGTCCTTTGTCATAAGGGCATGACTGGTAGACTTGTAGTGATTTGTCAAAATTGAAAGTTACATCTCATTTATGTGGGAGCATTCACTGATGTGAATCTGACATCTTGAAATGTCCAGAACCATTACCTGACAGTTGACATGCATCAATGAGGGACATGTAAAAAAGTTGGAATCATATGTGATTGTTTCTACTCAATATTAAATGGCATTTGGTCTTAGAGCAAAACATGGCACTGGGATATGGCATTCCATTGGGACAAAAGTGAATTCACCTCTTTTTGTCAAAGACATCCGCTGAGTCACAAGAAACGTCAATGGTCTATTGGCTTTTAGGAATGCTGTGTAAGAATGGTGTTTTGGCCAGTACGGACTTGTACTGGGAAGGTTTATAGGGCTATGTGTTCACCTATGCTGCAGGAATTTTTTGACAAATCCCCCAGTAAGTGCCTTAAATTGTACTCAATTTTCTATCGTTAGCCAATGCAGTTTCCGTCGAAACACAGAGATGGATTCTATTTTAGGCACGTTACATAAAAGTCTAACAGCTGCATTTTGGGCCTTCTGTAGTCTATGAGTTACTTGTTTGTTAGAACCCACGTAGAGTATGTTTCCGTAGTCTAGCCGGGAGGTAATTAAGGCATTGACTATTGTTTTGTTGGTTGTTTCTGGTAGCATCCAGCAGATTTTCTTCAACCATTTGATGATAGAGAATCAGGTGGCCACAACATTTACCGATTGGGCCTGCATGCTCAAGGTGTCGTCCACGATTATGCCTAGATTACGTACGTGGGGTACGGGGGTAGGTAGAGATCCCATTTTATCTGGCCAATGTTGTATGCTCCAGAGGTTTTTTTGTTTACCAAATATGAGCACCTCTGTTTTCTCTCCGTTTAATTTGAGAAAGTTGGATTGCATCCAAGCTGCAATGTTGGTGAGTCCTGTCTTGATTGGAGAGGTGTCATTTGAGTTTTGTGCCGATAGTGAGAACATGATTTGAGAATTATCTGCGTATGAGAAGATTACCAGACCAGATTTTTCTGCTAGCTCTGCCAGGGGTTTCACGTATAGGTTAAAGAGTAACGGACTCAGGATGGAGCCCTGAGGAACTCCATGTGCGATGAAATGGGTTTTGGAACAGGCTGTTTGGGAAAAGACCTGAAAAGTTCTATTTGAAAGGAAAGCTTGAATCCAACTTAAAGCTCCTTCCCCAATTCCGATGTCACTCAGTGTGTTCAGGAGTACCGTGTGTAAGATGGTATCAAAAGCGGCGCTCAGATCAAGCAAAATGAGCGCCACTGTTTCTCCTTTGTCTAAATTCTGGTGGATGGTTTCTGTAAGCCCTAACAGGGTGGTTTTTGTTGAGAAACCCGCCCTGAAACCTGACTGTGAGGGGTGAAGTAGGTGATGTGAGGCTACATATTGTGTCAGATGAATGTGTATGTGTTTTTCCAGAACTTTGGACAGAATCGGTAACAGAGATATGGGATGATAGTTTTTAATGTCATCGGGATCTGCGTTGGGTTTCTTTAGCAGTGGGTGAATCATGGCATGTTTCCAAGTAGGAGGAATTTCAGCTTCTTTAATTGATGTGTTGAGAAGATGCGTTAGCACAGATAGCACAGAATGATCTAATTGCTTCAGAATATTGGCTGGCAGTGGGTCCATAGGTGAACCCGATTTAGTAGAATTCAGGAGCGTGTTCGTATTTTCAATTGTTAGGACGGGCCATTCCGTTAAGATGTAGTCCGTGCCTGTTTCATTGTATTCAGATGCATCTGGGGGATGGTATACCAAAGGTGAAGATGTATTAGTGTTCTCATTGCTGTTTTCTACCTGTTCCTGTGAGATTATCTCTTAGGTGATACCTTCGACTTTATTTATGAAGAAGGCTACTAAGTCGCTAAAGTTTATGGTCGTGCAGAGCCTCTGTTGTTTTCCTAATGTAATCGCTTTTACCGTGCAGCCAAGGTATCGCGCCCCGCCTGGAGCGTGGTCAATAATTGGTTGGTAGCAGTTATACACCCATATACAACTGTCCCCCTGGGCACAGGTGTTTTGCTGACAAAAAATCCAGCTCTTTTCTTAAATGATATGGTTTCTCGCAACTGTTTGTTTATATTCAATTTTATTTCATTGAATTTCCGAATCTTTATATGTTCATTTCATCAAAATTCGAGTTTCATTCTAAAAGTGATATACATCCAATGCATTTCGGTGGTTAATCCACCTTCATCAGGGATCCATCTGCAAATAACAAACAATAGTTTCTGAGCATACTGTTTCCTGACCATTCTACTTACAACAAAATAATTTCAACAGTTATCTACAAGCTATAAGGTGAAAAGCTCTAGTCGGGTGCAACCTGTATTTATATCATATAAAACTAAACAGACGGCGATTATTCTAGCTGAGACCATTATCCAGCTTCTATTAGCTTTGTGATGATTGGTATGTACGAAATAATTTCACTCATATGAACGAAATACTCCTAAGATATTATTTTCGGGAAACATATTCCTGCAAAGTATGACGTAACCCGTTAACAAACATGTGGACCCTGCTTACACAGACGTTGTAATATAAACTATGCTATCTGCCGAAAACAACTCCATATTCAGCGCTCAAATGGCACGAGTGCGGAGCACGCCCAATTTAAAATAAACTGAGAATGCAGTACGAAGAGATCACACACTCTACGGAAAGCAGAGCAGAAACCTTTGCTTATGCGGCTGAAGCAAGCAAAAGAATATATTCTTTAATACAAACAGAAACTACTGAGCATACTTTCACGAAAAATAAGGAACAACATATTAAACATCTTCTATACCTTACCCGGAAAGAAATTAACCAAGGGCTACATGCCAGCACCATGGTTAAATATCATAAAGCGCAGAAAATCCCTAGAGGCCTTTGCATATCCCTGAGACCGTCACTATGTAAAAATTCTAAACCGTTTTTTTAAAAGTGTTTTTCAATTTTAAATAAATGCAGTCTAGATCTGATCCTTCTTATAATAGAAGAATTATCCAAAATTCTAGAAGAGTTAAAAACGGACATTGATAAAACCAAAGAAGAACTAAGCAAGTTGATCACAGAGGAAGAATTGACTAAAATCTTAGAGGACATTAACAATCAGTTGACAAAACACACCCAAGAGGTCAATGAACGTAAACTAAGAAAATACAAGAGTGACACTCTAGATTACAAATTGCAAGAAGCATACACGTGGGCTGAAGTATATGCGCGCAAAAGACAAACTAAAACGTACACGTCTCATACAGACACTTCTTCCACTGACAGTGAAAAAACAGCCACAGGAAGACCTAATGTACCGAAGGAGTCCAGTCGCTCAGACTCAGCAAGCACATCTACAACGGTGCCTTTTTTCAGAGGCACAGGAGGCAACGGAGACCCCGGACGGGACACGGTCAAAGAAAAAGAAAAGGGTCAACCCCAAACCAGGAACATAACAAAGAAAACGAAGAAGCACTAATGAATGACAACAATTTGGTGTTAAATATCTCAGACTACAGATTGAGTCAACCACAAATTAACACTTTACAAAAGGGATTATCATTTGTTTCCACAGCACACACCAACCAGTTAGAATTGGAAGTTAGCTTGTTTAAGTTAACCAGAAAAATTAGATTACGGCATTTTTTGAGAACATAGTTACGGACACCAGACCTCCAGAACCAGATGAACTAAGAGGTTTAAAAACTCGTAGCACATGTATGGCTCCCATAAGCCATAAGACCATTGACCTTTTTGAACAACTATGTAAGAAGGATATAAGTAAACTGAACACCAAAAAGAAAACCAAACGGATGAACATGACCAAGAAAGAATTTGGTACATTAAAATCTATATCAAACAACAAGGACATCATCTGTCAAAAAGCGGATAAAGGGGGAGCATTGGTTATTTTGAATAAGTCATACTATCAAGAAGTGGTAGAGGAACATCTAGCTGATGAACACACCTACATGGAAGTCAATTTTGATCCAACAGAAGACATAAAAAGAACACTACACACCATCTTATGTAACGCCCAAGAAAAAGGAGTGATCAACAAACAAACTAAAAGATTTTTAATACAGGATAATCCAAACAGCCCTGTATTATACATGGTTCCCAAAGTCCATAAGGATCCTGTGAAATCACCATGCCGCCCTATAGTATCCACCAAAAACAGCCTGCATGAGCCCATTGGGAAGTTTTTAGATAAGCATCTTCAACCACTGGTATTAAAAACTCCATCTTACATAAAGGATACCACAGACTTTTTGGTGAAGTTGAAAGCCATGAAATGCGAAGGTCAACTAACCATGGCAACCATAGATGTAAAAGCCCTATACACATCTAGCCCCCATCAACAAGGCCTAGAAGCTGTTGAAAGAGCATTAGTTCGCAGTGATTATCCACAAGAACTACAAGTATTCCTAATGGAACTCATGGAATTCACCTTGATGCATAGCTATTTCCATTATGACAACAGATGGTTTATCCAGAAGAGTGGAACTTCTATTGGCAACTGTGCCGCTCTGGCATATGCTAATCTCTACATGGCATCATTTGAAGAAGAGTATGTGTATAAGAATGTCATTTGGATGGAACACAAAACCTGTACGTACGTTTCATAGATGACATATTCGCAGTATGGAAGGACACTAATCAAAGTTTACAACAACAAATAGAAATGTTGGATAACAAAGAAGACAGAATAAAATTCACATGGAAAATAAATGAAAGCAGCATTCAATATTTGGACGTTGAAATTACGCAAGAAGGAGGTCACTTTACCACAAACCTTTACCGGAAGGAAACAGATAGGAACAATCTACTCAGATTTGACAGCCATCATCCCCCAGCACTTAAGAGACATTTACCTTATTCGCAATTTCTCAGGGTGAAGAGAGTGGTCTCAGATGAAGAACAACTGAAACAACAGCTATCCATTATGAACAAAAGATTTTTGGATAGAGGATATCCGGAAACAATCACGCAACAAGCACAACAAAGGACATTGTCAAAAACCAGAGAGAGACTCCTGTCAGGCAATATACGAACAGAACAGCAACGGTTAACATGTGTGAGCAAATACTCCAATGTAAGTCCACAGTACAAAGCCATCATTAAAAGACATTAGTAAATTTTGATGGTTGAGCCGGATTTAAAAAAAATATATTCTAATGAACTCATGTTTGCGTACACAAGAACAAAAAATGTGTCGGATTTTTTGAAAACTCCAACTGAACCTAAGGAAGTAACTAATTGTCGCGGCACAGTTCCGTGCCTAAACTGCAGTAACTGCCACAATGTGATGAAGGTTAATGTTATTACCCATCCCATGAAAGGAAACAACATATACCTTAAAGTCAATGCAACATGCGACTCAACAAACATAATCTACCTGCTGAAATGCCCATGTGGTAAAGTGTATGTGGACCACACAGAAAGGAAACTTAAAACAAGATTGACTGAGCATAAGAGCAATATACGGACAGGCTCATTAAAATCCACAGTGGCAACACATTTTTTGGAGAAAAAACACCACATCAGCCAATTAAGGGCATGTATTTTAGAGCAAGTCGACAGAAAAGAAGGACTTACCAATAACAATAACTTATTGAAGCGGGAGAATCATTGGATTTTTCACTTGAACAGCCTGAAACCAAACAGGTTAAATGACAGGACTGAATTTTTGTGCTATTTGTAAATGTATAACAATGATTGTGTATTTTACACGTTCGCAATTAAGTCATGACATAATGCTGGTAGAAGCCTCATTGACGGCTATTTCCGTGTATTCTCCATGTAGCGTCAGAAGGTTGTATAGTTTTTATATTCTTAGCATCGTGGGCAAACAGTTAGTGAGTATTAAGGTATGAATATTCACGATAACAGAGGAACCATGTTACCAACATACATATGATCACTAGCGAAGTAGTTCATAAAGTTATCTGACACCGCATATGAAAAAAACACACCACCGCGTATCTTTGATACGTCACACGTATAGAAGTGCATGCGTAGAACATCTCATATCAATTCAAATCCGGAAACGCCAGTAGCACGTAACAGCGGCAGCATCCAGGAGACGCGAGCAAAGCTAGTGCAGGTGAGAGCATAGCGTTAACATATGAACGTCTTTCAGAACAGGATTTGGAAACCGTTGAGGTACACCCATTAGAGCGCTGAATATGGAGTTGTTTTCGGCAGATAGCATAGTTTATATTACAACGTCTGTGTAAGCAGGGTCCACTTGTATGTTAACGGGTTACGTCGTACTTTGCAGGAATATGTTTCCCGAATATAATATCTTAGGAGTATTTTGTTAACATGAGTGAAATTATTTCGTACATATCAATCTTCACAAAGCTAATAGAAGCTGGATAATGGACTCAGCTAGAATAATCACTCTCTGTTTAGTTTTATATGATATAAATACAGGTTGCACCCGACTAGAGCTTTTCACTTTATAGCTTGTAGATAACTGTTGAAATTATTTTGTTGTAAGTAGAATGGTCAGGAAACAGTATGCTCAGAAACTATTGTTTGTTATTTGCAGATGGATCCCTGATGAAGGTGGATTAACCACCAAATGCATTGGATGTATATCAATTTTTGAATGAAACTCGAATTTTGATGAAATGAACATATAAAGATTTGGAAATTCAATTAAATAAAATTGAATATAAACAAACAGTTGCGAGAAACCATATCATTTATGAAAAGAGCTGGATTTTTTGTCAGCAAAACAACTGTGCCCAGGGGGAAGGCTACTAAGTCCTCACATTTAGTTTGAGATAACATTGGTGGTTTGGCTACCGTCTCTGAGCCAGTGAGTTCCTTTACTGTGTTAAAGAGTGTTTTGGCAATGTTAACGGCATTGTAGAGTGTCAAATTAACAAAAGTTGCTCGAGCTTGTTTGCATTCTTGGTGGTATTTGCTCAGAGCCATCTTATAGGTCTGTTTGGAGGGTAAATCGTAATTTCTCCATAGAAATAGAAGCCATAGCCATAGAAATCCATAAACCCTCACCCACATTCCATCCACACCCACCACAGACAACACCACACCCGCATACAAACACCATCCCATCACATCTTCACCCAGCACAAATGACCCCACACACTCCTGCACGCACCACACCCTACTAACACATCCACACCCAGCACACACACCATCACACCCACAATCCCCAACACATCAACATGTACAGCACCCACACCCTGCACGTCCATGGCTACAGTGAGTGAAGTAGTGTGGCTCACTGGTTAGAGGCGGCAGACCCGAGAGCAGAGGACGGCCCGGGACCAGGGTTCGATTCCCGGTGCGGCAGGTTTCTGGACCAGGGTCAGCGGACTCGATAATTCTCTCGCCTCGGTGCCCACTCTGATCAGCGATCACACTCGGCAACTCTGGGCATTAGCTTGCCTCATCTTCACTAACGGCCCCACCAGACCGCCGGGGATGCCTGGTCTCACCCTGGAGATACCCATTAAGGGACCATCTCTCAGGGAAGCCAGGAAGGGTTTCGCAGCGGTCGAAGCGCCTTGGGACCCTCCGGGTAAGTAGTGCGCTATATAAATGCCTATACATTTACATTTACATTTACATTACACCCTCCACAGACACACCAATTCCATAGTACACACCCAAGAAACAGAGATGCTCACAATCACACACCCAACCGACACATGAGACACAAGATACACTCATACTTACAGAATATAAACCAGACCCGCAAGCAAATGTACCCTGAACAGACACAGGCACATCACACACTGTCACTCTCTCTACCTACAAGACCCCACTCCTTCCCAAACAGCCTACTAAGTTCCCCACTGAAGATCTTACCTTAACCTTTCCCTAACCCCTCAAAAACCTCAACCACCCCTTCCAAACATGATCCTACGACTCACACACCCAAGATAACACCTTCCAAACCCAAATGCACCCCTATTAGCGATGCATCCACCCCGTCCTCATCCTAAAGCATCCCTTCCAAGTGACAATTTACCACTTCCACTTCCAAACCCAACACTCCTAAACAAAATTCCATCTCTTCCTCCTCCCAAGCCCGCCTCCTAAATAAAAGTCCACCTCTTCCTCTTCTCAAGCTCTTCACTTAAACAAAAGTCCCTCTTCCCAATCCCGCTCCTTGACTAAAATCAACCTCTCCCTCCTCTCAACCCACCTCTCCTAAACAAAAATCCACCTCTTCCTCTTCCCAAACCACCCCTTTCCAACAGAAGAACACCCCTCCCAAACCCAAACATTCCTCTCCCAAGTAAGATCTATGAGGTCCCTGTCCTACCCCATGGATGCCCCTTCCTGAGGAGGTTCCCCTGGCAGTGTCTTTTGAGAAAAGATTGGTGGCACTGCACTTTGCACGGTTGCACTGTTGAGTACTGGACTGGCCATTGACGTTGAGCTATTCACTGAGTTATTCTCTTGTTTTGAAAATAAATATTCTATTAATTTTTTACCACATTAGTCCTGGCATTACTTTTCCATTGCTATTGTTGTGTCCCTAGCAATGTTGCAGAGCTTAGATTGTGTAAAATATTTTTTGATTTGCACATTATGGCATGTTGAACAACATTTACATTTACAGTGTAGTTTGTTCTGTACATACACAGGCTGATATGCTATGTGATGGTCATTAGATTTTATGGTCATATATTCATCAAAGAAATGACAATTTGCACCACCTAATTAATGTGAGATGATTGATTGCGATGTGTGAATATAGGTGTGTTTGTTTCACCTTGATTGCTGATCAACATGAAGCGGTTTGTATCTATTGTCTTCGGATCCAGTGCAGGAGTTACACAGGAAAGGGGAAATGTTCCATGGATGGATATGTGGCAGGAATCCAAATTGGTACTGACATTAATTTGGGTGCTATTTCAAATGGTAAAGGTTACAGCTTGTCTAGAGCAATGTCAACATCATATTTTATTGCACTTCCCCCTATGATGTGTGTTGCATATATGTTTAATGGGTGGAAGTAAGATATTTGTTTATCTACACCTGGAGGGTGATGGTTTGTCATAAATGTTCCGATTCTCTTTGGTGCATGTGTCCCTTTTTAGGTTGAGCATTCGAGACCTCTTGTATATACTTTAGTATATACTTATTATATACTTATTGTGTATGTACTTTGCGGGCTCTGGAGATCAGCTCTAGGACTTGTCTGCTAGCACCTAGGGATTTTTTTTTTCTGTTCAACTGCCTCTATTTACCTGTCTTGATAGAAAAAGACCAGCAGAGGTCAGTAAAATACCAAAATTGCTTTCTGGTGAGGGACTTTATTTTTTTTATTTTTTAGGCAGCAGCCTCTATTTAACTTTCTTTATAGAAAACGACCAGCAGACGTCTGAAAAATACCAAAATCACTTTAGTGATCGCTAGATTACAGTCCATAGAATTTATCTTCCACGAGCATCCGTAGACAATAATATTTTTTTCAAATCTTGTATGTACATTGATATGACCACCGAAGGCACTGATTTTATATTAAAAACAGAGCTTTGGACTACACCATTTCAAGCTGAAAGGCAATATTTCTCTCCATGTGTTTCCATTCCTGGTGTGTCATGCAGTTTGGTGCTTAATTTCCCTCCATGTTAAAGAACAGTAGATGTTTCAGCACCCAGGGAAATGTGCTGCACAGCTAAAAACATATAAGGTCCCAAAGGTGATACCGATTGCATTGCAAATGCTTATTTAGGCTATCTCTCACCAACTTTCTACCTGTGAATCAAGTGCTGTTACATGTGTGTTTATTTTAATATCTTGTACTTCAACATTAACCACAGATGCATTGTACTTGGTTATGCTATTGGTTGTCCGAAATATTTGTAAAACCACGGGTACTGTGTATCTGTTAACTGACATGTCAATGGAAGCGGGTAAGCGTGGGGCTTACCGTCTGTTGCGTTAATCATGGGGTTGGTTTTGGACGTCATCAAGCAGCAGTGGCAGGACTTGTAGGATCAACTCCACAGTGGTACAGGAAGTGTGAAAGTGAGCAAAGGTGAGTTTGTTCCTTATGTCCCTTCCTTTCAGCCAGCTCAGGGATGGAGGATGGACCGTCACAGTCAGATCAGCGGGAAGTCACAATCTCATTGGCCTGCCGGGGAAACAGGCGGTCGTACCTCTGACACCTGCTTTACCCCATTGCGCTGTTGAGGCCGTTTAGATTTTTTGGCGGTGATGGTGGGACAGCAGCAGTCTTTCACCTATGCACCCATATGCTTCGCAATAGGGCGGGGTGACTACCAAGTAGGCAAGCGGGAACTCCGACACCGTTTCGACTGTGGGACCAAAATTGAAATCTGACCCATAGTCATTTGGCTCTAAAGTTCACATCTATGACCTGCCACTTGCAAACAAATATTTGCAAAGGTATTTGAAACCAGAATGCAGCCGAAGACCTGGGATACTACAGAGGTGCGCAGCCTCATAGGTACTCCCAAATTCTCCAGTGGCCAGTGTAACTCAGAGGTTCTCACCGGGAAGTGAATCTAAGAAAACGGTTGCAACAGGAAAGAGTCAAACGTGTTTGAGCAGAAATTCGACCGTTTTCCTCTTTGACTTTCAACACTCTGGTTTGGTGCCTGACAGCTGACACCAGGAACAGTGCCATGGTTCCAATTATGTTACCACCTATGATTATCCCCAGGGATATTCAAAGCATTCATGAAGAAAGTGAAAAGTCGTTCATTTGGATTTGGCCTTTTTTTTTAAATTAAATTTAACATGGCTGCTCATCTAGTACAGCACAAATATCCCTTTGGTGAAGGGAGTCTTCTTGCTTCGGTGTCTGTCTCCAATCGTAATACTAACTAGGAATCAAGGGGCAGATTTATGAGGCCCTTGCGCCACGTTTACGCCGCTGTTGCATCACGCAAGGCGGCGTAAACGTGGCGCATCCCTATGAGGCATTTACAACGTGACGCATCTATGGAGATGCGTCACGGTGTAAGGCCCTGCGCCACATGACACCTGCGTTAGGTTTCATGTAGGCGTTCCGGTGCAGGGGGGGGGCGTTCCGTCGCAGGAACGCCCCTGAAAAGTGACTCAGTGAAATCTACAAGATTTCACTGCGTCACTTTCTACGTCAATTCCTTACGCCTGCTTGAAGCAGGCGTAAGGGTGATGTACCATGCAAAGTAGGGGTGGCCCCTGTGCATTGCAGGAGTCCTGTCGCACTTGCGACATGACTCCAGCAATGTGCTGCCCGTACGCCGAAAGATGCGTGACGCATCTTCCCTGCCTTGCACCATGGTGCGCCGCATTGTAAATGCGGCGCACCATGGGTGGCGGAGCTGTGGCGCACTGTGGCGCACATTAACTGGCGCATCCCTGGGGATGCGCCAGTTAACATAAATCTGCCCCCAAGTTAGAGCAGCTGCCCTGGATCTCCTATGAGGATGTGCACCAGAATGTCGAGGTAGGAATGTAGATGGTACCCAATATAGTGGATTCAATATCCAACAACAAAATATATAAAGGTAAGTATAGATTTTCATCACCTAACTTCACATCTCTGTCCTTTGATGATATATATCTTCAAGGTGCATAGATGTGGAGGTAAGAATAGTAAATCTATATGTCTTCGATATGCATTTTTTGATATTTTACCCCTAGATCTTCTCTCCATGATATTAATGTATTTCAATATTCCCAGGCTTGAGTGTTCGTAGTGCAAATTTGACCTGACTGAGAGGTTTAGCCTAGTGATCTCTGAACTAGAGACCGCCCTAGTCCTAAGGTGCACACTGGCAGTGTTACATTCTGCCTGGCTCAGGAGCTCCCAAAGTGCTCCTTCTGACATCTTCCCTGGTTGAGCCCTCCTTGATTGGCGACCCTTGGGTAAGCAGAAGTACCCATTTGCAGTAGTTGGGGTGCAATCTTGCAAAGACAAGAGATCAGCACAGCCAGAGAGTGAGGGGTGTACACCGGCATCAAGTTTGCAGGGCGGCTTGCCCTTTACTAAATCTGCAGACAGAGATTAACAGGGTTATGCACTAGGAGGTGAACAGCAGGATGGGTATGGGGCAGGAAGCACTGGAATGGAAAGAGAATGAGGCGAGAATAGAAGTTTTGGAGGGACACGGATATGTGGGAGAAGTATTGGGGCAGCTAGGTGGAATGTGTGTGCAAGAGAATGAAAGGCGCTAAATTCACATCCATGAAATGCAATGGGCTAGCACAAATACTTATGGACAGTCCTCTTAGCCATTGCCAAAAGCCATCTTTCCATTTAATCTCAAATGGGTAGTCCAAAAGCCCCTTTCTGTATTTGTATGTATTGCTGTATTTATATTTTATGGTTTTTGATGTGCATATGTGTGTGTTGTGCGAAGGCAATAACTGTCGCCTGCCAGATAAAGCTGTCTGTTGGTGATAAAAATGATCAAGGAGAAGATGCAAAACAACAGTCTGTCCACAAAAATAAAAAGTAGCGACACACATACCAAAGAAGAAGTAGAAGAAAAAAAAATATTCACTTGTGTTTGTGAAACAAACTAGCAGCTCACTAGCCTTGAATAAACTGCTTTCCTTGTTTGTAACTATAGAAACTATATTTGTGCCAATCGGGGATAGTAGTCCAATAAAAAATAATACATAGCTAGAAAGATGTATGAGGCAGAGCTCGTCACAACCAAGAGCAGAGGAATAATAAATATTGCATCTTTTTCTTTTTCTGTTTGCCCCGATGCACTGCAGTTTTGGCTTCTGCTGTCACAAGTTCCTGTCATCACTTCTTCAAAAACAAACATGCACGGGTAACACATTTTGCATGTTATCAGCTCCTATTTAACGACAGGCTTGCTAAACTTTGCAACAGATTCACAGTTCACAAACAACAAGTAGTGTTGATTCATGAAACCCAAAATGCCAAAGTATCAAATCAGCTAAAGATTGTATTTACCCCCTCTGTATCCATCTGTTTGCCTAATCCTTTTTAACGTTTAGAATAGAGCTCTTGAAAATGAATCGTCAAAGTAAAACAATTTAACAAAGTTATTTAGATGTGCACACTGGTTAAAAAATTGTGCATCCTGTTCCCTTATTGTTAGATCTGGGGGTCTCTAGTTGGCAGATTTAGGTACCAATGTCCAAATAGGGACCCTTGCTTCTAGTCAGGGTAAGGGGGATACACTCTTTAGATAACCCCTGCTCACCCACTTGGTAGCTTGGCACGAACAGACAAGCTTATCAAAGGCAATGTGTTGGGTATTTGTACCAACACTCACAGTAACACAGTGAAAACACCACAAATGGACTCCACACCAGTTTAGAAAAATAAAGTATCTTTATCTAAACTACACAAGACCAAAATGACAAAAATCCAACAAAAACAGTTCAAGAATATGATTTATTTTCAAAAAGTTCGAGGGTTTGCATCTAATTAATCCACATTTGCATCACGTTTAGCCCAAAGTACCTGTAGATGCGACAAAAGTTCCAAGTGGAAGCTGCAGCATTGAAAAACAAGCGATGTGTCACTCCTGAGACCCTGGGGAGGCAATGCGACAGCCCCGCTGGACGCAGAGGGTGTGTTGCGATGAATCTGGTCTGTATGGAGAAGAATGCGATACCTTGTATGGATTCCGGTGCACAGGTTCAGTAGGAAGCGTCTCGCACAGCCACGATGCGATGATCTTTGGGGCGGCGATGATTTCAGGTGCTGCGGCGATGTGCGGCGCAGCGGCGATCTTCTCCTCTCCTCTCCTCGATGGCTCTGCGATGATGTTCGCAGATACGTGATGCGGTCTGCAAGCAAGCGGTGCGAAGATCTCACCCAGCGATGGCAGGCTCTGCCGCAATACTCGCAGCGACAGGAATCTTCCCGCACCGGGCAATGCGATCCGCAAGCAAACGATGCATTGGTTCTTGCAGCGGCAACAGGCGCTGCGACGATCTTCGCGGCAACAGCATTTTACTCGCACTGTTGACGATGCGCTCTGCAAGCGAGCGATGCGTGGAAATTGCAGATCTTCTTCTTTTCTTCTTGTCCAGCTCCCCAAACAGAAGGCAACTACTTCCAGAGGCCCCACAATTGGATTAAACACTCTAGGAATGGCAGAACTCACTCAGAAGAGTTCAGGGGGAAGCTGGGGGTGAAGTCCTTTTGTTCCTGGGACTTCGTAACAGGAGGCCAGCTCTCCTCAGGCCCTTGGAGATCTCTTCAAGCAAGGGGACATAGCAACAGTAAAGTCCTTCCCTTCTCCTTGGCAGCAAAGCAACTGCAGGTCAGCCCACAAACACACCGCAGGACAGTCCTTCCTCTTCAGTCTTCCACCTTTCCCTTGGCAGAGGTTCCTTCTTGATTCCAGGATGAGCTAATTTTCTGTAGTCTGGTTAGCCCTTTTTATACCACTTTTCTCTTTGTTCTCTGAGGGCATAGAGGCTTTGGCTTAGTCAGAACCAGTTCTGGCCAGTCATGGAGAACTTTGTTTACTTGACTTCTTCCTTCCTTTGAGAGAGAGGGGCAGGTTTGTCAGCCGCTCAGCAGGAGGTAGAGCCAGCATTGTGGAAGGCAGGCACAGCCCCATTCAGGCCCAGGTGCTATTCCCTCCCACCACTCAAGATGCAGATGGAGCTATTCAGCCCAGGAATGACTCACTCGGCCTCTGGGATCCACCCCTGCCCCTGTCACTCACAAGCCAGACAGTCAATTCACAAACAGGCCAAGGCACACAGAAAGGTCAGACAAGAAAACAGCCACTTTCTAAAAGTGCTGTTTTCAAACTCAGGATTTAAAAACCATCTTCCCTAAAATATGTGTTATTAAATTCTGAGTTCAGGGATACCAGACTTTTGTTTTCTGTCTTGCTCCTATGGGAATATATGCAGGTACACATTATACACAGCATTCCCCATTATAGCCTATGGGCAAGATAGCCTTTCAATAATGAAAAACGAAACTGGCTGTAATTCACTACCAGAGCATGTCACCCACAGTAGTACATGCTCTCCCTTTCACATACACTGCACTCTGCCCTGAGGGGTACCTAGGGCCTTCCATAGGGGTGTCCAATGTGCACAGAAAGGGAAGGGTTAGGCCTGACCAGTGTGGACACTGGTCAGGTCAGCATGGCAGTTAGCAACTGCACACAGGCACTGAGTTGGCAGGCCTGAGACACCATTTCAGGGCTACTCATGTGGGTGGCACAATCAGTGGTGCAGGCCCACTAATAGCATTTGAATCACCAGCCCTGGCACACTTAGTGCACTTTACTAGGGACTTTACTGGCCTCCCTGCCTGGGTGATGTTCCCACCTCGAAAGATGAAATCAAAAGCTTAGGGGTATGGTTCAAGTGGGACCTGACCTTCAGGACTCAAGCAAAGAAAACAGCAGGTATATGCTATGGCCTACTCCGGTCTGTGCGGAAGGTTCTCCCACTCTTGCCATTTCAGTCCAGGAAGCTGCTAATTCAGGGGCTAATATTATCTAGACTGGATTACAGCAATGCCGTGTTTCTGGCGGCACCTGAAGCTACCATCAACACGCTCCAACGTGTTCAGAATTCAGCAGCCAGGCTGCTTACCGGCTCCTCAATAAGATCCTCGGCTAAGCCGGCACTGAGAGCTCTTCACTGGTTGCCGATTCATGAAAGAATAAAATTTAAATCTCTTTGCATAACCCACAAATCACTTCAGGGGAGGGGACTCCCTATCCTTAGGAATCTGATCCGCCCCTACAAGTCCTCTCGGACTCTCCGTTCTGACCTCGGAAACTTGGCCACTGTCCCTAGTGTGAGGAAGGCGCTCGCTGGGGGACGTCGATTCTCGGTTAATGCAGCAACGCTTTGGAATGCCCTTCCTGTCATGATTCGAACCGAACCCAGCTATCTGAAGTTTCGGAAGCTCCTTAAAACATCTCTCTTTCACAATGAGCCCTAAGTAACGGTACCCTCTTCAGTTTGCCCTTTGTTCTGCAGCGCTGGGACGCTCTCTGGCAGCCTTACGCTTTATAAATCAAATTTAATTTCATTTCTATCACTTCCTGGTAACACAAATATGCCAATCATGGATAACCAATCACAATAAAAATTTACACAGAGAGCATTTGCACTTTAGCACTGATCAGCAGTGGTAAAGTGACCAAAGTCCTATTGCCAAGAACCACAGGTCAGAAAAAACAAGGGAGAAAGAAGCAAAAAGTTTGAGGATAACCCTGCAAAAAGGGCCATTTCCAACACTTATAAATTAAAAAAGAAATAAAGGGGCATAATTTTAAGAAACAGCGTTACAATTATCGCCGATTTAGCGACAATAATTTTGATGCCTTTCTTGATAATATGCCCCTAAATGTGTCAGTTTCTACTTTGTCTGCCACCATATGTACCACTTGCATCTAAGTATCGTCACAAAGCTTGGTGATTTTTAATGTATTAAAATGTCACTAGGGCAGCTACAACACTGCCGATATCAGATATCATAAGTGGATTATTACCTACATCAAAAATGAGAGGGTGTAAATTCGATTTATAATCTCCTACCTTCTTTGGAGGGCAGTCTTTTTTCATTACAAAGGTCGACCAAACAAAAAACGCTACTTGCTCCTGTGGTCCGTCATTAGTGCACATCTTCAACAGCATTGATTTGCTCCCAGACCTTGGGTTTTGTTTGATAAACTAGTGCGGTAAACAGCAAGACAATCTTTGCAGCCATGGTCTATATTCAATGCAAGTCCCATCACCTTAGACTACAAACCTAGTTTACAACGTGGAACTCGTTTTTCAAGGAGCCCACAAAAAAACAGTGGAAGACTGGTGAAGTCTAAAGAAAATACAGTGCATACATTTAGGGGCATATTTGCGAGAACTGGCGCAACGCTGCGATTCGGCAGCCTTGTGTCACAAAACGTTGCATTGTATTGCGCTACTTCAGTGCGACACGGTTGCGCCATATTAATGGTGCGGCGCGCCACAGTGCAAACACCGAAGGTGTGTCACAAATTCTGATGTATCGGAGAGTAGAATGATGCAAAGTGTCATAACGGAACTGCGACCTACGTGACACAAAGTTGATTTGCATGTTTTAAAGGGCCGCAAATCAGCTTTGTCTCACATTGGAGTGTGTTTCATGTTGGAAAGTTAAAAAAAAGCAATGCATTTGCAGGGAAAAAAAATGACACATTGGAATCCTCTTTCAAGACCACTAAGACTGATAAGGAGGCTAACAATACCAACTCCAGCCAAGATGACCAAACAGCAGCCCAGGAGAAGAGGAAGACTAATTTCAGTTAAGTAGAGAACCAGATATTAATAGCTGAGGTGACAAAGAATGAACACCTTTTCTTTACCACCACCAAATTGCAATTAGGGAAGAAGGAAGCCAATTGGCAGTCCATAGTGGATATGATTAACAGCGTAGGCCAAACCAAAAGGCCTGTGCAGGAGTGCAAGAAGCGCAGTCATGATTATAAGCGCAGGACCAAAGAGAAACTGGCCAAAAACCTGGGGACACCTATGAAGATCGAAGGGGGACTTGATCTCCAGGAGGAGTTGAACCCATTGGGGGAGCAGTCACTCATCCCAACAGAGTTAGTGGCAGGAGTGGAGGGACAGTGCTGTGGTCGACATCAGGAAGAACAACAGGGTAAGTCAAAGCAATGGACCATAAGGTCAAAACTGTCACACTGCGCAGCATCACACTTTGCTGTGCTGCACTGTGCTGTGTGCAAGGGAAAGAGCAGGAGTGTCTCACATGTTAACTTACTTGGACAGTGATAATTCATACAGCCCAGTCTAGCCCCGGCATGTGTCTCAGGGTCATGTGTGATGTGCTGGCCCAGTCCCGGTTGTCCTTTGAATCCTGGAATTTGTAGTGTAAGGTACAAGACTGACTAGGACTCCAAATCCCACAATACTAAGCAAAAACCTTGGAATGGAGCAGCCCATCATGCAAATATGTCAATGACAATTCAGGCCCCCTTGCACCATGAAGCAAGTGTGCTTGTGCAGGTTCCAGGCAGCCAACTATGAAATGTAATTGAACGTGGTGTGTCAAAGTGTAAACTCCTGACCGAGAGGTGATCCAGGTGATCAGTAGCTAAAGACTTCCAAGTAGGATCATGTGGAGAGCCACGTGTACTGTCACTAAAACTAAGCCATGTTGCACGCAGCTGTCCTGATGTGCTGGATATGAATGTTTTACTGGTGTTGCCTGCCATGTAAGACACCACCCTATCTCCTGTCTTGCTCAAGTGTATATTAGGGCGAATGCAAGTGATGGACAGCAGAGATAAATGGTTGTGTTTTGGAGGCATAGATGGGGTGTAACCCAGTTGGCCCCCTAGTAGTGTAGTGCCTTGTAGGTGTTGCTAAGCATTTTGTACTGGCAGTATATCTCAAGGAGGTGAGGTGTGATGTACTGCAAGGCATGTTGAGTGTTAGTCAGCCACTGCTGTGTAGGATAATTTGCCAATTGTGCTGCAGCTGTGCAGGATGCCGTTTTAGAGGGCATTGGTGTACCACAATTTACGTGTCCCGAGGGCCTGGGTGACAGTGTCGCAGGTGTCAGGATGGAACCGTAAGGAGGAAATCCTGACTACATAACATATGTGAAAGCAGGTGGATGTGAATCTGGTAACTGTGAAGAGTCAGGGTGAGGTAGGTGTCGAGGATGATGGGCAGTTTTCTGGGATGGTTAGAGGGTGAGGCATTTAGGCCTAGCCATATAGGCAACCAGAGTGGGTACCTGTGACAGGATATCATCACTACTACCTTGTGAAGAACAGTATGTGTCACTCTAACAACTCGACCAGAAAAAGAGGGATTATATCTGATTAATTTTGTAACTAATTAAAGTTAACTACATATGTCTAGCTTGGTTTTGTAAGTTTGTGATATTTTCAGTTCTCTAGTAGGAACCATGGTGCAGTTTGCCAATATTTTGGTGTGAGTCACTTTCTGGCTCTACATAGATGGTACTGGTTCCTGGCTACTCGTACAACAGCAATGTGCTGTTTCCAAATTGCCACCTGCATGTCTGTGCTGGCACCTCTTGACAATTAAGGCAGATGCAAACCTATCCCTTATCAAAGTTGGTAGAATATGGACATAATTGTAAACCAGACTTGCAATTAGGAGTTAGGGTCCAGATGTATAAATAACTTGTCTTATTTCCAGGGCATTGTGACCAGTATTTTTGCAACCAGTAAAGAATTTTGCAAACTAACCTATGTGCTAAAACCAAATAGTTGTGGGTGGCAATGTGACGTACCCCCTAACATTAAAGAGGTAGGTTGTAAATTGTGACTCACTGCGTTTGGAGGTCATAATAGTGATGGTGTCCTGCTGGGGTCAGCAGACCACCATGTCTGTAATTAGTTTTAAATAAAGCAAACTTTTTTTAACACAGCCTTTTTTCTTAAAGGATACAGGCTGTGTTCTAAAAAAGATAAAGATTTCTAATTTGTTTAAGAGATGGCTGGTTGTCTTGTAGGACCACTACCTATCCCTAAACAAACTTTTGTTTTACTTCACAAAGGGGATGGGGAGGGTAGCAAAACTCCTTCACTTTGGGCAATGGGTTACGGATTCCTTTGATTTCTTGGTAACTTTTGAATGTCCTGCATCCAAATTTTGGTTGGAAAACATTGAAACATAGCATACAAATTCCGTTTTTGGAAGGGACGCCTACAACATTACTCTTCCAGATACCAAATCAGTATTCATTCACAATGGAGTGGTGTGGCTCACTGGTTAGAGGCGGCAGACCCGGTAGCAGAGAATGGCCTGGGACCAGGGTTCAATTCCTGATGCGGCAGGGTCGTGGACCAGCGTCAGCGGACTCGATAATTCTCACCTCGGTGCCTACTCTAACCAGGGATCACACTCGGCAACTCTGGGCATTAGCTTGCCTCATCTCTACAACGGCCCCCCACATTTGCCGGGGATGCCTGGTTTCAACTTGGAGGTACCCAGTAGAGACCATCTCTCAGGCATAGCCAGGACGGGTTCCCCAGCGCCACGACGCCTCAGGGCAGCAGTGTGCTTTACAAGACACATACATTTACATTTACATCTAATTATAGGAAGTAGAAAAAGTTTTGTTTCTCCTAAAATGGGATTAATACATTTTAAAACCGATTTTTGCGTTAGAAAATGCCCAATGGAACATTTGAGCCTATAAAAATCCTTAGTAAATCTGTCCCTAACTTTTGTTATGGATCATTTTAGCTTTGTTGTTTGGCCACCTATGCATTCTGTTGAGTAGTAGATACTGTGAATCAACAGCCTGTTCCATATTTTTTGATAGCCATGCCAAAAATATTTTTGGATAGTAGTTTTGTAAAATATATAAATAGAAAGGTGTAAATAGGCTTTCTTGATCAATTGAGCAAAACATTTTTGTTTTTTTAAGTTTGGAGGTAATAAGCTCAATTGCCGGTGTGATTTGATCTTTTGTAATAAATGGGGCAATGTTTGTTGGCAAGTAGTTGGCTATTTATGCAGACAGCTCATTATATTAACATCATGTGGGACTGATAATTCTAGGCATGCTTTGATTTCCAGAACCTTACTTCTATACAATACAAAAAAATCATTACTTCATTGTACTATTCTGTTTGAGAATATTGACTTTTTGTGCTATGCACTCTAAAGATGAGATGTGGCTTGGCTTGGCTTGAGCTCTATAGAATGATATGGTCTGAATAGTTTCTGTAGAATGATTGCAGCTTGTCTGAAGAAATTATAGATTTGGTATTAATTGTGTTGCTGGTTCAATCCAGCTTTTGAACTTCTGTTGCTGATCCAGCTTTATTATCATTAATACTCTGCATTTTGTCCCTGTTAACCAGTGATCAAATGTGTTCGCTCCCTAAAACATGGTTCTATTGGCATCTATCTGATTGATACATTTAATGTACTTGTAATATTGTACTTGTAAATCTCAAATATATAGTTCTACCTGTACCTACGGCCTGTAAATTAAATGCTGATAGTGGGCAGCAGCACACATTGACCACCCAGCATAATAGTCTTTTACAACATGACTCTGGTTTGTCACTGAGGCCTGTAATGCAGTTTTCAACTGCTGTTTCGACCTGGAAAAATAAACCTTTTCCCAGGCTAATACTTTCTTTTATAATGCTTATAAGTCACCCATAAGGTAGGCCCTAGAGGCTCTGGGGGCAGAACGCAGTGTAATAAAAAAGTAGGACATGTGTACTTACATTTTACATGTCCTGGCAGTAAACATACTCCTAAAGTTCTTTTTCACAGTTTTAAGCACTATCTCTTTCATTGATTAACACTGGGTTACCTTACCACATTTAATTAGTGCTAAGTTTAGGTTGGGAAGTGGGGACATAATGAGCCATCCTTACAGAGCTACTAGGACGGAGCTGTGCCCAGCGAGTCTTACACTTCAAATGGCTTTGCTTACAGCACACACCTATGAACCTGGAACCAGGCCTGTCCGACTTTGGTCACCACAGAAAGTTTGGAGCCTTTACCTGGGAAAGGGAAAGAACTTTCTAGAAGCAGTTTTGCGTGGAAGGACAGGGAGTCCCCCACACAAAGGCTGACACCAGATATAACTATCGGACCTACAGGTTACTCATCAGATCATTCCTACACCGGTTGGAAGAAAGACTGCCCTGCTGCCCAACAACTGTTCTGCTGCTTGAAGGACTGCCTTGCTGTGTAATAAGGTAGATTGGACCTGCTTGCCTTCATCCCGGGCTACTCAGAGTGACTCCATGGGTAAGTTGTCTGACCTCCTGTCTAAGCTAAAAGGACACAGCAAGCTACGAAGGCCTCTCTGCAGGTTCCCAGCTGACCTGCTGCAGCAGGAATTGCCTGTAGCTGCAAGTGGCCCTGCCTGAGCCCTTCTGCCAGCCGCTGCTAGAGTGAGTCCTGATCCCCAGAGGCGCCCCACAGGTCTTGGACCCTTGGCAGGCATGAGTGAGAACTCCTCCTAAGTGAAAAGGTGAAAATTCTGAGATTTGACAGCATGATAGTGCAGGTGCTGCTATGCCATTAGTCATTTGTAATAAGTTATTACTAATGACTAGTGATGTACTTTTCTATCACTGGCACTGTCTAACTGCAGAATGCACCAGTAACAAGCAACAATTCACAACAATTTATGAGGAGATTATATTTCAAAAGGCTTGTTAAACATGTTGTTCAGCATAGGCAAATTTCATAAACATTTCGCTGACACAAAAAAGACAAATGCATTATTTTGTTCTCCTTGTATCAGGAAATGTAACAAATTATATTTGCACACTGGCAACCATGACTCAAACCGATTTCACAATATTTCTATTTGTGTGTATAATAAACATATCAAGAAAGTATTTTTATAAGAGTAAAATATTCATTTATGTTTGATGGAATTGTGGGGGCAAATTTATGTCTTGGTGGTATAAATATCCTCCAGCAAAGGAAAATCTATACCACGAAGATAATGGTCTTTTCTCCTGGTTTTGATGTGGACAGACCTTATGTTTCATCACAGTGGAGACTACTCCATGATTAAACCCCTCCGACTGCTCTGCAGAGCAAGAGCCAAAGGAGGCAGACCTGTAATTCCGCCCACCCAATTCAGATGGGTGTACTTACAGGTTAATTTTCACTGCCTTTCACCGAGATGAAAACCCTGGTGGTAAGGGGCAGTGGAAACTGCAAAATGCTCTCGTTGTCATGGGAGAGGGCTCCCATGATGAGGGCAACATTTTATTTTTAAAAAGAAAATCTAGTTTCAGGATTTTCATTTTGAAAAGAAAAAAGAAAACTGTTTTGCGCAGGGTTCTGTCATGTTGATTTAGCCCTGCACCATATAGCAGCATGTAATAAACTAGCCCCTAAGAAAATACTTACTCTTAATAGCGCACAACCCTCCGCCCCTTGGTACACACAGGAACTTAAAGACCAGAAAGTGTGTTGTAAATGGCTGGTGAGAAATTGGAGGAGAGAGTACAAAGAATCAAAAAAAGTTTTTACAATCAAAGCCTCAGGATTTACAAACAACTTCTGTTTAAGACTAAACAGGAGTTCTTTGTGAACCAAATTGACCTAGCTAAAAATTCGACTAAAGAGCAGTTTAAAACAGGAACTAATTTAGTCCACCCTCGCCTAGCAAAGTTCTCAATGAGCCAGGGCCTTTATGATGAAATTGCCAGGTTTTTCTTGAAAAAGTCGAGTCCATTTTTTCTCTATTCAAAGGACCAACTACAAAGATTACTATGAACCAAATAAAGGGTCATAAGCCAGTGTCCGACTTACAGCCTACTCTTGATGAGTTTGCTCCACTACCTACTTTGGACACCTATAATCTTCTTATGTCCACTTATGACCTGTGTCCAGTCACAGTGTTAAAAGTGGCCCCTGAACCTATTGTGCTGACACTTACCTCCCTGTTCAGTGCAATGTTCTCAGAGGGGCATTTTCCTAGAGCTTGGAAAAAAACCTCAATTCTGCCACTCTTTAAAAAGCCTAGTCTGGATCCCAAGGATCCAAATGATTTCCGCCCCATCTCACGTCTCCCTGTGTAGCAGGGTTTCCGTTCTCCCACAGAACTGTGCACAGAGTTTCAGAACCTTGGTGAATTAGGGTGACCCAAAAACCACCTTAGTATCCAAACCCCCTTACCGAACTAGCTACAGTGTCTCATTGGTCATAACAAACTCCCAATGACTTAGACAAACCAGAACATGAACTTAGGTTACCTCAGGTATCGTGGAACACATGAACACTCTTTCGCTCTATAATCATTTCAAACCAGAACGGGGAGTAAAAGAAGACACGTGCAAGTTTGAAATATTTATTTTTCAATGCAAGGTTCTCAAATGCAGTATCTTATATAATACAAGAATACATATTATAAAAATCAGAGTTATCAGCATAGTTACTAATCCATAGTAAGCGAACGGTGATAGCATATTATAATGCAAAAATCAATAGAAATCTATATCACCTATATTTTCGCGCACCCTATTTAGCATACTATATTATATCTAAGAAGGTCTCATTTGGGTTTTAGCAGGGCGGGCCCATACCTCTAAATGTCAGTAGGAGAAGATCACATCATCAGCTACCAGCTCTCTGCATGCGAAGCACCATCAAGTGTGTTTGTGCATTCTCAGTAACTCTATCTTAAACCCGCTTAGAGCCCAATGTTGGCAGCAACTTTATTTGTGTTATGTCTAATGTGGTGCGAGGATCAGGCCTCCCAGCAACCTTGTGTTAGGTTATTCTTAGAGGGTTCAGCTCTCAGTGTGCAGACAGTGTACCAAGTGTACCAAGCACAACTGATATCAGAGCAATAACATATTACTCTCAAATAAATCACATCTTTCGTCTAGGTTGAAAGCTACAATAACAATTATGTGTTGTGTGCAAACTGAAGCCGAAGGAAAATATGTTGTTTAAACATTTAATAAACTCATGCTAACTTAATACAGTATATAGAAAAAGCAGTAACTATATGACACCCCCCCAATGATCCGAGGACGGTAAAAAAAAAAACAAGCCAATAATATAATAAAGGCATAACATGAAAGCAGAGTTCAACAATATTGAGCCAAGCTAAATGTATGTAAAAAATAATTATATAATAATATGTATGAATGCCTATAGTGGCCAAACAAAATATAATAAAATTCTTGAACTTGAGGCCAAATATAAAATCATAGGCCTAGAACATATAAAGTCTAATGTCCGTAAGAAAAAAAGGCACCATTCAGAATTACTAAAAAGTCACGTGCCATTATAATGAAAGTCTCCAAAGCCACTCATGGGTGGATAGAATATGCAAAATAGGTAGCAACAGCTTCCAACATGAAATCACTGTCATCATCCGAAAACAGTTCAGCCATCCAATTAAGCAGTGGGAAAGAACATACGTGCTCCTCCAGCACCGGACCCTCTAGCAACATCAGAGGACAACTCGGTGGGTTCTCAAGAACGCTATGTGCCAGAAACTCATGCGCCGCTGCGGGTATGTCCCACTGACCCATTAGTCCATGCATCGCTGCCAAGGCCATAATCCTTTCGCCAGAACAAACCAACTCGTGAGCAACTACGGGGCCCATCAGGTGATTAAAATCGACTTCAGGAGATAACGGCAAGCAGAGACACAAATCAATGGCCCAGTCAAAATCGCAGCTCAGGCAATGAAACACAGGCTGGACACATGTGAAACGATAATCCAAATGCCGTGCTTAAAGTCGCAAGCGGCAGGGTGCCATAGTAATCAAGCATCCGGTTGCGAAACAGTGTCAGAAGGGGCTGAGCGGCTTCTTGCACAGGATGGGCATCCATGTTTTAGGAAGCAGAATAATATCAAAACGCCTGCAGCTAAAGCCAGCAAAACAGGGAATCCGCCAAACAAACTCGAAAATATTGAATGGAAGAAAGCGGGGATGACACCAAAAATCTTTTCAAATGTAGTCACGAGACCACTGCTAACCAATTTTAAAAAATGAGTTAAGCCAGACGTGGAGGAGGCATTAAAGATTTGATGAACTAATTCGCAGAAATGAAACGGCAAGTCAGTATTTAAAAGTGCCTGCACCGCTGTGCGTGTGTTAGCAATGTGAAGGACATAAGTTTCACGGGCCGAGCTCAGGGCCACTTCCTTTTGAGACAAAAGAGCCCTTATTCTGCTCATACCATTGAACTCCGCTTTCAAGGTTCGGATGCGCGGCCAGATGGAAACATCTGAATTCCCATGCGTGGGTGGATATAGAACATTTTTGCAACACACCACACGTTCTGATACAGTAACCACATAAGCGATACGACCATTAACCCACAACATTCCTCATTATTCATAAACAAATAACTACCGTTTGTCAATAATGTAAATGTGGGAACTATTGCTTGAACTGGTGTGCCTTTTAAAACACAGGCTTAATTAGGCCGGTCCTGATTACAAGAACCATGCAACTGGATGTGCCTGCATATCAGTGAACGGTCAGTCGACTGTGTGCATTCTTCACCATTTAGATTAACTTCCTTTCCATCTTTCAGACATCTGTACGTGTATGGTAAAGACCAAGCCTCATGGAGGAAAGCACTGCCTAGTGGTTCATATCGCCCTATTGCAATATACCGCATACAATTAGTAAATTTGTACAAAGCAAATGGTAACGTAATAACTCCATGGATAAGCCATGTTGCAGCAGCTGCCTCAGCTACAGAAAAGGGCAAAGATTCTAACTTTTTTAATGTGTAACATAGAAAAGGATGCATCTCGCATGGAAAGCATGCGCTGCTTGTCAGTCAAATTAAAAGGGGCAAATAGGGAGGACACGTTCATGTAACTCCAGGGCACGCGGCACGCCTTAAGAGTCTGTAGTGTCCATGCAAACTGCATCACAGAACGCAATTGATTTGACCATGGTACAATACAGACACCTCATCATTCACAATGTCAACGACAGAAGAGACAATATTATTCAACGTGTAAATTCGGGAAGAAAGCATGTTGATACTGTTATCGACAACTGCAAGCACTTTTTCTAAATTTGCTTGGTCAATCGCTCTTAGGCGCTTAGCAGCCTCAATTTGTGAAAATTTCCAAATTTCATCGTAAACCGCATAAATCCATCGTTTAGACCTACCATTGGCCGGGCCTTTTATAAAATCATTTAAATCCACATTATCATTTAACTGAGACAGATGTAGTTTAACTGCAGCTAACGTGGAATGTTGTAACCAATTCTGACACAGTTTCCCCACAGAGTAAGTTGTGACAGTATAATCAGTTTCAAAACGTGGGTCAGGTCTGACTTGTGTGAACCCTTCAGCCAAACCCAGAAAACGACATTGGCAAGAATCAGCACTTCTATGCCACATCAGCCAACCCTTCGGATCCAAACTGGATATATTAAAGGATGAATTGTGCAACAGAGTTTGTAATTCACGAATGGATAATTCAGTATAATTACCCCAACCTGAATATTCTTCCAATTCGGGGATAATTGGTGTATTTAATTTTTTAGAAGTAGCCAATCCAAAGCATGTTGTTTGGGAAATAGTAGAATTTAGAAACAACATGTGATTCAGGATGAGACATGCACGGTGCAAAGCCTCAGTGCCTTGTACCTGCCAATCTTTGGTACCCCAAACCGATTTAAGGTCAATTGTTCCTTTCCATAACTCGTAGCCATGTCCTGGCAGTAAACACACGCCTAAAGTTCTTTTTCACTGTTTTAAGCACTATCTCTTTCATTGATTAACACTGCGTTACCTTACCACATTTAATTAGTGCTACTTTTAGGTTGGGAAGTGGGGACAGAATGAGCCATCCTTACAGAGCTACTAGGACGTAGCTGTGCCCAGCGAGTCTTACACTTCAAATGGCTTTGCTTACAGCACACACCTATGAACCTGGAACCAGGCCTGTCCGACTTTGGTCACCACAGAAAGTTTGGAGCCTTTACCTGGGAAAGGGAAAGAACTGTCTAGAAGCAGTTTTGCGTGGAAGGACAGGGAGTCCCCCACACAAAGGCTGACACCAGATATAACTATTGGACCCACAGGTTACTCATCAGATAATTCCTACACCGGTTGGAAGAAAGACTGCCCTGCTGCCCAACAACTGTTCTGCTGCTTGTAGGACTGCCTTGCTGTGTACTAAGGTAGATTGGACCTGCTTGCCTTCATCCCGGGCTACTCAGAGTGACTCCAAGGGTAAGTTGTCTGACCTCCTGTCTAAGCTAAAAAGACACAGCAAGCTACAACGGCCTCTCTGCAGGTTCCCAGCTGACCTGCTGCAGCAGGAATTGCCTGTAGCTGCAAGTGGCCCTGCCTGAGCCCTTCTGCCAGCTGCTGCTGGAGTGAGTCCTGATCCCCAGAGGCACCCCCCAGGTCTTGGACCCTTGGCTGGCATGAGTGAGAACTCCTCCTAAGTGAAAAGGTGAAAATTCTGAGATTTGACAACATGATAGTGCAGTTGCTGCTATGCCATTAGTCATTTGTAATAAGTTATTACTAATGACTAGTGATGTATTTTTCTATCACATGCACTGTCTAACTGCAGAATGCACTAGTAACAAGCAACAATTCACAACAATTTATGAGGAGATTATATTTCAAAAGGCTTGTTAAACATGTTGTTCAGCATAGGCAATTTTCATAAACATTTCGCTGACACAAAAAAGACAAATGCATTATTTTGCTCTCCTTGTATCAGGAAGCACACTGGCAACCATGACTCAAACCGATTTCACAATATTTCTACTTGTCTGTATAATAAACATATCAAGAAAGTATTTTTATAAGAGTAAAAGATTCATTTATGTTTGATGGAAACGTAGGGGCAAATGTATGTCTTGGTGGTATAAATACTCTCCAGCAAAGGAAAATCTATACCACGAAGATAATGGTCTTTTCTCCTGGTTTTTATGTGGACAGACCTTATGTTTCATCACAGTGGAGACTACTCCATGATTAAACCCCTCCGACTGCTCTGCAGAGCAAGAGCCAAAGGAGGCAGACCTGTAATTCCGCCCACCCAATTCAGATGGGTGTACTTACAGGTTAATTTTCACTGCCTGTCACCGAGATGAAAACCCTGGTGGTAAGGGGCAGTGGAAACTGCAAAATGCTCTCGTTGTCACGGGAGAGGGCTCCCATGATGAGGGGAACATTTTATTTTTAAAAAGAAAATCTAATTTCAGGATTTTCATTTTGAAAAGAAAAAAGAAAACTGTTTTGCGCAGGGTTCTGTCATGTTGATTTAGCCCTGCACCATATAGCAGCATGTAATAAACTAGCCCCTAAGAAAATACTTACTCTTAATAGGGCACAACCCTCCGCCCCTTGGTACACACAGGAACTTAGAGACCAGAAAGTGTGTTGTAAATGGCTGGTGAGAAATTGGAGAAGAAAGTACAAAGAATCAAAAAAAAGTTTTTACAATCAAAGCCTCAGGATTTACATACAACTTCTGTTTAAGACTAAACAGGAGTTCTTTGTGAACCAAATTGACCTAGCTAAAAAATCGACTAAAGAGCAGTTTAAAACAGGAACTAATGTAGCCCACCCTCGCCTAGCAAAGTTCTCAATGAGCCAGGGCCTTTATGATGAAATTGCCAGGTTTTTCTTGAAAAAGTCGAGTCCATTTTTTCTCTATTCAAAGGACCAACTACAAAGGTTACTATGAACCAAATAAAGGGTCATAAGCCAGTGTCCGACTTACAGCCTACTCTTGATGAGTTTGCTCCACTACCTACTTTGGACACCTATAATCTTCTTATGTCCACTAAATCAGGATCCACTTATGACCTGTGTCCGGTCACAGTGTTAAAAGTGGCCCCTGAACCTATAGTGCTGACACTTACCTCCCTGTTCAGTGCAATGTTCTCAGAGGGGCATTTTCCTAGAGCTTGGAAAAAAGCCTCAATTCTGCCGCTCTTTAAAAAGCCTAGTCTGGATCCCAAGGATCCAAATAATTTCCGCCCCATCTCACGTCGCCCTGTTCCGGCAAATATGGTGGAGAAAAGAATGAAGGCCCAATTGAGTAGTTTCTTGCGAGACACGCAAGCTTTGGATCCCACTCAATATTGCTTCAGAGAGGGAGTCCGCACTTATAAAATCTACGGATGAGATCAGGGCAGCCCTTGATCAGGGTGGTAAGGCCGTCTTGATTATGATGAACCTCTCTGCGGCCTTCGATTGGTCCATCATGATTTGTTGATGGACCGGTTGTGGGAATGTCGAGTTCAGGGAAAAGCCTGGAAACTATTGAATTCCTTCCTCTCTGAAAGATTGCAAATTGTTTCATTGGGTGAATTCTACACCACTCTGTTCAGTCTGACTTGCGGTGTTCCACAGAGGTCATCCTTGAGTCCCACACTCTTCAACGTGTATGTGTCCTCCCTGGCCCCTCTTATTAATTCCTTCGGCTTCTGCCTCACCTCTTATGCCGACGACACACAAAACGTGGTGTCAGTGCTGCCCGGCCAGGAGATTTGAACAGGTAAACTGTTCCAAGTTTGCATGGAAGTGGTGGGGAGGTGGATGTCCCAAAACTGTCTTAGTAAATTAGTTAGTTTTTAAATTTGTATTGCGCAACAGCTACCCAAAAAGGGTTTCCCGGCGCAGACAGAATATTCAGGATAACAAAAGACCATGAGCCTTATTTATCAAACAACCAGGTTTTAAGTGACTTGTGAAAAGTGATGTAATTTGTCTAATTTCGGAGCGTGACAGGGAGTAAGTTCCAAAATGAGAGCGCTAAAAAAGTGAAAGATTTTTCCCCCATCCGGGCCAGTTTGAATTTGGGGACGACAAATCTTCCTTGAGAGGCTGATCTAAGATTACAGGACGGAATATATGGTTTGGACAGAACACAAAGGTAGCTAGGGGCCGTTCCTGATTTGATTTTGTGCATATAGGTGAGTGTCTTAAATTTTACTTGGTTCTCAATATTCAACCAGTGTAGTTTACGTCGATGAATAGAAATTGAAGCGGTTTTAGGGATTCTGCATAGTAGTCTAACTGCAGCATTTTGTGCCATCTGCAATCTGTGGATTACAGGTTTGTTTGATCCCACATAAAGGACATTTCCATAGTCTAGCCTTGATGTGATCAAGGCATTGACTACTGTTTTTCTGGTTGCTTCTGGCAGCATCCAGCAGATTTTACCCAACCACTTAATGATGGTGAAACATGTGGCTGCGACTTTTACTGACTGGGAATGCATACTCAGGGTGTCATCAATAAGCACGCCTAAGTTTCGTACTTGCTATGAGGGAGATGGAAGGACGCCCATTTTGCACGCCCAGTGTTGTTGTGTCCAGAGATCTTTCTGCTTTCCTAGTATCAGTAATTCTGTTTTCTCTCCATTTAATTTCAGAAAATTAGATTTCATCCAAGCTGCTATATTATTTAGGTCAGTTTTAAGTACTGAGGTGGTAGTGGGGTAGAGCAGATAACGAGAACATGATTTGTGAGTCGGCTGCATAAGAGTAGATCGACAGTCCAGATTTCTCAGCCAGCTCAGCGAGAGGTCTTACATAGAGATTGAAAAGCAGCGGGCTGAGAATGGATCTCTGTGGCACACCATGGGCACAAGAGTGGGTTTTCGAGCAAGCATTCTGAGAGAAAACTTGAAAGGTTCTGTCTGAGAGGAAGGCTCTGACCCAGTGCAGGGCTGCTCAGCCTATACCCTGTGCGCTCAGTGTATTTACAAGAACAGTATGTAATATAGAATTGAACGCGGTAGTATCGAACGCAGCGCTCAAGTCTAACAGGATGAGCGCCACTGTTTCCCCCTTGTCAAGATGGTGGTGGATGCCTTCCATAACTCCTAGAAGGGTTGTTTCATTCGAAAACCCCGCTCTAAAGCCTGATTGTGATGAATGGAGTAAGTGATGAGTTGTGACATAGTGAGTCAGATGCGTGTGAATGTGTTTTTCAAGAATTTTGGAAAGTATCGGAAGCAATGATATGGGACAGTAATTATTGTATAGCCCAGGGTCCGCATTGGTCTTCTTCAGCAGAGGATGAATCATAGCATGTTTCCATGTTGATGGGATAGCCGACTCTTCAATCAAGATAGATAACACTGAGTTGTCTAGTTGTTTAAAAATTGTGGCCTGTAGAGGATCTTTCGGTGATCCTGACTTAATGGTGCTTAGAAGTAAAACTACATTATCTGTTGTGAGACGGGCCAGTTTTTTAGAGGACAATCTGCAACATTATGACTTCTGTTTGCTTAACGGGGGTGTGTGGCATTTTAGGAATAAATGTTGTAGAACCAATTGAGGTGTCCTGTACCTCTTGTTGCAAAACAATCTCTTGATAGATTATAGCAACTTTATCAATAAAGAAAGAGGCTAGTTCCTCACATTTGGACTGAGTCAGTGCCGGGGACTTCATTGTGGTTTCTGAACCTGCAAGTTCTTTTACTGCGTTCGACGCATTCAAAATGGTTATATTGACAAAATTGGCGCGAGCCTGTTTACAACATTTGTGGTATTTATTTAAAGCCATTTTATAGTCCTGTTTAGAGGATTGGGCATAGTCCCTTCTCCATTTCCTTTCCAGGATCTTGCAATTGGTTTTTATTATTTTTAGTGACTCATCGTACCATGGCGCTGGTGGACGGTGGTTGTTACTTTTTTGATTTGTTATAGGAAGACAGATATCAATAGCCTCAGCAAGCCATCGTTGTACTGTGGCCGCAAGATGATCGACACTACACTCTAACCATTCTAATGATGGTTTTTGGTTATCCAGACAGTTATTAAGTCTGTTTATGTCTAGTGTTTTCCAATTTCTCTTTACTTCCCCTGTCACTTTAGAACTGCTTAAGGTGCTCTTGTCTGATGGTAGAGTAAGTGTGAAATGTATCTGATAATGGTCAGAACAGCTGGTTGGGAAGGCTGGGGTACAGGAGATAGTATTGAGATTTGAGAATATGGGATCTAGAAGATGTCCGGCGATATGTGTCGGGTCTGAGTTAAGTAGTTCATGATTAAGGGAGGCCTTGTCTGAGATAAATTTAACACTATTTTTACAAGTGGCATCTTCCAAATGTAAGTTTATATCACCTAGTACAGTAAAGTTGGCAGTGTGTTTTACGTTTGGAGCAATAGATTCCACAAACGTTGGGATCAAGTTAGCAGGGGAATCTGGGGGCCGATATACAAGAACTCCCAAGCATGTAAAGTTAGGAGAGAGAGTGAGCCTAAATAGAGCCGCTTCACATGCGGGAATGGGCAGGTGTTCCAGGTTACAGTTAAAAGTCTTCTTAAAAATTATAGCTATTCCACCTCCCATCTTTCCGTCTATGTCCTTTCTTACTATAGCGTAATTGGTGGGTAATGCTGCTGCAATATCTGGGCCTGAGCTCTCATGGAGCCAGGTCTCTGTAAGAAAGACTACATCGGGTTGATCATTAAAGAGTATGTCGAAAATATCCGACTTATGTTTGGGAAGCGAGCCACAATTTATGGCTGTCAAGGTATATGATTTGATCGGAATATTTTGGTGCTTTTTGACATGTGATGAGTTCATGACCGGGGTTTCTAAATTCGGGATAAAGCGAAACCCGCAATGTGTGCAAGCTTTGTACTCCGTAATAGAGAGAGCTCTAGTGCAGGTGGGCATTTGTGGTGTTTGTAGGGCCTTCAGATAATCAGAGTGGTAGTTATAATCACCTATCTTTCCCACCCGATTTTGGTATATCAAGCCCTCTGTCTTTGTTGTCATAGGGCCAGGGGGGTCTCGGCCCTAGGCTCTGTCCAGGCGCGGATGGGCGCAGACGGGCTTGCCTTTGGGGCGCTGGCAGCGTGTTGGCTGTGCACGTCCGCTGCACGTGCGCTCTGAGACGTTCATTTTATCCCTCTCCGCGTGCAAACAACTAGCCCCCTGCCTGGTCAGTTACCCCCAATATGGCAGCAGCTTTCAGCGGCAGTCTTCGGTGCAGCCCATCGCCCCCCGGTCAGCTCCTAAATCGTTTGTGCGTGGGAGAGGCTGAGTGCAAGTATCGTTACTAAAAGTAAGTAAGTGATTTTAAAAACAGCAAGTTTCAAAGCAAGTTACCCAAAACACGGGCTCCCGGCTTCCGCCTCAGGAGTCAAATTGGTCTTAAGCTTAATTCAAGCAATACGGAAGTTGTCCTGTTTGGGAATGATCCTAGTTTCTGGAACCCAGGCTGGTGGCCGGATGCTATTGGTTTTCCCCCAACTTCCACTGAGAAAGTTAAAAACCTGGGAGTGTTAATAGATGACAGACTTAATTTTGGGGCTTAAGTCAATGCAGTGGCCTCTGCCACGTCTTATGTCCTAAGGACATGCAAGAAAATATTGCCTTTCCTGCCAAAAAACAGCCAGCGCTTGGTGATCACCTCGCTGATTACGTCAAGGCTAGACTTTTGAAACAGTCTGTATCTGCACATTCAGGAGCGTTTTGTGCATGAACTCCAATTCTTGCAGAACGCGGCGGCTAAATTGCTGTCAGATATACCCAAATTTGCCTCTGTCTCCTGTGAAATCCATAGACTTCGTTGACTACCTGTCAAGAAACAAGTACAGTTTAAATCACTCTGCATGGTTTTAAAGGCTCTACAAGGCATAGGACCAGACCGTTTGAAGTGGCATTTTCAGTGGTATGTGCCCAACAGACCACTGTGCTCTCTTGGAGGAAAAGGGGTGATAGTACCGCCTACAAAAAAGCCAGGTACAGAGGTAAAAGCTTTGGCTTCTGTGTGGCCAAGGCTTGGAATTACCTTCCTTTCCACCCGAGGAATTGCTTGGATTTACTTGAATTCAGGAGGGCCTTAAAGGCTTGGCTTTTTGATGATCGCTCTCCCTGGTTTTTATTCTGTGCTTCTTTGAAGGACTGTAGCTAGCTCCAAGACACCTTGGGGTAACAGTTGCGCTTTACAAATCTCCTAACATAACATAACATAACACAACATAACATAACATCAAAGAGCAAAATGCATTCACAAGAACCAGTATGCCTGCTTGAAGGTCATTCATAAATCTTGCACGCAGTCCCTCCACCAGTAAAACAGAGTAAATTGCTCCTTCGCCCTGGTGAAACTACTTGTCATCCGCCGGGATTTATATCAGCCCCTTAGTTTAATTTTTAATATATCATTAGTATACGACATGAACAGTCTGTTTAATCAACTTTTAAACACAGCTTGAGTATGAAATAGGGACAAATCAAGTTAAAATCTGTTCAAATTACCTATGCCACTATTTCTGTATTAGTGACATGATCCATTCTTTGTATTCTGATTTATAAATTGGCAAAATAAAATCATAAACATCTTAAAGATCTGATCAACAATTTCCAAAGGACAGAAGAGTACACACATCCATGTATGCCTGGGTGACAAACATGGCCAACTAGAACAGTGTTCCAAATGACAAAGAATCAAGGATGGGAATCCAAATGTCTAGTCTGTGCATATTGATATAGGATAGTTTTCAGTCACAAGATAGTTAACAGGCTCTTTTCTCTCGTCATACTAGAAAATGCCCGAAAGGGGATTACCTCTTGCATTAACAACAACAAAGCTTGGTTTCCTACCACATTTGAAACTCACCCCTCACCTTCAACACTGTAATGTTGATGAAATTCAAATGTTTTTTCTATTTTGTTTGTGCTTTGTTCTTGTGTTAAGTTAACATTTGCTGGACCACTTTATGTTCAGCCACCATTTTGAATCATGTTGTTAGCTGCATATTTTCTGACTCGAGAAGTAGGCAGTGGACATGTCCATTTCTCCAAGGTCAGGTCTTACTCTGTAAATGAATACACTTTTCTTCCCACTAGATAGAGGCCCTGTCCCACAGTCTAGCGGTAGGCACCCACAGAACGACCTTGGCTCTGATATAATGTGCGCCTGGTCTCAGAATCAAAACTCATCCTACTGTACTTCTTTGTTCCAGATGTATTTGCTTGTAGAATTCCATTTTGGGCGGGGTTTCCTTGGCTTAGAAATGTAGATAATGTATCTCTATGTTGGCTGAGTTCAGTCCCTCTTCAGCTATCCTAGGAGGCTGGTCAGACTGGCCTCCGCTCGAGTGTACCTGAATAAATATACTTGGATTGCATTCTCTACTGTCTGAAAGACTCTTCATTTGTATGGACAACTGAGAGGTGGTTGTGACTGACCCGAGTGGCCCTAATCGGGTCACTTCCTTCAATGATCCCCAGGGATCTATCATCTCTCTGCTACTATTTCACATCTATCTAACCCAGTCCCAGACCTAATCAGAACATATAACTGTATATGTTATAGCTATGTGGATAATACACAAATACCCTCAAATGGGATGGACCATAAGAACTCTACAAAACTAAACTTAAATGTTTGACTGATGAGCAACTACTTGTGCAATTCAGCTAATACCAATATCATGACCTGTGGACAGTGGCACAAACACCAACTTCAAGCCATATGGCCCAAGGAACTTGATGCTCCAACAGGTTTGTCAAGGTAAGTGAGGAACCTAGGTGTGATTTTAGACACAGATCTATCCCTAACCACACTTGACAATCAAGCTACCTAAAGTCCCTTCAATACAGTCTATTAAGTCTGTCTTAAGTTTGTCTTAAGACAAACTTAAGACAAAATCCTAACTTCTGTGAATACCAAAAGTAGTAAGTTCATTCTGTGAATACAAGAAGTAGTAGGTGCATTCTGTGAATGCCAAAAGTAGTAAGTTCATTCTGTGAATACCAAAATAGTAGTAAGTTTAGGATTGAATCTTAAGTTTATTCTGTGAATCGGGCCCTGTGTATTTTAATAGAAGACCTTGAGTCGTAACAAACAAAGATTGCCCACATTTGAAGTATCTGCCATTAGTTTTCATCATATATTAGTAATAAATTACAGGCAGTATAAGACAATGATTTTTTCACAAACATACATACCACAACTCAAGTTTTTAGATTAGAGTATTAGTGTTCGCCTCAGTCAAGGCTTTTCATGACACTCTTCTCATCAAACAACCAAGGATTTATAAAGCATGGAAATTCACCCGTGAACGTCTCAAGGTGCTGGAGTCACTAACTCCTTTTTTCTTTTTTTTTTAAATGAGGATAAAGCAAGGAGAAGGCACTCAAAACACAGGGGGGAACAAGAAATAAATGAAAACGAAGGCAAAGCAAGGAGAAGACACTCAATAATGGGAGGAAAGCAAGGAGAAAGCAGTGAGATTGAGTGAAAAACAAGGAAAAGGTAATCAAAAAATGGGGGGCAAACAGGGAGAAAGCATTTAAATCAGGGGAAAGCAAGAAGGCACTAAAACAGAGAAATGCAAGGAGAAAGAAGTGAAAATGAGAGAAAAGCAACAGGGGAAAAACAAGGAGAAAGCAATGAAAAGGAGGGCAAAGCCAGGAGAAGTCACTCAAAAAGCGGGTAAAAAGCAAGGAGAAGACAGGAGCAAGAACAATGAAGCAGCACTTGGAGCTGTGCCTGGGGCTCATGATATGTGGCCTTTGAGCTTTGGCTCTTCACTCACCAGATGAAGCCTTAAAGATAGCACAGTTCAAAATAAGACCAGTAGTTATTTTTGTTTTCACAAAGTTTCTGGTTTTGGCCGTTAGATATATATCACTAGCACTGCCAATTCTATAGCGAATACCCACATTACAACAAGAAGTGCTAGTCCAGCCAACTAAAAGAAGTGCTTGTACACTCTTTAACTGTAAACATGGAGCGATAGTGCGCTCTCCACTACAAAAGTCCTATACGCATTTGGGGGCATATTAACAAGGAGGCGCTATAAAATTATCGTCGCTTTTGCGGGCGTTTTTGGCTGAAAAGCAGCGACAATTTTATCGCCTTATCAACAAAGACACGCTATCGCGTGTTTTGCTGACTTAGCCCCCGTTTCCAGCACGCCTAACTTTGCATCGCTAATGAGATGCAAAGTTGGCGTGGCAGTGAAACCAACCAGGGAAAATATCACGAAGGCAGCTTCGCGATATTAACAAGGAAGGGTAGCAGTTATTAAAATTGCATTAAGTATGCCTTAATGCAGGAATGTAACGTCTGTTAAATTCCTGAATACGGCAAACTTAATATGGGGCTGTATTCTGTGGCTAAGACCACAGGCCCTACCATCTAGGATATTGCCGTTTTCGATGGTGGAACACAGCAATATCCACACTGTCTCTGGAATTTGTATCGCCTTGGCGATGCGCGTTGTTGATAACGCGTTAACCCGGCGATAAATTCCAGAGATAGCCGGCGATAAATATGCAAGCGCTAAGCGCGCTTTGCGATATTTATCACCGGCCCTTGTTAATATGCCCCTTGGTTTTGCAAGAAATCAAGTGGAGTGCTGAATGCTCATTTCCTTGGACTCTGGTTACTTCCACTATATGACGAAATAATTCTCTACAAAGGACTGAGAGGAGCAAAGACCAACAGAGGGCCCTCTCCTACGAAGGGTCCAGAATAACACGCATCTGCACTTGGACAGTGTCATCTTTATATAAGATCCCTGCCCAAGATTGCTGCTGAGCCTCACATGCCACAGGAATCTGGGACATGTAGTCCCTAGGAAGAGGCATCTGCTCGTGTTCCTGAGAAGGAGATGCAGATTAGGACTTATACAACAAACACAAGGCATACAAGCAATGTGACATTTGTGCTACAATGTAATGGCAAGCTTCCCCCCAGTTTTCGTCCACCTGTGTCAGCTCTGACCACAGCCCTAACATAAACTGCCCCAGCACCCTACACTGGTATGAGAGTCACTTTAATACAAATGAAAAACAAGTGAGAGAGTGTCTATGGCCGGATGAGGGGCACTGTTGGAGGGTGATAGTGAGGAAAGCATTGAAGGGCCCCAATAAAGATTGTTGCTCTGTCAAGGATAAAGCTGGCCCTGGCCCTCCATCAGTAAGAAGCTCCATTCCTGCAAATTGTTGCAAAGTGACCTAGTCTTCTTGATCAGGCCTCAGAGGCTCTGGAAGGAATAAATGGCTAGTGTGAATGACTACATTTTATTTTCAGGCGTTCCTGTGCTAAACAGCTATCGATTCGGTAATTCCGGAATATATGAATTGTAAATTGCAGCAAAAAATGTTTGGGTGTGATTAGACAATGACATGATTAACAAACTCCGTCTTCCTTGCTAATACATCAATACAGAAATTGCTTTTCGGCATGCCATCAGTGTCTTTTTTTGCACAAGGATAGCGAACCTCATCGAAAAGTGAGTCTTAAATTAACTTTGACGTTTTATATGTAGACTTTCTAATTGGACCTATAACTCATGCACCTGAAAAAAAGCCGAATTATAATTGTTTAAGTGGCTGGGCATTCTGGTGCACTGTAAGGTCACCATTTACTATGTTTCAAAAGGTAATACAATTGAATGTAGAATGAAAAATGTGTTGTAGAATGCACCATTTTCCACCTCGTTGTAGTCATCAGGCTTGCTCACTTTGCTCACTCACTGCACACCATACTAGGGCTTCCCTAAAGAAAATTGCCAGCCATGCTCCCTCACCTTCCAAACCATACGTCTTGAGGAGGGAGGAAAAGAACATTTAAGGCAAAATCAGAGAATCAAAACCTCAACTTTGGGAGGTGGCCTTATCTCCTAAGCATGGGACCCTGACATAATGGATCAAACCCTACATTTAAAAGAAGAACCTGTTGTTATTGACCTTTGCAGGCAGTTAAACCTAACGCCCTACCTTAGTAGAATCATGGAAGGGAAAATCACCTGGCAATTGAGACAACATCTAGAGCAAAGCAATCTAATCTACAACCGATAATATGGTTTCATATCCATGGCCTAAACGAGATTGTCATAGTCAACATGGGAGCGGATTTTATAGTGCTTCGGCTACTGAATATGGCATCTTAACAATTAGCATATTATGTAACAAAATGGAAAATGATGTCGAGTCCATGCTCCATTCACTCTTTGGCAAGGCCCTATCTCCGGTCTTCACTGTGGAACACGCCCACCATTCCGTGGGTCCGCGTCCCACCACAGGGGCCCGACCCAGCCAATAGTCAACAGAATTCTCAACTACAGGGATCAGAATGCTGTGCTGTACGTGGCCAGGGAGCGCCAATCAGTCCAATACCATGGAAATGCACTCTCATTCTACCCTGCCTTTACATTTACAGTGCAAACTGGCCCGTGGGAGTTCCTACCGGCCAAGAAGCTCCTACAAAAGGCCGAGATTTAGTATGCGCACCTGTACTTCACCAAAAGTATGCATTCCACGCATGGAGAAACCTCATTACTTCACAGATGCCAGGACTGCCCTCAAATTCACCAAGCACATCACCACTGGGAGGACATCACCTTGGAGATCCGTGCATAGGCAGGAAGACGAGTATATCAACAATAATGATTATCTCTGTGGCTGATCATTCTCATGCCATTCAAATGTTTTCCGGAAGGGTTTATGGGTGGTGGGTGGAATCACTACATTCAACCAAGTTTGTGGTTTAGAGTGGGTAGTGGGTCGTGGGTAGTGGGGGGGGGTTTCTTTGCTCTTATGTTTAACCAATTGGGTTTGCTAGATGGGAGGGTTGTATGTATTTGGCCTAAATGAGGGGTCAAAGTGGAAGGGGTTGAATTGTTGGGGTAATGCTGTTAGATGTTGCGATTGTGTCCCCTTGCTTTGTTGTTTGCCTACTCAGCTTTGCTTTACGAACTCCCAATCTGCCTGCATGCCCAGTACAAGCCAGGTGTGACTGCTATTCCTCCCCTACTCTAATGCAGCCGCTTAAATGCGTAACATGTAATATCCACTGCCTTAATGACAGATGCAAAACATGAATGGTGCTGGCCTACCTACAACACCATCAGATAGATATAGGCTTCCTGCAGGAGCTCCACCTTACTGACCACACGAGAATGTGCTTGTGAGCGGCGGATTGGGGAAAGCACCTAGCCCACTAGTCGAGTTGCACGAAGCGAGTGGATAATATACTCTGCAGGGGGCTCCCTTGGCACATCCACTGGGTCCTCTGCAACCCCACAGGCCATTAGGTCTTATTTGCTGGCACTCTGCAGGGTATCCCACTGAAGCTGCTTGTGATTTATGGCCCTAACGTTGATGACCCTTGTTTTTTTCTGAGGTCTGGAAACTTGCTGGAACTCTCGGGCCGGACGCAATCTTGTGAGGCAGAGATTTCAATGTGGTCCTTGACTAGGCGTACACACCCAAATGTAGCAGTACAACTGCACAGCCTAACTGATGACAATCACCTTTCAGACCTCTGGAGTATTAGGAACGGGTGTAGTGCTGAGGGCAGTTGCATTACACCCACCCACTATACCTGATTGCACATTGATTTCTGGCTAGTTCATGCAATATAGATAACTGGATCACGAGAGTGGAACACTTGGCCAGAGCGCTATCTGAACATGTGGGAGTCTTGCAGGAAATGCACCCACCAGATTGCATTGAGCAGACATTCACTTGGTGGCTTTTGTCTAGGGAATTGAGGGAATAGGTATGTTGGGAAGAGGTAAAGCAGGCTATTACAAGACTCTTATAAGAACACACATACACATACATTACAGACTATTTTGAGCTCAATCAGCATTCTGTCTCATCTGATTACACGCTGTGGGAGACCTTCAAGGGTGTAATATGAGGGGTCTGGATATCAAAACAGATGGGAGTGCTGCAGATGCTTGAAACACTAAACCATGCGAGGAATAAATCCTTGCTTGGTGAGGGGCTGAGAGGAACTCTGGAGGGAGTACACCCTCCCGTGGGTTTATACTGCATCACAAAAGGTACTCCCTGTGTGATCTAGTTTGCCATAGACGAATTAATTGGCTAACTTGAACAGACTAACTGTTTTTAGATGGGTGATATGCCCTGTATGAAGTATTAACACCACCGCTGCGTGGAGAAGGAAGCAATTGCTTTTGTTATTTTATTCCCTCACACACCCTAGTGGTGTCATGCTTCATCATCGGGACACCCTGACGCCTAGAAGTCAGGGTGGGCTCGACCATATTTCAGGGAGCGCTTAGTGAAATAGTTTTTGGCCAGGGGGATTGAGATTAAAAATCAATGTCAGACCCCAGGATCCCTTTATTCTTGGGTCTAGCAACGATATTAAAAAAATAATTTTGAGGGGCTCTCGGGGGATTATGGTCCTAGGACCCTATTGCCAACATGTTTCTGTCTCTTGCTGCCCCATGAAGGGTGCTTAGACCTTCTTCAGGGCGTGACCCCCTGGAATTTAAAGACAAGTTAGAGAATTTCCCTATACTATATACAATAAGGGCAGATAACTGCTCCTTATATGAACGTGACCTTTGTCGCAATGTTTCACTCCAACCCAATTTGGGAGAGGATCCACTTCACGTAGGACCTCTTGTGAATGGGGTAGCCCTGTAGTCAAACCGCCATCAAGGGTCCTGCCCCACGTTTTCACCTGGTAGCTAGAGGATCCCACTGCTTGGAGTGCTGCAGATGCACCTGGTGGACCTGAGCCACCTTGAGGCCAAACCCCATGCACTTGAGATACTTTATTTTCAGAATTGTTCACCAGATGAGTTGGCGACCATCAGAAACAAGTTGGCATCCTACGAGGAGATGGCGCTGAGAGAAACACATTATTTGGGGAGAGAATTGCACACCTGCAGATTTGGAGAGGCAGATAGGGCAGGCAAAACCCTAGCTAACCTGCTGTGCAGGCCCTGGGTCTGCAACTACATTACCGAAATACAAGATGACATGAACATTTATCACGTTAGCACAGTGACAGTGCAGAGGGGAAATGACTACTTTCCACTCCATGCTCTATGCGTCCCAACAAACTCATCGCTACCTTGACCTCATTGACTGTCTAGACTTGATGCAACTCCTCTGGCTGGAGGGTGGACATCTGCAATACCTCAATGAACTATTCACCAAGGAAGAGATCATACAGGTTATCAATACCCTGCCAGGGGACAAGGCCCCTGGGCTAGACGGCCTAACTGCAGCCTTTTATAAAGAGTATGCCCTGGTTCTTGTACCCATTCGTCTTGAGATGTATGAGGAATCCCTCTGGATTGGTGCTCTGCCGCCTTACCTCTGGGAAGCCTTGATTGTACGCATACCCAAACTGGACAAAGACCCTCAGAAATGTACATTGTATCGCTGGCTATCAAAGATCAATGTAGATAATAAGATTCTTGCCAAGCTGATTGCCTCCAGACTACTGCATCTTCTACTGCTCATTGTTTGTCCTGATTAGGTGGACTTTGTGCTTGGAAGTGCAGCGGCTCATAACCTGTGCATGTGTTTGAGGATCATTCATACTATTAATCCTGATTTGAACGCTGCTGCAGCCTTTTTAGAAGCCTCAAAGTCATTTGATTCCCTGGAATGGCCCTACCTATTCACCTTGCTGCCCAGCCTTGGGCTGAGCTCAACTGCGTGTCAATGACGCAATAACACCTTCTTTTCTGGTGGCTCGTGGAACCCTCCAGGGTTGCCCGCTGTCATCTTAAAGGTTTGCCATTAACCATGGAGCCTCTTGCAGTGACGCTGCAGCAATATCACTCACATCGTGCATTAGGTTTCACATAGTGGGGAGTCTTGGTTTCTATGTATGCAGATGATGTGACATTATATGTTAGTGACCAGCATGACAATTTGGATCCATTAAACCGCGAGTTCACCAGATTGGAGACTTGTCTGGTATTTATATAAACTGGTCTAAGTCCATAATGATCCCCTAACCCCTGTCATTACAGAGTTTACCTCGAAATGTACACTACGATGGACTAGAGAATCAGTTGGATATCTAGGAATATGGCTCAGCGAGAACCTTCAGGAAATCTGGTGAGACAATTATTGTTATTTTGTCACTTGGCTGGAGAAGACACCCAGGATGCGGGCACGTGCTCTAGTCAGTGGAGCCTCCATTTAATGAACATGGGTGTGCTTTATCCGGGGGCATTTTCATCACCCCGCACCAGGTGCTACAGGGAGCAAACTCAACTCTACTAGATGTACTCATGAACTTTCCGCTGTGCTCGGATAAATGATTGAATGAGGTAGCATTTATCAGGCGCCTGGTTACATAAGGCCATCCCAGCACTAATAACTCCATGACTCCTTCCCGGAGACGCCTCCAACCTTCCAATCACTGGAGTCCATACTCACATCTGCTAGCCCAGGTAGACTGGCACTAGACTCTATTCAGAAATGAGGCGACCTCACAAGTGTGTGTCTCCCTTGTGAGGAGTGAATGGAAAACTGACCTCAACACCTCATTCACCAATGACCAATGGCAATACTGCTGAGCTCAATCCAAGGCCCTCTCCCCAACTGAAGACTACACCTGATGCACTTACATTTCATTCGCCTTCATATACCACAATCCGGCAGAACTCCATAGAATGGGCCTACTTTAGGACTCACGCTGCTCGCGATGCTCTGTGCTCACAGCACATTTTTCACACTTAGCTTAGAGCTATCCCGAGATACAGCGCCACTGGATACAGATTTTCAAGACAATCAATGACATTGTTGAATGCTCGATTGAGCACTCACTGTGGGATGTGCTGCTTGGCTATGGAAAGGACGTCGCACTGGGAGTGCGCAGACTGACATCGATGCTGCTACTTATGCTTCAGCTTTTTCTTCATAGAACCAGCTACAGCCCTAACAATGAAAATTGTTTTTGGAGGTTGGTCATTGTAGGAACATACAAACATTAACATCTAACCTGTTCCACTTCTGTTTTTTAAAAAATAGTTGAAAACATGGCTATTTTCACCCTAGTTGGCTGTTCATTTTTTTTCTCTTCTCTTCCGTCTGCGCAGCCCCTTGACACCCTTGGGTATAAGTGTGCTTTGCAAATATTATCCTATCCTATCCAATCCTATTGCTCACCAAATGCCAAATGGCTCTACACTGAGGATGACCACCTGCTCTCACACAGAAAGGCTGGCTATCAGATGTTGGTTAGTTGCAGGAGCAGCTATCTGTGTATTTGGACCTGATGCCGGTGCACTGTTGACCCAATGACATCTGGGCCCCCTTAGCAGCGTACCTGCGAGCACAGGCTAAAGTGCATGCTGGTGAGGTGGCTGCTCCTGCAAGTGTCGCACCAACCCATCTGGCCGGCTTGGTACTTGTTTTGGAGTGGCATCTTTGCATTCAATTGCACTTTGCATCCAATTTGCACTCATGTATCAAATGTAACTGTTACTTGCCATTGGAACTTGTGGAGGGTTTTCCTTCCTCTTTATCCCTCCTACCCTCTTTTCCCAATACTCTCCATACAGTTTAGACATTTCCGAGATGGTTCACTTGTTGACTGCCACAAAAATATTCCACTTTATCTCAATATTTTGCTTTATGAAGATGTACTTATTGAATATCTTTTAAGTGATGGGACTACATGTAGCATTTGCACAGCTTCATGCCGCCCCTGGCGTGCATGTTTTCACCAAACTTTTAACCATTTCTTTATGTATTCCAACTTTTCTCCGAATCTTTTTTCTTACTCTTGAATCATTGTTTTTCACTGTTTAATCCAAATCCACAAACCAGATAAAACTGCCAATTTTCAGTTTTCTAATATTCAGATTGTGCCAATCTAGGCCTTCCGTAAGAATATGGATAATGCAACGTTCAACGCAAGCAGTCTTTATTTCATGTAAAAACCCAATGCATTTCGGGCCGCTCATGGGCCCTTCTTCGGGGGTCACTACAATAAATATTAATAACGGAATCATTATTAACACTCTTAAATACAACTACGACAAAATTTCATTGACATGATACTTTTTTTTCACAGCCTGTCTGCGCATTGCATCCTGTCTTTCCTCTGTCTTTATATCCTTCATGTTAAGCACGCAGAATACTCTGGTTTTTCCTTTTTCAACCTCTTAATCCAGTTATAAACCCTTCCCTGATGGTCCCAGTCTTTCACCCTCCCTTCGACATTACTCTCCTCAGAACTCTCTTTTGTCCATTCAAAAGTCCCACAGTAAAAACGTCTTGATATCCCAAAGTGGAAAAACATCATGGCTCGAGATTTAGAACTGCTCTTTTAAAGTTTATGCGATCAAATGTCTTACGTCCTGTTCTCCCTATTCTCATAATAATTAAACCTCGGCATCTCACTGTTCTCTACCACACTTCCTCATTATAAATCAAAACGTATCTACCAACCCCCTTTCCTACATACCTGCTGTGCTTGTATTTAAAAACCCATCTCCATCAACATCGTACTCGAGCAGTAATCCCTTTACCTATTCCTGCCTCCTTTTTTAAGCTCTGTCCCTCTATGTTCTCCCTCCCAATTGGCTAGAACTCCACATGAGATTCCGGCCCTTACGTGCTTGCTTCCTCTTACAAACTACATATCCCAAAATGCATATGTGCAGTCAAGTATTCCCTCTTTTCATTGCCGTGTCTATTTATGTAAAACATGCCGTAATCTTCATTATGTCCATCTCCAAATCACTCCGTGTGTTTTCTCTGCCACTTGCGATGAACTCCGATCTTTTAATGATTTATGTGGATTCAAAAGTCTTTGTTGATTATTTTCGTATAATTGCTGAACCAACGGGTGCACTCCCTGGGTAGGGCTGTAGTTATGAAGTTTTCAATAGTGGAGGGATGCACACCTTTTTTAACACGTTTCTTTTTTTCTCCATTTTCATCTTTCCTTTATTTCCAATTGCGTGCAGAATGGTTGTTAGGCATTTGCCCCACTGCCATTAGTCAAAATGTACTTTTAAGTGATGGGACTACATGTAGCCCCAAAAAACCATTTGCACAGCTTCATGCCGCCCCTGGCGTGCATGTTTTCACCAAACTTTTAACCATTTCTTTATGTATTCCAACTTTTCTCTGAATCTTTTTTCTTACTCTTGAATCATTGTTTTTCACTGTTTAATCCAAATCCAGAAACCAGATAAAACTGCCAATTTTCAGTTTTCTAATATTCAGATTGTGCCAATCCAGGCCTTCCGTAAGAATATGGATAATGCAACGTTCAACGCAAGCAGTCTTTATTTCATGTAAAAACCCAATGCATTTCGGGCCGCTCATGGGCCCTTCTTCGGGGGTCACTACAATAAATAATAATAACGGAATCATTATTAACACTCTTAAATACAACTACGACAAAATTTCATTGACATGATACTTTTTTTTCACAGCCTGTCTGCGCATTGCATCCTGTCTTTCCTCTGTCTTTATATCCTTCATGTTAAGCACGCAGAATACTCTGGTTTCTCCTTTTTCAACCTCTTAATCCAGTTATAAACCCTTCCCTGATGGTCCCAGTCTTTCACCCTCCCTTCGCCATTACTCTCCTCAGAACTCTCTTTTGTCCATTCAAATGTCCCACAGTAAAAATGTCTTGATATCCCAAAGTGGAAAAACATCATGGCTCGAGATTTAGAACTGCTCTTTTAAAGTTTATGCGATCAAATGTCTTACGTCGTGTTCTCCCTATTCTCATAATAATTAAACCTCGGCATCTCACTGTTCTCTACCACACTTCCTCATTATAAATCAAAACGTATCTACCAACCCCCTTTCCTACATACCTTTTGTGCTTGTATTTAAAAACCCATCTCCATCAACATCGTACTCGAGCAGTAATCCCTTTACCTATTCCCGCCTCCTTTTTTAAGCTCTGTCCCTCTATGTTCTCCCTCCCAATTGGCTAGAACCCACATGAGATTCCCGCCCTTACGTGCTTGCTTCCTCTTACAAACTACATATCCCAAAATGCATATGTGCAGTCAAGTATTCCCTCTTTTCATTGCCGTGTCTATTTATGTAAAACATGCCGTAATCTTCATTGTGTCCATCTCCAAATCACTTCGTGTGTTTTCTCTGCCACTTGCGATGAACTCCGATCTTTTAATGATTTATGTGGATTCAAAAGTCTTTGTTGATTATTTTCGTATAATTGCTGAACTAACGGGTGCACTCCCTGGGTAGGGCTGCAGTTATGAAGTTTTCAATAGTGGAGGGATGCACACCTTTTTTAACACGTTTCTTTTTTTCTCCATTTTTATCTTTCCTTTATTTCCAATTGTGTGCAGAACGGTTGTTAGGCATTTGCCCCACTGCCAGTAGTCAAAATGTACTTTTAAGTGATGGGACTACATGTAGCCCCTAAAAACCATTTGCACAGCTTCATGCCGCCCCTGGCGTGCATGTTTTCACCAAACTTTTAACCATTTCTTTATGTATTCCAACTTTTCTCCGAATCTTTTTTCTTACTCTTGAATCATTGTTTTTCACTGTTTAATCCAAATCCACAAACCAGATAAAACTGCCAATTTTCAGTTTTCTAATATTCAGATTGTGCCAATCTAGGCCTTCCATAAGAATATGGATAATGCAACGTTCAACGCAAGCAGTCTTTATTTCATGTAAAAACCCAATGCATTTCGGGCCGCTCATGGGCCCTTCTTCGGGGGTCACTACAATAAATAATAATAACGGAATCATTATTAACACTCTTAAATACAACTACGACAAAATTTCATTGACATGATACTTTTTTTTCACAGCCTGTCTGCGCATTGCATCCTGTCTTTCCTCTGTCTTTATATCCTTCATGTTAAGCACGCAGAATACTCTGGTTTCTCCTTTTTCAACCTCTTAATCCAGTTATAAACCCTTCCCTGATGGGCCCAGTCTTTCACCCTCCCTTCGCCATTACTCTCCTCAGACCTCTCTTTTGTCCATTCAAATGTCGCACAGTAAAAATGTCTTGATATCCCAAAGTGGAAAAACATCATGGCTCGAGATTTAGAACTGCTCTTTTAAAGTTTATGCGATCAAATGTCTTACGTCCTGTTCTCCCTATTCTCATAATAATTAAACCTCGGCATCTCACTGTTCTCTACCACACTTCCTCATTATAAATCAAAATGTATCTACCAACCCCCTTTCCTACATACCTGCTGTGCTTGTATTTAAAAACCCATCTCCATAAACATCGTACTCGAGCAGTAATCCCTTTACCTATTCCCGCCTCCTTTTTTAAGCTCTGTCCCTCTATGTTCTCCCTCCAAATTGGCTAGAACTCCACATGAGATTCCGGCCCTTACGTGCTTGCTTCCTCTTACAAACTACATATCCCAAAATGCATATGTGCAGTCAAGTATTCCCTCTTTTCATTGCCGTGTCTATTTATGTAAAACATGCCGTAATCTTCATTATGTCCATCTCCAAATCACTCCGTTTGTTTTCTCTGCCACTTGCGATGAACTTTGATCTTTTAATGATTTATGGGAATTCAAAAGTCTTTGTTGATTATTTTCGTATAATTGCTGAACTAACGGGTGCACTCCCTGGGTAGGGCTGTAGTTATGAAGTTTTCAATAGTGGAGGGATGCACACCTTTTTTAACACGTTTCTTTTTTTCTCCGTTTTTATCTTTCCTTTATTTCCAATTGCGTGCAGAACGGTTGTTAGGCATTTGCCCCACTGCCATTAGTCAAAATGTACTTTTAAGTGATGGGACTACATGTAGCCCCTAAAAACCATTTGCACAGCTTCATGCCACCCCTGGCGTGCATGTTTTCACCAAACTTTTAACCATTTCTTTATGTATTCCAACTTTTCTCCGAATCTTTTTTCTTACTCTTGAATCATTGTTTTTCACTGTTTAATCCAAATCCAGAAACCAGATAAAACTGCCAATTTTCAGTTTTCTAATATTCAGATTGTGCCAATCCAGGCCTTCCGTAAGAATATGGATAATGCAACGTTCAACGCAAGCAGTCTTTATTTCATGTAAAAACCCAATGCATTTCAGGCCGCTCATGGGCCCTTCTTCGGGGGTCACTACAATAAATAATAATAACGGAATCATTATTAACACTCTTAAATACAACTACGACAAAATTTCATTGACATGATACTTTTTTTTCACAGCCTGTCTGCGCATTGCATCCTGTCTTTCCTCTGTCTTTATATCCTTCATGTTAAGCACGCAGATTCCTCTGGTTTCTCCTTTTTCAACCTCTTAATCTAGTTATAAACCCTTCCCTGATGGACCCAGTCTTTCACCCTCCCTTCGACATTACTCTCCTCAGAACTCTCTTTTGTCCATTCAAATGTCCCACAGTAAAAACGTCTTGATATCCCAAAGTGGAAAAACATCATGGCTCGAGATTTAGAACTGCTCTTTTAAAGTTTATGCGATCAAATGTCTTACGTCCTGTTCTCCCTATTCTCATAATAATTAAACCTCGGCATCTCACTGTTCTCTACCACACTTCCTCATTATAAATCAAAACGTATTTACCAACCCCCTTTCCTACATACCTGCTGTGCTTGTATTTAAAAACCCATCTCCATCAACATCGTACTCGAGCAGTAATCCCTTTACCTATTCCCGCCTCCTTTTTTAAGCTCTGTCCCTCTATGTTCTCCCTCCCAATTGGCTAGAACTCCACATGAGATTCCCGACCTTACGTGCTTGCTTCCTCTTACAAACTACATATCCCAAAATGCATATGTGCTGTCAAGTATTCCCTCTTTTCATTGCCGTGTCTATTTATGTAAAACATGCCGTAATCTTCATTATGTCCATCTCCAAATCACTCCGTGTGTTTTCTCTGCCACTTGCGATGAACTCCGATCTTTTAATGATTTATGTGGATTCAAAAGTCTTTGTTGATTATTTTCGTATAATTGCTGAACCAACGGGTGCACTCCCTGGGTAGGGCTGTAGTTATGAAGTTTTCAATAGTGGAGGGATGCACACCTTTTTTAACACGTTTCTTTTTTTCTCCATTTTTATCTTTACTTTATTTCACATTGCGTGCAGAACGGTTGTTAGGCATTTGCCCCACTGCCATTAGTCAAAATGTACTTTTAAGTGATGGGACTACATGTAGCCCCAAAAAACCATTTGCACAGCTTCATGCCGCCCCTGGCGTGCATGTTTTCACCAAACTTTTAACCATTTCTTTATGTATTCCAACTTTTCTCCGAATCTTTTTTCTTTCTCTTGAATCATTGTTTTTCACTGTTTAATCCAAATCCAGAAACCAGATAAAACTGCCAATTTTCAGTTTTCTAATATTCAGATTGTGCCAATCCAGGCCTTCCGTAAGAATATGGATAATGCAACGTTCAACGCAAGCAGTCTTTATTTCATGTAAAAACCCAATGCATTTCGGGCCGCTCATGGGCCCTTCTTCGGGGGTCACTACAATAAATAATAATAACGGAATCATTATTAACACTCTTAAATACAACTACGACAAAATTTCATTGACATGATACTTTTTTTTCACAGCCTGTCTGCGCATTGCATCCTGTCTTTCCTCTGTCTTTATATCCTTCATGTTAAGCACGCAGATTCCTCTGGTTTCTCCTTTTTCAACCTCTTAATCCAGTTATAAACCCTTCCCTGATGGACCCAGTCTTTCACCCTCCCTTCGCCATTACTCTCCTCAGAACTCTCTTTTGTCCATTCAAATGTCCCACAGTAAAAATGTCTTGATATCCCAAAGTGGAAAAACATCATGGCTCGAGATTTAGAACTGCTCTTTTAAAGTTTATGCGATCAAATGTCTTACGTCCTGTTCTCCCTATTCTCATAATAATTAAACCTCGGCATCTCACTGTTCTCTACCACACTTCCTCATTATAAATCAAAACGTATCTACCAACCCCCTTTCCTACATACCTGCTGTGCTTGTATTTAAAAACCCATCTCCATCAACATCGTACTCGAAAGACAGGATGCAATGCGCAGACAGGCTGTGAAAAAAAAGTTTCATGTCAATGAAATTTTGTCGTAGTTGTATTTAAGAGTGTTAATAATGATTCCGTTATTATTATTTATTGTAGTGACCCCCGAAGAAGGGCCCATGAGCGGCCCGAAATGCATTGGGTTTTTACATGAAATAAAGACTGCTTGCGTTGAACGTTGCATTATCCATATTCTTACGGAAGGCCTGGATTGGCACAATCTGAATATTAGAAAACTGAAAATTGGCAGTTTTATATGGTTTGTGGATTTGGATTAAACAGTGAAAAACAATGATTCAAGAGTAAGAAAAAAGATTCGGAGAAAAGTTGGAATACATAAAGAAATGGTTAAAAGTTTGGTGAAAACATGCATGCCAGGGGCGGCATGAAGCTGTGCAAATGGTTTTTTGGGGCTACATGTAGTCCCATCACTTAAAAGTACATTTTGACTAATGGCAGTGGGGCAAATGCCTAACAACCGTTCTGCACGCAATTGGAAATAAAGGAAAGATAAAAATGGAGAAAAAAAGAAACGTGTTAAAAAAGGTGTGCATCCCTCCACTATTGAAAACTTATTGAATATCTGTCATTGTGCATTTCTCATAAAAACTCAACACATTTAGAAAAGAAAACAAGGAACGTTTAGTAATACAATCCCTTGTTCATCTTTGAACCAAAGTTTAAAGAGGAAAATATGGGGCACATCTCCCGGGGCTTGTGGCCCAAAACTACCCCTGGCTTTAGTTGCTCAGACAAACTATATACTTTTCAGGAAAGTATTTATGCAATTAGAGAGAAACAGAGAATGTAGATCTCCAAGAATTGAATTGATGAATGTTGGACAGCAGGATGTTGGCTATGAATGATTGCTGGTGTCTGTGCTCAACTGCTCTTACCATCACTCTTACTCAGTCTCACTCTTAATTACTCATAGCCAGAGCATTTGAACTACCGCTGTTGGACTTTTAGCTCATAAATAATCTTAAAACTACCATATAATGTTAACCAACACCTAGCAGGTAGCCATCAAAATATTGGCTAGATCCACTAAGATACTGGTTGTTAAAAAGGGTTGTAAATTGTGACTCTACTATTTGTGACCAATATGTTAGTATGTGAACCAACCTATATACTAATAAGTCAGTATGTAAGATACTGATTTGCAAGGGGTCATAGGCGACCTGCCTAATCAATATTCACTACGCAGATCGCGAACTGTAACTCCCTTCCATTGAATACATTCACAAGGCTGGTGGTCTGTAAGGGACATCAGACACCTGCATGCCACGATTGCAGTGAAAATATTTCAGAAATGAAAACTTTTTTTCATTTTCAGACAATCACGATTTTTTTCAAGGAAACTGGGGGCATTTTACCAAGCAATAGCGATAATTATCGCTATTGCTTGGTTAGCGGGAAAAAAATATCGCCGAGCACCGAGGATTTTTACCGCTGAGATACCTTGATATTATCAAGGTTTATCTCAAAAGCGGTAAAAATCTGAGAAATGCATGAATATCATGGAAAAATCAGCGATATTCATGCATTATCGTGACAATGTTATTAGCCATGTTATCCTCCTTCCATTGGATAACATGGCTAAGAACTGCTTTTAGCAGGCGTTAGCTTCTGGAGATATTCGCGCTTAGCGCGAATATTTCCAAAAGTTGTTAATAGGAGTTAGAGATGTTAGCGACTGTTTTCAGTCGCTAACATCTTGGCACGCCCACTTTGCATGTCATTAGCGATAATTATCGCTGACATGCAAAGTGGGCCCCTAAATGCCCGCTATCGCCTACAAGCTGTCGCTAACTGGTGTTAGCGACAGCTTGGTAATAGGGCGATAAAATTATCGCCGCATTAGCGGGAAATATTCCCGCTAATGAGGCGATAATGACCTTGGTAGTATGCCCCCTGGACTTTTTTTTAAAGTTTTGAGAAACTTAGTTAAAACTTGGCAGAGATCACTGTGCTACTACTAACTATGCCTGAAACTGTTACCCCATTTCCCAAACGGGAAGGAGTCCAAATGGGAACCCTTCTCTCTTTACCAATCAGTTACCACCCCAACTTGGGAGTTGGCAATATCAATGGTTTGTGGCCATTGATTCAAAATGTATCAAAACAATTTTGAACGGACACTTACCACAAGCCCTTTTAAAATTGCGTTTCAGTGTCCATTTCAAACCCCGTTTTAGGAGATAGGAAATCTTTACCATCTTTTAAAATAGGTTTATTGCATACAAAACAACTATTAGGTGGTTGAAAACCCTCTGAGTTTGGGGAATATAAGGTTAACAATCACTAAAACCTTTAGTACATCTGGCCCTTAATTCACTGCTTTTTGGTAATACTTTTCTGCTTGGTACTCTGAAGCAATTGTGTTATGTAATTTTTACTCTAGTTGTAGAGTGCACCTACACCACAAAGTCTCATGGCACTGAGATGCTAGCATGTCAGGAAGTAAGTGATTTGGAGGATGTAGTGGCATACAGAGAGTTAGAACAACCAGACTCAAATATATATGTTTTCAATCTGTGTTTGAAGAGATGGAGAATATAAACAGCGTTCAATGAAAGTGCAGGGACTCCAAGTCTTTAGCTAAGAAGTAAATGTTGTAGACACCCCTTCTAGTCTTCCTCATGTTTGGTAAATTAGATAATAACTATCAGGTAGATTCATCAAAGACCCGTTTTGCGAGTCTTTAATAGCGATTCATAAGGAATCTCTATTACAGACTCGCAAAACGGGATTCATGTAGGAATCGCAAAATAAATTGCGATTCCTACACATTCCTTATTTGCGATTAGCAAATTGCTAATCGCAAATAAGGAATACTCCCCATTCATTAGGAATGAATGGAGAGTATTCCTTATTTGCGATTAGCAATTAGCTAATCGCAAATAAGATAGCGATTTCAAGGGTGCCAGGGGTGTCCAAAGGACACCCTGTAGCACCCCTGAAATGCAAATTTAAACAGGTGTTGAGCACACACATGTCCAAAGGACATGTGTGTGTGTAACATGCAACAGAGAAAAATGCACTAAAGTGGTTTTTTTCTACTTTTTCGCTATTTACCACGAAGTCAGACTTCGTGGTAAATAGCGACCAAATATTGCGAATTCGCAATTTAAAATTGGTTCATGAATTGCATTTAAGGAATCTCTAATAGAGATTCCTTAAATCCAATTCCTCGCAAATATGCGATATCGCAAATAGCGATTTTTGCATTTGGGATGATGAATCCCAAATGCAAAAATCGCACTCGCAAAGGGCCAGATTCTCAGAATCTGGCCCTTTGCGAGCGCTATTTAGCTTCATGAATCGGGCTGTTGGTACTGGTGCACTGGATTCCTGGGAGGGGTTCATATTCATGGAAGCAGTTTGGAGTAAGTTACTCAAAGGCACTACGCAGAATGTAAAGGGACTCAGCGTCTTATTTATAGTTTGACAGAGTGGGAGTACCACAGAAAATTGGTGATTCTCCTACCCACCAAAAGTGCAGCTATTCAACTCTCTTAAGAATCAAGGGAAGTATCATGTTTACTCCGGCAGAGTCTGCGCTGGTTCCTTCAGTGTAAATCTCTTGAGATACATCTGTCAAAAGGTCATCAGGACAGAGTGTTATCATGTCACAGACAGTGATAGTCATGCTGACCTACTAAGGGCATGGCAACTGGTCCTGATTTTTCCTGCCTATTTCTGCCATGCATCACACAGCGGGCATGGGCTAAAAGGCAGAATAGTCCTCATGTATATGGAAAAACTCTCTGTTTGATTCTTCCTGTATGTTGAGGCCATTGGTCTTTTTTTTTTTTTTTTTCTCTCTGCACAAAAACTTTGCTGAGTTAGTGCTTCAAACATAGCCCTTGCTCAGCAATCCCGCAATACTGGGGGCTATTACAGTGGCAGCACCCCCCCAGAGCACCAAGATCACCACCAGGCAGATGGAAATCTCTAAATAGTGTGCATGGAGCTCTGGAGTTCTGGAGGTCTGCTGCCTTGGTGGAACAGTGACCACCCACCAGGGTCTAAATGATCCTCTCAGTTTAGATCCATTCCACAAGGCCAGAATAGTGTACATCTGAAAAGAAATGTGAGACAGGTTTTTATTGGAAGTTGAAAGGGGTGGACTCCACCATGTTCCAGTCAGAGTCAAAGCTTCTCTTCTACTGTCGGGTCGGTCTCCTCCTCAAAAGTTTCATATGAATATATTGGCAGAAGACGATTGGAAGCCACAATTCGGAGTTCAGTCTAACTGGACCTGTTTTGCACGCGGAAAAGAACTATATAATTCTTTCATTTGCATTTGTGTCTTTATTGATTTTTAAAGCGCAGTGTACAATTGCAGGTTTCTTGGCACTGGAGGTAATCGATACACGTTCCGAACAGAACAGACATAGTGAGGATAAAGCCATGTCTTTTTCTAGCTTTTCGTAAAATCATGAGGTGAGGTTGTTGAATTCCATGGCCATGCTGTTTCATCTGATAATCATTTCCCCGATAATTTTTCAAAAAACGTACTACTAGCGACTGAAATGTATTCTGTGCGCAGGTGAGTCAATTTCCCTCTGGCTGACAATACTATACAAGATGGCAAACTAAAAATGCCACTACCTTTTGACCCATGGCTAGAGTCTCGGTATAAAGATGTTACCCTGTACCCAAGAGATCAGTAAAGGTTAAACTTAGATATGGGACCTGTGAATCATATAAAAGAGTTTCAGCTACATTCATCACTGTAGGAATTTGCGATTCCTAAATTGCGAAAATTAAGGAATCGCAATTTAGGAATCGCAAATTCCTATGCATCAAAAAATCACAAATTTTTTTGCGATTCGCTAATTTTCCTTACTTGCGATTCCTTAATTGCGAATCGCAAATAAGGAAACGCTTTACATTGATTCCTATGGGCCTAGTGGCCCATGGGAATCAATGGGAAGGCATTCTCATTTTGCGAATTCGCAATTGAGGAATCGCAAAAGGAGAATGCAATTTCAAGGGTGCAGGGGGGGTCCAAAGTAACCCCCCCTGCACCCCTGGAATGTCATGTAAGTACATTTTACTCACACACATGTCCCAAGGGCATGTGTGTGTGTAAAATGTAAGTTTCAAAAATGCATTTATTTGCATTTTTTAAACTTTTCGCAAATTACCATGGAGGTCTACTTCCTGGTAATTTTTCCCTTTCAAATTGCGAATTCGCAAAAAAAAAAAATCATGCATAGCATTTAAGAAATCGCAAAATTTGCGATTTCTTAAATGCTATCACAATGTAAGAAATCACAAAAAATTGCGATTTCTTAAATTGCGAGAAATGGGAAATGAATGATGCATCCCAAAAAGTGATTTTGGAATCGCAAACGGCAGAATTTTGCGATTCGCACCGTTTGCGATTCCAAAATTGCTTGATGCATGTGCCTGTTAATTCCCTCTTTCCTAAAAAAAGTTTTTGTCAATTTAAAGAACTATGGGGCATATTATCAAGAAACTGCGTTAAAATTATCGCCGCTTTAGTGCCAGGAAACTGCCGCTAAAGTGGCGATAATGGGCTTGATAATATGCCCTTGTGAATTCTCATAGAAGCCTATGTTCTGGTGTGAACATGGGCTTCTATTGGAATTCTCTACGGCATATTAGCGGCAATAATTTTAACGCAGTGCTTGATAATATGCCACCATATCTGAGGAACCCTAATTAGTGACTCCAAAAAAACGAATTAACAAGTTCAATGATATTCATTCAAAACAAGTGTGTCAACCAAGAAAAACAAAAACGAAACAGATGTTAACTTTTTTTAAAAACTAAATGTAAGTAGAAAAAACCTGTTAATAAAAAAGGGTACAAAATACAAATCACATAAATACACAAGTGATTGAGATAGATTGCATATACAGCAGCTAATTTCTCATCAACACTCTTGTAGTTACCCATTTCAAAAAAATTACAATAAGGAGAACATAATTGGTTAGACAATGAACATTTCCAGAGAGTTTCTTTGTATATGATAATGGGTGAGATTTTTAACGTTTTGGTCTTGTTTCATGCTATCATCTAAAAGACCATCTTCAGGACTAAAATGTTCATATGTAGACTGAAGACCCTGAATCAATAAATTAAAGCAATCTGATCATGATTCACAGGAGTGGGGCGACCTCCTTGGGTCTAGACTGATTTTGAGGTGGCTAGTGGTAAAGGAAGAACCTTTGGAAAGAGGCATAACAAGCAAATTGCAGGTTTCCTATAAGAGATTAAAAGACAATCATATTGGAAGGGTGCAGGTGCCGATATGAGACGGGTGCGCTGCAGAGGGAGGAGTAGCAAGTGCCACCTCAAAGTGTTTTGGGGGTTTAATCTCACTTGTCAGCGTTTCTGTAGGAGGTCTAGCTATAATAGCTTCACAAGAGCGGTTGATGAGACACCCCTGTTTAAAGTCCCAAGGGCGGTGTCTCTGCGAATGCCAAAATTGATTCAGTTCCAGTAATAGCATCACCGCATTGGGATACCATCACAGAAAGGCAGGGAACTGGTGGATCTGGCGACTCAGCTTTACTCTTGTGAAAAAGAATTCTGGCCAAAATCCACCAATCGGCACAATGCAGAGTTTTTTTCTGCAATCGAGGTTTGACATCACCTAGTGCCATTTTATAAAGTGGGCAGACGTGGTGAGAGCGCCACTCCTCGGGTAGATTTGCTGCTACTTGTGTAGATAGTCTACCCAAGCTGCAGCAAAATCAACTTGAATGGTGACATGCTCTTGTGTACCACATGGTGCCATTCATGTTGATTTTTCAGTCCTGCTCCTGTTAATGGCACTAAATTGCAGCGCGAGCATCGTGACATGCTTATTTCTGGCCATTGGTACAGCTCTGCGTAATCTCACGGGACTTTTATGTAACTCTGAGTAATCCCACTGAGTGAAACTCTGCTTGTTCCACCCACCCCTATATAGCATATGCTGGAATCAAAAACACAAAACAATAAAAGAGGCCAAGCATTAAAAGTTACAATAAATTTGGCAAATATATAAGGGACATTAATGCACTTTTACCAAGATAACCTTCAAGTTTGGCTTTTTGGCCTATTCAATTAAATGAGTGCTGATGTTTTTCTTAAACTATGTATGACAAAAATCATAACAGTAATTTATGAAACAATTGTTTTATTGACTATTTCAATCACATTTATTCTAAAAGAAAATTTTAAAAAAAAAGTCCCATGGACAAAGCCCATTGGTCAGTTTTGCACTTCTCAGCCAGACAGTTTCATGTTTTTTATGAGTTGCAGGAAAATAAAATAATAGATTTAACGATACAAGGTGTTCTGAACTTAACTCAGAGTTTTCTTGCAAGAAAGAACATCATAAAGAAAAACAGTTGACTTCAGCTTCCAGTGCTGACAATCTGCCACTTGGCATTTGCATCACATTTAGGAGATCAAATGTTAAGCAGAAAGAAAAAGAATGAACGATAATAATTGAGAAAGGCGAGATAAATGTGTCACTTTTTCCCCACAGCCCTGAGCTGATAGGACACCAGAGCTTTTTTTTACTCTCTCCCGGCAAAGAGAATCTCAACTAGTTTAATTTCCATTATTCAGAGGCAGATATGTAATCTGTAATCACACCTCCAGTTTAAATGAGATTTCCAATGCATTGCTCCAGAAGGAAACATTAAACAATGATTTATTTAAATTTTCGTTTTGAAAAAGGAGCAAGACGGAGAAAAGCTGGAGTTACAGTAAATGTGGTGGCTCTTTAGTGTAATCGTTATGTGGAGTAGATCATTGTTGAGTGCTGCAGTTTCAGATGTAAGAAAGACGTTCTTTTGTTTTGAAGGTGTCGTTTTGATTTTACATGATAGCATAACTAATGTATTCAACTGGTAATAATTCATTTTATATGCAAAGGACTTTGAATTGTCGGTGAGTTTTCAGATTTACCTTGCTTGAACCTGACTTCACATGGAAACAGCCTGGTGCACTGCCTCTGATCGCATTTTCGAAACTTCCGGATAGTGAACTCTGACAATTTTTGGCTAATTGTGCACCCTAATTGTGCCAAAGGTCGTTCCTGCTTGACATGGACTGTGCAGTTCATGCCGTGCAGCAAAGTGGGTGTATGTACTGGTGATGTTGGGAGTGGGCGTGGATACTTGAGGCCAAATTCACAAAAGTATGCATATACGTTTGTGTAAGTTAATGATTGTTTAGTATTCACAAAGGTATTTCACTAGTAGTGTTATTGCGACTGCGGAATCTTCATACGTAAAAAGATAGGACTGCCCTATCTTTTTATGTGCAGTGGCTGTGCAGTTGTGAAAATACTACTAGTAAAATACCTTTGTGAATAGTGTGGTATTCTATGACTTGATGTCATTTGGAATCAATTCATGTCTTTTAGAATTAGCCTAGGTCATCTAGAATGTTTTGGCTTGATTTCACTACTGTTACTGGGAAGTTGATCCTGGGAGGACTTCCCTCCTATCTGTGGTTGTTAAGCTGTACTTATAAATAATAAATCTACTTGGAACCTACTTCTTGTGTGGTTGGAATTACTACACAATTACTGGCGACGATTGGGAGAACTACGGGGCATATTATCAAGGGGGTTTTTCTCCGCTTTTTTGGCTTTAAAAGCCAAGAAAGCGGAGATAAAATTATCTCCCTATTACCTAGCTGTCGATAACACCAGTTAGCGACAGCTAGTAAGAGATAGCGACCATCTTGGGCCCCACTTTGCATGTCAGTGATATTTATCACTAATGACATGCAAAGTGGGCGTGCCAAGATGTTAGCGACTGGAAACAGTCGCTAACATCGCTATCTCCTATTATCAACTTTTGGAGATATTCGCGCTAAGCGCGAATATCTCCAAAAGCTAACACCTGCCCTGAGCAGTTCTTAGCTATGTTATCCAATGGGAGTTGGATAACATGGCTAAGAGCAGTAGCTCGGTAATGCATGAATATCGCTGACTTTTCAGCGATATTCATGTATTGCGGCGATTTTTATCGCATTTGCGATAAACCTTGGTAATACCAAGGTTTATTTGCGGTAAAAATCGCCACAGCTATGCGGTACATTTTTGTCTCTAACCAAGCAATAGCGATAATTATCGCTATTGCTTGGTAATATGCCCCCAGATTTATGAAGACGGTGTTCACACGTTTTTAAGCCAAGTTAAACCTATATTTCTTCAACTAAAGAAAAGCTTTTCTTCTTCAAGTGGGCAGAAGCTCATCTGCAGGGTACTGCGGTGTACTTTTGGACTTTGTCAACCTGTCCGACTTGGCTCTACAAACGTAAGTTTGTTTTTCTTTCAACTAACTTTGGATTCATATTAAACCCTGCGCCCTGCGCCTTCACGATGTTTTAATTTCTCATCGTCTTTCCGACCGCACTCATCGAGCGGTGTTCCTTCTCTTTGATTTGGATTATTTCGCTGGATTAGTTTGTCGAGTGCGCTTTCCTGGGTTGTTTATCTTCAAAAAATACTTAAAGAAGCTTACCTCGAGCTCCCCGGAATCCATTTACTCCTCCGACTTCTTGCAGTGCATTCTGGGACACCCATGTCATCGCGCACGTCATCGCACACAACAAAACGCTCACGGCGGCCATCTTTGTGAAGTCTGAAGTAATTCGGATGTTAAAGCTTCGTTTCTATTGAAAATTTATCGAGGAAAGAAACGTTTTTCTTCGAACATATACAATATTGTTATCTTCCTTCAAAACGCTTCGCTGCAAACATCCACGGTGATTTGCACACCTTTTCCCAGTTCTTAAAAAAAAAAAAAAAATTCTATGTTTGCAAATCCACAACTACGGTGATTTGCACACCATTACTGTTATTAACATTTTCTTTTACTTCTGTCTTTATTTACTCATTTACATTGTTTCAATATTAATTTTTATTTACAGAATGTCTAATATGTAATGTAATGTAATGTATGTAATGTAATGTATAGGCATTTATATAGCGCACTACTTACCCGGAGGGTCCCAAGGCGCTTCGACCGCTGCGAAACCCTTCCTGGCTTCCCTGAGAGAAGGTCCCTTAATGGGTATCTCCAGGGTGAGACCAGGCATCCCCGGCGGTCTGGTGGGGCCGTTAGTGAAGATAAGGCAAGCTAATGCCCAGAGTTGCCGAGTGTGATCGCTGATCAGAGTGGGCACCGAGGCGAGAGAATTATCGAGTCCGCTGACCCTGGTCCAGAAACCTGCCGCGCCGGGAATCGAACCCTGGTCCCGGGCCGCCCTCTGCTCTCGGGTCTGCCGCCTCTAACCAGTGAGCCACACTACTTCACTAAGTATTGCTGTACCTCCTCATTTTCTTCAAGTTGCAGGTGATCCTTCCATAGAATGGGATCTTTGGTACCCCATGTTTATTGCATATGTAGAGGTATTAGAAAAAGATGGTTGTTCTGCAAAAAGAAAGCTTGCTCTTTTGAGACATTGTCTTGGGGGTGCTGGGATTAAAGAATTTGATAATTTACCACCTTTAGAGGATGCTGGTGACATGGATGTTTTTGATAAAGCTCCTAAGCAAATGAAAATATGCTTTGGTAGAAGAATAAATACTGTAATGGAAAGGTTCAAATGTTATTCTTGTGAACAGAAAGTTGACGAAACAATTGAAGATTATGTTGCAGCATTACGTTCACTTGCTTGTACTTGTTCTTTTGAAACTATATCATCCGAGCAAGTCCTTAGGGATCAAATTATGATGAAGACTAAAAGTAAAAAGATCCAAGAAAGACTTTGGTTAGGGACTGAGACTACATTAGCTGCAGTAGTGAATATAGCAAAAGGTATAGAACATACTGATATATTTGTGTCTGAAATTAGAGGGAAAAATCAGAAAACACATGTTCCTGATGTAGAAGTAGCTATTGTTAAAAGTCAACCTACTTCGAGTGTCTCCAGTAGTAAAACTCAGGAATATGTAAGAAATGCTAATGATAATAGATGTTTTGTGAAGAAGGGTATAATACTTTGCTATAGATGTGGAAGTTCCAACCATGTGGGCAATTACAAAGGTTGTCCTGCTTGGGACAAAATCTGCATAAAGTGTAAAAAAAAAGAACACTTTGGTAATGTATGCAGGTCAGGACAGAAAGTCAATTACATATCACCTGAAGAAGAAGAGGTTCTCAATAGTTTGAACTGTATACTTTCCGTTGATGAGTGTGTTCAAAGGAATTTTCCTTCTTGTACAATCCTGATGGATGATAAACCCGTTGAAATTTTTGTCGATTCTTGCGCATGGTACACCATTATTAGCAAGAACATTTTTGAACAATTGTGGTACCAAAGAGAATTATTAAGTCCTGATATATATCCTGGTGGGTACACCGGACAAAAGATTGCTCTTGAGGGTTTTTTCTGGGCGAAACTAACCTTCAAGAATTGGGACATCAGGGCAAACGTTTATGTTGCTACCAAAGGTGTATCTATTCTCGGTTGGCCTCACCAACGTGGTTTAGGAATTAAATTGGATCCAAATGCAGATCCTCCAGTTTATGTTGATGACCCCTGTTTTGAAAAGTCAACAACTGACTCCATGGTTAATTATACCCTAGATGCATCAAGCAGTGTTAGTTTCACTAAGAAGGTTCTGGAAAAGTTTCCTGAAATCTTTAATGAGAAATTAGGCAAATACGTTGATTTCAAGCACAAAATCTATTTGAATGATAACGATGTTCCTGTTAGACACAGAGTGAGAAATGTTCCTTTAACTTATTGGCCCAAATTAAAAGACATGTTAGATGATTTGGTCAAAAGGAACATAATCGAGCCAATCGAATCTTCTCCCATTGTGATATCACTTAAGAGCTCAGGCGAACTTCGCTTATGTGCGGATCTTCGCAGTCTTAACAAAAGAAATTTGGATAGATAAACACCCCTTACCAAATATACACAAACTAATTGCTGCATTATCTGGGGCTACTGTCTTTTCTTCCATTGACTTGGCTAGTGCCTACCACCAAGTGGAGTTACATGAGGACTCCAGGAAGTTAACTGCATTTGTCACTCCAGAAGGGATGTTCCAATATTTACGTACGCATTTTGGTTTGGCAAGTGCAGCCTCTGTTTTCCAGCGTCTTATGAAAGAGTTATTAATGGAATGTAAAGGGGCTATAGCGTTCCAGGATGACATTTTGATTTTTGGGAAAGACTGCATTGAACATGATGAGAACTTAGTTTCTGTTTTAGAAAAAGTTAGGTCTAGGGGTCTTACGTTAAAATTTACTAAATGTAAGTTAAGACAAGACAAAGTTGAGTACTTAGGCCATGAAATTTCGAAGAATGGTATCAAACCCAAGGTTAACCATGTTCAGAGTATTGTCAATGCGTCTGCACCTAAATCAAAGGAACAATTACTTTCTTTTTTAGGTGTGACTGAATTTTATCGTAAATTTGTAAAAAATTACTCAGACATTGTACATCCATTGAGGATCTTACTGAAAAAAATGCTACATTTGAGTGGGGCAAGGAACAACAAGAATCTTTTGAAAACGTAAAATTGTTGAGGCTCCATTTTTGAAGCCATACTCAGTGGGTAAGGAGTGCATTGTCTATGTTGATGCGAGCAATGTTGGCCTAGGTGCCGTATTAATGCAAAAAGATGGATCTGGTGAGTTTGTTGTGTCGTATGCTTCTAGAGCCCTACGTGACACTGAAAAGAATTACTCAACTATTGAGAGAGAGTTACTTGCCTGTACTTGGGCATCTCAGCACTTTAGACAATTTTTGTGGGGAACAAAATTCTCTTTGAGAACTGATCACAAACCTTTGATCACCATGTTGTCTGCGGGTGGTGGAAGAGTACTTACTGCTCGTTTAGCAAGGTTAGCAGCCAAACTACAAGAATATCGTTGTGAGGTTGTGTATGTCCCGGGACGCTGGAATGTTCATGCGGATTGTATGTCACGTTTTCCTGCGAGTGTAACTGTTGGTAAAAGTGTTGATTGTGATGTTGCATACTCATTTGCAGATGTTAATGTGATTTTAAGTCAAGAGGGTTCTCTGGTCTTTTCCGAGAAAGATTGGTTAGAAGCTATGAAAAATTATGATGTCTTGAACCAGGTTAAGCAGTTCTTGATTAGGGGTTGGCCTGAAGAAAGGAAACTTTCCGGTGAATTAGCGTCATTCTACAAAGTCAGGGATGAATTAATGTTGAGTCAGGACATTATTGTCAGATCTGATAAAATTATTCCTCCTTTGAAACTAAGGGAAATGATTTGCAAGTTAGCACATGAAGGACATATGGGTATGTCTACTACTAAAAGGAGAATTAGGGAACACTACTGGTGGCCTGGTGTCGATGCTATGGTGGATAATTGGGTCAGGAATTGTTCTCCTTGCTTGTTGAGTGACAAGTCTGTAAAGAGTGTTTCCGTTGACATGACTCCTATTGAATATGCCAATGGTCCTTGGCGGAGACTAGCTATTGACATTATTGGACCTTTCAGTTATCAATCTGGAAAAGAGTTGTTTGCCTTGGTCCTTATTGACTACTTCTCAAAATGGCCTGAGTTGAAGATTGTTGAGAGAACTTCTTCAGAGCATGTAATTGAATTTCTTGATGAAATATTTGCAAGGGAAGGTTTACCGGAGGAACTTATTTCGGACAATGGTCCACAGTTCATCAGTAACGAATTTGAAGATTTTCTTAGTAATTGTGGAATTGTACATAAAAGAACTTCTAATTACTTTCCACAAGCCAACGGCCAAGTTGAGAGATTTAACAGGGTCATCAAGGAATCTTGCCAGTTGGCTGTGAAGAGTGGTTTGAAGTGGAAGAAAGCTCTTCAAGCAACCTTGTTGACCTATCGTTTGTCTCCTAATTCGGTGACTGGTTTGTCTCCGTTTGAGTTGTTACGTGGGAGGAAACCAGGTTCTCGACTTTTACCTTGGTGGTTAAAAGGTAATTCTTCTTATGAGGTGGATTTTAAAGAGTTGAAGGATAAAATCGGAAAATACCAGGAAAGGATGGTTCAACATACTGCTAAGAAGAAGTATAATACTTGCAGAATAAAGATTGGTGATCTTGTTCATGTGAAATTGGGCGGATTACTACACAGGAAAGTTTCTAGATGGTCTAATCCTGTCAAGGTCATTGAGGTTTTTAGCAAAGCTGTCAGAGTGGAAGGAGGGAAATATGGAATTTGAGGAGGATCTCCTTAATTAAGACTACTGTTGTTCCTTTCACTCAAAAGACCACTTTCCCAGAAAAGTTTGCTTCAGACCATAATTCCGATGGGTTTTCTGGTACACATGAGGTATATGACAATTTAGAAAATAAGGTTGTAAATAATTCTGATGTTGTGATCAATTCTAATGTTCGACCTGATCCTTGTGTTGAAGCCGACAACCATTTGTCGAATGTAGACTGTGAAGAAATTTCTTTAAGACGCAGTGAGCGTCTAAAATGTGTTCCTTCAAAGTTTAAAGATTATGTTAGAACTTAACTCTTTACCTTTTATTTTCTTGTTTTTTTTTCTCTTGGGTTTTTTTTTGTTGTTTTGTTTTTTTGTTTTTTTGGTTTTTTTTAAAGGGGGGAGGTGTGTGGTATTCCATGACTTGATGTCATTTGGAATCAATTCATGTCTTTTAGAATTAGCCTAGGTCATCTAGAATGTTTTGGCTTGATTTCACTACTGTTACTGGGAAGTTGATCCTGGGAGGACTTCCCTCCTATCTGTGGTTGTTAAGCTGTACTTCTAAATATTAAATCTACTTGGAACCTACTTCTTGTGTGGTTGGAATTACTACAAATAGCAAACAATCGTAAACTCTTATGAATCAGGCCCATTGTCTTCATTACTGTGTAGCAGTTTGGGAACTCTGGCTGGGGTTGGTAGATTGAACCCCTTGTTTCATGGCCTCCTCCATTGCAGTAGGTCACGTAGCCTGTCTTCCCTGTGGAGGCTTCTGTCCTTCTCATACGATGCATGTGGAAGAGTAAGTGAGAGCACTGTTTGCTTAGAGCTGAGCTCAGTGTTTTCATTGTTCACCTCTGATATATAAAGTGATCTGCAGATGCAAGATTCATGCCCCATCTAGGCCTTTTCAACCTTTTATCCTTTTCACATTGATATATTTTGTGCCATTTACTTCTTTGACATATGTTGCTGTATATGTGGCCTGCTGTTTGTGACCTTGGAATGTGGGCCTTTATCTCTCCTTCGGGATTATTTTTAGACCACAGTGTTACCCTGCTGTAGCTCTGCTCATCTTTGGACTTTTAAAATGGTGCATCCTGAGGGAATTATCTTTGTCTTCTTACCTCACTAGGCACATCATTGGTTCAACTGAATATCCCCACTGATTTCTACTGTTGTAATTGACCCCCGAACCAAAATGTACATTCTGCATGGTTTCCTGTTAGTTTTTCTGACTTGCTGTAGTCCTGCCCTTTTGGCATTGCAATATCTAGATAATGTACACAGCGTTTATAGGATGGCTTTTTTTCCTGAAAAAGGTTCTTAGTTTAAGGAAACAAATCCTTATCTAAATGTTCTTTTAAATTACAGTGGAAGCATAAAAATGTGTTCTAATGATTTTCTAATGATTTAATATTAACAATTGTCTCAGTTTCTCGAGGCAAATAACATCTTACGGCAATCCCAAACTGGGTTTCGCCCAGGTCACGGCACAGATACCGCCCTTCTTGCCGTCATCGAGGAGGCAAGGCGCATCTTGGACTCAGGAGGGTCAGTGGCAGTGATCCTCCTGGATCTTAGCGCAGCCTTCGACACAGTCAACCATCGTGTCCTTCTCCATCGGCTGGCGGCAGCAGGGCTCACCGGGTCGGCACTCAGTTGGATAGAGTCCTTCCTTGCCGGGCGCACGTTCCAGGTATGGGACGGCAATCACCACTCGTCCACCTCCCCCTCACGAGCGGGGTCCCTCAGGGATCTTCCCTGAGCCCTACGCTTTTTAATGCGTATATGGCCCCCCTCGAAGACGTGGTGACACCATTCGGTATAAAAATAGTGAGCTACGCTGATGACACACAACTGGTCGTCTCCCTATCCCAACTAGACGACCACCCAGACAACCTGGCAAACTGCCTTACGGAAATCCACGGTTGGATGTGTGAATCATCACTAAAATTAAACGGGTCAAAGACCGAAGTGATGCTCTTGGGAAAGCAATGGGTGACCATCCCCCCAGCGGTATGGCCAGACGTGTTCTGGGAAATTCCCACCCCGAAACACGAAATTAAGACCCTTGGAGTCTGGCTAGAACCCGAGCTTTCAATGAAGACGCAAGCGGCCAAAACTGCAGGAACCTGTTTTGGGTTTATGCGCACTACCCGCAGGATTCTTCCATTACTCCCACCCGTGTCCAGGAAACTACTAGTCCAAGGGCTCATACTGTCACGGTTGGACTACAGTAACATGGTCTACCTGGGAGCCCCTGAGGCCACCCTGGCGAGACTGCAACGAACACAGAATGCAGCAGCCCGTCTACTCATGAACCTTCCCTCCAGAGTGCCAGCTAAACCTGCCATCAAGGCCCTGCACTGGCTCCCTGTGCGCCAAAGGGTGGAATTCAAAACCATGTGCACGGCATACAAACTGATCAATGGATCTGGCCCTGCGATCCTCAGCGGCCTGGTTACTCCTTACAAAGCACCCAGATCCCTACGGTCCGAGAATGAGCACCTAGCCAACATCCCCAAATTCAAAAAGACTCGCACTGGAGGCCGACGCTTCTCTGTAAAAGCGTCCACTGGATGGAACTCCCTCCCACGTACCCTTAGACTGGAACCCAGTTATTTGACTTTCAGAAAAAAACTGAAAACACTTCTATTCCCTAAATAATGTCCTTCCCTTCTTCCTCCCTCTCATCTGGATAACAAATCTTATAGCGCGGGGATGCCCTTGAGTCACCAGGCGCTTTACAAGTCGTTAAATAAAAATAAATAAATAAAATATTTCATGTATTGTATCGTTATTACTATTTAACTTGAGGTGAATCAACAATTTAATAATGACCTATTCCCCATGGAATGCTAAACATGTTTTAATGTAATTAATTTGTTTTTGTAACACACATGTAATGCTGTAGTAATTATATGCTTTATGTGCTTTTATGTCTGCCTGTCACCAATCGAATAAAGCTCACTTTTGATTTGATTTGACTTGCTGTTGGTGGGTGCAGGTGTACTTGGGATGTGGTAGTGTCCAGTGCCGCCTGATGCTGGGACGCTTCTTGATTTTTTAACCTGTCTGTCCGACTGGCTCTTAAGCTTCTCTTTTCAGGTAAGAGTTTATTGAGTCATTTCATCTGTGGGGCATTTCTGACACTGTATCATTAGGCTGGTTTGTTGGTTCCAGTGTAGGCAAGCATAAATGCATGCTGTTTGTTGTCTTCAAGAGAAAGGCTTCAAACTGGATGTCATTCCTTCCTTTTCTCCTCTCTCAGGTGGGCTTTCTCTCATGCTGTTGCCTTCTCCTCGTTCACTGTGGAATCTGTCTCCTCTGGCAGATTTTACAACCTAGGCGACCTTGTGTTCTTTGGGGAACCAGCACTGGTGCTCTCTAAATTCACACGGCCTGGACTTGCTAACAGGAACTCTTAGTTGATGGGTGTCTCCTGTTGTTGCAGTCACACGTTTTTGCTTTTCAAGACTCCTGAATTGCTCCTCTCAGCTGTATATTTCTGATGGTTAATTTTTCTAAAGATCTTCTCTGATTTTCTCCCTCTTAGGATCCCTGAGAGTCTGCTGGATGATTTATTTTGGTCTGATTTATTTGGATGGTCTATTTTGTTGCATTTTTCCTGTTTTTGGTTATGTGGGACTGCACACTTTTGGTTGTTTTATTGCTGTATTAACATGCCTACGGGGCAGTTGATTCCGTAGTAAGTATTTTCTACTTTCACTGTCTTCATGTTTCTCTAATACCACTTGCCTCTTTGGTAGGAATGAGTGATACCTTTTTTAAATTTTGCTGTAAGTGAATGCAAATTGTGGAGCAAATCCACCTTTTTGCAGGATCTGCAACTGATTATCACTAATGAAAAACTGAGACCTCTTCACTGTCATTACACAGCCCCTCACAGTGTCTCCAGAGGATGTCCTGGAACAGGGGTTTTGCAAATTATTACAGCTAGGGCTTCTATTCGTATACTAAGTAATAAATCACGGCTGTAACACGCTTCAAAAATTCGATTGCGTAACTGACCGGGCTCTTGAACATGTGATTGCTCTAATTAACTTTGTGTGGAGTTTGAAATTTAGTTACCTGCAGTGAAATTCTCAAAACAGACAATTGTATAACATGGTGTGTTGCTTTCATGAGTTCTTTCGAATTAAGATTTGGCATAGAGGGGTAGATTATGATGCAGTCATAAAAGGCCCTGACCCTCAGTCGGAGTCTTTCTGGTCGCATTCGTAATATGCCAGTCGGATTCCTTTCTGACCACCTCTTATGATGGAGGCTGTCAGAAAGGAATCCTACTGGTCATTTCAGCTGGCTTTCGACAAGCTCAGAGAGCCCGTAGGCCAGGTAGAATGCAGTTGTGATCCCAAAAGATTTTGATGGAGGGTTTCGGCAGCCTTTCCGTGCTGGCGTTTCCAACAAAGAAATGCTATTGGAATTCGCATTTGGGGCCCCCAGCAGGGCCCCTTGGGTGTATGACCTCCGGTTGGAGGCGGAGGGACACCTACTTGCCCTCTTTATGGCTGCACCCCATTGCAGGCACCTTGAAGTGATTGTCATGGAGTTCATGGATGAACTACACCTCCCATTTTACAATGGGAGAATGCATTCTGGCCGGTTTACGGCTGAAATGCATGCTCCCATTTTACAATGTAGGGATGCGACCGAACAGAGTTTGATCGCATCCTAATGTGCCAGTTGGGACTGCCAACAGGTTGTCAAACGGTCCCATTACCGAAACGATGTCGGGTGGATTAGGGTGTAATCAGCACCTACGTTTCTTGAATGATGCTTTATGCATGAAACATAAATCCAAATCCTCTTTTCCTGGAGTCTGCCCACAAAATGAATGAATGATTATACCAGTCCAGATTTGGTTCTACGGGTGAAAGTAAAAACAGGCGTGTTTCCCCAATTCTTAGTTTCACTAGAATATTTTGCCTACCCCTAGTATAAGGTAAGTTTGATAGGGCTTTTTCCACATTATTGGCTCAGTGTCCTTTCCTTTGATACCCATGTGTTGAATCCTGGGATTTGTTTTAAAGCATTTAGGTCAATGGGTGTGGCTACCTAAGCCTCCCATATGACTGGGCCGCCTTATTTTGAATTGTGTCTTTCTTTTTCTAGGTTACTTGTTGCATTAAGGTTCTGTTCCTTGTCTTCTGTTCCATTGGTTTTTTTTCTCGTTTTTTTGTATGCAGAATTATATAGAGCAAACTTGACCCGTTTTATATGAGCCCCGGTTACGTTTCACAAGGACACATTCAGGCATGGGGAGATTAAGTCATTAGCCCACAATCACAGGATGTGGACACAACCCCGAGTCTCGGACCTTAGATTCCAGCACCAAAGTCGGCAATCCTGCCGTCAGACCACATCATCTCCCTGGCTCTATTTGATTGGTTGATTCTGTTGCCCTTTTCTGTATGTTTGGCTGTTTGATCCTGTTGCCCTTTTCTGCCCGCTTTGCACTGCAGTTCTTCGTGCATGGGGTTACTAGAATTTGCTTATTCTGTTAAAGAGTTTATGTGTTTCTAGGCCCAGGCATGTGTGGCCATTGTTCAAATTCAGTTTGATGTTTTTTGAATCAGTTGATTTTCTTCCCTTTTTTTGAGTTGTTCGCTCTAGCAGCGATGGTTTGAGTTGATACTATAGCTTATTTGCTTTGTCTGGTGGCTTATGATGTTGATACATAGAGTTACACTTCCTAGTTTGAGCTTTTCTGTGGGTTTTACTGGTGACATGAGCCGTTAAGCGGGGACCAAGAAAAAGCGGAGGCCCAAACATTTTTTTTCCATGTTAATGTCCTTAGGAAACTTTAGACATGACTACAGCCTGAACTATTGAACGGAATTACATCAAATTTGGCAAAAAGGTAGCTCTTGGTCCAGAAAGGACTCTTTTTGTTAAATGGTGTAAATCTGTTCAGTAGTTTTTGAGAAATTTGTACATTTCTCAAATATACAACTATGGCCACGGAGGATCCGCAAACCCTCCCAATCTTGTGCCTGAGATCTGATTTACTGCCAACATTTCACATCAGAAGTGTTGGCAGCCATCTTGTGACTCAGTTGAACCGAGTTGTAGGAAAGTCGGATCTGCTTCTTAAGGTTACCCCCACATTTTGCTTGATGTGATGGTGTTTTTGACTAATGTGACTGGGAGCCTGCTAATCAGGGCCCCAGTCTATCTGCTTTCTCCCTAAATTGTTGTGTTGAGTACTTAGATACATCCTTGATTGGATACTGGGGTACTCTTGTCAGTCGCTAGAATATGGTACCCATGTACCCAGGGCATAGGTACCCCAGAGGTCGCCCATGGGCTGCACAATTTATTATGCCACCCATGAGAGGCAATTCAAAATGGAACTAAAGGCCTGCCATTGAAGCATGTGTATGTTGGTGCATACACCACTTTGCAATACTGAAGGCAGGGTGCTTGGTTCTAAGTGAGAGGGTGTCCCTGCATGAGCAGGACACCCCTGCATCCTACGGAGTCCATTCTCCTGGATTGTCAGTGAAGCAGCTGTATACTATATAGATGGGCACTGTGTAATCGTGCCATGTCTCAAAAATGGCTGCAGTTAATCCTATCATGTTTGGTATCATACATGTTGGAATCATACTCCTACACCGTAACCAGTGTGGGACATATGATTCCAAGCACTGGAAGCGCCCTCGGTTAGGCTCTCAGTGTTCCCGGTACCATCCTTCTTAACCCGGGCAGCACAAATTGGTTGCTGCCGACCAGAGACAAATTTCTGTCCTCCTGCTGATGAGCCAAGCTGGAGCAGAGGAAGGTGAAACAATAGGAATCCTATCACAGGGAGGTGTGAGCACCTCCCAGACAGGATTTAGTGGATAAGAGTTTGGCGGGTGCGCTTGCCAGCACCAAAAAGTCAGCATGCAGGGAACATTTGGTGTCCCTGTGCATAGTCCCGTTCAAATCAGTCGTTCAAATCTGTCCTAGGAGTCATTGGCTCCCGCCCTGGTTCAAAACTGGAAAAGGGACATGGAAGTAACCTCCCCCTTGCCCGGACTCTCCCCTGGGAGGGACCCATGAATCTTATCAACCCTTCCCCTAGGGTACTTAATGGCTTACCTGGGTGTAGGTCTTTAGATTCATCATGGGATAAGATTCAGAACTGAAACCACTGCACTTCTACAGTCTGGGCACTCCAGACTTTGATGAAATTCTATGGGCCTAACTTTGTCTCCCTTCCAGTCTGCTGCATTGTCTGTGCCTGTGTACCATACAGGATCTGTGTAGGACCTGCGCAGCATCCAAGACACCTGAATAAATCCCCCTTGAAGTGAAGAAGCCACTTGCCTGCATTTGCAGGTACCTCAACAGTGCTGCCTGGTCGGCCGATCCTAAACTCCTGTGGACTCTGAAGGGTTTAACAACACAGGTGGAACATTTCTATGTCCCTTGAGACCTGAGCTGCCCTCTCACGGAGTTTGAGGTCAGAATCCCTCGTGGGGGCTGCATTAACCAAACCTCTGTGCAGCGCATACTTTTGCAAGTGCAAATGCTTGTTGGCAACTTTGCGACAAGTGCATAAGTCTCCAAGTAACCCCAACCTCCACCAACTTCTTCCAGCAAGATCTTCAGCCACACTACCTTATGGACACTGTGGCCTGCTCCTTTTGGTGAGCTGCTCGAGATCCTCTCATGACTCCTGTACCTCCCGCCTGTGGGTCCATTTGAGGGCCACCTTTGTTTTCCTTGCGATCCCCTGATTTCTCGGCACCTGCTTTGACTTCATTGCTTCTGGTGAGTGGCCAGGAGGTGCCCTGGACCTTGCTGGTCCTAACGCTGTAACTTCTCGACATCCTATGTGTGTTTCATTTGCCAAGGCTTGTTGGTGCTCCTTTGTGTGGTTCTTTTAAATTTAATCTATACTATAAGATTGCATACTGCTAAAACAAGCTGCTTTACACTCCTTCAAGACTAAGCCTGAAGGCTGCTCTCTACAGCTACCCCTTGGATAGCTTTATAAGGTTGTCTGAGACCTCCTAAATAAGCATAAGGGTTGTCTGGACTGGTGCAAGGTGCCCACTTACATTAGTGCTAAACAGAACAAGATGGCTAGTCAGGTTTGTTTTATGATGAATTAGGACACACACAGCCAATTTGTGCGGCGTGAACCAGACGTTTTGTATTACAAAAAATGTATTTTCATTTATAATTGAGTTTCATTAATTCATCCATATGTCTTCAAAGGAAAGTCCTGTCAAAACAGTTGAATCAATAACATACTATTGTGTGCGCAATATATACAGATGTACAGAAGTTTACAGTGGATACTCAAAATTCACGACACCAAAATACAACTTATTACCTAGTTATTACATTCAAAACAAATTGCAACATGAAAGACATTTAAACAAGGAAAAATGCTACGCAAAAAGAACCAGTCCTTTAACTTAAATACCAGTGGACAGGCGGAACTAAGGGTGGAATAAGACTGCCTGCCTATCTCACTAGACCTGTGATAATGTGTTTTTAAGATTGCCAGCAAGGGCCCACTACAGTGGTATTGATTATTCCCTGGCTGCACCCTTCTTTCTTGTCACAGGCTGGGGGTCAACGCGTTTCGAACCGTAGATATTGAAGGTTCTCCTCAGGACGGGGACTGGGTATGATCTTCACTGTAAAGAAATTAAGGGATGGTGTCAAACTAATAGTGCAACAATGTAGGTGCCCACTCTGACTATAAAAGAAAGAGTGATTGCAATTTACCTGCACAACGCGCACAAAAGGCTGCAGGAGTGGAGATTAACTGCACATCAAGTCAATTTGTCTGGAAAAACAAGTGAGGTGGCAGTCAGGACTATTGGATTTCAAAGGTCACCATTAATGCATAAACACAGGTTGACGATTTGCAAGGGAACTGGCCCGTGTCGTACCTGTACTTAGTTGTAGACGCAGGGCAAGGAGGACTCAAGGATCGAGGCGCCCGCGGAACGGTGCGCGGTCGAACAGTGGAACGGCTGACCTTCTCTAATTTGCTAAATGAAAAGAAGCAGACAGCGCTGTAATGCATGGTGCCCCCACAGCTACACAAGTTCAAAACCACAAGGTGTTACATGGATTATGTCCTACCTGCGCGCAAGTACAGATGCAGGTAGACGGAAGCACCCGGGAAGGAGTCCGGGGGTTGCAGAGGGTGAGACTCTTCTGCGCTAGACCGCTGCAAAGAGCGTAAAGCATTAACATGCATACAAAGGCCAGGGTTGGTGTTTATCAGAGAAGGGACTGGGTTACAAGCAAAGGGAAAGCAAACTTACTCAGGCGGTAACTGGATTCAATCCATTCCGCTGCCACAGACATCAGGCGTGTAACTGCGCGGGCCGGCTCCGGTATGTTTTACAGGAAGCCCGATTGGGGACGTAGAAAGCGAGGGTGGACACAGGGCAGGCGCTAGGGTTGCTGGTACGTGTGGTTCTGCGAAACCGAGCGGAGAGGGTGTTGGTACTAATGGAAATGGATGCTGCAGCCGGAGTGTGTATTATTAATGCAAAATGAATGTAGAAGACTGAGGGCACAACCATCAATCCCAGGGATGTAGGGATGTCTCAAATTACCGGAGATGAAATATGTTATATAGTGACTGGAAACTTGCCTGACACCACCAATAGTTAACAAAGCGAACAGAAATTACTGTGTGAAAATGAGAGCAAGAGAGATGAAAAAGCAAAGGAAATTGCTGTGTGAAAGTAATAACAAATAAAATTGGAAAGGGATTTACAAACAGTATGAGCAGCACGGCTCACAAACAGCTCAGCGCAGGAGTGAGCATAAGAAGTGCAGGTGAAAAAGGGTTACAAATTCCCAAGTTCAGACAGTTCATTGAGGCCAGAGTTAGATGTATCGAACTTCAGGATGAGGTACGCCTCTTTCTGTGAAAGGCGTGTATCTGGGTCCCCGCTACCGCCTCTGATGACAGCAAGCACATCCATCTGATGTCATTTGCGGAATGTTTGTGTTGTAGAAAGTGAGAGACCAGCGGTGCCGTTAGGTTCTTGTTGTTTATCCTTGAACGGTGTTGGATGATTCTTTGTCGTACCTCCTGCGTGGTCTTTCCAATGTACACCTTGTTGCAAGGACATTGAATGGCGTAGACAGTGTATTTCGTTTTACAGTTCGTATGTTCATCATGACGCCAAAATTTGGTACCGTCTGGGAAGAGGGAGCCCTCCCTTGTGAGGTCACAGATGGTACAGGTCCCGCATTTACGATGTCCCTTGACAGGATTGGCCCCAAAGATAGTACTTTGAGTGTCTCTTTTGGTAGGGGGGCGTGTAGATGTAATCATCTGGCCAATGCTCCGTTTTGTTTTCAGGGCAAACAGGGGTGTGCCCACATCTGGTAAGATTTCCTCAACCAGATGCCAACACTTTCTGATGGTTTATTGGAGCTGATTAGTATGAGGACCAAAGGTGGAAAGGAAACACATACAATCCTTTGGGTCGCAGGTCTCGATCTTTTTTATAGGAGATGCTTGTGGACACTGTGGCCTGCTCCTTTTGATGAGATGCTCGAGATCCTCTCATGACTCCTGTACCTCCTGCCTGTGGGTCCATTTGAGGGTCACCTTTGTTTTCCTTGCGATCCCCTGATTTCTCGGCACCTGCTTTGACTTCATTGCTTCTGGTGAGTGGCCAGGAGGTGCCCTGGACCTTGCTGGTCCCAACGCTGTAACTTCTCGACTTCCTATGTGTGTTTCATTTGCCAAGGCTTGTTGGTGCTCCTTTGTGTGGTTCTTTTAAATTTAATCTATACTATAAGATTGCATACTGCTAAAACAAGCTGCTTTACACTCCTTCAAGACTAAGCCTGAAGGCTGCTCTCTACAGCTACCCCTTGGATAGCTTTATAAGGTTGTCTGAGACCTCCTAAATAAGCATAAGGGTTGTCTGGGCTGGTGCAAGGTGCCCACTTACATTAGTGGACATCATATACCAGGCCAGATTCCCACACAAGTTAAAAGCAAAAACGTGAAAGAGAAGAAAAGTGGATGGGTTAGAAACACCCTGGTCCCAGGGCTCCAAAAAAGCATTAAAAAACAAATCTGTGGGATTAATGGTAGATCTGTGAGTTAGGCTTTTTATTTTAATGAAGCACGGGCTGTCACGCTTCCTTTACTTTAGGCCCTAGGATGGGCCAGGTCCCTGGAGCAATGACAAATGGGGCCCCCGTAGTCCATGGACCACCAACTCCATGGGGCTAATTTGTCGAAGCCCAGGGGATCACCACCTCCTTGTGGCAATTTTTATTTGGAATGTGTGGGGGGCTGCCCGGAGACTGCCACCTCCCCAGGGTTAGTTTTTTTTTTAAAGCGGGGGACAGCCCCGGGGACTGCCGCCTACCTGGGGCAATAGTTACAATAACGCATTGCGGGCTGCTTCCCCTAAACAAGCGGGCAGCCACACACCTCTCTGCTGCCCTGGGGACCACCACCACCCCGGGGCTGTTTTAAAAATGGGAGAGGGCCATGAAGCCCACCCGCTGGAGCCATAAATGCCACCCCCAGGGTCATCTCCAGCAATGTCCTGGGTTGCCCACCCGTCGGACATTGCAGTTTGCTATGGTATGTCAGAAGCAGTGACCTCACCATTCAATAGCAAACAAGTGTGCTAGCTTTGAGCAAGCGGGAACACTTAGCTCTCGCTTGGTCAAAGGGAGCACACTTTGCTTTTTTCCCCCAGGAGGCTGCATATTAGCAGCTCCCTTGGGGTTAAAGGTAATGCCGGCTCCCACAGAAGACGGGAGACGGCTAGGACTGTGGGGGCCTTCAGGCTCACCCCACAGCCCCAAAAGCGATGGCCATGTCTCAGGGGATAGGGTCCCCAGGGCTCAAAATGGCTCGGGAGGGGGGCCACTTGGCCCCTCCCTTTTTATATTTAAAGGCCAGGCCCCGGAGGATGAGGTCCTGGTGCTGAAGTTGGCCTGGGGAGGGGGGCCGCGCAGCCTCCCTCCCTTAAAATAAAATAAAATATTTATTAAAAGGAATGGCCTGGCCCCGGGGGATGGGGTCCCGTGGCTGAAATTGTCCAGGGAGGGGGGCTGCACAGCCCTCTCCTTTTTTATTTTAATAATAAAAAAATTGGGTGAGGCCCCAGGGGATGGGGTCTGCGGGGCCCAAAAGGGTAAAGGGAAGGGAGGCCACACAGCCCTCCTCCTAAAATAAAAGAAAAGAAACAAAGCCAGAAACTCACTGGAGGCCCAGCCCCCTTTCTCCACTACTCTGCAAGTGCACCTCCTGGAGTGCTCTTGGTTGGGGGATGAACTCCCCTTTTCTCCAGAGGGTCCTTAGGTGCCAACTAGCCCACCTGTTACATCCAGTAAGACCCACACAGTGGGATTTCTGAGAGGTGGTTAGAGGCCATGGCCCTTTTTCCACCACTCTGCAAATCAGCCTCTCGGTGTACTGATGTTGGGACAATGAGGTCCCCGTTGTACCATGAGGGCCTCAGGACTAAAGTGGAATTTATCCCCCAAGTAGCAGTGCTCCAGGATATGCGTTTGCAGAGTGGTGCAGAAAGGGGGCGTGGCCTCTGACCATTTCCCAGCAATCCTGCTGTGTGGGGCTTACTGGAGATATCCGTTGTTCCCCAGGGGCCCTCAAGAGGCAAGGGTACTTCATTCCCCGAATAGTAGTGCGCCAGGAGGTGCGTTTGCAAAGTGGTGGAGAAAGGGGGTGTGGCCTCTGAATACCTCTCATCAATCCCTCTGTGTGGGGCTTACTGGAGGTAACAGGTGTGCTAGCTGGCCACTAAGGACCTCCAGCAGCACATGGGACTTCATCCCCCAACGAAGAGCGCACCAGGAGATGCGTTTACAGAATGATGGAGGCAGGCAGCCGCGGTCGGCAGTAGGAGTTCCTGCAGGGCGGTGACGTGGGGAGGGGAGGGGCAGGGTGGGGGGTAGTAATGTATGGATTACGGAGTTTAACAGGTAATTAAACATATAAATAAATAAAACAAATCTTGTTGCATGCACTGCATCATCAAATGTGATGCAGTGCACGCAACAAAATTTGTTTTATTTAATTAAATGTTTACTTACCTGTTAAACCCCGTAATCCATACATTACTACCCCCCACCCTGCCCCTCCCCACATCACTGCCCTGCAGGAACTCCTTCTGCCTACCGTGGCTGGAGACAGGGCATGGCCTGATATCAGTACTCAGCCATTTTGCTGTGTGGGACTTACTGGAGGTAAAAGGAGGGGTAGTGGGCCACCAAGGATGTCCTTGGGTGGCAACTACCCCTCCTGTTACCTCCAGTAAGTCCCAAACATTGGGATAGCTAGGAAGTCTTAGAAGGCCTTGGCCCCTTTCTCTACTACTCTGCACCCTCTGGCATGCTCTTGGTTGGGGGATGAAGTCTACTTTACTCCCGAGGGACCTTGGGGGCCAAGAAGCCCTCCTGGTAACCCCTATAAGACCTACACAGTGGAATTCTTGAAAGCTAGTCAGAGGCCCAGTCCCCTTCTCCACCACTTTGCAAACATGACTGCTGGTTAAAAAACCTTAGAAATTCACACAAAAAACAAAGGTGAAAGGTATGTTATAGTTAGCAAATAGAATTTGAAAAAACCTTAGAAATTAACAAAAACAACAAAGGTTACAGTCACATTTGCTAAAAGAATTTAAAACACCTTAGCAATTCACAAAAAAAAAGACAAAGGTTACAGGGGCGTTATAGTTAGCTAATAGAATGTAAAAAACCTTATGAATTCAAACAAAAAGCAAAGGTTACAGGGATCTTACAGGTAGACTGACATTTCACTTGTACAATACTAGAGAAATTCAGCCGTTATACTTATCTGGGTTAACTATAACTTGCACACCCGCAATTCACTGCTTGTGAACTCACATATAACATCACTCATGACATTTCAAATGACATCACTGATGATATATCCACACCATCTCTGACGTACCCACTCACACCCCTACAGAATCTTTTAAACACCCACTGCCTCTCCCACACATTTATTCACAAACCTATAGAGAGAGTCATACCAGTACTTGCACAGTTACTCACTAATTCAAAGATCTATACACATATCCACTTGCTCACCCATACTGCCACTCCTGCACCCGCACAGTCACAAATACAGCCACTGACATATCCATGCATATACCCACACAGGCACTCACATACTGAGTGAGTCACCCATAGAACTACTCACACACCTATACACTCACCCACACTGTCAATCATACAGGTATGAAATAACCCAAACAGTGACATACGTATCCATTTACTTGCTCATACAAATAGTAACACAAAGTCATTCACCAATGCAGTCACTGACAGAAGCATATACTCATCCATATAACCACTCTCACATTCACTCACTCATGCAAACAGTTACTCATATTCCCAGTCACTCACCTACATTGCCTTTCACATACACAGTTACTGACCCATACTGACACAAGCACTCAATCACCAACACAGCCATACAGACACTCACTCACCCATACAGCTTCTAAACAGTCACTCATACACCAACTGATTCACCAATACACATAGGTATATATATTTAAAACATAAACTTTTTTTAAAGTTCACAGTCACTGGATGATTTCATCCGTGACGTCATGTGCAATGTCATCAGGGATATCACTGACCATGTCATGAGTGATGTGATATGTGAGGTCATAAGCAGTGGGGATGCAGGCTATAATTAACTCAGCTAACTACAATAGCTGAATTTCTCTGCTTTTGTCAGAGTGAAATGTCAGCCTAGCTATAACAGCCATGTAAACCTTTGTTTTTTGTGTGATTATGTATATCTAAACATATATACAGATGGATATATATATATACATATATATATATATATATATATATATATATATATATATATATATATATATATACATATACATATATATATATATATATATATATATATATATATATATATATATATATATATATATATATATATATATATATATATATATTACCTACTGGCAGTCGCCAGTAGGTATATATAGTTAGGATTATTTTGAATAGGGATTTCTGAAACTTCTATGTTGAATAACTTTGGCGTTGATGGATGGAATTGGCTGAAATTTTCAGGAAACTGGCACATTTTGTTTCTGAGTGTCCCCTAAAAGTTTGGTGGGGTTTCGTCAAGCGTAACATAACTTTTTTTAAAGTTCACAGTCACTGGATGATTTCATCAGTGACGTCATGTGCAATGTCATCAGGGATATCACTGACCATGTCATGAGTGATGTGATATGTGAGGTCATAAGCAGTGGGGATGCAGGCTATAATTAACTCAGCTAACTACAATAGCTGAATTTCTCTGCTTTTGTCAGAGTGAAATGTCAGCCTAGTTATAACAGCCATGTAAACCTTTGTTTTTTGTGTGATTATGTATATCTAAACATATATACAGATGGATATATATATATACATATATATATATATATATATATATATATATATATATATATATATATATATATATATATATATATATATATATATATATATATATATATATATATATTACCTACTGGCGGTCGCCAGTAGGTATATATAGTTAGGATTTTTTCCCTATGGGATTTCTGAAAATTCTATGCCTAATAACTTTTGCGTTTGTGGACGGAATTGGCTGAAATTTTCAGGAAAATGGCACATTTTGTTTCTGAGCAGCCCTTGAAAATTTGGGGGGGTTTTGTGGAGGGGGGGCCGAGAAAAAAGGGGGGTCCCAAAACGCGTTTTTCCCATGTTAATTTCCATAGGGCGGTTGGACTCACTTTTAGCCCAAACGGCTGAATGGATTTTCACGAAACTTGGCAAAATTGTAGGGACTGTTAGCCCGATGTGCCTTTGCTAGGTCTCAATATATGTGCTTCAGTGGATTTTGAGAAATTAACGTTTAAATCAAGATATATATCTGTAACAGCGCTCCGGGCAGCGATCCGGTTAGCGAACCTTTCGCGTATCGGAACTTTGCGATGCGAAGCTGATTGGCCCTCCGGTGTCTGTCAACATTCTAAACAGTCCGGAGCGGCCGCCATCTTGTCTCTCGGTAGGATCGAGAGACAAGAGGAGGCCAAAACAAAGGGGGAAATTACCATAATGGGGCATAGTAGATCCTCGTTGACCCCCTAGGTTTTATGTGGAGGTTTTAAAAGGGCCTAGGAGGGTCCAAAAAAAAATGAAAATTTTTTTTTTTTGCGTGGTAAGCGCCAAGTTCGCGAACCGGAAAGCGTTCTGGGCAGCGAACTTTATGGATAAAAGAATGAAAGACTTTTCTAATACTGTATGTTAATTGTTTGTTGTTTTTCTTGTTTTTTTTTGTTTTCTTTTTTTAAAGTGTTTTTTTTATTTTGATTCTTTTTCATAATTTATTAAACTTTCTAACATTTCAGTGTCTGAAATGTTATTATTTTCTTGAAATATTGTTTGCAATCGGTGAGGTTGCAAAATGTCCTCATTTGCAAGGAGGACATCTACTGCTTGGACACATTGCAGCAGTTCATTATCCAAGCTTTCATCCATAAATTCCAGGTCAATTTGTTCATTTAATTCCTGGCTGCTCTCTTGCAGGTCCATCTCAAAAGAAACTTGCTGCTCGCCTTCCATTTTGCCTGAAATTTGGATTAAAAAAAATATATATTAGTAGAGATAGGGCACTGTTGGGATTAATTTTAGATAGGCAGTTTTTATCAGTGAATTTATCTTTTGGCAGTGTATAGTATGAGAGTGGAAATAGGACTATAAAAAAGTGTATGTGATTTAACCAAGACAAGCCTTACTCCATTCATAACTATAACAGAGAAGTCTATCTAAATACATTACTACTACAGAGGGATAGTGTATATTTAGCAGAAAAAGCCTACTATATTAAGTTATACTGCACAATATATTAAATTATAACTTACCTTCACAAAGAAGTTGAAGTTTTTTGAAGCTATTGAAATAGGAGGTACAACAAGAAGTAGTAGTCAAAATGGCTGTGTTTCCTTCTCTCCCTTTATATATATACAGGTATATAACCAATCAAATGTCAGGTAATAAAAGTAGAAAATGAAAGTAACATTTTCATTGGTTGTCAATTCCAACAATTCAGATGTGTTTTGTGAAGTAATTTACCTCACGGTACTTGGAGAGGTCTACAGGCTAAATGGCTAAATGAAATTTCAATGAAATTTGTGAGAATGGAAGGGATTGTTATGTAGTATGAGCTAATCTATATTTGGTGAGAGTGTCTCTAGTCGTTTTTCTGTAAATTACTTTCCCACCTTTTTTTTGGACCGCTTTCCGGGAAGCGGCCCGGTTAGCGAACCTTAAGCGTCACGGGAGTCCACCATTTTGTGTTTCGGTCGCATTAAGATACAAGATGGAGGGCAAATAATGTTTAGAATGGGTAGAAGGGGTCATGGTAGACTTATCTTGACCCCCTAGGTTTTCTGAGCGTGGCTGAGGAGGCTTATATGTGCGGAAAAAAAAACTTTTTTTAAAAAAATTCCGCGAGGTTAGCGAACCTTAAGCATCACGGGAGTCCACCATTTTGTGTTTCGGTCGCATTAAGATACAAGATGGAGGGCAAATAATGTTTAGAATGGGTAGAAGGGGTCATGGTAGACTTATCTTGACCCCCTAGGTTTTCTGAGCGTGGCTGAGGAGGCTTATATGTGCGGAAAAAAAAACTTTTTTTTTAAAAATTCCGCGAGGTTAGCTTTCGGTTAGCGAACCGGGTAGCGCTCCGGGGAGCGAATTTTGTGGATAATTAGTGAAAAAAGTTAGAGAAAAATAATAATTGTGAGTGATCAGATGTAGGGTAGCTCTGAGAAGAGCTTTTGGGTTTATGGTACATTTAGGTACTTATAAGTAGGTACCAATGCACAGTCTTAAATTCAGAATGAAAATTCTGTTGCCCTCATCTGAGAAGTGAACTCCATCTCCTCTGTAGATATCTTGCATGTAGTAACGCAAGTTATTGTTGTACAGAGAGCCCATTCCATGGTCTCTCATGTAAGCTGAAACAGATTTGTTTACATGCTTCCTCGCTTTCTCAATTTGTGGACAAAATTGGTTGGACCACCTCCATTTCTGTCTTTGGCATATATTGGAATATACCAAGGCAGTTTGAGGAAAAAGTGCCATTAATTGCTCAAAGGTGTCCTTTAAAAGCATTTCCAGACCTACCCCTGTCAAAGTGCCCAAATCATTACCTCCACAGTGCACTATTAACAGGTCAGGTTTTGGCAAATGCATAAAGGTTTTCACCAATGGTATCAATTGGTGACATTTTAATCCTCTTTGGCCCAACCACTTAATTTCCACATCTTGTAAATTGAGGTTAGGTAAATTTCTGCTCTCAGCATACCTTTGAGCCCAGTGGATGTAACTATGTCCAACAATCCAGACCTTAAACATGGTGGGAGAAGGTTGTTCTGCAGTCAGATGAAGTGTGGTAATGAAAGGGCAGTTGAAACAGTAGGAGTTTCTAAAGAAAAAAAACTGTGGATTTCCAGTGCTATTGATTCATTAGCAGTGATTGGTGCATTTCCATTTCTGAAAACAGAAAGTTAGGGTGCATGGATGTGTTCTTTGAAAGATGTAATTTGAATGGTCAAGAAAGAAACATTTAATGAAAGATTGCACTGGATACGCAGGTGCACTGAGAGTTCAGAGTTCAATTGAAACATTGTTGTGTGAATTTGCAAACATGAGAGGTCTTCCAGGAGGTGGTTGCTATGGAAAAAAGGCAGACAGGGCAGAGGGGGGAAGGGTTTAGATTTGAAAAAAGTGAGGGAAGAGGTATGATTGGCTAATATGAGAGATATGTGAAAAGAATATCTGTATTTCTGTGCTTTCAATAGCTGCAGCCTTTGGAGTGCATCCTTTTTCTTCTGCTGAAGACAATTTGGTGTATTTCTTAGACTGTTTTCAAAACTCAAAAAAGATTTGCTAAGGTGAGAAAAGATTTATTTAATTTAGATACAGAATAGTATGATTTAAGGAGAAAATGATGAAGAAAGCTGTGTTTTAAAAACGATTTAAGAAATCAATTTCATTTCTGGATATGTACTGCTAGAGCTTCATAGGTTGTTTTGAGCCATATTTATAAGGTATTTGAGTGTCTAAGATGTTATGTTTTCCTTTTAAAATGTAAAGTGTTCCTCATGGGGCAAGTGTCTTGTAAATATGCTCCCACTTGTGCTTGGCAAATTTAGATTTTGATTATGGGAGTTACCTAGCCATGTTAATAGTGTCCCAAAAATGGTGCTAGGGAATTGCAGAAAACACTTTCATGTGTCTCGAGGACATTTTTAGTCATTTCTTCATGAATGCAGGTATACAATTGATTTATATGCTGTGTTTAAAAATGAATTTTGAAATTAATTACATTTCAGGATATGTAGTGTTAGAGCTTCATAGGTTGTTTAGGGTCATATTTAGAAGGCATTTTAGTGTCTTTGATGTTATTTTTCCCTTTTTAAATGGAAAGCGTTCCTCATGGGGCCCTTAGCAGTTCTTAGCCATGTTATTTAATAGGAAGTGGATAACATGGCTAAGAGCATTTGCTGGAAAGTGCATGAATATTGCTGACTTTTCTGCGATGTTATTTTTCCCTTTTTAAATGGAAAGTGTTCCTCTTGGGGCAAGTGTCTTGTAAATACGCTCCCACTTGCGCTTGGCAAATTAAGATTTTGATTATGGGAGTTACGTAGCCATGTTAATAGTGTCCCAAAAATGGTGCTAGGGCATTCCAGAAAACACTTTCATGTGTCTCAAGGACATTTTCAGTCATTTCTCCATGAATGCAGGTATACAATTGATTTATATGCTGTGTTTAAAAACGAATTTTGAAATCAATTACATTTCAGGATATGTACTGTTAGAGCTTCATAGGTTGTTTGGGGTCATATTTAGAAGGCATTTTAGTGTCTTTGATGTTATTTTTCCCTTTTTAAATGGAAAGCGTTCCTCATGGGGCCCTGAGCAGTTCTTAGCCATGTTATTTAATAGGAAGTGGATAACATGGCTAAGAGCATGTGCTGGAAAATGCATGAATATCGCTGACTTTTCTGCGATATTCATGCATTGCGGCCGTTTTTTTTCACATTTGCAAGCACTTCTTAGACATGTTATCCAATGGGAGGTGGATAACATGGCTAAGAGCATTTGCTTCAAAGGTTGTTTGGGGTTATACACCATTTTTGGGAAATTATTAACATGCCTATCTAACTCCCATAATCAAATTCTAAATTTGCCAACCGCAGGTGGGAGCATATTTACAATAAATTTGCACCAGGAAGAACGTAAAATAGCATACTAGATACTCAAATGCCTTATAAATATGACCCAAAACATCTTATGAAGCACTAGTAGTGCATATTTCCAGAAATGTATTGGTTTTCATTTAATGATTTACTTCATTGGTAGGCCTTCACATGTTTTTTTATTTTGGTATTTTTCAGTGAAAATCTTATCTGCAACCATGTGTTGGCCTCACCTCAAATAAACAAAACAGGTGATGGACTGAATGTGGATGAATGACAAACATTTACCCCAGTCTAAAGATCAGGGCCTAAACAAATCTTTAGATAGGCTACATCTTATCGTCATCCATACTTAATGATTTAAAATATTAGGGAGTGATTTATGAGTGTTGTATGCCTTTTTTGTACCATTGAGTGTCATTTTTGTGATGCAGTGCTGGTGGAAAACATTTGCTATGTTAAATAATTAGTACGGCATTAAGTTTTAGATGACTGTTATTTATTTACTGTTTGCTAATAGTGGTTAATAACATTTTATATTATATTTTTCCACAGATTCAACTGCAGATTCTTTCATAGTTTGGAAAATGCCTTCCAAATGTCGAATACGAAAGGCTAGAAAACGTCAAAGACAGCAGGATGATGTTTTATTGCAGCAGTCCTCTTCCCCAAATACTTCTCAAAACACCAAGAAAGGTCCGGGTAAGAGCACGAAATCATTCTTAAGAAATATTTGTAGTAAAAAAAGTTTTGCTCAAAAAAATGTTTTAGTTCACAAAAAGAAAAGTAATTTAAATGGAAAGGAGAGACCCATCACAAATGTTACTGGTAGAGGAAGAGATAACTCTGTGCATGATAGTAGAAGGAAACAACAGTTTAGGGACATTCGAAGTCGAATGTTCCGTAATAGGATATTAGTTAATTTATTGAAAAGTATTAAAAAGAAAGGCCAACAGAAAGCGGCATTTTATAAGAAGAAGAAAAATGTAGAGAAAATTATTGATCATGCTTTTGAAATTAAGCGAAAGTTGTTTATTTTGGTAATCAATAGAATTAGGAAACTAAGCAAGGTAATTTCTGATTTCAAAACAAAAAGTAGATGGAAGAGAGTAGTAAATCGTACTAACTTTTGTGAAGTTTTTTCCGGAGAATGGATGCATAGTTCAAGTTCTGAGGCATTTTTTAATGAGGAGACTTATTTTCAGGATAATGATTTGGTGCATGCAGTTGACATCAGTGGTCGAGCTTATGAAGTGAAGGATGGTTGTCCAGTTGAAAAAGAACAACTTGTGACAACAGAGACAGAAGAGGCGCTAAGTGATGAGGTTTTAGGAAGACGTCCTAAGGGTCCTGTGTACATTTGGAAGTGTAGGTCTATTTGCAGTGTGCGACAGGTTTCCATCAATTTGCTTTGTGATTTTATACGGACATTTAATAAGAAAAGTTTGAAGCAGAAAATGAAGTTGTTGCAAGATTTAGATCCTTGCAGAGTGAGACAAATGACAGGTTTGCGTGGTCATTCACTGGCTTGTCTTTCCAGGAGAGTATGCCAGAGTGTTTTTCATCATTTCAGGATGCTAGCAGTGCATCATAATAAAGTGAGAAAATTAGTGAGAATGTTGTATTATGCTAAGAGTCCAGTAATTATGCTTAAACAATTATGTGCTGCTCTTTTGCATGGTTCTGAAATAGATGTCAAGAATATTTGTGAAGAAATTGAGTTTTGTTACTTTGGTAGTAAAGATGAGAATGTTCAAATTGACCCAGAAGTAGAAGGTAATGTTGAAGATAATGTACAGGTTTCCAGTACAGATAATTTTCAGAAGGAAATTGCCACGTTTCAGATGAAATCAAGTGAGAGGCCTAATTTCACTTGTGTATGTTGTCGACGCACTTATTATAAGAATCAGACTAAGTTAGTGGATTTATATGCAAAAACTGAAAGGGAAAATAATAGTGAATGGAAGGATTTTGCCACATACTTGATGGTAGAAAATTGTTTTGATTTGGGAGTGGACCAACGTGTGTGTACTTATTGTTGTAACAAATTAAACCAAAACCAGATGCCTGCTAGGGCAGTTCATAATAATCTGGAATTGGTTGAGATTCCTTCTGAATTGAAGGATTTAAATACTTATGAATGTATTTTGATTCAAAGTATCCATCCCTTTCAGGCTATTGTAAGAATGGAGCCTAAGACAGGGAAGTTGCCTCCAGCAGATTTACAGAGAGGATTAAAGGGAAGAGTTGTTTATTTGCCTCTAGATTTGAAGAAAAACATTAACACAATTGGAATAGAAAAAGTGGAAGAGGAACCTCTGGTTATCTTGGTTAACGGGGTTCAGACAAAGAATAAGAAAATATGGCAAGATTTAGTGGATGTTAGGAAAGTCAAAAAGGCAACAGTGTATTTGAAGAAAAATAATAAGTACTATAAGAATGTATATGTTGCAGAAGAGGAAGTAAGTGATGAAGAGGATAGCGATTTGTGTGCTGGCCAAATTGAGAAAGTAGAGGCCTCTAAAAGTGAAGAAATATATGAACATTATAGTGTTCATCCTTTGCATTCCAAGGAAGTCATGGGGAATGCTATTGAGTTGTTTCAAATGAAACAAGCCAAAGGGAGTCCCATTAGTGTTTGGGAGGAAAGTTTGGAAGCTCGGTGTTTCCCACAGCTATTTCCCACAGGTCAAGGAGGAAGATATGATGAGCGACCTCATCAAATCCCTGCGTCTGAATACCGGACTTTACGATTGTATGCAGAAGATGCTAGGTTTCGGCAATGCATTCCCTATTTGTTTCATCTCCTGTTTGAAAGCGATCTGTCTGGACTGTCATATGCAGTGAACCACATCTTAAAAAGTGGTATACAGATGCGAAACATCTCGGCAAGTGACTTTATGCATAAAGTCAATGTCCAAGACAGTATTTTGGATTCTCACTTAATTAATCTCATGGCGTGTCAGCGTGGTACTAATGAGTACTGGTACCGTCGTCATGGTGATTTAAAATGTATGCTGAGGAACTTAGGAACTCCAACATGGTTCCTCACTCTGAGCTGTGCCGAGTATGGCTGGGAAGACTTACTTGAATTTCTACGAGAGGCAAATGGAAATATTGAAAACATTGAATTCAAGACACCTGGAGAACTGTGTTCTTTGGATCCAGTGAATGTATGCAGGTACTTCAATCATAGATTTGAAGCTATGATGTCTTTCATCACAAATAAAAAGAATCCACCTCTTGGAGAGGTGTTGGATTTCTTCTGGAGAAAGGAGTACCAAGCAAGAGGTGCCCCTCATATACATATGTTGTTGTGGATCAAGGATGCACCTAAATTTGGAACAGATCCGGATGACTTAGTGATGAATTTCATAGAACAGTATTCTACGTGTGCTGTTCCAAACGCAACGGAGAAGAAAAGTCTAAGAGAACAAGTTCTACGTTTCCAAAGCCATCGTTGTGGAAAGTACTGTCGTCGTAAATTCAGAAACAAGGACAAGTTCTACACCAAATGTCGTTTCAACTTTCCATGACCGGTGATTTCTAAAGGAAGAGTGAACAGTTTGATGTCTTCTCTGCGACATAATGTGACGAGGAAATCACCCAAGAATACATACAATTTGAAAAGGAATGAAGAGTCCAAGTACATCAATGACTACAACCCAGTGATTTTGTCCATGTGGAATGCCAACATGGATATACAGTTTGTGGCTGACAACTGTATGGCTGTGGCTCGGTATGTGACATCTTACATCACCAAAAAAGAAAAGACCGAACTGAAGGATATGTGGGAGGACATTTCCCATGAAAAGAGCCTCAGCAAGAAATTGTACAGTTTCAGTCTGAAGATGTTGTTGCATCGAGAAATCGGAGCTTACGAATGTTCTGATCGATTGTCTTCAGCAAGTCTCTATGCCAAATCCAGGAGTCTCGTTTGGGCGAGTCTTGGTCTTGCTGCAACGCGAAATCGAGTTCTAAAACCTGTTCGGGAAATTGAGTATTTGGCAGAAAAGGAACCAAACAGTACCGACATTTTGAAGACCAACATGTTGGATACATATTATCCAAATCGAAGCAGTCACCTTGAGAATGTTTGTTTATATGAGGTTCTCCAAAATTATATATTCAAGAGGAACATCAAAGAAGATATTGAGAAAGGAGTGTATGCTGTAATTGGAAGTGAGGGATGCCTGGTCAAGCAAAGAAAATGCCAATTAGTAAACCATCGAAAATTGAGTGGTGAATCTCCAGGAAAAAAGGAGTTTTTCTATTTAGCACTTTTGCAACTTTTCAAGCCTTGGCGTGCAGAAGAGGAACTGCTTGGAGATTTCCTCTGTTACGAAGACTCTTTCAATGCAGCCAAGGAGTCCATAGAATGTCCTGCTTTTTCTAAATATCAAGAAATGCTAACTTTGGAAATTGAGCAGGAAGCAACGATTGCAGCCGAGATTGCCAGAGACAGTTCTCAGGACAGTCAGAGTTCTGTTTCATTGAGTCAAGATCCACTTGGAGGACCTATTATCGAAAATGAAGCTGCCACTGCTATGAATGAAGTAGAAAGAGCCATGGCACATGCTCAGGAGGATTCAGTTAACTTAGAAGACTTGGAAAAACAACTCAACGTTGAGCAGAGGAAAATATATGATGAAGTTACCAAGGAAATTGAGCACGGATTAAGTCATGAGAAGAACAAGTGCTCATGTACATCGTTGAAGCCTGTCCGACTGTACGTGAGTGGAGAAGCGGGAACTGGAAAAAGTTTCCTCATTAAAGCAATCTCTTGTTATTTGCAGGAAAGGACTGAGTCATCGCTGTCTTGTGTTGTCACCGCTCCTACTGGACTGGCAGCACATAACATTAAAGGTATTACTTTGCATCGTCTACTGATGCTGCCGGTGGAGCATGACAACAAATTACAATACAACAAGTTATCTGGAGATGCATGCTGTGAAGTTTCAAGAGTCTTGAGGAAAATGAAACTACTTATCATTGACGAAGTAAGCATGGTTTCCAATGTCATGCTTGCCTTTGTGCATTTGAGAATGCAAGAAGTAGTTAAAACTGAATATGATGTGTTATTTGGTGGGAAACACATCATTGTTTTCGGAGATCTTCTGCAGCTGACACCAGTAAAAGGTCAACCTGTGTTCAAAATACTCACGCATGAAGATACCAGGAAGTGCCTAGGGAGCATTGGCAACGTCAATATATGGTTAAACTTCAATTATGCTGAACTGCATCAAAATATGCGTCAGGCAAAGGATGAAGATTACAAGAATATTCTACAAGATATTAGAATTGGAAAAGTGACCGAGCATGGAAAAGAAGCTTTAAATGCACGTTTACTGTCAAATTTATATCCCAAACAAGAGATTGAGCCTGAGAATATTTTTCAGAAAATTACTGAGAAGAAATCTGGGATATGTCTCATGCCAACTCTTGCAGAATGTGCCATCTTCAACAACAAAATGTTGAATTTAGAAAAGCAAGAGATTGTGAAACTTGAAGCTATCGACAAATTAGAGCATATGGGATCAACAATTATTTTGTCAGACAATTTGAAATCAAAATTGGATTCATTAGAGAAGACTATATCTAAGACAGCGGGTTTTGAAAAGACTTTGAATGTGTGTTTAAATTGCCGAATTATTTTGAGAAGGAATTTACATGTAGAAAGAGGTCTGGTAAATGGATCAATGGGTAATGTTGTTGATTTTGAGAAATACAAAAATAGAGATGAAATAGAATTTTTAAGAATTAAATTTGATGGCATTGAGGAAGTACAGCAAATTGGTCGTTGTTCTGCTAGGTTTTTGCTTGTTAAAGACTTATATGTTCGCCGTAAACAGTTTCCTGTTTGCTTGGCATATGCGGTGACAATCCATAAATCGCAAGGTTTAAGTGTAGACTGTGCATTGGTGAATATTGGCAGTTCTGTGTTCAAGGAGGGTATGGCATATGTGGCATTGTCACGAGTTAGAACTTTATCGGGATTGTACTTGATTGACTGTGATGTCACAAACATTTGTGCGGATCTAGATTGTGTTAAGGAATACAATAGGTTAAGAAGAGAGTATGCGCCACATTTGCCTCAATATCCTTTGTTTGAGAAACGTGTGGTAGGCCGGAAACGTAGAAATATCAGTAACAGTAGGGAGGTTGTTGCAAAAAGACTAAAAGTCAATGAACCGAAAGTTGTTAGCAGAAAGAAAGTGGATACTGTTGAAGAGATTGTTGGTTTTCAATTTGAAAACAGTTCTGGTGTCAACTGCTATGCAAATGTAGTTGTTAATGTTCTCTTTTCACTAGAGAGTTTAAAAGAACAGATTGTGTTCAATTCAGAACAAAGTTTATGCTGCTTGTTGAATTCTGTGTTAGAGAAATGTAGCACTGATGGAACAAAAGTAGAAAGTGTGTCTGAAGTTCGTTATCTGTTAGATTAATGTTCAGGTCAAACAGACTTCTCTGAAAATAATCAGCAAGATTGTCAGGAGTTTTTAATGTATATGCTTGATGTATTGCAAGATGAGGGTGTAGATGTAGATCACCTGTTTGGGCTTTCTTATCAATGGCAGCATGACTGCGAGAACTGTATGGTATCAAGTACTACTAGTGTAGACTCAGAAAGATTTATATATTTAACTTTGCCAGACAGTAAATCAGTGTCCTTTAATAAGCTAGTAAAAGCAGCGGATCACAACATGGAGTGTAGCCAATGTAAATGTCATATGATGTCAACATTATTTATACGTAGATATGGCCAGTATGTCATTTTAATGATTCAACGTTGTAGGCCTGATGGATCAAAATTGTCAACTTTAATAAAAAAATTTGTGGCTTCTCAGCTGTCAATATCAGGGAGGACTTTTGTTACTGTAGCAATTATCTATCACGATGGTCCATCAACAACATCAGGACATTATACAGCTTACTTAAAGTCTGGAAACGGCTGGTCATTCTGTAATGATTCCGTTGTAACTTTCAAAAAAAAATTGCCGTTTGACCTTAAAAATTCTTACCTGGTGTTTTTAAAACCAAAATTTTAAGTAGAGGGAATGTAAGTCTGCAATGCTGTCTAGATTAAAAATCCAACTATATAAACCTGATGCAAGTAAGTCTGCTTCATAGTAAGCAGTATCAGTGTCATAGGAAAAGGAGAACATGAGTGACAAAGAAGAGTAAGATATTAGTAGTCCAGGATTGTGAAAATAATCTCAAATATTTTATTTTTGAAAGTTGCGAAAATAGAAAATGTCGGGATTTGATTGGAAGAATTACAAGACTTGCGAATCGCGGCAACATGATTTGGCCTAGTGGAAACATGTGATATAATGAGAGAAGTTTTTTTTCTATGTAACATATTTTACGTATCGATGGAGGTTTTCTTTCAGAAAGTGGCGGGCTGAAAATATTTGTAGCACAACAGAGTGGATGCTGTTTATAGGAGATCGTTCGACGTCATTGAAAGTAAGTTAATTTTAAGGAGTTTTGAAATCAGATTTCTTAGGTTGTATGGGTTTTTTAAACACAGTCATTTTGATTGTGTTTTTTTTTCCCCGCTGTTACATGATGAATACCTTCAAGTCACTGATTTAAGTGAAATTTGATACATTCTGAGAACAGCAAAAAGAAACCATTTAACATGTATAATTAATGTTATGCTTTTTGTCCTTATGATATACATTTAGAAATGTGAGGTACATATGGGTAAGCTGAGTTTTTTAAATATCAATTTTAATGCTTTCAGTGCTGTACTTCTGGGTAGTGTTTTTTTTAAAAAAAGAAAAGAGGGCTCACCTCAAAGAAAGCTCTTGAAAGCACACATCTTATTTGCATCCTAAATCAAGCATTTAAAATGTTAGACACAATTTTATGATGTCTTTACATCTTTTTTGCGCTGCTATTGCATCACTATTGTGAGACATTAGCAGTGCAAAAAAAGCACCATGTTCCAAAATAGGCCTCAGTTCATCAACATCAAGATACAGTTTCTTTAAAATATATATCTTTAGGATTGTGTAGGGGACGTAGAGAAGCAGAGACTTCTGTAAATGTCAAAGTTGTTGAAAAACTGTTTGTTTTTGAACCTTTTCCCTTGTCTTTTCTAATTTTTAAATACATGTTTTAATATTTTTGAAAATGTTTGTTCTTTGTTTTACAGATTGAAAGTATGAAAAAATATTTAAAAAAGGTAACAAGAATTATAAGGTAAATGTTTTCTACTCTTTTTACCCGCAATGCACTGCTGATGATGTCACTGACAGTATCTCTCATTTACTCTCTATAGCTGTCTTTCTTTTTACATTATTCTCTGTTTACTTCCCTTATACTAACTCTTCTTTTTTTTAAAAAAATATTTTTTTTGGTTCGCTTCCAGTTCGCGAACCGGTCAGCGAACTTGAAGCGAACCAAAAGAAATAGTGCTTGCCAGAGTGATAAACATTCTAGCAATTTTGTTTGAAAGGGGAGGTAGTTCTGAAAAGAACTGTTTTTTTTTGTTTTTGTTGTTTTTTTTTTTTTTTTTTTGTTTTTGAACATTTTTTGATTTTTTTGTATTTTTAGAACTGTTTTATGTTTTTTTTGTGTTTTTTATGGAGGGGAAACAACAAAAAACAGGCATTGAAAACGGCTCAACTGGAGCAAAAAAAAAATTACTTCTTGGGTGCATTAGGGCATTTATGATTTTCGAATGCCGTATTCATCAGGTTGATGCTCATGTTGCCATAGGACAGCATAGCACCACAGTGTATACAAGTTAACTTCATATGTTGGAAGTTGGGTTGAATGTTTGGCACAGTTTCATGTGCCTCTCTTCCCGTCAAAGACATTGTGGATGTAGATCTGGCCACAGGAGTTGTCGTGGGATTGTCTTGTAGATCCCTTAACTCAGCCCGGCTGTAGTTTAAGGGATGCCACCTGCTCATGTGTCGATGCATCGTATAGTTGCCCATACTGTATTTCTTCTCTGTGCCTCTCGACAATCTCTCATCACAGATGAGGCAGGTGGCATATTTAGCATTCACCTTCTTTGATCCAGGAGGGATGGAGAAAAACTGCCAGATGAAACTTGTTTTTCGTTTTGAAAACCGGGGCAACTCTTGGACAAATTGTGATTCCTCTCTGTCCTCTTCTTCTTCTTCCTCCTCTTCCTCCTCTCTGGTAGTGATAAATTGACTAGGTGGTCCTCTCTTCTTATGAGGAGGTGGAGGTGGTGGTGGGGGTCCACCAGCTGCAGCAAGTACAGAAGCCATTGTTCAATTCTAGCTAAATGGTCTTTCTCTCACCAAGATGAAAGTCAGAGTGAGGAAATAAGGAGGGGTTTACATGATTTGGGGAAAGCAAAAGTTCTGAACCAATGAAAAGTGTTATTTTTAGGTCACATGACCTAGTCATACATCATTTGGAAACCAAAAGTGAAATGAACCAATGAAAAGTTTGATAAACAAGTCACATGACCTGTTCCGCTTACGTTACGCGGTGTGCGCCGCGTCCCAGATCGCTTCTGGTTCGCGGTCCGGAGTACTTCCGGGAGCGCTAACGCGGCGCGTCATTAGACGCATTACGCGATAACGTGATACGTCGCGCTTCCGCGACGCGTCACAGTTCCGCTAACGTAACGTTGACCGGTTCGCCGACTAGATCGCGGCATCAAGATGAGCTAACGGAAAGCTTCCCGGTTCGCGAACTAGAAGCGAAGAAAAAAAAAATATTTAAAAAAAAATTATCAATAAACATCTAAAAATATTTTGGGATTTAAAAAAGAATACATTTTATAGCTACAGATGTTAGCTTTTAAAAAACCAATGAAATTCACAGAAAAAACCATAGGTTATAGACTATATATAGTTAGAAATTTGCATTTAAAAAACCATTGAAATTCAATGAAAAAACCATAGGTTATAGACCATATATAGTTAGGGATTTGCATTTACAAAACCTTATTTTACTCGCACAAAACCATTGAAATTCCATATATAGTTAGTTGCGCTAACTATATATCGCGCACCCGCAATCCACTGCTGATGATGTCACATATTACATCATTCATGACATGGTCAGTGACATCACTGATGACATCACTGATGACATCTCAAATGACATCACTGATGACATCACTGATGACAACACCCAGTGACTGTATGTTTCTGTAAAGTTGAAATATGTCTTACATATTGAAGAATGAGTGGATGTATAAGTGTCTGGATGAAGGATTTAGTAGGTGCATGACTGACTGTATGAGTGAGTGATTAAATGTGTCTCACTGAGTGCATGGGTTAGTGACTAAACTGTCTTAATTTGTGCATTATTATGTCTGTTGTTCTGTAAACTGCTGCATGTGTTGATAAGTACCTATATGAGTAACTATATGGGATATTCATTGGTTGCCCAAGTATTTGTATGGGAGACTGAGTGTGTGTGTGGGTGGCTGGGAGGTGTGTGAGTCTGTGCATAGATGTGTAAGCAGTTGATTCACTAGGTGTATGAGTTCAAGAGTGCATGTGGAAACAGCTATATGGGCGGTTGACTGTGCATGGGTGTGTTGGTGAGTGAATGGATATCTCAGTGCTACATGTGCAAGTAAATACGTATGTAAAACACAATACATGTGAGAGATGACATATATAAATAACTGTGGATAAGAGCCAGTGAATGTGTGAGTGGCTGTATGGATCACTGTGAGCTTGTATCAGGGATTGTATAAGAGAGTAAATATGTCTAAGAATATGTTTGAATAAGTAAGGTGTGTATAACTGTATAGTTGAGGAAATGGAGTGTGATTGATTCTTTCCATGACTGACTAGGTGTGTGAGTAACTCCATGGATGAGTGACAGTCTGTGAGTGTCTGTTTATACTGAGTGTATGTAAGGTTATATTAGAGTCTGAAGAGGTTCATTGTATTATCACATGAGTGATGTCATCAGTGATGTGATCAGTGATGTCAAATGAGATGTCATCAGTGATGTCAAATGAGATGTCATCAGTGATGTCATTTGAGATGTCATCAGTGATGTCATCAGTGATGTCACTGACCATGTCATGAATGATGTAATATGTGACATCATCAGCAGTGGATTGCGGGTGCGCGATATATAGTTAGCGCAACTAACTATATATGGAATTTCAATGGTTTTGTGCGAGTAAAATAAGGTTTTGTAAATGCAAATCCCTAACTATATATGGTCTATAACCTATGGTTTTTTCATTGAATATATATATATATATATATATATATATATATATATATATATATATATATATATATATATATATATATATATATATATATATATATATATATATATTACCTACTGGCAGTCGCCAGTAGGTATATATAGTTAGGATTTTTTTGAATAGGGATTTCTGAAACTTCTATGTTGAATAACTTTGGCGTTGATGGACGGAATTGGCTGAAATTTTCAGGAAACTGGCACATTTTGTTTCTGAGTGTCCCCTAAAAGTTTGGTGGGGTTTCGTCAAGCGGGGGCCGAGAAAAAAAGGGGGTCCCAAAACGTGTTTTTAACATTGAGTTTTCCATATGGCGGTTGGACTCACTTTTAGCTCGAACGGCTGAATGGATTTCTACAAAACTTGGCAAAATTGTAGGGACTGGTAGCCCGATGTGCCTTTGCTATGTCTCAAGATATATGCTCCAGTGGTTTTTACGAAAATAACTTTGAAAAATATATATTGGTCTACATTGGGCTATATATATGTTAGAGCCCAAATGTAGCCCAATGTAGCCCAATGTAGCCCAATGTAGCTCAAAGATGGCCACCAGAGACAAAAAAAAACAAATGTAGCCCTAATATCAGCCATATGTAGCCCAACTATAGCCCAGTGACAGTTTGTCCCAGAGTGTTCTAAAGAACAACTAGAGCGCTAACAGTCTTACTTATGTCAAAAGTATGGCACACCTGAAGTCATCTTGATCGGAATAAAGTGTTAACACTTAAAACATTTAATTTGCAAGGGAACAAAATGAGGGGTTTCATTTTGCCATAGAAATGTTATATATATATATATATATATATATATATATATATATATATATATATATATATATATATATATATATATATATATATATATATATATATATATCTATATATATATATATATATATATATATAGAGAGATATATATATAGATATAGATATATATATATTATAAACTGGTTATATAGTTAGGATTTTTACAGATAAACATATATACAGATGGATATATATATCGTTTGCCACCAAACACAGCGTCCGCTGTGTGTATGCAACTCCACTCCAATCAATTGATCCAAATAATTACCATTAGACAGCGCGTTTTGCTGCGGAAAAATTTATTCCATATTCAGTTCCAGCATGTAGTACACGGCTAGTATAGAACCAACCCAACGCGTTTCGGCGATACCTCTCGCCTTGCTCACGGGTAACTCGTGTGTTACAGACAACTGATTAAATAAAGTTAAACCAAAGTGCATACGTGGTCAGAACCGGTCATGAACATAGAAAAAGGACATAGTTAATTTCCTGTGGTGGCCATCTTTGCATGGTGATTGTGTATAACAACCAGTTAGTTTTAAATGTTGACACAATGCTTCTTTTGGACATTGATGTTTCACATAATGAAAACCGCATCAAATTTACATGCCCAGTGGCTAATTAAACACAGTATTTTCATATGTACATATGATCGGTTTTTTGCATCAATAAATGAAAATAAAAAAGCGGACCTTAAATTATGATTTCTTTCTTTGCATGATGTAAGCACAAAATGCTCTTAAGTTTCAGCTATACAAAGTTTTTCATGTACCATGCAACAGTCAATGGTGCAATAATAGAACAATGAAATAAAGTATTAATGAAATGACCTGAAATTCAAGCCCAGTGGCCGATATATAAGACTACTTCTTTCACCCAGTATATGGGTATTGTACTCGCAGAGCCTAGGTGAAATATATTTGTATACCCCAAGGTCTCCCAAAATAAAATTGCATCCATTGAATAAACAAAAAGCCAAGTGGCCAATTTTCACTCAGTTCATTTGGGAATATTTGCTTCCTTTGAGCCATGTGGGGTTAAGCACACTGCTACGCTCATCTTTCCTCATCTCATCTTCCCAAGTGATAAACCATCTATTCTCTCCTGGTGACAAGTCCTCTGAAACCTGCAATATGGACAAAATACAGCTTGTCAGCTCATGCATCTTAGATACCTTCAGTCAATTACCATTGTATTCTAAACTATGTTCAAATAAGATCGGTTACAAGACCTTAGTGATACCAGTGTGGTTAAAAAATTAAAATCATTGCAGGATTTAGGACACACAATATTGTTCATCTAGTAAACTCAAGTCAGTACTCAGAATTTGTAGAGAAAAGAGGTTAGAAACCCCCCTTGTCATTGGTAATTTACTCGCCCAGGTGCCATACCATCTCCTCCTCGGAGTTCAAACCTCCCGGGATCAGACAATCTAGGTCAACAATATATCTGTTCTCAAGCTGTCGTAGCTTGCGGATCTTGTCACCACCTCTTTTCATTGGTGGCAATTTGTCTATCACAAAGAATTTCAGGAGATTGCGGTTCCCTCCATGCAGCTCTTCAAAATGTCGAGCGACAGGAGAATTTTGTTCCTTATTTTGGATTGCCCTCATGTGTTGTAAGATGCGGGTCTTGGCTGGGAACATAGTACTGCCTACGTATTTTTTATGACAAGGACATGTTAGTACATAGACACAGTATTCTGACAGGCAGGTGAGATGTTTTTCGATAGTTCTTTCTTTGTCCTCAACTGGGAAGTATACTTTCTTGACATTAGAACTATACTTGCATGCTTTGCAGTTCATGCAAGTATAGAAGCCCTGAATTTTAGACGAGCTTGGTTTAATCATGCTCACCTCATTACGGCTTACTTTACTTCTTAAAGTGTCTGCTCTGCGATAGGTACTGCTAGGCCTTTCTTGGAGGATATCATTGAGGGTAGGTTCAGTTTTTAGTACATTCCAATGTTTCTGTAAGCTTTTTTGAGTTTTCCATGATTTTGAGTGAAAAGTGGAAATGAATCTTATTGGCTCAATCTCATCCTTCTTTTTTCCTTTTACTGGATTCAGAAGGGACAGGTGGCTGACTTTACTAGCTTTCTCAAAGGCACAATTTATGACCTCCTGTTTGTATCCTCTTTCTGTAAAGCGCTTTTTCATGCATTCTCCTTCTTTAATGAAGTCGGAGTCTCTGCTACAATTCCTCCGGGCCCGGAGGAATTCCCCGTAAGGAATGCTTTTAATTAGCGTTTTGGGGGGGCTGCTTTCTGCATGGAGCAGGGTGTTACCTGCGGTCTTTTTGCGAAACAGTTTCATCACAAGTTTATCTGCTGCTACCTCCACAGATAGATCAAGGAAGACTGCGCCCTTATCACTGATGTTGCCCTCTAGTGCCAGGTTCACTTCATTCCTATTTAGTTCTTTGATAAATAGCTCTGCACTGCTTTTTGGACCTTCCCAAATGATAAATAGGTCATCTATGTACCGCAGCCATACTTTCACATGGCTGCGATACAGATGATTGGTCCTGGCTACCTGCTGCTCCCAGCTCGCCATGAATAAATTAGCGAAGCTGGGAGCAAAACAAGTCCCCATCGCCGTGCCCTGACATTGACGGTAGTACACATCATTGAACACAAAATAATTGTGCTCAAGACAGAACTCCATCATCGTGATGATCATATTTGTATGTTCGAGATAGGAGATGGATCTCCTCTTCAGGAACATACGACAAGCCTCAATACCATTGCAATGTCTGATTGATGTGTAGAGACTACACACGTCAAGTGTGATGAATAAATAGTTCTCCTTCCAGACACAGTCTTTCATCTTGTTGATAAAATCCCTGCTATCTTTGAGGTAGGATGGGGTGTCTTCCACAAAGGGGCGTAGGAAGTGGTCGATATATCTGGATGTGTTTTCCAGCAGGGATCCAATTGAGGAAACAATTGGTCTTCCTGGAGGATTGACACAATCCTTGTGGAGTTTTGGCAACAGGTATAAGACCGCTACCATTGGGTTGCGGTTCAGAAGGAATGAGTATTCGTTCCATTCAATCAGACCTTGGTCTTTCCAACCTCTCAACATTTCAAAATATCTTATGTTTGTTTCTTCAATCTTTTGCACAGATGAAACCTCATAGCAGTCAATACAATTCAATTGCCTCATACCGGTTTTCATTATGTGAAACATCAATGTCCAAAAGAAGCATTGTGTCAACATTTAAAACTAACTGGTTGTTATACACAATCACCATGCAAAGATGGCCACCACAGGAAATTAACTATGTCCTTTTTCTATGTTCATGACCGGTTCTGACCACGTATGCACTTTGGTTTAACTTTATTTAATCAGTTGTCTGTAACACACGAGTTACCCGTGAGCAAGGCGAGAGGTATCGCCGAAACGCGTTGGGTTGGTTCTATACTAGCCGTGTACTACATGCTGGAACTGAATATGGAATAAATTTTTCCGCAGCAAAACGCGCTGTCTAATGGTAATTATTTGGATCAATTGATTGGAGTGGAGTTGCATACACACAGCGGACGCTGTGTTTGGTGGCAAACGATATTGACAGGGCGACCTCCGCCCCTGGATTGCACCGCGGTTGAAAGGTCCCAGCGTAAATGGAGGAAGTGGACTGATTTATTATTATAGACGCTGGTTGACCGCGCTGGATATATATTACAAAAACGGAAACTACAGGAAGATAAGAGAAATATACTGGACAACCCGGAAGGGAACCGCCGACTTAGAGGACAGACGGTTTACTTTGGAATGTTGGCGTGATCCCGGGGTAAGTCCGTTCGAAATTTCTTTTTCATTTTTTGGCAAAGCGCAAGTCTTACGAACTATGCTGCCTGCATAACAGACTTTCCGAGTGATGGATTGAGTGGCGGCAACCACGCATAGCCAATTCCGTTTACCTGTCTCGTTTCTCGTTAACTCTGTGACAATTTCCAGCGTAACTGTTCTGTGTTCGACCTGCATTGGAATAAGTCTGCAGGTAGGAGGCACGGGCACCCAATACAACCAAGTATTACTGATATTCAAAACAGCGCGTAAACAGTACAGTAACAAATAGCCAGCATACACGTGGGTACTTACCCAATATTCAACACGGCAGTATGGATGAGGAGACAGAGTCCCGCAGGAGGCTCAGGGCACAAACAATGTTTGTAGTCACACCTACAGGACAATCCAGTAAAGAACCCCAATCTGCAACAGCGAATTTACATAACAAATATAACAAATTGGAAAAATTAATCCGCAAAGAGGTCTCAAAATGGTGGGAGGCCATAACCTTGGAAAAATACCAAGAAGAAAAAAGAATCCCTAGAGGCTTAAGGATTCTGATAGCACCCTCATATGAGGAACCAGACATGGAACTTGCAGAGGAATGGGCGGAAAACCTTATGGATTGTTCAAATAGAATGTTATCCATCCTAATAAAACATGCGTGGAAGGATAGACTTATATTACTTAAGAAGATAGCAGAGCTCAGAGAAGAAATCTCCAAGGAGGAGACACCAGAAAATATGACCAAAAGGATGGAAGAAATTAACAAAAGAATTGGCAAACACGAAGATGAAATAATCGCTAAAAAAGAACGAAAGTTCATAAGAGATCAAATTGATTATAACTCTGGAAGAGTATTTACGTTTAGCAAGAAATATGACCACATGGTGCGCAAAGGAATACAAGCGAATATTGACAAAACCCAGACGGGGGATGAGTCAGGTGAGGAAGTGGTAGAGAGTGATGTGTCTGTAGAGGAACAGGCTTCAGGTTCGACAGAAAATTTAACAAAAGATACAACCAAGTCGACAAAATTTTGGATGGAATTCAAGCGTATGAACCAGAATCAACAACAACAGAATTGGCAAATAGATCGGGGCCGAGGCAGGGCCCAAGGATTCAGAGGAAGAGGCAGAGGCAGAGGAAATCAAGGAAAAAGCGACAACAAGCCCAACCAAAAGACAGGCGTGGAGGAAGCGGCAAAAGGAAACATAGCCCCTATGGGAGTGGAAACACGGGGCCAGAAAAGAAGAGGAAAATGAATTTACAGAATGTGATAAATCTGTCGTCCCGCACCTTATCCAAGAGTGAATATGAGGTACTCCAATTTGGTCTTTCTTTCTGTCCTACTACTAACTTTTGCTACTCACAAGAACGTATAGACCTTTTTAAATTTACAAGAAAGTTAAGACTCCATAAATGGAACAAATTAAAAGTAAAGAATACCAATGTGGTACCATCTAGCATAAAACCCGCTAAAGAAAGTATAATTGAAATAGAAGCTTTGATTACCTTGAAAAGTTTAGAAGGGGGTACTCCTATGGATGAACCAATTGATGCCAAAACTTTGGGTTTTGATACAAACTTAAACTGTCCTAACTTGTTCAAGCAGAAATCCTCCTTCAACCCCTCGTTACCTACATGTGGTATTGATATATTCGAATCTCTGATGATTAATGACTTAAAGCACATGGCAAAACATAAACATTGGTCTGAAGACAATCTGACCAAATGTGAAAGGTCTGCCATAAAAACACTTCGCGAAGATTCATCAATTGTGATAAGACAATCGGACAAAGGGGGGAACGTGGTAGTGATGGATGCCACAGCATACATTGCTGAGGGTATGAGGCAATTGAATTGTATTGACTGCTATGAGGTTTCATCTGTGCAAAAGATTGAAGAAACAAACATAAGATATTTTGAAATGTTGAGAGGTTGGAAAGACCAAGGTCTGATTGAATGGAACGAATACTCATTCCTTCTGAACCGCAACCCAATGGTAGCGGTCTTATACCTGTTGCCAAAACTCCACAAGGATTGTGTCAATCCTCCAGGAAGACCAATTGTTTCCTCAATTGGATCCCTGCTGGAAAACACATCCAGATATATCGACCACTTCCTACGCCCCTTTGTGGAAGACACCCCATCCTACCTCAAAGATAGCAGGGATTTTATCAACAAGATGAAAGACTGTGTCTGGAAGGAGAACTATTTATTCATCACACTTGACGTGTGTAGTCTCTACACATCAATCAGACATTGCAATGGTATTGAGGCTTGTCGTATGTTCCTGAAGAGGAGATCCATCTCCTATCTCGAACATACAAATATGATCATCACGATGATGGAGTTCTGTCTTGAGCACAATTATTTTGTGTTCAATGATGTGTACTACCGTCAATGTCAGGGCACGGCGATGGGGACTTGTTTTGCTCCCAGCTTCGCTAATTTATTCATGGCGAGCTGGGAGCAGCAGGTAGCCAGGACCAATCATCTGTATCGCAGCCATGTGAAAGTATGGCTGCGGTACATAGATGACCTATTTATCATTTGGGAAGGTCCAAAAAGCAGTGCAGAGCTATTTATCAAAGAACTAAATAGGAATGAAGTGAACCTGGCACTAGAGGGCAACATCAGTGATAAGGGCGCAGTCTTCCTTGATCTATCTGTGGAGGTAGCAGCAGATAAACTTGTGATGAAACTGTTTCGCAAAAAGACCGCAGGTAACACCCTGCTCCATGCAGAAAGCAGCCACCCCAAAACGCTAATTAAAAGCATTCCTTACGGGGAATTCCTCCGGGCCCGGAGGAATTGTAGCAGAGACTCCGACTTCATTAAAGAAGGAGAATGCATGAAAAAGCGCTTTACAGAAAGAGGATACAAACAGGAGGTCATAAATTGTGCCTTTGAGAAAGCTAGTAAAGTCAGCCACCTGTCCCTTCTGAATCCAGTAAAAGGAAAAAAGAAGGATGAGATTGAGCCAATAAGATTCATTTCCACTTTTCACTCAAAATCATGGAAAACTCAAAAAAGCTTACAGAAACATTGGAATGTACTAAAAACTGAACCTACCCTCAATGATATCCTCCAAGAAAGGCCTAGCAGTACCTATCGCAGAGCAGACACTTTAAGAAGTAAAGTAAGCCGTAATGAGGTGAGCATGATTAAACCAAGCTCGTCTAAAATTCAGGGCTTCTATACTTGCATGAACTGCAAAGCATGCAAGTATAGTTCTAATGTCAAGAAAGTATACTTCCCAGTTGAGGACAAAGAAAGAACTATCGAAAAACATCTCACCTGCCTGTCAGAATACTGTGTCTATGTACTAACATGTCCTTGTCATAAAAAATACGTAGGCAGTACTATGTTCCCAGCCAAGACCCGCATCTTACAACACATGAGGGCAATCCAAAATAAGGAACAAAATTCTCCTGTCGCTCGACATTTTGAAGAGCTGCATGGAGGGAACCGCAATCTCCTGAAATTCTTTGTGATAGACAAATTGCCACCAATGAAAAGAGGTGGTGACAAGATCCGCAAGCTACGACAGCTTGAGAACAGATATATTGTTGACCTAGATTGTCTGATCCCGGGAGGTTTGAACTCCGAGGAGGAGATGGTATGGCACCTGGGCGAGTAAATTACCAATGACAAGGGGGGTTTCTAACCTCTTTTCTCTACAAATTCTGAGTACTGACTTGAGTTTACTAGATGAACAATATTGTGTGTCCTAAATCCTGCAATGATTTTAATTTTTTAACCACACTGGTATCACTAAGGTCTTGTAACCGATCTTATTTGAACATAGTTTAGAATACAATGGTAATTGACTGAAGGTATCTAAGATGCATGAGCTGACAAGCTGTATTTTGTCCATATTGCAGGTTTCAGAGGACTTGTCACCAGGAGAGAATAGATGGTTTATCACTTGGGAAGATGAGATGAGGAAAGATGAGCGTAGCAGTGTGCTTAACCCCACATGGCTCAAAGGAAGCAAATATTCCCAAATGAACTGAGTGAAAATTGGCCACTTGGCTTTTTGTTTATTCAATGGATGCAATTTTATTTTGGGAGACCTTGGGGTATACAAATATATTTCACCTAGGCTCTGCGAGTACAATACCCATATACTGGGTGAAAGAAGTAGTCTTATATATCGGCCACTGGGCTTGAATTTCAGGTCATTTCATTAATACTTTATTTCATTGTTCTATTATTGCACCATTGACTGTTGCATGGTACATGAAAAACTTTGTATAGCTGAAACTTAAGAGCATTTTGTGCTTACATCATGCAAAGAAAGAAATCATAATTTAAGGTCCGCTTTTTTATTTTCATTTATTGATGTAAAAAACCGATCATATGTACATATGAAAATACTGTGTTTAATTAGCCACTGGGCATGTAAATTTGATGCGGTTTTCATTATGTGAAACATCAATGTCCAAAAGAAGCATTGTGTCAACATTTAAAACTAACTGGTTGTTATACACAATCACCATGCAAAGATGGCCACCACAGGAAATTAACTATGTCCTTTTTCTATGTTCATGACCGGTTTTGACCACGTATGCACTTTGGTTTAACTTTATTTAATCAGTTGTCTGTAACACACGAGTTACCCGTGAGCAAGGCGAGAGGTATCGCCGAAACGCGTTGGGTTGGTTCTATACTAGCCGTGTACTACATGCTGGAACTGAATATGGAATAAATTTTTCCGCAGCAAAACGCGCTGTCTAATGGTAATTATTTGGATCAATTGATTGGAGTGGAGTTGCATACACACAGCGGACGCTGTGTTTGGTGGCAAACGATATTGACAGGGCGACCTCCGCCCCTGGATTGCACCGCGGTTGAAAGGTCCCAGCGTAAATGGAGGAAGTGGACTGATTTATGGATATATATATATATATATATATATATATATATATATATATATATATATATATATATATATATATATATATATATATATATATATATATATATATATATATATATATATATATATATATATATATATATATATATATATATATTACCTACTGGCGGTCGCCAGTAGGTATATATAGTTAGGATTTTTTTGAATAGGGATTTATGGAAATTCTATGTTGAATAACTTTGGCGTTGATGGACGGAATTGGCTGAAATTTTCCAGAAAATGGCACATTTTGTTTCTGAGCGTCCCCTGAAAGTTTGGGGGGGTCCCAAAACGTGTTTTTAATATTGAGTTTTCCATAGGGCGGTTGGACTCACTTTTAGCTCGAACGGTTGAATGGATTTCTATGAAACTTGGCAAAATTGTAGAGACTGTTTGCCCGATGTGCCTTTGCTAGGTCTCAAGATATGTGCTCCAGTGGATTTTGAGAAATTAACGTACCAAAAAATATATATATCTGTGACAGCGTCCCGGTTAGCGCCCCGGTTCGCGTACCAGACGCGTAACGGAACTTCGCGAGCAGAAGCGGATTGGCTCTCCGGTGACTCTCAACATTCTAAACAGTCCGGAGCGGCCGCCATCTTGTCTCTCGGTAGGATCGAGAGACAAGAGGTGGAAATAAACGAAGGGGGAAATTAATGAAAGGGGCAAGGTAGACCCCTCGTGACCCCCTAGGATTGATGTGGGGGCTATTAAAGGGCGGTGGAAGCGCTACCCGGTACGCGAACCTGGTAGCTCACCGGTAGCGTAACGGGAGTCCGCCATCTTGTGTTTCTGACAAATTTAGTCACAAGATGGAGGATAAACAATGTTGGGAATGGGTATAAGGGGGCACGGGAGACATATCCTGACCCCCTAGGTTTTCTGAGGGTGGCTGAGGAGGCCCATATATGTAAAAAAAAAACCTTTTTTTTGCAAATTTTCGCACGGTTAGCGCCCGGTCCACGCACCGGGTAGCGTTCCGGAAAGCGTAACAAGGGGAAAACCAAGGGAAATAGTAAAATAATATTTTAGAGTGCTTTGAGGTAGGGTATCTCTGAATAGAGCTGTTGTGTTTTGTGGGTGATGTAAGTACCAACATGTAGGTACCAATGAAGAGTCTAAAATTCAATGTACACCGTCTCCTCTGTAGATATTTTGTATGTTCTCATATGGGTTATTTAAATGTAAATGTGTGGAAAAGCACTTCATGCTTTAAAGCAATTGTATTTTTGAACTGATTGTTCTTTCCTCTTAGTCCTCCTCTTTGTTTGTTTTTTCCCACACTCTTCTTCAGCATGATAGTTGATAAATTTGTTCCCTCAAAAAATGTATATACATAAAAAAATTATATTAAATACATATAAAATATATTTTTCCTTTAAAAGAAGAATACATTTTACAGCTTTTGATATTTGCTATTAAAAAACCATTGAAATTCACTGAAAAAAACATAGGTTATAGACCATGTATAGTTAGGAATTAGCATTTACAAAACCTTGAAAATTCACTGAAAAAACCATAGGTTATAGACCATATATAGTTAGGGATTAGCATTTACAAAACCTTATTTTACTCACACAAAAACCATTGAAATTCGCATATATAGTTAGTTGCACTAACTATATATCGCGCACTCGCAATCCACTGCTGATCATGTCACATATTACATCATTCATGACATGGTCATTGACATCACTGATGACATCACTGATGACATCTCAAATGACATCACTGATGACATCACTGATGACAACATCCAGTGACTGTATGTTTCTGTAAAGTTAAAATATGTCTTACATATTGAAGAATGAGTGGATGTATAAGTGTCTGGATGAAGGATTTAGTAGGTGCATGACTGACTGTATGAGTGAGTGATTAAATGTGTCTCACTGAGTGCATGGGTTAGTGACTAAACTGTCTTAATTTGTGCATCATTATGTCTGTTGTTCTGTAAACTGCTGCATGTGTTGATCAGTAGCTATATGAGTAACTATATGGGTTATTGATTGGTTGCCCAAGTATTTGTATGGGAGACTGAGTGTGTGTGTGGGTGGCTGGGAGGTGTATGACTCTGTGCATAGATGTGTGAGCAGTTGATTCACTAGATGTATGGGTTCAAAAGTGCATGTGGAAACAGCTGTATGGGCGGTTGACTGTGTGCATGAGTGTATTGGTGAGTGAATGGATATCTCAGTGCTACATGTCAAAGTAAGTACATATGTAAAACACAGTACATGTGAGAGTTGACATATATAAATAACTGTGCATAAGAGCCAGTGAATGTGTGAGTGGCTGTATGGATCATTGTGAACTTGTATCAGGGATTGTATAAGAGAGTAAATATGTGTTAGTATATGTTTGAATAAGTAAGGTGTGTATAACTGTATAGTTGAGGAAATGGAGGTGTGATTGATTCTTTGCATGACTGACTAGGTGTGTGAGTAACTCCATGGATGAGTGACAGTCTGTGAGTGTCTGTTTACACTGAGTGTATATAAGGTTATATTAGAGTCTGAAGAGGTTCATCGTATTATCACATGAATGATGTCATCAGTGATGTGATCAGTAATGTCAAATGAGATGTCATCAGTGATGTCATCAGTGATGTCATTTGAGATGTCATCAGTGATGTCATCAGTGATGTCATTTGAGATGTCATCAGTGATGTCATTTGAGATGTCATCAGTGATGTCATCAGTGATGCCACTGACCATGTAATGAATGATGTAATATGTGACATGATCAGCAGTGGATTGCGGGTGCGCGATATATAGTTAGTGCAACTAACTATATATGCGAATTTCAATGGTTTTGTGTGAGTAAAGTAAGGTTTTGTAAATGCTAATTCCTAACTATATATGGTCTATAACCTATGGTTTTTTCAGTGAATATATATATATATATATATATATATATATATATATATATATATATATATATATATATATAGAGAGAGAGAGAGAGAGAGAGATAGATAGCTAGCTAGCTAGCTAGCTAGCTAGATAGATAGATAGATAGATAGATAGATAGATAGATAGATAGATAGATAGATAGATAGATAGATAGATAGATAGATAGATAGATAGATAGATAGATCTTCGCAAAATTCTCCAAATGAAAAGACTATCCAGGTCAGCTCCTATCCTGAAAGTTTGGGGCTGATTCATTAAGCGGGGGCTTAGAAAAAAAGGGGTCCAAAAACACGTTTTTTGTGTGTTAATTTCTGTAGGAAATATTTAGACAGGCTACAGCCCGAACTGCTGAACGGAATTACCCCAAATTTGGCAAAAAGGTAGTGCTTTGTTCAGAAAGTGACCTTTTTTTATGGTGTAAATCTGTTCGGTAGTTGCTGAGAAATAAAAATAATAAAAGTTTCAATATCTATGGCAGTGGTGGATTCACGAACCCTCCCGACCACGAGCTTTATTCCAATTTTCTGTCAACACTCCAAACCAGGAAGTGTTGTCAGCCATCTTGTGAGTCTGTAGAACCGAGTCACAAGAAAACAGAGAATTAAGCAGGAAAAATAAGAAAAGGGGGCAGGGTAAAAACACCCTGAACCCTTAGGCATGCTCAGGGAGGTCCCACAAGGACCCCCAGGGCCAGATAATGCATCCCCCAACTTAAAACGCAACACGGGCGTGTTTGCACGGTGGTTCTGGGAGGGGGGCGGGGCTTGATGTAGCAACTGTGCAAACAGGCCTGTGCCACATTTTAAGTTGGGGCATTAAGAGACATCTGTATAATTCCAAATTGCGATCACAAACGCCAAAATTCACAGAATTTCGGCGTTTGGGATCGCAATTTGGCTCAATGGCATGTATGAAAGAAAAATTGCCTTGCAAAATAAGGAATTGTAAAATTTGCCATTCCTTATTTTGCGATTGCATTTAAGGAATCGCAAATTGCTATTCCTTAAATACAATGTAAGAAGCACAGAAAAAGTGCAATTTGGCCTTAAGGAATCGCAAATTACCACCAACTTCAAGTTGGTGGTAATTTGTGATATCTTTGAAAAATGCACTTCTTTGCATTTTTTAAAGTGCCATGTGGTGCACATACATGCCCTTAGGGCATGTATTTATGCCACATGTGCACACATGTACATTTCAGGGGTGCAACAGGGTGTCCTTTTGACACCCTTGAAATTGCATTCTCAATTTGCGATTCTCTAATTGAGAATCGCAAATTGAGAATGTTTCCCATTCATTCCTATGGGCCTCTAGGCCCATGTGCATGAATGGGGGGTATTACTTAATTGCAAATTGCAATTTGCGATTCGCAATTAAGAAATATGTAGGATTCGCAAAATTATTTGCAAATCCTACATACATAGCGTTTTGCGATTCTCAAATAGCGATTCTCTGAAAATTGCTATTTGAGAATCACAAAACCAAAGTTTCATACATATGGCCCTACGTCCCCTTGAATCCTGAGGGTCCCTGGGAGCTAACTAGCCCACCAGGTACCTCCTGTAAGTGCCACAGGGCTGCATTGCAAAGAGGCGGTCCAAGGCCGCGCTACTTTTTACACCTCTCTTCAACGCAGCTCTGTGGCGCTTACTGGAGGTACCTAGTGGGCTAGTTGGATCCCAGGGACCCTCAGGATTCAAGGGGACTTAATCCACCTACTTACAACACTCCAGGGCGCGTGTTTACACAGTGGTGCAGGGAGGGGGCTGGTGTGATGTGACAAGTGTGCAATGCTAGCTTGCTTCACCTACAATAGGTACAGTTTAGCAGTAGCAGTGCAAGCTTCCTGCATCTAGAACAGGTACAGCCTGGTAGGAGCAGTGCAAGCTTCCTTCATCTAGAACGGGTACAGCCCGGCAGCAGCAGTGCAAGCTTCCTTCACCTAGAAAAGGAGCAGTGTGGCAGCAGTGCAAGCTTCCTTAATCTAGGAGAGGTACAGCCTGGCAGCAGTGCAAGCTTCCTTCACCTACCACAGGTGCAGCTCGGCAGCAGCAGTGCACACTTCCTTCACCTAGGAGAGGTACGGCAGAGGTGTAACCTTCCTTCACCTAGAACCGGTACAGCCTGGCTGCAACAGTGCAAGCTTCCTTCACCTAGAAAAGGTACAGCCTGGCAGCAGATGAGTAAGCTTCCTTCACCTACAACAGGTACAGCCTGGCAGCAGTGCAAGCTTCCTTCACCTAGAACAAGTGGAGCCTGGCAGCAACAGTGCAAGCTTACTTCACCTAGAACAGGTGCAACATGGCAGAAGTGCAAGATTCCTCAACTAGAACAGGAACAGCCTGTCAGCAGTGCCAGCTTCTTTCACCTAGAACAGGTGCAGCGTGGCAGCAGTGCAAGCTTCCTTTGCCTAGAAGAGGTACAGCCTTGTAGCAGTGCAAGTTTCCTTCACCTACAACAGGTACAGCCAGCAGCAGCAGTGAAAGCTTCCTTCACCTGGAACAGGTACAGTCTGGCAGCAGTGCAAGCTTTCTTCACCTAGAACAGGTACAGCCCGGCAGCAGCAGTGCAAGCTCCCTTCACCTAGAACAGGTGCAGCGTGGCAGCAATGCAAGCTTCATTTACCTAGAACAGGTACAGCCTGGCAGCAGCAGTGCAATCTTCCTTCACCTAGAAGAGGTAAAGCCCGACAGAAGTGCAAGATTCCTTCACCTAGAACAGGTGCAGCCTTGGAGCAGATGAGCAAGCTTCCTTCACCTAGAAGAGGTACAGCCCGGCAGAAGTGTAATCTTCCTTCACCTATAAAAGGTACAGCCTGGCTGCAACAGTGCAAGCTTCCTTCACCTACAACAGGTACAGCCTGGCTGCAACAGTGCAGGCTTCCTTCACCAAGAACAGGTATAGCCTGGCAGCAGTGCAAGCTTCCTTCACCTAGAACAGAAACAAAGGTGTTTGGAAGCCATGCTTACCTTTCTTCACCACTCAGCAAATGTGACTGCTTTGTTATAGTTATAAATTACCATTAAAACAACCTTTGAGGTGGCCAAGATGGCGGTGTGAGCGGACGTGCTTTGCCGAGCTCCCGCCGCCGGACGCCAAATTAAGCACTAACACAGCACTGGCCCGGCCGAGACCGGTCCCACAAGAAGCCTGACTCCGGTACCACTGCTGCGGTAGCCTCCTGAGCCGGTGCGGTGACCTGAGGCGGCCCGACCCCGGCGGGGAATCGCCGCGGAGCCAGCGGCAGTTGGGGCCTAGCACGATCCAGGGGCCGTGAGCGAGGACGAGAGTGAGGCCGCGGTGGGAGGAGCCGCGGGGCCACCTGAGGACGCCCGCGACAGGCTGCAACCCAGGGTGTAGGTCCGGCCCGCGCGGTGTCGCGCGAGGCCTCCCGCGACCTAGCGCGGAGGCTTCTGCGGACCTACCACCCACATCTGACGACGAACCCCGCTTGGACATCAGCTGCTGCCCGTCGCCAGCCTCAACGGCGGAGCCTGAGACCGGGCGGCGCACGTGGGCGAGACACGAGGGTGCGGACGCCTGACCCGGACCTGCGGCGAATCAACACGGCGGCGGCGAGGTAACGGGGGGGGAGAGAACCAGCACCACCAGGCCCCCCCTCCCCGCCGCGGGGACGCCCGCTTCCCGCCCCGGCCTGGCCGGTGGGAGTCGTGGCCGGAGGCGCGAAGATCCGCCACCTTGTGCGGCCTGGTATCGAGGCCGAAGTGAAGCCCGCCGTTGGCCTGGCTCACAGCCCGGCTGCCGCTGGCGCTCGGCGGCCAGAGGGGGGACCAGCCCGACCCTGCCCTCCCACGCTGCGGGCCCGAGTGGCGGACTCTGCCCTGCCCGGACGCCGGCCGGAGGATACTCCCTAGCACCACAGACGCATTGGGACGACAGCACCCGGCTGGACGCATAGCCACCACATCGGACGCGCCCTCCTCTCCGCTACCGGCGTGCCAGACGCCGCGAGCCGCGGCTGCACCTACGACCTAGGCCGGCGGACTGCGGGACGAGCGACAGCGCGGGAGCCATGTCCAACGCTAGGACAAGGAAGGACCGCTCCATTGCCGAGCTCTTCACCCCCGGTGCGGTGGGGAAGAAGGCGGAGGTTGCCACGGCCGGCCACCGAGTGGGCTCCGAGAAGAAATGCCAGACCTCTCCGTCCCAGGGACAGGCGGATCCAGAGGGCCCGGTCACGCGCTCCTTCCTGGAGTCGCTCTTCATGGGGCTGCGCGAGGACATACAAATGTTGAAGAAAGAACTGCAAGACGAGATCAAAGAGGTGCGCCGCGACACCGACGCCATTGGTGAGAGAGTAGCGGAGCTAGAGACGAAGAGCGACGCACGGGATATAGAGATTGAGGCACTGGGACAGGAACTGGTGCGCATACATGACCAGCAAGTGGACCTCCAGACCCACGCCGAGGATCTGGAGAACCGCTCCAGGCGGCATAACATCAGAATCCGGGGGGTGAAGCACTCCCCAGACACGGAGGACCTATTTCAGTTCACTCGGGGCCTGTTCAATCATATCTTAGGCCGATCGGCGGACTCTCCCTTGGGCCTGGACAGAGTGCACAGGACGGGCCCACCTAGAGCGGCATCGGCCCACCCGGCCGACATCCTAGTATGCGTCCAGGACTTTCGGACCAAAGAGGAGATCCTCAACAAAGCGCGCCAGATGGCGCCGGTGACCTACGGCGCACACTCCCCAGCTCTATATCAGGACCTGGCAGCGCTGACCCTGGAGAAAAGACGCATCTTCCGACCCGTCACGGCAGAGCTGCGGAACCGCCACATCGCCTACAGTTGGGGGCACCCCTTTAGACTTGTCTTCAAGATGGGCAACAACCTCCACCAGATCCGCTCCCTCAGGGAAGCATGCAGCCTCCTGAACATCGAGGAACCGGCTGAGGCTGCGAACCAGGGGGTGGAGAGCACCACCAGCGAAGAAGCACCGGGAAGATGGCGGCAGCAGCGGCGGCGGCACAGGCCGCGGCGTCCCGCCACCCAGGAGATAGAAGAAGGCCAACGTGCAGCAGTGGAGACCGTCGCACAGGGCCTGGTGAGCCAGGACAACGACTGACCCCGGCTGGGGGCTCATGGACCTTCGGGACCACGGCTCAACCGGGATTGCTCACTCCGGCGGTGGGGGTGACACCTCGCTAACCCACACCTTTTCTTTGCCATTTCTTGATGGACGACCCAGTCGGGGATGGGCATTGTCCGCCGACACCGTCGCCATCGCCTCCACTCCAAGTGTTTCCCTTACCACGGATCCAGCCGACGTTCACCTGGATCTGGGACTATGATGGATCAGACTTCTTTTTGGTTGAGTTGGCATGGGCAGAGGGTAGGGAGGGGGGAGGGAGTGGCACCGGTGCTTGCACCTTTTTCAATGTTTGGACATTGGACCTACAGGGGTTCGGGGGGGGGGGAGTTGCACCAGTTGGGTGGAGGGGGAGTTGGGGTAGAGGGGGAGGGTTGGGGGGGCTCTCCTTGTCCAGGGGATTTTACCACCACAGGTGGAGTCGGTAGGACTCCCAGCGCAGCGTCTTCCATGGTCCGTCGGCCCGCACCTGGCGCTTACAGGTGGGACTTGGCATTTCCCCTATTGCCTCAGACATGACACGACACCTAACAGTCCTCTCGCTTAATGTGCGGGGTCTCAACAGTCCGAACAAGCGCAAAGCCGTATTTTCCTTTCTCGAGCGTTCCAAAGCGGACATCTGCCTCCTCCAAGAAACGCACCTTGTCCGCGGCGACCAGCACAGACTCAAATCGCGCGCCTTTCCCTGGCAGTTCTTCTCCTCATCCCTGAAAAAGGCAGCCGGGGTAGCAATTCTAGTAGCGAAGTCCTTTGAGGGGAGGGTCCTCCAGAAGGAAGCTGAAATTAAAGGGCGCTTTTACTCTATAGCTTTCAGGTTGCAGGCCACACTTTGCTTATGGGTTCAGTCTATGCCCCAAATGAGGGACAGGAGAGGTTCCTACACACGGCGCTGGAGGCCTCCACATCTACCACATATACACACCTATTGCTGGGAGGGGACCTCAACATTGTATTTCACAACACAGCGGACCGCTCAGGCCAGAGATCCGGGCAGGTGGGAGCTCTCACAGCTGCAGGGCACGCACACATAGCAGACTTGGGCCTCGTAGATTTATGGCGACATACCCACCCCCAGACGACAGCCTACACATATTATTCGGCTGCGCGCAAGACTTATGCAAGACTTGACTATTTCCTGTGCTCCTCTCAGCTGGCGCAACGGGCCGAGGAGGTGGAGATAATGCCTGCCGCGCTATCAGACCATTCCCCGGTGGTAGCGACATTTCGAGTGGGGACCGCACCGGCTCCACAACGACACTGGAGACTGCGTGACGGCCTCTTGCAACTGCCCGACACCCAATCACGGCTCCAGACTGCGATAGACCACTTCCTGGAACACAACGCCAACGACGACACCACGAGGGCCACGCAGTGGGCGGCCCTCAAAGCGGTCTTACGCGGTGAACTTATCTCCATAGCCACCGCCAGCAACAGGGAAAGGGCTCTGAAGCGTGCTGAGCTTACCCAACGGGTGGCAGAACTGGAACAAATGCACCAACGCACAGGGGCGGCTCGGGCATGGCGCCAATTGTGCGCCGAGCGGAAAATGTTGGCGGCTTTAGACCAGGACGTGGCGGAATACGCCGCTATGCGCTTAAAACACGTCTATTACACCGGAGGCGACCGCTGCGGGAAACTTCTGGCGAGCCGACTGCGGGCGCAAACCCAACGGCAACAGGTGCGCTCCCTCCTTTCTGCTAGTGGCGGCCAACTCACGGAGGATGCGGCCATAGCGGCGGCCTTCGGCAACTTTTACGCAGCGCTATACGACGCGGATCACCTGGACCCGGCTGCCGGACCGGCCTATTTACAGGGTGCTGAGCTCCCCATCCTCACCCAAGCCCAAGCGGACTTCCTAGAACGGCCCATAGGCCTAGAGGAAGTCATCTCCGCAATTGCCCGCCTCAAGGTCGGGAAATCCCCGGGCCCAGACGGCTTTACCGCGGCCTTCTACAAGACCTTTTGTCAGCCGCTTGCCCCCCTCTTGCGCGACCTGTTTAACACCTTCGACAATCCTGGTGCCATTCACCCGGACCTGCTGGAGGCGTCTATCTCAGTAATTCCCAAGCCAGGCCGGGACCCGACGGCTTGCGGCTCGTACAGGCCCATCTCGCTGCTGAATGTGGACCTGAAGCTCTACACCGGCATACTGGCAGGCCGCATTGCTCCATACATGCAGCAGCTAATAGACCCTGACCAGTCGGGCTTTATCCCCCAACGGCAGACCAGCGACAACACCAGGAGAGTGCTGCACCTCATTGAAGCTGGTTCACGCACCAAACCGGGCTGCATGCTCCTCACCATCGATGCGGAGAAAGCATTCGATAGGGTGCACTGGCCCTACCTCGACCAGGTTCTCCGCCACTTCGGGTTTGGGGAGAAACTCCGCCACCGCATCTTCAATTGCTATCGCCGGCCCAACGCCACCGTGAGAGTGAACGGCCATACTTCCCCGAGGTTCGATATTGGCAGAGGCACGCGCCAGGGCTGCCCACTATCGCCGCTCCTATTTGCGCTGTACATGGAGCCGATGGCTCAGAGGGTGCGACAACATGCGCTCATCTCCGGCATTAAATTCGGAGCCGACACGCACAAAATCAGCCCGACGCGGACGACGTCCTGCTGTCCCTTACAAACCCGATGCAATCCCTGCGTGCTCTCTTCGTGGAGCTTCATACCTTTGCCCTGGCCTCGGGTTTTAAAATCAACGAAGCGAAGTCCGAAGCCCTAAACATCTCCCTGGGGTCGGACGTAGTGGCCGAGATTAAGTCCGAATTTAAAATACAGTGGTCGGACGCAGCAGTCCCTTACCTGGGCGTCCGCCTGGCCCCTACTGTGCGGGGCACTGCACGGGTCAACTATGCGGCGCTCACAGACAAACTCCGGGAGCAGCTGCGGAGATGGAAGCCGCTTACATTATCATGGCTGGGCAGAATCGCCGCCGTCAAAATGACGCTGTTACCGCAGATCTTATACCTATTCCAGACGCTCCCCTTGAATCCACCAGATGGCTGGCTGCAACAGACCCAATCGGAGCTGTCGCGATTCATTTGGAATGGCCGCCGACCGAGATTCAAGCACACACTCGCCACTCTGCCCCCAGCCCACGGGGGGGTCGGTGTGCCCGACCTCACCCTGTACTTCCAAGCGACGCAACTGCGCACCTTCGTGGAGTGGTTTCAACTGGAGTCCGGCAAGCACTGGCTCTTCCAGGACCAGGCGGTGGCGGGACGTACCCTTCAGGGCGTGCCTTTCCCACCACGCCAGCACAGGCCCCCTAACCTGTACGCCTCTGAAATCACAAGCACCGCCCTGAGAGTGTGGGATAGAGTGGCCGTGGCCAGGGGACTGACCACCTTTCCCTCGCCTATGACCCCCATCTTTGAAAACCCTGACTTCACGCCTGGCTTGGACGTCGGAACGTTCACGAACTGGCGAACGACTCCCTGTAGGGCGGCAGGCCACATGTTCGACCTCAAGGGGGTCCTCTCGTTCCGGCAGGTCAAGGCAGACTACGGTGTTGCTGAATCGGAACGCCTACAGTACCTTCAGGTGCGACACTGGGTGCTCCACCCCTCGCTCCAGCCCGGTGCCCGACGACACCTCACGCCCTATGAAAAGTGGTAACTGACACGCACTTCGGATAAAAAATTGATTTCAGACCTCTATCAGCAATTACTCCTCACCCAGGCTCACACATACAACGCGGGACAAGTTAGGTGGGAGAGGGATCTGGGGCGGCAGCTTACAAGGAAAGAGTGGGAAGGGGTGTACCACAGGGCCAGGCACTCAGCACACCACACCAGGCTCACCGAGACACTGACTAAAGTAGCCACATACTGGTACCACACCCCTGAGAGGTTGCACCAATGGGATGCCCGAGTCAGCGATAGGTGTTGGAGAGGGTGCGGGGAACTGGGTACGCTGGAACACTTGCTCTGGAGCTGCGAGGCGCTTCGCCCCTATTGGGACCCTATCCTGGATCTCATTGACGCACATCTAGACACACAGCTGCCGCGCTTCTCAGCATACATTCTGTTAGGCCTTCCGAACGACCTCATGTATCCCCTGAAGTCCTGGAGGGGGCGGCTGATTGCAAATGCTTTAGGGGCAGCGGTCCAGAACATTGTGGCCCATTGGAGAGCGACTCAGGCTCCGCAACAGCTGGGGTGGCTCCACCGGCTTTGGGCGATCCTGGGAATGGAGAAACTGTCACTGGCAGCGGCAGGGAGGGAAACAGAATTTGCGGAGCTCTGGCGACCATTCCTCGCTCTACTTACCGGGGAATTCCGTGAGGTGAGCTGCCCACGCTACCTGTGTCTGCTGCGCCTTGCTGAAACACCTCTCCCAGCGCCCAAGACACGCTCCCACAAGCGCACCGGCCCGGCGAGAGCAGCACCACCTGACCATTAATGGAAGACAATAGCCAATCGATTATTCCCGGAAATGGACAAGGAGAGGGGGGGGTAGGGGTGGGAAGGGTAAGGGGGGTTGTTTGCAGTTCTATGTTTTTTCTATGTCTCTTTCATATTGCACTCGTATTACATAGCCCGCACCTCTGTAGCACCTCTTATGACGCAGCCGGCCCGATTGGGTTGTAGGCGGCTTGCTGTGTTAACGAACATTGTGCCCACTGGCCCTGTCGTGGGTAGCGGTGGAGTCACAAGCTTCGGCTTCCCCAATGTAGTGCAGGCCCACATAACATGTTGGAGGTGCATGATGCTTGCTTGTGCTTAATAAAAGATTTAATACATAAAACAACCTTTGAAATTCACTGAAAAAACATAGGTTTCAAGCACGTTATAGTTAGAAATTAGCATTTAAAAAACCATTGAAATTCACTGAAGAAACCATAGGTTTCAGGCATGTTATAGTTAGAAATTAGCGTTTAACAATCTATTGAAATTCATTGACAAAAACATAGGTTTCAGGCACGTTATAGTTAGAAATTAGCATTTAAAAAACCTTAGAAATTTACTGAAAAAAACAGGTGCCAGGCACGTTACAGTTAGTTGGACATTTGACTCATACAAAGCCAGAGAAAGTCCGGTGTTATAGTTAGTTCAGCTAACTATAAATCACGCCCCGCAATGCACTGCTGATGCGTCACATATTACATAATTTATAACATGGTCAGTGACATCACTGATGATATCACTTATGACATCTCAAATGACATCACTGATGACATCACGTGATAATCTGATGCACCTCCTCACACCCTAATATTACCTTTGATACACCCACTCTAAAATACGGACTGCCACTCTCGAAACCATAGACACACCAATACCTATTACTACATACACACTCACTGATTCCTAGGTCAACACACACATCCACTCATTCACCTATACAGTCACTCATAAATGCAGTCACTCATCAATAAAGCTACTATTGAATGTACTCATACACCAATACAGACACTCAAACACCGCCACTCACCCATAGAGTTACTCACACAGATAGTCAGTAATGTAAATAATTAATCACAATCCCATTTACTCACCTTCTCAGTTATACACACACACCACCTCACTTATTTATACAGATACTAACACATACTTACTCTCATATACAATCATTGACACAAGCGCACACTCCTCTATACAGATACTCTCACAATCACTCACTCTCAGATATAATCATTTATATACTCCAACACTCAAATATTCTGCCTTTCACATATGCAGGTGCTCACACATGTACAACTAAGACATCCATTAACTCACCAACACCTATACAGCCCTTCACTGATGCACTCTTGAACCCATATACCTAGTGAATCAGCCACTCACATATCTATGCACAGAGCCACACCCCCACCCACCCACACAGACACTCAGGCACCCATACGGATACTCAGACAACCAAACAATAACCCATATAGACACTTTACTCACCAACCCATGTGGCCACTTACACACCATTTAAGAAACTGATACAGACATTTACACAGTTTTCTCACTAACCCATGTATTCAATAAGATACACTTAATCAGTCACTTATCCAATCAGTCGCACATCTACTAAATCATCCATTCACACACTCATACACCCACTCATTCTTCAATACACCTTGCCATATATATTAAACATATTTATACTTTTTAGAAACACTCAAAGTCACTGAATGATGTCATCAGTGATGTCATCAGTGATATAATTTGAGATGTCATCAGTGATGTCACTGACAATGTCATGAGTGATATAATATGTGACATCATCGGCAGTTCATTGCCGGGGCAAGAGTTAGTGTAACGGCTGAATTTCTCTGGTTTTGTACGAGTGAAATGTTAGTCTAACTATAACGTCTCTGCAACCTTTTGTTTTTTTCCATGAATTTCGAAGGCTTTTTAAATGCTAATTCCTAACAAAAACATCCTAGAAACCTGTGTTTTTTCAGTGAAATTCTAAGTTTTTTTTAAATGCTAATTCCTAACTATAACGTCACTGAAACCTTTGATATTTCCAGTGAATCTCAAAGGTTTTTTCAAGTAACAGTCACATTTGCGGAGTGGTGGAGAAAATGGGCTGGGCCTCCAATCAGCTCTGAGGAATTCGCTGCGTAGGACTTACAGGAGCTACCAGGAGGGCTTCTTGGCCCCCAAGATCCCTCTGGAGTAAAGTGAAGTACCGGAGAAAGGGAGGCGTGGCCTACGAAGACCTCAGCAATCCAACTGTCTGGGACTCACAGGAGGTAACAAGAAGGGTAATTTCCACAAGGATGTCCTTGTGGGCCAACTGCCCCTCCTGTTACAGTACGTCCCAAACAGTAGGATTGCTGAGTTCTGATAGGCCCTGCCCCCTTTCTCCACCAATCTGACAATGTGCCTCCAGGTGCGCTGTTGGTTGGGGGATGACATCCTCTTTGCTTCTGGGGGGTCTTAGGTGCCAACTATGCCTACCTCACCTCCAGTAAGCCCTACACGATGGGATTGCTGAAAGTTGGTCACAGGCCATGCTCCCTTTCTCCCCCACTCAGCAAATGTGTCCTCTGGTGCGCTCTTGGTTGGGAGAGGAAGTCCCCTTGACTCTTGAGGGTACCTGGGGACCAAGTAGCCCTCCTGTTATGTCTAGTAAGCCCCACACAGCTGGATTGATGAGAGGTGGTCAGAGGCCACACCCCCTTTATCCACCACTCTGAAAATGCTCCTCCTGGTGCACTGCTGCTTGGAGGAGGAAGTTCACTTTAGTCCTGAGGCCCTCAGGATGCAAAGGGGCCTCATCACCCCCCAACAGTGTGCTACAGGTCCTGGAATATCTCTATCGGGGATTGACAGTGTGTGAGTATCTGTATGGGTGTATTAGTGGATATATCAGGGGTTGTATTACTGAGTGACTTGGTGTATGAGCGGCTGTGTGGGTGACTGAGTGGATGTGTGTGTAGACCTATGAATCAGTGAGTGAGTGTGTACATATTGGTATGGTTGTGTTACTGGTTTTGAGAATGGTAGAGTAGAAGTTGGAGTGGGTGAATGTAAGGTTAAATTCAGATGTTAGTAGGTGTATGAGATTCTGTGGATGATATCATCAGTGATGTCAGCAGTGGTGTAATTTGAGACGTCATCAGTGATGTAATATGTGAGGTCATAAGCTGTGCACTGTGAGGGCGCAAGAGTATAGTTTGCTCAGCTAACTATAACAGCTGAATTGCTCTGGTTTTGTATGAGTGAAATGCCAGCCTAACTATAACGCCCCTGTAACCTTTAGTTTTTTCACTGAATGTCTAAGGTTTTTAAATTCTGTTTCCCAACTATAGCGTCCATGTAGCCTATAATTTTTAAATTGAATTTTTAAGGTTTTTAAATTGTATTTTCTATCTAAAATGGCTGTATAAGAGGTATTTTTATAAGCTTGTATTTTCTTCAGTGGATTAATAAGCGTTGCTTTTTTTTCATTACATTTGTATTATTTGCGACAATGTTGTGATCCCCAAAGACACAGCGTGAAAATGGAAAATAAAGCAGACATTCAACGACCATAAATGCAGCCAAAAATATTATGTAAAAAGATCCATTCTGAAAATTAACTTAGACATATTACTATACACATACTGAATCGAAACATTTTTAATCTCATGTTTTTGTACTAAGTTTCTTTAAAATCCATCTTTCAGACCTATTTTCAATTTTTCCTGGTTATTTAGGATGTCGCAAGGATGTAATTAACCATGTTGATCGCATCTTTTCCATAAAGTTTAAAACACATATATCCACACATACTGCAGTATCTCACATAGTAGGTGTTTTTTACAGTATTCTCTAAAGTCATGTTTTTGTAGAGCGTTTCTATAAAAACCATCCCTAAAACATATTTTATCTTTTCATGGTTACTCTGTATGTTGTGATGACGTTGGTAATTGCGATCACCATGGACACGTCGCGAAATCAGAAGACAAAAGCCGACATTCAATGACCACCAACACATCCAAAAATGATATGTAAAAAAATCCATTCAGAACATTGCACTACACATATTACTATAGACATACTTATTTCAAAGCATGTTTAAACCATTATGTTTGCACTAAGTTTCCTTAAAAACCCTCTTTCAGACATATTTTCTGTTTTCAAAGTTATTTGGGGTGTTGCAATGGCCCCATTAACTGAGACGGTCGTGACTTTTCCATAAAGTGAAAACAAACATATGCACATATATTACAGTATTTTTGCACACTAGGGATTTATTAGTGTACATATAAAACTCATGTTTTTCCAGTGTATTTCTAGAACATCCATCTCTAAAACCTATTATCCGCTTTTTGCGGTGAGGCCGGAGAACGCAATGACATTAGTCGTCACGAACACCGCGGTTACATCGCGAAAGAGGAAAGCAAAAGCAGGAATTCAATAGCCACCACCACATAAAAAAATGGTAACAATATAATTAATTCTAACCATCACAGTAGATTACTCACTATATAAAAACCTCTATAAAAACATGTATTAAAATCTCAATATCTCTATAACAATACGTATTAATGATTCACTGACATATTTTTTTATATTTCCACCAATATTCGTGACAAAGTTTATAGTTGTGATGTCCCTAAAAGGGTACATGGGGGCCGTGCTGACAGTCGCAACATCATTGGGAATATTGGGCGCAATAAAAAAATATCTATTTTGGACACATAACTTGTGTCACTAACATCCCCATTTCTCAAACATAGGGTCAAAGTACCTGTACTCTGACCCCTTATGTTAACTTTTTGAGAAAGTTTTTGCTGCGTAAACATCCCAGAGCAATAACATGGTGGTCGTAACTTTTTGTTCAGGTTGCGTACAGCGAATCAGAGCATTCCCGTTTGCACATGCATTCACAAGTAATCATGAAACAGTCACAAAATATCCATAGCCAGAGATAAGTATATTATTTTTGGCTTAGATTTCTCAAAAATGACAGAACAGATTTACAACAAATAAGCAAAAAGCTCTTCCGTGAAGCAACCGCTACCTCCCTGCCAAATTTGGTGCAAGTCCATTCAGTGGTTCAGGCTGTAGGTGTGGTTAAAGTTTCCTATGGGAATTAACATTACAAATGCCCCCTTATTTCATGCCCAAATTCATGGTTCCCACTGCATGGATCACCTCCAAACTTTTTATGGCAACCAGAACTTACCTTGACACTTTTTGAAGATTCATGAAGATTGTTCAAACGACATCAAAGTTAGAGGCAAGTTAAAGAATGCCATGGAAACTAGGTCCTAACTATAACTACCTACTGGGGACTGCCAGAAGGTAATATGTATGTGTATGTGTATATATATATTCACTGAAATCCTCCATTCAGACACTTATACACCCACTTATTCTTCAATCACCTGGCATATATATAATACATATTTAAACTTTAAAGAAAAACACAGTCACTGGATTATGTCATCAGTGATGTCATTTGAGATGTCATCAGTGATGTCTTCAGTGATGTCACTGAACATGTCATGAATGATGTAATATGTGATGTCATCAGCAGTGCATTGCGGGGCGCGTGTTATAGTTATCTGAACTAACTATAACAGGGGCATTTCTATGGTTTTGTACATGAGAAATGTCCAACTAACTATAACGTCCCTGAAACCTATCGTCTTTTCAGTGAATTTTTAAGGTTTTTTAAATGCTAATTTCTAACTATAACATGCCTGAATCCTATGGTTTTTTCTGTGAATTTCAAATGTTATTTAAATGCTAATTTCGAAATATAATATTCATTAAACCTATGTTTTTTTCAGTAATTTAGATTTTTTTAATGATATTTTGTAACTTTATTATCCTAAAAATTGTTTTTGTCTGTTTTTTTGTTTGTTATTAAAATAGGATAATGCCTTCTATTTTCTTAAAGATTAATATATATTTATATTTTTTTAAGGGAAGTCGCGCACCCATCGTGTACCCATTTCGGTGGGTGTGCGGATTCAAACCACCATATTGTTAAAATCATGAAGGATGTACGTTTCAGCCAGCCCACTCTGCTTACGCTTACAGGAAGGGACCTACAATGCTACATGTCCCAGGTCTTCCCTGTAGTGATCACAGGTCTAGTTGTCAGCATGCCGCAGCCACACCCTCATGGCTGGTTTATTTATTATTTATTTATTTATTTTATTTATTTATTTATTACATTTGTATGGCGCAACAGCTACCCTGAGGGTTTCCCGGCGCCTTGGATCTGTTTAACTGAACAAAGAGTACTGTGGACGCTACTGATTAAAAAGCCAGGCTTTGACTCCCCTCCGATATTGGAGGTAACTAGGTTCCAGACGTAGTTTGAGTGGAAGAGAATTCCACAGAGAGTGCTTGTTTGAACCTGGGGACAACAAATTTGGCTTGAGACATTGACCGAAGAGTGCGGGAGGGAAAGTATTTCTGGGCCAGTTTACATAAATAGGTAGGTGCTTCCCTCACATTGATCCGAAACATATAGCAGAGTGCTTTAAATTTCACTCTATTGGCGATCTTCAGCCAATGCAATTTCTTCAAATGTTCTGACATGCTTGTACACCCTGGGAGATGAAGGAGCAACATAGCTGCGGCCTTGTATTTTCCTCAACCATTTGAGGATTGCAAAGCATGTTGAAGCCATTTTAGCGGTTTGTGCGCGCATTGACAAATTATCATCGACTATTATCCCGAGGTTGCGAACAGATTGTACCGTAACCGGGGTCGGGCCCATTTCAACCGGCCAATGAGTGGGGCCCCAAAGATCCTTATGATCACCAAAGATAAGTAACTCTGTCTTTTCCCCGTTCAGTTTTAATTTGTTTCAGTGAAGCCAATCAGTCATTCTCAGGAGTCCAGAACGGAGAGGGGAAATATTAGCTTTGTCAGTAGTTGCTAGGGAGAACACTAATTGCGTATCATCCGCGTAGGAATAAATAGTGAGGCCCATTTCTTCAGCAATTTTAGCTAATGGGGTAATATTGATTAATAATGGACTAAATATAGAGCCCTGGGGTACCCCATAGAGGGAGTTCAGGATATCAGAGGAGTTGTTATTAGAAAAGACCTGAAAGTTCCGATGTGAAAGGAATTGTTTCAGCCACCTTAGTGCTTTCCCTCTTACTCCTATGTCCTCTAATGTCTGAATCAGGGTTTTGTGGGACATGGTGTCAAAGGCGGCACGAAAATCTAAAAGAATGAGTGCTGCTGTGCCACAGCCATCCAGTTCTTTTTGGAGGGCTTCAGTGACCCCTAATAGGGTTGACTCAGTGGAGTGGCCCCTTCTAAACCTTGACTGAGAATAGTGCAGCAGATTGTTATCATTGACAAAGTCAGCTAGTTGTTTATTTACGTGTTTTTCCAAAATTTTCGAAAAAATTGGTAGTAATGATATTGGGCGAAAATTAGAAAAAATCTCTGGGTTGCCATTTGCCTTTTTTAGCAAGGGAACTACCATAGCATGCTTCCAGTCATCGGGTACCACAGCTTCCTCTAAAGAAGCGTTTAACAAAGATCTGATTACACCCAGAATGAAAGGATCCAGCTGCTTTAGAATGGACGCAGGAATTGGGTCTTGAGGTGAGCCTGATCTAATGCTGTTGAGTATTTCTACAAAAGTCGTGTAGTCCATAGATTGCCACCTTGTTAGTACGTTCTCCGGGGAATTCACCCTTTCCGCTCTCTCACTGGGGAGAGAGGCTGTTGCTACAGAGTCTGTGGCCTCATCATTTTTGCTAAAATTAGAATAAATCTTAGTTATTTTCTCATTAAAAAAGTTAGCTATGAGATTGCATTGCGTAGTGGACAGAGTCGGGGGTTCTGGTTGGTGAGCCGCTCCTGCCAGGTTTTTTAAAACTTTAAAAAGGGTGCCAGGGTTGCTCTGTGCGGCTAGGAACTGCTCTATTGAACTGCCAGACCTCCTGAGGCTTCGCCGGGAGCAACAACGCTGCCGAGGCGCGGCGCAACTTTACTTTTAAACAGTGCCTGGACACTTTTATTCACTTGCCTCATTGCTTCAGGGGCTGCGCTGAGGACATCGCGCACCCCTTGTCCTCTCGGGATTCCCTTGTCTGCCGCCGCCAGAGCGCCCCACGCTGAGCGTTCCCTCCCCCTCTGACGGGCAGGTCACGAGGGCGGGGACGGGTGTGGCGACCATCTTGGGCTGCTCTCTGGTTGGCGGGGCAGCTCCTCTGTCCCTGCCCCCCTGGCAATTTCTTCCCGTTGGGCGAGTCCCGCCCTAGCTCTATTGAACTGCCAGACCTCCCGAGGCTTCGGCGGGAGCAACAACGCTGCCGAGGCGCGGCGCAACTTTACTTTTAAACAGTGCCTGGACACTTTTATTCACTTGCCTCATTGCTTCAGGGGCTGCGCTGAGGACATCGCGCACCCCTTGTCCTCTTGGGATTCCCTTGTCTGCCGCCGCCAGAGCGCCCCACGCTGAGCGTTCCCTCCCCTTCTGACGGGCAGGTCACGAGGGCGGGGACGGGCGTGGCGACCATCTTGGGCTGCTCTCTGGTTGGCGGGGCAGCTCCTCTGTCCCTCCACCCCCTGCCACGCGCTGCTACTTCCGGTCCCCTACTTATGGCACTACTATCCCGGCCACGCAGCGGACGAGCGCAGCGGGCGCGCCGATGTTGCGCCTAAGTTAAGCCCGTCTGCGCCCGTCCGCGACGGGCTGGGACCAGGGGCCACACCCCCTGCCCCTACGTTGTCATACACGCCTGCACAACTCCTCGCCTGCACCGTTGATGTGCCTCTTCCCCATACCCTCATGCAGCATCTTGTTGCATTAGATATCTATGTCCCCCATTCAGACCGTGTTGTGTCTCCACACCCCACTCCTCCCTTGCCTGCGCTGGACACCGGATCTCCCCCCATTGGATCCTCATCACCCCCTCACACTGCTACTGCCTATCTCCTCAACACTCGCTCGGCAGGCAAGCACCAACTTGAACTGTTTAACCTTCTTACCATAGACTCCCCAGATATTCTGTTCTTAACGGAAACTTGGTTTTCTGAGGCTTCTCTCCCCGACATTCTTGCCATCCTCCCCGATTCTTATTATGCCCTCCGGGCTGACCGCCCCGTGGGCAAGACCGGGGGGGGTGTCGCTATGATTGTTCGATCTACTATTCAATTCCAGCTTCTCTCCCAATCTTCTATAGCTGGGGTGGACTTTCTGGTCGCCCGCTCCTCTAATCTTTCCGCACCTCTCACTGTCGTCCTTGTCTATCGCCCTCCCCTGAGCATGCCCCTGTTCGTGGCCTCCCTGCAGGAACTCCTCGCTACGCTTGTAGTTAACAACTCCTCTGTTCTCCTGCTAGGTGACTTTAATTACTGGCCTGGCGACCCCAGGGAGGACTCAGCGTCCAAGGACTTCACGGCCACTCTCTTATGTCTCAACCTTAAGTCCCATGTACTGGTCCCTACCCACAATCTTGGACACATTCTGGACCAAGTCTGGTCATCCCAGGACATAGTTTCCCCCCCCAGCATCCTCCCTTGTACCTGGTCCGATCATTCTCTTATTTCCTTCACCATCAACATTGGTTCCCCTTACAAACCCCCTCGTCCCAAGAATGTTTTCTCACGTAGCTGGAATCGTGCTGACTTGTCTTCCCTCTCTCATTCCCTTGCCTCTTCTCCCCCCGACCTTACTGGCATTTCTCTTGACTCACAGGCTGCTGCAGTTGGCAACTTGCTATCTTCCGCATGCGATTTAGTAGCCCCCCTCAAGTTAGTCAAGTCTATTCGCCCTCATGAGGCTCACCGTTGGTTTAACTCGGAGCTCAAGATCCTCAAATTGGAACTTAGACGCTCGGAGCGCCTTTGGCGCCGTAACTACTGCCCCGACCTCAAGGCCAAACACAAATCTCTTCTTAAAGAGTACAAGAAGGCCATTCTGGCCACAAAGACCAAGTATTTTTCCGAACAAGTAACTCTTTAGGCCAACAAATCCAAAGAAATCTTCTCCTTGGTCAACAATTTGGCCACCTCTGATCGTGCTTGCCCTCACTTTACTCCCTCCCAGGCCCTCTGCTCTTCGTTAAACAACTTCTTTATCGAGAAGATTGTTAAAATTAAATCCAACATTTTTGTTACTCCTTTTACTCCACTTCACTCTGTCCCCTCTGCGCCTGAATCTTCCTTTTCCTCTTTCCCGCCCCTCTCCTTGGACTCTTTCTTAGCTCTGCTCACTAAAACCAAGTCTGGCTCTCCCACTGATTGTGCCCCTGCCCGCATTCTTAAAACCCTCTTCTCTTCCTGTCCTGCTACCCCTCTTTCCCTCCTCAATGCCTCTCTTTCCACCGGATTGGTCCCTTCTTCATTTAAATCTGCTATTGTTTCCCCCATTCTTAAAAAACTTGGTCTTGATTCTTCTCTCCCTTCTAACTTCAGACCCATCTCTCTTCTTCCCTATCTTGCAAAAATTCTGGAATCTTACGTCACCTCCTGTCTCTCTGCTTACGTCGAACAGAACCAACTCCTTGCTTCTCACCAAGCAGGTTTCCGCTCGGGTCATTCGACCGAAACCGTGGTGTTAGCCGTCCTTGACGAGCTCAAAGCCAAGGCCGACGTCAACTCTCCCCAAGCTTTGATTCTCCTCGACTTGTCCGCTGCGTTTGACACGGTCGACCATAACATTCTTTTGGACCGTGTCAGCGCAGCGGGCATACGAGGCCCTGATATTTCTTGGATCACGTCCTTTCTGACAGGACGTTCTCAAGCTGTTCACCTCCCCGGCTTTTCCGCTCTCCCCCTCCCGGTGCCCTGTGGGGTTCCCCAAGGCTCCTCCCTTTCTCCCCTTCTTTTCAATCTTTACATCCATCCACTTATCTCTTCCCTCCTTGAGCTGGGGGTCTCTGTGTATAACTACGCAGATGACCTCCAGCTCGTCTTTGATCTTTCTTCTTCTTCCCACTCCCTATCTTTCTTCCACTCCACCATGGTCTTTATTTCTGGATGGATGAGCGCCAACCACCTCAAGCTCAATCCAGATAAGACTGAGCTTGTCCTGACTGGCGGCTCATCCAGCCCTTGGTCCCCCGCCTTCTGGCCCCCTATTCTTGGCCCCCCCCCACCCCGGTTCCCTCCGTCAAAACATTGGGCATCAAGGTCAGTCAGGACCTGTCCATGCATGGCCAGGTCAGTGCCGTGGTGTCCTCCTGCTTCCTCTCCCTCCGGATGATCCGGAAAATCTCCCGCTTCTTTTCTCTTGACAATCTTAAAATCATTATTTCTGCCCTCATCACTTCCCGCCTTGATTATGGCAATAGCTTGTTCGCAGGCATTCCTGCCTACGAAACCCGCCGCCTTCAAGCTATCCAAAATCAGGCTGCCCGTCTCATCTTTCACTTGCCCAAAACCCATCACATCACTCCTGTCCTCAAATCCCTCCACTGGTTACCCATCCTGCAGAGATCTTTGTTCAAGCTAGGGTGCCTTGTTTATCGGGCCCTTGATCACTCTGCACCGGCTTTCATCAATTCTCTGATTTCCCTTCACACCCCTGCCCGCACTCTCCGTTCATCCTCTTCTGCCCTCCTCACTGTTCCCCGTTTCCACAAATCTCGCACTGGTGGAACTAGATTTTCTGTTCTTGCACCCCGGTTCTGGAACTCCCTTCCTCTCTCTATGCGTTCTATCCCTATTTTTTCACACTTCCGTAAAGCGCTCAAAACTTTTCGGTTAGCCCTGGCCTACCCCCGCTAAACCTCCTGGCCCTGTCTGTTCTGTTCTTTAGAGCTCTCAGCGCCAGGAAGCCGTTTTGGCCATCGTGCGCTCTACAAATAATTTAATTCATTCATTCATTCAAGATGGTGTCTTTAGTGTAATTTCCCTTAGCTATTTTACAGGACAAATGGTAGGCATTAAGCGCTTGTTTATATATTTCCTTAGTAGCTAGGTTATAATCTCTTCTCCACTGCCTCTCTAATTGTTTACAATTACTTTTTTCTTCTCTTAATTTCTCAGTAAACCACGGGACAGGGGGATTACATGATTTGCGTTTGCTTAAAGTAAGCGGGGGCTGTGGTCTGAACGGCACTGGCTAGCCAGCTATTGATCACTTTGTGGTCACTAATTTTGAGCTCCTTAAAAACAGTGTCAGGGCTTGAGTGGATTAGCTGTGCGTTGAGGTCATTTATGATAAGTTGCTGCCAATTCCTGAACCAGACTTCCGATCTAATCAGGTTTTTGGTACTGGGAACCCAAATTTTAAAATGGATTAGAAAATTATCAGACCATAAAATAGGGGAAGCGGGCTCACAGATTATGCGATCGAAATTTGCAAAAATCGGATCTAATAAATGATCTGCAGAATGAGTGGGGCCATTGTTCCACAATTGAACATTAAGTGCTTCTAGGTCAGAAAAAAGATTGAGGATCATAGGGCAACTACGATCCTCCAAGTGCAAATTGAGATCCCCAAGAATGGAAAACATAGCTACTTCCATTAGAAATGGAGCAATCAGCTCTGACACCCTCTGAGGGCAAATGCGTGGAGGGGGGAGACCTCTCACAAAGACGTGCGCACAATTCCACTTAGAACAATAAAGTTTCTTCACTTATTTTTATCAGATTGCTCAATCAATAGTCCAAAAGGTTTTTTCATAGATCATCTGATGATTTATTGTTTGATAATTTTCATTCCTTATAGTGTTTCATGAGGGTGAATTTTTCTTTCAAACAATCAAGTTATTACATTTTAATCCGTTGCCCAATGCATTTTGGGTTGAGAAGCATGACCCTTCATCAGGGGCCTGAAAATAACATAATACAGGACCTTAGCAAACGTCATAGGTAAATAGCGTATGTACTATACATGTGCAAAAGTGTGTACTTGTTAACCGATAAGTAAAAAATGAAAACGCAAAGGTTAAGGGATGAACAGGCTGAGGAAACAACGTGATGTGAAGTGAGTCAGAGAAGTGTTGGCGGGTGATCAAAATACCAGCAGTGTAAATGATGTGAATATACGGCATGCTTGAAATGGCGAACACAACGGGAAAATTAATCGAGGTAGTCAAAATGCAAAACAACGTGATGTGAAGTGAGTCAGAGAAGTAGTGGCGGGTGATCAAAATATCAGCGGTGTAAATGATGTGAATATACGGCATGCTTAAAAAGACGAACACAACGGGAAAATGAATCGAGGTGGTCAAAATGCAAAACAATGCCGATGTGCGGCATAAGAAGAAATAGAATGGTGCAGCAGCAAAGAAACAAGCTGTGAAAATGGAAAAACTGAATCAAAATTTACTCGGAATAAACAAGATGAGTATCGTCAGGTGCTCTCATAGCGATTAGTATACAGGAAGTAGCAACAGAAAGCAAAGTCAAAGAGAGCCAAAAGGCCGGTCACCTGATGTGAGTTGTTCAGCTTCAGTGAAAATAGAAGAAACACTAGGTGAATAAGATACGATGTGTGAGAAAAAATGTGTGTAAAATATGAAAGTGGTGATAATAAAGTTCAAATACTGAAGTAAGGGAAAAAATCGGATCGAGTAGAACAAAACAGATTAGTTATGGAGAGGTTCAGGTTGATATTATCCCGGAGGAGAGAACTACGGTCATAATGGTTATATGCTACATGCGATACATACTCTCTATGGTAGTCATGATAATGGAAAATATATAAGAAAAAACATATATAAAAAAACAATAAATCAGTAATATATCTTCATATCATACGTTAGTGCGAATATATGAATTAGTCTGTGGGGGATGGGGAATAGTCCTCTTAGCGAAGCAATCATGACGTTTATAGAAAACATGAATATTCAGTCCGATCATTCATCCCTGTGGGTTGCAGAGTGTTAAGCTTTTTTATCCAAAAGAAATCTGCTTTCAATCTTTGTTTGACTGGATCCATGTCACAGCATTGTGGTATTACCTCCAGAATAGTAAATTTAAGTTGAGATATTTGATGATTGGCCTCCATCCAATGTGTGGCTACTGTAGATTTTGCGTGCGTGCTCGAATATTACTTTTATGTTCGGTTATTTGAACCTTGATTTTTCTTTTGGTCTGTCCTACATAAGTTTTGCCACAGGGGCATTTGATTGCGTATATTGTGTTTTTGGTGTCACATGTGCTGGTATGCTGTAAGTGTATTTCATATACTTTTGGAGGATGCATGAAGATGTTCCCGACCATGACAATGTACGCAATTAAAACATTTGGACATTCCTTTGTAAATAGTTTTGCTTTTTTTTGTCGTTGTTAGGATTTCTTTCAAGTTTTTCGACCTTTGGAAGGCAAAAGTGATATGGTCGCTATATAAACCTTGAAGGACTGGTTCCGTGTTGATTAAACCCCAATGTTTATTGATTATTCTTTTAATTTTTGGAGCTTCTGTAGAGAATTTTAGAACAAAGAATGTTTTGTTTTCTGAGGTAGTCAATTTTGGTGTTAACAGTTTGTCTCTTGGCATATTTTTTACTCTTTTGATCGATTCTTGGAGGACATCTTGAGGGTATCCTCTTTGCTGATATTTAGTGATTTGTTCATTAAATGTTGTTTCCAGCTGATTAGAGCCAGATATTATCCTCTGAAGTCTAATGAATTGAGAGGTAGGAAGATGTTTTTTCAATGTGTCTGGATGGAAACTCTGATAAAGCAAACTCGAATTTCTATCCGTTGATTTGGTGTGAACTCTTGTGGTGAATTTGCAATCAGCAATATTAACTTTCACATCTAGAAATACGATGGATTGATTGTCACTATTGTGAGTGAATTTGATTCTCTCATTCCGTGTGTTAATGATGACGATGTTGCTTTCTAGTTTCTGTTTGTCACCTTTCCATAGGATAAAAATATCATCAATATAGCGTTTGAAGATAATCAAATTGTCTTTCCAATCAGGATTGTTCAGAATGTGATCAGTTTCAAATTTAGACATGTAGATACAGGCATATGAGGGTGCCCCCCCCAAAGCCCATAGATGTTCCAGTGCATTGGTTGAAGAAGTTGCCTTGCCATTCAAAATAACTATGAAATAATGTGAAATGCATAAGTTCTAGTAAAAAAAAAAATTTGAGTGTTTTCGATATCTTCTTTTAGTAAGCTCCATTCTAGGGCTTCAAGGCCTTGGTTATGGGGAATTGAGGTGTAAAGCGATGTTACATCTATAGTACATAGCCAGTGGTCTGATCCTGAAGTTAAAGTTACGTCCTTGAGGAGATTTAAAAAAGCTGTGGTATCTTTGATATATTTACTCCCTTTTTGTACGATGGGTTGTAAGTACCAGTCAATATATTTTCCTATGGGTTCGGAGATAGAACCACAAGCAGAGACAATGGGTCTGAATGGTGGGGTTTTGCAGTCCTTATGAATTTTTGGTAGCATATAGAGCTTAGGGCGCCGTGGAAACGTTGTCTCGAAAAACTGGTGTGTTTTTTTGTTGATCCATTTCATTTCCAAGGCATGATCAGTTATCAATTGTAGAGATTTTTGGTAGTCCTTAGTAGAATCTGATTCAAGTGGTATGTAAATACGTTCATCTTGGACATGTGAGTTGACACTTTGAATGTAAAAGTTAGCGTCCATCACAATGAGTGCTCCTCCCTTGTCTACTCGTTGAAAGGTTAGTTCGCTATCTTGACTGAGGTTTTTAAGGATGTTCCATTCATGTGTTGAAAGGTTCGTACTCTTAGGTTTAACAAATTTCATCTGTTGAATTTCTGTGAGGACTGTTCTTTCATAAGCTTCAATAGTTTTATGTGTGAATGGTGCACAGAATGTACTCTTGGGTCTAAATTCTTTTGTGGTGGAGTCTAACTTGTTCTCAGATGTAGTTTGACTTTCTTTAAAGAAATAACGTAATTTCAAATTTCTGAAAAGTTTAAATAAGGCTATCTCAGTTTCGGGTAGCTCCGATCTGTAAGTCGGAACAAATGAGGTGCCTTTATTCAGAACCGCCATCTGAGTTCTGGTGAGTTCTTTAGATGAGATGTTGATGACTAAGTCACCTTCGTTTGGCTTCTTGCAACTCGCCTGACTCTTTCTTCTTCGGTTTCTCTTTCCTCTCCTTGTTTTCCTGATTGAGGAGGTGCGTTGGCTGCAGGTCTTATTTCTGAAAAAGCCAGTTGTTGCACCTGAGTTGGTTGTACTTGTTTCTCTATTGGTTTCGATATTGAGGAGATTGGTTTCCTTGTTTGAGCAATGTCTGATTCTGACACTACAATATCTTGCGAGGAACCGATGTTTGATCTCTGTTGGGGTTGTTGCCATTTCTTCTGATTATAAACTTCTGCCCACGTGTACACTTCTTCAAGTTTATAGTCAATTGTGTCACGGCGATACTTCCGCACTTTTCGGTCATTGACTTCTTTGGTGTATTTGTCTAATTTCTTATTAATGCCCTCTATTGATGTCAGCAAAGTACAAAAGGCTAAGTTATACCTAGACCTGCCTGTTTTCAGTTTCTATTTTTGGTAATTCTGGTGGGGCTTTTTCAGTTTTTTCAATACCTTAAAAAAAACAGTGGTTATCAGTGGTTACATATTTTTGCACCATTAAATATCAACAGACACTGTGTTTTTCCGGTGTTTATTGAATTTTTATTTAATTTTAATTATTGCTTGCTTTCTGCACTGATGGTGCATGTGTATAGATAGCGTGTGCACAGGGTATAAGAGGTCTAAATACATTTTTACTGCACCAGAACGGACTACAAAGTAAACAGCATTCTTAATTAACTTTGAAGATTGTAAAGATGCTTTCAGCATACCATCTAGCAAGTTACAAGGATCTCTTACACAGAAGTACTTCAGCTCAGGAATTCATTTTGACAGACCATCATAGAACTTTTTCACATACATAGCTGAGTTACTGCAAATAGAAACAATATCACTCCAATCTTTATTGAACTTGGTACATTTTTCAGCATTTCAAGTGACACTGCGTTCTACGTTATCAAACACCTGGTGTCATGTTTTCACCACTATCTCAGATGCTTGGTGACAACATTGTTTTCACATATACATGTCACAACATCTTGCATTGAATGTTTAAAGCTTGAGGTGTTTACTTACAATCAATATTGACTCACTAGAAAAGGAGGCTGGTGTATCAAAGGATTTTACCCATTCTCTGCCTATGGGTAAATGTGATGGTACGTTTTGGGAAAGATTCTTATGAAACGAGTCATTTTACCTATTAGTGAAATCGAATGGAGCCAAAATATCAAGTATGATTTTAATACTGCCCGATTCTCTACAGTTTATAAAATAACTAAATAAGACCTAAAACATGCTTCAAAACACTGCATCTTTAGAACAAAGACCACAAAACTGAAAAAAGCAGAAAGAAGAAGAGATAATGTTTTAGTGACATTCCTAAACAAAATTCAAGCAGAATAATGTTAGCCCAGTCTTTCTTGATGCTACCATGTATAACAAAGTTACATTGTATTGGCCCCTTCAGGAAGAAACAAAAATGTATCTTTCACTCATCTTTAACTTTCTTTAAATGGCACTTAGTTTGCGGTTGCAATGGATTTTCTCTGTGTTTATATGTTTACACCGGTGAAGGTTTTTTTTCCTTTTGGTAGGGTTTTATCAGTTATTATAGGTTTAAACCTTAAACCAGATAGCCTAGTAGGCTTCCCTGTTTTCAGTTTCTATTTTTTGTAAATTCTGGTGGTGTTTTTTCAGTGTTTTCCAGTGATTTCAATACCTTAAAAAATAGTGCATTTCAGTGGTTACTCATTTTCGCGCCAAATAAATCAAATGAAACAGTGTTTTACCGGAGTTTATGGAACGCTTCACTTTTATTATTGCTTTTTCCATTTTCTTCAGAAATTGTATACTGCTCTACATTTCAGAAGTTAATACAGTCATGAAATACTTTCCATTGTCCTTTGATTCTGCAGCTCAGATTTAACAAGCATTTGCAATGCAATAGGTCTCACATTTATGCACGTTTAAGCTATTGGCATTGTAAATGACAAAGCCTTTTATTTATGTTTTAAAAACGAAAACAAAAATAAAAGGCTTTGTTATTTGCAATATCAACAGCTCAAACTCGCATAAATGCGAGATCTATTGCATTGCATCACAAGAACAACAGCAAACTATTCTGAATGAATGCAGTTCAGTGAGCTAGCGGAAGGACCTTGAGAAACAGTAACTTTACTGTGCACATATTGGAACATTTTCTTTAGGAACAGCGAGAACAACCATGGAAATAAAGAACATGACTCTGCTTGACTCTGTGCTGCAGAAACAATGATGAGTGAACATGCAAGCAGACACATCCATTTTGAACAAGATGATACTGAGACATCACCGAGGTCTAGTTAACATAAGCCAGGAAAGATACTTTAGTAAGTCACAGCAAATTTGTTTCAAATAAGATAGTATCATGTCAGTATATACAAGTACATTCTGGAGTAAATCAACGTTCTGCAAGTTGTTAATAATGCACAAAAATATAAACTGCACAAAAAATCTGCAATATGTCACAGTAATTGGCACTGAAATAATGTAGAGTCCCTTAAAGAAGTTGCTTTACTTTATGGGTGCATACAAACATTTTCCCAAGTGCCACAAAAGTATGTAGTTTGACCTCAATAAATAAATAAATCAGATCCAAAGTTTTATGTAAAGTTTGTCTGAAGTAGACATGTTTTATTAGTTTTAATGAACATAAGTGACTTCAAAACTCACAACTGCAAGTGTAGGAAAGTAAAAAACGTTGCCACCTTCACTAAGCTGTGACCAGTTCCAGACACTTGGATACAAAAGAAAACAAATCCTAATTTTGCACACACATTTGTATCCATTCGACCTCAAAAAATGTGATTCTTAGCAGTGAAAATTGGCTTTAACTGCAGCAGATGTGGTCACCTTCAGAGCATATATTCCTCTCTTTATTCTACGTGCAAAATCTTAGAACCTATAATACAATAATGCTATATTTGTTTATTAGTACAGTTGGCAGTAGGTGATGGGCACCGTTTTTAGGGACAGGGGGATCGTTTTCATTTTCTTACGCTGGCAGAGCTGAAAAGAGGAAAAATCTTTAACTTAGGAAAGAATGAGGGAGATAAAGATAGGAAAGAGCAGTGACAAATGGACAGAGCCAGGATGAAGCATTTGCAAGATTGAGATGAAGAGACAGCAATTGGACGGTTTGGGTAAAAAAATAAATGAGGTTGAATGAAAAGAAGGCAGCCTCTGTATTTGGAAACTCTGAACATATGGCAGCAGGGAGTAGAGCTCCTACAAAAATGTACCTTTGCAGATAGAGTTTGTACTTATTTATTACGAATTATGGACTAGTTTGTAGATTGTTCGACTGTGGAATAAATGTGTAAACAGTAACCTCGGTGCGTGGATATTCTACCGCCACCCCTATAATATATCAATAGTCATTCCCAGGTGTAAACCTTGGCAAGGTACCACGTGCGCCAGTCGCCCTCCCAAAGATGGAGGCATTGTATTGACTCTATGTGAGGTTTTGGTGAGGGTAAAAATATGTGGTGTGTACAGACCTGACTAACCAGTCACATCTGACAAGGAGCCGATTCCAAGATATAGACCCGGGGAGTTGATCGGAGATGCCAGTCACAGGAGCCGCTCTGCTGCAGCATGGAGTCGGCCAAGAGCAGCCCACAGGCCCATAGGTAGTCTGGAGACCCCCGGGGCCCTCCCGCTGCGCTAATAGCGCCACTTTATTTCAGCATGGACTCTGAGGCGCTGTGATTTGTAGCTTTTAAGATTGGAGACTTAGAATGGAAGAGAATTAAAGATGAGGGGACAGACAAGGGACTGTACTGGTCGGGACGCGTTTGATTCTTGTATTTGCATATCTATAAATTATATATTGGGCTGAGTCCTTGATGGTGGAGCAGAGGGAGGTTAGCGAGAACGAGAAAGTCAGAAAGAGTGGAGAGACAGGAAGTAAAAGTTTGAAAGATGTAGCTTGACAGAAAGGTAAACGAATGTGTAATTTGTAATCAACACGTAGTATGCCACTTAGATATCATTATTGACATTCGTTGTGTGCAGGTGTGTACGTACATTTGTCTATTTGCACATTTAAAGATATTAAAAGTGTTACCCTTGATGAAATATTGACTGGGGGTTTACTGAAAGCTTTAAACTAGTTTTGTATTACTTTGCCGTGCATAACTCAGGTATGGATTAAATAATGTGCAGCTTGTTATTCCAAATGTGTGGAATGTTTTTAAAGGTGAAGGAAGATCTCTTTCCAAGGTGACATTGGTTTCAAACCCAACCCAGGCATCATTCTCTGGGGTCGGCAGACCCCCTTGCCAGGACGATTCTTCTGAGTGGTCCTGCTGGTGAGCTGCTACCAAACTTACAATTTTCAACATTTACACAATCCTCCAATTATGAGGTGAGGTTCATTGGAAGGCATAACCTCTTGCTGTATACGAAGCAGGTTATTACCAGTTGATGCCCCATTACAGATGAAGCCTTAGCATTAGGGTCTGCTTTATGACACCTCGGTGCTCTCTATGACCCCCAACACTGCGGCAACTCTCTCCTCACACCAGGGGGGGGGAGTAGGGAGTAGGGCTTGTGTTAACAACACCAAAGCCTTGTTAAGGAAATTGACTTTTTAAAGACCTGTGAAGTACTCTGGAGCGGCCTGCCGCAGTAAGACAGCAGAGCACAACAGCTCCTCCCCCCCCCCCCACGTGAGCCAGGCAGGAGGCCTTGTGTTGCTCTGGCCCTTGGGCCATTCACACCACGGCTCCCCATGTGCTGGACCGGCCCAGAAGCACTATTTTCGCCTGACATCTCCGCGCCAGGCACCACAGTTTAATATGCTCTGGCTCCCTCAAGTGGCCAAAACCTGCAACAATGATGAAAATCAGTGACACTTGGTTTAAACCGGGTCAGCTGATTATCATCCGGTAGGGTACTGTCGAGTAGAGTCGGTTTTAACTAAATTCCGGACAGCCTAGCTACATGCATCTCTGTGTTGTGTGCCTCATAGAAGTGCTGTGTTTCTGTGAATATGTGTATTTTTACTAGTGGGTCTGTGTGTTTGTCTCTGAATATGCTACCTCACGTTGTGCTTGTCGTGTGTCTGCTAAGTATATCGTTTTGTTTTTTGTTTTTGTATGTGCTTACTTGTGGCTGATTTGCATGTATGTGCCTGCTTGGATGTCTTTATGCCTTACTGCAACACACCCTCCAAGTTTCGTGAAACCTCATGTTTTCTTTTGTGTTGTGCTTTTGTCTTTTTGTGTTGTACATCATTTGACCCACTGCGGGGATCTATGGCCTATCAACCTATACTCTTACTTGTTCTATAAATGGGCCACTTTTTCAGTGCAGATCAGAGGATGTAAGCAGTAAAGATGTCCTCTGACATTAGTCAAGAGAGAGCTGCTCAGGTCAAGCTCTGCTAATGAACATATGGTGTTATCCTTGTTGCCAAGCTGGGCTTCCTGGCATTCTCTTTTTGTCAGTCACTCTTTCCTTCTTGAAGGTAAGTGAGTATATACTACTGACTTGACTAATTCTGGCACAATCAGTGACTACATGGATGACAAATATTTACAGCAACAGCAACAGGGAATATCATAAAGATGTAACCACATCAATGCTGAGGCAATTCTTCTTGGGTGCTTACATTTTTCAAATCCCATTGTTCATGACGAGCTCAGCTCGTCATGAGCACAAGACCAGTGTACTGCATGACGAGCTGAGCTCGTCATAAGCAGCGAAGGGGTCAAAGAAGCCGCCAAACATTTTGCCAGTGTAGATTGATAACCTCTCCTTCGCCCAGTGATTAATTTAAGCCAATGGTTGCCTGTTTGTGGGTAGGGGGGGTGACTAGCACTCATTCATGGGGACCAGCACTTATTTTTCCGAATCGGGGGAAAAAGCACAGATTGGGAAGACGGAAGTGAGAAAGATGGCAAAACTGTTCCAAAATGAGAAATCATGGACTTCCAAGAGTGAGATAAGGGGTCAGGGAGCATATGGTAGTGGATTAAAGAGGCATGGGGTAGATTAAGACTTGGAGCTTTCGTAATTACTGCACCAACATTTAAAAGCACCAATGTTGGACTTCTGAGCAGCGCTCCCGGCACTGACATGCTTTCTTTTACAAATTAAGCATTGCATTCCCTATTCCACACAGCACCCTTGCCATATTGATGTTTTTTGCCCGTGATCAAAAAGCAACCACCTTTGATGTGATTAGTGCCCCTGCTTACAAATTCATATTTGGAAATCCATGACTCTGTCCTTTTCCTCTCGAACTAGAACATGAATCTCAAAAGGAAAGAGATCAATATCCCTTAATTATTAATTATTAAAGACAATACTCCAAAGAATACAGTGAATGGTTGTGTAATTCCAGTATATAAGTTATGTTATATTACATGTCTTTGTAAATGGCACATCACCCATGAGGGTATCCTGGTGCTGAGCAGGTGTGTGTGCATAGCCCTGCATAGAGTGGGTTGGTTGATTGAAAAGACAGGTTTTAGATTTGGGGGTCTCTAGTTGGCAAAGGTAGGTACTTGTGACAAATAGGGACCCTTGCACCTAGTCAGGGTAAGGGGGCACACTCCTAAAATAACCCCTGCTCACCCCCTCGGTAGCTTGGCAACAGCAGACAGGCTTATCTCAGTGGCAGTGTGTAAAGCATTTGTGACCACATACAGTAATAAAGTGACAACACAACAGATGGACACCACACAAGTGATATATCAAAAAATAAGTATTCTTTATATAGATTTACCACAAGACCATGAACGACAAAAATCCACAATACTGTACTTAAAATTGTAGTTTTAGCTTAGTTCTGTTCAGTTCTTAAAATGCGACACTTTGAGTCAATGTACCTTTCGATGTGTTGCGCTTCCACAACAAAAGTGTTGCAGCGATGGAAACGCGACAAAGTTCCGGTGCAAAGAAATAAAGATGTGAAGATCTTCCAGATGCGGCATGCTTCTCCGATGATGCGAGAAGTCTCGATTCCATGCGTCAGCAGCAGTGGCGACACCCTTTTTCCGCGATGCGACGACAACAGCTTCAGCTGCGACACTCTTCTCCGACATTTCAAAACACTTCCGCACAATGCGACAACTACAGCGGTGAAATTCAAGATGCGACGGCATCTGCTCCGACGGCGGCGCGCTTCTCTGTGGATGTGAGGTGCTTTTCTTGATGCGGTGCAATACGACAGCTACAACGGCAAAATCCAAGATGCGCGGCAGCAGCAGCGATGGCGACACGCTTCATCCTCGTTGCAAGACGCTTCTCTCGATCCAGTGCAATGCGACAGCTATGGAGGCGGCATCCACAATTCAAAGGCAGCAGCAGCGACGGTGACACGCTTCCTCTTCGTTGCAAAATGCTTTCCTCGATGCGGTGCAAAACGACAGCTACAACAACGACATCCATGATGCGACGGCAGCAGCGGAGATGGCGACATACTTCTTCCTCTTGAGTCGCGCTTCCAGCTCCTTGCGACATGCAGTCCCTCAGAAGGCCCAAAACAGCAGCAGGCACTTCCAGGGAACTCTGGGGAGCTGGGGTTGAAGTGTGTTGTCCCTGAGACATCAGCAGGAGGTAAGCTCTGTTCCAAACCCTTGGCGATCCTTACAAGTTGATGAAAGTGCACAAAGTCCCTTTCTCCTCTCTTTGGCAGTCACGCAACCACTGCAGGCCAATCCCCCAAGCAGCACTTCAGCTTAGGGATAGTCTCTCCTCAGTTTCTTCTGGTTCCACTCCTCAGCAAAGGTGCCTTCTTGTTTGTCCAAGAGTGACCTAATTTCTTGGGATCAGGGTCCCAATATTTATACCCTAAAATCCTTTGTCCTCTGAGGGCAGAGGGGCCTTTGCCCAGTCCAAACCAGTTCTGGAGCACTCTGTTGACATGACTCCTCCTTTCCTTTCACAGTGCAGGGCAGAAACATCAGACGCCCCACAGGAGGTGGAACCAGCATTGTGGAGGGAAAGCACAGCCCTGGAGCACTTTGTTGACATGATTCCTTCTCTCCTGTCACAGTGCAGGGCAGAGACATCAGCCACACCCCAGGAGGTGGAGCCGGCATTGTGGAGGGAAGGCACAGCCCTATTCAGGCCCCCAGGTGCAACTCCTCCCTCCCATCTAGATGCATATCTCTCTATTCACCACTGGGCTGACTCATTATGTCTCCTGGAATCCCCCAGCCCTGTCACTCAAACTCCAGACAAGGAATACACAACCTAGCAGAGGCAGGCCTGGATAGTTAGACAAGAAAATACCTACTTTCTAAAAGTGGTATTTTCAAACACAGAATGTTAAAACCAACTTCACTAAAAGATGTATTTTATCATTGAGTTCAGGCATACTAAACTCGAATTTCTACCATGTTCCCTGAGTCTGTTAGGATTATAAAATGTAATAATCTAACTGACCATTCTGGCCTATGAAGAAAAGGTAGCCTTGCAATAGTGAAAAACGAAAATGGCTGTAATTCACTATTAGATCATGCCACACACATCATAGCTTGTCTTACCTTATACTTACAATGCACCCTGCCCTTGGGCCTACCATAGGGGTGTCTGATATGAAGAAAAGGGAAGGTTTAGGGACTGGCAAGTGGGTGCACAGTCTCAGTCAACATGGCAGTACCAGACTGCACGCAGGCTCTGCAGTGGCAGGCCTTAGACACACTTTTACAGGCTGCTTTTGTGGGTGGCACAACCAGTGCTGAATGCCCACTAGCAGCATTGGGATTACCAGCCCTGGGCACTCCTGGTGCACAGTACTAGGGTCTGACAAGTAAACCAAACACACCAATCATGGAAACACTAATCCATACATCAATTTACAATAGGGAGAGCATATGCACTCTAGTACTGATCAGCTGTGGTAAAGTGCCCAAAGTCTTAAAACAGCCAACAACAGGTCAGAAACAATAGAGGAGGAAGGCAAAAAGTTTAGGGATGACCCTGCAAAAAGGGCCAAGTCCAACAACATATCTTCAGCTTCTTGCGGGATTCTAAAAGAGAGGAAGAGGCTCTAATGCGGAGTGGGAGGTTGTTTCAAGCTTTAGGAGTGATGTAAGAGAAAGTGTTTTCTCCTGACCTGGTTTTGTGTAAGTGTGGAATCTGTGAGACTAAGGTCCCGCTGAGTGGAGATGTCTGAGTTGTTAGTGGAATGAGATGCATCTGTTCAGGCAGGCGAGGCCCACGTTGTAGTGCCATGAATGTGTGTGTAGGGAGGAACTTGGATGTGGTGTGATGTTAGTTCTATGTAGAAGGTTTAGGGCCAAATTACGAGTCTGGCAGTCCAAGTACTGCCAGACCCTTATGGCGTAGTGGTCCAGCCACCACCGCATCAGCGGTCCGACCGTCCAATTACGACTTGGGTGGTCCGACTTTAATTGGACCACCACCTCTGCCAGGGAACTGCCATTCCCTGGCGATGGCGCAGCAGTCAGGGGCTATGTAATATGCACCTGGTGCCGCAGCGACACCACCCTGCATATTAAAAGTTTCAGGACAGCCAGCAGTTTCATAGAGATTTGTCTTCCATGAAAAGGCAGGCCGTACTGAAACAAAAAAAGATGGCCCTACAGGGCACTGTGCCCCCTCAGCCTGCCGATGCACGCAGAGGGGCACAACATGTGCTCCCCTGTGTGCATGCACCCATGTTCCTACACAGCATGGACTTTCAAGTCCATGCAAAGCAAGAACCCTGTGTGGCATTCCAATTGTGCTGCCTCTTTCAAAGTGACTGCTGCCTTTGAAAGTGGTCATAATCTGGTGGGGGGTTGTCACTGCCACACCGCCGCTCCACCAAAAGTCATAATTAGGCCCTAAGTATGACCCTGGCTGCCTAGTTCTTGATGGTCTGTAATTTCTGTTGAGTTGCTTGGAGATCCCAGCATAGAGGGTGTTCCCGTATTCCAACTTGCTAGTGACTATGACATGGGGGACTGTTTTTATGGTCTTACTTTTGATTTGTGCTGTATGTCCAGTTTTCTGTTCATGAGGAGTCAGAGATTCCTGGTGTGTGTTGATGGGTTTAGTGTGGGTCTAAGATTGTCCGGCCATCAGTTGGAGTTACAAGGCCAGATGTTCTTGAAGATCTCTACTGTCTTGTCGGTGTTGACCTTGACACATCTGGCTTTCTTCAAATTAGTAACTTCAGACATGCAGGCAGTGAACTTATTTCTTGTGTTAGTGGTCTTGTACAAGAATAATAATAAGAGTTATGTATCATCCACTTAGGAGAGGAAGTTGATGTTGTGTGCATGGATGACTTTGGCCAAAGGGATCATGTATGCGCTCAAGTGGGTAGGGATTAGAATTTAACCTTGGGGCACTAAGCTGATGAATTTTCAGGATTCTAAGGAGCAAGGTGTCAGGTTAATAAGCAGAAGCAGATCTGTTATTATTATTATTAATATTATTAGTATTACTATTTGGTTTAAATAGCCCGGCTTTCCGAGGTGCCGGGAAGTAGCAGAGCCAGTGGCTCGCAGCAGCTCCCAGCAATCCCGGGCCACGCAGGCAGCGCAGCCTCGGCTCCCGGGCACCGCAGTGGGACCTTGGCAGAGGGGTACTTTACACAGTGGGACATCAGACTGGATACAGAAATTTTTGAGCAGTACATCTGAAAGGTACAGGATGCTTGTAATCTTCTCCTGTGGAGCTGCGCATCAGTCTACTGGCAATTTTGAGCATTTACTGTGTTAAGGCTGGGTCTGCTGGTTATGGGGTACATTTCTGCACGAAAATTGATCTTCTCAGCTGGGGGATCCCCCTCAGTGCGGTGCCTGACCCTAAGATGGTGCTCCAGACTTAGACCTCGGCAAAATCAAATCAGCAATACAACCATCTGAAATTGCTGCAATGTTAAGTTCAATTCATCCATTCCCTTTATAACAAGCTGGGGGGCTATCTGCCAATACTCACACCCTGAGACCAGCTCATCTTGCAATGTGCCAGTACCAGTTGTAAACTTCATGATTTTCAGCATTTAAGCTCCTGTCGACGATATTCTGCCCATGGTTCCTCAAAACTGGCGGTTTCCCTCATCCCCCCTGCTCTGCCTATAACCAAGAATAATGGGGACCATCTGAATTCGAACTTCAAGGACTAATCCCCCTTGCCTGACCTCAAGATGGCCACCTCAGTGGGACCCTCCTCAATGCTCTATCTCTCCTGGTCTAAAATCATTGGTCATCGTCTTGATCTTGATCTTGACCTGCCCTCGCCCGACCCTGTTCCTGCTCACCCACCGGGACATTTACTCTGAGAACTTTCCCTGGACAGTTGAGTCCTAGCCATTTTGGCTGATGGCCGGTGGAGCTACCTCTTGAGCTAAAAGGGAGATGGACTATGGATTTCCTCCTTGGACATCACCTACCCAGTCGGTCTTTGAACAAACTCTCCTGCGTCTCTCCTGACCTTATCTCTCTCCTCCCCCTTCACACTACCCCTTACCTCTTTCCGCTCTACACTTCTCTGCTTTCCAGCTATTGACCTTTGCCCTCACCCATCCTTGCCCATAGTTCCCACCCTGTTTATCCACTGTACTTCTGTGAACTTTCCCTCGTCAGTTGAGACCTAGCTATTTGACTGAGGCCCGATGGAGCTACCTTGTTTAGCTAAAGGGGAGACGGGCTGTGGATTCCCTCCTCGGAAGCCACCTGCCCAGTCGGTCTTTGGGCAGACTTCCTGTCATCTCTCCTGCCGTCCTTTCCCTCATCCTTCCCATCACACTTCCCCTTCCCGCCCCTGCTCTATTTGTCTCACATGTTTCACATGTGTTGTTTGCTTGTCCTATTTATGCAGGTCCGCGCAGCAAATGGCTAAAGCCAGTGTGTTTGAATATGTGGACTCGCAGGCAAATAGTTGCACTTAGAATATTAGAAACAGATTGCACACCTTATTTTGCAATTGCAGTCGCTAAATTCCTCGGCAGGGCATGTGTAATCCGCACACGTATGTTACTGGGTAAAGCTACCTAATGATCTATGGTAACCATGTTTTTCTTTTTTATCAAATGTAAAGATTGTAATGGAATGATTTTATATTCTTACATTAATTTTGTCAGCATTAATTGTTTAATACTTGCTTTTATGAAAATATTTTAGAATAGTATTTATTGTATAGATTTAGGGTCAAAATGCTTTTATGACTGCTGTCGAATAAAGCTTTGAAAAGGAAATGAATGAATGATATTTGTCTCACTTTTCGTTTCTCTCTCAATGTGTTGCTTATATTGATGTAATGTGTAATTGTTATCATTTGCATGTACAAGGGTGTAACCTAATGTAAAGCGCTCTGATACTTACGGGTCTAGCCAGCGTTATATAAAACTCATTAAATAAATAAATAAATAAAATATTAGATCGCTATTTTCTCTAAGACAATGGCCAGGTAGGGTAGGAGGTAGATGGGTCTATAGTTGGAGAGCGTGGCTGTGTCACCTGATGGTTACTTGAGCAGGGGTGTCATAGTGATGTGTTTCCAGGTATCCAGGAGTTAAAGGAGGAATTTGGATGGGTGTTAGTGCTTTGCAGTTCGGTAGGAGTCCTTTGGTAAAGGCATAGTGAGGGCAAGTATCAGAAGGTACCACCAGGTGGATGATCTTCATGATAAAGGCAGTTTCTACAATGGTGATGGTGTGCCACAGGGTAAGGGTTCGTTCTTCAGCCCTGAAGGGAAGTTGAGTAGTGATGGTGTTCTTTATTTGCTTCTATTATAACATTTCATGATTTTGTGAAGTTATCTCATGATATTCAAGAGCTGTGTTACCCTTGGCAGGGCTTAATTAGAACTCATCTATATGCTATTTTTGTTTCTTTCTGCCTGTGATTTGTATATGTAAAAATAAAACAAAACCCCAATAAAGACAATGTAAAAAATCTACAGTGCAACTTCCATTGAGCCAAATATTCCATGAATCAAGCTGCCACATTATCCATCTGCCAGTTTCAAAGGATGTGGGCTCTTCACAAGCAGTGATTCCATGATCTCTTTTTACTGGGAATCAAGATGTGAGAAATTGGATGGTTGGTTAAGGGGAGGGGGTGAGACCCGACTTGAGAAACAGCCACATTCCCTGGCAGGATGAACCACAAAAAGTAACTAAATTAAGCTGTGCTTAATCATGGTTAGCATGGCAGAAAAGGCAGGCAGGCTTAACTTAGAGGCAATGTGTAAAGTGTTTATGCAGCACACAAACAGTAATAAAATAAAAACATAACACAAGAAAATTCTCACACTAATTTAGAAAACTAGAGTAGATTTGAAGAAAATGTTTTAAACCCAGTCCACAAACATCCAATCAGTAGACTTGGCGTTATGATTTTTTTCTTAATTACTATGAAAAAAGCACCTAAAATGTGACTTTTCACAATGTTTTAGTCGATTTATTTTACTCATTCATCTGTCATGCTGTGAATGATAACTCAAACACAAAGGGAGCGTACGTTTCCGCATATCACAGCGTTATTGGCATCCCCCAATGCATTTCGGGAATTTACATTCCCTTCGTCAGGGTTATCTACAAAGCAAAAAAAGTAAGCACCACCATCAGTATACTATTGCTTTACTGACTTCAGTAGAAAGTATTCATAAAAAACCTTAGTTACATTCCAGGGAATTCCTCAAATGTACATGCTTGTCACAGCTTATTTTGAACATTACTTTTTTATTCATGTGACTTGTCTCCAACTCCACACCCCCACCTCTATTTAACTCGCTATATTATAAATCGACTAAAACAACGTGAAAAGTTGACAAAAGACACGGTATAAACAAGGAGTACAAAGAAAATTATGGGAATACTTGATTTATTGGATTCATACAGTCCAGGTCTTGGCTGTGCAGCCGAATGGTTCCAGAATGTGGTTCCTTTGTGTTATGTTTTCATTGATAAGCACAATAGGACAAAACGCGTACCACGCTTCCACGTCTACATAAACTAAAACTGAGAAATATGACGAACATTATGATGACTTTCAAAGTAAAGAGTGCATCTCACCACTCTTCAATGTTGAGGGTAATAAGCAGTGCCATATGTTACTAAACTAAACATAACTGGAGAATTTCTGTGTTTTTCCATTTTAAATCATTACATTTTATCTTTTTCAACACCTAATTATAAAGTGACTTTAACCTTTGTTTTTGTTTCAGTAAAATTCTGGACTTTTTTGATGCAAGTTAAAATCTTTTACTACACCTAACTATTATTTAACTTTAACCATTGTTTTTAAGTGAATATTGGTACCTCTTTCTCTTGCCTTTTTTTTCATCTTCATTACTATATAATAATAATAATAATAAAACCATTTATTGAGCGCCTGGTTACACTGAACAGTGTGTCCCCGCGCTATAGAACCTCATCATTAGACCATCAGACCAGCCAGACCAGTAGAATCTCTAACCAGACACAGACCGCTAGTCTTTAGGGAAGAGATGCGTCTTAAGTTTCAAGAGGGTAGTTTATTCCAATAGGAGGCCGCTGAATAACAAAATGAGCGGCCGCCCATTTTGGCTTTAAAAATGCGAGGAACTGAAAACAGCATACTGCCCAGTGACCTTAAGTGACGTTTTGGGCGGTGGATGCTGAGGAGCTTGTTCAGATAAGGAGGTCCTTTCCCTTGTGCAATTCGATGGGAAATGCACATGGCCTTGAAAAGTATACGCTCCTTTATAGGAAGCCAGTGCAATTTGGATAATGCATCCTTTCCTGAAGCTCTGCGTGGGAGGTTGAGAACTAGGCGGGCAGCCATATTCTGGACTCTTTGTAGTTGTTTCAGACCTTTTTGGCTCAGCCCTATAAGTAGGGCATTGCCATAGTCAAGATGTGGGGTGACTAAGGCATGGACAAGGGATTTCCTTGTACTCATCGGTACTAGGTCCAGGACCTTACGCAGGATTTTGAGAACTGCGTAACATTTTCCAGTTACCTTTTCGATATGCTTCGCATACGAGAGTTTGGTATCTAGTATCATTCCCAAATTCTTGGCTGAGTCCGTAGGGACAGGGGTCGGACCAAGTTCTGCTGGCCACCAGTCTGATGACCACGCTGAAGTAGCCTTACCAATGAGCAACACCTCAGTTTTGTCTCCATTCAGAAGCAGACAGTTATTGTTCATCCAGCTCCCTACAGCTGAGAGACAAGCTGAAAAGTTGATAGCTGTCTCTTCTCCATCTTGACTGAGTGTGATCATTAGTTGCGTATCATCGGCGTAGGTTATAATATTAACACCGAAGGACTCAACTATACGTGCAAGGGGTTCCATATACAGGTTGAACAAGGTAGGGCGCAGACTTGAGCCCTGTGGAACCCCGTGCTTCAGCTGTCTGGGAGTGGACTTGAATTGCGGACAATGAATTTGGAAACTTCTATTTTCCAGAAATGACTTTAGCCACTCATATGCATCTCCTTCAACTCCAATCTCTGATAGACGTGACAGCAGCGTGGAGTGTGACACAGTATCAAAAGCTGCGCTTAAGCCAAGTAACACAAGCGCTGCTGTCTGGCCTTTATCAGCTATTTGCCTCAGCAGTTCTGTTGAGTAAAGGACTGCCGATTCAGAAGAGTATTGAGTTCTGAAGCCAGATTGAGTAGGGTGAAGGAATCGCCCTTGCTCCAGATGTTCCATGAGCTGTGTATTTACAATATTTTCTGCCACTTTCATACAGAAGGGCAACAGAGAGATTGGGCGGAGGTTCTGAAGTTGAGACACATGCAAGTTAGCTTTCTTTTTTAATGGAATAACCTGAGCTCTTTTCCAAGGTTCAGGTACCTGCTTTTCAAGGAAAGAGAGGGAGATGAGATGACTTATGTGATTTAATAAAACATCTGTGATGTCAGTGAAGCATTTAGGTGGAACAGCATCGTTAGGTGAGCCTGATTTCACACTTTTAACAATGCAAAGCATAGACTGACGGTCTGGCATCACAAAACTGTTTAAGCGCATAGTTCTGTCCGGGCAGCTGTCTGTCATCTTCACCTGCATAGGAATCGCAGGTATTTTAGTAAATGAGGCGTGTATTGTGTCCACTTTGTTTATAAAGTGATCTGCTATGGAGTTGCATAGTTCATTGGACAGCGTATCCTGAGCCAATAATCTGTTGGGGACCGTTATTTCTTTATATATGGCAAAGAGTTATTTGGCAGGATTGTTTGCATTCGAAATTCTGTCGTTAAAACATTTACTCTTTGCTGCTCTGATCATTTGAGAGTATTTGCTTAGTTCAGTTTTGTAAAGTTGTTTACTCCCTGTATAAGTATTTTAAATTGTATTTTCTATTGTATATTTTGGTTATCCACCAAAAAACATTGTAGAAAAATGCTTTCTATGGTGGAAGATGAACTGCCCGAAAAGATCAGTGCCACATTTACCTGGGCTGAAGGACCGACATGTGTACACTTTTGCAGTCACATGACGAGCTGTCACTCACATTACAATGTAAAACTCTGGATTGGCAAAGATAAGGTAAGTTATTATTTTGCTGGATGATATCAAATTTCTTGAAACTTTTACAATAGTAATTTGATCAAGTGTCTTTACTTTGTCCAGGAAAGCAGGGTACTCCACTGTAATTGCAAAATGGCTTAGTAGAACTGAGTTGTGATGTGATGTGTTAAACAAATCTTTTAAGAAGCAGTTGGCAAGTAATTTGGAATTATTACTGCGATGAGGGGTATCTAGTATGTAATCAGTGATGTAGAGTAATGTTTTTAGGTCTGTGCAGGTACATTATAAGTAGGGCTCCCGGTTTTATGGTATTTATGTTTTGCCATTTCCGTCTGTATTTATACAAATTTATTTTTGGGGCATTTTTTCTGTATTTATCCACATTTATTTTTGCCACAAGTAAAAGACGATGCTACAGCTAGTATTTTTCCACATTTATTTAAATTGACAATGCACACATGCGCTCACTTACACTAGCGATTTATACTGTCCTTTGCATTTTTTCACTCTTTATACACTTTCAATGCAATATGGAATAAAACGTGTGAAATGTGAATAGGGTTTAGTTATTCTTCATCCGTCGTTTAGTACTCGTTGAGAACTTCAACTTCTTGCCAGTCCGCTCTGCTGGTTTTGCTGCAGAGGAGACTGGCCTCGGTGGACAGCAATCTGCTCTCTGAATCAGACCGGCTGCCTGGGTCCAAATTTATGTTTTGGGGGGAGGAGGGGCTCCACTGACTGCCAGGTGACCCTTCAGTAATTGCACATTACACAGGGGGAAAGACATCCTCCTGGAATCTCTGCACTACAAGTGCATAGACACAACTGACAACAGTGATCAATAAGAGGAAACCCCAAGGTTGGTAGCATGGTGTCCTGCTGCCGTGGGACCACCTGGCACCTCATAGGGCAGGCTGAAGGCTGACATTGTTTTGAGGGTGAAGGTGCTTACAGAGATGCGCCGTAACCAGCTCTGAAGCCTCTGGGTGATATTAGGTCGTGGCTTATCCTGCATTGTCACTGGCCCACCTCCTTTCAGATTAAAGATAGATTTGCCTAAGGATTCTCGTTAAATTTGCCAGCTAAGGGACTAATCTTTTTTGCCAAGTGAGTGAATTAAAAACATATTGTTTTGCTCGGTTATAAACTAAAACGAAATAATTAAAAGAAGCTACAAATGATATAATTGTATTGTTTTAATAAAACTTTCTTCATATGTGTTTTTATATTAGAGGCCTAGCTAGTGGCTACAAGGTGATGTGGGCGCTTCATAAAGCATATCAAAATGATCTCCCTTCACCTAAAACTTTATTATATTAGATCAACTATAGGAAATGTTCATATTGCATAAGCTCATTTTTGGTGTTATTATTCAGACAGCCGTGGCAGAGTAAGGCTGCATTCTATCCCTTAAAAAGGCCTTCGGGTTCCCCTGAATGTCGCCCTTGGCGTAGACTTTGGTGCATAACCCTCGAGTGACAGAGGTCATGACTGGCTCATTTCCACAGTATCAGTTTCTACTGCACACACATGCTCTGTAGGCCTACTGGAAGGTCAACATACCAGGAACCAGTAACAAATCTAATGAAAGATCTTACTTTGCACACACAGTCTCAAGAACTGCCAGGCTAGTGTTTGTAGAGAAAGCAGGTACTGGCCAAGAGGCAAGAAAGGGGCATCTCTCACAGAATGTAGGCTACAAGGTGGCTCCTTAGCTGCTCTGGTGCAAGTATTGTCATAACCTCAGGCAAAATTAAATGTTAACGTTTGTCATCCCTGTGATGCTGCAGCCAGTGCCCTGTTTAGATACTGATCCCCGGATCATGTTGTTTTCTTTCATATGCAGCACTGTGAATAGAGTGCTTACTGCGTGCACTGTATGGGGCCTGGGACAGGAGGAGTCAGGGTCGTTGGGGGAGGCTATGGCATGGGGTGAAACAACAAAGCCTCGTTAACAAGTAAATGGTCTTTCAAAAGACATGTGAAGTACTCGGGTGCTGCTGTGTGCGCGCCCGGGAAGGAATTTCCACAAGCAGGAAGGGGGATTCGCTGGATTTGAGCATGGCAGTATGACAACATTTTCCAGTAATTTTCCGTTTCTAAATATAAATACAGACAAAGGAAAAATAGATTTTGTATTTATATGTAAAAATCCGTAAAAACGGAAAACCGGGAGCCCTAATTATAAGCATAGTTGACCAAGTTCATGATACAGAAAACTGAAACAAGTACTGCAAGCAGGCCTGGACTGGCCGTACTGCCACAGGGCATTTTCTCTGTGGGCTGGCAGGATGGCGGCCAGTTTTACCACTGGTGGGGCTGGTTTTGTTGTTGGAGGCTGGGCTGGCCCCATTTCCCACCTACAGCACTTCAGTGTTTTACAAACAAACAATGCAAAGCAAATGGTTTTAAAGCATGCAAAGTGGAACCACGCTTGCTCCAAAACCTTTTGTCTCTCTTGCAGAGTCGTCGCCAGCAGCGCTGACCTTCAGGCCATTAGGATCTTTGGGGGTAGGGTTTAAGGGACTTGCTTGTGCTTTACTCAGAGGATTCAGTGCATATATGATAAACACTACAAAAATGCACTCTAACAGGTGATTGGTCTAACTCCCTTCATCACTGACAGTGGATGGACTATTCTAAATTCCGATCCTGTATTAATGTGGGCAGAGCCGCGGAAGCTGCGGGTAGCAAGCAAGCTGTGGGCTGCACTTTGCTCCGTGTTTCGTGGTTGTTCCACAACCTGAGCGGGGCCAGCCTGACTACTCCGCATCATCCCCTGCTAAGGGCAAAGCTGACTACAGAGGTCATGGTAACTGTGTGCAGTGGCAGGTAGCAGGTAAAACTGCAGCACCACTGGAACCCGGGTATGGTATTAGGCCGGTACGGCATGCGAGTCAGTGAAAGCTGCTCCCCCGACTCCTGGTCTGTCCGCAAGACCATGCTGGTTTCCTTTTGATGCTTGTGTGTTCCTCTCCTCCCCCCCTCTTCCCACTGTAAGTTAGCATCAAGCCTCCCCCGTGCCCTCCAGCAATGTAGGGGGGGGGGTAAGCGGGACAGCACAGTGGAATGGCCGGAGTGGAGTATGGAACAGGCGGGCAACTAGAGCCAAATTTCGGGGGGGGGGGCTGAAAAATATTTTGGGGAGGGGGGTCATTTTCATACCATAGACAGAGGGCCTGCAAGAAGGGGTGAAAACGCAACAGTAGCCTAATTTGCAAGTAAATGGTCTTTTAAAGACCTGTTAAGTTCTCGGGTACGGCTGCAATTAGTTGGTCGCCAGCCTGCAAAGCTGTGTCAGCCCGGGCTGACACACACGACGGGGGGGGGGGCTGATGCCCCGTGAGCCCAATGGGTGTTGCGCGCCTGGAACAGAGTGACCCCAGAGCCCACGTCCAAGAGCAGGGCCAACCAAAGGAAAAGCAGCTGAGGGATCACATTAATTGGGAAGCACCACACAGGCCCTGCCGGTAGTCCTAGTAAGGGGCCACACAAAACGCTTGTAACAGACGGAACTAGGAGGATCAACCACCCCAGCACCCAATCATTTCTGCAGTTACAGTGCTCCACCAGACCAGACGGCACACTTCGACTGTCAACTCACTACATTTTGTGGCTCAGTGAGTTGGGACCCAAAAAGAAAGACATTGGTCGATCAACTATGGCTCCAGAAGAAAAGGACAGCCTGCTATTGCCCATAAAAAGGATCACAAGGAGTACAACTCTGCCTCCAGGCCCTAACAAAATCCTCTGAGCCGCCCCTCAAAGGGGATCAATTATGCATTTATTTTTTTAATTGGTAACCTAACCACTACTCGAGGCACTTCTCATGGTTGTCAAATGGACAAATCTCAGGACAAAGCACTCCCTGGTTCCAACATGCTCATTTCAAGCAATGCAAGTGCGAGCAGAAAGTCCTCCTACTACCCACACACTCCCAAATGAGGATACTTTTCAAGTCCGGCAAGTTGGAGTGAGCAGGAGGTGGATGACTCTCTTCTTATCACCGGGTCACATATTGGCAACATTATACCCACATCCAAAGAAAAGGCCCTCAACCCCTAAATCCACAGGAAATATGAGGCAGGATTGACAAAAGTGGAACATGCTCCAGTGACAGAGGCACAAATCCACTGGACCAAAAGTCACGACTAAGAAGGCCAGAATATCGAGCCTCCACCATCAGCCTTAAGCATTGTCTCACCTATAGGTGATCCAACTCCTAATTCTCCAGTGACAGGGGACCTTACAGCCTCCGTCCTCCAGAAATTGGGTCAAAAGATTGAAAAAACTTTGGAGCTAACCCCCAAACTGATGGGGCTGTACAGCTTCCACTGGACTCTAAGGTTGACTACCATCTATCAAACGACAATGTTATTGAAGATGAAGACAAACAATGCCCACAAATGAAATAAACAGTTCTATAAGTAGAGCATTACTGCGGCAATCATCAAAGATCGAGTTCCAAATAGACCTCCTGCAATCAACAGCAGTCCACCTAGTTAATTTAAGGACTCAGGTGGAAGATCTGGATAACAGGATTGTTCGGAATCTTGATACCAACACTGGCGCATGCTCCTGTCCAAAACTCAGTGACCAGTGGGATTCTCTCCCAGAGGTCCTAGAGGACATAGTAGAGATAGTCAGAGGAAGAAGGCACATTTTAACTTCCAGTATAACAGATGGCTAGGCAGCCCCAAACAATCATCACTTCGCTCCAAGCAAGAGGGAGGTAGTCCCATCAGGCCCAAAGTTAACAGACGGAGATGAACACAATCATATAAAAAGGCCGGGGAGCCCTGTTAAAGGGCTTGACATAACTCCAGGCAAATACAGGGTCAACAGCTGGGAAAGCGATGTTCCAATAACAATTACTCAAGATCTCGGCGCCCCAAGCACAACAGATAGGCCAGATCCTCCCCATCAAGGAGGGCAAAGTAAAAGTTGAGGAAACAACTCAAAAAGACCAAAGCAAAATGGAGACAACCACAGCCAATGAATGTAGATCATCTCCCCCACAAAGCAATTTTAAAAAGAGACAGCTTTATCCAATATTTACATACAAGCAGGGGGGAAAGACAGATGCCTCGTCTGGTTCGACACATGGAGACCATCAAGAGCAGACAATATCACTAAGACAACCCATTTAAAAAGTCCATATGACTCCTGCCAGACCAAGCTCTTCTCCAGAACACGAAATATCGGCTGAAACATGTCCCCCACAGGTGGACATAACCACCCAGGCAACCACATCTATTTCATTGCCGTATATGGATGTCCTGTCGCAATGTCAGCCAAGTACCGATAAGCAGAAAAGAGCACTGAGCACACAAGGACGGAAAATTAGTAACCAAGCAGGAAATACCTCGAAATGCCAAGCAAGTATAAGCCCAGTGTTAAGCTCGGAAGTCCATGCCCCAGGAATAGGAGATGTTTCAACCATAGTCTCCACAACACATGTCCGCGAGGTGGTTCTTACCCCAAGATACCACTTCACGTGACAGCACGACATTCTTAACGGGAGCAATATCCTCTGCCTTTTCAAACATCTAGCCACCCTGGAACAAATTCAAATAGGACTATAGCAGGAGTTGGATTGGCTCCAAAACACCCACGGGCATTTGGATCTCATGCCGTAACAGTCATTGGGCCGTACACACGAATCAACTTGGTCTAGATCAAACAGGAACATTAAGAAAGCAGCAGCACTATTCCTAACAATCGTGGTTCCATGCTACACCAGGTGGAGGCAAGGGGGACAAATCTGTCCCAGCAGCAACTAACATAATCTCATACATTGCAGGGATCAGCAAAAACACAAAAGGAGATAATACAAAGGAGTTCCTAGAGAAGGGAGATATATTATGCTTCCAAGAGACATGGGCTCTGTCCAGCATCCCATTGGCAGGGGACTATGAACATCATGCAGCAGCGACAAAAAGGACCATCTTTGGTCGGCATCAAGCGGCCTGTCAGTTTTTATAAAACACTCCTGCAGCTTTGTGGCCACAGAAATCCAATCTACTACCCAGAGAACAAGCTCTATTGATCAGAGGCCTGAATCTAAGGTCTCACCTGCTCCGCCTCCTGTTAATAAATTGCTACATTATTTAAGCACAGACCACTATGAAAGACTGTATGGGCCCACTGACACGGACTCTAGAAGATCTGCTAATCAAACATACATCCCATCAGGTAATAATAGCTGGGGACCTCAATCTGAGAAATCTAGATAAAGTGAACTCCCCTCCCCGGTGCAACCGCTAGGCAGAACCCCTCTACAATCTCTTTGAAAATCACAAGCTATGCACAACTCATACACTAAAGGAATTACGTTCATTGTCCTGACATCCGAAACCAACTTTTTGGAACATCTCGACAATCAACTACATTCTAGTAAGTGAAACCATTGCAGCCAGACTGAATGATTTCGAAGTCAAGGACAGGGTCAAATGTGATCACGGGCCCCTGAGAGCTGTGGTTCAGCTTGAAGTACCATTAGCTACCACCTTTCAACCAATAGGAGAGTTGAGTGTGGAAGAAAAGTATAAAGTCCTCCGGAGGATACAATGGTCTGAAAATATAGGAGAGAAGATGCGAGCTTGGCTGGATTTGAAGCAGGAAGGCACTCCACCAATACAAGTATCACCAATAAATGATTGGGAGAACATCGTATAGGACCTCCAACTGAAGCTGGGATACCCTCAACATCAACGCCAGTGCATCAAAGTGCCTTCAATAGCAGGAAGCAAACTTGCCCCAATAGATATACTTGAAGGCAAAAGTGTTCTCCACAAAGACTTAGAAGCAAGGGAAAGAGGGGACATACTAACTGAGGACCTTTCAGTTACAGCTCTAAGTTCTGCCTTAAGAAAGAAACTGTGGGAACATAAAAGGAACAACAGGCCAAATCATGCTGAAGGAAGCAGGGTGGTCCCTGACAGACATAAGGGATGCCACCTATTTAATCAGAATTATAAAGTCCGAGTATTTTTAAGTTTTGTATCAATTTGCTTTTAATCAAAAATGACATACAAGTAACATTGGGGGCTGCACAATGTGCCCAAAGATAAACGGCTGAGCACAAAGCCAGGATATTGATGGGAAGGGGAGGGTGCAGGGGGCAGGAGGGAGGAACCGCCTAGTTCAATTATTCTTTTTAAAAGCATTTCTGCTTTCACTGTAATGATTTTAATTATTCAAACAGTCAATAAAATTCCTTCATTAACTCCAAAATTCAAAATAGTGTATTACTTTATAATGTGCCTGTTGCAATACATTTTAGTTTAGTATATTAAACGATACCATTGCACTGAGTGACATTTTGATAGACCTGACAGTCTTTGGTGGTCTTCCCCCAAATTTTTGCATGCCTCCCTCAATTATTCTGACCTCATTTGTGCTGGTTTTAGGACTCTGTGCACTTTACCACTGCTAACCGGTGCTAAAGTGCTTGTGCTCCCTCCCCTACACATGATAACAATGGCTCAAACCCAATCTGCATATTTCATTTATTTATAAGTCCATTGTAAAGTGCAATATAGGTGCCCAAGAAATGTAAATTCATTGTTACTAGTAAGCCTGCAGCACTCATTGTGCCACCCACTTAAGTAGCCCTCAAACCATGGCTCTGGCCGGCCATTGCAGTGCCTCTATGTTCAGTTTACAATGCCATTTCAACCTGGAAATATAAACCACTTGCCAGGCCTAAACCTTCACTTTCTATACATATAGGTAGCCCCTAAGGTAGGCCCTGTATAACCCACAGAACAGTGTGAAATATATTTCAAAGGCAGGTTTTTGACTCTATCATGTCTTGGTAGTAAAAAACTCCCAATTTCGTTTTTCAGTACTGCAAGGCCTAGCTCTCCCATGAGGTAACATTGGGATTACCTTATTACATATTTTAAATGTAATTCCCAATTGTGAAGTTCGGTTTCTCTGGACTGACAATTTAAAATCACAACTTACAGTGAAGGCAGATTTTAAATTGCAGTTTGGAAAAGTCACTTTTAATTGGCCTTTACTTACTTTAGCCATTTGTGGCTGTTAGACCTGACAGCCTTAGTGTGGTTTTCCTCCAACTTTTTGCCTGCCCCCCTCCCTCCATTTTTCTGACCTTGTTTTTGCTGGCTTTAGGATTCTGCTAAGTTTAAAACTGCTGACCTGTGCTAAAGTGCATGTACCCCCTCCTTTAATCATGGTAATATTTATTTAACCCCAATTGGCAGCTTTCATTTACTTATAAGTTCCTTGTAAGGTGCACTACATGTGCCCAGTGCCTGTAAATCAAATGTTACTAGTGGGTCTGCGTAACTGCAACAAATGATGGATGGAATGCTGAATGATTCAAACTTTGTCCCCCAGTCAAGAGATCTGAGCTCAATCCATCATTCTTGTGTCCACTACACCACCCCAGTTTGGACCTAGCCATATGCAAATCAGTCTTGACCCTGTTCCTCATGGGAACAGTCCAGACCGAACTGCCAGGCCAGGTCCTCCCTGGACCGGAAACAAGCATCCTGGGACCGAGTTCGGGGTATGTCACCCTTCATCAGCCAGGCTAGCTTGAATCCAGTGGCACAGTGAGCAAGGGAACCACGTCTGGGCATACCCATCCCACTTAACGTGAAAAGTGTAACTGCAACAAATGATGGACGGAAAGCCCCAAACCGCTCTTAGGATGCTTGCTTCCAGTCCAGGGAGGACCTGGCCTGGCAGTTCGGGCTGACTGTTACCATTGGACTCAGGGCCAAGACTGATTTGCATATGGCTGGGTCCAAACTGGAATGGCATGGTAAGCAAAAAAAACTATGGATTTGGGCCCAGATCTCCATACTGGTGTGAATATATGACATTGTCCTGCATTCTATCCATCAATCGTTCTTTTTGCATTTTTCACCCGAGTGGGACGGGTATGCCCAGACGTGGGTACCGTGCTCTCCATGCCACTGCAGTCAAGCTATCCTGGCTGATGAGGGCTGAAAGCCCGAAACAGGTCCTAGGATGCTTGTATCCAGTCCAGGGAAGAACTGGCCTGGCAGTTCGGGCTGGACTGTTCTCATTGGGCGCAGGGTCAAGACTGATTTGCATATGGCTGGGTCCAAACTGGAATGGCATGGTGAGCAAAAAAACGATGGATTTAGGCCCATATCTCTGTACTGGGGTGAATGTATGACATTGTTCTGCATTCTATCCATCAATTGTTCTTTTTGCACTAGTGAGTCTGCAGCACTCATTGTGCCACCCTCTTAAGTAGCCAATTAACTGTGATTTAGGCCTGCCATTGCAGAGCCTGCATGTGCAGTTTTCCACTGCCACTTCGACCTTGTGAGGTAAACCTACTGTCAGGGCTAAACCATCCCTTTTTCTACATATAAGTCACCCCTAAGGTAGGTCCTGTCTAAACCACATGGCAGGGTGCAATGTATGACAAGGACAGGGAATTACTTTTAAGGTTTGCGTGTCTTGGTATTGGAAAACTTCAGATTTCATTTTTCTCTACTGCAAGGCCTATCTCGCGTGGGATAACATTGGGATTACCGTGTAACATCTTTTAATGTAATTCCCAATTGGGAAAAGATAAAATGTTCAAGTTTTGTGTCACTGGATTCACAATTTAAAATCACAATTTATGTTGATGTTGGATTTCAAAATACAGTTTAGCAAATGCCATTTTTAGAAATTTGGTATTTATTTACTTTAGCCATTTGGTGCCTGCTGCCTCTCTCTGTTCAGTCTGATTTGGGTGACAGCTGGCTTTTTGCATTCCTTCTAGACAGCCATACACAAAGAGAGCTTAGTTGTTTTCTTGATGGGTCTACCTGGGAGATGGAAGGGAAGAGCTGGACACACCCTCAAACTTACACCTGAATAGACTTTATCCTGTTGTGAGAAGGTGGTTCTGACCATCTGAGCCGCTCAGGTTTTTCGCTTTTTAAACACCTGATTTTTGAGCTTTTACTGTGGGAGAGCCTCATAAGCCGGGACTCACCCACAGTGAACTCATGATGAAATGGAATGTATGTATATTTCACCTGTGTCTACCTTGTGAGATAAGGCTGCTGCGCTGCAGCCAGGGTAAAAGGGCACCAGACTGGTTACATGTGGACAAGTGTTCAGAAGTGTGTGCACCCGTGTAAGGGCTGCACAGGGAGATTCCTGTCATGTGCATCCCAGGAGCAGGTACAGATAGAAGAGTTTGGCAGGAATTATGCAGATTTGGGTGGTGAAACGGAATAGGTTTTATAATGTGGGGAGACACACGTAAGGGAAAGTCAGTGTGCTTTACTGTTTCCCTGCAGAAACACTTCATTGCTCTCCTATGGATCGGGAGACCACAAGGGGTAGTTTCAGTTCCCTAGAGCCCCCAAATTGCAGACATGCACCAAAGTACACTGTAATTGTGTAAAAAGAAGTATTCTGCTGAGTCCAGAGCCATACATGTACTGCTTATGGGTCATCCAGAAATGTAATGTCATATTCCTCTTACTTAGGTCATAACCACAGCCTGGTCGGGTGTGACCCTGCTAGGCTGTATTAATTGCCTTCCTACCCAAGCTGTAGCACCAGAGGCCTAGCCCTTCACTGCAAGCATTCCCAAGGGAGACGGTCTTCTCTCCAGGAGGGAGAGATGGGGGTGAAGCTGCAGGATATTCATTAGCAGCTGTAACCCGATGTCAGGCACCAGTCCTGCTCCGGGCCTTGAAGTCAGCAAGAAGGAAAGGGGGCTTTTCAGAGAGCATGTGGCACGAGATCCCTGTACGACGCCATTTTGAAGGAACCCTGAGGCCTGTGCAGGAAGGAGGGAGCAGGGGCAGAGAGGTGATGTGTTGCTACAGGATAGGGCAGGAGTGCCTTCCCGCTAGCCCCCTCCAATTTATTTTAAAAGGTCTTGCACAGGAAGAGGAGCTCTCTCTGGGGTGTGGTCTTGCTGAGGAAGACTGGTGCTGGAACCTGGCTCCATGAGCAGGTGGAAGTAGGAACCCCCTGACTGTCCCACGACTCTGGACTGCACCTTTGAATGAGTCCTGGGCTAGTGAGGAGAATATGGGGCCTGTGCCCAAGGAGGAGAGAGGTCCAGAAGGAGGGCCAGGTGAAAGACTGGTGCAGGTAGACAGTGAAGACAGCTCCTGGCAGAGTCACACTCTTGGAGGCAAGTAGGTTGGTGAAAGGTGTTCCAGATGGCCACCAGGAGCGAGAAGAGGCCAGGATTATGGAAATCGCTACATGGGGGCTGAGATATGCCCCAAAGAAGGTAGGCGACATTTGACCTCTGAGCAGACCGATGACGAATTGGGTGGGGCTCCACCACCGGTCTTGGATGTACCCCCAGGGTGGGCTGCTCCCAGAAGAAGGAGGTGCCGGGGAGCGCCATCAGGATCCAACAAACGTGCCTACAGGGCCCAGGCTCTCCATCCTGGGCCTCGAAGAGTAAAGTCGGGGTGCCGTCGCACCACTGGAAATGTGCCTTCCCACCTCTTCCTTCCCTCCTCAGCCCTAACCTCTATGGCTTCTCCCTTGATGTAAGACCCACCGGGTACTGTTGACACCCCATAACTCTAACCTTTAGGTGAGTAACAGTACTACCGATCCCCTGGGTCTGTGATTATATTCAAATGGATACTGCTGCTACCAGTTTTTAACTTGTTTTTAACCACATACTAGTCACTATCTTCACTAGTATGTCATTTTTTCACAGTGTGTTCACGGTCACAACAGGATCACATGTTGTTACTTACCTGTTGTAATGTTCTCCTTCGTCTCCCCTTTCTAGGCAAGAGCAGTGTCATACAGGTAGTACAACTTATGTGCTGTATTGGAACTGATACTAATCATTAGGTCATGTTTTGTAGATTGTAGTTTTTTACTAGGTCCTGAAGAATCGCAGTCAATGTACTAGAGGCGAGAAACATGTTGACCACACCATTTGCACTTTAGCCCAGGTTCACTCTGGGAAACCACAGTTCCCATGAGCACCGGCTATTTTTTATTTTATTTGTGGCAGAGGACCACCAGAATAAAATTGTTTTCCGGTACCTTATGCCACATTTTATCCTCACCCACTCTATCTACTCTGTCCTGGCCCCTCACCCCCACTTCACCCATAGGCAGTTGGATAAAAGATCTCTGATAAAGAGCCCCTCTTTGAGGTGAGCCCGTTGGACATTGCACCGCCTGCCCAACGAGGAGCATTGCCGATGATGAAGCATGACACTCGCAAGGGTGTGTGAGGCCATTATATCCAACAAATTGGATACCCAGGGATGGTCCTCCATTGAGCACTAGCCCTAATACCCCAGTGACCTTTTCCTCCTTTCTTCCCATAGGAACAGCCCAGTCATCTCTTTTGTTGTCTCCATCCAGGGTCCCCGAGAAGTAAAGTTGGGAAGCACTGTTGTGCCCCCATGAAGTGGTGTGAGGGGCCTGGGACCCCCCATTTCCGGGACCAGCAGAAGTCAGGGAGCGCTGTCACGTCCCCATTAAAGATTGAAGTCAGAGAGCACCTTTGCACTCCCTGCAAAGACACTTCTGGGGCCTGGGACCCCCAACTATAGGCCCCGCCAAAACAGAAGCCGGGGATCGCCGCCGTACCTCCGTGAAGATTTCCCAGAGGCCCGGGATCCCCAACTCCGGTCCCCAGTGTGAGCGGAAAGGAGGGGGGAGTGCCGCTGCACTCCCCAAAGCCCCCCCCCCCCAACTGGCTGCATCGTCCGTGTTTTCCCGCAGGTTTGGGCAGACCAGAATGGAGAGTCGGCTCCCATGGCAACATGCAAGGGTGCTGGCCAGTCATGGAGCCGGCTGGAGCAGCTGGGGGTGGGCTCCCCGAGCTGCTCCCTCACTTACCTGAAGGAGGGTGGACCTGAATGGGACTGCCTCCCCCCCACCCCACCCCCAAGAGTGAGAACACAGCGTGAGGCAGCCACAGAGGCAGCACAGCTCTCCCCAGAGCAGCGGGAGAGCTGCTGCTTTAATATGCACAAAGGGAATAGAAGCGCCCCATAATGCCTTGCAAGGCATGGGAAAGCAGGCAGGAAAACCTGCTTGTTTTGGAGGGTGGTGGCCCCAGGAGGAGGGGGTCACCGCCACTTACATGAAAAGGTTCAGGGGAGCTGCAGGAGCAACGCAGACACCCCCAGCACCAAAGAGGAAAGTCCCACTCTAAGTTTCTGGGGACTTACAGGAAACAACCCCTCAAGGGTTCAGCCCCGCTTAAAGACTGACTGTGGTCTGGAACTTTGGCTCTGCACCTGTGTGTGGGTATTTGGGATTGCACCAAGGTGTGAAGGGCTGAACTTGGGATGTCTGTGGAGAGATATTCCCTCGAAGTGAAGAGATGCAATTGCACAGATGGTGCATTTACATTAAGTTGTTACTAATGGGGACAGAAAGTCACATTTAATAAGTGAAATGCTAAGTAAATTAGAACTATGTTGCTAGGCACTCCTCCCATGGTGCCTGGTTGTAATTGCATAGTTCTGTAATTATAAATGTGATGCCTTTTAGGGGCTATGATTGATTTGCATTATACCTGTTATCAGATATGATAAGTACTGCCATTCTAAGTGATGCCTAGACATGTATTATTGCAACTGTGTTAGTTGAACAACTCAACTGTAAACCACTGTGATTTAAGGGGGTATACTGTATGGTCATTTTGAGATGCTCAGTTAGGGTGATGTGTCACTATGGCCGGTGTTCCCATTATAAATGCTTGTTGAGATAATGGGGTGGGCCGCCACTGGAATGGTGCCAGTGGGAAGGGCCCTCACTTAAGGTTATGGTCAACCCACTGTCTGTGAGGCAAGATGATGTGCATACATGTGAGTGGTGGTACTAGACCACCCCTGCGGGAGGGGTGGGAATGTGTATGCAATGTCAAGAAGTATTTTCAACAGCTTATGTATATTTGTAAATTGACGAATATTATTGAGTAGTGTGTGTGTAATAAATGTACTCTTCCTTTTTTATAAAGCAAAGTACAGACAGGACAATCAATTATGGAGTGTTATTTCTGAGTACCTGTAAATGGCAATTACTAGCCCACACCACCTCCCTTGAGAAAGCCTCAGACTGGTTTGCACGCTACCCTCTGAGAGTCAAGCACTACAATAGGGTGTTTGGTTCCCAGTGAAGGACAAATGTAGAAATATTGCTCGTGCAGGCCTCACAACTAATGCCTTGTTTTCCAACCCCTTTCCACACACAAAGGGCTGCATACCACCCCTGTAGTGAGCCTGGTGCCCAGGCAGGAAGGGAGGACCTCTGTGCTCTTCAAACCTTTCTTTGAAGTCTCCCCCTCTTCAAACACACTACTGGGTATAAGTGTTGGACCTCTGACATCATGATTTTAGTACACTTCTGGATCTGTGAAGCCTCTACCAGGAAGAACTGCTGTGCTGCTGAAAGTACTGCCACTCTGCTTGACTGCTGCTTTGCTGGACTCCTGCCTCGCTGAGCTGTCCTTCTGGCTGCTGTTCTCCTCCCTGGGTGAGAAGGACTGGACCTGAATCACTTGAACCTAGAGTGATTCCAAGTGCATGCTGGCTTTCCTCCCTTTCTAACACTCAGGGACATCAAAGACTTCAACTCATCCTGCTACAGCACATCGACTTTCCTTGCTGCAAGTCTTGCCCTGCCGAGTGTTGCTTACCCAGTCCTCTGCCCTTGGAAGTGGGTATAAATTGCTGCTACAACCAGAACCCATGCATCCTTATCGGAAACAGTGAATTTTTGCCTTTGCATGAGTCGGAACCAGCGCATCCTTGACGTTGTTTGTAGCGAGCCTGGTACATTGCCTTTGGAATCGACACATCGTCAATTACGGAACCAGTAGCCACACATAGCATTCTGAACGAGCATCTCGAGCATCTCGCACTCGGAACTGATGCATCACCACTGTTGCGTGGAGAAAACCGACACATCTTATCCACTGCATGACTCAACACTGATGCATCGCTTTGGCTGCAACTCGTGTCTTCATCAACAACGGTGCATCCTGGAGCAAGGTACTTTGGTTCAGCTGGCCCAACTGGATCCCTACATACGGCCTCCACTCCATTATGGTTGGCCTGAACTTTTGACTTTGCCCTAGTCTGTGAAAACCAGACATACCATTTAAGCACGTATTGCTTCGAAGAGCTATTTAACATTTATTCTTTGATAATTCTTATCTCAACTTCGAATTGTAATTTTGTTGCTGTGGTCTTGTTTTATTTATAAAATGAAGCTCTATTTTTCTTTTTGTGGGGGTTTCATTGTGTTACAGTTGAAGTGTTGCACAAATACTCTACTCATTGCCTCTTAAGTTAATCCTGACTGCTCAGTGTCCAGTGATAAGTGGGTGAGCACAAGATAATTTAAGGTGTGCTGCAACTTACCCTGAATAGGATTTTGGTTGCTGCTTGGACAGGCGGCATACCTCTGCCAACCAGAAATCCAATTTCTAACGGTGGCCTAAGATGTTACTATAGAAGCCTCAACATTACAGTCTCTTGCTTTTGTTCACAGAAGTGATGTATTTATAGGTGCTCTCGTGTGAAGATGAAGGAAAAGGAAGCACTGTGAAAAAAGTTATGACAATGTGGTCAAGTGGTGCCAGGAGTGGTGAAAGGTCTCTTTGTTTCCATTGTGCAATAGGGCCACTTGGTGGTTATCTCTCTCGCTTCCATTTTAGTTCAAAGTTAATGAGTTTGTCTTTAATTCTTTGAGGCACGAAATCAGCGTGCTCTGGTAAATACATCCGGGCTATGTATACTTCACAATGATTGGTGGTGGCAGTGTTTGGAAAGGGTGATGTTTAATGCAGAAAATAAAATTACAACCAGAGCTCCCACCCTTTGTCAGTGCAGTGAATCAATTTGCTCAATATAGCTTAAAGTCTTCATTCATACTCATTCATTCTTGAATTAATTAACCCACTCATTCCTCTCACACTGATCTATGTATTCCATCATTGAGCAATGCAGCCATGTCTCCAATCTCCACCTATCCATTCAATTATTGGACACAACTCTGTAATGGAAAGTGTTGAAAACAGGCCATTTTGTAAATGTTTTTCAAAAATGTCTTGGACGCAGAACTCTCCAAACTCCCCTTGCAGTGTTCACTCAATGCTCTCGCTCGCTATGCCCAGAATAAAGGCTGGTTATACAATATCAGCGCTGCTATTGGGTCCCCGGTCCGGCCCTCGCGGTTAAGGCATTTTCAATTTAGAGAAAATATATTTTTCGGAAGAACAGATGCATATGTCGCTAGATGGCGCTCTTGTGTCTCAGAATGAACACAGTTGCTGTTTTGAGACTTAAGCCGAAGAAAATGTACGAGGTGACTGAGGACGTCATTATTTGTAAATTGTGTCTGTACAGTCACAACTGGGTAATGCTGTGGAAAGAATTGCTAGCACCAAGCAGAACTACAGTGAGCTTACTTCCTATTGGGCATAGCAGTGAGATAGTGAGATATACACATTCTATCCTAATACGTATGCATAGTGCCAAGCACAATATATATGTATGTTTATATACATATATATATATACATATGTGTGTATATATATATATATATATATATATATATATATATATATATATATATATATATATATATATATATATATATTTACATATATATATGTATATATATATTTTTTTTATCGCCTAATCACCAAGGAGATTTCCCATCAGCGCAGGTTTCTCTGGCCGCAAACCGGAAATGTGACCCTTTGCGCTCTCTTTACAGTAAACCCCGCGCCCTCCACGCGCGCACCCCATGCGGGCTTGTCTTGCAGACGAATTGCTTTGGACATATTTCGTTCCTTGGGTAATGGCATCGGATCGCGTTTCCTTTCGTGTCCGATCCATGCAGCTCCTGGATCTCAGCACTCTGAAATCATTAGACCCGCGACGAATATAGATCCCCTGCCCCGTGGGGGACGTGTTTGGGACTCGGTTCGTGACTGATCGCCCCTCAGTGCATAGAGACGGCCGAGGCACCGTGAAAGCGGGGAGGGTGGTGCATGGTGGGCGCTTAGCTGCACTCGCTCGCTTCCCCCAGAGGCTGCTTTAATGACTGCGGAGGCTCCAGGCACCATGCTGCTTTCCCGGCTTGCAGGCATTTAGCGCGAGTGCCCGCTTGGCACGCCCCGCTGCCGGGCACAGTAACGGGGCGCTGCCATAGAGCCGCGGACGTGGGTTGGGGACGGTTGGCTCCCAGCCCACAAATGAAAGCCTATCCCATTCTTGTCAATGCGGGGCATGTCTTTTCAGTGTGATTGTAATTACGTGGCTAATGACATTCTGTATGAATTGAATTCTGCTCTTTAGCGTTAAAAGACAGCAGCAGATAGACGTTCTATTAGCGCTCCCCGGAGGCCCCCTGATGCCTGAGTGTTGTATCTTGTTGTGCGCAGCCAGGATTTTTTTTCCCATTTTCCTTTTAATGCCATTGTAAAGTTAATAATTTCGCCTGAGTAATTCTTCCATTTCTAGTTACCTGGGGGATTGTTAATGGCTGAGAATCGCGTTCAGACGCTCTTCTCCCGCTCAATCAAATCTCGGAGGCGCCAGTTCACTTTTATTGATCCGCGGGTTCCTGACAGGCTTCGCCACAAGGAAGGAGCCTCCGTCCGCTGCTCAGCCCGGAGCAGCGCTGCTGATAGTTAAAAGCTTCAGCGGCCGCGCGCCGGGAGGGGAGCCGGGCTTCCGAGGGCAGTGCCCTTCTGCCCGCCCAGCCCTCTTCCAAAAGCTGCCCTTGCGGACGCGTTCAATCCCCGTGTGCCTGGTTTCGCTCTATGCCCAGGAGAACGATAATGTGTTGTCGCCCACTCCGAATGAAGAGTAAACACTGCAATGCCTCAGATAGCAGCAATTAACTATTACGCTGCATTCTGCAGTGTCTGCTGTGGGTGTTCCGTGGGCACAGAATATCTTGTAAAAATGCTTCCATTTGGAACAGTCACTTCTGTTCTGAGGGCTTTTGTATTGAACTCAGTGCTATCTATCTATCTATCTATCTATCTCTCTCTCTCTCTCTCTCTCTCTCTCTCTCTCTCTCTCTCTCTCTCTCTCTCTATCTATCTATCTATCTCTCTCTCTCTCTCTCTCTCTCTCTCTATCTATCTATCTATCTATCTGTCTGTCCTTCCTTCTCTCCATCAATCAATTCGTTCTTTTATATTTTGTACCTCCGTCTGTCTGTCCATCCATCCGTCCCTTACCCTCCACGCGCGTGCGTGCGTGTGTGTGCATGCCTGTGTGTGTATGGCTGTCTTTATTTCTGTGTTTGTGTTTATGATGAAGGAGAAACAGGACATAATAGAGAATAGTGCAGTTGGACGGATGTTGTTTCAGTTTTACCTGGTGGTAGGTACCCCTCATCTGATGCTTGGGGCCTTGTGAGGCAATGGCACTGACTCCAGGTGCCCGACACGGTAGCTCTAGACTGGGAGGGTGAATGTGTCACCGGGTTTGAAGCTGAAAAAAGGTCAGAATATCTCATGCACAGAAAGTGCATACATACAATATTTGTTTGCCTCTCCATGAATATGTTTGGATTGCCGCACAGTGTTTGCGTACCTGTTTGGACGCGCGTTTGTGTGGCTGTAGTGTAGCCATGCATGTCTATCCGCATGGGTTTATTTTTGTATCTTGTTGCCTTTGTTTTTATGCGTGCGTCCATTCAAATGTGTCGGTGTGTATGCACCTTTATGGATGGATGTGTCTGAGTTTGTGTCTGAGTTTGTGCTTTGTTGCCTGTGTTTCTGCTTGTTTCTTTTCACATGCAAGTGAGCCTGTCTGTCTAATTGTGTGATAGCGCACTTGCAGGTCTTCATGTTTGTGTGCCTGTTTTTATATTTTTGTGTCCGTGCTTTTGCTTGTGGGACGCGGTAGATAACGTGTTTTGGGCAGATTTGTGAGCGTCCCGTTTGCAGACAGACAACAAACGCACATCCTTCGGGTTTCTTTGGGACGCCCGTCCCTCTCTTGTCTCCTTTGCTCCGCGGTGTAGCTTATGGTGATTGGTGGGTAGATTGTGTTATTTTATGAACGCAGACCTCAGATGAGTGGCCCATTGTGTTCGTCTATGCTGTGTTTCTGAGGTTGCGCCAATGTCTCACGCCACACAACATTCTAGAGCCGCCCCCTAGCGGCGACCCTTGGTGACCCCGCTATCACAGTGACAGCTCGTGAAGAGGTAAGTTCTTGACTCGGTTATTGCTCGTAGGGGACGAGAAACGGCTTCAGTGAATTTTTCAGGCTTCACAGGCGTACTACTGTATGTTCAAACCAAGGTTCACTTGGAAGCGTTTAATAAGAATGACGTGCAACGTGACACAACTGGAAAATCTCAATTTAACATAAACATGGTGCTCGTGTTTAGTCAAGCATATCTTTGGTACCGCCCTCATTTATTTCATGCCAGGCGGAGCATTTTTCAAAAATCCAAGCGTGGCAGCTTCCACTGGAGTGGCTTGGAGTCCGTCGGGTGGCACGGTGCTGGCCGCCTGGCAGACGGATACAGCACCGCGGAGCTTCACTCCCTACGCCTCTTGGCGCTATCATGTCACCCGTGCTGTCCTCGGTACCCTTTTCCGAGGTCTGATGGACAGACCGGGGGACCAGTGGCAAACTGGTTCTACTGAATTAGCTGCTGTCTGCGTTCTTCGGAACTCAGTTTGACAACTAGTCTAGAAAAAAAACACGGACAGTTATAATGAGTACTATGAAACAAAAAAAGCAAACCTCAACCCAACAACTCATTAATCTACCATCAGAGCTGCAAGCACAATCAACAGCAAGCGTCATATCATAGCTCAATATGTGCCCAAAACTCATTAGCAACCGACCGAATATAATTGAAACCAACTGTAACTGGTCCACTGGAATTTTCATGAGCGCACGCACCTACTTTTGTTTTTATACACAGTGGGGGGTTTGGTCCTGTTTTATTTAAATGTGTATGTCGATCAAAGGCTCCATCGAGGGTTGGAGACGACGGCAAGCCGTCATGCTGTCAGCTAAATGTGCGCTGATGTCGCGAGTCATTCTTACTGACTGATGAAAATAGCCTCAGTCATTAGTGCGCTGTAACTTGCTTCCTCCGGCCCCCTCCCCCAGCGCCCACAATGGGGCTGAGGCGCGCGCTCTGCCGGTTCCCAGCTATGCAAGCAGAGTGCAGCTGCCTGTCTGTCTCCCCACAGTAAGCACACTTTGGGAGGATGGGGAGGGGCGGGATGGGGCTCAGGGAACCGTTATCCCAGCTCCAGTGACCTCCATGGAGCCGCGGGCAGAGACCCCTCCATTGTTTGCGTCGGGGGCCTGCCCGCGGCACGCAGGGCATGCCGTGGTGTTCAGGAACAATGTCTGCCAGCCCTTTGTATCTGCCCACGCCACGTCTCTGCTGACATTTGGAAAACTAAATGTATCTCAGAAAATGGAGCTAAGCACACGCCTCTCAGTTGTGATATAACTTGCACAGCACACCTACCCTGGACTCTAATTGGTGCACTCCTTTGAGCACAGGGTCATCGGATGATGTTAAACGTCCAGGGGCTGGCCACGTGAAAGATGGTAAAAGTCCAGTGATGGTCCTGGGAATGTTGCTAATCTGAATGATGTTAAAGATCAAGTGAATGATGTTAAAAATCCAGGTAATGGCCATGTGAATGATTTTAAAGTCCAGGTGATGTGAATGATGTTAAAAGTCCAGGAATGGTGCTGTGAATGATATTAAAGTTCCAGGTGTTTGTCTTGTGAATGATGTTGATGTGAATGATGTTAAACATCCAGCCTATGGTCAAGTGAATGTTAAAATCCAGGCGATGGTCATGTGAATGATTTCAAATTCCAGCCAGTGGTCGAACGAGTGATTTTAAAAGTCCCGGGGAAGTCATAAGAATGATGATAAAAGTCCATGGGACAGTCATGTAAAGTATATTACTTTTCATGGGGAATCGACCCTAAGTGCTACTCAGACCTGTTCCTCAGCCTTTCATAAAAGGTTTGTCTTGCTTTAGTTCTTGACTTGAGTGTAAGGAGGAATTAAAGTGAAGACAGATTTGGTACCATGACATTGATAAAACACAGAAAAAGTGATGGGAGTAATGGAGGAATTTTTCAAATAGTCTAACCATGGGCAATCACTTGGGCTAGCATTACAACCAATTGTACTCAATATTGACCCCCAGAATATTGTTATATAAGTTTATTGAGGATAGAATGTTGAGGGACAAAATAATGAGAAGTAAGTGCATAATGGGAAGAATATATTTCATATTCCCAACTCCACATCTACGTACGTACCTTGAAGATATATGTACAGCCTAGGTACACACATATATATATATATTCCAGCTCTAGTTTGCACCAACAGCGACGGGGCACTGGCGGTGAGTGCCGCTGACACGGTGGTGCATCGTGTATAGATACCGCTCCAAGTCTCCTCCCCAGCCGGGAAAGAAAAAGGCAGCACTCGCGGGGTGTTTTATCAGATGTCCAAAATTGTATTCAAGTGCTTCTCACAGACGCATTTTCGGGTCAAGCCCTTTATCAATGTGTCAACACGAGTGTTGCACTGAAGCTCATTTTAATGTGCAGCGTGCGTTCTCATACAGAAAGTGAGGTAAGACTGCTCATTGGTATTATTTTGAGCGCCATCTTGGAATGTGCAAAATCGGCAAAGACCATATGTACCCACTTCATGATTAAAACTGAAACATTTCATATTATCAAACATGCATAAACATATTAAAACACATTTAACAACGTTACATTGAACCGTGTATCGGCCTAATCAAATCGTTGATCGACTGACAATTGTTTGACATTTTATACACGTATAGGAAGAATGTTTAAGAACATTTGTAATTGTTTGCTTTTTACTCTAGTTCTAAACCTTAAGCAATATCCTCGTGTAAACCGAACACACCATTGATCTTGAGGTGTTCACATAAAATGAAGGTGTATGATGGTACAGTCCAATTACAAGCACATCCCCATTAGTTAATCTCGCCGTGGATCGGCTAGTGCGGTTCCTATCGCTAGGAACCGCCGAAAAAGACCTCTTAGTGGTATCTCCTATGGTGATACCATTTCTGTTGAGAATGGTTTAGTGGCCCTGGAAATGTACCTTTAAGCTTATTTTCCTAGGTGAATGGCCAATTCTTCCCCACTGTTAAGGCCTGTTGGAGTTTTAGTTTGCAGGTCGATTATGTATCGGGATTCGAGGCGTCTGAGTTTAGTGAGTCTATTACCACCCCTCTCATGCTCAGGGACTTGATCGATCCCGAAGTATTGCAAATCATCCCTGTTGCTACGATGTTTGATGGCAAAATGTTTAGCTACAGGTGATGTCATATCTTTATTTGCTATGGCACGCATGTGCTCCAGGACTCTTAATTTTACACTCTTGATGTTACTCCCTATATACTTCAACTTACAGGGGCACATTAAACAGTAAACCACATATGGTGTTTGGCATGTGATGAAGGAATTGATAGATCTACGATTTTTGAGACCAGGTATTTCGTAGCCTAAGACTCTCTTGCTATACGCGCAAGTACGCTTGAGACGCAGTAGCTCTCCGTAAGGAATGCTTCTCTTCAGATTCATGGGGTGTCCGCTGTCGGCATGTAAAATGCTGTTTCCAGCGGTTGGCTTTCGATACAAAGATGTAATCACTTGGTTATCTTTGATGGATACCAGGAGGTCGAGGTAGTTCACTGCCACTGAGCTAACCTCACCAGTGAATCGCAGGTTGACATTGTTGTTATAAAGGTGAGAGATGTAATCTTTCGCACTTTCTATCGACCCCTTCCATACAAGAAAGAGATCGTCTATGTATCTATGCCATTTTACCACGTTGTCAGTCCACTCACGATTTCCGGCGGACCAGGCCACCCGCTCCTCCCACCAGCCTACAAATAAATTCACATAGCAGGGGGCGAAGCAGGTGCCCATCGCGGTGCCGGAGTTCTGTTTAAATAAATCCCCCTGAAAGAGAAAGATGTTATTTAGTAAACAGAATTC